>NC_136073.1:828871897-830348272 GCF_964261635.1 Lissotriton helveticus
GTTTATATTTACAAAAATTGTATCAAAATGGAAATCTTATGCCAATCTATTGCTCATCCTGAAATTCTGGAAATAATCTAGTCTTTATGCGCCATCATTAAATACACCTCCGTTATGGGATGTATTTAGATTTTGTATTTGAAACCGAGACGCTTTAAAGATTTTTTTAACACTTATTCCATTGCTGTAGATGAACCTGGTTCTGTTTGCTCTGGATCGATTATCAATGGCATTTTTGAAGGGTCCATCCAAACAAGTAACGGGACCTACTTCGTAGAAACCGACGAAGACAATATGGTCTGCGGAAACCAAACCACTCACTCAATCATCTATCATGAAAATGACATTGGTGAGTACTGATGTATGAGCTTCTTCTGGAACAATCAAAAACAGCTCAGTCGTATTTTCATATCAAACAAATACTTATTAATAGTTCAACACATTGCGAGGGGTCCCAAAGCCCACGTGTTGCATGGCTTAGATATATAGAGTTTTGTCAGTAACTTGAAGAATGTGGTGTTGTTGGTGGTGGCAAGTGATTGGCAAGATGGTGCAGGCATTGGAAAACATTACAAACATACATTTTCCTTTACTAATTTGTATATTTTCGTAGCAATAAGGTCAGTTTAAGGCCTCAGCTTGGAGGTTAATGGGGCTGATAAAACATTGCCTGGATTTTGCATATACTTCAGTGGGTATGCCCCCCTGAATATTGAAGCTAGACTATTGAGATATACAAATATTGAGGACAAAATTCACCCCAGTAATTCTTTAGCTATCTGAATCTAGCTGATTTTCCCATTTCCCACTCACCCGTGTATCTCTATATCCATTTGTATTTAGCTGGTTTTCATATCTTTCTATCCCCTACTCACCTGTGTATCTCTTTATTCATCTGTATCTAACTGCTTTTCACCTTTTCCTCTCCTCCACTCACCCCTGTATCTTTCTACTCATCTACATCTAGTTGGTTTTCATTTCGCCTTTTCCTCTCCCCCACTCAACCTGTATATTTTACCCATCTGTATCTAGCTGCCATTACCTTTTCCTTTTCCCCACTCACCTGTAGCTGCTTTTCAACTTGCCCACTCCCTCACTCACCCCTGTATCTCTTCACCCATCTGTATCTAGGTGATTTGCACTATTGGCTTTACCCAATGATTCCCGGTATCTCTTTGCTTCTGTGCCCTTCTTACAATGCTCCATATATATTTACATAGTATCTTGCGAATGTCACATACCCCTCTTCTCTCTACTTATGTATTTCGCTTCTTTTTCCCTTCTCCGGCTCCCCCCGTATGTTACTGCTCTTCTTTTCCTCTTACCATTCTCTCCTCTATCTTTCTATTCTGTCAATTCTCTCTGCTCTCGTCTCTTAATTTTTTCTCCCATATCGTCCCACGCAATCTTCTGTTTTCATCTCCTGTACTTTTCTCTATATGTCTAAAACTCCTTTTTCGTACAACTTGTATCACTCCTCTCTTTCATTTGCACTCACCCTCTTGCATCTTTATAAGTTCCCCTTTAGGTCCCCAAAAGTAAGTTGCCTCTCTGTTCTTCCCTTTACCTCTCCACTCTCTTCCCTATCTCACTATTCCATTATCGATCTCTCAGATCACACATCCATCTCTGCATCCTTACTTTACACCACCCTCCTGCTTCCTTGCATCACTTCACCCTGCTATACTCTTCCTCCATCTCCGTACAGCCCCCTCGTTGGCAGACTTTAGAAAGAGACTCAAGACCTGGCACTTCGACGGAGACACAGCGCCTAGATACCCCTAGGGGTGACACGGTGCGCTTTACAAATGCTGATTGATTGATACTTGCATATGTCCAATCCTCTGTATCTATCCATTGCCCCATTATCTATTTATTGTTTCCTCTAGCTTGGTTTCCACACAGAGCCTCATCATTCTCTCTTGTTACATGTGATGGGCTACAGGTCAGTTCCCCTCCCACCCTCATAGAGTAAACACAGAGGCAGACCCCAGGCAAGCAAAGGGACAAAGGCCTGTGCAATCAGCCTGTTAGCTGTGGCTGATGCAGGGCAGGGTAGGCCCTGCACCCTCCCCTCTGGGTCATGGTGCTGCTGTACCTCTGACAACCACTCCCCTGCTGCTGTGACCTTCAGCAGTGCAGCCTCCTGCTTGACAACAGGAAGCAGCTGGCACTGAGAGGCTGGGAGCAATCCAGGGCACCTCCTGGGTATTAATGCCACCACAGCCTGCAGTCCCTGACACCTGCTGCTGTGAGAGAGAGAATTCTCATTTATTAAAATTGTGTGCCTGATGTTATGGATTTCTTTCCACTGCACTTTGCAATAATTGTATTTTTCCTGTGCTTGACATAACTAGACCCGAAATTAGGCCCAAACTCCATTTTGAATCCTATCGCAGCCATGATGTGTGTTTTCATTTCTCCTCGCATTGCACAGAACAGAATGTGCACCAGTGTAATGCTCTGTGTTGACATGTTGTTCTCGAAGAACTCCTGAGGGCGAGAACGTTGCTACATTCAAGGCTCTTCCTGCCTGTGCTGCTGTAGGACAGTTCATTCTATGAAACTTTCATTGTTTTGAGTGCAACCAGACTCGTATTGACATATCTGATGGCATTAGGTCAAAATAATTATTTAGGGGATAGTGTTAAATGGAGTTACATTACATTACATTTTGTATTCTGATTTGTCATTTTATATAGTGACACGATCATTCCAAGCTGACACTGCGATTTTCCCTTAGCATTTTGTTCTATTTGAAGTCGATTTTGGTGGGGAGGCTTTTCTGGTTTGTCTCAACTTTGGAGAACAGACTCTTGTCAGTCTGAATAGGACAATAAATGATTTGCTTTGATATTTAACTTCATGTCAGACTCTTTGTTGCACCTAGCTGAGACTTATGCTAATCCCCTAAAATGAATTATTAGTCATTTCAACTGATTAACATTTTTTTTCTATAATAAACATTATTTTTTTCAAACAACAAAAGAGTGACACACCAGGTGCAATGCAATCTAAAAAATAAGCTACTTAACCTTATAACCCAAGTCGAAAATGATTAGTTATTTTTTTTTAAATCTATTTTTATTTTCCAAGTTATACACACTTTTACTTATACAATTCAACATGACTGTATACAGTACTTACTCAAATTATACATACAATACATAATCAAAACAAGCATTTACAATGCAATGGTCTCGGCATCATTAAAGGTAGAGCTTTTGGCATTGTTTATGACATTTCTTTTTTTTTTTTTTAAATCATCAATAAATGGCATTGTCATTTACATTGCCAATAGCTTAATGGCTAAATAAATGGCATTGTCATTTACAATGCCAATAGCTACACCCTACACAGAGCCACCCTCACACAGACAGAGCCACCCACACATAGAGCCACCTACAAAAAAAATGAATGGCATTGTCATTTACATTGCCAATAGCACAATCAGGGGGGCAGAGGCAAGAAAAATGGCACAATTAGGGGAGCAGAGGCAAGAAAAACTAGAGCAATCAGGGGGCAGAAGGCAAGAAAAACGAGTGCAATCAGGGGGCAGAAGGCAAGAAAACTAGCACAATCCGGGGGGCAGAGGCAAGAAAAACGGCACAAACAGGGTGGCAGTGGCAAGAAAAACGGCACAAACAGGGGGGCAGAGGTAAGAAAAACGGCACAAACAGGGTGGCAGTGGCAAGAAAAACGGCACAAACAGGGGGGCAGAGGTAAGAAAAACGGCACAAACAGGGGGGCAGAGGTAAGAAAAACGGCACAAACAGGGTGGCAGAGGCAAGAAAAACGGCACAAACAGGGTGGCAGAGGCAAGAAAAACGGCACAAACAGGGTGGCAGAGGCAAGAAAAATGGCACAGGGGAGCAGAGGCAAGAAAAACGAGTGCAATCAGGGGGCAGAAGGCAAGTGTTCAAAGTCTCACTCACTGGGTGTGCAGGGGAGTGTTTACTTAATCACTGCCAGTTGCACGCAAGCATCACACCACACGTCCACCACGAAGCAAGCACAACCCAAGATAGCAGATTACAGACTTATAATTCTGGGCAGCACTGTAATTCGTAAACTTTAGTCTTTAGACATCTATGCAGCAGTTCAATTAACTTCACAACCAGTCTTAAACGCAGAGCACCAGATATGAAGCAGTCAGCTGGCTCAAAAGGCCACGAGTCTTAAATGCAGCCTGTGGAGAGTTTCTGCCTGTACGCATTTCAAGTACAATGCAGATCGCGCCTCGAATGCGCTTCTTTCTCATGCACTTGGTTTCACATAGCGCCGCTAACACACCTTTAATGCACAGATGCTATCAACTAAGTTTACAGTTCGAAACAATCCGTCAGGGTGGCAGAGGCAAGAAAAATGGCACTGGGGAGCAGAGGCAATAAAAACGGCACAAACAGGGTGGCAGAGGCAGGAAAAATGGCACAAACAGGGTGGCAGAGGCAAGAAAAACGAGTGCAATCAGGGGGCAGAAGGCAAGAAAAACGAGTGCAATCAGGGGGCATAGGGCAGCAGAAGGCAAGAAAAACAAGTGCAATCAGGGGGCAGAAGGCAAGAAAAACGAGTGCAATCAGGGGGCAGAAGGCAAGAAAAACAAGTGCAATCAGGGGGCAGAAGGCAAGACACGCACTGTCAAATTCAATAGGCCTGTCTTGGATTTTGAGTTCTGACTAAACCATTAAATAGAGCCGGCTGCAGTGAAAAAAATGCAATGTGAAAGCTTTCTGTATACGGTGCATTTGAGAGAAAGAATTTAATGTGTGATGAGTCAGTGTACTTTCTGGATGTAAAATAGTCTCATGTACTGCAATGCAAGTACTCCGCATAAGACAAGAGAGAAGTATTCCTCTGGAAGGAGCCAAACCCCACTTTATACCCACCGGTTAGCAAAGTTATTCGCTTTTACTGCATAAATTACAAGTACAACATGGACTGAAGTGTCATAAATGTACAATCAACAATGGCAACCACATACAGGTATAAATAAACACACGAGTACTTTGAAAGGCACAAAGGTGATTCTTTATGGGATATATACAGTAGGTCTAAAACCTACAAAACACCAGCAAAATAATGACTATCAAACTTCTATGTATGTGCTGGTGTAGGTACATCAGAGAGCTGTACACGTTCAGGGATGCTTTTTTGTTGAGCGAGAAGACTAAATGGCAGAGGATGTGAAAGTGCTAGTGTCTTGGAGTTCTGTTTCATACGTCACAACCAATGAAATCCTGGACCAAGTGTCCAGGATTGCCAGGATCTGGCAATGCATTCTTGGAGTCTTAATACCACTTCATAGGAGGATGTGGAGCTGCTGGACCATGCACCCCATCAAACCTTGAGAAAGACCTCTCAAGTCTTACAGAGTCTAAAGAACTATGGAAGAACTTGCCCCAAGCCACTCACCCCATCACACAAATAGTGGAGAACGCTACAAACATTTTGATGTGCAGTGTTTTGGTTGGCAGATAAAATACTTTGAAACCAATACACAACTGTTGTTCACAAATTAAACAACCATGAGCTTACTGATTTATCAAATGTCAAATACCTGCACAATCTAATTTGAAACCCCCCCCTCCCAAGATATAAATATATTTGAAAAAATGCATCCCCACTAAGAGTAAAGGGTATTTCACTGTAATCGAAGTTTAGCTCAAACTCCCCATCCACTACAAAAATGGCTAAAAAGAAGCCAGACATAATTATCTAAAATTTCCTTGGCAATTCTAGCACATGCTTCTTGTAGGTAGCATAGGAGCATAGGATGCAGAGCACAGGCACCCAAAACCAGAGACACAGGCTGATGGCAAGAACACTGCGGTCTAGCCTGGGCAAGGACACGGCACTCTAGACAGGTCACTGATGACACTCAAAAGTACAGACATGCAACACCACCTCTTATCTTAGGGGGCAGCACAAATCTGCCCTAGTACAACCATGGTGCAAAGCATGCAGAAGAGCAGATAGAGCAGAGGAAGAACAGTCACTGCATTTCTAGGCTAAAAAGGTGCAATTCATTTTTGAAATACACCCAACAGTAAGGATCTTACAATGAAAAAATGCACACCACACCTTTCGATATATAGCCATCTTGGGCTCTCCACAGCCAGATTCACCTCTTGACCATTTTAAAGTTCCAACCAACGCTGAAGATGCAGACTTCATGTGACCAACGTGCCTGGTTATCTTTTTTGTAATCTTTTGGCAACTTTACCGTTTACAGCTACACGTGTCGAGGAGCTGAAAAAGTTGGGTGTTACTTCAGGGTTGAGTCGCCTCATCAGAAACCACCTCCATACTACTTGGCTTGGACAGATTTTACCTTATCGCCACCACGGAAACTTCCAGTCTAGCCTCAATTTTATGATCACAAACTTTTAAGCGCCGCAATCAAAGGACACCAGCGATTTCCTGCTTGCCAATATGTATTAATTATGGGCATTTACTGACAGAGGTAAAAAATAAAAAAGTATAGTCATATTCTTACAGAACCATCTCAATACAGCAAGTATTAATCCGACTGGAAATTCTGGCACGGCAGGGGTGGTGTACAGCACACACTGAAGGGGCTACACCGAAACTCAAACTTCTGTTTGCGATGTTGATGGATACATTTGAGATTGAATTCTTTTTTTGAGAGCAGAGCATATTGGCAATCTGCTATAAAGCAAATTATATGCAGGTAAGAAAGAGGTAAGCAACAATCTTTTTAGCACGAGGTGTAGGGTCGCCGTAAGCCACAAAAAATAATAAATAAAAGGAGGGGGGATTGCTGTGTTGGATTTAAACGTGCGATTCTTACAGCGGCTGTATAACCCTGCATAGGTGACCTAATCCACAGGTGACCTAACCATCTGTTTTGCAAACTGAGGAAATTCCGTGATGTTATGCGACGCTGGTCAGCATTTCAAGGCCAAAGTTAACAAGTTAGAATTTTCAAAACATGCATTAGAATCTTCAGAACGCAAACAAATTTACAGAATGACTTCGCAAACAAAGCATTTGCACGCAGGCACGCGACAAAACAAGCGGACAACAGTCAACGTACAGAACATTTCCATAAGTATCCAGGAGATGTTTAACTCGGGTCAGGGCTTACTCAAAACTCAGACCTTTACCTGCTTCGGCTTTATCAGCGATTGCTGGTTCAGAGCATCCCCACACAGGCATGTCTTGTAATCCATCGACAGTGACGAAAACAAACGTCTACCATCCCTTACCGTGATCACGACGCTCCACGGATGCTTGTACCTGGTCCTTTATGTAAAGCCTTGGTTGGGGGTTGGGTTGGAAAACATGACGCCAGCCAAACAACATTAAACTCAAACCGTGTAATTGCAAAAACACACCACTGCAAGGTGTACAAAGTCTCCCGAAAGCCGGGCCGGAAACATGTCCACGCGCCAGCCCCGTCATCTGCTCCGTGCCCCCTGCCAGCGCGCGCCGATCTGGCACAAAGGTGCGCCTGTGAGCTCGCGGCAATAGAGCCGCCTCTGTCAGCTGCAACGCAACGAGGCATCGTCGTCAGAAACACCATTCAAGAAGGGTTACATTATCACACACTGCTCCCGAAAAATAATACTGGGCAAATCCCGACACTGAAACGGCTCTGGGGAGGGTGAAACTGCGACGCTGGCCGCAGGAAAGTTAACTTTTTAGTATCTTCAGCAGCAGCCTGTGCTTGCACACTGAGCCGAACTAGAACAAAAGCTGACCACTGCATTCACAAGAATACGGTAACAAGTGACAAAATGCCTAGAAGAGGAGAGGTTAAATCACTAAGAGGCCACCGTAGGCACCGAGCAACAGGAAGAATTACTAATAGGCTGAGGATCAACGGGTGCGAACAGCGCACGAGACGCAGCGTGGGCGTGCACATCAGCTGAAGATCGCCAGAGAAGACACCGAGTCTGCCTGCTGCCGTGACTGACCCGCTGCGGAGGGAAAGAGCCCGGTGAGTGGGGGCAGAGGGGGGCGGCAGAGAGGGAGTGGGCAGAGAGCGAGGGGGTATGTGTGTGTGTGTGTGTGTGTGTGTGTGTGTGCGCGCGCGTCTGTGTGTGTATGCGTGTGTATGCACGTTTGTGAGTGCCTTCGGCCTTCAGTAACGCTGTGTGTGTGCCCATGCGCACAAAGCGCGTCCACATACCCTAAGCGGCTCGTGCACCTGTCTGTCTCCCTTCGGAGGCATTTTAACTACAATGGGTCTCGCTGCCGAGACCTAAAAAAATGTTAACCTTTTATCGGTTTTAATAAAAACAACACCAAATATTTAGTAATTACTCTTTCCACTTGTTTACTGGATCCCATATTTTTAAGCCCAAGGCCCTTTTCCTCTTACCCTTCCGGGCATAAATATTCATTTCCAAATTATATACTGATAATAAATTGGCTAGCCAAGATTGCATTCCCGGGGGATTCCATGCCCTGGCTATAGTTAGCCTGTACACTGCCATAGCTACAAATAAAAAATTCCGTGGTATTTCCTCCACATATGCACCAACCCCTAAAAGTATCCGAAATGGGGTGAGCACAATTTGTATTCCTAGTGATCTATGTAAAAACATCTCTATATCCCTCACTAGTGTATGCAATTGAGGGCAAGTGGCGAAGATATGGACTATCTGCCTCTAGGTAGTTACATCTGGGACAACAAATACCCGCAGTACCACTCCACTTTGCAATCCTTGCTGGCGTAAAATATAGCGAGAAGAGGGTTGTATAGTGTTGTGATTGCAAAGGGGATGAGCACAAAACTGTTCGACCTAGTTCCAGAGATTCCTGAAACCAACCCTGGTCACCACCCAATTTCACAGCCCACTTATTACTGTGTTTTTCCATATCATGATTTTTACTTTTTACAAGAATTGCGTAGAAGGATCGTATTGTACAATCCCATGACGTCTTTATTTTCTCTAGGATATCATTTCTGCTGAAGCCAGACGCTCCACCCTGCTTGTTACCTAAACAACTCCTAATTTGAAGATATTTAAAAAATCCCCTATTGCTTAAGCCGTATTTGTATCTCATATCACTAAACTGCATCATTCCATCAGAATTAATGACATCACCGATCTGTGTAATCCCCCTTGCATCCCAGTCTGCCATTACTATATCTGAGAATACCTCTGGGGGAAACGATTTGTTTTCATACATCATAACATATCTGTTGTATCTACCTAATTTGATTTTTTTCAAAAAAGCACTCCAAATATTCACTGCAGCAGCTATTGTTTTATATTTTGTCCTTTTAAAATATCCAAAATCAACGTTATTTAACAAATAGTTTCCCGCTTCTGCCTCTAGTATTATTGCATATACCTCTGTAGAGAAGCTAGATACCCTGCTATCAAGATTTGCCCCTCCAATTAAGCCCTGCATATATTGTAAGGATACAGCCATGTAATACAATCTAAAATCTGGTGCTCCCCACCCTCCCTTCTCTCTCGGGAGGGAGATGAACCTATACGCCCTACGTGTCTTCCCTTGTGCCCATATAAATCTATTCATTAATGCCTCTAGTGCATTAAACCAATTTGTTTCAAACAATAATGGGATAGACCTAAAAAGAAAAAGAAACTTAGGGAGTATCAACATCTTAATTATATTCATGCATCTGACTAGCGACAAATGTAAATTGTTTAATCTGTCCAGGTTACTTTTACTTGAGCCATTAAGGGATCCATATTATTCTTTATTATGTTTCCTAAATTCGCAGAGATCGCAATTCCCAAATATACTGCAGAATCAACCACCCTCTCATCATTGCAATCTACATACCTATTCTTTACAATTTGCGTTTTTAAGGCGTTTAAACTATACCCCGATATCCAACCAAACTTTCTGGCTTCCAGCTCCACCTCCCTAATAGCCCCTACCTGGTTGGGTGTCATAATGGCCACATCGTCTGCATACGCCAGACATTTTATCGAGCCACCTTTCATCTGCATTGCCGGTATCTTTGGATTCTGTTCTAATCGACGGAGAAAAGGATCCAGATATAGCGCAAATAATAAAGGGGAGGAAGGGCATCCCTGTCGGGTCCCCCTGCTGATTTTAACCCAGTCCGAGTGCCCTCTGTTAACCCTGATCTTAGCTTTTGGATCTTTATAAAGAGTTTGTATAGCCTTTATAAACCCATCCCCTTTACCACTCCATTTCATGATAGCCCATAGATAACTCCAGGAGACCCTATCAAATGCTTTTTCAGCATCTAAGAATAGTGCTGCCATAGGGTCTCCTGAAGTACCTGCTGCATCGAACATAGTGATTACTTGCCTGACATGTTGCGTTGTACCCTTACCTGGAATAAACCCATGCTGGAAGGGGCTAACCAATCTCTCAATAACCCTTGACAATCTTTTAGCCAGTATTTTAGAAAACACCTATACATCGGCGTTCATTAAAGTGATGGGTCTATATGAACCTGGGGCCGTTGCAGGTTTACCCTTTTTGGCTATCACTATGATGTCTGCAGCCCCCCATGAGTCAGGTATTGACTCCCCCTTCTGGGCCAGTATCATAATAGTAAACATATCAGCTGCTAATAACGTCTGAAACACTTTAAAGAATTCCAATGGAATTTGGTCCGGACCCGCTGCCTTCCCGGAGGGTAGGCTCCCAAGGGCCATGAGGAATTCTACCAATTGGAATGTGGCTTCTAATTCCTCTTTATCCTGTGTCTCAATTTCAGGAGGAGTGACACTCATCAGATATCCCTCTATCTCTTCCTCACCTCCTATGTTATCAGAGGAGTAAAGATCGACATAAAACTGTCTGAAAACTTCCCTTACCTGCCCAGCCTCTGTAAATGAATTACCCTGCGGATCAACGATTTGCTTGACATCCGAGTTTGCTGCCCTTTGTCTACTCCGTGCCGCTAGTATGTGCCCCACCCTTTCGCTAAACTCATATGCCTTCTCCCTTTGAGTCAAGTACTTCTCCACCACCTTTTTAGCCATTCCTTCCAGGGCTTCTGCTCTAGTTACAGCAATCCTAAGCAGTAGCTGGTCGAGCGGGGAATTCTGTACTATAGCAGCTGCTAAGTCTGCTTCAAATTTTAAAAGATTTTGTCGAATTTCCTCAGCCCTTAATTTCTCTTTTTTTTATTAAATAACACGAAGCTCAGTGTCTCACCCCTTACCCCTGCTTTAAATGAGTCCCAAACAACTCCCGGTGGTGCTGTCCCTCTATTTATGTCCCAAAAGTCCTTTATCCATGTGTTCATATAATCCCGATATGCCTGGTCTTGTAATAGTGCACGTTCGAAGGTCCATGAAACCTCTCTTTTTGGACTCTGGCCTAGCTTGAGTGTTAAAACCAGTGGACTATGGTCTGAGACTAGTCGTGGATGTTTCTCAATGTTTAAATCAGCGATCAAATTCTTAGAGATTAAAAAGTAGTCCAAACGAACCAGCACCTTGTGTGGGGCTGAGTAGAATGTACTACCGTCTAGGTATGGGTGCCACCTTATCCAGGGGTCCTCCAGGAAGTTATGAAACACTATATCTGAAAGTGCTCTATAGACTCTTTTTTCCCCCCTATATATTGTCCCCCAGGTTGTACAAATGAGCTACTAAGATCATATATATTGAGATCCCCGCAGCAGACAATGGGCTCGGGCCATTGAGCTAACTCGACATCCAGATACTGAAAAACATCTGGGTCATCCTCTGTTGACCCGTAAATTGTGACCAAAGTGAAGGTATCCCCTTTAAAAACTAATTCCAGTATAACCCATCTCCCCCACTGATCTTCTTTCTTTCTTCGCACTGTTACATCCCCCTTTTTTCCCTAAAACCGCCACTCCTCTGGTCTTAGTCCCTTGCTTAGAGTTCGCTAGTATTGAAAAACCCAGTTGTTCCAGTAAGTAGCCTTTAACACCCTCTATATGGGTCTCCTGTAGGCATACTAAATCCAGGCGTAATGTTTTAAGGAACGCTGCTACTCTATGCCTTTTATTTATTTCATTAAGCCCACAAACATTTATCGTAGCAATTCTACACGTCATCTCGAAGCACCCCTTGCCCTTTCAGAAAACCTGCAAAATGTTTAAGAAAATTCCACTTTCGCTGATTCCATGCAATCTCCCTCTTGTACTGTATACATTCTGTTTCTGCTGCATTGCTATTCTCATGTTGTGTGGCTTTTATCACATTTTCCCCACAAGTGTGAATTACCAAAACAAAAACAATCCTATATGTCCTTTTTCTCCCCCCCATCTCCCGCCCTACCCCTCCCCCTACCACCCCCTTCCACCCCACTGCCCCCCCTCCCCTGAACCCTCCCTTCCCCTTTACAGGCAAATAGGTCAGCCGACCTATGCGTGCCCGCCTTGAGTTGTGCTGATCGCATCCCTCTCCTGCTTCTCCCTTTGATGTGTCGTTTAACCTCCCCTCCTTGTGCTTATATTCAAAAAGTTTGTGGAGTGCACTCTATATAGCAAGACCCAAGACCCTAGACCTCCTCATGTTATCCGCCTTTCTGTTTCTTTTTTTTTTTTTTCTTTAAAAAATTTTTTCCCTCATTTGCCGTCTCGCCACCCATTTCTTCTAACTGAGTCCACCGCTGGGCATTTATCTCATATGCTGGTTAGAGTGTTGAGGGGAAGCTACACCTATTTTGAGTCTGGTCGTGTGTCAAACTAGCTTTCTTGACCAGCTGACTCACCAGGCGTATCCACCTCTCACTCTGTTATCGACCTGGAGCACCATACATTTTATACCAGCGAGATAGGCGCGGGCTTAATCATCGGAAAATCTTACCAAATAATAAAGAATCAACCAAAAGCTTCAAGAAAAGGTACCCAAAACCCTCGATTTCTCTTAGAATGATCTAGAGTGTCAAGCTTAGCCACAACCCTCATAGCTAGAATTCAATCCATTAATTTAGGGGGGGATGTAGAGACCCACAACTTGCAAATCTCTCTGCGAGCTAGCAATATGGCATAAAAAATAAGTCTTACATTATCATTCAAACATTTGTTTTCTAAATTATATCTCCCCGTTATTATAAATTCGGGGCTTACCTCCATTCGCAGGTTCAAGATTCTGGATAGACAATTACTTACGTCCAGCCAGAATTGTCTTATATTTGGGCAATAGACAAACATATGTAGATCATCGGCATTTAAAGTGTTGCACTTCGGACATCCCACTACTCCGCCTGTTTTAAATTTGGATAGTCTTCGAGGGGACCAATATGCCCTATGGATAGTAAAGAGAAGATTCCTCCTTAAATTTGCAGGTTTAACAATACTGTAGAGCATAGACATCGTTACTTGCCATTGACTCTCCGTCGCGATCTTCGGCAGGCTTTCCAACCACAGGGCCTCCGGGAGCACGAATGGTCCATCTTCCATTTCTAGTATCGTCCAGTACCATGTGGCCACTTCCTTCTTAAAAGCCCCTAACCCTAACTTGATCTCGAAATCATTCTGAGTCCCAATCACAGTTTCTAGATCACTTGCCCAGCTCTGTATCTGTATGTATTTATACCTGGAAAAAGCTTGACCCCATTGTTGTTGACAAAGACTCCAAGAAATCAATTTATCATCCTGAAACAAGTCTTTCCATCTTTGTAGCCCATCCTCTTTTTTCAACTGAAAAGCCAGAGCATCCTTTGTCCAAAGTGGAGCTCCAGGAGAATCCCATATTGGGGCCATGAAACTAAAATAAGGCAATTTCAATGTTTTCCTTATTTTATACCATACATCCGCCAAGTCTCGCAAAACCTTTAATCTCACTTTTTAAAAAAATTTAGGGTCTGCAAACTTATATAGAAAACCAAAATCGTCGAGCCCGTTACATTTTAACAACGCGCCAAATATATCTCCAATCGTGGATTTAATTAGGGTACCAAACAACATCCTACAGTTCTTTAAACAAAAAGCCCACGCATAAATTTGTAAGTCTGGTGCAGCCAAGCCGCCTTTGTTAGTTCTCCTCCTCAACTTTTTCCATGATATTCGTGCACCTTTTGATGCCCATATAAAAGAAGCTACCTCACTCTGCACCTTAGCCAACCATTCTTTTCTAAATCCCAGCGGTATAGTCTCAAACAAATAGGTAATTTTCGGTACGATCACCATCTTCACAAGATTGGTCCGTCCATACAGTGACAGAGGGAGATTCATCCATCCTTTTAAAGTAGCCGTAATTTCTTTCTTGATCTTAAAAAAAATGACTTTAGCAAGATCTTCAATCTTATGAGTTATCCTGATTCCCAAATATCTCATTTCAGATTTGCTAGTTACCCCTTCTGTACTTAAATTCCAGGCCATTATCTCAGTTTTATCCTGATTTATTTGATAACCTGAAACTTTTCCAAACTCTTTCGTTATTTTCAACAAGTTATCCAACGAGTGATGTAAATTAGAAGAATAAATAATAATGTCATACGCGTAAAGGCCCAGTTTTTTTTACCAATCTCCAGCTACAAAGGGGGGTATCTCTTCTGAAGCCCTTATCTTACAAGCCAATGGCTCTATATATAAGTTAAAGAGTAAGGGCGACAAAGGGCACCCTTGTCTGGTGCCTCGCATTACTTTTATGGGATGAGTAAGGTTTCCATTAACTAAAACACGTGATGTCGGGGAGCAATACAGAGAAAAGAGAGATTGAGTGAAATTCTTCCCTAAATTAAGATGTTGCAGAAGATCTTTCAGATATGTAAAGTTTACTCGGTCAAATGCCTTGGCGGCGTCTAGTGCAAACACCGCCAAGGGAGACTTTTGACTGGAAGCCATATCAATTATTCCAACCAAGGTAAAAGTGAGTTCCTTCAAGTATCTCCCCTTAATAAAACCTTTTTGATCCTTATGAATCAGTTTCTGAATAACCTTAGCAAGTCTGTCGGCTAAGATTTTTGCGAAAAACTTATAATCGCAATTCAAAAGTTATATTGGTCTATAAGCATCTAAACTACTGAGAGATTTCCCTGGTTTAAGTATCAAGGAGATAGTTGCCTCATTCCATGAACTAGGTATAGTTACCTCCCCTTTAAAAACTTGATTGAATAATTGACAGAGTGTAGGAGAAATTACGTCAACTAAAGTTCTGTATACTTCAGCCGGAAGACCATCCGGGCCAGGTGCTTTCCCCCTTTTACTCTCCTTAATCACTTTAGCCACTTCATCTAAAGTAATTTCTTTATTTAGTGTTCCCATTAAACATCAGTAAGGGGTTTCAAAAAGTTTAGCCACTCTTCTATTTCAGACTTTCTTGGATGAAGGTCTTCTGCGTAAACATTTACAAAATAGCTATGGAAGGCATCCGCTATTCCTTTGCTGTCTGTTATACTTTCTCCTGAGTCAACCTTTTTGATTTCTTTTATTTGATGGCGCATTAGATCTTTCTTTGCTTTCCACGCTAACAATTTACCGCAACCCTCACCGTATGAAAAGTGAGCCAGCTGACTAGCTTCCCAGCGTTCTTTGACTCTTTGTGAAAGTACTAATGTAAGCTCTATTTTTAAATTCTGGAGCTTATTTTTAACTTCCTCCTCAGTACAATTACTCCCTGAGCGACTTCCACTACCCTCCCAGAATCGTATTTCTTTTTCCAAGTCTAAAATTTTACTGTAATAAGACCTTCTCTTTTTAGCACCCTGAGCTCCCAATCTCCCTCTCAGAAATGCCTTACATGTGTCCCAGACTATATCTCCTTTAGCTGATTCTTCATTTACATCTAAGAAGTCTTGTAATTATATTCTTAAAGTTTGTAAATAATCCTCATGCAGTAAGATAGTGCGGTCCAATCTCCAAATAGAACTCGACCCTTCTATTCCTAATTCTAAATCTAAACTAACCGCTGAGTGGTCTGAGATATGAGCTCCCAGGTGTATCACTTTCGTGACCCGATCCTTCAACCTAGTGTCCAATAAAAAAAAATCTATTCTTGAGCTGTGGTTATATTTTTTATTGGTGTAAAAACAGCATTAGCAATCCATTTCTGTGTAGAGAAGATCTCATTACTTTCTTTTTCAGTCAGATGGGTTTCCTGCAAAATGATCACCTGGGCATGGGAGTCCTCCAGATATTACAATATCAATTGCCTTCTAGTTTTTCCTCGTAGGCCATTAACGGTCCAAGTGAGGAACTTTAGCTCCTTAATTTTAACCCCAGTCATATGAGCTATCCCATAGTTCTCTTGCTTTTCGGTGGCAAAGATGCTCCTGAGGGTTTTTTCCTCTTTTCTTACTTCCCCTCCCTCCCAACCCCCCCTTACCACCCCACAACCCCTGCCCCTACCCCTACCCCCTAACAGCCCTACCCCTACCTCATCTCCTCCCTCTTCTTTCTCCCTGGAAAACCCAACCAAAATTCCCAAGGCCTAACCCTAGGCCAGTGGATGCTACAGAGGCGGTGCCCCTATTTTATCTAAAAAAAAAAACTAGTGAATTTTTTGTGAGTGTTTAGGCAGCAATCTAAGCTATCTGATATTATACTTCTTGACACTGATCCAAGAAGGCGTCCACCTCTTCAACTGCACGGAACGTATGCATTTTATTACGCCACATTACTTTTAAGAAAGCAGGGAATTTCAGTTGGACAGTTGCCCCCATTTCTCTTAGGGGCGCCATACGCTTCCCTAATTCCCATTGCCTACTTGCTGTAGTTGGCGATAAATCTGACCTAATGTCTACTGAAATTCCATCAACGATTATACTTTTTTTCTTGAGGGCACCGCCTTTCTGTTTCTTTGTCTCTTCCAAAAATTGCTGGGCTTTGATCTCTGAAGAGAACATCTGGGCCTTCCCCCTTACGATCACCTTAAGCCTTGCGGGAAAGAGGAGATATGCTTCACAGCCTAGGGCCTGAAATGGGGCAATCATCTGTCTAAGCCTCCATCTCCTCTCTATGGTGACGTGGCAGAAATCAGGCCTGGCAAAAAAAGTAATACCTTCAAAAGTTCTTCTACTATCCGGTCTTGCCTTGCCAATTACCTCCTCTCTCAGTAAAAAGTTCCCTATATTTACCAAGATTGCCCTGGGTAAGTTCCCCTGGGTCTCACCACCTGTAGCTCCCATGCCTCGGGGTTTCCTTATTGTAAAAGGGAACCTGTGTGCCCTCTGTACTTCCCTGTCCCACTGCCACTGGGACTCTGGAAAGGCTCCTTTCAACAGATTAACTACAAATTGCCTGACATCCTGCCCTTCCGCCCCCTCTGCCACACCCAAAAGTCTAACATTATTTCGCCTCTGCCTGTTTTCAAAGTCTTCCATCTTCCAGCTCATGTCTTCTGTCAGTTTCTCTTGTTCAGTCTTGAATGCCTGCCAATTCCCCACGTTGTCCTCCAGTCTGCCTGTGCGTTCTTCTACTTCGGTGACTCTCACCTCTACTTCCTTATATAGTTTATTTATATTTCTCAATGAGCCCTGGATCTTTTTTGAGTCTTGTCTCGCTCTCCGACTTTCAGTTCTTGCCTCTGCTTGCATCTCCTGTAGGGTATCAAATAATGCTTTGAGAGAGTTTTGCTGGGGTCCAGTGTCCAGAGTAGGGCCCCCATCTCCACCACTACCACTACCGCTGTCCTGGTAGACCTGGGATGTAGCTGAATAATCTCATAACAATCGACTATCTTAATGGGGGGAGACTCTGAGGTGCGCCTCCTTATTTTAGAGAGTTTTTTTTTGGAGAACAGACTCTTGTCAGTCTGAATAAGACAATAAATGTTTTGCTTTGATATTTGACTTCATGTCAGACTCTTTGTTGCACCTAGCTGAGACTTATGCTAATCCCCTAAAATGAATTATTAGTCATTTCAACTGATTAACATTTTTTTCTATAATAAACATTATTTTTTTCAAACAACAAAAGAGTGACACACCAGGTGCAATTCAATCTAAAAAATAAGCTACTTAACCTTATAACCCAAGTCGAAAATGATTAGTGAAGAAACTATGATTCAAAAAGAACCCTCATGCACCAACAAAGTTGGGGACTGGCTTCATCATTGGGTTCATTTTTGAGGGCTTGTGAATTCATGCCCAAGTGTGTATGGTGAATTAAAAGAAAAGACAACTAGTCCCTATACCCATTTTAATAAAGGGATAGTCGACCTTCAATAAAAACAAAGTGCAAGTGGACAACTAGTGGTTGAGTAAATTTGAACCAATGTGTCCTATATCGTCATCGTGGTCAACATGTTTCTGCTGTTATGAGCTACCTATGCTAAGCATTCATCAGGACCATAAGATATCCCCCGGTGGTACATGCACTCTAAGACGGGACCACTCCGTAGGGATAAGTAATATTTCAATATGAACTCACAGAATTCCCGTGTTGACTCTCCTTGTATTGCCAAGGGTCTGTGATTGTCCGTATCAGTTGATATTACCCCCTGGGCTCGTGGCAGGGGAAACCTTCACGCCCGATTTGTTGCAATCTGGCGACTACCCGCTGTGTATCTATCGTATTCACATCCACGAGACTTATTTAATTGATTATGCTTATTTATTTGGTGTTGATCTAGTTTCCCTAGGCACACATTGCCATATATGACAACATCCTGCTTTTCAAGAAACAATGGTTCAAGGTAGGCCTAACAAGGTCCTAAAAGGGGGGGGGGTTTGTTTTTATGTACAGATAGCGAGTATTTAATAAACGCTAGGGAGCGAAAAATGTGAGTACAGGTAGGAATCTTTATTTTCTCTTTCTCTTTTTCTTTTATATATACATATATACACAAATCTTTATACTGTATTTCAGGTGCTCAAGTGAGTAATATGGTGCAGGACGTGACATAAGTGATCAAAGTGAACGGACTGTCACACAACATCAACAAGGTTAAAAACACACAACAATTATATACAATGGAACAAGTGAAATTCCTTGGGTAGGTCGACGGCGTTTCGATCTATATGGTTTTAGATCATCATCAGGACTGATGAGCCTCCTGAAACTTGCCACTGCGTTATCAGGCAAGGAAAATCTATTTTGATGGCGTAACTGAGTTGATTGTCAATCTCCAGAAGGTATATTGTTATGACAAACAATGTCTCTCAATAGGACGATCCAAGTAGCGCTCAGCCTCTGTTAGTTAGGACGAGGGTCCTACTCGAATTTGGTCATTAAAAGTGATGACCGCCTAGGGAGTTTCCTCAGCGCGTTCGTCGTTATGGCAAGGAATATTGCAGCCTGGAATTAATCCCGGCGAGTAGGCTTGGCAGGGAAGGAGATAATGGCAATCAGGGCGGTGCCGCTGGCGCGTTCGTCGCTATGGCAGTGATTATCGCAGCCTGGAATTAATCCCGGCGTGTTGGCGTAGCTGAGAAGGGGTCCGAATGCCTCGCTGTCAGCTCCTCCAACATTGTCACCAATCCTCCTTAAGCATTATATCTTAGATTATCAGATAAGGTGGAGTCCACACCTGCATCCATACACGTGTAACAGCTCTGACTTTAGAAGTGTGTCCAGTGTGTCCTGTCATTCTTTTCCTCCCAGTGTGCTTTGGTGGTGTGCATTCAGTTTCAATTTCCACCTTTGTCTACTTGAAATATATTCGATGTTGTGAAATTCACCTTGCTTGGACTTGCTTGACTTAAAGAGGCATTAAGGAGACTGACAGTGTTAGTACAAATGGCAATCACTGTAGGCAAGATCAAAAAGGGCGCCAAGTTTGGGTGTGGTGTGGAATAGGGGAGTGAGTTAGAGTGGCAGTTGATTGTGGTGTTATTGGGTCTAAATTGTAGGAGTACATATTACGCTATGGTTGTTTTCAGGCTTCCTCTTTTCCAGGTTAGGACTCTGTTTGTTTACAGCGTGCACTGTTGGTGCATCTTTGGGAGAGGGCTCTCTCAATATGATTAGAACTTGTAACATGCAGGTTGCACACAGATCACTACAACAGGTGTATTGGCTCACTCACTTCAGCTTCTGGGTTTTTTCTTGCCTTCTTTTTCCCTCCATTAAGCTTCACTCTTCTCTTTTCATTCAGCCTCCTTGTCTGAATGGGCCACTAATGAAGCTACTAGCCAGTGCCCTTGGGTCTCAAGCCTCGGGGATTGCAGGGACCAATAGAGAGGGTTGACAATTGGACATGCTTTGCCAGCATGGCCACTATTCTTTTGTCAAAAAGGGTTTAAAAAAACTCAGCAGCAAAAATCTGTATTTTCCCTGTTTGGAATATGAAATCAAAAAGCAAATAAAGGAAGAAATTACTTTAAACTGTTTAATCACTCTGTAAAACATTCCTGAGTGGCTATAAAAGAAAACCTTGATTAAAAAAAAGATTGCACATAAAATCTTACTCGAGTACTTGCTCCTGTCTCTTCCTGAACATACACCAAGAGCAAGTGGCTGTTCTTTTTCTCTGAGAAAGGTATCAGCCCTGGTTACATTCATGGGCCTGAGGATCAGTCAGGGTGGCAGTGTAGAGCTGGATTTTTGACCACTTGTCCAGTGGTAAACCTGCCACTGAAAGAAGTGTAACATGGTGGGACACTAAAGAGAAAGGAGTGAATGCCCCATACTACCAATTGCCTCATCTCTAAAGTTGTCCACTTTAAGATCAGAAGAGGTGGAGAGGGTAATGTGCATTATGCAACCAATCGCCCTCAGAAAGAAAGGACACTACATTTTAGAGTGACAACTCATTAGCGTTTTGGATGGCATAACAGGACGTGATGTCATATAACCTCTCACAACAACAGCAACACAGGAAGAGGCACAAGTGAAGTGATAGAAACTTCAAATTAAATGTAAAATATTTCCAAATCTGCCCTGAAATCGATTAATTGTCTACAAATGTAGGGCTGTGGCCCTCTGCCCAAAATGGGGCAGTCTATATACTTAAGGGATCTGTAAGAAGGCTCCCCTAGAGGTGAGATCTGCAACTTCTACTTCTCCCAGGAGCTGATCCGCATGTAGGAAATCATTAAACAGAACTGTGTTTAGGGTTCAGATTGTAACTCTTCTCAAATAATGTGACATTTAGTTGATGTGACCAAGAGCTCAAAACGAAATCCAAATGTGTAAGTCACACTCGCAAAGAGTGAGACTTGAGGTGGCTGCATCTTTCCACAGTGACATACTTTTTCTAGCCATTCCACCCTGCACACCCTTGAAAATAGTCCCTTAGAAGAATGGAAGAAATATCGAGTCCCCCCCCCCCCCAAATGCCCCTAAAAGCAATCCCTACCCTGTGTGCCCTTAAAACTGTCTTTAAAAAAACAACAATTCATACATTCACAAGCACTTATAACATTTATACTTATTTTAACTGTACTTCGTATTAAGTGTGCGCTCAAGTCCAATAAAGTTTGAGTTTTGAATCAGAAGGTAAGGGGGAATATAGCATGAGTTGACCTTTCCCTCCTGCTCACCTTAGCAGACATCATATGTTTCTCCAACTCCTAAAAACTAGTCAGCCATTTACATGACTCAAAACCATGTTCATGGGTTGGGCAGGAGCTTCAAGAAGATGACCCTAATTTTTAACAAATATATATAACTTCATGGGCCCGATTTTGTTTTGGGGGTGCTGTCGTTGGTATTACCAAATACCAATGCTGCCTGGCTTTGATTCCACCTCAAGCCTCTTTCTTCCACCACCCTCTACTTTCTGTCTCTTTATTTCACACTTGGAGGTGTTTATTTTTCATCCCTGCATTCTCTTTATGTCACTGTTTTCCTATCTTTCTCTTCCTCACCCTTTCTCCCTTTTCTCTTTTCTGCTCTGAGACAGAGTCTGATAGTGAAACCTAAGTCTTGGTCTCCAGGCATGAGTGCTTTAGCCCAGCAGTTTCAAGCACCAGCACAAGTTAAGCCCTGCAGGTAAGAGATATTGACATCTTTGCTGGGCACAAGGCAGCATGTCATTCTGTCAAAGGGGCCACCTATCCCCGGCTGTTTATGTAGATATGAATTGTGTTTATGTAGGTGGGATTTATTAAGGCCCAGCACCAACTAGCAACTAAATAATACCCATGTCTCCCCTGGTCTCCATCATATAAAATGCTTCCACCTCTTAACAGGATTCCGCAGGAAAGGAAAGTTTTTGAAGAGTGTGATTCAAACATTTGCAAGTCTACCTCAATTGTGAATTTATGGCATGTTCTGCCAATACTGTTCAACGTTTTCAATTGTTCTCTAGTTTGAATAGCCTGATGAAAAACTGAAATCTTTATAACAAATTTACTTTTTAGATTATTCTCTTCTGAAAAATGTGAACTCTTCGTTGATTTTGAAAACATATCAGAAGTTAAAGAATTTGGTATCACCAATGGAAATTCAGGTATGAGACAGAATACATTATTGCTAAACAAATATTAGCACAGTCAAATGAAAATAATACATGTGGGGCCTGCATGTGCTAGGTCCTTCCCAGTGACTTTTGTATTCGTTATATTGTAAGATTTTAAGTAATCAAACAATAAAGAATTATTATATTATTATTACAGTGACTTTAGAGCACTTTAGCTGTAGAAGCAATGCATAAGACCAGAGGCTGAATACATCTGACTCGAATCAGCATCACCCAGAGCACATACATTTATCGTTTATGAAGAAAGCTAGAGTGGAGTAAATCAGGAAGCCAATGGCATACTCTGAATCTTTGTGTTGACAGGATTTATAAGGATTTTAAGAATTGTTGGTGCAATCATCAGTCAAAGAAATGCATCACATGAGAGATTTACCTGGTCCCTCTCTGTAAGGTCTCTCCGCATGAAGAGATGATGGGTGGAATGCTTGATTTAGTCTCTGGTAATTATTCTGGTCAACATTCTATTCTATCTCTTTTTGGCTTGTCTCTGACTTTACAGAGAGGGAGAGGACCCACAGGAAAACCAGTGTTGCCCTGCCCTATGATGGACAGTACCACCCAAACTGATAGGTCACATTCCCTCGTAACTGGAACACAAGCATCTTCAAGCATATTTCTGCTTCCATGGGCATCATCAGTGAGACGCGGAGGAGTCCTATGGAATATCTGGACATATCCATTCTCCAAGCACTTTAATAAGTGATATTTGTGAAGTTATAAAGACACCCTGAGTGCGATGAGTAGGCCAAGACGTGGATCCATTGCTTATTGTAAGCAAGACTCGAGCTGCACCCTACTGATGAGCCTCAAGCAGGCTGACACAGGTCTGTTGCTGCTTGTGTTCCCTTCTACAGTCCTAGCCTGCTGGTATGTGGTGGACCAGTTTTAAAGGATCAGTTCCGAGGCTGATTTATATATGGCTGGGTTTTATCTAGACTGGGCAAAGAAATGATAGGCTTGAGTGCGGGCCAGAGTACATACCAGTTGCATTTATGCAATCAATCCACAACTTTTTTTAAAGAAACTTTACATCTTTGCACACTTCCATAGTACTTCATCTCATATGAACTTTTTGAACCACAGACTAATTGAAGCCCCCCCCCCCCTAGGTCTTAAAGTGTACTAGATTTTTAGAATAGCCACTATTTATAAATGATTCCCATTCAGATTTCTTGTAGGTAAATGTATCCACTGTGGATACTGAGGAAACATAGCCAAGGTCTGTCAATCGTGGAGCAACATTGGAAACCTGTGTCCTTAATCAAGTCCTCCTTGGTATATTTCGCAGGCACTCGCTAACTCTCAGACACTCCCAAACCCTTGCAGGCGCTGCAATGAGCAGCACATTCTTTGTTCAAGGCTTTCCATCCTTTTCACCTACAGTTGCAGCCTACGACTAATCTTATACTGCATTGTGTAGTAGATCATTTTTATTCTTTCTCGTTTCATGTAGGAAGAAACTGTTACAAGAATGAAACGAAGCGTCGACGTATCTCGCACAACCTGCCTATTGTACGTTAAAGCTGATTATTTGTTTTGTAAGCGATTTGGCAGCGTGGAAAGAGTTATCGCAATGGTGAGTTTCCACCAAGCGATCGCTATTGAACATATATGACTTAGATACATCACAGATATATGTAATGTTTATGTCATCTTTTGTCGGTGAAATTATCGTTTTGGGATTTAGAGGAAGTAGAGTCACGTATATTTGGTTTATTATATGGTTGTGGAGATGTTTGTTACAGGGTGAGATTATAAACAATGATCCTTTTTAACGTTATCTTCAGTTGGTTAAGCCCATTGAATCATGCCCAAAAAATTAGAGTCCAACCTCTTACACATTAAAAACACTAACACATATCTTGTTCAAATGAGAAAATGCACTCTCATGTAAAAAATGTTCATTAATTTTTCTCTCTGCAGTAAGGAGGTTTATAAACACATAATATGCATCAACAAGGGACTTGTTCCCAGGCGCAGCATCTAGGCAACCGCAGCAGTCTCCGAAGAGGTCTGACACATGGTCCCTTGCCTAGGTTTATCAGTAAGCCAATTTGCCTTGCTGTAGGTGAAAATTGCTTCCATTTACCCACTGATATATTGAGGATTGCTGAACTGGTATCTAAAAACTCTGGTTAGAACTACTGCACCATATCTGAGCCAATCATCAAAGAGCTGTAATTTGAAGGACCAATGTTGACATAAATCCAGGGCCCTGCAGCCACTGGCCTCCCAATATGTGTCAGCTCAGACTAAGTTCAGTAATCAAGTGTGTGTGTTCTGTACAGCAGGGCAGCAAGGGGGTGTGATGCTCACCTTCGCACTCACTAGTAAGGCGCTTTAGCGCCACATCAGGACCACTGATATGAAGTTCTCAGCATGGGAGCAAAATACTTGATGACTTTTTATTTAGTTAAGCAATGGGCTAGTGTTTTTTTGGGCAATGCTGTGGTCTACAGAATTATTGGATTCATCCCAGGGCTTTTGAAGCTGAGGTTTATAGGATCTTTTAACAGATAAACGCCAGATCCTTGTGTAGGAGGAAAATAACCAACTTTCTGAGGATCACAGAGCGTGTAGAAATGCATTACAGCAAACAAATGATGGACGGAATGCTGACAATGCAAACATTCTCACCCAGTCAAAAGATCTGGGTTAAATCCATCATTCTGTCCATCAATTGTTCTTTTTGCATTTGTCACCTCAAGTGGGACGGGTATGCCCAGACGTGGGTCCTGTACTCTCCATGCCACTGGAGTCAAGCTATCTTGGCTGATGAGGGCTGAAAGCCTGAAACCGGTCCTTGGATGCTTGTTTCCAGTCTGGCCTGGCAGTTCAGGCTGGACTGTTCCCATTGGGCGCAGGGTCAAGACTAAGTTGAATATGGCTGGGTCCAAACTGGAATGGCATGGTGAGCAAAAAAACGATGAATTTAGGCCCAGATCTCTGTACTGTGGTGAATGTATGACATTGTTCTGCATTCTGTCCATCAATTACAATTTCGCATTTGTTACCCCGAGTGGGACGGGTATGCCCAGACGTGGGCCCCTTGCTCTCCATGCCACTGGAGTCAAGCTATCCTGGCTGATGAGGGCTGAAAGCCCGAAACCGGTCCTAGGATGCTTGTTTCCAGTCCAGGGAGGACCTGGCCTGGCTGTTCGAGCTGGACTGTTCCCATTGGGCGCAGGGTCAAGACTGATTTGCATATGGCTGGGTCCAAACTGGAATGGCATGGTGAGCAAAAAAACGATGGATTTAGGCCCAGATCTCTGTACTGGGGTGAATGTATGACATTGTTCTGCATTCTGTCCATCAATTGTTCTTTTTGCATGTATAGAAATGCATGCCTGATAGTATGATGATAAGGTTAAAGTTAACCGCAACAATCAAACCTAACTCATTTATGTCATATCATGTGTATCTCATGCTGTCAGCTGTGTTAGTAGCCCCACAAAATTGTCCTCTGATATATATATATATATATATACACATATATATATATATATATTGGCGCAGTTTCTGCCGTGGCAGAAGCATTCGTTTGTTCCGTGGTAACGGAAAGACCAGGCTCACCACTCCATCAGGAAACGGGGTCGGAGTCACTGAACTCCGTGGCTCGGCACACTGCTGCACTTGCCGCCGTGGACATCACTCCTGATGGCGGTGGGGGTGTAGTTTGGGGACTCGAGGAGCTGTGCTGTTGTGGAGGGCAGCAAGAATTGATGGGCAGGAGCCGCCCGAGGGATCCACAGTTTCCGCAACTTTGTGGCCAACAATAACAAACTATTGCATGTTGGGATTTGTAGTTTGCTCCGCCTGCCGACAGCCAGAGCAGGTGATATCAATCTCCTGTTTTGGGGTGGAGCCTATTTGAACGGATTGGACTGTGGCAGTATCCTTTGGCAGCACTTGAACTCATCCTCCGTATCACACTGGGCGCTGAAGAGGCCACACGGCCGAAATGCATACGCCCGCCGTACCTGCCTTAAATCTACAATAAAAGAGCTCCATGCTGTTCCCCTACTGAGGCCTCTGCCTTTTTCTTTGAAGGAGGGTTCTTTTGGATATATATATATATATATATATATATATATATAAACACACACACATATATACACACACACATATATATACACATACACATACACATATATATACACACACACATATATATATATATATATAAACACACACACATAAATATATATATATTGAGAGAGAGAGAAAAGTAAAGGAAGTGTTTTGCAAGACTAAAACAATTCCCTTATTTAAACAATTTCTGAGCTGTCTGTTTTATATTTACAGTTCAGTGGGAGTCAGTGTTTGCCTTCAGTCTCTAAATGACATTTGCTCAATTTCTTTCCACAGATTGGTGGCTTGTTGCAAACCGTCAACACGATCTACGAGAAGGCAGACTTTGATGGTATCAAACACATCAACTTCAAAGTGAAAAAGTTAGACGTAAGTAGGTGTCTGGAGAGTGGGACTGATATATACTCCTGATGTGAGGTCTGTGGACGTGTCTCAAGGTGGGACATTTTGCAAACCATTCTCAGCGAGCAGTCAGCGCTCTGGGTGACGTACTCCAGCCCTGGAAGCAAATCTCACACCCAGTTCTGGCCTGAAGGTTTTCTTTTACGTTTTTAGGACCTGTCAGTACTTTACAGATACAACAGATCTTGTAAATCTGGCTACCTAGGGACTTATTAAAAGTTGCTCTTTAAATCCGACAGAGGCTTAACAAGTGTTAACGGCCTCTTTGAAAGTATACGTCCCAGGGTAACTATGTGTTCCTGTTGCTTTCACCCAGAAATCAGCCACAGGGGAAATGTGAAATAACCTTCAGAATTGGAGTTTCTGGTTTTAATGGTTATTCCTCATTCTTAAAGGACACCTGCAGGTCCACTCTGGAACTCACCCATAGAGTTATTGATACAACCTGCAGTGGATACTCTGGCGGGGGAGGAGGGGGGCAGAGGTATCACACCGTGTAAGGCCACCATTAGAGATTGATCTACAAGTAATGTAATAAACTCAGGGCTTAGTTTGGGCCAGGGGTGGGGACAAACAGGGACCAGATTTGTTCAACCAGAGAGCAGCAGGGAGAAAGTTAGAAAGAAGTGTTAGATAAGAAAACGTTTATAAAGAAATAAAGCAAGGATGAAAAAGATCCCACTACAGTGAGCTAATGAGGGCAGAAGTGTATGATGGTGAAGAAATTGGCATGGGATCAAGATGACTTGGCCTTAGTATTTGGCGGGGCTAGTCTGGAAACCAAAATGAGTCCTGGCCAAATATGCCACACATTCCTTTTGCCTCACTTATTTGTATCCTTCCACTTCTCGTTTTTAAGGAGCTTATTTTTTCTTTATTTAGTAACTCCATTAGAGTTTGTGTGTTTTCCATCATTCTACCTTGTGTGGTTTTCCACCGCCATGCGCCATGCACCCCACCTCCGCTCCGTGTATCTCTCTGGCTCTTTTGCTTCAGCTGCAGTGCAAGGCAGGGAGTCTTCTGTGCTGTGAAACTGAAGGCAAGCAGACAGCTAAACGAGCCTTCCTGCCAGGGTGCCTGCCTGCCTGACAGAAATGTAAATGGTTCACAAAAGGCCAATCTGCAAATGTAAAGGGAGGTCGTAAGCCAGTATTGGCTTTGATTTGTGGAATCACTTGACACTTCCCGGAGACAGATTTATTCTTTTTGAGCGGTATTGGAAAGGAGTTACCAGCTGAGTTGTGAAGTGTGTGCTTTTAGAAGGGGCGTAATGCAGGCCTCTGCACCACGGGGTCTGCAGCGGCTGCAGGGACCTGTGTTACGCTACCTACTATTCCCCACTGCTCCAATCAGGATTCAATACTCTGGCTCTCTGGTTACAGACACAGACCTCAGCAGTGCATTAACTAATAGCGGTTTCATAAAGTACGACAGTGCATTTCCCACTGATTAACTTAACTTGCATTTATATTACAATTAAGCTGTGTTTTTTATATGTACATACCTGAAGGTGAAAGACTGAAAAAAGTTACAGAATATTTTGTTATTTTAGCCACGCCTTTGACTCCACCCCCATGCTTAGTCACCTCACCCATTGTGCACAGCATCACAGTTCCTTTACTTTTTTTAATGCACTTCTGACCTCTGAGTGCCTTCCTCCCACAAACCTCTCCTCCGAGGCTATCCGCAACACTCTCTCCATCTTGTGATTCACCGCTTCTTGTTACTGATTCCCTTGAGGACGTCCTCACTTTCAGGACACCCTCTGCTTCCATTCTGTCTGTTGCTTTTCCATCAGGTGGTCCCCCAGTCCTCGTGCTCTGTACTGCTCTCTCCTTGATGCGTTTCTCCTCCAGGAACCACCCCTTCCACAGTGCTCCACTTATTCTACCTTCTGGAAAATACCGCCACCCTGCATTGCACTCACCCTTGTGTGCTTTCCCAATGCAGACACCCTCCTCTTACTGTTTGTTGCACTCTGTTTTGTGTGCTTCTCTCCCCTTGAGAACACCCCACCCCCTGCACTCCTTGTTGCTTTCTCCCACATCGGCTTCGCTGACCCTCAGCATCAGTGTTTCTCTTTCCATTGCGTACTCCCCCTTAGAGTACCCAACTGCCCTCCTATAATACCCACGGAACGGCGGAACCCACTGACACAGCATTGGCAAAGCCAATACATCTAAAAATCGAGACCTAGTGGGTTTCAGTGGCGGCTCCTCCGTTAAGGCGGAGGAGTGTCGCCTCACTGCTCAAAAGAAAAAATAAAATGATAATAACGTCTTGTTATTATCATTTTATTTTTCCTATTGAAATCAGTGGCTCACGGGGCGCGGCTGGCCAGAGCAGGGCGAGGAGTGGTTTGCACTCCTTAAGAGCGCATTACTGCTTGGCCGGCCCTCTTGAACCGGCCAAACAGTCATGCGCACTTAGCATTTTCCCTGCCACGCTGCATTACAGAGCCTGGTGAGAAATATGCAAAGCCTCCCAGTCCCCGTCTGAGCGCCGAAGCATGGCGCTCAGACCAATCACAATGCTGCACTGCAGATTTGTGATTGGCTTAGGGGAGCCCGGGTGCTTCCTGCTGCCATTGGAGACAGGAAGAAGGAAGAGGACTGAGGAGAGACGCCGGGCGACCGGCTGTCTAGCCCAAGTAAGTGTTCTTGTTTTCCATTTCCTCCCATTCCCCCCCGCCCCACCACTACCATCCGGTAGCAGCCAGTACTGGTGGGTTTGCCAATTTATTTATTTATAAAGTTTTATATAGCGCGAACTTGAGCCCGAAGGATATCAGAGCGCTTTACAATTTGAGCCAAAGGTAACAAATCAGAACATTAGTCTAACATTGGGAATCTAATGGGCATTGAATCTACTAGAACAAACATAACAGCTCAATATAACCTGCGTGCACGAGTAGGAATGGGCTATGTACCCACATAAGACTGATTCTTAACAATATTAAAAATATCTAAATACAGAAAAACAAGGAGAGAAAAGAGAGGAGGAAGAGAGAGAGAGAGAGAGAGAGAGAGAGAGGGAGGAGAGAAGAGAGAAGAGGAAGAGAGAGGAGAGAGAGAAAGAGGGATGAGAGAAGAGGAAGAGAGAGAGAGAGAGAGAGAGGGAGGAGAGAAGAGAGAAGAGGAAGAGAGAGGAGAGAGAGAAAGAGGGATGAGAGAAGAGGAAGAGAGAGAGAGAGAGAGAGAGAGAAAGAGAGAGAGAGAGAGAGAAGAGAGAGGAGGAAGAGAGAGAGGAGAGAGAAAGATGAGAGAGAGTGAGACAGAGAGCCGGAGAGAACGCGAGAGAGAGAGAGAGAGAGAGAGAGATATGAATAAATAAAATAAAAAGTCGGGAGGAAGCATTTTGCCAGGCCTGCTTCTGGTCCCATACCTGCCCTGCAGAGTACTGCTGCATCATAGCAATAACCAACATTAACATAGTTCCATTTGAACAAAATGCAAACAGGGAGAACTTCTGCCTACGAAAGATCCGACTTGCACCATGTTTTTTTTATGAAATGCCTAGCAAGCGTTTATCAGTTGTATGCTCTTGTTAACCGTGTCCAACCACATAGATATTTACAGACAGGAACCCGAAGGACCCGACGCACTCCCCCCTGGTGGGAGTTGAAAAGCTGCTGGAGCTGCACTCGGAGGGGAACTGGAACAGCTACTGCCTCTCCTACCTCTTCACCAACAGGGACTACAGCGGGGTCATCGGGCTCGCCTGGGAAGGGAAAATGGGTGAGTGGCGTCTCCAGACCCCCTGGTTGTTGTCATTACTTTTATTCTGAACGCCACCATTATTTATTTATTTTATTTATTTATTTTAGGAGTTTTGTATAGCGCTAGCTGGACCCGAGGGTATCAGAGTGCTTCACAGCATATACAATTATGTGCAAATAGACGGTACAAGTGGTTGGTAGAACATGAGGGTTCGAGCCGGGTAAAGAAAAACACAAAAGCGAATGGGGAGTGGAAAGGAGGGTACAAGACAAACCAGTCGAGCCTCCGAGCTCATTCGTTGTTCAATCAGTTCACACACAAAAGTTTAGATCCATTAGTGAATCCCGACGCTTTACCCTAAGGAAGATTCAGCAAGCTTCTCCCCGCCTTCACTTCAGGAAACAACTGCATACATCTCTTCAAGCAACAGTTCCTCCTTGTTTATCGTTGAGACACAGAAAATGTCCTGTGACAGTGGAAGAGATTCCTCAACCTGTATTACCTTCCCTATAGCTCCCACTTTTCTGAGGCACTCTCCAGCAATTTAGATTATGTTTTGTGCTTTTCCTAAATCACTCTAAATTCTTAGCACTCACCCATAAAATATAGAAAATGTTCTTTTCCAGAATAATGGATTACATGGTGGATTATTGCTAGCATAGGGCCTTATTATGAGTTTGGCGGTCCATTGGACCGCCAAACTCATGTTGGTTATCCGCGGACCGCCAGACTGGGGTCCCACTCGCCCTATTAGGACTTTGGGGGTTGGACTGCCTCTAGACCACTGTGTCTGCAGGTGATCCTGGATCCTGCGGCGGTGGCGCAGTGGTCAGGCAGGGCAAAATGCTGTTGGTGCCACCAGTCGCAACCGGCATGACTCACGGGTGGGGGGGGCAGGTTGGGGAGTCACGCGGGGCGGGGGGGGGTAATTTAAAAAATATAAAATAAACGTACTTTCCCTGGTGCCTCCCCGTCTCAGCTCCTGGTCGGGTCCTGCCGAACAGGAAGCAGGCAGCCTTCCTCCCCTCCCCAAAGCCAATCACAACGCTGCAATGGCAGCACTGTGATTGTCTGGGACGTCGACCACACAGGCGTCTATGGGGAGGCCATTTTCTCCATGTAGGCTGCATGCAGCCTACATGGAGTAAATGCAGAGTGCCTATGGCTGGTTTGGTTCGGCCTGGGGCCGACCACACAGTCAGCGCCCTTAGAGTAGGCAAGCTGCTCCTTCCCTGCCCTAGAGCAGGCCCGCCCAACCGCCCCCCCCCCCAACCAAACCCTTCTGCTTTCTCGGAGTGCGAGACGCAGAAACATAAAACAGTATTTATAATTCCATTTTCTGGTTCTGCTTCTCGCACTGCGAGAAAGCAGTGGGGCGATGCTCCTCCGCCCACATGGATGAGCCGCACTGGGTGGCACTGCCAAGCATAATACCAGTTGCCTCACCGCCAGCCTCTCCATGGCGGTGAACCCGCCATGGAAAGGGTGGCTGTGAGGCAACTCAGGGGGCCCTTACAGGGCTCCCTATTGCCTCTGTGCAATGGGGTGCATGCAGGGGGGCACATTTGGAGCCCCTCTGTATTTTTTCACCCTCATGTTCCTGCCCTGGAAGGAATGCACAACATGGTGCACTTCCTTACAGTGCAGGAACGTGCTTCGGCGTTCCCTTTGTGGTGCCTGTAATGGCTCTCGTGTGAGCCTTTCAACAGGCACCCCCATGGGACCGCCGCCGCACAACCGCCCAACCTGGGTTCAAATCTGAATCCGAGGGGCGGTGTGTGCATGGCTTTGGCGGTCCTCCTGCAGAGCGCTCGGCTTGGCACTGCACGAGAGGACCCCATAAGTCATAATAAGGCCCTTAGACTGATGAGCCCAATTTGATCTATTTTAATATAAAGGTGATAATTATGTCCAGTAAAGGTTGAGCTTTCTAAGTAGCCTTACATACAAATATATTAGCATACTGTCGACAGTGCACTCGACTGTGGGGAGGCAGTGAGACTTAAACAAGACAGGCGCTCTCAAAAGGCAGTACAAAATCCGGGAGCGCCTCTTGCATGGGACTGTCAGAAATATCAATGAGTAAATGTTATGTTAAAGGTGATTTGTAGAGCGCACGTTCACCAGGCGGTTTCTTGGCGCTGTAAAGTCTGGGAATTTCGTGTGTAATCTGAAAGTTAAAAGTTGGAGCTACTCCATGTCCAACTCTGATTTTAATGCTACTGGGGAAACATCCTTTACAACGCAACTTTTACCACGCAGTGCCTTTACGACACAACTTTTACAACGCAAACCATTACAACGCATAGCGCTGGGGGGCGCTCTAGGATAGGGAATAGGTCTAATTTACTATCCTACACCTTCCCTACTATCCACGGGGACTGGAGTTGGAATAGTAAATTAAACTATTCACTATCCAGCGCCCCAAAGCACTATGCGTTGTAAAGGCATGCGTTGTAAAAACAGCGTTGTAAAGGCATGCGTGGTAAAAGCATGCGTTGTAATGTCATACATCCATGCTACTGACATCAAAACAATCAGTGGGTACTAGATTGCAGGTCAAAATGTCAGCAACAAAAACATTGTGCTGCCAACATGCAGACAGAGTAGAAAGGTGAAATAGTGGATAACAGCAGGTGGATAAAAGAGCGAAAGAATGAATGGATAGATGTTTGGATAAAAGAATGAAGGAAGCTCGTTTAGGGAGAGTCAGCCTCACTTGCTTCGCTTACAAGGTGCCATCAGCGCTTTGGTTCAAAGTGGAGGGTATTTTAGTTTTCTATCTGCTCCCTTGGGGTGTCACTCAGTGGGGAGACTTTATTTCGAAGAATGTACATTTGAAATGTGGTTTATGTGGTAAGCGTTTTGGCGTCATGTGAGTTGCCAGAGCGGTGTGTGTAAAATCCATGTAAACCTGCGCAAGTGTGGAATGTAAACATGTCTAGAATGTGTATAGTATAATACAGCAGTTTATTGCCATGTGCTGCCACGTGCCGGATTTTCCACAGCTCAAATATCGCAAACCTACAATCTGCCGTTTGCACCTGGATCACCCTTTAAAACCTGGGTATATTTGAGGTGTAATAATAACATTGTGCTAGTTACACGCTGACGATCACCTGCACTTCACTCCATGACCGTTAGACGGCAGTGTTTCCTTAGATTGTTTTTTTCATGGCAGGATTAGCTTCGCTTACGTAAAACACATTACGGCTTCCCTGGCAATGTCAAGCTGGCATTTTTACGCTTTGAGGAAATATTTGGAGGTTGACCCTGATTTTAATGTTGTATTGTATTCCATTGGCGCATTTATATAACGCTTACTTTTGTTTAAAGTTTGTTTTGGGGTTGGTGAGAGAAGTGGTGGTGAGGTCTGTTGGGATAGGCTTTCATACTGTCATCCCATATCAGAAGGTGGTTGCTTGATGTGCAGAATAGGTCATAGTGTGCAGCTAGTCGGGTCCTTTAGTGGTGCAATACTGAGTCTTTTGATTGGTCAGCAGCATGCGACAGATCTTAGTGGTGGACTTCTGAGTCCTCTGATTGGCCAGCCGCATGTGATAGATCTTAGCGGTGAACTTCTGAGTCCTTCTGTTTGGCCAGCAGCATGTGACAGATCTTAGCGGTGAACTTCTGAGTCCTTCTGTTTGGTCAGCTGCATGTGACAGATCTTAGTGGTGGACTTCTGAGTCCTCTGATTGGCCAGCTGCATGTGACAGATCTTAGCGGTGAACTTCTGAGTCCTTCTGATTGGCCAGCAACATGTGACAGATCTTAGCGGTGAACTTCTGAGTCCTTCTGATTGGCCAGCAGCATGTGACAGATCTTAGTGGTGGACTTCTGAGTCCTTTGATTGGCCAGCCGCATGTGACAGATCTTAGTGGTAAACTTCTGAGCTCTCTGATTGGCCAGCTGCATGTGACAAATCTTAGTGGTGGACTTCTGAGCTCTCTGATTGGCCAGCTGCATGTGACAGATCTCTTCAATTATTTCATACCTGTTCAATTGGTGATAAGGGTTTATTGCCTGTAAATTACTGGGTATTGCTTATAGCTCATAGCAGATATGTCTTATCTGAGTGTAAGAGGATTAAGATACATTTGGCTGCTAATAGTTGAGTTTTATAAAAAAATTAGTATTAGTGTGGGTCAGAAGGGTTCTATATAAATTGACTTTACTGTATAATATCCAGGCTAAGTAGAGATTAGTGTTTTTAGCTCACCCTATAGAAAGTAGTGCGCTGGTTGGGTTGCTCCATAGCCGTGGGTTGTAAACGAGACTGTACTCAAAGTTGCAATCATCTTTCTGAATTCCATCCAATGGTTGCGGGAACATCTTATTGTGTAAGGAGCCTTATTTCAACTGTCTTCTGAAGTATATATGCTCCTGCATGTTTCGAATCTTAGCTGGTACTAAGTCTCAGAACTTTATCGCTTGTACTGAGAAAGTCATGTCTCCTATACATTTCTCCTGATGACCTGTGGTAAAAGCCTGGAGTGCAGTGTCCTGTTCTGTTTGCATTTCTTTAATTGAATTAATCAATATAGTAGTCCTTTTCCTTGGCAGTTTCTGTGGACAGTTCAGTGCGCCTTGAATGTTTCCTTTCTCATTATAGCTAGCCAGGGAAGCGACTGTAAGACTGGAGTCATGAGTTCTCATGGGTAGAGGTGGAAAAGGAGTCTTACAATTAGTTGTATTTTGCCTATGATGAATCCGGGTTTGTCAAGGTAGAGACTAAAAGCGTGGTTCAGCTTTGAGATTCCAGTGTGAGGATAGCTTGTAGCTTTTGTTGAGATCCAAGCTACGGGAAGATGCGACACAGTGTTTTCATTGTATAGAAGGCACTTTTTGTGATGTTGGCACGTGATATCAAGGATAGGTCTGAATCCGTGGTTACCCGAGGTTTCGGACTTCCCTTAATGTTATTGGAGGGACCTCTAGTTCTTTCGGCCACAAATCCGTATTTGTAAAGCGTAAACTACTCACCCTTACGGGTCTCAAGGCGCTGGGGGCCGTTGTGGACATTTTGTGAGCTATTGCCCAGAGTCACATGGTGCTGAGCTGAGCTGCCGCCGGGGATCGAACCATGAGCCCTGTGCTCCGAAGTCAGCAGCTCTGGCTGCTGCACCACACCTCTCCACTGTAGGCTGGTATTTTTGCCATTGTCCGCAGCTCATGATCTCTGTCTATATGTTGTAGCGCTTTTACGTAGTTACTCCTCATCCATGTGTTTCTGACTCAAAGGCAGTCATCAAGGTTTGAGTTCTTTAGGTCTACAGAGTGATTTGTATGTCATCTGCATAGTTGTAACAGATGAGGTTGAATGATTTAATCATGGTTTGTGAGGTGGTTAGATAGATGGTGAATATTAGAGGGGATGTGATGGGCTACAGTGTTGAGTGCAAGAAGCCGACGTGAAAGGTGTTAGGTAAATCACACTTTGCTTGAAGCAATCCACTTTAGAACATTTTCATGTATTTCGAGAAGATGGAATAGTTGTAGTAGCGTGTCGTGATAGACAGTATGAAACGCAGCTGATAAATCCAGAAGGAATAGAGCAGCGACTCTATTGTTGTCCGCTGTAATCTTTAGTCATCCCAAAAGGATACTCTTTTGGGATAAGTAAAGCTTACAGTGATGGCTGATTGTGCGTCTCTGCCTGATCTGAAGCCAAACTTGTTTATATCTTGACACTAGATTGCAGCTCTATAGTCTACCTAAGTACATTTTGAAAGATCTATAATTTTAAAAGTTGTGTCAAGGTTGTACACTTTAAAGTGTTATTAAAAATATTGTAAAATAACACTGCTGTTGCTCCTTTTTCTCAGGTATATGAAAAGTAAATATCTACATTTAGTGCTATGTTGACCTGAATGCCATGTCATTTACTTCTTTAGGTGACTATGGTGGAATTTGTTCGAAGAATACCAACTTTAGGAATGCAATGAAGAATGAGGCCTCACTGAACACCGGACTGGTCACCGCGCAGACTTTTGGTCAGGCGTTGATTCCCAGGGTAATCGCGATAACGTGGGCGCATGAACTTGCCCACAGCTTGGGGGCTCCCGTAAGTGCCTTTGGCAGATTGCCATTTATAATTTTGTCTTATCAGGCCATACTAATTTTTATTTAACATAAACTTTTCCTCCCAGGACTGGCTTTAGCATTGGTGGCGCCTGATGCGACAATCTTTTTTAGCGCCCCATTGCCCCGTGACCTCCTCCTCAGATTCCCTCACTACCACCCGGCAAATGTGCCCCTTATCTCTCCATAGCCCTTCACTTTCATACATTTAATTTGTTTGAAAGCGTTGGTCAAGGCTGGCTTTACTAATCGCCTCAGCTATCCACTTTAAATACAGATCTGTTCTTTGCAGCAGGCGTATTAACCCTCTGCGCTACTTTAAAACTCTGATCTTTTGCTCTAGCAGGAATTTTAATCACAAGAATTATCTTGACATTTGTAACGCTGCCTGAAAGCTGGACTGTACAAGGAACTCTGCATCAGCTGCTTACAAATTGTAAGTTATGCTAAACACGGTACCCCCACCTGAGGTCAGTGCCACCACTCCAGATCATCGCCCAGTGCGGCCGTCCACACTTTCAGAGCTTGGAAATAGTTTTGTACTTTTGAAGTGAATAAATGATTTATGCTTTTATTTACTGGAAAAAATATAAATCCTGATTTAGCAAGTTTTTTTTTGCTAGCCTTTATTTAAAAATACAGACCTCAAAAGTAAGCGTGCTCTATCAACACAAATAATGAAATATAGGACAACAAATTACTGGTCAGGTGGCAAATGTAGGGTATGGGTACATCATGGAGGGGAGAAGAGGAGGCAAGTGGAGGAAAAACAGTGGCAAAATGTAAGAGACTAGTGGAGAAAGTAAGCAAGAGGTTGCAGTAAGAGGGCCAGAACAAGGGAGAAAATGTTAGAGGCTGGGTAGAAATGAGAGGTTAATCGTGAATGGAAAGTAGATTTGGATGTAAAGACACTGAACCAGAAAGAGACCCTAAGAGCCTGGCCGTAGGGAAAAGGGCTGAGGCAGTGCTTTAAATGGGCCAGTACTCACAGGTACTGAGTACTGGCACTTCTTATTTTTACCACTGTTAATACCGGCACTTCGCTACTGCCTAGGAGAGTACCAGTACTCATGAAGTTAAGCTCATTGGCTGATAGTGCTGGTGAGCACTAGGCTGTCCGAGAAGAAGCTGTCTCTAAAAGCCAAGGCGCTTCTGTAGTCCTTAGCTCAGCCACTTTTGTGTACATGTCTCCTTGTTTCTTTGTGTGTGTGCACGCTTGAGGATATACAGCATTGTGCCAAACAACAACAAAGAACGGTATGACATTAAGAAGTTGCAAATATTACAAAACATGGACATTTTTAACATATTATCCTGTTTGGCTTTCATTTTGTGTAATGATGTAACCTGTTTTGTTAACATAAATGCATTTTGTTGTGTTTCGATATGTGCTGCAACTGATATAGAAGTCATTATGTATCATCATATCTTGGCCTTAGCCCTTCCTATAGCCCCGCCCAATTGCCACACCTCCAGCTCATTTTAATGAGTACCTGCACTTATTTTTTCCCATTAAAGCACTGATGTTACTCCACAGGAATCACAATTTTTTTCATGTGACATCCCTCTATTTTTCTTCATGCCCCTTCAGGGTGTTCTCATACATGCCATTGTTTGATCAAATAAAGGGATGTCTTTTCTACTCACACAAGCCCTGTGCTCTTCTTCCACATATTAGCCAGGACGTCACTGGATTTGGTCGGCAGAACATCCAGATATTCAGATCCAGTACCCAACAGAAAGCATGACAGAGAACTCCACAAGACATCAGACAGTACCCTGTACACCCCTTTAACCAGCTCAGATATTGCATTTTACCAAGCATGCTTGATAATATATAACAAAACAGTGAACACTAGATGTGACTGCACCCATGAGATGTGATAGCTAAGTGGATGTTGCTGTGCACACAATAGCCCGTTCCTCTAGGAAACAACAACCAACGTCCAATAGAACATTTTCGATACTAACACTAAGCGCATTTCTTTCCGATTTTGATTTTGGGGGATGCATACTGTGTCACAATGTGCTTGTAGTGAGGAGCCTGTTATGATGTCCCATCTCCCTGATTACAAGTGCATTAGGATGGAATTATAATAAGGCAGGCCGGATATCGCTACCATACACGAATATGTGACTTTACAACGCGATCATTTAGATCACAGTACCTTACGTCACGGTTATTACAACGCAAGTCATTATAACGACTTGCGCTAGAGGTGCTGGACTTAGGAATAGTAGGATTTACTATTCCAACTCCAGTGTGTGTAATAGTAGGGAAGGTGTTGGAATAGTAAATCATACTATTCCTTAGTGTAGAGCGCCATCCAGCGCAAGTCGTTGTAACGACTTGCGTTGTAATGACCACAATGTAAATGTATTGCGGTGTAACGACCGCGTTGTAAAGGCCGTTCGCCCCTTACACGGAGTCCCCCTCTGCCAATTTCTTATTCAGGCACAAAATCTCTAATCTGCAATGATGCAGTTGGATCTTTTAATGTACAAAATGAGGGTTTTAGGAATAATATAGTTGGGGCTCGTGGCTGTTTCGTCCTCTAATATTTTTGTTTTGCTGATTTTAGCATGATAGAAGCAAGGAGTGTGAACCATTTGAGACTGGTGACAAGGAAAGCAATTACCTCATGTTTCCTTACGCGGTGGACGAAACTCAATACAGAAGCAATTGGTTCTCGCCTTGCACAGTGAAGTTCATTGGAAAAATCCTCCATTCAAAGAAAGACCAGTGCTTTGTTGGTGGGTGGAATTTCATTAACTGTGATTTTGCTCTACATCAGTAACACATTTTGACCTCCAAATAATCCCACATGTGAAGTTTTGTTATTTTTCTCTATTATGCTGAGTCTCCCATACCTAATCACTCAAAATTCTTGATTAAGCAGAAATAACAGTTTACATCCAAATAGGGAATTAAAAGTAAATTTCTTATGAATTTTGCATGCAGACTTAACTTGACGTTTAATTATTTAACACTGAACATATGTTCATATTAACACTGCATTGTACTTCAGCCTATGGTCCTTTTATGATATCGTCTATTTATTATGTTCCAATCAATTGTAATTTTTAAATTAATCAAACAATAAAATTACCTCAGAAATCAACTCAACGTTTCCTGGGACACATTTTCCAGATCAAATCTGGCAGAATATTTTTCCAGTAATTCAGCATTTGATAAGTGGCATCTCAGAAATTAATAGGTAACTCTGAATCTCGTAATATCCCAAAAACAAATTAGTGATAGAATTCCGTATGCAGATACCACATTGGAAAGGTTTTATATTATCTATCTATCGTATGAAGTTGTAACGTGCAATAATACAACGCTATATCCATGATAGGTATATTGTCCACATAGGTGGTTGTGTAGTTAAGAATATTGTCTATACATTCTGATGTATACTTAACTAGCAGACACCTATTATGCAGCTAGTATGCACTTGACGTATTCTTTTCACTTAGTAGAAAGGTCTGGAGGGTGAGAGCATGAACATGTCACGGTATGACAGCTAGAACTGATTCTACCCAAGCACTTCAGTCCTGTAAGAAGCCCCATTCTGTAAAGTAAATGGCCTCTGGTAGGAGTGTTCTTCTGATGTACCACATTTCATGCTCACTAACATAAGGAAATAGTGCTATTTTTCTCCAACATTCTTTTATGTGCCATTGCAAGAGGAGGGTATACCAGTCAGTAGTCTATCACAAAATTGTTGTCAGAATATAGACACTAGAGGTGAGTTTAAATTAACTGTTCTTAAATCTGCAAATATATACTGCTGAAAAAATATATATTTATAGGAGACCGTTAAGTCCAATTATATTAAATCCAAATATGACTATATATATATATATATATATATATCCAACACAGTGCAGAGACCCATTAGGAAGCAGCCACACACGAACTCCGTAGTGAACTCTTTATTTTCAAGAACCTGCCAGCAGGAATACAAAGGTGACGATCTTCAAAGTAAATCAGCTGCCAAATGCATTTCGAGAGACGAGCTCTCTTCTTCAGTGGCATATTCGTCATCTGCCAGAACTCTCCCCCTTACATAATCAGTCCCAGCAAGTTAGCAATCAGTGGCGTTTGTGGGATCTGTAGTCCGTGTCAGGTAGGGATTGTTCCTAGCAAAATGGATCCAAAATTCCAACCAAGTGGGAATGAAGGCACATCTCGATTGTTTCCCTGCCTTGCTTTAAGTTCTCAATAGAGTGTTCAAAAGGGCAACCCCTGCAATGTCCTTAAGAACGTTCGCGTCCACTAGCCCCCCCGTAGTGAAGAGGGCTGGCTCTGTGACAACAGCGGGCTGCTTCCACGACCGGGCGGCCGTCTATAAATCCAACACAGTGCAGAGACCCATTAGGAAGCAGCCACACACGAACTCCGTAGTGAACTCTTTATTTTCAAGAACCTGCCAGCAGGAATACAAAGGTGACGATCTTCAAAGTAAATCAGCTGCCAAATGCATTTCGAGAGACGAGCTCTCTTCTTCAGTGGCATATTCGTCATCTGCCAGAACTCTCCCCCTTACATAATCAGTCCCCGCCCCCTGGGCGTTAGCAATCAGTGGCGTTTGTGGGATCTGTAGTCCGTGTCAGGTAGGGATTGTTCCTAGCGAAATGGATCCAAAATTCAAACCAAGTAGGAATGAAGGCACATCTCGATTGTTTCCCTGCCTTGCTTTAAGTTCTCAATAGAGTGTTCAAAAGGGCAACCCCTGCAATGTCCTTAAGAACGTTCGCGTCCACTAGCCCCCCCCCCCGTAGTGAAGAGGGCTGGCTCTGTGACAACAGCGGGCTGCTTCCACGACCGGGCGGCCGTCTATAAATCCAACACAGTGCAGAGACCCATTAGGAAGCAGCCACACACGAACTCCGTAGTGAACTCTTTATTTTCAAGAACCTGCCAGCAGGAATACAAAGGTGACGATCTTCAAAGTAAATCAGCTGCCAAATGCATTTCGAGAGACGAGCTCTCTTCTTCAGTGGCATATTCGTCATCTGCCAGAACTCTCCCCCTTACATAATCAGTCCCCGCCCCCTGGGCGTTAGCAATCAGTGGCGTTTGTGGGATCTGTAGTCCGTGTCAGGTAGGGATTGTTCCTAGCGAAATGGATCCAAAATTCAAACCAAGTAGGAATGAAGGCACATCTCGATTGTTTCCCTGCCTTGCTTTAAGTTCTCAATAGAGTGTTCAAAAGGGCAACCCCTGCAATGTCCTTAAGAACGTTCGCGTCCACTAGCCCCCCCCCCGTAGTGAAGAGGGCTGGCTCTGTGACAACAGCGGGCTGCTTCCACGACCGGGCGGCCGTCTATAAATCCAACACAGTGCAGAGACCCATTAGGAAGCAGCCACACACGAACTCCGTAGTGAACTCTTTATTTTCAAGAACCTGCCAGCAGGAATACAAAGGTGACGATCTTCAAAGTAAATCAGCTGGCAAATGCATTTCGAGAGACGAGCTCTCTTCTTCAGTGGCATATTCGTCATCTGCCAGAACTCTCCCCCTTACATAATCAGTCCCCGCCCCCTGGGCGTTAGCAATCAGTGGCGTTTGTGGGATCTGTAGTCCGTGTCAGGTAGGGATTGTTCCTAGCGAAATGGATCCAAAATTCAAACCAAGTGGGAATGAAGGCACATCTCGATTGTTTCCCTGCCTTGCTTTAAGTTCTCAATAGAGTGTTCAAAAGGGCAACCCCTGCAATGTCCTTAAGAACGTTCGCGTTGGGGGCGGAGCCTAGCTTCTGACCATGATGGCCGCCTAATCCTTCGGCTCCGCCGACCCTTCCGTTTTCCTCCCGTCCCGGGACCTCTCCTGGCATCCATCCTGCTCCCGAGTTCGATTTTCGGGTCCGGGAGGACACCCCGACTCCGTTGGTGTGTCATGTTCTGCGCTCCCTGCCGTTGAAGAGCTGGGACGCTCTCGCCTGCTCCCGGACGCTGCCCGGCGCTGAGGGGTCTTTGTTCTCCGGCTCTGGCTGCCTTCACCCCGGAACATAGCGGCCGCAGTGGACGTGGTCGGGCCGGCCGGCGGCTCGCAGTGGCTGACTTGGTTGATTACGTCCTGCCCGCTCTCCGCATCTTTAAGTGGCCGGCATACCGGCTGTGAGCGCATCATTGTTTCACCGTCCGGACCTGTCTGTGCCTTTGTTCTTTTCCTAGCTCGCTCCGTGATGGGGTGGGCGCCATTTTAAAGTCCGAGCAACTGGACCTTCTTTTCACGATCCTGGTTACGACCAGTAACATGGCAGCGACAGTCGTTACGTTTACCCCTGCATTGTGCAGCGGGGTCTGCGCTCCCTTGGTGCCCCCGGCCAGGGGGTGCTCCCACGTTCACCGGCATGGTACTCAGCTATCTGACGGTACTGTGGAGGACCAGTATTGTGGGCTGCAACGGCGTTCTGGGCCAAATGTGCGGGGATCTGCCACATCCTCCCCTCCTAGGGCACCGGTGCGGATTGCAGATATTCTGGGAGCCCTGGGTCTTCTTCACTCTGCTCTCTGTGGCGACGCCTATGACCTAGGGCTCCGTCTGGATGCGGTTCTTTCTGCTGTGCCCTTGTTTGACCGAGCACCTTCACGACTGCGGAACGATGAACCATGTCCTATGTCCGAGTTTTGTGGACGGCCCGCCCGGGAATGCCCGGGGGTGCTGGAGGACTGTGCTCCTGATGTTCCCGCAACGCTGTTTTTGACGGAGGTGCGGCGGTCTGTTGTATGCGTGTTGGTTCGCGCTTTGGAATCTCGCCCTCAGACGCCATGTTCGAACACTCCTTTGTGGATTATTGTGGCTTTGCAACTGCTGCTCCTGCTCTGGCCGGGTGGACTGCTACGGTGCGATGATCACCTTTCTGTCGCTGTCGCACACAGGTCGTTGGATTGGACGGACTTTGATGGAAGGCGCTGTGCTATGCTGGGGTCATATGACTGTTTTGTCTTGTTCGGGACGGCTACTGTGCTGCTGGACTACGTCGATATTCCTGATCGCAGGGGACAGGGCTGATTCCCCCTGTCTATGACTGTGGTAGCGTATACTCCTTGGGTGGCTAGGGGTGAACGGGGCTTCGAAGTCGGACTTTATTGCTGTACCGGGTGGCGGGGGGGGGGTCGGGGATGTCTCCTTTTCCGTCAGATCTATTGTTGATTGTTACGCAGGGAGGTTGGTGGTGAGCCGGGGATAATCTATGTTTATTTTGTGTCGGTGGCGGGGTCTGGGGATGGGTGGCCCGACTATTACCTGCTGGGTGCGGGTTTGTCTTTCTCCTCCTCCTCTTTTTATATCTTTATAATTCCCTTCTGTGGGGCAGTTCCGGGGCGACAGGCACGCTGTTAGTGGGTTGGCCATAGTCATTACAGGAGTGCTGGGTGGTGGGTGTGGGGGGGTTTGTTTTTTTAGTTTGTTTTGTTATATGGTCACTATAGCTCTTTTCCGTCTTTGGGAGGGTTCTTTCCTCTTCGTAGGGTTGGCTGCTTCTGGGTTTCGTACCTTTTTATCTTCCTGTATTTCGATGACTCATTGTTTTCGCTCTTGGGGGTGGGCTTCCTGGGAATGTGAGTTGAACTGTTGTTAGTATGTAACGTTGCTTAATATTCGATATTATTGTTGCTGCTGCTGTGTACATATGTTTGCTGTCTTTACGGCCTACTTCCGACTGTACATGGGGTAAGCCCCTCTTGTTGCGTCTCTTTTGTATCCCCTTTTGGTAAGGTGTGTATTTAGTCCTGTTGCAGCCCCCTCGCTTCATCTACTTTAAAACGAAAACCTCTTCTTTTGTGTTGCGCATCCCGTAGTCACTTCTGTCGGACTTCGCTATATGCTGATTGTACGTGGTTACACTGTTATCCTGCTTTCCTATCCTTGCGGCCGGCCGTGGTGGTTGTGTGCTTGCGCATGTATCTCCTGTTTTTGTCTCAATAAAGGTTTTCAAAAAAAAAAAAAAAGAACGTTCGCGTCCACTAGCCCCCCCGTAGTGAAGAGGGCTGGCTCTGTGACAACAGCGGGCTGCTTCCACGACCGGGCGGCCGTCTATAAATCCAACACAGTGCAGAGACCCATTAGGAAGCAGCCACACACGAACTCCGTAGTGAACTCTTTATTTTCAAGAACCTGCCAGCAGGAATACAAAGGTGAAGATCTTCAAAGTAAATCAGCTGCCAAATGCATTTCGAGAGACGAGCTCTCTTCTTCAGTGGCATATTCGTCATCTGCCAGAACTCTCCCCCTTACATAATCAGTCCCCGCCCCCTGGGCGTTAGCAATCAGTGGCGTTTGTGGGATCTGTAGTCCGTGTTAGGTAGGGATTGTTCCTAGCGAAATGGATCCAAAATTCAAACCAAGTGGGAATGAAGGCACATCTCGATTGTTTCCCTGCCTTGCTTTAAGACAAAGCAAGACTGACCTTGTTTGGGGCGCTTCCGAGTTGGCAAACTTTTGTGTGGATTTAATTACGGCCGGCCCGGTCGTGGAAGCAGCCCAGCCGCCACAGCGGACCTGAGGTGACGCCAACCGGCGGATGCCTTGGCACAGGACAAGGAGCTATGAAGAAACTGTAAGAGGCCGACATGAGTAATGGGACTTGTCAGAGCAACCCACCGGGGCTTTTACTTTCCTTGATTTTGCACTGCACAGCGCCTCACTGGAGGAACAAGACTACGAGTACCAAGGGGCCGTGCGAACGGCCACGCCCAGAAGGGCGGGTACTGGGAGTATATTTGATAAATGTTTACGCTGAAAAGGTGCTTATGGATATAGCCTTTGACAAAGGGCGTTGGCCCGAAACGCGTAAGGCTGAACTTGCATGCTTTGAAATGTTCCAAACCCATGCGGCTGTTTCTGAAATAAATAAGATAAAGCAAGACTGACCTTGTTTGGGGCGCTTCCGAGTTGGCAAACTTTTGTGTGGATTTAATTACGGCCGGCCCGGTCGTGGAAGCAGCCCAGCCGCCACAGCGGACCTGAGGTGACGCCAACCGGCGGATGCCTTGGCACAGGACAAGGAGCTATGAAGAAACTGTAAGAGGCCGACATGAGTAATGGGACTTGTCAGAGCAACCCACCGGGGCTTTTACTTTCCTTAATTTTGCACTGCACAGCGCCTCACTGGAGGAACAAGACTACGAGTACCAAGGGGCCGTGCGAACGGCCACGCCCAGAAGGGCAGGTACTGGGAGTATATTTGATAAATGTTTACGCTGAAAAGGTGCTTATGGATATAGCCTTTGACAAAGGGCGTTGGCCCGAAACGCGTAAGGCTGAACTTGCATGCTTTGAAATGTTCCAAACCCATGCGGCTGTTTCTGAAATAAATAAGACAAAGCAAGACTGACCTTGTTTGGGGCGCTTCCGAGTTGGCAAACTTTTGTGTGGATTTAATTACGGCCGGCCCGGTCATGGATGCAGCCCAGCCGCCACAGCGGACCTGAGGTGACGCCAACCGGCGGATGCCTTGGCACAGGACAAGGAGCTATGAAGAAACTGTAAGAGGCCAACATGAGTAATGGGACTTGTCAGAGCAACCCACCGGGGCTTTTACTTTCCTTGATTTTGCACTGCACAGCGCCTCACTGGAGGAACAAGACTACGAGTACCAAGGGGCCGTGCGAACGGCCACGCCCAGAAGGGCGGTACTGGGAGTATATTTGATAAATGTTTACGCTGAAAAGGTGCTTATGGATATAGCCTTTGACAAAGGGCGTTGGCCCGAAACGCGTAAGGCTGAACTTGCATGCTTTGAAATGTTCCAAACCCATGCGGCTGTTTCTGAAATAAATAAGACAAAGCAAGACTGACCTTGTTTGGGGCGCTTCCGAGTTGGCAAACTTTTGTGTGGATTTAATTACGGCCGGCCCGGTCGTGGAAGCAGCCCAGCCGCCACAGCGGACCTGAGGTGACGCCAACCGGCGGATGCCTTGGCACAGGACAAGGAGCTATGAAGAAACTGTAAGAGGCCGACATGAGTAATGGGACTTGTCAGAGCAACCCACCGGGGCTTTTACTTTCCTTGATTTTGCACTGCACAGCGCCTCACTGGAGGAACAAGACTACGAGTACCATGGGGCCGTGCGAACGGCCACACCCAGAAGGGCGGGTACTGGGAGTATATTTGATAAATGTTTACGCTGAAAAGGTGCTTATGGATATAGCCTTTGACAAAGGGCGTTGGCCCGAAACGCGTAAGGCTGAACTTGCATGCTTTGAAATGTTCCAAACCCATGCGGCTGTATCTGAAATAAATAAGATAAAGCAAGACTGACCTTGTTTGGGGCGCTTCCGAGTTGGCAAACTTTTGTGTGGATATATATATATATATATATATACACACACACACAGAGAAATCCAATGAGGCTCCCACTCGGAACAGAATTCGCTGGCGCAGATTTATTTCTCAGTGACTACTCTTTTCGACAGTCGAAACGCGTAGCTACTGAGAAATAAATCTGCACAAGCAAATTCTCTTCCGAGTGCGCCTCATTAGATTCCTTATGAAGATATACTGTCCAGTTTGGTTCGACCGGCTTTTGCGCACCACCTGACCACGAGCCGGGATCCCAGGAGTAACACCATTGTTTTGAAAAATGTGTATGGATATATATACAGATATATATATATATATATATATATATATATATATATATATATATATATATATATATATATGTATATATATATATATATATATATATATATATATATATATATATATCGAAGCTACTACCTCCTTGTCTACATCATTATAGCACGACATATTGGAAAGGTTTCTCGTTATTTACAACATTTCATAATTGTAATGCAATTCATTTAGCCCTGGATGGGCACATTCTAATTACATGTCTATTATAACAACACGGCATTCCTTGGAGCAGGGAGCCCCCTACCCCAAATGTACTGTCATTTCCTCATGGCTATTCAGACCTCCGGGGGTCTTGGTCCCGGAGGTCTGAATAGCCATGAGGAAATAATAGACCCTTAGGAATCCGCAAAATATGTGAAAAAATGTGAAAAAAATGAAAACATTTAAAATAATGTAAAGAAATGTAAGAAATGGAAGATTTTAAGAATTTCAACAATTTATTTGGGGTTTAAGGTTGATGGGATTATGATTTTCACTGTGTGTGTGTTGTAACAAGGAAGTCTAGAGAGATAGAGGTTAAGGGGTAACATCAATTGTTGAAAGGTCTAAAGGCAGTGGGAGCCATTCCAAGGCAAGTAAAGTCAAATCAAGAAACAGTTCTGATTTACCCATCCAGGGTTGAATAACGCATGAATTAACATGTAATTAGAATGTGCCCATCCAGGGCTAAATGAATTGCATTACAATTATGAAATGTTGTAAATAACGAGAAACCTTTCCAATATGTCATGCTATAATGATGTAACAGTCCTCTCTCTATCTTTATGACTAAAGATGACACGTGATGGGTATTTAAAAAAGAAAAAATGGCGCGTCAGTGTACCACTGACAAAGGCAGTAGCCGAAACGCGTCTGGTGCTCAGAGGGTCCGAAATAAATCTTTGATCCTCCTCCCAAGAGTGCTGTCTCTTCTTTTACAAGACAAGGAGGTAGTAGCTTCGATAAATAGCGGGGCACGCCCCCCGCAAACAAGCACGCGTGCTTGAGTGCATGGGCTGGCGTAAAAAGGAAGCAGCAAAAATATATATATATATATATAGATATATATGTACGCCAACACTCCCTTGACGCACCGTGTACACAGCACTCCGAGGAAGAAAAAACGGACACCAATCCGGTAATCTGTGCAGCAAAGTTTTCTTTTATTTTATCATTTGCAGTGTCAAGGGTGCCGCGATCCGACGCGTTTCGGCGATCCTGTCGCCTTGCTCACCAGACTAGATATATATGTGTGCAACTTTTTAAGCTACAAACATTTAGAGTTGGCAATAGTGCATCAATACCTACCCATGAATATTTACCATCATGATATTGTGATAATCGATACTCTGCCTAGGACTTTCTATAGGACAATATTTTTGTACATGGTATTATGACTCTTTACCTGCTTCAGACATTGCGAGACCACCATAATCACGCTTTCCTACAGCCCTAACTTTACTAAAACACAAAAACAATAAGTCACAGGTGTTATGGAGACGTACGTATGCCCCGTTGATCTACAGTGTGGAGTCCCAAGATCTATTCACTCTCTTTCTATAAGATCATTCTGGCGTACTAAGAATGTCCCCTTATTTTAGAAAGCGACCAGCCAATTTGTGGAAACAGGATTGTGGAAGAAGGGGAAGAATGTGATGTGGGAAGCAGTACCTCTGATCCTTGCTGCTTCGGTGCGAATGATGTCTCTGGATTTGAGTGTAAATTGCGGCCAGGAAAGAGCTGCAGGTAAGGCAATAATAACGTATGACATTCAAAAATAAGTTCTTATAGTTAGCATAAGTTCACAGATGTATTTCTAGGATTTAGAAGTTAGACCTATAACTACACATATGAACAGTATGCTCATTCATTGTTCTTATTCACTGAGTGATCACAATATTTCTAATACTCCTGCTGGTGACAAATCTGTTCTGATAATAATGTGAATGGCAAGGGCATGAGTTATAGTTACTGTAGGGAACTAACCGAACAGTCCACCAGTCTTCAGGCTGCTTACTTTTTCTGTACTATCTCCGATGAACAGTGATTCTTAACGTTTTGACTTCTGTTGACCACCATTTAAACCATTATTGGAATATGTGGACCGTCCTGAGTCATTCTAGAAGCCGGGTACCCCCGCCTAAGCAATTTTGATAACTTGAACCACAAAATAATGCACAAAAAATACAGACACAATCATTCATAATACAAATACTAAAATACTGATATATTGGATTTAATTTACAAACAAATATAATTTTTTTTAAATTTTAGTGGGAAGGATGGAGCTTTTCTAAATTCAACTGAGGCCCCCATCCCCCATAGTATATTCTGTTTGATGCACGTGCATTGCTCCCATGAATCAATCTGAGAATACAAACTTGAGGAAAGCAAATGTTTAACCTCCTGTGTCAAATTCCTTCACATTTACAGAACGTTTTATAATTTGAAATTTTTACATATTGCTTCTTTATATATAAACCCTTTTATTACTCTTGAAATATTATTTAATTTTCTAAGCACTCGTGGACTCAAAAATCCTGGTCTCTGCCATTGTCGTCCCTTGTTGTAAGCTCGAACTACTAGGCTTCAGGGACAAAGACCTGAGCCCTGAAATGGAGTGTGCTACAGCTGGAAACAGCCATAACATTGCATGCCTTACATAGCATGCCTTTACAACGCAGTCGTTACAACGATCGCATTGTTACAACTCAAACTATTACATCGCAAGTCGTCTCAATGACTTACTGTAGGGTGCGCACTGGTGTTGGATTTACAATACAACACCTTCCCTGCTGTTGCACAAACTGGAGTGGGAATAGTAATTTATACTATTCCTAAGTTCTGCACGCCCCCTACAGCAAGTCGTTGAAATGACTTGCGATGTTATAGTTTGCGTTGTAACAACGCGGTCGTTGTAACGACCTCGTTGTAAAGGCATGCGATGTAAAGGTATGTATTCGCCACAGCTCTACCAGCTAACAGAGTCACTGGCCTGACATCTCCATGTCAGGGTCCTCTCTCTACTGCGGACTGAGTGTCCGCTGACTGAGATGTGACTGGCATGGTCCCATTTCTAATGGACTGCCAGGTGCATTGGCCTGACTTGTGACTGACTTTCCTCATCCACAGTATCTGATGTGATAGATTATTTACATTCCTAGGTATTCCCATGTACATGTAGGCTCGCCCATCTCTGGTCATTAAAGTCTTTCTTTAGGTTAAAACCCTGAATAGTGTCAAACGGATTACCGTGATCCTTCATTCGCCTTCGTAAAGTTGAGACTTACTATTCAGCCAAAATAATCGAAATATTTTTTTCCTTTCTGTAGTCCCAGCCAAGGTTTATGCTGCAACCATGAGTGTTCTTATATTGCTCGTGGAGAGCTATGCCAAAAAGAGGCAGAGTGCACCTATGAGAGTTACTGCACTGGAACAAACGCGAAATGCTCAAAGCCGCCTCCGAAAGCAAATTACACCGAATGCCACCTGGGAACGAAGATATGCATGAATGGGGTAAGTACATCAGACATCTTAGAGCTCTAGGAAAACCTTGAATTTTCATCGTTCTCTCCGGGGTGTCAGTTCTTTTCCCAATATCGAATGCATGTCCTAGTGTTGGTGAGGGAGGTTTGATGAGCTGGACATTAGCAAAAAGGGTGTGCAGGGTCACAGTTTCACCAGCTCACTTCTGTTCCATCACAGTGTGAACAATGACTTAACCAGTCTTTGTTTTCTTAGATGTATTCAGGTGTTTTATCACTATAAATGAAGGACTGCAAGTTCCAGAATGCAAATGAATTCAAACCCACATTACCTATTCATGTGTGACATAGGACAATCGAAGACTTCCGATTATTTCAAAATTCTCTGAAAGATTACAAAGGGCACCACCTCTGAACGATGGTCACTTTTTTTTCTTACATATAGTCTGCCCTTCATATCTGTGGGGTTTACCGGTTTAACTCTGTGTCAGTGGCTGCTGCCAATGTAGTCCTGTAATCACGACAGAGTAAAATGGTAAGGGAGTCATGGTTTTTCAGTGAGGGTGTTGGTGACTTTGATTTTCTTTCTGTCTGTGCTGATTTTCAGAATGAGGTATAGTTTTATGTCAGAGGATTGAATTTGGGATGCAGGGAAGACTATGGGCCAGCTGAGTGCTTGAAGGCTTGAACAGGACCTTACTTTCGTGTGTGGTCTTGTGAAGGGTTTCAGGTTATATATGGATTTAGGCTTGTTGCTGTTATGTTGTTGGTTTTTCAGCTGCCTTGAGTGTTATACATTCTATACTGATGTTGATTTGTGTGAGGATATACCTTTCGTTGGAGCATGCACCCTGGCCCTACCAGAGTCAATAAATATATGTGTCACCTCTTCTCAGGTTGTAAGGTTGTAGGCAAGCGGGTGTTATGTGCTTTACTGTAGCTTGACATTTTGCTGAGCACACACACAACTAATGTGATGAATGCTCTCTCTTTTCAATAGATGTGTCTTTATTCCCTGTGCAGCAAATACGGCTTGGAGAAGTGTGACTGTGAAAGCAGCTCCATGTATGAGAAGTGCCAGCTTTGCTGCAAGCTGCCAGGTGAGAGACATGTCTTGAGGCCCTCTATTTTCCTTGGTTAGTGCCAGACGTGGGGAATCAATGTCTAGATGATTTCTTCTTTCTATTATAGTAATGAGTAGCTGAGGATTTAGGGTCAGATATACTAAAAACTTAGAGGCCGAGGTAGCGGGCTCTACCGGCCATTAAAGGTCCGCTCCAGCATTAAAGGTCCGAGCTGAAGATGAGAGCCTTTAACAAGGGAGCGGGCCTTTAATGGCTGGTAGAGCCCTCTCAGAGGACTCTAAGGCTATTAGAACAGTCCACCCCTAGAGGGCACAATGTACTAATTTGCAATACAAAAGCCTCACGTAGCCCGAGGGGGTTGAAATCCCCTTGGGCTCCGTGAGGCCTTTGTTCACAGAAACAGCTGTGAACAAACATTGGAATGTTAATGGTCCAGGCCTCTAACAGCCATTATCAACCCGGAGCACTCCATTGTCTTCGATGGAGACCTCAACAATCCAGTGTTCTAATAAGCTTTATAACAGTTGCCAGCACTCTGGAACGCTGTTTGCAATAAACGTCTAAACTGATTTTGAGAATGGGTTTTGATTCACAATTTGTAAGGGGAATGTTGTAGTCATCACTTTCAAATTGTGTATCTGTATGTGATGTATCAATGTTTTGTGACCGAAATATGGTTGCAAACATTGAAATACTACCCACTCTTGTATTTTGGCAATAATTAATTTGCAAAAGGGAATGTGTCCCTTTGGGCATCTCTTATCAATCTCTAATCCCATTTCTCCTAAGAATGCTCCCACGATGCCCAACAAGAGAAGTGTTCAAAAATATTTCCAGACATGCACATCCTTGGCACTTTTTATTGTTTTACAAATTAATCACTGGTTCAGGGTCGGTCTTCAACGCATCTGTAGAATTTAAGAGTTAGGGCCCTACTCGGCTTGGTACTATGAAGGTTTATCTGGGATTCTACAGCTCACTCATTTGCACATTTATCAAGACTTCTTCGGCACACTATAAGCATATTAGGCAGAACAATGAGCCTATTGTTCCAGCACTCTAGATAAAGCAAATCAACGACTGACCAGAACACGAAGAGAAGCATTGGGACACGTGCAGTAGCAGTGCTATCTGATTGCAGGTGCCAAGTGTTCTAGACAACATTTAGATTAGACAGATTCGCCATCTTCAAACCAATGTCTTTACCAAACCTCACCACGTACGGGCCAAAACACCAACGAATCCACAGAACTTTTACAGTCCTCACCAGCTACCTCCATACATGCAGAAGCATTCCATAGGGATTTTATTAATACTTATTCATGCTTAGAGAGTGGATCTTAGCACTTTTAGACTTTCTTCTTCTATTGCCAGAGCACAGCTTTTACATTTGCACCCTGACCCTAAACTTACTCACCCTGCAGCCTACACCATGGCTGCACCTTTCTTGCACTCTTCACACTCCACGGCTATCAAGTCTCTCTGCTTCCCCATTCACAAATATACGGTCTACGGCCAATTTCCTTGCTATTACCCTGGCTTCATTCATCAGCTCCAATGAATGGACGCGATTGGCAATGCAGCTGTTGAGATCAATTAACCCAAATCCATCTGAAACAAATGGAGGACAGTTGACTTCAATATCATACCGTAAAGATATTTTTGAGAAAATTGAGTTATGTACATGACAAATAATAATAACTCATATAATCGACTAACTCATGATCAGAAATGGAGGACAGTTGACTTCAATATCATATTGCAAAGAAGATATTATTAAGAAAACGTAGTTGTTTACACAACACATTCTAATAATTCATATAATCGACTAACTCATAATCTGTTCTCTATTAATAGGAAATGCCGAAACATGCACCAGCACATCCTCTTCAACACTACTACGTTATTTCAATGGTGCTCAGATATTCCTACCGCCTGGTTCGGCTTGTGGAGACAGGCAAGGCTACTGCGATAAATTTCACATGTGCCGTCTCGTGGATGCAGATGGGCCGATTGCTCGCCTCAAGAATTCATTCCTGGGCTTCATCGAGACAGAAGATATTGCATCGTGGATGATAGTGAGTGACCTCGAAGGCTGACAGTAATGCCAAATTTGCTAACATTCAAAGCTTCAATCTAACTCTATTCAGATGTTTTAAAGCACAAGAAACCAAGAACAAAGACTTTCCAGTGCTTGCACTAACTTTAAAACATCCTTTCTAATTGTGTAGCCTCAAAATAATTCCTATGCTTGATGACGGCCATCTTTTTTTTACTTAATATCTCCTGGTCCCTGCATTCAGTACTTGTGCACTCAAATGTGATTGGCTGAAATGACCTCAGATATCCTGTGTGGCTTCTCTGCCCTCCAGATGTCCCATTGGCTGCTGTGATCTCGAAATATCCAATTGGCTAATTTGCCCTCCGGGTATCCAATTGGCTTATCAGCTTTACAGATATCCAATAGGTATCTATGTCCCCACATATCCAATTGGCTTTTTCAGCACAACGTTTTGTTCAATGTTTTGAAAAGCACAAGGCACAGGTAATCTGGCTGACAGCTCACTTAACCATGGGCTATATTTTTGTCACATAAATTGTTTACCCTCCATACGTTGACTAGTCGTTTTAGAGCCATTCAAATATTCAAAAAAATACAATATTTCTTTATTTTATGCACTGACTTTTTATGATATCCTCTCCCAAATAGTCACCTAAAATGCTTCAGAGATGATGCAAGACTGGAACAAGGACTCCAGCATGCTTTATACCAGTTTGTCTGGCATATTTAGAATAGGCGTAAACCCTACTTTATAAACACAAGACGGTACTTCTAGAACATGGTCTCGCTTCTGAAGTGTAGTCACCCTCACTGTGAGAGTAGCATGTTCTAGATGAGTCCAACATGGTATTCTCCCATCAGGAGTTGTTTTTGAAGCACAGAATTACACATCTGGCTGTCTCACCCAGTGTACGAATGATACTGGCGTGCACAATATAATTTGTGTGGTGCTCCGAGCCTTTGATGAAAGGATCTCATCTACCCAAAATCAAATGCAACTCCTAGCCATATCAGATGGTTTTAGTCTCCACCATTAGAAACTTTCTTATTTTATCCGAGCACAGCCAGTTGACATGCTCCCAACTCTGGCTTCTTGCTGCTACTGTCTTGTTGTGTTACTTAACATGTATAATCTAAACTGTGTAAGATATTAACATGGCAGAAAACAGCTTACAAAGGCACAGTTATCATTCATATTTTTATTAATGTATCAAAATACCTGAACTTTGAAAACGTTCATCGTGATGTAGCACATGGACAATTTTATCCCAGTGTACCGAAGGTGACTCTTGTGCAAATCGGAGCTCCTTTTGCCTCCCTCTCTGGGGCTAGTGGGCACAAGGAACGTACGGTGACCCGAGTTCTTCTAAAGCAGTAGATGTGAAAAGGCAGTTTTGGGGTCTAGGCGAGTGTCAAGAACTCGAACATTACTGTAATAGCTGTTGGTGTGGTTGAGTGTACCTCTACTGGGAATAAGATAGGGCTGGTGAGGAGAAGCAGGTTTGGCCCTTCTAGAACAGCTGGACTACATGAGACAACATGCCACACCCTCAACCAGTACTTCAAATAAGTCAGTAAACATTGCAATATAAGAACTGACATTTATGCAAGATAGCAATGAAAAACATATTTTAATGTTACCTTGGGATAAACATATTGGTTTGGCAAATAAACATGTACAAATTTGTGGATCATTACCCCTTTATGGCCGACCATTGTATACTACATTATATAGGCAAACCTTTATCCTAATCAGTATTTTAGAAGGCTTGGTGCATTAACGTTGAAATATTCCTTGTTTTCATGCAGGCACGCTGGTGGGCCATTCTTTTGATTATATTGACCTTAGCGGCTATCATGGCTGGTACAGTGTTTATTTTTGGGAGAACATTGGATAGCGAGAAAGGTAAGAATGATTATTTCTATAATTAGACAAGGTCATTACAGTCTATTGATGCCAGAAAATTAAAATAGAATATATAAGTTCACACAAAATGTAATCTCATAACTAAGGGCAGTAGCATTATACACACAAGCAGTTTACAGGAAAAATAGTTACAAACAGAAAACCAACACATAAAGATGTTTTTACCACTTTTACCAGTATAGAAAGTAAGACTGTGCTCACATTTTGGTGTTCGAAAACAAGTGGTTCTTTATTTTCTCACATAGTCCATAGTTTGCCAATGCGTTTCAGGTGACACAACCTTGCCCCATGAGAATGACTGTCACCCGAAATGGGTCTGAAAGCTGCAGGTAAAAGTATTGGAAACATAAGGATTGTTGCGTTCCCACATCAGGTACTGTAATCTGTCCCCACAAAGCGAGGATCAGGAGACCATGAGTGGATACGACAAAACAAAACATATAAATGAACCATTTGAAGGAAAATCGCCGAAACGTGTTGCCCTTTATCCGCATGTTGTAATGTAACTTAATAAATGATAATCTAACTGATTCTTTGACCCAGGGCCTGTTGTTGTTCGGCCTTTCCTTTGAAACAAGGATTGTCATGGAGTTTAGAAATATATATGTACATTTTTTGTATCGTATCTGATAAAGTAAAACGTTTTTCCCTGGATGAAAGAAACAACAAAATAATTGCAATATAATAAATGGTGAGTGGTTACTAAAACGTTGGTGATACTCATAAAAAAGAAGAACTTTCTGCATTGCTTATTAGAGACTTGGGCAACTTGATGTCCTGAAAAATAAGGCCAATCAATGACATGAGGCTAAAATGACTGCTACCACTATTTAAACCCAGTATTCTGTAAGCCCAGGACAGAGGAATCGTAAATGATTGAATTAAAACAAACTAAAATAGCTCGTGAGTATGCAGTTACGAGTATGTCTTAGAAGGATATGTTATTTTCCTCTTTTCCATAATCTTCTGGCTGGGAGATCACACCAAGACTGAGCTTTCTGCCCTAGGGCAGACCTTTCAAACTGAGCGGAAAAAAAGTCCCAGGTTTGGGACATTCTGGGTATTTAAGGTGATCTAGTTGATTATTCCTTGGGCAAGTAATTTTGCCTGAAGTGTTCAATGTCTGAGGAACACTTGGAGAAGCAGGAGAAGTTTATTCACACTGGGGAGAGTAAAGAGGAATCACCAGTGTTTGACCATCTTTATCTATACTTCATCAAAGTTATCAACAGATCCAAAATTCTTTTATGATTCCCCCTCTTGTGAGCAAATTTAAAAAGCTGTGAATTCCAAAGTCTACTCTTATTTATAAATGTACACAGTGGGATCAAGATTACATCTTTAGTTTTAAGAAGATCTTTCAACAATTTCTTTGTTGATTCAATTAGTGTACCTCTATATTTATAATGTTTTGTTGAACAGACATTGCTAGTTCTCAATGGAATACTTCATTTGGAAATATAGGTGTCACATTTAGCATCTTTGAATATAATTTAGTAAATATTAAGGCACTAAAATATTGTACCTAAAAAATTCATGATTATAATATTGACAAGGTAAGTAAATAAAGGCAAATAAAGCTGTACTATACATGTGCCTTGACGATATAGGTATATTTTCAAGGTACATAGATATGTTAAGAGTAATAAATATATATACTTATCTTCAACAATGTTTTGGTCATCCATAATTTTGCTACAATATTTTGCTACCACAATATACAGAATTCATCAATGTGCCCTTATCTTAAATCGTTAGATGGAACTCTGTGGCTTGGTTGGGAAAGAGGCAGATGATATCTTATTGTGCTGGCAGGTTTGTTGAATTCTTAAACCATGGCACATCTAGACCGCAACAGTCAGTTTTCAATTGGAGCTGGTGGGCACCACCAGCACCCAATTTTGGGGACTGCCACTTATTTTTCTGTATCAACGATTTACAAAGAGCAAGCGATTGATATCACACAAAGCAGAAAGACGGAGGAAGGGAAATATGGAAAATCTGGCACAAAGGGAGAAAGCAGGCACCTGCAAGAGCAAGATAAAGGGACAGGGAGTGTCTGGTAGTGGATTAAAGAAGCATGAGGTGGATTCAAGACTATGGAGCTTTTCAGCGCCCCAACATTCAATTGTGCGGCCCACGGGCAATTGAGCAGAGGTTTAGATCCGCGCACTCATTCTTTTACAAATTAAGGACTGGCAACAGTAGATATTTACATTATGAAATGTACAGTCATTTTGTGTTTTATGTACAGCTGCCGGTGTTTGTGATTTAGCCACTTCTTACTCAATTAAATGTGACCGGAAAAGAGTGGTTATTTTCTGTAATGAGGCTTGTTTTGTTTTAAAGGTGTCTCTAAGGCCAGACAAGGTCCTCAACCAATTACAGACCATGTGATCGAGGACAGGATTGAAGATGTGGATGGTAAGTAATAAACAGGGTCATTCTACCATTTTATTGCACTAGGAGTTGGCCTTTCAATGAAGTTATGAAAAGTACATTGCAGTTCACAAATGTATTTGTGTATTGCAATTTTAGAATTACAATTCTCTGTAAATCAGAAAGGAAAGAATGTGTTTAAGAGGCATCTACCACTCTAAGGAACTCACGTGTAAATCTATCAGTGATTTCTGAGTGCTTCGGTAGTCCCAACACATTGAAGTACCAACTCTGGTGGTCAGACGTAACCATTTTCATTGTAGGCACTGTCCATGGCAGACAGTTTCACTTCCTAAGGGACAGCTTCCAGCAGCAAAAGGAGCAGAAAGTACACTGATGAACTGCTACTTGCAGGCCACAATATCCATTTTAACATCTGCCACTTTCCTACGGGAATGCAACCACTGCCTATGTAAGGGTTGTATGGTCATCCGGAACTTTCCTATGGGAATGCAACCACTGCCCATGTAAGCGTTGTATGGTCATCTGCCACTTTCCTACGGGAATGCAACCACTGCCCATGTAAGGGTTGTATGGTCATCTGCCACTTTCCTACGGGAATGCAACCATTGCCTATGTAAGGGTTGTATGGTCATCTGCCTCTTTCCTATGGGAATGCACCCACTGCCCATGTAAGGGTTGTATGGTCATCTGCCTCTTTCCTATGGGAATACACCCACTGCCTATGTAAGGGGTGTATGGTCAGCTGGAACTTTCCTATAGGAATGCAACCACTGCCTATGTAAGGGTTGTATGGTCATCTGGAACTTTCCTATAGGAATGCAACCACTGCCTATGTAAGGGTTGTATGGTCATCTGGAACTTTCCTATAGGAATGCAACCACTGCCTATGTAAGGGTTGTATGGTCATCTGTCACGTTCCTATAGGAATGCAACTACTGACCATGTAAGGGTTGTATGGTAATCTGTCACGTTCCTATGGGAATGCAACCACTGCCTATGTAAGGGTTGTATGGTCATCTGGAACTTTCCTATAGGAATGAAACCACTGCCTATGTAAGGGTTGTATGGTCATCTGTCACGTTCTTATGGGAATGCAACCACTGCCTATGTAAGGGTTGTATGGTCATCTGGAACTTTCCTATAGGAATGAAACCACTGCCTATGTAAGGGTTGTATGGTAATCTGTCACGTTCCTATGGGAATGCAACCACTGCCCATGTAAGGGTTGTATGGTCATCTGTCACGTTCCTATGGGAATGCAACCACTGCCCATGTAAGGGTTGTATGGTCCTCTGCCACTTTCCTAAAGGAATGCAACTACTGCCCATGTAAGGGTTGTATGGTCATCTGTCACGTTCCTATAGGAATGCAACTACTGCCCATGTAAGGGTTGTATAGTCATCTGTCGCGTTCCTATGGGAATACAACCACTGCCTATGTAAGGGTTGTATGGTCATCTGGAACTTTTCTATAGGAATGAAACCACTCCCTATGTAAGGGTTGTATGGTCATCTGTCACGTTCCTATGGGAATGCAACCACTGCCCATGTTAGGGTTGTATGGTCATCTTCCACTTTCCTATGAAAATGCAACCACTGCCCATGAAATGGTTGTATGGTGATCTGCCACTTTCCTATGGGAATGCAAATAATGCCCATGTAAGGGTTGTATGGTCATCTGCCACTTTCCTATGGGAATGCAAATAATGCCCATGTAAGGGTTGTATGGTAATCTGCCACTTTTCTACGGGAATGCAACCACTGCCCATGTAAGGGTTGTATGGTCATCTGCCACTTTCTTACGGGAATGCAACCACTGCCTATGTAAGGGTTGTATTGTCATCTGCCACTTTCCTATGGGAATGCAACTGCTGCCTATGTAAGGGGTGTATGGTCATCTGTCACGTTCCTATAGGAATGCAACTACTGCCCATGTAAGGGTTGTATGGTCATCTGTCACGTTCCTATGGGAATGCAACCACTGCCTATGTAAGGGTTGTATGGTCATCTGGAACTTTCCTATAGGAATGAAACCACTGCCTATGTAAGGGTTGTATGGTAATCTGTCACGTTCCTATGGGAATGCAACCACTGCCCATGTAAGGGTTGTATGGTCATCTGTCACGTTCCTATGGGAATGCAACCACTGCCCATGTAAGGGTTGTATGGTCCTCTGCCACTTTCCTAAAGGAATGCAACTACTGCCCATGTAAGGGTTGTATGGTCATCTGTCACGTTCCTATAGGAATGCAACTACTGCCCATGTAAGGGTTGTATAGTCATCTGTCGCGTTCCTATGGGAATACAACCACTGCCTATGTAAGGGTTGTATGGTCATCTGGAACTTTTCTATAGGAATGAAACCACTGCCTATGTAAGGGTTGTATGGTCATCTGTCACGTTCCTATGGGAATGCAACCACTGCCTATGTAAGGGTTGTATGGTCATCTGGAACTTTCCTATGAAAATGCAACCACTGCCCATGAAATGGTTGTATGGTGATCTGCCACTTTCCTATGGGAATGCAAATAATGCCCATGTAAGGGTTGTATGGTCATCTGCCACTTTCCTATGGGAATGCAAATAATGCCCATGTAAGGGTTGTATGGTAATCTGCCACTTTTCTACGGGAATGCAACCACTGCCCATGTAAGGGTTGTATGGTCATCTGCCACTTTCTTACGGGAATGCAACCACTGCCTATGTAAGGGTTGTATTGTCATCTGCCACTTTCCTATGGGAATGCAACTGCTGCCTATGCAAGGGTTGTATTGTCATCTGGAACTTTCCTATAAGAATGCAACCACTGCCTATGTAAGGGGTGTATGGTCATCTAGAACTTTCCTATAGGAACGAAACCACTGCCTATGTAAGGGTTGTATGGTCATCCGTCACGTTCCTATGGGAATGCAAACAATGCCCATGTAAGGGTTGTATGGTCATCTGCCACTTTTCTACGGGAATGCAACCACTGCCCATGTAAGGGTTGTATGGTCATCTGCCACTTTCTTACGGGAATGCAACCTCTGCCCATGTAAGGGTTGTATGGTCATCTGCCACTTTCCTATGGGAATGCAACCACTGCCTAAGTAAGGGTTATATGGTCATCTGCCACTTTCCTATGGGAATGCAACCACTGCCTATGTAAGGGTTGTATGATCATCTGGAACTTTCCTATGGAAATGCAACCACTGCCCATGTAAGGGTTGTATGGTCATCTGCCACTTTCCTATGGGAATGCAAACAATGCCCATGTAAGGGTTGTATGGTCATCTGCCACTTTTCTACGGGAATGCAACCACTGCCCATGTAAGGGTTGTATGGTCATCTGCCACTTTTCTACGGGAATGCAACCACTGCCCATGTAAGGGTTGTATGGTCATCTGCCACTTTTCTACGGGAATGCAACCACTGCCCATGTAAGGGTTGTATGGTCATCTGCCACTTTCCTATGGGAATGCAACTACTGCCTATGTAAGGGTTGTATGGTCATCTGGAACTTTCCTATAGGAATGCAACCACTGCCTATGTAAGGGGTGTATGGTCATCTGGAACTTTCCTATAGGAATGCAACCACTGCCTATGTAAGGGTTGTATGGTCATCTGGAACTTTCCTATAGGAATGCAACCACTGCCTATGTAAGGGTTGTATGGTCATCTGTCACGTTCCTATCGGAATGCAACCACTGCCTATGTAAGGGGTGTATGGTCATCTGGAACTTTCCTATAGGAATGCAACCACTGCCTATGTAAGGGTTGTATGGTCATCTGGAACTTTCCTATAGGAATGAAACCACTGCCTATGTAAGGGTTGTATGGTCATCTGTCACGTTCCTATGGGAATGCAACCACTGCCTATGTAAGGGTTGTATGGTCATCTGGAACTTTCCTATGGAAATGCAACCACTGCCCATGTAAGGGTTGTATGGTCATCTGTCACGTTCCTATGGGAATGAAACCACTGCCCATGTAAGGGTTGTATGGTCATCTGCCACTTTTCTACGGGAATGCAACCACTGCCCATGTAAGGGTTGTATGGTCATCTGCCTCTTTCCTATGGGAATGCACCCACTGCCCATGTAAGGGTTGTATGGTCATCTGCCACTTTCCTATGGGAATACACCCACTGCCTATGTAAGGGGTGTATGGTCAGCTGGAACTTTCCTATAGGAATGCAACCACTGCCTATGTAAGGGTTGTATGGTCATCTGGAACTTTCCTATAGGAATGCAACCACTGCCTATGTAAGGGTTGTATGGTCATCTGGAACTTTCCTATAGGAATGCAACCACTGCCTATGTAAGGGTTGTATGGTCATCTGTCACGTTCCTATAGGAATGCAACTACTGCCCATGTAAGGGTTGTATGGTCATCTGTCACGTTCCTATGGGAATGCAACCACTGCCTATGTAAGGGTTGTATGGTCATCTGGAACTTTCCTATAGGAATGAAACCACTGCCTATGTAAGGGTTGTATGGTAATCTGTCACGTTCCTATGGGAATGCAACCACTGCCCATGTAAGGGTTGTATGGTCATCTGTCACCTTCCTATGGGAATGCAACCACTGCCCATGTAAGGGTTGTATGGTCCTCTGCCACTTTCCTAAAGGAATGCAACTACTGCCCATGTAAGGGTTGTATGGTCATCTGTCACGTTCCTATAGGAATGCAACTACTGCCCATGTAAGGGTTGTATAGTCATCTGTCGCGTTCCTATGGGAATACAACCACTGCCTATGTAAGGGTTGTATGGTCATCTGGAACTTTTCTATAGGAATGAAACCACTGCCTATGTAAGGGTTGTATGGTCATCTGTCACGTTCCTATGGGAATGCAACCACTGCCTATGTAAGGGTTGTATGGTCATCTGGAACTTTCCTATGAAAATGCAACCACTGCCCATGAAAGGGTTGTATGGTGATCTGCCACTTTCCTATGGGAATGCAAATAATGCCCATGTAAGGGTTGTATGGTAATCTGCCACTTTTCTACGGGAATGCAACCACTGCCCATGTAAGGGTTGTATGGTCATCTGCCACTTTCTTACGGGAATGCAACCACTGCCTATGTAAGGGTTGTATTGTCATCTGCCACTTTCCTATGGGAATGCAACCACTGCCCATGTAAGGGTTGTATGGTCATCTGCCACTTTCCTATGGGAATGCAACCACTGCCCATGTAAGGGTTGTATGGTCATCTGCCACTTTCTTACGGGAATGCAACCACTGCCTATGTAAGGGTTGTATTGTCATCTGCCACTTTCCTATAGGAATGCAACCACTGCCTATGCAAGGGTTGTATTGTCATCTGGAACTTTCCTATAAGAATGCAACCACTGCCTATGTAAGGGGTGTATGGTCATCTAGAACTTTACTATAGGAACGAAACCACTACCTATGTAAGGGTTGTATGGTCATCCGTCACGTTCCTATGGGAATGCAAACAATGCCCATGTAAGGGTTGTATGGTCATCTGCCACTTTTCTACGGGAATGCAACCACTGCCCATGTAAGGGTTGTATGGTCATCTGCCACTTTCTTACGGGAATGCAACCTCTGCCCATGTAAGGGTTGTATGGTCATCTGCCACTTTCCTATGGGAATGCAACCACTGCCTATGTAAGGGTTATATGGTCATCTGCCACTTTCCTATGGGAATGCAACCACTGCCTATGTAAGGGTTGTATGATCATCTGGAACTTTCCTATGGAAATGCAACCACTGCCCATGTAAGGGTTGTATGGTCATCTGCCACTTTCCTATGGGAATGCAAACAATGCCCATGTAAGGGTTGTATGGTCATCTGCCACTTTTCTACGGGAATGCAACCACTGCCCATGTAAGGGTTGTATGGTCATCTGCCACTTTTCTACGGGAATGCAACCACTGCCCATGTAAGGGTTGTATGGTCATCTGCCACTTTTCTACGGGAATGCAACCACTGCCCATGTAAGGGTTGTATGGTCATCTGCCACTTTCCTATGGGAATGCAACTACTGCCTATGTAAGGGTTGTATGGTCATCTGGAACTTTCCTATAGGAATGCAACCACTGCCTATGTAAGGGGTGTATGGTCATCTGGAACTTTCCTATAGGAATGCAACCACTGCCTATGTAAGGGTTGTATGGTCATCTGGAACTTTCCTATAGGAATGCAACCACTGCCTATGTAAGGGTTGTATGGTCATCTGTCCCGTTCCTATCGGAATGCAACCACTGCCTATGTAAGGGGTGTATGGTCATCTGGAACTTTCCTATAGGAATGCAACCACTGCCTATGTAAGGGTTGTATGGTCATCTGGAACTTTCCTATAGGAATGAAACCACTGCCTATGTAAGGGTTGTATGGTCATCTGTCACGTTCCTATGGGAATGCAACCACTGCCTATGTAAGGGTTGTATGGTCATCTGGAACTTTCCTATGGAAATGCAACCACTGCCCATGTAAGGGTTGTATGGTCATCTGTCACGTTCCTATGGGAATGAAACCACTGCCCATGTAAGGGTTGTATGGTCATCTGCCACTTTTCTACGGGAATGCAACCACTGCCCATGTAAGGGTTGTATGGTCATCTGCCACTTTCTTACGGGAATGCAACATCTGCCCATGTAAGGGTTGTATGGTCATCTGCCACTTTCCTATGGGAATGCAACCACTGCCTATGTAAGGGTTGTATGATCATCTGGAACTTTCCTATGGAAATGCAACCACTGCCCATGTAAGGGTTGTATGGTCATCTGCCACTTTCCTATGGGAATGCAAACAATGCCCATGTAAGGGTTGTATGGTCATCTGCCACTTTCCTACGGGAATGCAACCACTGCCCATGTAAGGGTTGTATGGTCATCTGCCACTTTTCTACGGGAATGCAACCACTGCCTATGTAAGGGTTGTATGGTCATCTGGAACTTTCCTATAGGAATGCAACCACTGCCTATGTAAGGGTTGTATGGTCACCTGTCACGTTCCTATCGGAATGCAACCACTGCCTATGTAAGGGGTGTATGGTCATCTGGAACTTTCCTATAGGAATGCAACCACTGCCTATGTAAGGGTTGTATGGTCACCTGGAACTTTCCTATAGGAATGAAACCACTGCCTATGAAAGGGTTGTATGGTCATCTGTCACGTTCCTATGGGAATGCAACTACTGCCTATGTAAGGGTTGTATGGTCATCTGGAACTTTCCTATGGAAATGCAACCACTGCCCATGTAAGGGTTGTATGGTCATCTGTCACGTTCCTATGGGAATGAAACCACTGCCCATGTAAGGGTTGTATGGTCATCTGGAACTTTCCTATAGGAATGAAACCACTGCCTATGTAAGGGTTGTATGGTCATCTGTCACGTTCCTATGGGAATGCATCCACTACCTATGTAAGGGTTGTATGGTCATCTGGAACTTTCCTATGGAAATGCAATCACTGCCCATGTAAGGGTTGTATGGTCATCTGCCACTTTCCTACGGGAATGCAACCACTACCTATGTAAGGGTTGTATGGTCATCCGTCACGTTCCTATGGGAATAAAACCACTGCCCATGTAGGGGTTGTATGGTCATCTGGAACTTTCCTATAGGAATGCAACCACTGCCCATGTAAGGGTTGTATGGTCATCTGTCACGTTCCTATAGGAATGCAACCACTGCCTATGTAAGGGTTGTATGGTCATCTGGAACTTTCCTATGGGAATGCAACTACTGCCCATGTAAGGGTTGTATGGTCATCTGTCACGTTCCTATAGGAATACAACCACTGCCTATGTAAGGATTGTATGGTCATCTGGAACTTTCCTATGGGAATGCAACTACTGCCTATGTAAGGGTTGTATGGTCATCTGTCACGTTGCTATGGGAATGGTACCTCTGCCCATGTAAGGGTTGTATGGTCATCTGCCACTTTCCTATGGGAATGCAACCACTGCCTATGTAAGGGTTGTATGGCCATCTGCCACTTTCCTATGGGAATGCAACCACTGCCCATGTAAGGGTTGCATGGTAATCTGGAACTTTCCTATAGGAATGCAACCACTGCCCATGTAAGGGTTGTATGGTCATCTGTCACGTTCCTATGGGAATACAACCACTGCCCATGTAAGGGTTGTATGGTCATCTGTCACGTTCCTATAGGAATGCAACTACTGCCCATGTAAGGGTTGTATGGTCATCTGGAACTATCCTATGGGAATGCAACCACTGCCTATGTAAGGGTTGTATGGTCATCTGGAACTATCCTATGGGAATGCAACCACTGCCTATGTAAGGGTTGTATGGTCATCTGGAACTTTCCTATAGGAATGCAACCACTGCCCATGTAAGGGTTGTATGGTCATCTGTCACGTTCCTATAGGAATGCAACCACTGCCCATGTATGGGTTGTATGGTCATCTGCCACTTTCCTATAGGAATGCAACCACTGCCCATGTAAGGGTTGTATGGTCATCTGTCACGTTCCTATAGGAATGCAACCACTGCCTATGTAAGGGTTGTATGGTCATCTGGAACTTTCCTATGTTATTGCAACCACTGCCCATGTAAGGGTTGTATGGTCATCTGGAACTTTCCTATAGGAATGCAACCACTGCCTATGTAAGGGTTGTATGGTCATCTGGAACTTTCCTATAGGAATGCAACCACTGCCTATGTAAGGGTTGTATGGTCATCTGTCACGTTCCTATGGGAATGCAACCACTGCCCATGTAAGGGTTGTATGGTCATCTGTCAAGTTCCTATAGGAATGCAACCACTGCCTATGTAAGGGTTGTATGGTCATCTGTCACGTTCCTATCGGAATGCAACCTTTGCCTATGTAAGGGTTGTATGGTCATCTGGAACTTTCCTATGGGAATGCAACCACTGCCCATGTAAGGGTTGTATGGTCATCTGTCACGTTCCTATGGGAATGCAATCTCTCCCCAAGTAAGGGTTATATGGTAATCTGCCACTTTCCTACGGGAATGCAACCACTGCCCATGTAAGGGTTGTATGGTCATCTGCCACTTTCCTACGGGAATGCAACCACTGCCCATGTAAGGGTTGTATGGTCATCTGCCACTTTCTTACGGGAATGCAACCTCTGCCCATGTAAGGGTTTTATGGCCATCTGCCACTTTCCTACGGGAATGCAACCACTGCCCATGTAAGGGTTGTATGGTCATCTGCCACTTTCTTACGGGAATGCAACCTCTGCCCATGTAAGGGTTGTATGCTCATCTGCCACTATCCTACGGGAATACAACCACTGCCCATGTAAGGGTTGCATGGTCATCTGGAACTTTCCTATGGGAATGCAATCACTGCCCATGTAAGGGTTATATGGTCATCTGCTACTTTCCTACGGGAATGCAACTACTGCCCATGTAAGGGTTATATGGGCATCTGCCACTTTTCTACGGGAATGCAACCACTGTCCATGTAAGGGTTATATGGTCATCTGCCACTTTCCTACGGGAATGCAACCACTGCCCATGTAAGGGTTATATGGTAATCTGCCACTTTTCTACGGGAATGCAACCACTGCCCATGTAAGGGTTGTAGGTCTCATTGCAAGCACATTATGAAAGGGAATGCAGAAGCACAGCCCTGCTTTCCCCTTCTGACACAGTGGTGTGTTTGGAGTCGGTTGTAAGGATTCACTGAAGAAATCCACACACACGAATATTAATGAGATAGTGTTTATGAAATTCCTGGAAAATTGCCATTTTACATTATGTCATAAAAGTAGCTCCATTAAGTACAAACAAAATAGCCCGGTCGCCTCGATGATGCTGTGGAAACATATCACTTCCATGTATCCATCCCAATCTTACATATGGTGTAGTGTGTCTCAGGAACCTAAAGGCAGAAACATGTGCAAATGTTGTATTCATTTAAGAATCTCCATAAAGGCAAAAGTGTAAGTAGCAATATCTTTATTTAGGGGTTACTTTATGTGTTTCATTCACTTTCTGCTCATAACTTAACAAAATCCTTAATATGTACCAGCTTATTTATGTACCACAACTATGATTTAGCTAACGTTGTAATTCTCACTATTTCTTGAAATTTGTAAGGCTTGTTGGATGTCTGTAGTTGTGTTTAGTTCAAATGTGCTATGAATTTGAGTAACTTGCGATTCTTTTTCTAGAAGGGGAAATGAGGGTCGTCCTCAGAAAACCATTCATCCATCAGACCGAATCATCCATTGTCTACCTGGAGCAAGAGCAAATGTTTGTCCAAAGTTCATACCACGAATTTGAAAGTAGGATGTGAAGCAGAGCCGGAGAAAAATATCATGTCTATGAACTAATATTAACATTTTGAAAATGGAACCACTTCAAACCTCATGTTAGAGAATGCTGATGATGATTGAAAGATTACATGAAAAATAAATGCATTTTTGTCAGTAATCTTCTAGAATATCAAATTGTATTTACTTGACCACATGCATGCCTTCCAAGGAATTCACAGATGTGATGTTGTGGTGCTACCTGACACATCATGGCATATATTTTAACAAAGAGAATCACAACATCTTAAATAAAACCAAAGTTAGAATAAAAAAATACTAATCAAAACTTTAAAAAAATTACCAATCTGTTTCATTGATGATCAACTGAAATTCATGTACTTGCTAAAATACAAAGCACACGAAATGCAAAATCACATTCGTGAAAAGACTGTCAAAAATGTTGTAAATGGGGAGGAGGAGCTACGCTAGCAACCAAGATGGCCGCATAAGCTCCCGGCTCCGTCGACCTCCGTCGCTGGTGGATATATCCTGAACTTAATCCTGACCTCCCGCCAGACTCCCGTGTGTCCGAATCGTCACTGAGTCCAGGAACGCAATCCCGGAGTCTTTATCACCTTTTTTGACGAAGTTACACCGTCTGTCATTTTCGGGCCTTCTCCAGACTGTAAGCCGGGGCCTCGAGTACTGACCCAGCCGGGTTTCAGTTGAACAACATCGGCCGCGGGTACCTGGCAGGGTCCGGTCTCATTGGAGTGACACAAATTCTCGATCCTGGTGGTTGTTTCGAGTCCCTGCGTATATTCGCTAGACAGCGACGAGACGTGGATGCCGTGGTGAGTGGGGGTCCGGTTCCTGGGACCCTGCTGCAGCCCTCGGGGTCCGCGGGGGGGCCCCCCGCTCTCGGCAGCGGTGTAAAGAGCGCACAGCCTGACAGTCGCCAGTCGACTTCGCCCACCCCACTCCAGTTGGTTTCCCAGGAGTAGCCGGCCTCCGGGGTTGATGACCTGCTTTGTCATCGATTAAGCGGAGATGGATCGGACGGCGTGTGGACCGACACTGGGGACCGTCATGGCCGCCATAGGGGCTCTTCACTGGCAAATGGAGGCTGCTCTCCACAACCTAACCGTACGCATTGAGACTGTTTGTTCGAGACCGGACCCTAGCCCAGAGTCAGACCCGCACTATATGGTGACCCCCGCAAAGTTTGATTTTATCCGGGAGGAGAACCCCGAGCATCGTTCTAATCTGACGCCTATTATATCTGCGCAACTACAGCGGCCCGCGACTGGAGCCCCTGACCAGCCAGCAAACTCGGCAAAGTCATCGCCCTCACAGGACTTATTTCTTTCTTCGTTTCTGGGGACCTCCATCGATATTCATTGAATTGACTTTCGTATCCCTGATAGACTTCGAGACTTGACTCTTCTGACCCTTTCATGCTATATTGATCCTCTCCCCTTTCTACAACGTTCTGACTCCTTTGCTATTGTGCTGGTCCTATCGGAGAGGGTTTGTGTGATGGATCGTAGAGGCCAGGGTTGAACTTGACTGTTTTAATTCTGTGCAGAGACTTCCTTTGACACTGCTGGGTGGTATCGGTGGGAGTGAGGGCCATATGGGATTCCTTTTTTTTTTTTGGCTTTGGTGTACTGACTGTGTTCGACAATGGGATTTGCTGCCTCTGTTATGTCTGGGGCTGGGCGGGATGGTATTTTCTCTCCTGGTGATTTCTCCATCAGTTTGCTTATAAGTCTGCTTTACCTCTCTTAGTACCATGGTGGGGAACGTCTGTTCGCGGCGGGGGGGAGGGGAGTCCGGGAGCCCGCATTGGGTCGTAAGATATTCCTCCTCCGTCTTTTCCCTTCCTTGGGGTGTAGTTTAGGGGGCGACAGGCACACTGCTAGTGGGGTTAGGTCGTAGCCATCCGCAGGGGTGCAGGGTGGGGGGTTGTGGGGGGGGGGTTTATTTTTCCTTTCTTTTGTTCTATGACCTATCTTTTCCCTTTTCCCCTCTCCACAAGAGATGTGGCGTATTCTCCTGAGCCTGTTGTTATGCATCTTCGGGTGTCGAGTGTCTAATTTTATATCCTGTATCCTTGGTGGGCAGATTCTGATAATGTTTGCTTATGGTTATTTGTCTTGTATTGTTTTGACCCAGCTCCGGCTGGTATTGATACTTTCCAGAGGCCTACAATTAGATTGTATTTCTTCATTTCATCTGCCCGTTCGCCACTGTAATATGTTATACCAATGATACCCGAAATGTACATTTCTACTCTTGTGTTATAATTAATAAAAATATATATATAAAAAAAAAAAAATGTTGTAAATGTCATAACATGTTTTACTTTTTAAAAACAAGTCTGGGAGTATACATTTTTTTTGTGTCCTCATTTGTCTTACCCTCAATATAGGAGATACCAACCACCTAGCTAGTCCTTCACTTTGGAGCGGAGCCACAGTGCTTTTCCTTCCCTCTCTCCTGTGCCGGGACTCGGGTTGTGGTGGCAGAGAAATCCCAAAAGCTTGAGGAGTTTAAGCTGACTCCATCTAGTTATATTTCAACCTGTAGGACCAATATAGTGTCGAGGCTAGACCCAGGCCAAAGGAGTGTTAACGGCATAATCATAGGACCCGGGGGGAAAAAAAAACCCCCCGGAGTGCTATCTCCACTTGGTCAACAGATCCCAAAAAGCCAGGTTGCGTTTACTACATGATCTGTTGAGGTCTGCTTTAGATGTTTCATATAAGGACGTGAGCCATCCAGAGTGTAATGGACCTGTTTTCTCTACCCAGTGCAAACAGATTTGCCTTCTGGCCAACAAAATAGCATAAAAGAGAAATGACCTTGCTTTACCAGTAATGCTGTCTTCCAAACCGAAGATAATAAGTGGTAGTGTCATAGAGAGTGATGTGTTTAGAATGGAATTTAGGGTAGCCTTCACTTCTTCCTAGAACCGGCCTATGTCAGGACAATCCATAAACATATGAATATCAGATGCTCCCATAACGTTACATTTGTTACATTTTTTGTCAGGGAGAAATTTGGAAAGTTTCAATGGCGTGATGTATGCACGGTGAACTGAGTAGAGATGGTTTCTTCTTAGCCATGATGGTTTTACAATTTTGTGCAGAAGAGCGAAAGAATTTAGCCACATCTCCTCACAGTGAAGGCCGGTTGCCACCCCCCACAGCTGGTCTGGGAGGGCAAAATCCCCGTCGATTTCTTCCAGGATCTGCCAGTACCATAAGGCTACCTCCTTTCCTCCCCCTGGTCTTTCCACTAACTGTTGCTCCAAAAAGCTTATTTTCCCAAGGTGTTCGTCTTTGCTGCACTGGGATCTCGTCCAACTATCCAGTTGGATGTACTTAAATCTGGACAGTCCAGGACCGATGTGATCATGTAACTTATCCCAAGCTATTAATGATCCCTCCTTCAGTAACTGACCCCATCTTAAAATCCCAGCTTGTTCTAGTATGGAGGACAGACAATCTCTCATACATGATGGAAGCCCAGGGGATTCCCATATTGGGGCAAAGTTAGAGTAGTAGGACAGCCCCAGTCTTTTTCTGATGATTAGCCAAGTCTTAGTCCATGATTGTAGTATCTTAAGTTTGATTTTTTTGAAAAATTTCTGACTTGCAAATTTAAACATAAACCCCTCCACTGGTAGGTTTGCCCCAATTAGCATGGCTCTGTACATCGACCCATTAGGAAGATTAGTTGGTGTTTTTAAAAGCATCCTAGAATGTGTCATCTGGAAGGCCCACGCATAGTATAGTAGGACAGGCAGAGCGAGACCTCCCTTCTCTCTTCTCCTCCTCAGCTTTTTCCACGCAAGTCTAATGGATTTATAATTCCAAATAAAGGAATTAATTTATCGCTGGCATTTTTCAATCATTTTAAGATCGAACGCTAGGGGAATAGCATTGAAGGCAAAGATAAACTTTGAAGGATGCACATTTTAACTAGATTAACTCGACCCGTTATAGAGAGTGGCAAGTGTGTCCAAGATCTCAACAACCTTTTGCTCTCACTATATATTCTGTCCAAGTTGGTTTGACCAATGTTACCCACTTTTTGGGTAACTCGTATCCCAAGGTACCGCATGGAGGTTGAGACTTTTACCCCCAAGTGTAGATCTGGTATATTCCATGTCATTATTTCGGTTTTACTCGAGTTGATGTCGTAGCCTGAGATATGCCCGAATTCCTCTTCTCGCTGGATGACTACAGGGAATGTCGTTGTTGGATCAGATGTAAAGATCAAGATGTCGTCGGCGTAAAGTGCTACCCGCCTTTCCCACTCCCCAAAACTAAATGATGGAATATTGGCCTCTTCCCGCAGAACCTGGGCGAATGGCTCGATGTATAGATTAAAGAGGAGTGGGGAGAGCGGGCAGCCCTGCCTTGTGCCTCTGGTGATATTGAAGGCATCCGTCAAGACACCATTGACTAGTAGCCTGGCAGAAGGGGCACCGTAAAGTTGGAATATAGTTCTACAGAATCCCTTTCCAAAGTAAAAAATGTTGAGTACGTCGTTGAGATAGAGCCAATTGACCCTGTCGAACGCCTTAGTTGCGCCTAGAGTGAGGGTAGCCAAGGGTAGGGAAAAAGCTGAGGCAATATCTATAGCCCCTATCAGATCGTGTGTTAGTTCTGATAGTTGTCGACCTTTGATGAAACCTTTCTGGTCTTGATGGACCATATTACCTATTACGCCACTCAGTCTTGTTGAAATTATCGTTGTAAAGATTTTATAGTCGTTATTAAGCAACGATATTGGTCGGTATGACCCGCATTCCAGGGGAGATTTTCCTGGTTTCGGGATGAGCACAATTGTGGCCTCCCCCCATGTTTTTGGCGGTGAATTTCCTTCTATTAAGATATCGTTAAATAGGGCCATCAGTATGGGGGCGATGACATCTTCCAATGATCTATAAATCTCCCCTGGAAGACCATCTGGGCCTGCCACTTTCCCTTTTTTTGATTGACGTATTGCTTTTCTCACCTCTGTGGAAAAGTAAATTTTGCCATGTTCTGTGTCCCTACGCCTCATCCATCCTAGGTTATGTGTGCATGACCAATATGCATATGTTATTCCCCATGTCTGATTAATGACGCAATTACAGTTGTGTCCACCTCTGGTATGTCAGTTTCCAGTCCTCGTGAATACTACGAATATCAGGCCTATGTAAAGTTATATTGCCACGTTTCTCAGTGTGCACGTTATTTCATTATAAAGTCCCCGTTTCCAGGCCTCAAAAGGGCCCGGACAACAGATTCAGCTCCTGTCTCCTGAAAGCCTCGCTGAGGAGCGATACAGCCCCCACCTGTATCCTCGACCCTTCACTTACTTCCTGCCTCGCAGTGCCCGGTGCAGCTTGGCTCTGCCTCTGAGTCTGCCAAGAGTATGTTATGATTCCAGCTATCAGTTCAGTCCTTCTTCTCTGCATTCCTAAGCTACTGAACTGCATCAATAGTTTCCGTCATTGTCTAGCCTATTCGGCTCCACGTTAGAGAAATACTGTATTAATGGTCATTTAATATTCTTCATCACGCACTACATGTAGAATAATGCATGGTCCAGTCTTAGAATCAAGTTAGCTTTTCCCCTCATGACTTCTAGTTTATATCAACATGTTCCCTAAACATCAGATACCAGATAGGGTTCAGGCACATGTCGCTCCGACCCTCCAGACTCAAGTCTCTGCTCCTAGCACAGAGTTCGTAGCCCCCAGCTTCTCCTAGTAACACGTCATTGCCAGTTTACGCGCACCATTAGGTTAGAGGTCCCGGCTCCTTAGGTAGCCCCCTCCAATGATTCCGCCCATTCATGACATATTCTGTTACGTTTGCATCACATGTCCATGTATACTCCCAGTTACACCTACTTTTACTGTTATCTCTCGCGACTGCTACGCGTCACGCCTTCTGCTCCACCCACTGTTACGCCTACTGCAATGTAATGCTATGTGTTTGCGCTATGTATATAAGTTGATGTATTGTTATTAAAAGTTAGCGCGCTCATCCCAGATCCAGCCCCAGCAGCTGCTGGGCCCCTGTTCCTATGCAGGTTGTCCTGATCCTGTCCTTATGCTGTAATAAACCTGCAGAAACTCCTACTACCTCGAATCTTGACTCTTATTTTATTGAGCTATCTGTTATTCATTCATACATTCAAAAATAGATCCGGTATTATTTATTTATATACCACATAATGGCGCCCGAACAGGGACTTGCCCTTTCCCCACGCGTCGGTGAAGCCACGCCGACCCCCTGACCCTCTGCAGCCGTGACGGAACCATACCGGCCACGTGCAGATATTTCTGCCTCAAGTATCCCTCAGGCCCACGGAGGAGACGGAGGAGGCGGTCCAGCATCCGAACGAGACGGTGGAGGAACGCGGCGAGTCCCGACCAGAGCCCAAGCCAAGAGTCCAAGGTCCGAGGTATCCGGAGGCCCACCCGTAACTGAAGTCCGAAGTTCGTCGTCCAGTCCAGTCCGAGGCCTTTCCGTTCTTGCTGCCCGGTGAGTACCATTGCTGGGGTAGTATCTAGACAGGACCAATCTAAATTGACTCCTGGTCCGTGGGTTGGTGGTGCCCAGACTCACAAACGAAGTGTTCACCTAGGTGGATACGGGTCTTGATGCGTCCCTTTATGGGACCGGTATGTTCCGTACTGTTATAGCAGTGCATCCAGTAACTCTAGTCTGTTCCGTTCTCGAGAAATTCTGTTCTGTTTCTGTTCTCAGTATTCCAGGTAATATTCTGTTCGACCTGTCATTTATAATGTTGTTCAATGTATTTCCAATGTCGTGGTATGCCTGAATTGTTTTCCCAATTGTTATTGTTTTTCGTGTATTGTATTGTGTTCCGATTCAAGTTTACAATGCCGCTCTTTTCCAAGTTACGTCAGTTAAAAACTAGAAAGGGTTTATTAGAGGAAGCAGTTCCTGTCCCGCCCAGGGACAGTCCAGGTCATTTTATGTATCAGAAACATGGCATAAGCGCCATATTGTATCTAGATTTATGGGTAGAGTATACCAAACAGTTAGACGAAAAGTATAGATGGCCCGTATCGGGTACATGGGATGCCGAATGTATCATGCGAGTAGAAGAAGCATTATGGAAAAAGAAAGCCAGACAGTCACAGAAAGATGCCATCGAGTTATGGCGTAAGGAAGCCCATAGAAGGACCGAGAAAGAAGTCAGAAAGTCAGAGTTAAGTAGAGAATCCCAGGAACGAGCCCAAGAAAGAGAATTAATCGAGACAGGTGAACAAGTCAAAGCCGAACAGTCAGACAGACAGAGGCATGCCCTCATTAAGGGTATGTATCCTCTTCTTGCCGAGGGCTTGCCAAAAGCGACCCCAGAGGCATCTAGTAATTTCCCGCCACCATTAGTTCCGACCAAGCTACGTCACAAACCGACCGCAGCTGATATTTTTATTTCGTCCTATCTGGACGACACAGTCCCCGAATATGCAAATCCTGTTCGCGCTCCGCCAGTCCCTGTAAACCAGGTAGTTCATGCTCCTCCAGACACCGGGGTGCCCTTAACAGCTTCCCCGGTCCAGCCCGCCATACAAGTCCAGCCCACGTTACAATTACCGACCCTGCCAGGACGAAGAATGTCAGTCGACGATTCTAGTCTAGGGGCCGCAGGAGGAGGTCTTCCTCAAACCCCGCCGCCACACAAGCGTTTAACATTACTCGAATTACATGCTCAAGCGTTACAGCGCACGCCTAAACATCAGTCTGTTACAGAAATCAGGCAAACCCTTAACGAATGTGTCTATGATCCAGTTCCAGGCGAATATAATATGGTTTTATATTCCTTACGTGTAAGGAGAGTGACCGAGTATCTAGTCACCTTACCGAATATGAAAGAAGATCTAGACAGAATATATCGTTTCATCCGTACAGGGGATGATCCAGAAAGTATTGGCGAGATTATGTCTCAAAGGAAAGCCGAGATCCAGCTCATGATATTAAAGTTCCTGATCAATTGTCTAATAAGAGAACAAGATTACCCGTCTAAAGATTCTGCCGAAATGAGAATCCTGACAAGGTGGAGTGATAATATAGCCGAGGGTAAGCACAAGACTATTGGTGCCATGGAGAGTATGTACAAGAAAATTCGTAAAGAAATAATAAGGTTACACGAACAGCGTAAAGCAGCACAAGTAAGCGAGAAAGAAAGTACCTCTGAACCTGAAGAGGAAGAGGACGAGAATCCCGCCAGAATAGCGTATGTAGGAAAATCTAGATTTCCAGATCGCCATTTACGTCTAGAACGCAAGTCTACTTTCCATCATCCAGCACCAGAACAAGGTTCTCTAGAAAGAGTATTTCAAGCTACCGATCACATTCTGAAATCACGAATCGGTTACAGTGAATTAAGTACCATGCATGAACAAGAACTAGCCCGATCAGCAGTCCGATGGATTACTGATTCTACCACTTTTCCAGACGAAATAGTGGCACAAATGTTTCTGAAACTGCCCCCAGCCGAGCAACGACTGGTGGGTATGTATATGATCCAGCACCTCATTACTTTGTATGAGGGTCAACACTCTGATCCAGGTCCGTTGCACGATATCCTGAACGAGTTACTCCAGTATAGATGGAGAGGTCTAGGTACCGATTTAATTAGTGTTATTCTAGAACAGCGTCACAAATATAGAACGTTTTTGAACCCGCATTTTGTTCATGTCTCACCCCCAGAAAGTAAATCATTTTACATAGACAGACAGAATCCGTTACGAGAAGTCCACCCAGTCAGAGGGACGGGTGGCGAAATGCAACGAGTGTTTGTATACACTCCAATATCAAAGATGGAACTCCTTGAAATGAAAAAATTAATTCCCTGTCATGACAAAGATCCAGCAGGGTTCCATAGAGAATTAAAAGACATGCTCCGTATGGGAGAATATACTTACCCAGATATCATTAAAATGTTAAAAGTCCTGTTGCCCGCAGGGGTGTATGAAAAGTTAAAGGAAAAAGAATGGGAGGCGGGAGAGAAAAAGATAGATTGGGCAGCTCTAGAAGCTGAAGACAAGGCACGAGTACCAGGTACCGGTCTTGGAGATAAATGTAAAGAATTACCAGAATTATTGATTCAAGTTTTACCTAGATTATTGACAACGAGAAAAGAAGACTGGGATGCAATCTCAGCCTGTAAACAGAAACAAGATGAAGATATTAGTGATTTTTATTCTAGATTTGAGAAATGTTTCAGTATTAACAGTGGTCTCAAGACAAGTAGTGAGTCATACCCTCACCTTTTCGTTACTAAATTAGTCGAGAATTCAAGTCCACAAATTAAAAATCGAGTTCTGAAAGTCGAAAGCACCTGGCAAGCAAACACCCCGTCCCAGATGCTCCAGATGCTCCAGTATCACCAGAATAGAATCAGGGAAGAGCAAGAACACGAAAGAAAACGTATGAAAGACACGAAAATGAAAGTGCTAGTTGCACAATCTATTCCTCAAGACAGTCAGAAGAGGGGTCCGAATCAAGCCAGTCATCCTGCAGCTCCCGTTAAAGGGAACTGCAATTATTGTAAACAGCCAGGTCATTTTATAAACGAGTGTGCAGTTCTGAAACATAATATAGCTACTGGTAAGACTAAAGAAAGACCACGTCCGCCTAGACAAGAACAAGTTTCACAGATTCCTCAGTCACAGAATGCACAACAGACAGTTACAGCACCGCAGCCTATTGCTGCAACACAGCACGTTACATCGCAGATGTACCAGTATGCTCAGACAGAGTATCCAGAGTACCAGCCATATTCATGAAACAGCCTAGAGAGGGAGGTAGGCTTGCCTCTCATCGAGATACCTGTAGATCAAGAAGGTCCCTATGTTCACAGTCAAGTATTAGGGAAAGACAGAAAGTTTTTGATCGATACAGGGGCAAGTAGGACCACAATCAGTCACGCCGAAGTTCCAGGGGCTCCGCTCTCAGGCTCAAGAAATGTTTCCCTTGGATTTTCAGGAAAGCCAATAGTTAACGAGATTTCAAAGCCAGTCACTCTAGAAGTAGGTCCATTGTCCCGTACTACTGATCTGTTACTTACTAAGTCATGTCCAGAAAATCTATTAGGCATTAAGACACTGAAAGAATTAGGTGCAGTTATTTGCTGTTCCCCAGAGGGAATACGTCTGTTCCTACGTGACTTCAAGGGTCACTATGTATTACGAGATTTTGATTCAAGATTGTCTAAAGTTCCGCAGCATTTATGGGCGCAAGGTCCAACTGATGTAGGTTACATGCAAATCACACCCCATCGTGTGACTCTCAAACCAGGTGTAGTGTTACCCCGAATCAGACAGTACAGATTGCCACCTGAGGCTGTAGCAGCCTTATCCAAAATTATTGACGAGCTCATGGCTCAAGGAGTAGTTGTAGAAACTGACTCCAATGTATGCAATTCTCCGATCATTCCAGTCATGAAACGTACTGATCCAAATGCACCTCCAGTATATCGATTAGTGATTGATTTACGAGAGCTTAACAAATGTATTATTCCTCAGTACCCAGTTGTCCCAGACATTTCTTCCCTGTTAACAGCTATTGATTCCGAAGCCACGTTTTTCACTGTCATAGACCTCAAGAATGCATTTTTCAGTGTTCCAATTCATCCAGACAGCCAGTTTCTTTTCGGATTTTGTTTAAATGGAAGGAGCTATATGTTCACACGCGCTCCTCAAGGTTTCACAGAAAGCCCTAGTATTTACAGTCAAGCACTCAAGAGACAACTAGACAACATTCACATGCCAACTGACACTGCCCTACTCCAGTATGTCGATGATCTACTGATCACAGCCCGTTCTGAACGTGACTGCGAGCGAGCATCACTTACAGTTTTGTATTTTCTAGCCGAGATGGGGCACAAGGTGTCACCTTCGAAGCTTCAATTCTGTGTCCAGCAAGTGGTATACTTAGGACACTTACTGTCCAAGAGGGGTAGGCAGTTGACACCAGACCGTATCCAGTTAATAGCGAGTCTTCCTCAGCCCAGAACCCAGAAGGAGGTACGTGCCTTTATCGGCCTTACTTCTTATTGCAGACAATGGATTCCCCAGTATGCATTTCTAGCCAAGTCACTGATACAGTTAACGACACAGGAGGCAGCCGTATCGACTGTCCTCCCTTGGACATCTGAACATACACTGAGTTTCAACGAGTTAAAGAAAGCTTTATGCCAAGCTCCAGTTCTAGCTACACCGAACTACAGTAAGCCTTTTACACTTTTTGTTACTGAACGCGAAGGTACAGCATTATCTGTTCTCACACAAGATCAAGCAGGACAATACAAGCCCTGTGCTTATTTTTCGAGCACATTAGATCCAGTCGCCCAGGCGTTGCCTGCGTGCCTCAAGTCAGTTGCAGCCACAGCACTAGCTATCAGACAAAGTGATTCCATAGTTTTAGGACATTCCATGACAGTACAAGTACCACATTCAGTAGAAGTTCTTTTGAACCGAACACAAACACAGCACTTGACAATTGCACGTTTAACAGGTTATGAATTGACACTGTTCCAGCCACACATAGAAATTAGACGCTGCAACGTCCTGAATCCTGCTACACTGTTACCATCAGTTAATTCAAATCCAGCCACACATGACTGTGTGGAAGTAGTTAACATTACGACAAAGCCAAGACCAGACCTGACAGACATTCCGTTACCAGACCCCGACCTGACACTTTATGTGGATGGTTCATGTATGAGAACTAGTACAGGAGAACTAGTCGCCGCGTATGCAGTGACTACTGACACTGAAGTTATTGAAACACACCGTATTGATACCCTGTCCGCTCAAGCAGCAGAGCTAGTCGCTCTGACACAAGCCTGTATACATGCCAAGAACCTGAAAGTTAATGTTTACACAGATTCACGTTACGCATTCGGAGTTGTACACGACTTCGGAGTGCTCTGGCAGGAGAGAGGTTTCATGACTTCTCATGGAACCAAGATTCAGCATGGTCTCCTTATTCAAGCCCTGTTAGATGCCATACATTTACCGACATCCATTGCCATCATGAAATGCAAAGCACATACGAAAGTTACTGACATTATTTCCCAAGGTAATGATCTAGCAGATCGCACAGCCAAGCTTACAGCACAGAATCCAGACATTCCAGTTAACATAATACATACTCCAGATCCGATTACATGCATGACAGTTAAGGACCCTACACAAGATGTCATAGATATCCAGTTACATGCTACTCCCGACGAAATCAAGAAATGGTCTGAACAAGGAGGGGTCCAGACAGATCAAGGATGGTTAACGAAGGGTAGAGCCACATGGTTTCTCCCCGATTCTATGGTTCAAGTCATTATCAATACCGCACATAGTCCAGCACATTTAGGAGAAAAAGCTATGTTAGACAGTATCCAGAACATTTGGTTCAACAAGCATTTACGAGCTGCAGCCAAGCAGAAAGTCCGTACCTGTATGATATGTTGTCAGTTTAATCCAGGTAAAAGTGTCCCGGTGGAACAAGGTGGTTTCCAGCCCCCTGACCACCCTTTTGAGGTCCTCCAGATGGATTATATTCAGATGGAGCGATGTCGAGGTTTCAAGTATGTCCTTGTAGTTGTATGCGCTTTGTCCAGGTGGACAGAAGCATATCCAGTCCCAGATTACACAGCCGCGACCACTGCCAAGCAGTTGGTTCGTGAATTCTTCCCTAGATACGGACTCCCTAGAGTCGTATATTCTGATAACGGCCAGCCATTCTCCTCTGAACTGATGAAGCACGTTTCCCTGTTGTTAGGGTACCAGTGGAAGTTTCATTGTGTACGCCATCCTGAAGCAGCCGGTCTAGTCGAGAGACATAATCAAACCCTGAAAATCCGTATTGCCAAAGTTTGTAAAGAAAAAGGTGTGGACTGGCTAGTAGCTCTGCCAGTTGCTTTGTTTTATATGCGCATGGTCGCACATTCCAGATCAGGTCTGTCCCCGTATGAGGTCGTATTCGGCCGCCCCCCTAATATGTGGGGTACTCCTAGACCCCGAAGTATTACCGATGTTTCATGTAATATGCTGACAGATTACCTAGCTTCCTTGATGTCTGCCCTCAACTCATGTCGTTCACAGGTTGCTGCCGCATTTCCAGACAATACCGAGGTGGCCCCGCATGAAATCGTTCCAGGTTCCCTAGTGATGGTCCGGAATTTTGACCGATCAAGTCCGCTGGAGCCTCGTTGGAAGGAGCCCCGTCAGGTCCTCCTCACCACCCGTACAGCCGTCAAGTTGGAAGGCAGAAAAGGATGGATCCACCTTTCTCATATTAAACTTTTTAAAGGATTGAAATCCGTTTCTAAAAACATTTCCCAGGATTCGAAAGATTGCCAGAACATTGTTTTAAAGGACTGTCCCGCAAAAGACATTACTACAACCCCTCCCTGGTTAGAGAAAACTCCGCAGCAGGAGTATAAGCAAAAGCTCAGGTCTAATAAGTCAGTCAGTTTGATTGTATAAGTCCTCCCCTAGGTGAAACGGTTAGACTGTTTCTGACATGTATAAAATAGACCCCCATAGTGAGAGAGTCAGTCGAAGTTCAATTCAATGTATCGTTTTTCTGAGTTTCGTATTATTCATCAGCATCTTGATTTCCTGCACCAGCTATGCGTTCTATCTGTATTTTCCAGTTCCTCATGTAAATATGTCTGCTAATGCTACAGTAGAGCACACGTTTAGTGATCTGCCTCCTCACGAATATTCATACCGCCTCGCTATGCGCAACAACACATTTATCCGTATGTTACATTACTCACACCAGACCAGCAATGCCACTAATTGTTGGGTGTGTGGTCGACTCCCCCCTTTCCAGACACCGAAGGGAGTTCTGCCACTCTTTCCTTATCCATTCTCACATAATGGTTCGTGTGGAGCATGGTCCACGCTAACGTCATCCTCAACAGATATGTCTTTTCTTAACAGTACATGTTTTTCAGACAAGCAAGGTTTCCCCCACAGAACAGGTTTAGATCTAGAAAATGAAGTATATAATTTAGGTAATTATTCGTCGAATTTTATGGTCCTGAATGTTCAGTCTGATACTACTCCAGACTTACCTGCTATTTCAGTACTACCTGTCAAAGGCGAATTATGTGTCCGTAGTTATGGTTCTGTACATGTAGGACATAGTGAATGTACTACTGTTATCCAGTATAGTGACAGTGGGAAATCTGTTTTCAAAGCTTCACGTCATTCTTATTTTATTTGTGGTCAGACCGCATATGTCCGTCTGCCCCTCGATTGGGAGGGAACCTGTTACATTGCCTTCCTACTGCCACCTGTTTTCCTAGCCCCATCTGATTATCACAGAAACACACATCTAGTACACATTAGACATAGAAGGGAGTCCCCAATTGTCGATTATACTGAAACTACTCTAGAACAGTATACAGATTTCAATAAAGGTTTCTTCTTCTTTGTAGGACCTGTCCAGAATAGTAAACTGATCCGTAGGTTAACAAGAACCCTTGAAGCTGTAGTAAATGAGACTGCCTCTGCTCTAGGTAACCTAACCGAAGAACAATCTGCTATGAGATTTGTCGTTTTGCAAAATCGTCTCGTCCTTGACGTCATACTGGCCGATAGGGGCGGGGCCTGTAGAGTCATCGGATCTAGTTGCTGCATTTTCATTCCAAATAACGCGCCGTCTGTTTATTCAGCTATAACCAGACTCCATAAAATTGCCCATCTGTTACACCAAGATCCAGGCACCTGGACATGGTCCGGTTGGTTCTGGAATATAATTTCCGCATGGGGATGGAAAGTCCTGTCCTTTCTAGGTATTGCAGTAGCGATCATATTCAGCTGCTGCCTCTGTATACAATGTGGCCCTGCGATTTGCAGCATGTGTGCTACCTCTTGTATTCCTAGTTCCAAGCCCCGTTCTAAATCCCGTTCCAAGACAATTCGAGACGAGCAAATGGTACTGTATGAAATGATAGATGGTATCATGAATATTGATGTTTCCTGATGGAAACGTAGTGACAAGGAGGGAATGTGGAAAAGTAAATTTTGCCATGTTCTGTGTCCCTACGCCTCATCCATCCTAGGTTATGTGTGCATGACCAATATGCATATGTTATTCCCCATGTCTGATTAATGACGCAATTACAGTTGTGTCCACCTCTGGTATGTCAGTTTCCAGTCCTCGTGAATACTACGAATATCAGGCCTATGTAAAGTTATATTGCCACGTTTCTCAGTGTGCACGTTATTTCATTATAAAGTCCCCGTTTCCAGGCCTCAAAAGGGCCCGGACAACAGATTCAGCTCCTGTCTCCTGAAAGCCTCGCTGAGGAGCGATACAGCCCCCACCTGTATCCTCGACCCTTCACTTACTTCCTGCCTCGCAGTGCCCGGTGCAGCTTGGCTCTGCCTCTGAGTCTGCCAAGAGTATGTTATGATTCCAGCTATCAGTTCAGTCCTTCTTCTCTGCATTCCTAAGCTACTGAACTGCATCAATAGTTTCCGTCATTGTCTAGCCTATTCGGCTCCACGTTAGAGAAATACTGTATTAATGGTCATTTAATATTCTTCATCACGCACTACATGTAGAATAATGCATGGTCCAGTCTTAGAATCAAGTTAGCTTTTCCCCTCATGACTTCTAGTTTATATCAACATGTTCCCTAAACATCAGATACCAGATAGGGTTCAGGCACATGTCGCTCCGACCCTCCAGACTCAAGTCTCTGCTCCTAGCACAGAGTTCGTAGCCCCCAGCTTCTCCTAGTAACACGTCATTGCCAGTTTACGCGCACCATTAGGTTAGAGGTCCCGGCTCCTTAGGTAGCCCCCTCCAATGATTCCGCCCATTCATGACATATTCTGTTACGTTTGCATCACATGTCCATGTATACTCCCAGTTACACCTACTTTTACTGTTATCTCTCGCGACTGCTACGCGTCACGCCTTCTGCTCCACCCACTGTTACGCCTACTGCAATGTAATGCTATGTGTTTGCGCTATGTATATAAGTTGATGTATTGTTATTAAAAGTTAGCGCGCTCATCCCAGATCCAGCCCCAGCAGCTGCTGGGCCCCTGTTCCTATGCAGGTTGTCCTGATCCTGTCCTTATGCTGTAATAAACCTGCAGAAACTCCTACTACCTCGAATCTTGACTCTTATTTTATTGAGCTATCTGTTATTCATTCATACATTCAAAAATAGATCCGGTATTATTTATTTATATACCACACCTCTATCTCCGTTATCTCGCTCTCCAGGGACTTGCTCTGTACTATTGAGAGGGTTGGGAGCGTGATTTCTTCCAGCCATCTATCCCTTGCAAGCTGGTCATTCGGAAGGTCTTCTCTATAGATTGCCTTGAAGAAATCATAAAAGGCTTTACCTATATCTGAATTAGAGGATCTTACTGTAGCCTCCCCATCTACCTTGATTTCTCTAATATATTTGAGGGCTTGGTCGGATTTTATTTTCCATGCCAAGACTTTCCCTGCGGCTTCTCCAAATTCAAATTGAGAGATCTTACTTACTTCCCACCTTTTGTTTAGTCTCTCTTGTAGAATATTTTCCAGTTGTGCCTTTATTTCAGCTAGTTTTGTCTGCTCCTCTGGAGTTGCCGGGGGTGTGTCGATTTTTTGCTCTAATAGCCTCATTTCCTGCTCCACGTTGGCTATCTTATCTCTGTATATTTTACGCCTATAGGAAGCTCTATTGGTAATCTGACCTCTTAAAAAGGACTTAAATGCCTCCCAGATTACAGCCAAGGCTGAGGAGCCCAAGTTTACATAAAAAAATACTGAGGACTCTGCTGCCAGGAACTTAACCTCTTCATCCTCAAGCAAGAGTGACCTGTCAAACGACCAAGATGTTAATTTAGTCTTGCTATCAGATCTCATTGTGAATGCTAAGGCAGAGTGATCTGACAAGTGTGAAGGGAGGTAATCTATTGTTGTCAAAATGTCTTTCAAGAAATAGCTGAAGAGAGCATAGTCAATTCTAGATTTGTGTTTAAAACGACTATTCCGAAAGGACACCCCCATTTTATTGCCAACTCTTTCTCTCCACAAATCTGCCAGGCCTAGTTGTGTCATAATTGTGTTAAGAGTTTGCCTAGACTTCGTGGAGCCAAAGGCTTTAGAGTTTGTTGATTTATCTAGCCTGGGGTTGAGCACAATATTAAAATCTCCCATCCAGATCACTGGATCCTGAACTAATGTCAGGTAATTCCTGACGGCATCTAGGTGTGATGGGTCATCAGAGTTGGGGCCATAGTAGCCCACCAGGGTGCGGATTTGACCATCCAGTGAGACTCTCAATATCAGCCATCTTCCTGTGTGGTCCTCTTTATAATCCAGAATTTGCGCCTTTGCAGATTTTTTAAAGATAAATATTACCCCCCTGATATTAGCGTTATGGTCTGTAGAACAGAATTTATCAATCCACCTCTGTTTTTTATGTATAGTAGTGGCCTCTGATTTAAGTAGGTGTGACTCCTGGAGGACTATGATCTGTGCCTGAGAGTCTCTCAAATATTGTAGGATACGGTCTTGTCTACCTCTCACACGCAGACCATTGACATTCCAGGATAGATAGTGGACGGATGTCATTTTATTATGTCTATCCCTAACTCCTTCATAATTTTGCTCTTCCACTGGCGAAGTCCCAGTATTGATTTATTATAGGTCTGAAATTGAAAAAAGGACAAGCTAAAATGCTAAATAGGGCAGACTCGTGAGGACTTTTTACTATTTCTACCCCTCCCTCCACCCCCCTGGGGAACCCCCCCTACTTACTCTGGCCTGGTGTCTGGCCAAATTTACGCCCGCTACAGCCTTGCTCTTCGACCTCCTGCTGCTGCAAGTATTTACAGGTACAGAGCTGTTATTACCGACCAATATGGACGTAAAGGAAGAACCCTAGCTATTGTCCCAAAGGAAGATTTTATCTTCTATATTGTACACTTTCTTCATTTTATATATGTTAGTTATATTTCTTTCCACCTTTTTTTTTATTTTTTTTATAGAACAGAATTGTGTAACGATTGTCTAACCCCCTTAGGATGTTGTTTGATTTTTTTTGGTAGTTTTTATAGTTTGGGGTTTATTTGTTTTTTCCTCCTTTCTGTTCTGTTCTCCCTCTTCCTTCTTTTTATTTTTCCTCTTTTTTTTTCTCCTTTCTTATTCCTTCCTTCCCCCCCTTTTTTTTCTTTTTCTTCCCGCTTACCTCCTTTTTTATTATTATTTTATTTTTATTTTTATTTTATTTTTTTCCTTCCCTTTCCCTTCACATTATCTCTCTCTCTCACTTTCTCTCATTAATCGGAGCAAGAACCTGGGGAGGCATACATATAAGCACCTCTATACCTCTTTACCTGAGCCTGAGTTATTTTACATTCTGGGCCTGAGCGTGGTCTCGTATGTTTTCTAGTAACTCATCTGCATCTTGTGTGGAGCGGATATTGTGCATCTTATTATTGTACATGATCCGTAGGAATGCAGGAAATCTCATCTGAACTGTGGCGCCTAGTGATCTAAGCCTGCTAGAGCGGACCGCGCGCTCCGAGCAGCCCTCTGAGATCCTTCGCTGCTGCAACGCTGTAAAAAACACTTTTAATGGAGCTGAAAGCGGCTTAACATCGAACGAATGATATTGCGGAGTTTGTTAAATCTCTGGAGAGGTTTGTGCCGTTTTACTCACCAGGACTCGGTGAATGTGTCTGCCTGCGGCTTGTTCCTCCCCGGCCCCCGCCTTTCTTCCGTGTTGGAGGCGGGCAGCCGTGGAGCTTAGGCGAGGCCGGGCGGCCGCTGCTCGAGGGCTCCTCGGCACGATTTCTGGCGGCAGAGGAAGAGGGGGAAGAACGCTGAAAGACACTGTATTGCCGCTGACTCAATCTTTTTCTCCCTCCTTTGGTAAGGCGTCTGAACGGACTTCAGCTGGTGAGGTGAATCACTCAGAAGAGTCGGGAGGCGCCCAACCATCTAAAAGTAAGGATTTTGAGTTGAGCAGGGACGGGTTAAGTTTAAGAGGCAAAATTAAAAGCACAGATCTTTCAGTGAGAGTTACAAGAAGTAAGACTAGGGGCCGTGATAAGGGGTCCAGATTGGAGGGGGAAAAAAATACAAGTCCCAGGGTGCACCTTGGGGGTAGATCCAACCATAGGTCTGGATTCTAAAATAAACTCAACTGAAACGAAGGGAGCAACCACAATCGAGGGGATCAAAAACGTCAAACAAAAAAAAGACTAGAAACAAAAATCCGAAGATCTCCAAAGGTATAACTCCATCATTGCGGTCTTTTTTCAAAACTCTACCCCAAGTGTTAGAAATTCCACAAGAAATGGCAACATCTAGGGGTGAGGGTTTGCAGCAGGACAAACAAGAGAGTCTGCAGGTTACGTTAAAAGCTGCTTCAGGCGTGAGCTCTTTCCCTACTCAGTTCTTGGATGGGACAGTATCTGCAGCACCTTCAGGGGCTTCCATGCCTAAACCTATTCCACTCCTAATTGCCACCCCGCTGAGTCTTCCAATAGTCTCAGAGGCCTATATTGCTAGTGAGGTACCCATCCCGCAGGAGGAGCGGGAAGACGAAGGGGGACAGTCTGCGTTAACATCAGGAAAGGAGGCGAGACAGGAGGCAGCAGATCGGGGTCAGGAAGAACCAGGAGTGGGCAGCACACTTGAGGCCCTTGTCAGCTCCATAACTGCGATGAGAGAGGAAATAAGACGCGACTTCGCAGTCTCCAAAGCTAATCAGAACGATATAAGAGCATCCTGCGAGATACTGGACCAAAAGGTGGATGGTCTCTGTGAAAGAACTGAAATATTGGAAAGCTCAGTGGGAGCCCTGACTCTAAATCTAGAGTCTGCCAGATCTAAAATACATACCCTCCAAAGAGACGGAGAGAGTATGCGGGAGCGGATTGAAGTGTTGGAGAACTACTCCAGACGGAATAATATTCGACTTTTGAAGATCCCTGAAGGAAAAGAAGGAGCTAATCTCAAAAGCTTTATAACAAAGTTACTAAAAGACTCCCTTAATCTTGACGAGACGGTCGAAGATCTTGATAGAGACATACAACGAATACACCGTGACCCCTTCCGTCTGAATCTGGCAAGAAATAAGCCTAGAAAGGTGTTAATTAACTTGTTGACATACGCACTCAAATAAAAGATTTTGAATCTTGCCCTGAAGGCAAGAACAATGCAGGGCCCAGACTTTTCTTTTGAGATTCGGTCAGATCTTTCCAAAACCACTCTTGATAGACAGTGGAAATTGGGACAGTGCATGGAAAAGTTTAGATCACTAGGGAGTATACATTTTTGCCTCAGCCAAAAATCCAAAACTTTTATTGTTTACAATGAATTTTAGAAATAACACCCTTAAAAATGCGTTTGTGCTTATTTTAGTAAAAACAAAAAACCTGTGTATTAACGCTTTTGTTGAATTTTGTCAGATCCATGATTAGGTAATAAAAGAACAATTTAGCAATTTCACAAAATGTGAAATTAGGATTTTTTTGTTATTCTATCAGTGGAATTATATACGCTGGAAATGTTTAGAAATATAAGGACTGATTCACAAAGGCATTTCTAATACGGATAGGAGTAATCCTATAGTACAATTATAAGTATTCTTAATGGCCTTTACGAATTGGCCACCAAAGCATGTAAAATTTAAATAAAATGGTAATATGCAGTTAGTACAGATATAATGGACTGCAGTCTATTTGCACTATTACTATTTGGGAGTTGACGTTTTGAGGGTGATTCACAAAGGCATTTATGAGTAGGGGGAGTAGTACTCCCTTAATATACTTCCTGTACGCACACAATTCTGTTTAAATCTACCTCAGTAGACCCATCAGTGCTAAGATGCTCCATAAATGTAGGCACCACACACTTGATCAACATGAATTGTATTGCCTCTAAGGAGGTGCTAGTGCACAGCATAAATGCTCAATTAGTGAATAAATTACATTGACAAGATCTCTTTGCCTTTCCGCTTTATAGTTGGCCGTATATTATTTCAGGTGAAATTGTTTCCTGTTAACCAGGTATGATGAGCCTTTCATGGATTTGTGGGTCATTAGAATGGAAGCCCATCCTGACGTTTAAACAAATTAACGGTGTACATTAATACAGCTTGCATACTGTTGCAGATATGCAGATGGGAAAGAGGAGAAAGTTAGTCTATATTGCATTGAGCAGTATCAATTGAGTGTTCACGTCTTTCTTGAATTGTGCTAGAGAGCTGATTGCCTGTACAAGCAAAAGGAAAAGGTAAACAAATCAAAATAGAAATGAAGTATTGAGTGCACTAGGAGCGGTGCCTCCCAAAATGTTCAATTTTCTGACTGCAGTCTTTTTGCATAATTATGGCTTTACTACACTAACCACCAACTCCATCTTCCGCATAGTTTTGATATGTTAACAAAAATATTTAATATCGAGCTCAAATGGATAAAAAATTACTTTAGAAATTGCAACATATTGTGCCCCACATTGCAAGACCCGTTACAAATCTGAACTAATCATATTTCATTTAGTCATTGCTGTATTCTGGTGATGTGATAAAGTAGTACTAACGAGATTAAAATTTTGCTCAGACAGTATTAATGTGTGCTTAAGTGACAAAAAAGCAGAATAGTATTCCCGCAGAATGTATTACACCATGCCTCATTATTTTCCTTTCATAACCACTTAATTAAGTCAACCATGCCGCATTATTCAGTCCTCCAATTCTGATTAATTTTGTTGGCCCTAGTTAGGGGGTCACAAGAAGGTTAAAGGTGAAAGGTTTTAAGTTATGAATGGCAACATATCTGGCCAGAGCTTGTGATAGGTAATGCCAATGCCATGGATAGCTTTAAATACAAACATGAGTAGTTTATAGATAAACAAGTGTGTCATGGATAACCAGCCAGCTTGGACTTGGAAAAGTGAGGTGAGTGTGTGCCTACAAAGATTAAACGGGGCTATGAGGTAACGTTTATAATACTAACGGTATGTAAAGCAGTTGATTCTAACAATTGCAAGGCCAGTGACGAGGGTGGATTTCATGAATCTTCACTGCAGAACCTAATGGTTTTTGTTGTGGTTGATATATGCCTCATGACAGAGTTTGTTGGTGCCCCCCCTCCCCCATTGACCACCTCCGCCACGGATTCCCTCACTACCACCATTTGGCAGCGCCCCTCAAGGCTATATAACCACTGTCTCTTAGATTCATTTAGTTTACATCCCAAATACATTGCACAGAGACAATAAATCTACGGTGTGTAAATCAGCGTATAGGAAATGTTACATAAGACAGAGGCCTACAAGATGTAGGGGTCACATGTCATCCATACTGGTAGGCAGTATAGTATAAGAGTCCTGGGACTGGAAAATCACAAATTCAGAATTTAAAATGTAACACCGTAGTTAGGGGTTTTCTTTATTAATAAGAATTGATTTCTACCCAAATGAACCCCTTTTGTAATATTAGAACAACCAATGACTGGGCAAAAAATATATAGCGTTATTATTTTCCTTGCAGTTTGCATGCAGCTCTTTCATGGCAGTTAATAGCTCACTGTTCTATATTAGGATTTTAACTTATAAACTGCAAGTAAGAAAAGGATCTGTGACAAAGCGATAACCCATTGACCTATTTACAGTATATGCACTTTGTGATGTGAATGGGACACGTTATTTGCAGCAGGCATATTAACCCTCTGGGTTATGATGACTCAAAGCTTTCACTAGACAAAGCTCCAGTCTCTCTCCAGGAAGAACATTAATCACCAGAGTTGTCATTTTTATTGATGCCTGAAAATTGCTGGGACAATGTACGCGTGCGTGACATCAGGTGCTTTTGAAACGAGGAACATGGCAGCCCTACTCCAAGTCAGCGCCAGGTGCGGTGGCACCGATCGCACCACCCTAGAGCCGGCACTGCCCAGAGGCAATGCATGTTTACATGAAGGAGATTGGATCCAATTCGGCTGCAATATGGATTAGCTCTTCTTTACCCAAGTTAATAATAAGGCATCAGAGAGACATCAAGCCAGAATTCCTTAATCCAATATAATGCACCAGCATTCTCCAGCCTTTTTAAAGTGAGAATTAAAAATAAAGGTGACATCCCTAATTGGGGAAGACATCCTGCTTCACAGAAACCCCATAAAGATGGTGGGTCTTGCTTGTAATGCTTGTTTGTAGAATGTGGGGGCAAGTTTTACAACATTTTAAAAGAGTGCTACAATCTAGTATGCTGGGGAGGTCATAGACCAAAGGTAAAAAAAGAACAAAGGTCTAGGAGATGTGAGGATAAAATGATGGGTATGTGTAAACGACCTCATGCACCTCCAAGAACAGCTAACCTAAGATGTTTAATCTTCACCCAGAATTTAGCACCTAGCATGATCAACCAAAAAATGTGAAATAGTCAGTTTGAGTCTGTGGAGTCTTAGCACTATTCCCAATTAAGCACCCTAGAAAGCACCAGGAGTATGGAAAGCGCTATATACATTTTATCTATAAAGTCACCTGCAGTTCGCAAGTGTTACCAACATTCAGAGTGTTCATTCTGCATTCAATCCCAAGGTGGACGACAGGTGGGGATCTCCCGCCGGGAACTCCCAGGCCAGGGATCTCCATTCGGCAAGGGTCCCCGGGGAGCCCCCCCCCCCCCCCACACCCCACATCGAGCCTTCCCTGCTGTCCCGTGTCAGCCCTTTCCCTATCGGGGGAATGGCGGCCCGAGCTTGTGTCCCTTACACTGCACCGGTTGTTTCCCTGCCCGCCTGCGACTTGCCAGAGCGTGTGATGGAGTAAGTGGGACGGCCATGGTGTTCCCACTGCTGCACTCCTCAGCTGCCGGCCTCCCACAACGCTGGGCTGGCCTTGGCATAATAGACCATTCTTGAGGCAATGGGGAGGCAGGCGTGGAGGGCATCTGACCCCATTCAGAGCGCCCAGATTAACAAGATGGAGAGGAAGTGGAAAAGTGGGAGGGGTGGAGGATCAAGAGGTGAGCCTGACTGCCCTCCTCAATCCAGGAGACTGACGCATCTTGACTGAAGGAGCCAACAGTGTGTTCCCCATGGTGACCCTGCAGCTCATCTACAGTCGGGCTAGTTTATCAAGGCTGTCTCTCCTGCCTCTGATACTATCGCCTGCCCACCCCACTTGTTCGCACTGCCCAAGACTGGCCCGCTCCAGCTACTCCAGTATCTCTCCCACAGCCCCGAACTAATGACTACCTTTCCTCCATTTACGAACTCCCCTACATCGGCTATGGAGCCTTCATACTCTACAATGCCGAGCTACCCCCTTACCATAGTTGGCGCCCAGCACGAGCTCAAGAACATCCACGGGCTCCAGCATGCCGCCTTTGTCCACTACCACCCAGCCTTCTACCCCTATGGTCATCACCAGTTTGGGGATCCCTCCAGGCCCTAGATCACCGCCCGTGAGTGCAACAGCACCCTGAAGGCCTGGCAGAACGAGCACCGCAAGAACCCCAGCAATTCCAAGAGGATCATGATCTGTAAATATGTAATATATATTTGTCCAACCATAATCGCTTCAACTTTTCTTAAAATGTAAATTTGAGTGAATTTGCAACTTGTATATAAGTAACTCTAACCACTAGTATCTGTAGTAGACATATGTACTTACTACCTTTCTTATGTGAGTTTAGAGCTTATCTGTTTTGTATCTTTTATGTAATTCATGTACTCTGAAGCACTGTTCCTGTAAGGTACGCACGCGCACCTATGTGAATCCTAGCGCACTGTGTCTTGTTTGAAGCGCACACACACCATGAGAGGCAAGTATTCATGTTAAATGCAGCACCATGTAGAAGCATGATGGGCGCTGCAATTAACATAAATACTTGAAGAAAAGCAGACCATATGCCCCCTCCACGCTCTATTAAGAAAAGGCAAGCAACAAGCCTAAAAGCACGGCGTGTGCTTTCACAATCATTAACATATATTTGTGATTGTAAAAGCACACGTCGTACTGTGGGGCTTGCTGCATGCTCATGTTAAATGCATCCCGAGTGTAAGCATGTCAGGCCCTGCAATTAACATGAACACTTAAAAAAAGGCACATAATCTGCTGCGCTCTATTAACAAAAGGCACGCAGCAAGCCCAACAGCACGAAGTGTGCTTCCACAATCCCTAATATATATTAGTGAATGTGAAAGCACACGTTGTGCTGTTTGGCTTGCTGTGTGCCTTTTGTTGATAGATAGGGTGACCAGAATTTTAAAGCCAAAAACTGTGACATTTCACACAAACAGGAAAGGTCTGCAATTTTTACTTCAATGGAGCACACAGAATACCAGCGCTCCTCTGCATAGAACTAAAGAAGAGGCAGTAAAACATAAATAAAATAAAGGTTTTAAAGGCAGTATCATGACAGCTAATGACATTTATTTTTTATAACAGCTGCTAACTATCCCTGCTTTGGAAAACATAAAAAGGCAGCTCCCACCGTTTTCAGTCGACCCGCTCTAAAAACCAGGACATGACCTAAATTTTCCGAAATCTACCTCGAAAGGTGGTGAAAAAACGGGACTGTCCCGGCAAATCTGTGACGTATGGTCAACCTATTGACAGAGCAGTGTAGATTAGGTGCCTTTTTGAAAGTATTCAAGTTAATTGCGGCGCCGTGTATAGGAAAGACGTGCTCTGAAATTAACATGAAAACTTTCAAGAAGGCACACAGTCTGCCACGCTTTATTAACAAATGCATTGCTACCAAGGTTTCAGACTGCTACGTGTAACATTTTCTTAATTTCTGTTTATTTTTAGTCCATTTCAATTACTATGAGTGACACTCTCTTGCAAGCAAAATCAAGGTATGAGGTAGACGGACCGGCACCACTGCGGTGTGCCAGATCTATTAATAAAATGTGAAAGCACATTTTGAAACAGAGTCACCGAAGCACTGACTTCTGCACTCCGTGTTGCTCTTTCCCTTGTATGCTTCCCTGCTCCATGTTGCTTTCCACTCTATGTGTTTCTCCATCTACAAAACACTCCTGCTCTCCATGATGCTCTCTGTCCCTCTTGTGATTTTCTCTGCAATCCCCAACTGTTCCATGCTGCTGTCTCCCTCTTGTGTTTCTCCTATCTTTAAACTCTCCCTCCCCGTGCTCCTCTTGCTCTCTTCCTTGTGTGGTTTTCTTCCTCCTGTGGAAAAATAGCCCTCTGCTCCTTCATTCCAAAGACTGTCAGTTCCCCAGGTGGTCCAGACAATGGCAAATCTAATTGTCCCCAAACAAAGTGGAGTTCTGCAGCTGAGTGTTTCCGGCAACAGCGTTGCTCCAAATGAACAGAGAGGTAAGCTGTATTTGGGTACGGAGCCCAGGAGGTGAGTGGAATGTTTGATGGGTCCTTCCATTCTAACTCACACCAAGTGCGTGGTCGGGGGAGGCCCCAGTGAACCCAGGACCCTTCACTCACAGCATCCCCAAGTGACAGGCCACCACCTCCTGCACAGCAGAGGGGTCCCTCTCCTGCAGTGCTACCTTTCACATATTTGCAGCATGATGCCTCCAGTGGTGCATCAGTACCAGGTCACTAACTACCCTTTCAGACAGGCGCAAGCGCCCTCCAGGCCCGCAGCCAGGCCCCGGCCGCCCACACGTCCAGAACAGAACGAGATTAGGGTCTCAATCTCACCACCGCATAGCAGCCATCTTACTTTCGCTACAGCAACACTGCCATTGTTTGCAAATGTCATCCCATCGCTTAATTTAAGCGGCATTTTCTACAATCCAACAGCCAGTAAGTTTTCTGTGCGATTTCGAAAAAGAGGGAAGTATGCTGGCGGTTAGTTAGATATGGCTACCATTTGCTTCATTGTTCCCGATTGTGCCTACTGTTCTAGTAGTGTCAGTAGCCGAAGAATATCCGGATGATCAAAAGTATGTTGCACAATGAGACCACCAACTGGCAGCTTGAATATAGCACGGTTATCTACTGCAATAGTGCACTTGACAGCTGCAGTTCCAGCAGTCTCCCTCACAGCACGCAGGTGTTGTCAAGGCGCTACAAATGTGTGATTAATGCATTTTAGTGCAGTGATGCAGACCGCCACACTAAAATGCGATAGTCTGATGCCTGCTGTATGGTGCTTGGCAGAGCTGCAAAAGGCATGCAAGATATGCAGCAGGAGATAAAAAAACATATAAGGAATGTTCTGTGGTTGGCTACGGGTAGGATGCAACAATACATTCCACACATTCCATTGTGGTGCAATCTTGAATAACACAGACACCACTCAGGGATATATCATTCACATTTGACAAGTGATAGTAAGGGACACATTGTTACATTTAAATACTTTTTTAGAATATGCTTTTTAATACGTATCCTTTTTATGTTTGTTGTATGTTGCAAACCTGCCTTAAGACCCTTCCTGTGGCATTGTATGTGTAGAAATGCACTGTCTTTTCACTTTATAAAGCAAATGTTAGAGTGATATTTGCACTGGTATTTGTCGCTGCACCCACACATGCGGTTGGGTTCTTAGCGCACATAGCCTTGGCTGCAGAGCACAGGGACCTTATACTGCCGCACACAGGAAATAAAAATTGAGAGAACATTGCTCTGAAGTCCTTATGTAATGTAACTGGTTTAATTATAAAGCACTCTGACCCCTTCGGGTAAAGTTCACGCTATATAAAAACGCATAAATAAATAAATTCCTGTTAATGGGCTCACCCTCTTAAATCTGACTTCACCCCCTTTTTTGCATCAGGAGATGAACAGGTATGATAATTTTCAATATGATAATATAATTAAATAGTAGTGGGAACTCATTACCGTTTCACTGAGGTGGAAGCCATTAATTTTAACAACTTTGTTGTCAACCTGTTAGAAATGTTGAACTAGTACGAACATCCTACTGTTAAAGTGGTTAGTATCTGTATTTTGGGAATTACATATTTACAGTATAGCAATATAAGGTATTTGTTTAAAGCAAACCTAGCCAAAAGGCAACAAAGCTGTGGCTTTAGCATTAAAATATTAATATTTTCATTAAGTATTTTTGTCTAAAGCATTGGGACCGTCCTTCCAATATTCCATGCATATTGTTTCCATGTGTTCCTAATGCAAGATGGCGGCGTGCTCTGGTGCTCTTGGCTCGCAGTCCTTCTTCTGTCTCGATGGCGCTCTGCCGGCATCCAGGAATCTGAACTGGAAGAAATCCCGCTCCCTTCCTGTGATGCTGGGCGCTGACCCCCCCCAGCCTGACCCGTGCCCCAGGCGAGGGACAAAGAGGGTGGTCTGTGGCGCTCTCCCCGCCCCCGAAGCCCTCGCACAGGCAGACACCTGCCGCACCGCTCCCCGCAGGGATTTGGACACCAGGCAGCGGAAAATGCCTAAACAGGCGCCTGCCCAGGTATGACCACGCCCCCTTCCTGCAGGTATTGAGGGAGATGCACTGATTTATGTTGCAAGATATGTTTCCACATGCGGATGAGCTGGCCTCGTGCACCGCACGTTCCCCTTTGGTGGCTGGCACGCTTAGTCTGTTAATGCATTTTTATTATTTTATGATTCTGGTATTTATATTTACGCCGTTTCTATTGACCTTTTAATGTATAATCACGTGGGATAATTAAAAAAAATTGGAGGACCTTGGTATAGTTATTTTTTCAGTGCTATTCGATCTATTTGCAGCCATTTGGGGGAATTATTCATTGTAAAATTTAACTAATAGCATTTCTATAGCGCTTTATGCTCCACACGTGGCTCTTGTAGTTTAAATCAGCATAAGATGTTCTGTCATGCATCATGGGAGATACTTCGGCTCAGCCAAACATTTATTTTCTGGTTTTCAATGTATATAGTCTCTGATATTATACTTCTGATGAGTATCACCTGTCAGCTGCAGGTGGCCATTGAATACGTGAAACAGGTTCAAATATACACTTAGCTATCAAGTGTTTTACAGCCTTGACCCAATATAATGACATATATGCCCATTATTTTAAATCTGTTTATATTCTCCATGATTCGTCAATTTAGTGTCTGTCCTCTATTTGTTTGGGATGCTAAACATTGTACTTTTGGGACCTCCTCCTACCCCCACCCGAAGACCCCCGTCGTTAACCTGCCTCTAATCTGCTTAATCAGGGCATTCCATCCCTAAATTCACCGGGAAAGCCTGCCATAGGAGGATCTATACAAACAGTTGTCAATTACACCAATTTTTCCATGTGTGCTGCTGCCAGAGAGAACACCATCAATTATCAAGTTATCTAACACACTTTAATAACGTTTTAGTCTCATGTTTGTGCCTCTGAAAGTTCAAGCTTAGGCAGCTGGATAAATACACAAAATGATCACAGCTGTGTGGAGGGCAAGCACTCTCTGTGGAAGTACACCATTTTTACCCAATCAAAACATGTACTCCTGGCACCCAACATGTGGGCAAAGCTCCTCTCCTGGTGATTCTCACAAAATCGTCTGGCACCAGCTGCACTGTCAACCCGGACGATAAAAATAGCCACGCCTGATTGGAAAACTATTGCTTCTTAGATTTTGGTTCTAGCTCGCTCAAGAATAAGGATATTGCAATTAAATGGTGTGTGTAAATGGTAGGAGACTGGCTGGTCATGGCAAGGAGCCGGTGAGACCTTGTAAGGTTGTAAGACTTCATAGCAGATGGTGTAATGTGGGATGTGCAGTATTGTGATGTCAAAGCCTTGCATCACAGACTTCCACATTCTGATTGGTAACTAAGTGACTGGGAGTTGTTGAAGGACGACTGGATGGTGAGCAGTTGTGTCTTGGAGCTGCTCATAAACTGTTGTGCACTATTATACGATTTGCCGGCATTACTACAGAGGAACTATTGAGAAGTGTTTTGGAGGATTAATTGCCCACGGTAGGCGGCAAAACTATGGATAGAATTTAGCTTTTAAATAACTAGTCTCTGCTAACAAAAACTAAATGAGATGACACCAAATGAGTGGACAGGTGCATAGGAAGATGGCTGGTGTTTACTTTGTGCTGGTATTTACAGGTGATGGGCACAGGAGCTAAACGAAAAGTGTTGTTTTTCTTAAATGAAATTTATTTGACTTTTTGTGGTGCCTTATTGAGATATTGAGAATTGCTACCTCTTTTGAACGTGTCACTGTCACAGAGAACAACATTTGTGACCTTGTATCGTACCTTTAAGGCTTTTATTAATTTTAATGTATTTATTTGTGTATTTAGATTTACTCTATATTTATATACCATCTAAATATTTGGTTATGGATGGACGTGGGACATTTTTTTTTAAGTGGGGGACATTTGGATATTTATTTGTTCAGCGTTATTCAATATATTTGCAGCCTTTTTGTGAATATATTAATTGTACCATGTAATAGCATTTATGTAGAACTTCATACCCCAAACGAGGCACCTAAATCAGCATAGGATGTACTGTTAGCCATTATGGCAAACATATTCAAGTTCCGGGAGACTTCGGCTCTTCATTCGGATCATCCAAGCATTTCTTTTCTAGTGTAAACAGACTCTACTATTGTACTTCTGATGAGTCTCACCTGTCAGCTGCAGTTGGCCATTTAATACGTGAAACAGGTTCAATAATACTTTAAGCTCTCAGATGTGTTATAGCCTTTGCCCAATATATTACATATATGCTCAATTTTTATATTCTCCAGGATTCGTCAACTTAATTTGCTCTTCTATAGATGTTTGGGATGCTAAATATTGTCTTTTATTACCACTGACCCTCTAAACACACCACCCCCACAGTTAACCTGTCCTAATCTGCCTCACCAGGGGATTCTTGCCCTAAATTCACCTCGTAAATTCCACTTTCTGCCATAGGAGGATATATCCAGGCAGTCATTAATGCCTCGTTGCAAGCCATGCAGGTTCCACATCATCTTAACACAAGCATTTGCAATGCTAGTAGGCCTGGCTTTAAAGGAATGATATATTATAATGTGAAGCATTACAAGTAGATCACATGGGATAGATATTTATTTGTTTGGCAGCAAATAACTGTAGAATACTAGTTAAAAGGTAAGGCACCAATTCCACTGTCAAGCTAGACCTAAAACTCCAAATATGTTAATCACTGCCCTCCCATCAGCGCTGCTGCCAGAAAAAAACACCATAAATGATCTAGTTATCTAAGACACTATAATAGCATAACTGCGTCATGTGTGTACTCCTGAAAGTTCAAACTCAGGCAGCTGGAAATTTGAACAAAATGTTCAAAGATGTGCGGAGTGCAAGCACGTTTTTGTGTGGAAGAATACAACTTCTGCCCAATCAAAACATGTACTCCTGGCTGTCATCATGTGGGTGGAGACATAGCTCCTCTTCTGGTGATTCTGACATAATTGGCTGGTGACAGTTACGCGGTCAACCCACGCCATAAAAATGTATAGTCGCCCCTTTTGTGAAAAATGCAAACGCGATGACTCGCTCAAGAATGAAATTTATTACTGTCAAATGATGTGTGTAAATGGTAGACTCTGGAGACTGGCTGGTGGCAAGGTCGTGGTGAGGTCTTGTAGGGCTCGAGAGAAGATGGTGTGTTATTGGATGAGGTGTATTGTGATGTCAAAGCCTGGCATCACAGACTTCCACATTCCGATTGGTAACTAAGTGACGGAGAGTTGAAGGAGGACTGGATGGTGAGCAGGTGTGCCTTGGGTCTGCTCATAAGCTGCTGCGCACTACTACACAATTTGCCGGCATTACTTCAGAGGGTATTTTAGGAAGTGTATTGGAAGATTAGTTGCTTAAGGTAGGCAGCAAAACTATGGATAGATTTTGGCTTTTGTAACTAATTACTGCATACTGGGGGGTGAAGTCCAGGTTTGCTTCAAATGAACTAAATGTATTAACACCATAAAACAACGATTTGAAAAAAAGGAAACCCCAAGTCTGGGAACATGGTATCCAGGTGATATGAAGTAACTTGGAAACCCTAGCACTCATTTACAGTTGATGAGAAAAGGCTACTATGATGAAGTCTGGAGGGAAATGATGGAATCGTGCTGGGACAGAGATATTTTTCATGCCGGAGACAAGGCAACTTAAATATTTTCGGATTTGGCTGGGTTGAGCACCATGCCCCACAGGTCAATCCAACACCAGGAATAGGAAAAACAAGCATTGGCATAGCCAATAGGTCTCGCTTGTGGGACCTTATAAGTATTTTGTTTTGCAGCACAATATCCTTGTAACTAAATACTTATAAGGTCCTACAAGCGAGACCTATTGGCTATGCCAATGCTTGTTTGCTTTGTCGGTTAGTTTCCAGAAAGTTTGGTCAGTTAATTCCGAATGTTTCTGGTCCTTCGGGCTTCGTGGGCAGCCGGATTACTTCGGGGGAGGGAGGAAGATGTACATAAATGTATCTGATTTACACCCTCACTTAAGAAGTTTGTAAGATTGACACATGAAACCCTTGCAGGCAAATAGATGTGATGATTTCTGTTGACCAGAAAGTCCTGAGGAGGGGCACAAGAGATTTGGCCATTTGCTCGTTTTATTTATTTTAGATATCAAGTTATTTATCTTATCTGTAACGTCAGTTTTTTTTTTACCAAAAATGTTGGTCGTGAAAATGGGCTGTGTCGCTGTATAACCATGCGCCCCATTGGGTCGGGAGAGGAAAAAGGGTGATCTGTGTGTTTCCTTGTCTGCTTATCGTATCCTTCCTTTGAGTCCGTGCGGGACAGTGACCATGGTAGAAACACTTATTCTTTCCGCATTATCACTTCCTTTCCAAACGCTTCTGCAAATAAATCAGTGCTGGGCAGTGCTTGTTTTGCAGCGTTCTTTTAAATTGCGTATTCTCTCTACATGGTGATGCATTTCATCCGTTCATGTACAAAGGTTTGGGCTTAACAAGTGAATTATGTATGTTTCCCTGGAGATCTTTGAGATTTTGAGTGAGTATGGGCGGGCGGGCGGGCGGGCGGGTCGATGATCAGTGCTTCTTGTGAAACCTACATCCTGCCTCCGAGAAAGCTGAACATCTGTCGGTCTTATCAGTATCTTCTCAAAGCAAGCGTCAAGCCAGTATTTCGTTTGCTGGCTGGTGTCACCGACATTCCGTAAACCAAAGTCGTAATCGTCCTTTCTGCGGCAAGGAACTGGGACTGGGTCCGAAGAAAGTGACATTATCGCGAATGTTACTTGGATTGCAAACCGAAGTCAGTTTGACTGGTTCTTTTCGGACTGTTTGGGGGGGGGGAATACTTTAGGGAATTGGAGTGAGGGAAAGAGGGAACATGATGCTACGTCACTGTGGTATATAAATGAATAATACCGGATCTATTTTTGACTGGATATAGTAATAACAGATAGCTCAATAAATAAGAGTCAAGATTCGAGGTAGTAGGAGTTTGCAGGTTTAATACAGCATAAGGACAGGAACAGGACAACCTGCACAGGACTAGGGTGGCAGCGCTGCCGGGGGCAGGATCGGAATCGGCGTAACATTTAATAACAGTGCACAAGCATATATACTAAAACAGTTGCATTACAATACATACGATAGGCGGAGCAGTGGGTGTGGTCAATAGCAGTCGCGAAAGATAAGGGTGAAAGTAGGTGTAACAAGAGGCGTGAACATAGACATGTGATGTAAACGTAACAGAATATGTCATAAAATGGGGCGGAAACATGGAGGGGGCTACCTGAGGAGCCGGGACCTCTAACCTAGTGGTGCGCGTAAACTGACAATGACGTGTTACTAGGAGAAGCTGGGGGCTATGACTTCTGCGCTAGGAGCAGAGACTGAAGTCTGGAGAGTCAGGGCGACATGTACCTAAACACTATCTAGTATCTGATGTTTAGAGAACATGTGGATAGAATCCAAAAGTTATCGGGGTAAAGGCTAACAGATTCTAAGACTGGTGCATGCATTACTCTACATGTAGTGCGTGTTGAAGAATATTAAATGACCATTAATACAGTATTTCTCTTACATGGAGACGTAAAGGCTAGACGATGACGGAAACTATTGATGCGATTCAGTAGCTTTAGGAATGCAGAGAAGGAGGGCTGGACTGATAACTAGAATCATAACATACTCTTGGCAGACTGGCAGGCAGAGCCAGGCCGAGCCAGGCACTGTGAGGCAGGAAGTAAGTGAAGGGTCAGGAACACAGGTGGGGGCTGTATCGCTCCTCAGCGAGGGCTCAGGAGACAGGAGCTGAATCTGGTGTCCGGGCCCTTTTGAGGCCTAGAAACGGGGACTTTTCAATGAAATAACGTGCACACTGAGAAACGTGGCAACGTAACTTTTACATAGGCCTAATACTCGTAGCTTTCACGAGAACTGGAAACTGGCATACTAGAGATGGACACAACTGTAATTGCGTCTTTAATCGATCATGGGGAATACATATGCATATTAATCATGCACATACAACATAGGATGGGGAACACGTAGGGACACAGAACATGGCAAAATTTACTTTTCCACATTCCCTCCTTGTCACTACGTTTCCATCAGGAAACATCAATATTCATGATACCATCTATCATTTCATATAGTATCATTTGCTCGTCTCGAATTTTCTTGGAACTGGATTTAGAACGGGACTTGGGACTAGGAATACAAGAGGTAGCACAAATGCCGCAAATCGCAGGGCCACATTGTATACAGAGGCAGCAACTGAATATGATCGCTACTGTAATACCTAGAAAGGACAACACTTTCCATCCCCAGGCAGAAATTATATTCCAGAACCAACCGGACCATGTCCAGGTGCCTGGATTTTGGTGTAACAGATGGGCAATTTTATGGAGTCTGGTTATAGCTGAATAAACAGACGGCGCGTTATTAGGAATGAAAATGCAGCAACTAGATCCGATGACTCTACATGCCCCGCCCCTATCGGCCAGTATGACGTCAAGGACGAGACGATTCTGGAGCACGACAATTCTCATAAAAGATTGCTCTTCGGTTAAGTTACCTAGAGCAGAGGTAGTCTCAATCACTACTGCTTCAAGGGTTCTGGTTAATCTACGTATCAGTTTACTATTCACGACAGTACCTAAGTAGGGGAAGACACCTTTATTGATATCTATGTATTGTTCTAGAGCAGTTTCAGTATAATCGACAATCGGGAGGTCTCTCTTGTGTCTAGTATGTACTAGGTGGGAATTCCTATGATAGTCAGGTGGGGCTAGAAAAACTGGTGGCAGAAGGAATGCAATGTAACAGGTTCCCTCCCAATCGAGGGGCAGACGAACATATGCGGTCTGACCACAAACAAAATAAGAATGACGTGAAGCTTTGAAAATAGATTTCCTGCTGTCACTATACTTGACAATAGTAGTACAATCACTATGTCCTACATGTACGGAACCATTATTTCTGACACATAATTCGCCTTTGACTGGTAATACTGACATAGCAGGTAAGACTGGAGTAGAATCAGACTGAACATTCAGGACCATAAAATTCGAAGAATAATTACTCAAATTATAAACTTCATTTTCTAGATCTAACCCTGTTCTGTGGGGAAAACCTTGCTTGCCTGGAAAACATGTACTGTTAAGAAAGGACATATCAGTTGAGGATAATGTTAACGTGGACCATGCTCCACACGAACCAGTATGTGAAAATGGATAAGGAAATAGTGGCAGAACTCCCTTCGGTGTCTGGAAAGGGGGGAGTCGACCACACACCCAACAATTAGTGGCATTGCTGGTCTGGTGTGAATAATGTAACATGCGGATAAAGGAATTATTTCGCATAGCAAGACGATAAGATAGTTCATGAGGAGGCAGATCACTAAACGTGTGTTCTACTGTAGTATTAGAAGACTTATTTACATGAGAAAGTGGAAAACATAAATAAAATGCATAACTCGTGCAGGCAATCATAAGGCTGAGATATAGCAGAAAACATAAAATAATAATGCAACTTTTAGAGTTCTCACTAACTCTCTCTCTATGGGGGTCTATTTTATACATGTCAGAAACCGGTTTAACCGTTTCACCTAGGGGAGGACTTAGACAATCAAACTGGCTGACTTATTTTACTAGACCTTAATTTCGACTTATACTCCTGTTGCGGAGTTTTCTCTAACAGGGAGGGCTTTGTATCATTGTCTTTTGCGGGACAGTCCTTGAGAATAGTACTTTGGCAGTCTTTAAAATCCTCGGAAATGTTCTTGGAAACAGTCTTTAGTCCATAAAATTTCTTTACGTGAGACAGATGGACCCACCCCTTCCTGCCTTCCAGCTTGACGGCAGTACGGGTGGCCAGGAGGACCTGCTTTGGCTCCTTCCAGCGAGGCTCCAGCGGACTTGAACGATCAAAGTTCCTTACAAGAACCAGACTTCCGGGAACGATTTCATGCGGTGCCACCTCGGTATTGTCTGGAAATGCGGCGGCAACCTGTGAACGACAAGAGTGTAGGGCAGACATCAAGGAAGCTAGGTAATCTGTCAGCATATTACTTGAAACATCTGTAATACTTCGGGGTCTAGGTGTACCCCACATATTAGGGGGGCGGCCAAATACGACCTCATAGGGGGACAGACCTGATCTGGAATGTGCGACCATGCGCATATAAAACAGAGCGACTGGCAGAGCTACCAGCCAGTCTACACCTTTTTCTTGACAGACTTTGGCAATGCGGATTTTTAGGGTCTGGTTATGTCTCTCTACGAGACCGGCTGCTTCAGGATGGCGTACACAATGGAACTTCCACTGGTATCCTAACAACAGGGAAACGTGTTTCATCAGTTCAGATGAGAATGGCTGGCCGTTATCAGAATATACGACCCTTGGGAGTCCATAGCGGGGGAAGAATTCACGAACCAACTGCTTGGCAGTGGTCGCGGCTGTGTAATCTGGGACTGGATATGCTTCTGTCCACCTGGACAAAGCGCATACAACTACGAGGACATACTTGAAACCTCGACATCGCTCCATCTGAATATAATCCATCTGGAGGACTTCAAAAGGGTGGTCAGGGGGCTGGAATCCACCTTGTTCCACCGGGACACTTTTACCTGGATTGAACTGACAACATATCATACAGTTACGGACTTTCTGCTTGGCTGCAGCTCGTAAATGCTTGTTGAACCAAATGTTCTGGATACTGTCTAACATAGCTTTTTCTCCTAAGTGTGCTGGACTATGTGCGGTATTGATAATGACTTGAACCATAGAGTCGGGGAGAAACCATGTGGCTTTTCTCTTCATTACCCATCCCTGATCTGTCTGGACCCCTCCTTGTTCGGACCATTTCTTGATTTCATCGGGAGTAGCATGTAACTGGATATCTATGACATCTTGAGTGGGGTCCTTAACTGTCATACAAGTAGTCGGATCTGGAGTATGTGTCGGTGTCGGATTAACTGTCATGTCTGGAGTCTGTGCTGTAAGCTTGGCTGTTCGATCTGCTAGATCATTACCTTGAGAAATAATGTCTGTAACTTTCGTGTGTGCTTTGCACTTCATGATAGCGATAGATGTCGGTAAGTGTATAGCATCTAACAGAGCTTGAATAAGGAGACCATGCTGAATCTTGGTTCCATGAGAAGTCATGAAACCTCTCTCCTGCCAGAGCACTCCAAAGTCGTGTACGACTCCAAATGCGTAGCGTGAATCTGTATAAACATTGACTTTCAGGTTCTTGGCGTGTATGCAGGCTTGTGTCAGAGCAACTAGCTCTGCTGCTTGAGCAGACAGGGTGTCAATACGGTGTGTTTCTATAACTTCAGTGTCAGTAGTCACTGCATACGCGGCTACTAGTTCTCCTGTACTTGTTCTCATACATGAACCATCCACATAAAGTGTCAGGTCAGGATCTGGTAATGGAATATCTGTCAGATCTTGTCTTGGCTTAGTCATAGTATTAACTACTTCCACACAGTCGTGTGTGGCAGGATTTGAATTAACTGACGGTAACAGTGTAGCAGGATTTAGAACGTTGCAGCGTCTGATTTCTATGTGTGGCTGGAACAGTGTCAGTTCATAACCTGTCAAACGTGCAATTGTCAAGTGCTGAGTCTGTGTTCGGTTTAAAAGAACTTCCACGGAGTGTGGAACTTGTACTGTCAGAGAGTGTCCTAATACTATGGAATCACTTTGTCTGATAGCTAGTGCTGTGGCTGCAACTGACTTGAGGCACGCAGGCAAAGCCTGGGCTACAGGATCTAATGTGCTCGAAAAATAAGCACAGGGCTTGTATTGTCCTGCTTGATCTTGTGTGAGAACAGATAATGCTGTACCATCACGTTCTGTAACAAAAAGTGTAAAAGGCTTACTGTAGTTCGGTGTGGCTAGAACAGGAGCTTGGCATAGAGCTTTCTTTAGCTCATTGAAACTAAGAGTATGTTCAGATGTCCAAGGGAGGACAGTCGATACGGCTGCCTCCTGTGTCGTTAACTGTATCAGTGGCTTGGCTAGAAATGCATACTGAGGAATCCATTGTCTGCAATAAGAAGTAAGGCCGATAAAAGCACGTACCTCCTTCTGTGTCTTGGGCTGAGGAAGACTCGCTATTAACTGGATACGGTCTGGTGTCAACTGCCTACCCCACTTGGACAGTAAGTGGCCTAAGTAGATCACTTGCTGGACACAGAATTGAAGCTTCGAAGGGGACACCTTGTGCCCCATCTCGGCTAGGAAATACAAGACTGTAAGTGATGCTCGCTCGCAAGCACGTTCAGAACGGGCTGTAATCAGTAGATCATCGACATACTGGAGCAGGGCAGTGTCAGCTGGCATGTGAATGTTGTCTAATTGTCTCTTAAGTGCTTGACTATAAATACTAGGACTTTCTGTAAAACCTTGAGGAGCTCGTGTGAATTTATAGCTCCTTCCATTTAAGCAAAAACCGAAAAGGTACTGGCTGTCTGGATGAATGGGGACACTGAAAAACGCGTTCTTGAGGTCTATGACTGTGAAAAATATTGCCTCAGAATCAATGGCTGTCAATAGGGAAGAGATATCTGGGACTACTGGATACTGGGGAATAATACATTTATTGAGTTCTCGAAGGTCAATCACTAATCGATATACTGGGGGTGCATTTGGATCAGTACGTTTCATGACGGGAATAATCGGAGAATTACATACATTGGAGTCAGTCTCTACAACTACTCCTTGAGCAATGAGCTCGTCAATTATTTTGGATAAGGCTGCTACAGCCTCAGGTGGCAATCTGTACTGTCTGATTCGTGGTAACACTACACCTGGTTTGAGAGTCACACGATGGGGTGTGATTTGCATGAAACCAACATCAGTTGGACCTTGCGCCCATAGATGCTGCGGAACATTAGACAATCTTGGATCAAAATCTCGTAATACATAGTGACCCTTGAAGTCACGTAAAAACAAACGTATTCCCTCTGGGGAACAGCAAATAACTGCACCTAATTCTTTCAGTGTCTTAATGCCTAACAGATTTTCTGGACATGACTTCGTAAGTAATAGATCAGTAGTACGGGACAATGGACCTACGTCTAGAGTAACTGGCTTAGATATCTCGTTTACAATAGGCTTTCCTGAAAATCCAAGGGAAACATTTCTAGAGCCTGAGAGCGGAGCCCCTGGAACCTCGGCGTGACTTATGGTAGTCCTACTTGCCCCTGTATCAATCAGAAACTTTCTGTCTTTCCCTAATACTTGACTATGAATATAGGGACCTTCTTGATCTACAGGAATCTCGATGAGAGGCAAGCCTACCTCCCTCTCTAGGCTGTTTCATGAATACTGTTGGTACTCTGGATACTCTGCCTGAGCATACTGGTACATCTGCTGTGTAACATGCTGTGTTGCAGCAATAGGCTGCGGTGCTGGAACTGTCTGTTGTGTATTCTGTGGCTGAGAAGTCTGTGAAACTTGTTCTTGTCTAGGCGGACGTGGTCTTTCTTTAGTTTTACCAGTGGCTATATTATGTTTCAGAACTGCACACTCGTTTATGAAATGACCTGGCTGTTTACAATAATTACATGTCCCTTTAACGGGAGCTGCAGGATGACTGGCTTGATTCGGACCCCTCTTCTGACTGTCTTGTGGAACAGATTGTGCAACTAGTACTTTCATTTTCGTGTCTTTCATACGTTTTCTCTCGTGATCTTGCTCTTCTCTGATTCTATTCTGGTGGTACTGGAGCATCTGTAACATCTGGGATGGGGTACTAGCTTGCCATGTACTTTCGACTTTTAAAACTCGATTCTTAACTTGTGGACTTGAATTCTCGACTAATTTAGTAACAAAAAGATGAGGGTATGACTCGCTACTCGTCTTCAAGCCACTGTTTATAATGAAACATTTCTCAAACCTAGAATAAAAATCACTAGTGTCTTCGTCTTGTTTCTGTTTACAGGCTGAGATTGCATCCCAGTCTTCCTTTTTAGTGGCTAACAATCTGGGCAAAACTTGTATTAACAGTTCTGGTAATTCTTTACATTTCTCTCCAAGACCGGTACCTGGTACTCTTATCTTATCTTCAGCTTCTAGAGCTGTCCAATCGATCTTTTTCTCTCCCACCTCCCAATCCTTTTCCTTGAGTTTTTCGTATACCCCTGCGGGCAACAGGACCTTTAGCATTTTAATAATATCTGGATACGTATATTCTCCCATACGGAGCATGTCCTTTAACTCTCGGTGGAACCCTGCTGGATCTTTGTCGTGACAGGGAATTAATTTCTTCATCTCTAAGAGTTCCATCTTTGTAATCGGGGTGTAAACAAATACTCGTTGCATTTCACCATCTGCTGTCCTGACTGGGTGTACTTCTCGTAACGGATTCTGTCTATCTATGTAAAACGGTTTACTTTCTGGAGGTGAGACATGAACAAAATGCGGGTTCAAAAACATACTATATTTATGACGCTGTTCTAGAATGACACTAATTAAATCGGTACCTAAACCTTTCCATCTATACTGGAGTAACTCGTTCAGGACATCATGTAACGGACCTGGATCAGAATGTTGACCCTCATACAGCGTGATGAGGTGCTGAATCATATACATACCCACCAGTCGCTGTTCGGCTGTGGGCAGTTTCAGAAACATTTGTGCCACTATTTCGTCTGGAAAAGTGGTAGAATCAGTAGTCCATCGGACTGCTGATCGGGCTAGTTCTTGTTCATGCATAGTACTTAACTCACTATAACCAATTCGTGATTTCAAAATGTGATCGGTAGCTTGAAATACTTGTTCTAGAGAACCTTGTTCTGGTGCTGGATGATGAAAGATTTTCTTGTGTTCCAAACGTGAATGGCGGTCTGGAAATCTAGATTTACCTACATACGCTATTCTGGCGGGATTCTCGTCGTCTACCTCTTCTGTAGGAGAGTCATTCTCTTTCTCGCTTACTTGTGCTGTTTTACGTTGTTCGTGTAACCTTATTATTTCCTTACGAATTTTCTTGTACATACTCTCTATACTACTGATAGTTCTGTGTTTACCCTCGGCTATATTATCACTCCACCTTGTCAGGGTTCTCATTTCTGTCGGATCTTTGGACGGGTAATCTTGTTCCCTTATTAAACAATTAATCAGAAACTTTAATATCATGAGCTGGATCTCAGCTTTCCTTTGGGACATGGTTTCGCCAATACTTTCTGGATCATCCCCTGTACGGATGAAACGATATATTCTGTCTAGATCTTCTTTCATATCCGGTAGGGTGTCCAAATACCCGGTCACCCGTCTTACACGTATGGAATATATAACCGTACTATCATCGCCTGTGACTGGATCATAGCGGCATTCAGTAAGAGCTCGTCGGATTTCTGCAACGGACTTATATTTGGGCGTACGCTGTAACGCACGTTCATGTAACTCGACTAACGTTACACGTTGGTGTGGCGGCGGGGTACCAGGAGGACCTCCTCCTGCGGCCCCTAAACTAGAATCGTCGACTGATACTCTTCGTGCTGGCGCAGCGGGAAATTGCAATGTGGGCTGGACCGGGGGTACCGTAGCAGGTACTGCAACAGGTGCCCTGGTGACTGGAGGAGCAGGATTTACATTATTTACAGGAGCTGGTGGAACAGGATTTGCATATTCTGGGACTGTGTCGTCCAAATAGGACGAGAGAAAAATATCAGCTGCGGTCGGTTTGTGACGTAGCTTGGTCGGAACTAATGGTGGCGGAAAATTACTGGATGCCTCCGGGGTTGCTTTTGGCAAGCCCTCGGCAAGAAGAGGATACATACCCTTAATGAGGGCATTCCTCTGTCTGTCTGACTGTTCGGTTTTAACTCGCTCTCCTATCTCGATTAATTCCCTTTCTTGGGCTCTTTCTATGGATTCTCTACTTAATTCTGACTTTCTGATTTCTTTTTCGGTTCTCTTATGAGATTCTTTGCGCCATAACTCGATGGCATCTTTCTGTGACTGTCTGGCTTTCTTTTTCCATAATGCTTCTTCTACTCGCATGATGCACTCGGCAGCCCACGTACCTGATACGGGCCATTTATACTTTTCTTCTAACTCTTTGGTGTACTCCACCCATAAATCTAGATATAATATGGCACTTATGCCATGCTTCTGATACATAAAATGACCTGGACTGTCCCTAGGCGGGACAGGAACTGCTTCTTCTAACAGACCTTTTCTAGTTTTTAACTGACGTAGTTTGGAAAACAAAGGCATGACTGGACTGTAATCTAGACACAATACAATACACAATGAACACGATAATTACACCACTTTCATTCCACGACATTAAAATACATGAATGACATTTTAAAATAACAGTCTTGACAAAATACTACCTGGAATACTGAAAACAGGATACATGAATTTTCTCGAGAACAGAACTGACTAGAACAGAAACTAGATGCACTGCTAAAACAGTACGAACTTACCGGTCTCATAAAGAGACACGTCAGGACCCGCATCCACCGGAGTGGACACTTCGTGTTGGGTCTGTGTACCACCAAACCCACGGACCAGAGTCAATTAGATTGACCCTGTCTAGATACTACCCCAGCAACGGTACTCACCGGGCAGCAAGAACGGAAGGCCTCGGACTGGACTGGACTGCTTCGACGCCGGACGGACTTCGGACTTCAGTTACGGGTGGGCCTCCGGATACCTCGGACCTTGGACTCTCGGCTTGGGCTCTGGTCGGGACTCGCCGCGTTCCTCCACCGCCTCGTCTGGATGCTGGACCGCAACCTCCGTCTCCTCCGTGGGCCTGAGGGATACTTGAAGCAGAAATATCTGCCGGTGCGCAGAAGAGTTCCGTCACGGCTGCAGAGGGTCAGGGGGCATACGTGGCTTCACCGGCGCGTGGGGAAAGGGCAAGTACCTATTCGGGCGCCATTATGTGGTATATAAATAAATAATACCGGATCTATTTTTGACTGGATATAGTAATAACAGATAGCTCAATAAATAAGAGTCAAGATTCGAGGTAGTAGGAGTATGCAGGTTTAATACAGCATAAGGACAGGAACAGGACAACCTGCACAGGACTAGGGTGGCAGCGCTGCCGGGGGCAGGATCGGAATCGGCGTAACATTTAATAACAGTGCACAAGCATATATACTAAAACAGTTGCATTACAATACATACGATAGGCGGAGCAGTGGGTGTGGTCAATAGCAGTCGCGAAAGATAAGGGTGAAAGTAGGTGTAACAAGAGGCGTGAACATAGACATGTGATGTAAACGTAACAGAATATGTCATAAAATGGGGCGGAAACATGGAGGGGGCTACCTGAGGAGCCGGGACCTCTAACCTAGTGGTGCGCGTAAACTGACAATGACGTGTTACTAGGAGAAGCTGGGGGCTATGACTTCTGCGCTAGGAGCAGAGACTGAAGTCTGGAGAGTCAGGGCGACATGTACCTAAACACTATCTAGTATCTGATGTTTAGAGAACATGTGGATAGAATCCAAAAGTTATCGGGGTAAAGGCTAACAGATTCTAAGACTGGTGCATGCATTACTCTACATGTAGTGCGTGTTGAAGAATATTAAATGACCATTAATACAGTATTTCTCTTACATGGAGACGTAAAGGCTAGACGATGACGGAAACTATTGATGCGATTCAGTAGCTTTAGGAATGCAGAGAAGGAGGGCTGGACTGATAACTAGAATCATAACATACTCTTGGCAGACTGGCAGGCAGAGCCAGGCCGAGCCGGGCACTGTGAGGCAGGAAGTAAGTGAAGGGTCAGGAACACAGGTGGGGGCTGTATCGCTCCTCAGCGAGGGCTCAGGAGACAGGAGCTGAATCTGGTGTCCGGGCCCTTTTGAGGCCTAGAAACGGGGACTTTTCAATGAAATAACGTGCACACTGAGAAACGTGGCAACGTAACTTTTACATAGGCCTAATACTCGTAGCTTTCACGAGAACTGGAAACTGGCATACTAGAGATGGACACAACTGTAATTGCGTCTTTAATCGATCATGGGGAATACATATGCATATTAATCATGCACATACAACATAGGATGGGGAACACGTAGGGACACAGAACATGGCAAAATTTACTTTTCCACATCACACTGCTGGCTTGGATGATGTTTAACCCTAAACTGCTCCAGAGCTGCAAGGAGGGGACTCTAAAGAAAGGAAAGCAAAGAAGGAAAATATGTAAAGCGCTCTGATACCTGATTCGGTTCGGGTCTAGTTCGCGCTGTATAAAACTCGGCAAAAAAAAAACCTCAGTTTACCGCCGGCTTGGCTTGTAAAAAAAACAAGTAAAAGGCTGTGTCTGTCAGTGAGGTTGAAGATCATTTAGTTCGCTTGAATTTAGTTGAATTAGCCGTTTGTCAAAGTCCATTGGAAGAAAATAGTACTATGGCGGCAGTAGTGATACATGAAGCAAAAATTACAAGTGAGCATGTTACAAAATCAAACGTTACGTTACATGGCGGCAGTAGTGATACATGAAGCAAAAATTACAAGTGAGCATGTTACAAAAGCAAACGTTACGTTACATGAGGCAATAGTGACAGTTGTGCAAGTATCAAGAGCAACAAATACAAGAGGTAGCAAACGATATGCAATAGCATATCTGAGGGAACACGGCCTGGGGGAAGAAAATGCGTGCGCCGGGAAAGGAAGGCAGAGAAGGGGAGGGGGGAGGAGAAATGCGAGACGGCGGCCAGGGGAGCGGCGAAAATTACTAATTAGGGGAGGAGAAGCCGCAGAGCGCACGCTGGGCGAAGCCCTTTGATGTGCTGTGCGGCAAATGGAGGGAGGCTGATGCGCGTTCATGTTTGAACACGTGGTTCACATGAACTGCATGAAAACGCCATGAAAACGCCAGCAAAAAGCTGGTGGTTTCATGATGTTTTCGCCGCTTGAATTCCCGCTCCGCTCGATGCGCATGCGCGCATCGATAGGTCGCGAGACCTAACAATCACTTGTGCCACCTGGGAGAGTGTTCAAATGAGGGGATGGGTAGGCGATTGGTTCTATGCACAAAGAAATGAGAGGAAAAAACAAAATAAGATGACTCTAAAGGAGTGGGATGTTGCCTAGGAAGACGGTTAATGTTTAATTTGTGCTGGTATTTGCAGGCGGTGGGCACAGGAACTCCCCTTTGAAAACCAGGACTTATTTTAGCTATCAGACTTTTCCCCACAGCAAGAGAAGTGCAGAAAAGAGGTCGAAAAAGCTAGTAAAACAGTGACAAAGAGAGAACATAGGGATGGAAAAGGATCAATAATATTTAGATAAAATGACAAGAAGTTGTTAAGGATTTTTGTGCATTTATATTTTTGTTCAGCATAGTGTAGAAATATACATATAAACGTTGATATAGAACTGTTGCTTTTGAAACTATTTCCTTATGTTTTGTAGAAGTGTGTTTTCCTGACTCTTGTTAGGTAGGCCTCAATTTGGGCCTAGCAGCCATGTTAATCAAAATGGATGTTACCCTTGTTACTCTTGTGTCTCCCCTCCACCTCTAGTTATTTATTTTTTCTGCAGCACACGTTCAAGCAGAGCTCATGTTGGTTTATTTCCACTGTCATTGTTCATGCTGTCTTCAATGAACTTTCCCCAGCTCACTCATAAACTGTAAAAACATTCTCAAGGTCCTTCCATTAGTTCACTGTGACTGTACCCTATTCATTCATAATAGTTTACTGTTGTTCATATATCTAGGTTTTACCACTGTCTCCGGATGGCATTAGCATAGAGAAGGCAGAATAATTATGCCTGTAACATGATAGTGTTTAGGTATTAAGGCAATATGGCGTTTATTATTCCTATAGTCTGATTTGCTATCGCAATTATGCTTTTGCTCGCACCACCATGATTCTGCAGTTCTGTTAATTTCATATGCGAAATTAATGTATAAAAACGGTCTATTTTAGGAGTGAGCCATAGAATTCTCCTATTCTACTAAGAAAGCAGCCCGTATCTCTATTGATTTTACTGCCCTTTGGGACTTGGAATATTTTTGATTTTGCACTTCCCTACTATGCATTATTTACTAAGAGCCTTCATGGCATTAAATCTGTACAGTCTTATTTTTAATTATGTACTAAAACATTTAAAATATTCCTCTAATTTAGAGCTCAGTTATTGAATGGGCGCTTTTACTAATTGTTTATTTTGCTGTCATTTGTTGTGTTGGCCGCTGCCTTACCTCGGGGACACATTGCCTCATGAAAATGAGGTTTAACACCGTCTCCGATTCATCAAACTGTGGGCATTCTGTTGAGAAACACTTTGAGGTGTCAAAATTGGTGGATTCCCACAAAGTGAAGGGATTTGAAAGAAAGATGCACGAGGAGGAATCAAGACAAGGCAGCCTTGGTAACCAGCAGTTGTGCCGGTAGAGGGCTTTGGGCAACTGAACTTATTAATATATATATATATTTGTTTCACAATCTAAGCAATGGGCGATGAAGGTATTTACTGCAAACATTGGAATTATCAGTTTTGCTTTCAACATCTCATCCCACAGATTTTCCTGTGGTAAATTTCAGCAGATCAAACCCGCTGAAATGTACCTGGAAAAAATGCATTGTTATTACTGGAACATGCAGATTTTGATTTCATTAAGCATCATATCCATATGTTAGCGGGGTCTGGTGGCTTAGTGGACTAATGCATCAACTGTAGGGGGCCTATGTTCGCCCTCACGGTCACAGGTTCGAATCCCGGTGGGTCCACTCAGCCTTTCATCCTTCTGATAAAATGAGTACCAATGTGTTGGGTAACAATAAGCATCTTTTATTCAGGTCCAAGATATCTTTGAGTGAACGTGCGCTTTGTAAATATACAAGTTATATTAAATACATAGTCATTTGTAATAGGTGTCATTTATCACACCCAAATCCCCTTTGAATTAGATTTTATCTACCAAACACCAGGCCATGTGTAATGCGGGACGAAGAAGGATTAGTCAGAGGGTAGGCTGGAGAGCTAGATATTCCCAAGTAAGACAACATAGGTATAAGGAAGAAAGCTCCATGTGGTTAAATGAAGCTGACAACATACTGAAAATGAAGTGAAGGCAGTTGCGATGGAGTTGAGACAAGTATGATTGCAGCTGCAATAGAATGTGTTCTGCATACACCAAACTGCAGAGTTCAGTTAACTAGAGGATATGCTAAAATTAATTGGGCTTAAAAAAATTGAATTGGGCCTGATTCACAAAAGTAACATACACATTTGAGTTAGTTTATACTTTGGGAATGCATTCACTACTTTTGGTATTCACAGACTCCAAGTGTAAACTTACTACAAATGTGTATGTTATGTGTCTCCAACCCCGGAATAATGCAATTGGCTTACTCTTGTGTGAGTGGGTGACGTCCGTCTCTAAATGCCAGCAATAACCCCCCCTAAACCCCTCTTACTTAGCCTAAGTATCCTCTTTTGTAGTAAGAATGCCTCTTTCCTCACCCACTCCCCTCCTGTTCCACCCACAATTACTACTAAATTTATATTTAAGTGTGGTGAGAATTATGGAGGTGTAAACTATGCAATTCTTAGTGAATAGCATTTGTAGTAAGTTTTGTATTACTACAAAATGTACTACAAGGTGTGGTTGGTGAATCAGGTCCATTGTTATGGTGGCTATTCTCGGGGTCTTGTAGAAGAATGGGACAAGGTGATGGGCTTTATATTGTGAATGGTTCTGCTAAGGTTTATTGTGAATGGAGATAGATACTGCAGTTTTGAAGACTGGAGGACAATTACAAACTAGGAGGTGCGGCTTCACTTCCGTGAATAGGAGGATAGCTTGAAATATACAGGTTGTTTGACAGGGAAATGGATAAGATGGGTACGTAGGGCGCTTGAACATTTGGCTGATTGAATATCAAAGGACTGACCGTAGGGCGAGCGAGAGCGGATTGAATGATGGTGAATATAGTGTTGAAGGAGGTCTTGGATGTTGAGAATACAATTCCAAAGTAGTCGGCCATGAGCAGGACATGCCAAATATGTGAAAATGTACAGAAATGATTTAAAATTTGGAGCAAGAAAACAAGGGAACTGCGATTAAAAACCAAAGAACATGCAAAAACAGTTGAATTTCAAAAACATAATTTCAGACTGTATTTTCCAACCCTTTACAGTCTTCCTGTGTTCCTCCAGCGCACAGCATTCCAAACTTTTCATGTTGGTGACACACTTTTTAGACTTCATCATTTTGCGACACAGCAATGCGAGCGTAGCATGCAATCCCGAACCACCTTAGGGGGTTTTGGGGGGGTTCTCCCCACGAGAAAATTTTGAAAAAAATATTGGGCAAATGGTGCATTTTCAAGCAAATTTGAGAAAGCAGAAAGGTTAATAAAGCAATTGTGAATCTGTTCTAACAAAGATAGTGACTGGCAATAATGGGTGTAAGGTTAGGTTTGTGCCTGAAACAAGAATATAATCATGCACACATTGACACATGCCCCAGTGATTTACAGCACAAAAAGGGTGGGTGAATGCACTGCCAACCCTTTCAACCATGCACAAAGTCCGCCTGCTGCCTTGCTGAATATGAGTTATGCAAAAATCCGTTCAGGAAGGGGGAATTGTGAGTGCTAAAACAATCATGCAACTTATCAGCCGGTTGCTGTGCATTGAACTCAGGTGGGACCGCTTTCCTCAGCGCAGCTCACCAAAAGCCAACAGAAAATAAGACGAGTCATATGTTTTTCCATTCAGCACTTAAAGGTAAAATTAACTGCATATAAGAGATAAGGCTACAAAAAATAGCTAACATATTCTGCCAAACTCATACCCCAACAAAGAAACAGTAAAAAAAATAAAGTACAAACAGTATTTAAGAGACCATTTACAAATGAGCTTCTGGCCTGGGCTGAGTGAAGAGTTACATTCAGCTGCAGTGGGCTAGTTGAGCACAGCCAGTGGGGCTGCGAGGTTCGGTGGATGTCCCCAGTCGGAGCTGGAGAAGGGGCTTCTGCTGCTGACAGACATGCGCTGGCTGCGTTTGCAATAGAAATGCCTGGACAGTCTATTGATCACATTAGCGCACACAAATGCTGCCTGTAGTGTAGCCAGATGCTTAAAGAGGAGTAATTGGCAGAACTCTGGCTCCAGTTCCAACGAGGCGTAGTGTAGTCAGTGTCAGCCAGAGGAGCCCTATGCTGCAGCATAATGCACAAGGATTGAATGACTATTTGTAGAGGACAGCCAAGTGTGTGTGTCTGCATCTGTTTGGATGAGATGTGTGTGGTCTGTCGCGGGTTGCTCAGGTCTCATTGCCTTGTATGCCAAGGCTACAGTAACTTTATGCATCACTATGGCAAAACCAAACAGATGGCTGTAGTATTCACTCACGGTCCTGACAACTTCAGTTCTCTGCTGTTCGACACACTTTCCCAAGGAACCAGAAATGTGATGGAGTAGTATACGGTGCTGAAACCTACAGAGCAGATGGCTGTTTCATGCTCCCACTAGGGTGCACAGGCCCTGCTTGTGTCCTTCAGGGGTTGTGACACTTTGCCATATAATTCAAGTATTATTATGTGTTTTTGGGCAGGTGTCTGTTGCTTGCTCCTGCGTTGGTGCTCAGTACCTGTTTGTGTTTATCCGCTGACAGAATGGCTAAAAGAGATAGACAAGATCTATTGGTTTGCCAGTGCTAGTTTTTCCCCGGGCTCTGCACATTCTTCGGCTCTTAGAGCCAAGGCAGCGCCCTCCCATGAATTCTCTGGCTCGCCCACCTCTACAATTACGGCCAGGTACACTCAGGTAGAGGCTCGCTGACTGATCCCTGGTGCATGGTAACTGTTTCGTGAGCCTCCTCCTCTGTATAATGATTATCTGCTTCCTGCAGAAGTGTGTCCGGAATGCCAACTTGTGGCTCAGATGAGGGCTAGATCGCTAACCAGTGGGAAGTGTACAGCAGCCAATGAGGAGTGACCTGCCTAGACCAGCCCTGTCCACTCAAACAGTGCATACTCACAATGCTGCAGCAGGCCGGGGGGTCTTCTAAACATTAAGGCAGAGATTTAGAATAAACAGAAGCCAAAAGTTCCCTCCCAACACAACCCCAAATACTTAAAACATGGCGATTTTTAAAACTGGTTACAGGGAACATGAGCAAGGGCTCATCCATGCTATCATCTGGCTAAATAGCGTAGCAGAGATGAGCGCTAGACTGCTAACCAATGGTGGAGTGTGCAGCAGCCAATGTGGAGTGACTTGCCTTCTCCACTCAAACAGAGCGTAATCACCACGCTGTTGAGGGCCAGAGGGTCTTCTAAACAGTAAGATGAAGATTTAAAATAAACTGCAAGCCAAACGTTCCCTCCCTACACAACCCCAAATTTGTATGCAGGGAACCTGAGTAAGGCTGTACAAACACTTTGTCTCCATTAAGCACTCAGTTTATCACCACTCAAAATTGTCTACCTTCTTTCAGCAGTTGTCTCTGCTTTATTATAATTTTTCTCTCACCAATCTTATCTCTTTCTCATCTATTCTGTCTGTATCTCAGCTCCAATATTGATATCACCTTTTTTGTGACCTACATCATGGTGGCAGGAGGACACGGGTGTCTCCGCGCCCCGTTGGCCTCAGTGCTGTGCTCCCCCCATCATCTCCCAAAACTGCGCCTACCGAACGCCTGGAAAGGGGGGGCAGAGGCGGCTCTACTGACTGCAAATTCGCTTCTGGAGAAGACGTGGCCCTAGCGACAGACCTGCCGACTCTGGCACCAGAGAACAAAATTGAAGTCTCTGGGCCGACACAACATCCTGGGATTCTGGCCAAATCACGGAATTTTCTCGTGCCTAAAAACACGAATGTGACCTTGTGTAATATAACATGTTAAAGTGATCCAATATATTCGGACCGAGTTTGGCTACATACAAGTGCAAAATTAGACCTGTGGTCTCACTGCACAGTGCAATATGTCAGCTTATGAAAAGAAGGTTCTTGGGCGGCGATAACCACAGACTGACTTTTCCCATTTCAGTTTTTTCTTCAGGCAAGAAATTACACTTCGGGCGCGGAGAGCCGCTTAGAGCAGTGAAGGGCAGCAGGGATGATACGGGCAGTTGTAAAGGGAGAGAGGAGTAGTGTCTGGGGAGGGGGCAGGGCATGGTTGAAGAGCAGTACTGAAACGGCAAGCAAGCCCGGTAGAGGCTGGCGAGCCATGCAGAGACTGAGGGTCAGACAAGTACATGTAAATTGGGGGCAGAGCAGTTAAGACACAGCAACTCCGCGACACACCCACACATGGCAGGCGACACAGTACCGTATCGTGACACAGAGTTTGGAAAGCTCTGTTCTAGGGGTATGATGTGCTTTTCTTGCATACCATGGCATCGATAATTGCTTTCGCAGAGCGAGACTTGGGAAGTAACAGAGCTAGTTCTCAAACCTAGTAATGACTACTGGATAAAAAAGTATCTTCTACTTCAAGTAGCCTGTGACATTTGAGAGATCTTTAAATTGAGGTTCTGATTCCTCCAATTTTAGGATTCGATATCTAGGTGAAAATATGTACATATTTTTCAATGGTTACATTTCAAATAATTCTGCCCACATTGCACCAAATCACAGAAGGGTTTAAAGTATGAATAAGCCCTTCCTTCCCTACTAAAAGATTGAGGAAAAATCTTTTTTTTTTTTAAATAAGAAACACTTTTATGATGCATCTTTTCCCCATCAATTCTGACCCACTCCACCCCCACTGTAACGCAACTACACAAATTCAAATGTATCCATATAGTTCCTCTTTAAATGTTACATGCAAATTAGTGAATGGGCCAAAGTTAATAAGCGTCAAAGAATGGGTTTCTTATGAACTAAGCTACTCCGAGATTTCTATTGACAGGTTATTGCTTCTTGAAATATATAATTTGCCTGAAAAAAACAGAAAATGCCCAGTTTAAGGATGTTTACAACAAGGGGTGGTGAGGGACAGAGTCTCTGAATTAAGCAGAATACTCTCACCCAGTCAAGAGATCAGGGCTAGATCCAACACCGTTTTTTAGCTCATTGCACCATCCCAGTTTCAGAACCTGGCTATATGCAAATTAGTCTGTCCCTGGCCCAGTGCATCATGGGAACAGGGCAGACCAGACTACAAAAGCCAATTCTTACACTGGGAAGGAAACAAGCTTCCGGGGACCGGTTTCTGGCATTACAGCCGTCTTCGGCCCGGCTTGCTTGAATCCTGATGGTGCAATGAGCAAGGGACTCATGTCTGAGTATACCCTTCCACGCTTAGGGTGGACAAAAATATTTACAACAAGGGGTGGTGAGGGACTGAGTCTCTGAATTAAGCAGAATACTCTCACCCAGTCAAGAGATCAGGGCTAGATCCAACACCGTTTTTTAGCTCATTGCACCATCCCAGTTTCAGAACCTGGCTGTATGCAAATTAGTCTGTCCCTGGCCCAGTGCATCATGGGAACAGGGCAGACCAGACTACAAAAGCCAATTCTTACACTGGGAAGGAAACAAGCTTCCGGGGACCGGTTTCTGGCATTACAGCCGTCTTCGGCCCGGCTTGCTTGAATCCTGATGGTGCAATGAGCAAGGGACTCATGTCTGAGTATACCCTTCCACGCTTAGGGTGGACAAAAATATTTACAACAAGGGGTGGTGAGGGACAGAGTCTCTGAATTAAGCAGAATACTCTCACCCAGTCAAGAGATCAGGGCTAGATCCAACACCGTTTTTTAGCTCATTGCACCATCCCAGTTTCAGAACCTGGCTGTATGCAAATTAGTCTGTCCCTGGCCCAGTGCATCATGGGAACAGGGCAGACCAGACTACAAAAGCCAATTCTTACACTGGGAAGGAAACAAGCTTCCGGGGACCGGTTTCTGGCATTACAGCCGTCTTCGGCCCGGCTTGCTTGAATCCTGATGGTGCAATGAGCAAGGGACTCATGTCTGAGTATACCCTTCCACGCTTAGGGTGGGCAAAAATATTTACAACAAGGGGTGGTGAGGGACAGAGTCTCTGAATTAAGCAGAATACTCTCACCCAGTCAAGAGATCAGGGCTAGATCCAACACCGTTTTTTAGCTCATTGCACCATCCCAGTTTCAGAACCTGGCTGTATGCAAATTAGTCTGTCCCTGGCCCAGTGCATCATGGGAACAGGGCAGACCAGACTACAAAAGCCAATTCTTACACTGGGAAGGAAACAAGCTTCCGGGGACCGGTTTCTGGCATTACAGCCGTCTTCGGCCCGGCTTGCTTGAATCCTGATGGTGCAATGAGCAAGGGACTCATGTCTGAGTATACCCTTCCACGCTTAGGGTGGACAAAAATATTTACAACAAGGGGTGGTGAGGATGGACACAATTAAAAACAAAAAGACAATTGAACGACCGCATTTATGGCAAACTGATCATCTCTAATGCCTTAGTTTTCTATTCTTGACATACTCCTCAAAATCTCACACACAACATCACATAGAAAATTAAAAATTATATAATCACAAATTGGGTATTGCATAGGACATAATGTAGGTAGAGGTTCAAGGCTACTGTATCGCTGGCCGCCAATTGGCACCCTCAAAGATGATTTATACAAACAGACTGCATTAGAGGGGTTAAAATAAAGATTTGTGCATTTAGGCCCAGTGTATACAGTAGACAGTATACAGTAGTAGTCTTCGTCATAGTATTCGAAGTCTGTCCAGTCCAGGTTTTTAGGTGAGGCCAGAGGGGGTGGTGCTGAAAAAGGGGGCAGGTCCGCAAGGGGTTGAGAGTAGGGCGCGGTACTGAGTTCAATTCCTAATGCCGTGATTTTATCAGCAAAGAAAGAGGAGAATTCCTCTGACGATATTAGAGATTTGGGGGATTCTTTTGGTGTTTTAGCCAGTTTATGAGATTGGTGTTTTACCAGCTCAAAGATCTTACGGGGTCTATTCTTGGCGTTCCCCAATTCCGATCTGAAATATTATTTTTTGGGATTTGAGGATGTGCTTGTTGTAGGAGTTTCTCGCTTGGCGGAGAAGTTTTAGATGCGTAGCAGAGGGGTTTTGTCTCCAGGTTCTTTCAGATTGCCATAGGGATCTCCTCTCCATGTTGGGTGAACCAGGGGTTACTGTCTTTGATTTGTGTTCTTTTTAGTTTTAGAGGGGCAAGGTCGTCCAGAATGTTTGATATAGACGCCGAGTAATGTTCATTGAGGTCGCTGACCGTGGTTATGTGCGAGGGGGGAGATCAGAATTGCAGCGAGCCTCCAGTTTCATAAGGTCGAGGTTCTTAGTGTCTCTGGTCCAGCGTTTGGGAATCACTGGTTGCGGTGACTTTGTCTTGCGGGTCCCAGGTAAGATGAAGGCGATGGAGTGGTGGTCAGACCAGTCACATGGGTCTATGGAGATAAGCTTGACTGAGGATGCATTAACTGCATCTGAGGGGCTGTAAGGTAGAGAAACATCAACTTCATAGTTTTAGATTCGAAAATATAGTCCTTATCTACTTGTAGTGAAAATGAGGCAGAATAAATAATCTTTGTCCAAGTTTAACAAAAACCCTGTAATGCCTCATAAGTGTCATTAAAAAATCCCCAGTGTATATATTGGTTCAGAAAACACTGCAGTGTTCACAAGGTCTGGAGGATGAGAGGGATGAAGATGAGCATAGAATGACAACAGTGTGATCTGTTTGGAACCCTGAACAGTTTTCGTCCTGTTTGACCATCAGATATCAGATCAGCGCCGCCGCTAATGAAATACCTTATTATTTCACTCTCTTTGAGATTTCAGAAGTTTGCATTTCTTTCATTGTAAAGATGAATAATACTGGTTAGTATATTGAAATCTCAATAATAGTATACAAAATACATGATTTATGTCAACAATCTTGATGCTGATAGTAGTCTCAGTATAATTTCCTTTTATGCTATTTGTTTATTCATTATTTATAAATGAAAAAATCAGTGTATATTTTTTCGCTGTCTCCACATACTGCGTCAGTACGTTTTAGTGCCTCTCTGTGCGATCTCTTTTCCAATCAATAGAAAATTTATATTTAATAATATTAACATTTCAGACGTTGGCGAAAGTGGAGGAGAATGCCGGAAAACTATCCCTCTTTGAGGAATATCAGAAGGTGTTCAAGAGGAATATGACTGAAGGTGAGCGGGCTCTTAGGGAAATGTATTCACTTTCAGTTGCTTGCTGAGCTGGGGGTGGGGGGTTTCATTGGTTCCTTTTATGTCTAAAGTCTGTCTGTCCATGTATCTAATAATGTTTCTACCAATGTCTGTCACCTTGAGGGTATTCGTTGGTGTGGATGGGAGTTCTACCTGTCTATGGTTGGGTGGTTGGGAATTGTGTTGTAGAACATAGAGCGTCCACTGGAGATGCTCTGGGGTTCAGAGAGTGGGCATCTGGAGGTGCAGATACTGTGAGACCAAGAGGCTGGGAGTGCTGAGGTGCAGTAAGTGTACAGTCCAAAAAATGAAAGTGATTCAGAGGTGTTTGCTGTGCTCAGGAATACCCAGAGCTAAGGGAGGGCGTTAGAGACATGATGGCAGTAGGAGAGCCAAGAAATTACAACAGTGTTGAGTTGCAGAATGAGTTACTTTAAGGGGCTTTGGGAGTTTTCTCCTAGGTTATAGACTTTGAGGAGGTGCAGGAAGTACGGCGAGAAAGTATTTGGCAAGCTGCTGGTACAAATCTGCAGACTAACATCCTGTTAGCAACTTCAAGGCTGCTCAACCCCTTGGTACAGTATCAAAGCAAAGCAACTATAGTAATAATAATAAAGACTTTTATTAGGCGCATAGCTACTCCACCAGGAGTGTCCCAGCGCTAGAGGATCAAGTTCCTAGCAAGAGCACAAAAAGACAGAGCAACAGATTACATTATTTAAAAAGCCAAGTTTTTACATTTTTCCGAAACCAAAGTTCAGTTTTTCCATCCCTTATCTGCAGAGGGACAGAGTTCCATAGTTTGGATGCAAGGAAACCAAAAGAGCTTCCACCCATCCAAACTCTCTTCACCCGATCACCAGTCATTTGGCCAAATATTCCTCTTTCTCTCTGCAATGATGCTTGCAGTCCAGCCATAACCCATTTTGTAGCACTCAAGGTGAGAAGCCACTGCACTCCATAGACATATCCTGAGATTGTCTACCTTTCTCATACGCTTGGGTCTCAGGCGTTGCTGCCACACGCCCTGTTGTCTACCCGTATTCAAAAGGAGGCCAGTGTTGCCTTCTCTAGCTTGCCTTATAATCCTGCTGCTTCGAAAAGAGAACCCTTGTAAAACGCCCATTGCCTCCAGCAGTCATTCTATGCCTTTCTTGTTGGGGATCGCTCTATTTCAAGGGTGAAAGCATATGAGGGACGCTCTGATCGAGTACAAGTCTCAGCAGAACACCCACTCTAGACGTACCCCGTGTTTGCTGCTTGACCACCCCTTCTTTCTCTCAAACGTTCTGAGTAGGGAGTTTGGAACTACAGTATGTTCAAATCTTAAGAGAGTCGTCTTTGTACATGATGTCTTTTGTCTTTGATTGGTGGTAACTAGCACCAATACAATTGTAGTAGGAGTGTAAAACTGGAGAAATCCATCTATATGTAACCTTGCGTAGGGTCGTAGGCACAGTATATTCAAGGAGATTCCCTATTAGTTTGGAAGTCAATGCATATAGTTCATGAGAGCTAATTTGCAAGTTTCTCTTCGGGCAGCAATTCCGTAGTGGTTTTGTTTGGAATTGGCTGAGGTTTCAGTTTTTTGCCTTCAGGAACACTTCAGTATATAGTGCTACTCAGTCTTGTCCAGATAAGATCAGATCTGTAATGAACCCCATCTCTTGTCAGAAAGGAGGGCGGCCATGATCAAGAACCATGAGCAAGGTTTAAAACCAAGAAACCCGACCAAGATGGAAAGGTTTCTTTTGAGTTTAAATGCAAAACACAGTTTCAATGAGATTGCAGGTTTTCGGCATAATGTTCACAAGAGTGGGTGTGCGATGCTTTCAAGTGTGCATGTTGGTCCATCCAAACACTGGACCTTTAGCTTAAGTGGAACAGTGACACAAATTATCTGATTACACGGATAAGGGTCTCTGTCGAGACAGCTTTGGAGTGGCAAAGGACTGCTCTTTTGTGGAAGGAGTCTTTTTGATAGTTGTATATTATTATTATTTTATCATACACCACTGCTGCAGCCCCAAGATGCTTGAAAGCTCTGGGATTGGGTGATGAAGGAAGTGTCCAGATGGCCTATACCTGGGACCATCACGTTCTCCGGGACCTGGTGTTCTGATGGAGTTGCCTTCTCCCGTGGACAATTGGATGTGCGGCCATCCAATGATTTTTAGGAGTTTTCTTCAAACACTGGGTCCATCATGTAATTAGACCAATTTCCTTTCTGATACGTTCATTTGATTCAACCTTTTGCTTCTATGCTGACTACACTCAATGATTGATCGGAATAGAGAATATGTTGATCATATTAATTTTCAGAAGTGTTTGTCAGTAGTGGCAGACTGTAAAATGTAAAATTAACTGCTGTTTAACAGAGCTAAGAAAGAAGTGGTAACTCTGGGCCATGGCTTGACTATCTGCAGCAATGACTTCTGTCCAGAAATTCTAGAGTATACATCTAAACATTCAGACACGTTGGGTAATCTTTGATTCCAAAATTATCCTCACCCTTCAGATCACCAGGGTCACTGCATCTAGCTCCGGAATCTTAGAGACCCTGAAAAAGATGTTGCCACTCCAGCCTACCCATTTTAAGAAACCTGGGTTCAGGCTGCAACAATGTCCTGTTTGTATGACAGGAATTCTTTGTGTAAGTAGGGATCAATAAACATGTTTTGGATCTACTCCAGATTGTTCAGAATATCACTGCAAGACTTATTCTAGGCATCAATAGAGAGAGGAAGTGAGTCTCTCTCTCTCCTAGCTGCATTGGCTTCCAATTTGCAATTATATGATCTTCAAATGACTTTGTTTGGATCCCCGTGCTCTTCAGAGTGCAGGACCTGTTCCTGCGTAAAATAAATGTAACATCCAAAACGTTTAAAGAGTTGCTCTGGTGACCGGGCTCTTTCTGCCTCCACACTGAAACTTCGGAACCAACGTCTCCACAGATTAAGGAAGAAGTTCTTCTTACCAGCTTTAAAAAGATCTGGTAATTTGGTCAGTCTTCATAATGTTCTTTCCCTGTCTCTGGTTGGATGGGGCCCTTTCTTTCCTTTTTCTGCTTGAACCTGATCCACTCCAATGCTAGGATTCCCCTCTTGGTGGATAGTGCTCCTAATAAATCTAATTAATTAATTCCTATTTGTTGTTAACTAAACAGAGTCTGCAGACTGAAGAGGTCTCACGTAACATGGGCAGTGATAGAGCTATAAAAAGTGGTGTGTCAGTGCAACTGTCAACAAAACCTATTGGTCAATTAAAACAGAAATAAGCTTAGAAATAGTGTTTATTTATTTTGAAAGTTTTATATAGCGCGAACAAGATCTTTGCAGATAACAGCGCGCTTTACAGAGGCAGGTGTAATCATCATCAAGATCATCACGTTCCATTACATAGCAAAAATATTAAGTATAGTACAGGTATGAGGTAGCCAGGCATAGTAGGAGCGTATGACAACAAAAACGCTGTGATTATACAGAGATGGAGAGAATAAGGATCTAAGCATTTCATACTAATATAGGTCAAAATCATCATCATCAAGATCATCACGCTCCAGTACATAGCAAAAATATTACGTATAGTACAGGTATGAGGTAGCCAGGCATAGTGGGAGCGTATGACAACAAAAACGCCGTGATTATACAGAGATGGAGAAAAAAGGATCTAAGCATTTCAGACTAATATAGGTCACAACACACGTGCAGAGGAATATATAGGCTATATCATAATAAAATGCTGGAGTACTGTTCGCAGTGTAAGTCAAGCGCATTGTTCAAGTGTATTTATCCATAAGGATACTTTTGACTTCTTTCTTAAAAAGAAGGGAGGAGGAGATGAGCCTCGTTTCAGGAGGGAGTGCGTTCCAGATCCTGGGCGCCATTCCAGAGAAGGAGCGTTTGTAAGTTTTTTCCTTCCGGACTCTTCGCGGTTTCAGCAGAAGATTGTTTGAGCTCCTGGTAGTTCTGGACCCCCCGGAAATTGTCAACTTCTGAGTGAGGTAGCTGGGTGATTTCAGGTGTATAGCCTTGTGCGTCATGCAGGCAATTTTCAGCTGTATTCTGGCTTCAAGAGGCAGCCAGTTCAAGGATTTGAAGTCCGGGGAGATATGCGAGTGTTTTTTTGATCCAGTGATGAGTCTCGCTGCCGCATTTAGTGACGCTCTGAGGGGTGCAGTTGTCGTTAGGGGGAGGCCGCAGAGGGCCACGCTGCCGTAGTCTATGCGAGGAGTGACCAGAGCTTGTACTGCTATTTGGAAGTCTTTTGCTGGAAGGAAAGGTTTCAGTTTCCTCAAGGTATTTATTTGGAAGTTCGCCCCCTTGGTAGCCTTGCTGATATGCTGCTGCATGTTGAGGTTGGTGTCAAGTGTTATGCCTAAGGATTTTGCTGAGTCCACGATGGTCGGTTGGACATTGAGTGCTGTTAGGTGTTTAAGCCATGTTTGAGCGGAAGATATTTTCGAGGGAGGTGAGATTAGGAGGAACTCAGTCTTCATAGCATTGAGTTTGAGGTGGTTGTCGGCCAGCCAGGATTGGGTGCTTCTGATCGTTGAGTTCAGACTCAGGATGTCGTTGGGGGAATGTAACTTGAGATATATTTGAGTGTCATCGGCGTACATGTGAAAGTGTACATTTGATGTTTGTAGCAGGGTGGTGAGAGGCTCCATAACTAGGTTGAACAAAGTAGGGGATAGGCAGGATCCTTGAGGGACACCTAACGACACCGGAACTGGGGAGGACATCAGGTTTTTGCTCTTGAATTTTTGAGACCGGTTGTGTAGGAAGGAAGTGAACCAGCAAAGCACAGTCCCAGAGAAGCCCATTCTTGTCTTTAGGAGATCGAGTAAGTTCTCATGTTTCACTGTGTCAAATGCTGACGAAAGATCAAGAAGGATGAGGAGGCAGGTATTATTTTGATCTAGGATTTGGATGGCATTGTCAATTATGTGAGTCATAGCCGTTTCAGTGCTGTGTTACCTCCAGCTAGAGTAGTAGCCTATTTCTCCTTATTTAGTTGACTCTTTTGTATCTGTATATTTTTTGCACTCACTAACATGTTCCCTAGGAAGACATAAATGTGTGAGTTGAGTCTGCAAAGGCTGCTTGTTCCTGTATCCAAATCTGAGACACATATGATACTATAATCGCATTTAAATGTGTTCATTTAATCAACCATGGAAGGGTGAAGCGTTTGGGTTGGTCCTGACGAATTTCATCATATGATCTGCAAGCCACACTTTAGAACCTGCAATCAAACCCAATAACGGCTAGAGGTGCCTTCATCTATATGCTGTCTTACCATCAATGGAACCTGGAACCTGCACCTGAGGAACACATAGCTCTAAGCAGCAGGTGTATTACCCCATTGAGCTTTGTTGTTGGTATTGGAAGCTCAGGGCCTTCAGGTTACAATCAGATATCTATATGGTTTGATATCTTAGAGCACCAACCCTTTTGCTTTCCCCCCCCGAGCTCACATGTGGTTCCAGTTTGGAATGTCATTTGCATAGCCGTACATTCCCCAGAACAGTTAAAAAATTGCTCGGACTGTGATGCCTACATGTTTGCCAAAAGACTTTGACCCTAATGACGAGCTGCCCAGTTAACTGCAATACGTTCGGTAATTCCTGTTACTGAGTATATCCAGCGTTCTGACCACCCTATTACGAGTTGGGCAGTCGGACCATAATTGGACCGCTGGCTCCGTCAGGGAACCGCTGTTCACTGGCGGTGGCACGGCGGTCAGGGAGGGCCATTGTAAAATGCAGGTGGTACTGCTGCGCTCCGCCATGCATATTACAAGTTTCAGGACCACCAGCATTTTCGCGGAGGTCTTTCCTCCATGAAAAGGCGGGCGGTGCTGAAACTAGGGCCCTCTATGCCCCCTCAGCCTGGGGATTCATGCAGGGGAGCACGACATGCCCGGATATTCCTCCCAAGGAGCAATATCAGGGCTGGAGCGGCAAGGCGATCCCAGTCATTGTTCTAATCTGGGTCAAGATCTCCTTTAATAATTTTGCATATGTAGGCATGACCACTCCATATGGAGCACATAGACTCTTTTCACAGTTTTTGCAACATGCATTTGATGATCCGAACATGCTTTTGAGACTCGTTGGGGGAAAGTACCTTCTGTTCATGCCTTTATATGCTCTTTCCATATGCTGAAAGCAAATGTATGATCTGGCTGCTCTAACCCATAATTAAACCCATTTCACTTTGTGTATAACAAACCTAAATCTCTTTCCTAGTTTATTATGTATTTATTTGTGTGTCAGCAGCAAATTGCCTATATGACGACAAAGCCATGTAACACGCTTTCGTCTTGGTCTGTTTCAGAACATAGCTTGTATTTTCTCTGTCCCGTCAATTCTCTGACTACTCTGTCACCTGCTCAATGTGATAATTATTTCCAACCTGAACTCGTCATCTTCGTCCAAACACTCTGATTATCTCTCTTGTATGAGGACCTCCATCTGCGTAAAAAACAACAAATGGAAAACACATTTCTTAAAAAGATTATTATTTAAAAAAAGAAAACTGAGCACCTGTTTAGCATATTGAAGGTAATCAGTTATTGTCCTGTGTTTAAAATAAATATCATAGGCTTAAACATATACCTTTATTATTGCTGAATGATGCAAGGAGTTATACTGTGGAGCACATGTGATCACTCAGAATTAGTTAGCATTTTGTATAGCACTGTGACTTCTTTTTCTCCCCAAAGTCCTTTCAGTGATGTTTTTCTGAACCTTTGAGAACTTTAGTTTTCCTAAATCAATATGTTTACTTTTAAGGTGGTTCACAGGACCTGAAGAATCAAGTTGGGTCAGACTATTTTAATATAATATAATACACCTGAACAACTTCAGTTCCACAACAACAATTTCTTTCAGTAGAGTTATTCCTGTCATGCTATTGAGGCTTCATAGCACTGTGCCTAACAATATACTTTTTATCTATTGCTTCTCACTACATTAAATGCTCTTCCCAAGTGCTTTAACTAACAAATGTTACTATTACCCAATTTAATGGTTATCTGTTTTCTTACTATTAAAATGACTGAAGTTTCAGTTGATCTTCCAGGTAATCAAATTCATGACCAGTAAATCAGATGTCTGTGTATTCAGCCCATGAGTTATTTTGCTGGTGTCAGTATTACCCAACATAGTGCAAATCGCTTTATCCTGCTGGGCTTTAAACATTTTAACATTTTGTTTGTCCATATTTTAATAGCCGGGACTCCAGCCTACAAAGAAATGTAATCAGCCTAGGATTCCAGCAGTCCACAAGGGTCTCAAATTTCGAGAGTAATTTCTTGTTGCATGATATGGCAGTACTAAAAATAAAGACATTTTTAATAATGTAAGGAATGTATTTTTACCACCTTGTCTACAACACTAATGCCACTTCTCAGATGGTTAAATGGTACACACTATGCCTTGAAATGATGACTTTATATACAGAAAGTGATCCCCACAGTTTAACAAGCAGGTACTCCGTTGTGTGCAGAACTGCCTTATATTCAGAGTGTAAGCAAACTCAGTTGCACATTGGTAATGTATGTTTTTATTTAGAGCTGGTAGTCTTTTTGCCAATTTTCAGAGATGGTAGACTTTCATTTCTCAACAACGTTCAATCTTTTTCCTTATTTTCATCTCGCTTCCACCAGATGGAGAGTAGAGACGCAAAGTAGATCATAATTTGGTGCTAAGAGTGCTTGCCTGTAGATTTTTTGTCTGGGCATTTTATTTTGGAATGTGCGTCTATAAAATGTTTTCAGTGTATGCCAGTAGTATTGTCTGTTGTCTAGCGGCTGTTATACAGTGTCAGACCTAATGGCTTTGTCAACACAAAAAATATGTTAGACAAAAGTACAGGTAGCGTTTGAGTAGGGGGTTTTAGAAAAATATATTGGTATAATAAATATATTTTTCATCAGGGTGTCGATGAAACTGATTTAATTCATGTTTTTTATGTAATATTCTATGGTTTGCCAAGAGCATGTTTGTACATCTTTTCATTTGTTTCTGCAGACTGTGAACCCAGAGAAAAAGAGAACTGTGAAGATGTCATAAAAAAAATTAAACTAAAAAGAAACAACTTTGAGAAAGAAACTGTAAAAGTAAATGGTACTGAAACGGAAGCTACTGTCAGTACTCAAACTAAGTATCTAAGGAAGGGCATGGCCAATCTAGAAAATGGACTCTATTCATCTACTCAATATGCAGGAGGTACCAGAAAACCAGCTCCTATTACCAAACTGAAATCTCACATAGGAGACATCGAACTACAAGATACTGATAATGGAAATATTTTCAGTAGGTTTTCATTACTAATTGAAAATAAACCAACACAGCCAGAAGATAAACCATCCACCAGTGCTGAATATGTGAAGCGTTTTAGCATCTTGTCACCGCCAACCTCAAAGAAGCTACTGCAAACAAGACACAATCCTTATAAATGTAGTGACTGTGGAAAATGTTTCAGTAGTTCATCACAGCTAACCAAACACCAGGCAGTGCACACAATGACAGTGAGCAGCAATGAACTGCATAAGTGTATTTTATGTGGAAAGAGTTTCAACAAGCTGGCACAACTCACCCGACATGAAAAGATGCATACAGGAGAAAGGCCACATGTGTGCAGTGTTTGTGGGAAAGGTTTTCACAGATCATCACACCTTCTTATTCATAATAGAATGCACACAGGAGAGAAACCTTTTACCTGCAAGGAATGCGGGAAGAATTTCAAACAAGTAGCACACCTATCACGACATGAATTAGGACACACTGGTGAGAAACCTCATGTGTGTACTGAATGTGATCAGCGTTTCTTTGACTCAGCCCGCCTTATTGAGCATCAGAGAATCCACACAGGAGAAAGGCCATTTGTATGTAGTGATTGTGGTAAGACTTTCTCTAAGGCTTCACACCATCGGAATCATCGAAGAATACATACGGGAGAGAAACCATATTCGTGTACAGATTGTGGGAAGAACTTCACCCAGTTAGCACATTTGTCCACTCATCGAAGAATACATACGGGTGAAAAACCTTATGTATGTACCGAATGTGGAAAGTTGTTCCGTGACTCATCATCTCTGCGTACACACCAACGTATACACACTGAAGAAAAACCTTATGCCTGTGGTGAATGTGGGAAATGTTTCACGGTCTCCTCCGCTCTAGTCTCACACAAACGAATACACACAGGAGAGAAACCATATACGTGCATTGAGTGTTCCAAATGCTTCAGGAAGGCATCACACCTCACATCTCATCAGAGAATACATACTGGAGAGAAACCTTATGCCTGCACAGAATGTGGAAAACATTTCAGTCAGACATCCGGATTGGTTATTCATCAACGAACACATACAGGAGAGCGACCATACGTTTGTAATATATGTGATAGGAGGTTTGTTGTTTCCTCAAGCCTTAAGAAACACCAGCACACACACTCAATTGAAAAACCATTTAGATGCAACCAGTGTTCCAGGAGTTTTTGTGAGTTATCACCTTTATTGAAGCATCAGGCATCCCACAGAGGAGAGAAACCGTATTGCTGTACTGTATGTGGGAAGAGTTTCCGTTTCTCGTCACACTTTGTCATTCATCAGAGAATGCATTCAGGGGAAAAACCATATTCGTGTACTGTATGTTTAAAAAAATTCCACTTGTCATCACAATTTCTTATTCATCAGAGAATACATACTGGAGAAAAACCTTTTCCATGTAATGAATGCGGTAAGAATTTCAATCAGTTGGCTCAGCTAACCAGACACCAGCGTGTACACACTGGAGAGAAGCTATATGCATGCAGTGACTGTGGGAAGAGTTATAGCACATTATCAAATTTAACTACGCACCAGAGAATGCACAGAGGAGAGAAACCATTTGAATGTACAGAGTGTGGAAAGAGTTTTTGCGGCTCGTCATCCTTGCACAAGCATTTACATTTACACACAGGAGTGAGGCCGTACCGTTGTTCTGAGTGTGACAAGACTTTTATTCGCTCATCAGATATGGCCATACATCAAAGAGTTCATACAGGTGAAAAACCATACCCATGTTCTGATTGTGGGAACTGTTTTGCCCAGGTGTCACAACTAAAAAGACACCAGAGGATGCACACAGGTGAAAAACCATTCAAATGCACTGAATGTGGAAAGAGTTTCAGACAATTAATTCACATGATCACTCATCAACGTATTCACACTGGGGAAAAACCTTATCGTTGTATTGAGTGTGGAAGATGCTTTATTCAAAGATGTGATCTGGTCATACATCAGAGAATACACACCGGAGAAAAACCATATTCATGTTCAGTTTGTGGAAAGGCTTTCGCCCAGTTACCACACCTAAAAACACATAGACGAACCCACACAGGAGAGAAGCCTTATCCATGTCTTGAGTGTGGGAAATCTTTCAGGCAGAGAGCACACCTAGGCATACATCAGAGAATACACAGGAAGGGACGAAAAGGAAAGAGAGTTAGTTGATAAAATATTGAGATTGCTCATAATATAAGTTAAATCTTTTGAGGTTTCATGCTTCTAAAAGCATACTGAATGTGCCCAGCTTCAGTGAAGTTAAACGAAATAACAACACCATAAGTCATGTCATTATAAGATGGTTAGTTTTGATTCTATCATATAGTTCCATCTAGAAATATTTCATGCAAATTCCATATCCAGATGCCTATGCTCTAAGCAGAAAACTCAGTGAGAAGCCACGTTCATTACTTGGATGCAATTCTGACCTCATTATTAGGAAAACATAAAATAAATAAAGCCTCCTCCTTCCTAAGGAAGCTAGTGATGTACAGCTTTGGTATGCATTTGACTATAATAAGAATGGACATCTTCAAACTGTAAAACAAATATTTTCAATTGTGAGATGTAGTTCTGCAAATGTACGAAAAAGACACATGTCAATGGAAGTCTTCCACTGAAATTCTGCACCTTATCGAAAAGGAAGGGGTTAACAATAGGAGGAGGCGTAGATGTTGCTACGGAAGTTTGAATCACAAAATTGACACATTTCATGCCTGAAAAAACTGAAAGTTACATTGCTCAAGCTAGAAGTCACTCTCCCATTTCTTGTTGCCGAACTGCTCCAGAAACGAAGACTGCCCTGAAAATAGCTATTTTAATTATAAAATCTATAAACGGTCACATGCTCATCAGCTTAGCTACAGAAATATTGTATTGAAGGCTTATAGTACAAAAAAACAGCCACATACATTTTGCCTACTCTGGCATGTCAAATATTGAAGGTATACAGCTATAACTAGAAACAATACATGAGTTCTGTATCAAGTCATTATTATTTTGTGATGCGTAATGGATGGTTTCCTCCATCCGAAGAAAACACTATAGAAATTCAAATTTACCTGTGCTGCTTCAGAGGCAGTTTCACTACGCATTTGCAGTACCCATGCACGAAAAGAAGTAGAAGAATCAAATATGTTAGGAGCACCAAACATTCTAGCAATCAACATGGAAAAACATCCGATATGGACTTACAAGTAAATGGAAAAATACATTCAGAGACTTCAAATTTGAACAGAAATAAAAAAGAATTTACCTGTGCAGAGCAATACAAAAGCAATTGACTAAAAAGCAATTCAGCAAGAATTACTGAATAATTTACCTCACATAAAAGCAAAAAAGATGATCAGTAAAATACAACATCTTTACCTTCATAGGAAACATTTTTGATAGAAAGTTGACCCATTTCCAGCATGGTATTCTAGAAAGTAAGTTATTCAAAACGGTGCATGAATAAACATAACATATGTGAATATATCCAACTGAGTGGTCTTGATTGTTTGCCTGTGATTAAGTGTTTGTATGGCACTGTAAGACTTTAAGGAAGGTGACCCTGCATTACACATATGAAAAGCAAGGCAAAGTACATCGAAATGGAGCTCTGCTAAGATGTAAACACGTAGGATACAAGTAGGATAAGGATATAAAAAGGTAACAATTAAAAAAGGTGCTATTAAAAATGTATCTCTATCGAAAACCCTGAAAATGCAATGAAAACAGTGTGTTAAAAATATGGCACTCTAAATATGATAATATTTAAGAATCCATGTGCGTTGAACGAGAAGAAGAATCAGCCATTTGCATCCGAAAACATTTCTGCACTATAGGCTTTGTTAGTGATTCCCAGACATTGCTACTTACTAGTCGTGTGGTGGTACGGCTTTTGATAACCATGAGCCAGCTCTTATTGAATACCACCATATTAATGTGAAACACTCATTGGCAAATGCCCTGTTGATGTCACATTATATATAAATGTACCTAAGGTATATGACTGCTACTTGCTTCCTTCTTGGATTTGGTAAGGTGTATAGTCAATACATTATAACTTGTTGGTTGTTTAGAGCATTGAATATGTTTTTTTCACTTTGTTTCACCAGTTTTGACCAATCTGCTCATCATTCTCTCTCATGCGAAATGATGTGTACTCTTTAACATCATTGGTGGTGTTTTCAATCTGGATGTGTGTATTATTCACGTATGATGAAGGTGCGGTCTACTACCACGCCATTTTGCAGCTGCTTAGGCATGCAAAATATATTTGTGACATTTAACGCTTGGCAAAACTCTATCACTTTTCATTTCTTTATGCGGTGAGCATCAATTTTCTTATAATCACTTGGTGGAAAATGGCTGTTTTAATACTGCATCTCTCACACCCACCAGAGCGGTAGGAGTATGTATTTGCCAACAGCAAAAACAATGAGATGGTAGTGAGGTGAGAGCTCAACAAAATGCATAATCACTTAAGGTACTAGTAAATTCATATTTTTAAACAATGTGAGACTGCAAGGTATTTGCCCGTTCTGCAAAAAATATATATGTTCTACTAAGCCTTATCCTGAACTCGATCTACATATTCATCATCATCATTGATAACTTTATTTCGACCACTGCGGGTCATAAAAGTACATGTTAAAAAGAACAGCATAGCATAAAAATACATTTACAAATGATACATAAAATTTGATAAAATTACATTTCATATATATACACCATATTTACAAACATCTAACGTTTAAAAGTAGAATTAAACCATCCATTATGTTATCAATGCAGTGCGGAACTTTAAGCGCCGACCCGTGGTCTATTTCAAGTCGTTACATGGATTCTGCGCTTAATCCACATACAGTTTAAGAAACGGGAGACAGCAAAAACTAATGGAGGGTGAGTGTCGTATTTTAGGATTCTAAGCGCTTGGTTGCACTTACGAAAACCCAGGTTCTTGCAAATAGGTTTGACCCAACGGCGGCGTGCCAGCCCATATGCCGGACAGACAAAGAACACATGACTTTCAATTTCCAGAGAGTGTTCACACGCCTGGCACACAGAAAGTTTGTTTGCATCCCAACTGCTAGTATATGACCTTAATGGTAGTGTACCCAGTCTAAACTGTAAAAAAAGCTTTTTTGCTTGGGGAGGATGTATCATGTCTAGGAATTCCTCTTTTTTATATTCTACTTTAATATCAAGGAATTGGCTTGTTAGTATCCCAACTGAGCTGCTAGTTTGTAGAGTCATCGAGTTAAGCGACCGGTACCTTTTTATCACATCTGCCCTAGAACGCACAGGGCACGCTGATTCGGGGGATTCCCATAGCTCCAAGAGACCTAACCTAGCACACAAATCCTTAATTATGGGATAACCATGGTACTTTCTTGGTTTTAAGAGAGACCCAAACCTCCTGGAACTCTGCCCGATAGGGAGCTAACTCTTGGACTGTCCACAGTCTTCGCCAGTAGGTGAGTGGCCTCAAGGCCACCTCTTCTCCCGCACCGAATAACCCCAGGTCTAATCTTAGTAGAACCAGGGGGGTACTAGCTGGCAAGGAAAACAGGTTTCTCATAAAGGTATGTTCCACCCTTGCCAGGCTTTTGGGCCGATGTTGTCCCCATAGTTCCGCCCCATATATAGCGGCTGTTCTGGCTTGAGGCTTATATATCTCTACAACAGGCGCAGCCGGTTTCCAGGCTAGTGTTCTATACATTTCCGAAATCCCGCCCACAATCTGAGTCAATTTCAGGGTTGACTTAGCTATCTGTGCATTCCACCCCAGATGTTCCTCGAGAGTAATGCCAAGATATTCAAATGTTTTTACTCTCTCAAGGGGTGTACCCTTCAGGGCCGGGTTTGGCCGCGTCTTCCTAGGGGGATTTAGAACCATGAACTTGGTTTTAGCCTGGTTAATCTCTAGACCGCTTCGCTCACAGAAATCTGCGAAACCATCAAGGATACGTTGTATACCGGTGGCTGTTCGCGACAACAGTAGAGTGTCGTCCGCAAACATTAATGCGGGCACTCTTCCAGTGATCAACCTTGGGGCATCTGTATCTTTTGTATTTAGAAGATATTTAATGAGCCCATTAATGTAGAGGCAAAAGAGAGTGGGAGCCATCACACAACCCTGGCGCACCCCCCTCTGCACCTCAAATCTTCCGGACAATTCCCCCCCCCTTCCGCATCTGACCTGAGCAAAATTACCTTGATGGAGTCTCCTCAGTACTTCCAACAAGTATGATGGGAGACCCAGGTCGTAGAGGACTTTCCACAATTTGTCTCTAAGGACCAGATCGAACGCGGCCCGCAGGTCCACAAATATGAGGTAGAGGCTGCCACCCTCTACACTCACTGATTTCCAGTATAACACCTGGAGTCGGAAGATCTGGTCAATTGTGGATGTACCGGTTCTAAAACCTGCTTGGAATGGGCTCAGTATACTATTGTCCTCCTCCCAGGTCTGGATTCTTTCCAGAAGTACCCGCCCAAGTACTTTCTGTGGGATATCTATCAAGCTGATTGGCCTGTAGTTTGAGGGTAGGAGAGGGAAGCCTTTTTTGAAGGTTGGAACAATCTCCGCCCCCCGCCACGTCTCTGGCGGGTCAGCCCCCATCATGATTGAGTTGTAAAGGACACAGGGATATGGAGCCCATATTTTCTGTTCCGAACGGAACAAGTCACCAGGGATTTTGTCAAGCCCAGGGCTTTATTGGGCAGCAGCTTCATAATAGCGGATTCCACTTCGAGTATTGATATCTCCTGGGCCCCCCCAGTCTGCACTCGTAGGGGGGACTCAGGGATACCAGCTCGGAGTCACCAGTGTGCGGTCGAGTGTAGAGACTACCAAAATGTTCCTCCCAAACAGCTGGGGCTATGTTTGGGCTAACTGCGTTCCTTACAGCCCCGCCATCATTAGTAACAATTGCCCAGAATGTTTTGAGATCTCTACACTGTAATGCCATCTTTAGCTCATCCCACTGTTCTGCCTCCCAAGACTTTCTTTCGCTTTCTGTAGCTCGCTTGTACTGTACCCTTAATAGCTTAATTTGGGGTCGGTTATTTGCCTTGATTGCTCTAGTTAGTTCCCCTTTCAGTATGCGGCAATCAGCGGTGTACCATGGGTGTGTTTTCACCTGAGTTTCCCTATGCGTCTGGATTGGAAAAAAGACCTCTAGCATTTTTTGTGATAGCTGGTTGTGAACTTCAACGGGCCTATTATTCCTCCCCTCTAAAAGGCACAGTTGTTCAGCCTCTGCCATATCCATGAGATAAGGGAGAACCTGGTGATAGATTTGGGAATGTTTGTTTGGACAGCTCCTTATGTGTGGCCATTTAATTCTCCGCCTATTATTATGGAGAAGGAGAGGCAGTGGGGCACAGTCTTGGTTAGTCAAGGGATTGGTCAGTCCCCAACTCCCTGGTTTCATGACAGAACTAGGGCATTGTGGTCACTGTCCGTCCGCTCACAGATCTTAAAATCCTGGATCTTGTCCCATGCCCTTAATTCAATCAAGATATAATCAATGATTGATGATTTGCCCACTCTATTGAAGGTCGCATTTCCTGGGCTGTCCGAAATAAACCGACCATTGCAAGGCCTTACAGACGGAGACAAAGTAAGGGAACGTATTTGGAGAACCAAAGGGGTCCATGCTTTCACCGGTGGGATATTAGATTCGGGAATATTCCAGTGGAGGTTCTCCTCATCAATATCCTCCGTGCCAGATTTCATAAGAGGGTCAAACTGGCAATTAAAGTCCCCCCCCCCCCGATGATCAAACCAGTCCCAGGGTCAAGAGTCTGTGCAAATTCCATCAGTTGTTTAAAGACTACTGACTCTTGTCCACTCTTGGTAGGTCTAGAGTATATATTGATAATAGCTAAAAACGTATTTCCTGGGAGGGATAGCATCGCACATAGGATATCCGGGGAGTCGGTTTTTGCCTCCTTAGCTGTGACGCCAAGAAGGGTGGCTATCCAAGTATTTTGTTTTGGTCCGCATCTCATGTAAGGTGCTGTCAGATAAACCTCACGCGTCATGTTCTAGCTACATGGACTAAAGATACCCATTGCCTGATGATGCTCCATTGAGAAATAGATCTACAGTATTCATGGTGCTCTGGTAGTTGAGTGCTATGAAATGTTACTTGGTGGTTTCTTCTTACGCACTACATGCCTCCAGGATGTGACTTCGTAGTCAGTGGTGGATTATACAGCAACCATATTACAGCTTTCTAAAATATATGTTTTTTTACCTCTAAAGGCCTTGTGAGCCCTACTGTGCTGTTGGTATGTCTAGCGTAGTACATTCATAAGTCATCATTTTATGCTGCTTAGCATTTGCATAGTGCATGAACATCATTAAAATGGCCAAGTACCACCCAAATTGTGCAGTGCAAGGACAGGCGTGCCTCTGTTGAGTTGCAGGCTGTAGGGTTGTAGTATGTCCTACGCGGGAAGAGGTGGGCTGTGGCAAACTTGTCTCCCCCGGTATGCACGCCCATGTCTATAGGACACGTGAGAAGTGATAGAATGCATTTTTGTAATGTAAATTTAATATACATTTTCCTTGAATATTCACTTACATGCATATAATCCACAAATATTTGTTTTCGCCATGTTTACCCTCTTTATGCAGCATGGGCTTCTCGTCCACAGGTACCTGGTACGACAGTCTAGACATCTTTCGTCCACCACAGTAGTGAAGACGTTTTTGAGATGGACAGTATATTATTTTTCAAAACAACAGAAAGAGACAGCAATTTGTAGTAAATGTCCTGGACACATGAAATTAGTATTTGAATTGAGATGAGTTACAGTATAAAAATGGGGATAAAACTATCATCGCCAGGTTTGTCTTGCAGAACTACTTTCTTACAAATGTATTTATTGACAAGAATGCATAATCTGAAACCTACACTAATGAATTAAATCATATAGCTTCAGACTGCATTTTTAGATCTTCCAGAGTTTTTTTTAAACATCTCTTTATTTTGTTTTGCATAAAGAAGCTAACAACAAAATCCCCCTCCACCCCCTCACCAGTCGAGGACATGCAGACAAAATACACATTCATTAATACAGTTATCAGCCCACGGGCTTTGCCAGATCTGGGCATCATTGCAGCAGATATTGTTCGTCCCAAGCACAGTTTTTGAAGGGGCTCCTCGTCTTTTAATCCATGTTTGATGCCCGGTCCGTCCTCTGTCTGGGCAGGCACCTTTCTCCTCCCCCCTATTCAGTCCCTTGTCACCCCTCTGTCCAGATGTGTGTGGGCGGCCTCTCGTTTGGTACTCTAGTTTTTCTACCCCCGTGCACCATTTCAAACCTTCCTCCCATTCCGGCATCATGGGTGGAGTGTGCCCCTCCAAGTGTTGCAGAATATCCCTGCGGGCCGCCATCAAAGCCAAGTTGCAAAGCAGTAGGTTATATCATTCCAGTGTTTGTTTGTCCCAGATTCCCAGTGTGACCAACTGGTGTGTAAGCCTTTCGTAGTCTTCCAGGGTCTCTTGGTTCCTATCGCCCACTCAGTTCCAGTAGGTCCCTAACTTTGGGCATTCCCAGATCATGTGAATTAGAGTTCCTCTCATGTGGCAGCCCCTTAGTCAGCGATCATTAGAGGCCTGGCAAATGGGTCCGGGTGTAGAATGCCCTATGCAGGATCTTCAGTTGGATCAGTCGGAAATCCACCCAGATCGCAATATCTCTTTAGGGTACCCACATGCCTGACTCTGGTCGTCGTCCTTTAGTCTGTAAAATCCCTCTCCCACTTTTCCCTCAGGGAATACTATTGTTTAAAAGTAGATTTGCGACACTGCATGACTCGTCAGGGGGGAACCCAGCACGCTACACTTCAGTGGGTACTCTTCCTCAGGCTGCAGTACTTTGCACCTACAGAGTAGGTACCACAGCTGTTGAAATCTCAGATATTGAGTCCCTGACAATTCATATTCAGTTTGTAGGTCATTAAATGGAATTATTGCTCAGACGTCTTCCAATTGGAAGATCCCCAGCAGGTCCCATTTTGGATGGCCCTCTATGCCCCTCAAGCCATGTAGAAAATCTGAGTCCCAAAGGAGGGTCCGCGGCATCATCCTACCCCACCATCTCAGTGCACGTGTCACCCTCTTCCAACACTAACTACCGTATGTGTCTGGATGGTACCAGGGTAGTCCTCCTCCGTATATGCGATGGAGGTATCCCTCCTGGGACATTGTGGTACAGTCTGCACGCCAGCAAGGTTCCTGCGGTGAGGAAAAGGCCCAGTCATTGACAGTCAACAGCTGTGAGGCCCAATAGTTGAGTCGGAGGTTCGGGAGGGCAATACCTCCCTCCTTTTGGCGTCTAGTCAGTTGTGAAAGGGCTATTCTGGGAATTCCGCCATCCCAAAGCAATACTCTTGTCACACTGTCCACTCTGCGAAAGAAGTTATCTGGGCTCCGGTAAGGGGTATTAAGTAAAACATACAGGAATTTGGGCAGGTAAATCATCTTCTATAGAGCCACTTGACCCAAGAGGGTAAGTGGTAACTTCCTCCATCTTTCCACATTACTATGTTAGGCCTCCAGAACCCTCTCCAGGTTTTCCTGCCGGTATAATTCATGTTTGGGTGTGACAAAAATACCCAAATACCGGAACCCATGGGTCGCCCACCATTATGGGCAGTCCCTTGCCACTGGCGGGACATCAACCCCACGGGAGACCCACTAACTGATGCCAGCTAATTCAAAGCTCCACGTAAGATCCCAAAAATGTCAGCATGTCTAGGATTCTCTGCATAGAGCGCGGGGATCCGCAAGGTAGCGAAGGATGTTATCAGCATATAATGAGACAACGTCCTCCCAGCCAGGGTCCCGTCGAATGCCCTTGATTTGGGCATCTATCCTGGTCCTGATTTAACGTATTTGTGCAACCTTTGGCAGCAGTGGCAAAAAGTAGAGGGCTCACAGCAGTGTCTTACGACACACAGTTGGTAGTTGCTCTCTCTGAGGACTCAGGACAGGGCTCCTGCAAGTTCTAGAGGGATCTAGAGTTTATATATGAGTGGATGACTGCCAACTGTCTTCCGTTAAATGGCAACAATTCCGAGGTCCTGCTGGTCGGGAGAAACACTGAGTTGTGTAGTGAGCATTGGTGGCCTGCCAAACTGGGCGATGCGCCCGCTCCCAAACAGGGGGTAAAAAATCTGGGTGTGTGGGTAGATGGCACCCTTAGCTTTCAGACTCAAACAAAGAAAGTAACAGGAACTTGTTTTGGCATTCTACGGGGGCTCAAACCAGTGCTGAGGTTTTTTGACCCGGCCATGAGGCAGGTAATTGTCCAAGCATCTATTCTGTCTAGACTGGACTATGCCAACTCACTCTACTTTGGAGTCAATAAAGTGGAGATTACATGACTGCAAAGGGTTCAGAACGCTGCCGCTAGAGCCTTGTTAGGTGTGCCCAGGACATGCCCTACCTCCAGTGCTATCCGTCCGCTACATTGGTTGCCTGTAGTAAAGCGCATCAAGTTCAAGACTCTGTGCATGTCTTTTAAAATCTTGAACTCTTCCTCCCCAGACATCTTGGCCAATCTGTTTACACCTTACATCCCATCCCGCCAACTTCGGTCTATGAGCCAGCATCTGGCGGTGGTCCCTCGGGTGAGGAGGGTGCGTGCTGGTGGACGTTCATTTGGTGTATTCGCGGCTAGACTCTGGAACGCGCTTCCCACCGTTATTCGTAGCAAGGAAAACTATATGGCATTCCGCAGGGCCATCAAAACGCATCTTTTTCCATCATAGACTGTTGTGTGTTGTTTTTCTGATTTGCTGTTTTCTGTTCAGCGCCGGGACGCCATTGTGCTGGGGAAGCTGTGCTCTATATAAAACCGCTTAAAAACACAAGAGTGATGGCAAATAATAAGGGCGAGAGTGGGCTACCCTGCTTGATGCCTCAGGACATTCCAAAGCGATCTGAAAGGTCCCTGTGAGGAGGTCGCCTCCTTAACCGATGTACTGCTCCTCCCTACTGTCTCAGAACAGAGCAACAACGATATACGAAGGCAGGGAGAGAAGGAGTTAATCTCTTCCACTGCCTCTTTCGTGCAGGGAGAAGCCCTGCCCGAGGTGCGCAGGAGCCAATGGGATGAAGGGGAGGCAACACCCGTGACGTATGAAGGGATCCCGGAAGAACAGCGGCGGGGGTTGTTCGAACCGACGGAGCGGAGAGAACCTCAGTGACCCGAGGAAGAGGACAGCGTGGAGGAAGAAGACCCTGCAACCCGAGAACAGCACGAAGACCCAAGTCCAGACGCTGACCCTGACGTCGCCCTAAAGCCAGGAGGAGCGGAAACCTGGTCCGAAGAGTGGTGGACACCCCCGGAGGACGCGAACGAGCCGCCGTAACTCTGGAAGAGTTGCGGCTATCGCGGTACGTGACGCGAGAGGGGGGAGGGAATACCTTGGGTCTAATGGGCTATACCTGGGCACTGTGAATATTCTCTTGCGTCACTGTATATCTTCGATACCCCTCCACTCCCGAGTACGTTGTCACAAACACTGGCACTTTCCTGTTCTTTCCTTCTAGCAACTGAAGGCCTCCCACACTCAAAAACCTGCCTCTCTCTACGTATCCCCTCATTTTTTCCTTTCGAGCCTTCCACCTTTGTTTTTTTCGTCCTGAACCTACGAACCGTCACTCTCACACCCTTGTTGTACAGCACCGTTAGGTGTACTGGTGAAGGGTTCTCCACAGTATCGTTAGACAAGAAGGACTTACCCCCTTCTTTTCTTCCTTTTTCTTTCCATTTCCGAGGCTACCTGGGCGAAAGTCCAGCCACCTCAAGAGACGCCTACCATCCAGGAAGAAGATCAGGAAGACGTCAGAAGAGAAAGTCCTCTATTCTTCTTTTGATTTGTTTTATGGAGAAGTGGCTTTGAATAAAATCCAGTCACAATTGATCCAGTACTTCGGCCTCCTCGTTTTTCCTTTCGCCCATCCCTCTCACAGTCCCCATTGACCCGAACTCTCGTCACCTGGTTCTTATAAAGTAGGCTAATCCAGGATAAAAAATGTGGGCCCAAGCTCATCTTCTGAAGGATTACCATCATGTAGGGCCACTCTAGGGAGTCAAAGGCCTTCTTGGCGTCTAAGGCCAGGAGGAGTCCCGGCTCTTGCAGGCGTCCACTGCGCGCCAAGCAACCACTCAACCTCCTCAGGATGTGCCTTGTGGCCCTATATGGCATGAAACAGGATTGGTGGGGATCGACAAGGGAATCAATCACTTCTATGAGGCAGTTTGCCAGAATCTCAGCCAGGATTTTCTTTTAAGTATTGATTAGGGAGATCAGCCTATTGGAGGCACAATCCTCAACCATCTATCCCTCTTTATCAGGACAATTGTGGCTTCCCGGAGGTCAGGCAGCAATACGCCTGATTCCCTGGCTGCATTTAACATAGAAAGCATAGCTTCACAACTTTCGATATTACGCATTTATTGAAGCTCTGTCACTACCTTTGCCCATTCCTTCTCCCCCTGCGCTTTCGTTTGGGCAACCCTCGATCCACAGCAGACTTTTCTTTTGAGCCAGATCACTGTCCAGTCTTCTCTTGTAGGATTTCCCCGCTCAATTGGGCGGGAGCAGCCCTTGCTCTCCAGCCATTTCAAAGCCTCCGTAGCGGTTGTGAAGAAGGTGCGCTCCTGGTCCACCACTCAAAGTTTAGTTCGGGAAAGGAGTTCATATTTCAAGTCGAGAGCTTGCAGCAGTTGCTTCATGGGCACAAATTTGTCTCGCTGGCGCTGCACAGCCCAAGTGTAGTCAGGGTAAATGGTCACCTATGTCTAAGTAAGGGGTGCATGCACCACCTTACACAGGCTGCTGTAGCAGACCTGTGGTGTCAGTTTCAGTGGTCTCTCAGGGGTGGCACAATACATGCTGCAGCCCCTGGGAGGCCTCTGGGGTACCTATGCCCTGGGTACCTAGTATACAAAATACTAGGGAATTATAAGGGTACCCCAGAATCCAATCTGGAGTGTACCTAAAGTACATGCAATCAATTTAGAGGAGAAAGCAGCTAGGCTGGGGTCCTGGATATCAGAATCCCAGCCAATCTAAGTCGAAAACAGTGAAACATCAGCAAAAAGTGGGGGTAACTATAAGAAGCAGATCCTACTCTCCTACAGCTATGGTATGTACATTCACAATTAGAGTAACACACCATATTCTAATTACAAGTTAGTTATGGCTTCTTTGTATTATACAAAGATCCACCACAACATCTGGACCTTATTGGCCCCCAGAACTGATGAGGCAGATTGTAGAGCCTTGTGTCTCTGTTTTCTCTCTTCTCCCAAGTCCCTTTTACAACCGTTATCACTGGCTTTCATATCGGTGTATATGGTCATTGTTAGGGGTGGTTAGAGAAGGAGAAAGGACATTGCTTCCTTTGGACCTTTTGCACAGCTTTAGTACAACCCTGACAAACAGACTATGAACTGGGTTCATGATTCATTAGTTGCTGGACATCATAAAATAGCTAATGTTATAGCAGAAATAAGGAGACATTATTGGTGGTAAATTTGATTTGCTGAAGGTAACAATTATGTACAAACCTGTTCAATTAGTGTTTAGCTAAAGGGTTCTCACATTAAACTGTTGGCTTATTGAGACCTTTGTCTGTTCCACCTGAACTTTGGAATACAGTGTCAAGGGATTTTGTTGTAGAATAACCCAAAAGTCAGGGGTGCATGGCAGTTGTAGTGGTGGAGGACCATTTGATAAGAGGAGTCATTTTATATCTTTGCCAGGGTTGCCCACTAAGATTGGCACCGATTTTCGCATAACACATTGTTCGATTACATGATGTTTTATAGGTTCTGTATACTGAGAGAGAGTTCCAATTTATTTCAAAATTCTGGTTTGTTTTGTGTACAGAACGTGATTTGGAAGTCTCTTCGTTCATCAGATACCCTCCTTAGACAGACATTCAGGCTCAGAGATAGAATTAGTGCATTGAATAGTATTTCAGATATCTAGCTTTGCTACTAGAGGAGGATTGCAGAATGACTCCTTTAAATACAAATGTTACTAACTATATAGGAGATCTGAATCCCCTCAAGCGAAAATATATCGGAACAAAAACATTTGAAGAAAGACATATAAAAGGACTTTACATAAAATCACACAAAGGACTGTTTGAGTTACAGTGTTTTCATTTATTCAAACAATTATAAGTTGAGGAAAATTCCCAAAGGTTGATGGAGGCTGCTCCATAGGTGCACCCATGTGTCTTTTTATATAATGCTCTTTTATATGTTTTTCTTAAAAAAAATGTTCTTATATATTTGCGCTTGAGGGGATTCATACCCCATATACACAGTTCTCAAACTATTGTATTTGAAACAGTCATTCTGCTCCGACAGGACTGTATCGGGACCTAGCTCTGAGGCCTTACAATTATTACAGTTCTAAGTCAGATGGCTGACTGGGTCACATAAGCCGAACCCTACAACCGAAAGGTGACAGTACCGAGACCCAGAAGACCCAGACTCAGAAGGCAGCAAGCAATGTAATTTTGGAGCCTAATACACAAAAGACACAGACTGAGTCCTATCTAAAAAAAAAAGTAAACTTCCAACACTGTCCACTCAATAAAGCAAGCCTCTCATTTCAAGTTGACACCCTTTTCTATCTTTCTCTTAAGATTATGTATTAGTGACCTAAATCAGGTTCACTGGCAGACCCCTCACAAATGTTAACCTGTCATCTTTCTGTTGCCGATTGCCTTATTTAAAAGTTATATTCATATTAATGGGGAGAACAGAGTAAAAAGGACAAAATAGTAAAGTAATACTGCCACACCCCACATCACTGTATAATTTGCCTTTTCTTGGCACCTAATTTAATCAAACCTGTGGCCTAAGTGGGGACTCCACTAATACATAGTTTTAGTGGCCTTCTTATAATCGGAAAGCTACAGACAAAGAAAGGCCCAAACTCAATGTTACGTAAAGTATTTAAGTGACACTGGAAGCATTTAGAGGTGGGCTACTGTAGGAAGGTGGATATCTGACTATGGTTACCCCCAACTTTTTGCCTAGTGTTTTGCTGGTTTCTGACGTAGTTGGCCTGGGATCCTGCTATTCAGGACCCCAGGCTTCCTGCTCTCTCTGTTAAAATGGACTCCATGTACCTTAGGTACATATCCAATTGGTACTGGGCCACCTTATCAGTCCCTGTACAGTATACCTTAGGTATCCAGGGAATAGGTGTACCCAGGGCCTACCAGGGGCTGCAGCATGTATTATGCCACCCCTGGCTGGCCACCCAAATCTGACACAACTGGCTGCACGACAGCCGGGGCAAGGTGGTGTAATCACCCTTTGCTTTAGATATAGTATTTCTGTATCTAACCCTAAAATGGACACATATATTCCTATCAGTCACTCCTATGGCAGGCCTTATCAATCCTGAAGGCAGAGTGCTTAGAATTATGTGAGATGGTGCTCTGGCATGAGCTGAGCCCGTTTGCAGCTTGCGGAACCAAGTCCTTATAGCTGTTCCATGATAACGCTATACCATATACTCTTAAGTGCATTATAATCCTCGCGGTTAAATGCTAACTTTGGCATAGCATTATCAAAACATGTCGAGTAAGGTGTCATACGAATTGGAATACTAACCCCTCGCCAATTCTGGCGACGGGGTTAGCATTCCACCCTTCTAGAGGGACACGACATGTATGTAACTGTAAACCCCGGTTAAAGTTAACTCAAGCCTCAGCATCACAAAATGGATGCTGCCACCACAGACACAAGTCTGACCTCCTGCTGCTGGGAGTCCTTCCAGCGAGGGAGGCTCAGACAAAGGGTTTCCTGCCTTGGGAGGTGCTAGCACCACCCCAGACAGGATTTTGTGTATTAGGTAGGCTCAGGCTGAAAGGAATGAGACATGCCTGGGGCACACAAGGTGCCCTGTGCATACACCGGTTCCAACCAGTTGCTGGGGCACTCCAGCCCCAGCTCTGGCGGGAAACTGGACAAAGGATAGGGGGTCTAACCACCCCCCTTCCTGGTCCCACCCAGGGGAGGGACCTAGTCGTAGTGCAGCCCCCTTTAGCTGAATAAAGGTAGGAGCTGGTCCCATTCCAGATTAGATTACTCTTGACAACTTCCACGAAGAACTCTTGACCTTCAACCTCCTGATCATCAGAAGACTGAAGAATCTCCGCTATGGTCAGGGAGTGACCATCCTGCTTCGCAGGCACCATCAAGCTCCTGTGCGGTTTGCTGCAGAGTCCTTCCATCCCGGAATCCGACGACCCAGCTCGACAAGACCCGGACCTCCAGACCTCTCTGACCTCTACCCACATCCACAGCACAGCTGGGACCCGTGGGTGCGACAAGCAACGTGGAGACGGCCATCTTGAAGAAACCTGCACAGCGCTTCCAGCACGACTCCTGAGGGTTCCTCGAGTGAGTGCATTGGGGACTGAGAAGCCCCACACCGACGCAGCTCCTGCACCAAAGACCAGCCCCCCCAGCATCCCCGTGATCTGCGTGGGGCCCTTTTGCCTGGTTGCTGCCCTTCCTGTTGTCTGGTCACTTACCGGCTGGCTAGTGACCTCTGAGGCAACGACCCGAAGAAATCAACACTGCTAGTCTGGTCCCCCAGACTGGCCCTTGCTTCCTTGTGAAAGAGAAGTATCCCGGACCCTCCTGGTCCACTCTAGACGCCATCTTTGTTCCACCGCGTGGCTTGCATTAGCCAAGGCCTGTTGTCCAGATCGACGATCCGACACCGCCGACAGCAGCAGACTACGTGGGACAGCTCGTGCCTCCAGCCTGGTCGCGAAGAGCAGCTCCTGGTCCGCGCAGCTACAGAGAGAAGCGACCCTTCCATAACCTGACTGCGGCGACAGTATCTGGTTCCCTCCTGGTTCCAGCACCGTCACTGGCTAGTGACCGAGACTCTGTCCCCTTCCCTTTCAGGACTTCTTGCTTCCAGTTCCATCCTTGGAACCACCGGACTCCTCCATCTGGCTGCCTGCCAGCAACTTCTTGTTTCAGGCATCACCGGGATCAACGCAGCAAACCTGACGCAACTTCAGCCCTATGCACCCGCAGCCTGTGGGTTAGGTAACTAAAACTTCTAGGTGCTGAAGTCTGTGTCCACTATCCTAGTGTCCAGGTCCACTGTTGTTTTCCCTCCATCCAGCCGGGTTCGTCCGGAATCCGTAACTTTTCAAACTGTAAGATCCATAGACGTTGGTACGCATCCCGTGTGAGAGTTCCCACTCTGCACGTGAGTCCCGTGGGCCTCCTGCTCCTTACTTACCTCGTTTGTAGCGTAGTCCCAGCGATCCTCCAGCCTCTGGATCTCCTTACAGTATTTTCCTTCCTCACATTCCATTGTTTTGAGTATATGGTTTGCCGTGCCCCTCAGGCACACTTGTAGATATTGTGCGAACTCGTATTTCTTTTGTAGTATTGTCATGTGCTTAGCCCTCTGACCTCATAAAGAGTTCAGAGGTGTTGTTTTAATAAATATATCGTTTATTTTCATAACAACCTGTGTGGTGTCCTTTCATCTGGTATTCAAGGGGTTATATTGTGGTAAAACAGCTGGCTTCACATGCCAAAAGAGTTTAGCCTAAAGACTGCTTTTGTCCACGCTACTAGGATAGCTGGTCTATACGGTTGACTTTACAACCAATCACCATAAGGGTTGTTTGGACTGATACAAGGTGATCACTAGAATTAGTGAGCATCATATATCAGGCCAACTTCTCACAGCTACCAATTGAAGTTTCAAGCCTGGCTTGAGCTAGATGCATGGCTCTGGCTCAGCACATGGCCTTCTTGGAACCTCAAGTTGAAAAAAAGCTGAGCCTTCATATAACCTTGAGCATGCCCTTTGTTCCCTGTCCTGCAGCATAAATCCTTCACTGTGCTGCACTATTTTCACAGATGGGCAGATGCAGGAGACCAGATGGAGTGCTGTGAAAGTACTCCTCATACTAATGATTTTATTATTTGTTGTGAAATCAATTTGCAGCTGGTGTACTTTCATAGCACTTGAGAGAGATGTGATAATGTGAACTGCTGCCCCCAAACCCAGTGAATTAACAAAAATACAAGAAGCTACTGACCAATGGATTAAACCTTTAAAATAGTTTGTATTGGTTTTATATCCTTACCATGGGGGAGGAAGATACCCCTTAGGAATTCTTGATGAATAATGATCAGCTTCATTTTCAACTATACCTGACAGATAGCCCTGAAGAAGCGATTTAGCCACAAAATATATTTCTGTTTTATCTAGTGAATGGCATGACCTATGCGAAACTTGTGAAATTCAAGATCAAACTTTTATAAAATTATAAGAATTAAATGGACTTTTAAATATAAGAAAGGAAGTATCAACATTTACTGTCTTTCCCCTTCGGAGAACCACTGACGAACTGGTATATGTAACTGAAAGCGCTGGAGTGTAACCAGTGCATCTGAGGGGATTAGTGCCAGCCAATATTCATGGTTACCTGTTGTATGTTCTATTCACTATTAAAATAGGAGTATTCCCAGTGGCGTAATGAAACTTGAGGAGGCCCCCTGCAAAGTACTTGGAGGTCCCCCTAGTCCCAAGCAGGAACTCTCAAGTCAGGGCCCGCAACCAATGCACTGTGCCGGAGGGGGCCCCCTGGAGCTCCGGACCACAACCCCCTTTACCCCGGGGGCTGCAGGAGCTAATGTTACGCTCTGAGTACCCCATATTCCATTATTTTAACTTTGTATTTATTTAACAGGGCTTCTTTAATAAGCTTAATTTAACATGTAATATGTGTTAACTCTGATTTAGGGCAAAGAATTAAACATTATGGGGTCCATTTGGATATAGGGCGGATCGCATGGCGGTGGCGATCCGCCTTACATCCTTCCCTGCCCGCCACGCATTTGCCGCCATGGAAAGGCATGCAGATTCTGGAGTTGGGAGCCCGTTGCGGACCCCATGGATGTTGGGGGGATGGGGGGTACCTTTGGTACTCCCCTGAATGTGCATAAACAACATGGCAAGCACCGCGCGGTGCCTGCCACGTTGTGCATGCATATGCACAACATGCGTTTTTGGCATTGCGGCGGGTGCTGCTGAAAGCACCGCCCGCCGCAATTTTATAAATGCAGGATGTGCCTGCCAGTGTGGCTGGTGCATCCTAATTATCCCCACGGGACTGCTGCACTTATAGTGGGCGGTCCCTTTTCACATCAGGATGGCCTAAGTATTGAAGGCCTGATTTAGTTCTTGGAAGATGGGTTACTCCGTCATAACGGTGACGGATATCCCGGCCGCCGTAATATAAATCTCATTGTAACCTATGGGATTTACATTCCGGCGGATCGGATATCCGTCACTGTTGTGACAGAGTAACACGTCCTCCAAGATCTAATTCAGGCCCTTAGTTTTGATGTAAAATGGGATCGAGCAAAAGATAGTCATGTAGTGGCTGAAATGCACAATGTGATACTAGGAATCCGGCATCGGTCACATCTTCCAAGCTTGGCCATGTTATGTTACTTTAGGTCTTTTTTTTACTTCACAGTGCTTTATATGATTTCCTCATCACATGAAAGCACCTTGAAATAGACAGGTTCGACCTCTTGTGCATTGTTTAATAGACTATTGGTGCTGTATTGATAACAACACCCTGGGTGACATGTAGGAGAGGAGGCTCAAGAGGAGCGATTTTCTTCTTGGTTCACTACTGGCATTGTGACCAGGCGGTGATGGTGGGGGCATGAATGTTTAAAATTTCTTGCTGGAAACTATCACGTCTAAAGGCAATGATATAATTTACTAAAATGAAAATCTTCTGTTTATGATTAAATATACTTTTTTTTTTAAAACGAGAACTCATTATATCTCTATCAAACCTTTGTTGTAAAACTACATACAAAAAATATGTTGGCTGGCTCTGCTTATGGCTCAGCGCTCCCTAACAATTTGGTGTCTTGATTCCCAATTCTAAAACCATTCATAAACCCTCACTTTTTGGTGTTCAGGGAGCAATATTCAAGACAAAATTAATAAAAGGTGAAATATTTTTCAAAATTACACATTTTAGGTCTCTTATCCAGTGTTACGATCAATACAGACGCGATTTAGAGAGAAATGCGAGACGTAGAGCCTTAAGATCTATAGCTTGGGCTCGAAAACAGGCTCGTCTCGGGCATTATTAGATCTGTGGCTGCTGGGCTTGGTGAGAAGAAGAGCTTCTTCCGGGTCACAAAGGGTAGAGCCAGCACAAGCCGGGATCCTTGTAAATGGAGCTCCCGTCTAGTTACACGTGTTTTGTGCTCTGATTTTGGGGGGTGTTTATGGTCAGGAGGCCATGTACCCGGACGAGCATTTTGTTTCCCTTTTTTCACCCAAAGCAGCAAGGACGAATAGATTTATGTTGTCTTCGCCCCAGTGGCCATATAAAAGAGAATTGCTTGAGCCCCATAACCATAACTCAATCAATTTAGCATAACGAGACTTGCTTGAGCCCCAGAGCTCAATCAATTTAGCAGCAAAAAAACAACCACGAGCTGTGTGTAAGCAGCAAAACACACAACTGCTACATAACCATGCTCCCTGCTGCACTATGAAGAATTCAAACGGCGTTGTCTGTACAATATACATTACTCAGTACAGGTAGCAACGCCTCCTGAAGAGCACAGTTCAAGCAGGGAATCTGTTAGCAATAAATTTGATTAATTGGCAAAGACGATACTTATTGAGCGGGAAGAACCGACCCCGCTCAGGTAGGACGTTGTCACAATCCACAGATTTTGTTGCTTAAAGTTCTGTAATGTGCTTTTTATTTACAGTAAGACAACTATGCCTCATATACTGGCACTCGCAGCTAATAAGAATGAAAAATGTCAAGTTAATACTTTCATAAAATTGCACTAGTCTGGGTACCACGGCGTCCCCCCACTTGTTTTACCGGGAGCTCGATAACTGGAGCAAATGGAGCCACACATTCACTCTTTGGCCTCTCTGGGGCGAGATCGGAGCCCATTCATAACGCTGCTCACGCGCAGGCTTCTCTGATGCAATCTCATCTAAGGGGTGAGCGAGGGGCGGCAATGAGTCTGATGGTGCAAGCCACCTTTCGTGACGTCACTTCGTGTCATGACGTCAGCGTCCCCACCACTTCTTTTTTTAGGACTTGTGCCCTGCGTATTATGTATGTATTTATATATTTGTTCATCTATTTATGTATTGATTTTGTTGTTTAGCGCTGTGAAGACCCTTACAAGTGTGCAAGATTGTTATATATATTTGGTGAAAACATAGTAGCACATCCATTGAGGAAGCACAGAAGCAAAAAAGTAACACTGTGGAAAACAGAAATAGGACAGCGGTAGATATTGGAGTAGTTAACCCACAGTTCTAGATTACATTTGGCCCAGTGAGACAGGGAAGTCGTTCATGCATGCTAACAATGGCCTAAACTATCAAGTGGCTAGTAATAGGCTTTAGGCTGACCCTTTCCTGGCCATTGACTGTATGAAATAAACCTGAAATAAACGTGCAGCAAAAGGTTTCCCAACAAATTTGTCTTGTGTGTTTATTTATGATGTGCATGCTATGTCCTTCATATTGGGTGAGTTGCCTATATTGGCACTAAGGCTCTTTAGGCTGGCCCTAAATTAATTGAGAGAGATGGCCAGGCCCAGCCTGAACTGAGAACGTTTATTCTTCAGTTCACCCTTTCCTAAATGTAGGAACAACTATTTGCCTGAAGTTCACTTGTAACAGGGCCTAATTTGGCTAATACCATTTACTTCTGTTACTGGAAAATCAGGGACACATTGGCCCTTCTACAGTGCACATGGATTAAAGTAGGACTCTCCATCCAGCTGATTAGTGGAGAGATCATATTCCTAAAAGCAAATGATCCCAGTGCTTCCTCTGAACCAGGGAGCTGACTGTGATCTTTTGCAGTATTTGCACATGATCTAAAAAGATACCATAGGCGCCCTGGGGATGTTCCACTGGTATAGCCCAATCTGGACGGGAGCAATGAAAGCACCAGCGTCCTTTCCAGGTTGTTCTGTAAAGTGAGGCTTCACACAGAAGGCAGCAATGGGACTAGCTCCATCCTAAACAACAGACAAGAGAGGCACAAAGAGGTGTGAGGTTTCTGCACTTGGTTGTCATCATTCCAACTGAAGGAATAATTAAGCAAACGCAAAAAGAGAAACCTCTCCTGGACTCTTCCTCAAATTCCCAAACGGAGTCTGCAGTCTCTCCACACAGCCTTGCCATCCACTCAATAGCAGACTAATCAGCAACTTCTTGCTCACCAAAAGCATCATAACATTTCTTTTCCTTGCTTCAGTGTCTGGGTCTTCCCCCTCCTGCTCAGAAATGCAAACAGTACACTTCCAGTATTTGGGAGCACAGTCCTCATGATCTGTTAGAAGGGGCGATCTCAGGGGAGGACAGAATGTGTACCTGACCACCCTGGGACCCAACTCTTCTAGGAACACGGCCGAGCACTGGCGGGAGACCCTTCAGGGGAAGAGTCTCGTACCTAGGATCGCACGCGCTGAGCTAGCACCACTTGACAAAGGGACACCACACCGTAGGTTCTGAAGAACGTATTCTTTATCTTAGCAAGGAACTGGATCTTTATGATCCGCAGGATTCGTATTTACAAGCAGAGCGGGACAGTCTTAAGGTTCAGGGTCAAGGCAGGTGCGTATGCGGCGCACAGCTCTCAATCCTCGAGCCGGGGGATACGCTACGATCTTGGGTCCAGCCGTACCAGGATAGTCTCCGAGCCGCGACAAAATCAGCAGGGCTTGAGAAGGAAGTCACAAGAGTTCTTACGATCTTTGGGGAGCCGCGATCTAATCAGCAGGGCTCAGGTGTTCTCAAGGTTGCAAGGGAGCCGCGACCACGTCTGCAGGGCTCAGATGTTCCCGGCAGAAGTCCTTCTCTGCCAAGCTTGAGCCGCGAAGATGTCAGCAGGGCTCACCAAGGTTCCAGGGTTCAAGTAGTTCGTCTTCGTTTTTCTGTCGATCCGCGACCAAGTCAGCAGGGCTCTCTTCGTTCCAGGATTCAACTGCTGATCTTTTCCAGAGCACCCCTTGTTATAGGTCGCTTCTCCTTTGGAGTCCGGAGTCCTCGCCGGCAGGGGTCTTAGCGCCTGGGGGCCACTTGTCGGGGTTTTCTGCCACTCGGCCCTTTGATCCTTTGAAGTTGGGTCTGGAGGAATTCCAGACACCCAGCATGCGGGGAGCCAGCCCCCAGGGGGGGGGGGGCGGAGGGCGATCGAAAGCCATCTCTCGAGAGGAGGTCGGAGGTGTGAGCAAAACTGCTCCTCCTTGTCCTGCTCCCGGGAACTCTCTACCCCCCAGCAGGGCATGGCGCGTCTAGGTCCTAGGTCGCGCTGGTGCCGTGGTCGGCCATTTTAGGTGCAGGGGACTGGGCACCGGAGGCCCTTGGGGCCGATGTGGTTGGGGGGGGCGTCCGGTACCGGGAAGATGGAGGGTGATGCCGGGGAAGTCCTGTGTTATCTGTGGGCTGTTGGAGGGAGTCGGGTAGGCCGGGGTAACCAGGGGCCTGGTGTGGTGTATGGGTCAGGGAGGCCCACGCCACGAGGCCGGGTCTAACATGCGTCCCCCCCAGCTGAAAGTCGGGGAGAACTACCCATCCTCTTGGGGGTTCTAGTCGCTGAGGCGGAAGAATCTAGAGAGGCCGTCAGCGCTGGCGTGGTCAGTACCCGGGCGATGTTCTACTGTGAAGTCCATCCCCTGGAGAGAGATTGACCACCGGAGCAGTTTGGGGTTCTCGCCTCTCATTTGCATGAGCCACCGCAAGGGACGATGATCGGTTTGGACTCGGGAGTGGGTTCCGAATAGGTAGGGCCGTAGCTTCTTTAGAGCCCAGACTACGGCGAACGCCTCGCGTTCAATGATGCTCCACCGTTGTTCTCAGGGCAGTAACCTCCTGCTAATGAAGGCTACGGGCTGATCGAGGCCTTTCTCGTGGAGCTGGGAGAGGACGGCCCCAATGCCATGCTCGGAGGCATCAGTTTGTACTACGAACTCCTTGGAGTAGTCGGCAGCTTGGAGCACGGGGGCTGTGCACATGGCTGTTTTCAGGGCGGTAAACGCCTCTTGGCAGGAGGGGGTCCACTGCACTCGTTTCGGCTGTTTCTTCGAAGTGAGTTCTGTGAGGGGACCCACTAGGCTGCCATAACTCTTTATGAATCGGCGGTAATAACCTGTGAGCCCCAAGAAGGCCCGGACTTCTGTTTGGGTCGTGGGGGGTTCCCAGGCCAAGATGGCATCGATCTTTGGTTGTAGAGGGGCGACCTGCCCGCTTCCGACCTGGTGACCCAGGTAAACCACTGAGCCATGCCCGATCTGGCATTTGCTGGCTTTGACTGTGAGGCCGGCCTGGCGCAAGGCCATCAGTACCCTCCGGAGATGCTGGAGGTGCTCTTTCCACTGGGAGATGAACACCGCAATATCGTCCAGATATGCGGCGCTGAACTCCTCTAGTCCGGCCAAGACCCGGTTAACTAGTCTCTGGAAGGTAGCTGGGGCATTTTTCATCCCGAAGGGCACCACCCAGAGGCGATAGTGCCCATCCGGGCGGGAGAAAGCGGACCGCTCCTTGGCTCCCTCCGTGAGCGCAATTTGCCAGTAGCCGCAGGTCAAATCGAAGGTGCTGAGGTAGTGAGCAGACCCGAGACGGTCAATGAGCTCATCTGCGCGGGGGATAGGGTGAGCGTCGGCTCAGGTGACCGCATTAAGCCCCCGGTAGTCCACGCAGAACCGGAGTTCGGGGGCGACACCGGGGGCAGCTGCTTTTGGGACCAGTACCACCGGGCTGGTCCAGGGACTGTTGGAGGGTTCGACCACCCCCAGGGTCAGCAGAGTTTTTTTTTGTTTTTTTTTATATAGCGCGAACTAGACCCGAACCGAATCAGGTATCAGAGCGCTTTACATAGCACCAGTTACGTTACATGAGGACGGACACAAACATTCATTTTTAGGCACGGGGAGATTAAGTGATTTGCCCAGAATCACAGGAGGTTTTGGCGTCGTTACCGAGACTCGAACCCAGGTCCCGAGGTCGAGCACTCTAGCCGTTAGCATCTTGGCGACTTCGACCTGTATGCAGGACCGAACTCTGTCAGGGACGCGGTAGGCTCTGTGCCGTACCGGTGGACTGTCTCCCGTGTCTACGTCGTGGACACACCAGTCGGTGACCTTGGGGACGAGGGAGAAGAGGTCGGTGAACTGCCCCAACAGTTGGCGGCAGTCTTCGCGTTGCTGTGGAGTGAGGGAGGAGGAGAGGCTGACTCCCTCTACGGAGCCATCTTTTTCTCGGGGGTGCCGTTTCCCACCCTTCTTTGACCAGGCTAAGGGGTCCCCGGACGCGGTGTCCATAGAGTAACTCGAATAGACTGAACACCAAGGATTTTTGGGGGACTTCTCGGTAGGCGAACAGGAGGCAGGGGAGGAGGACGTCCCACCTGCGTCGGAGGGGCTCTTCTAGACCCATGATCATCCCCTTGAGAGTCCGGTTGAACCGCTCCACTAGGCCATTTCCTTAGGGATGGTACGGGGTGGTGAATTTGTACGACACTCCACATTGTTGCCAGAAGGACATCATGTATTTGGAGATAAAGTTTGTGCCACGGTCGCTCACGACCTCTCGGGGAAAACCTACACGGGAAAAGATCCCCATCAACGCCCGGCCCACCACGGGGGCCGTTACTGTGCGGAGGGGAATGGCCTCGGGGTATCGGGTGGCATGGTCCACCAGGACTAAGATAAACCGGTGGCCTTGAGAGGTTCTGGGGTCCAGGGGCCCCACGATGTCGATCCCTACCCGCTCAAAGGGGGTACTGATGACGGGGAAGGGTTGGAGGGGAGCCTTGCGCTTTCCTCTACTTTTTCCACTAGCCTGGCACGTGGGGCAGGACTTGCAGTGGGCGTCTACTATGGCGCGCATCTTTGGCCAATAAAAGTGAGTAACCAGGCGGTGGTAGGTCTTGTCTTGGCCCAGGTGTCCCGCCAGGGGTACGTCATGTGCTAGGCCCAGGAGGAAGTCTCGGAAGCGTAGGGGTACCACCAGCACTCGGGCTGACCCTAGTTCGGCAGACTTCTGCTCACTGTATAAGAGGTCATTCTCCCAATAAACCAAATGGGTTCCAGACTGATCGCCTGCAGCTTGGGCTTCCGCCTGTTGCTGGGGTCCGACTAGGGAAGGGCAGGTAGCTTGTTCTTGGCAGAACTCCTCTCGGGAGGGGCTCTTTCGTGGCTCCATTGTGCCAACTTGGGCAGGTCACCTAACTCGGTGACCTGGGCAGACTCAGGACATAAGGGCCCGTCGTCGGAGACGGGTTCTCCTCCTGTGGGGAGATCGTCGGACTCGGGCAGCCTGCTCCTGTCTTCGTCGGCCAGGGTTTGGTTTGGGGCTTCGGGCTCGACTCCCCCAAGGGGGGGCAGTCGGGCGGACATCGATCGGGTGGTGGCGCACACCCATTCAGGTAGGCCCATCATGCTGAGATGGGCCTTCCGTTCTACCTGTCCCACAGAGAACTCTCGAGGTCGTTGCCCAGGAGACAGTCTACTGGTTGGGAGGTGCGGACGGCCACTCGCAACTTGCCGGTCACTCCTCCCCACTCGAAAGGTACTAAGGCCATTCGGCATTAGCTCTCCGAATTGTCTGAGGAAATTACTGGGCAAAAGACATTGGGGAGAATCTGGTCCTCGGTGACTAGCTGACTACGGACAGCTGTGACGCTTGCCCCGGTGTCGCGAAGGGCGTCCACTCTGTGCCCATTAACCGTCACTAGCTGCCGGTATTTCTTGGTGTTGGCGTGTAGGGGGGCTCCGGGGATCATTTCTCGGTCTCCTAGGGAGACTAGGGACATGGCCACAGGTTCCCACTCTTCGGTGTCCCCAAACTCTTCCCATAGGGCTACAGTGGCCATTTGTCCGGCTGGGGGAGCTGTGGTTGTGGGTCGTGGGGACATGTGACACTGGGGGTCACTGGCGTAGTGACCGGGCTGCTGGCAGCGGAAGCAGGTGATACTAACTCGGGGCCCTTGTCTACCTGGGGGGCCTGTATTGGCTGGGGGGGGGGTGCTGGATAGGTCGGAGGTTGATTTCTGGGGGGACTACGCTGGGGACCTGACTGGAACTCCCTCTGTCTTCCTTGGTTTCCCCCCCTCTCTGGCGGGGAGGTCCCTGACTGTTTCGATGGTAGTCCCCTACGGGACCCGGGTGTTTACCCAGCGATCTGCTTCGACGGCCAGCTTCCTTGGATCTGCGAGCTTGCTGTCGAGCAGATGCTGGCGTAGCTCCACAAAACAATTCGTGGACAAGTGTTCCCAAGCAATGAGGTCGAAGAGTTCTTCAAAGGTGGTAACCTTGCTGCCCTTGATCCACCCCTCTAAGGCCCTACTGTAGAAGTTCACGTATTCCACCCATGTAGTGCCAGGGATCTTTTTGCAGTCTCGGAACCGCTGGCGATACCTCTCGGGGGTGAGCCCGTATCAAGTTAAGAGGGCCTCCTTCATGTGGCTGTAGGAAGTTTGCACGGTGGAGGCCAGGTCGAGCAGGGTGTCTCTCCCCTCGCTCAGGAACCGACCCCACAACCCAGCCCCCCAATCCTTCTGTGGGACTCGGTGGGAGGTCATGGCTGCCTCCTTCACCACATCCTTGGGGATGTGGACTTTCGGTTCTACCGGGGAAACGGTCTCTCGGGACCCCGGGGGCCGGGTTTCTTCGCTTCTCGCCTTGAGCTCGATTTCCTTTAAGCTGCGCTCATGCTCCAGCTGAAGTTTCTTCCCTTCGTGTTCTCGTTGGAGTTTTTTTTCTTCCAACTCCCCTTGTACTCGCAATTGTTCCACAGCTAGCTTCTTCTCTGCCAATTTCAGCTCGTGGCTGCGGCTTCTCTCTCGATCTGCTAGTTCTTCCGGGGATAGGCCCCCATCTGGTGCGTTGCTTCGTACCTGGGTGCTGCTTCCCCCTGGGACGCTTCTGGGTTCGTCCGGTTGCCCTGTCTCTCATGCAAATCAGTCTGACCCTGTGCCTTATGGGAACAGTCCAGCCCGAACTGCCAAGCCATGCCTTCCCTGGACCGGAAACAAGCTTCCTAGGACCGGTTTCTGGCATTACAGCCGTCTTCAGCCAGGCTTGCTTGAATCCAGTGGCAAAGTGAGCAAGGGACTCACGTCTGAGCATACTTTGCCACTGGATTCAAGCAAGCCTGGCTGAAGCCGGCTGTAATGCCAGAAACCGGTCCTAGGAAGCTTGAGTCCAGGGAAGGCATGGCTTGGCTGTTCAGGCTGGACTGTTCCCATGAGGCACAGGGTCAGACTGATTTGCATATGCCTTGTCTGAACTGGGGTGGCAGAGTGGGCTAAAGAACGGTGACGGATCAAACCCAGATCTGTTGACTGGGTGTGAGTGTTTGATTGGTTCAGATGCTCCGTCCATCACCACCCCCTTTTGTACCGCTTTGTTCGCCATACGTTTGGCAGGGTATGCTCAGACGCGAGTCCCTTGCTCACTTTGCCACTGGATTCAAGCAAGCCTGGCTGAAGACGGCTGTAATGCCAGAAACCGGTCCTAGGAAGCTTGAATCCGGTCCAGGGAAGGCATGGCTTGGCAGTTCAGGCTGGACTGTTCCCATGAGGCACAGGGTCAGACTGATTTGCATATGGCCATGTCTGAACTGGAGTGGCAGAGTGGGCTAAAGAACGGTGATGGATCAAACCCAGATCTGTTGACTGGGTGTGAGTGTTTGATTGGTTCAGATGCTCCATCCATCACCACCCCCTTTTGTACCGCTGAGTTTTTCACTGGTCTTTAAAGACCATTTGCATGTTGACATACCTTTTGTAAACTGGTTACTGAGGCTTACTTTTTCCCGCAAGAGAAACAGGTACAGGCCCCCTCCTCTCTCCCCTCGCCCTGCTGCCTCTTCCTCTCCTCATTTCTTTCCCCTTCAGCGCGAGGCGTGTGCTTGTTCACATTGCGTTTGAGGAGCAATTTAAGCTAAATCTATTTCTCAATCCTGTAAATGAAGCCTCGCCCTCAGTTCAGCAGCAGGGATGTTAAATTCATCTGGCTTGAGAGGAAACGAGAAAGCAACCCACATAAGATGCCAGCCACATTCACGCAGACACACCTATGCATAACAAGAGGGTCATGAGCACGTCAGGAGGCCCGAGTGCTGAAAGCGGGGGAAGTCACTCTACTCTCTAGACTGGGGGATGGGCCCTGCTTCCAAGAACGGGAAGAAGGACCCTCTGATGCCACGGATCTGACACCCCGGAGGGCAGCAAGGGTGAGCTCAGGCGTCTCATCCTAGACTCGGGCTTGGAGCTACTTGAACAATAATAGTTGTAATTTTAACGTGCATCGTACATTTAAATACACTGGTGTTTCCTTTTGCCTGTTGCAATTCGTGGATAATTCCTTCTGTCCACAAGTTTGTACTCAGGGAAAGTGAAAAATATCTCAATCTCGTCACAAGCTGGAGGTTTAAAGCTTTTTTGGGGCTTTTTCTTAACATTCTCACATTGAAGGTAAGGGACAGCTCTGACGAAGGACAGAATGGAAATGCTCAGGTGGAAATGGGGGGAGGGAGAGAACTGGATAAGGGTCTGGGATATGGAATGCGTGAAAGGGAAGAAATGGCGAGAGCTAGTGTGATGAGTGAGGGGAGAGGGATGCCTTACTTCCAACTTTGGTAAACACTCAAGAAGCATATTTATGAATTAAGAGAGAAGTGTCTACAGTTCACACACATGTGAGGATAGAATGCCATTAAGAAAGATCCATGCCCCCACAGATCCGGCCTCCACTGGTCACACCATGAATTATTATCACCTATCAAAGAATTTTCAAAGTTTTTCAGTTTGCAAAAGATACAAAAATAATGCAGTGGGCACCTGTTTTTTATAATTAGTCCAAGATAGTAAGAAAGCACCAGGACACATAGAGATGGGGTGGACGGGTGTAGCTCCCATTGGTACAGCAGGTGTAGTGCACCAGGGCCCTGAGGACTGAGGGGCACACTGAACCATGATTATTTCTGAATTTCATAATTCAGGCGGCAGTCAGTACGTATATTTCCTCCTTTGCACCAGGGCCCATGCCACAGTAGCTACGGCATTGTGCTGCATAACTAAATACTTATAAGGTCCCAAAAGCGAGACCTACTGGCTACGCCAATGCTTGTTTTTTCTAGTTCCAGTACCCCCTGGGTCCCCACTCTTTAAATGTAAGGAATAGGCATTTTACATTTACTGCAGTAGTGTGAGAATGCATTTCATGAAAAGAAATATAAAATAGGGGTGCCAAAAGAAAAATACCAGCCATTTGATGTTTAAAGAGCCTGCAAAGGCCTCCTCTTGACACTAAATAGGATTGTAAATAAAACCATATGCATTCATTCCTAATGTGACTTTTCTGTCTTTGTTACCTATAATTATCAGTCATGGATCATTGAGGCAGCCCTAGAACACCATTAAAAGTGCTTTCTATTTATATTTGCTGTTCGAAGTATGTACCATCTGGGACCTCCAAATAATGAGCAGGCAACCCTAACCATAGGACTGGAAGTGTGTTGCCGGATCAGCATATTATTTATTTTCTCCACCCTCGATTCCTGATTAATGCCATAATAGCAATAGTTTAACTTATATCTGAAACCCTACGCCGTCATTAATAATATGCTGAGTTACTTCAAGTGTCTGGGAATGCACCCTGCATTCAGAGAACTCACTTTTCATTCTCACACTTCACTTTCACGCTCTAAAATTAATTTGATGAGACATGGGTGAGGGACAGCAGCGATCGGGGAAGAGAGGGAATACTGGGGTGGGTGCTGAGCAGTGATTAATTTGTAACAAAACATGTGCCAGGGACCTCACCAGTAGGCCACTGCAACTTTAACCACCCACCCATTGCCTTGCCAGTGCCGCCAATGACAATACCTATGCAACTACCAATCATAACACTTGTACACGTGTGATTATTTCAAGCCCTCAAGGCTATAAGAATGGCATGGATGTCAGGAGTGTATTATTTTTAATGTATATTGAATTAATAAACAGCTGTCCTGCTCATCTCTAAATTACACAGACCGAGCCACCATGTGGCAGAAGATCATAGTGCCAGTGTGCACAATTAGGTGCCAGTGCGGAGCACCGGAAACTACCTGCTCAAATCAAGCACTGGTGCTGAGGTATCGAGAGAGGGACATTTGTTCAAGAAGGTGTGGAAGAAGAAAGGAGAGATGTGAAAGATGAATGGGGGGACTGGAGAGGTGTAAGATACAAATAGACAACAATTTGAATGGAGAGACTTGAGGTGAATGAGAAGTGCAGATGGGCACAGGAGGTGACTGGGTCAGAGAGGCCATGAGATAAATGCGAGAGACTGTTAGAGATGAGGGCAGTGAAAAGACAGAATGACAAGAGGTGATTAAGGGTGAAGTGAGAAGTTGTATTGGGGAGAGTTCAGAAGTTGTAAAGAGCGGTGAAAGAAAATGGCCTGCAAAGTGAGAGAGGGATCTGGGATTGGAAGAGGAGAGGAGAGAGGGATGACAAGGAGGGTTGAGAGGAAAGCAGCGTGGGTAAATTCCTTAACTCTGCACAAGACCGCCAGGGTTTTAAGGGACCCCTGCTGCTCCCGGCCAGGTGAGCTTCTAATGTGGCAGCGCGTATTCCTGTGGAGTGGAAGGCCCATCACAAAGGCTGACTAGACTTTGTGATGTTAATTGCTGTATTTTGGTTATAAACAGGTACTGATGATGAGGTGAAATCTTTCCTCAGTGTTACTGTGTACAAAAAATGTCAAAATAATGAAGCAATTCTATCCCAAAATAACGCTGCATCACATAACATTATTTACATTTTTTTCCCACACAATTTAGTCAAGCCTGTCGTCTAATTTGGTCCTCACCTGCCTCATAATTCCAGTAGCCCTGTCTACAGGTTTAGAAATGTTTGTCAGGAGGGGGTCTTTACCACTGAAAATGTTGACAGGGGGGTCTCGGCACCCAAAAGTTTGAAGACCTCTGGTCTAATAGAATGCACGCCTTTAGTTCGAATCTTCCATATTTTTCAAAATGTGCTGAATCATCCTTTATTAGGAAGAACTTTGCCAACCTTTTGATGAAGATAATGGTTCTCGTCGGCGGATAGGATAGAGGATATTTCAGATAGCACAAGTGGTGGTGTCTTTACTGTTGAAAACATAAAGATTACTCGTCCTCCAAGGGAACTGAGATTAGGGCCGAATGAACTTCTATTATGTTTGGCTGATTGTCCTGTGACTACCCTCATCTGATTCCCTTTGTTTTCGCAAAATATATTTTGTAGGCTCTGTTTTTATTATTTTTAAACACCCACTAATCTCTCTCTATTAGGCAGTTCTCACACTTCCTAAAAGTATTTGGTAGTTCACCATTAAACGAAAGGCTGAATTATGACGGTGAACTGACAACATACTTTGTGAATTCTAATAGGTCACAGATATCTGAATTTAGAAATATCTCCCAGATTTGCATCTTCACTACCTGCCATGGAAGACATTTTAGGTTTGGGCAGAGTACAACCCATATAGGTCTCTTGTTATAGATTAAAATAGCTCTGAGAGAGTGGGCTGGTTTTCATTTCTACTCTCCATATGCTCTGATTGAGCTAATTGTTCTAGTAATAATTGTTATATTCCAATGTAACCAATGTATGTATACATTTATTTACTTTTAACAAAGTGGTCTTGCACTCTAAAAACAAATGGGTGAATAGTAGAGGCTGTTAGTGTTCAAAGTTCAAACACAAGTGTGGAATTAACTTTTTTAAAAAGAACAGTAGTCGATGTGATTTCATTGTAGACGATTCCTTTTATTCTTTTATTTCTTGACAAATTTCATAAAAACACATCAAGCTATGGACAAGACTGCCGACGCGTTTCGTCCCCCTTGGTAATTCTTCAGGGCTTGATAATTAAATGACATATGTCACATATTCTTTACAGTGTTACGAAATATCGTTTAGTCAAGTAAATGGGATAGGTGTCCCCCTGGAGTTTTCAAGTGGCGTCAAGTTCCTTTCACTTTTTGAATCTCAGAGGCATTTTTGTTAAGAAGAAACTATTGTTGAAGTTGCCATAATGTGCTGAATTAATTTCTGGGAGTTTGAAAAAGAAAGTTTTAAAAAAGGAAAGAAAGAAAGACTCTTGCTATGAGTGACCTGTGTCGAATGCACATGTGCTGGTAAGGTCCTGGCAAGTCTCTGCTGCCCTTATGATGTACATATAATGAGGAGATCAATGCAGAATATTTGCTTACATGTTATGAATAAAATAGGAGTGAGACATGCAAACATGCAAAAGTGGACTTTTAAAGCCATATCAGATGCCCCATGTCTCAAATCTCATGGGGCAAATCCGTTCAATTATAGGACTTTTTTGTGTACATACAAGAAGAGATTCCTGAGCATGTTTGAAAAAGTGCTATAGGGTTAACTTGTGTTTCTTATATTAAGGCATGTGATGTTGTGTATGTTAATTTGTAGAGTCAGGAGCAGCAAAGGAATGGAGCTGATGTAACCGGTGTAAACATACGTTCACCCATCGTTGATGGTGGTGAACCGTAGGAATCTCGTTTCATGGTGATGGAAACACATATGTAATTTAAAGCTTATCCTCAAGAGTAGAGACTCATGAACATGCTCTGTGGAATACTGTAAGGTAAACTTATGTCTCTCAGGTTTACGATACAATGTTATGCGTGCGAGTATTTACTAGTGGACCCAAGAGCGAAAGTCGCTATTGTCAGCATATGGTCGTACTTTACCGATAGTAGAAGCTGTAGGGATGATGTCTCCAAACTCACAGATTATTGTCACTAGTCTTGATGACTTGTACATATATAAATGTCCCAATAATACATATTGTTATTATCATTATTACTGACCGAACGCTAACTAGGGGACATTGTCATTTACACCTATATCAAAGGTTCTAAGACTGTAGGACCCATCTTTGTTCTTTTTTTAAAGAGAATGCGTTCGGCATCTCCACCTGTCTCATCAAGTGTTTCCAAAATCACCCTTTCAGGTTCGTTGGCTCTATGCGGAGAAGTAAGAAAGTGGATACGTATCCGTGTGGTGGCTTTCTTGCATCTGACATTGCTACGGTGTTCTAATTTATGCAGAGTAGATTTATTATTCCATAGTTGATTTTATTTGCCTGCTATAGCCTTGACATAAGCATGGATCTGATTTTGTATGGATTCAAATAATCATTTGGCAATTTAATTTCAAGCCACCTACAATTTGTTTTAAAATGCCCCAAGGTGTGCTGCCTATGCATACTATGTGTTTCTTTGAAGGTGCTAAGGTTTATACGGCATCAGTGAGAGTGGATAGAGGGAACAAACGGTACCATCTAAACTTCGTCTACCCAGATGATATTTAGCGTGGGACAGTAATACTCTTCCCACACCTTTTTCTGTTATTAGTTTGGCATTACGTGGATGACAATGGGCGTTGAAATGGTAAAGGTGGACAACTTCTCACACAGTGTGTATCCTTTGAAATTACAAGTGGAGTTTATAATCTTGATTTTGAATAGCGATGAATAAGCTGATGATAGCCTTGAAGATCTTTTGACTGAAGACAAAATGCTAGACAAAATGGATGGATTAATGCATGGTAAAATACCAGGAAGCTATGGCATACTGAACACCGAGATCAAGGGCTGTTAGCTAGCTGCCCAATTAAATATATCAAGGGGACCTGTAAGGTACCACCTTAGTAATGGCAACCAAGAGACGATTTATCAACAAAGCAGTTCCAGTGTTGGCATGGAATACATAGAGATAATGTTTCTCACGTTATCCTTATCCAGACTTTTTTTTTTAAACTTTATTTTTCAAATTTGTATTATTACAGTTACAAGAACCCCCCCCCCAATTGGCATCAGAACAACACGTATACAGATCGACTATCTCATTAAGGCACTTTTGTTGGATATAGGCTTCACCGAGATACGCGTAAACACATGAGGCATAGCAGAATAACATACATATAAAAAGGTATCATTGTGAGTAAATAACAAGGCCATGCACTATACATTATACTAATGGTGACTTACGATACTCCCCCGGCCTCCTCATCCGTCCCCGATCCCTGTGGCGAAAATAACTCGCCACTCGTCCCTTCTGAATCGCTTTGGGAAGTTTGCCCCCTTACTCCCAATCCTGTAGCACACAAGACTCGCCATGCAAGTAGGTCCTCTTGTAATTTCTCATCTCTCCTGCTGTGCTGCATATGTGTTTCTTCAGCTAAGGACCATTCTCTCACGTCTCTGAGCCATATTTATTTTATTTATTTATTAATTAATCTTGTAGAGCGCGAACAGCTACCCGTAAGGGTTTCCCGGCGCTGATTGACAGTATAGCATAGTAATCCAGAGGGAGTTATTGCGCAAAAACCAGGACTTAAGGCATTGCGGCTTATCGGAGAGATTTATTGAGCAAAAAGCCAGGTCTTAACGGCTTTGCGGAAGCGAAGATGGCAATGCTCTACTCGTAGGTCCAAGGGAAGAGAGTTCCAAAGTCTGGGTCCAAGTACAGAAAAGGAGCGGCCACCCACTCTGGTGAGCCTAAACTTAGGCACACAGAAAAGATGTTGGGAGGAGGAGCGGAGGGAGCGTGTAGGGACATAGGATTTGACAAGAGATTGCAGATAGGAGCGGGCAACTTCAATTTTTATTTTGTGCATAAAGCATAGTGCCTTGAATTTAACTCGTTTATTGAGGTTGAGCCAATGGAGTTGTTTGATGCGTTCGGTAATTGGATCATATTTCCGACATCCACACAGAAGCCGAGCAGCGGCATTCTGGACTAGTTGGAGACGGCGCAAGACCGCCCTGGTCGCCCCCAGATAGAGCACATTACTATAGTCCAATCTAGAGGTCACCAGCGCCGTCACAACAGATCTCTGGGTGTCAGAGGGAAGGATCCAAAAGATTTTTCGCAGCCATCTAAGGATGGTAAAGCAGGTGGCTGCAACTTTATTTACCTGATCCTTCATCGATAGCTCCCTATCGATAATGACCCCGAGATTTCTCGCTCGCTCCGATGGAATGGGTAAATCGCCCATAGTTGACGGCCAATGTCTCGAACTCCAAAGGTCAGGCTTATTACCAAAGACGAGCACCTCCGTCTTATCGCTGTTGAGTTTAAGAAAATTACAGCTCATCCAGCGGGAGATGTCTCTAAGACCTGTTTGTAAAGAAGAAGGTGATGAAGGGTCGGCTTGGGATAGGGAAAATACAATCTGTGAATCATCTGCGTAAGTAAAAAGATGAAGACCAGAGTGATAAGCAACATGTGCTAACGGGACAACATAAAGATTGAAGAGAAGAGGACTTAGAATAGAACCTTGGGGGACACCATGTGGAGAAAGATAAGTATTGGAGGTGGAAGTATTGGAAAAAATTTGAAAAGTCCGGTCAGTAAGAAAGGATGAAAGCCAATGCAAGGCTTTGTCACATATACCAAAGGAGGCAAGGCTACTGAGAAGGATACTGTGCGAAACAGTATCGAAGGCTGCACTGAGATCGAGCAATATCAGTGCAGCCGTTTCACCTCGATCGAGTAATTGGCGAATATTCTCAGTTACTCCTAAGAGAGTGGATTCAGTGGAGAAGCCTTGACGAAAGCCTGACTGGGAGGGATGAAGGAGCTTATTAGTGACGACAAAGCGAGATAAATGTGAATGAATATGCCGTTCCAAAATTTTCGAAAAGGCCGGCAACAGCGATATGGGACGGAAGTTGGCAGCTACATTTGGATCCGCAGTGGGCTTTTTAAGAAGTGGGGTCACCATTGCATGCTTCCAGCTCTGAGGGACCGTGGCTGTATCAAGAGAAGCATTTAACAAAGTGCAGATTACATCTAGTTGAGAAAACTCAAGTTGACGTAAAACCGAAATAGGTAGGGGATCCATGGGTGAGCCAGACTTTATATTGTTTAAAATTTCCAAAAGGGTAGCGGGTACAAGATTTGGCCAAGTCTGCAGTAAGGCCAGAGGAGGGCAAGGAGTGGTGAGAGAAGGAAATACGCTAACGGCGGATTTCTCCTGGGCTGCTATGTCTTTATAAATAGTATCAATTTTAGATATAAAATATTGGGCAAGTTCATCACACTTCGTGTTGGAGAGAGGGGGGGGGTATAGCAACTGTCTGTGAGCCAGCAAGATCTTTTACCACCTTAAATAAAACGTTGGACTTATTTATGGCTACTGTAATCAAGTTGTTGACATAGGTAGCTCTGGTGAGAGCACAGGCCTTATGGTAAAGTTTTAGTTCAGCTTTATACGTAAGCCCAGCAGAAATGGAATAGTCTTTCCTCCAGGTTCGGTCAAGTCTTTTACATTGAGATTTATGAACACGGAGGGTTTCATTGTACCATGGGGCAGGGGAATTGTGGACAGTATTTTTCTTATTTGTGAGAGGGAGGCAAGTATTTATAGCCTCAGCGAGCCAGGAATTTACCGAGTTAGCAGATGCATTTATCTTGTCTAAAATGAGTGGGTATTTAGACATAAGATCATATAAAGTTTTATTGAAAGCAGCTATGTCCAGATTTTTCCAAACTCTTTTTTTAAGATTCATAGCAGGATTAGCTATAACCTGAGTTGTGTTATTTGTTATAGTAAATTTGACAAGATAGTGATCGGACCAGGAGACAGGCAAGGCGGGAAAACATGTAATATGTGAGGAGTTAGAGAAAATAGGATCTAAGAGATGCCCACCCCTATGGGTAGGACCCTTATTAAGTAAAATTAAATTCATGGCGGCAAGATCAGTAATGCAATTATCAGCAGAATGATCATTGGGGTTATCCAAATGTAAATTTAGATCACCAATAACCAGAAAATTACTAGAAGAAATAAGCACAGATGATATTTAGTCCAAAAACTGGGTATACCAGGAATTTGCCGTGCCCGGAGGACAATACATTAGGAGCCCTGTAAGAGTATAATTGGGATTCAAGGTAAGCTTGAAAAACAGAGCGTCACATCCGTTCAAAGTAATAGGGTCCGAATGACCCTGATATTTTTTATTAAAGATGATCGCCACACCACCCCCGTCCTTTTAGGACGGTCATTGCGAACAATGGCATAGTCAGTGGGCAGCGCTTCGGCGATATCAGGGCCGGAGCTGTCATGAAGCCAGGATTCCGTGATGAATAATACGTCCGGTGCTACATCAGTAAGCAAATCGAAAATGTTGCGCTTATGTTTAGGCAAGGAACGACAATTATGACTAATAAATGTAAATCCAGGAGGAGAAGGAATAGTCACTAGTTGACGTTGACTGTTGCATAGTAGAGGAGTATTTAGCAGAAATGGGCAGTCAGGGCAGTGCTGAGGAAAACAGCCAAGCATATCAAATGTATGCATTTCATGCGTACAAGAAGGTCTTAAGTCGAGTAATTGTCTACTAGTGTAAAAGTGAGGCACCGTAGAAAAAGAGCCAGGGGTTTTGGCCCCGAGGGCCGGTTGGGCGCGGACGGGCGCAGACGGGCACGCCTTTGGCGCGCCCGCTGCGCCCGCCCGCTGCGCGGACGGGAAATGACACACATATATACAGGAGGAGGGTGGGAGGGTCTGGGAGGGTCCATATGGGAATCTCTGGGTCCAGACTCTTAATGGCAAAGTGTTCCAAGATAAATATATGGAATAACTAATCACAATCATGATTCAACAATGAATAATAAATTAAGTTTTTGTTCAACATTGAAATCATGAATCTGCTGGCATGTAAGGGATCTGAACTGACATTAGCCAATATAGTTACACGCCAGTCGGAACTGAATACATGTTTTACATTTAGGGGTAATCGCAGTCCAGTTACTCAGTTATTGATAGTATTTCATCAATAATAGAGTATGCCCTCATCAATAAAAGAGTATGATTTATTCAAGTTTAGGGTTATTTTTCAGGTATAATCAACCCTTTAGTTAAGGTCAGTTTGAAGCAGATCCATACTCACAGATTGTATTGTATTACTACTCCAGACGAGGTGTCGAATTGCTTTTTCGGCGAGTAGCACGCTACTCCGGGACCCACAGAGGTACTTTTCAAAAAGCTGACAGTCAAGGAATGAACAAATATCCAAAAGAGAGTTGAGCGCCAGTTCCGATTGTAGTCACATTGTAGGTAAGACAAGGTCGGGGGAACAAATGACTACTTTCATGCTGCTTTCAGTGTGAGATTTGCATGCAAGGAGAGTAGTGGAGGTGTGGTCTGGAGGAATATATCAAATACAATGGAACAAAACATCAAGAACACTTTAAAGCATAACCACCACATTGTTTCTGGAAAATTATGGCTATGGTGTGAGTAATTCAAGTGATATCTTTAACTAAACTACTTTCAGTAATTCATGGCACACCCATAGCTACCTCCATCATACAACTAGGTGTGTGAAGTTGTGAGCATGTTTCCATGAAGTATTCTAATACAAATATATCAAAACTTAAAAATAGAGTACCCAAACATTTGCTAATTATATAACATCTTAGAAATGCATTTTACAACCTAATCAGCACGTGCATCTTTAGCCTTTACCATCCCCCCAGCACACATATCAAGCATTCTTTTGGAAAAAGCAACTTGTAAGTGCTTGTAACGAAAGTAGCACAACCTGTAAATCACGTATTTCCGAGTGGCACAGACTCGCCTAGCACCTTCTTCTCAGTTTGTTGAAAATAATGTGAAATATCTATTTATTAGCCTGGAGGGTAAACAAGTGTAACAGAAAATCTCTTAGTGATTATCCACCTGAATATTTTGGAAAAAGAGCTGTATTATGAATTCCTAAATCTCCTAGAATATATTTACATGCATTGTTTTATAAAATAACATTCATTACTGAGTACTTAACTTAACGTTTTCTGAACTGACTCGAGACACTTGCATTGAGCAACATTTCTACACATTTTTATTGCAACTTACTATTTTAAGTATATTAGTCGTGATCACTCTTGCAGTAGACAAAGGAAATGTATCTTAAAGAAGATAAGCATTGTAATCCTTACAAAAACCTCGAGCTGCAAGGCTCCACTGTGCATGTGCATTTCGAATAATATATCACCTTCTGTTGATTTTCCATTTCGTTTCTCATACTTTCCTATTTATACAGACATTACATTTGTTTATTGATATGTAGCTAAGTTTTGAAAGTGTCACCAAATGTTAAAGGAGGGAGTTTTAGTAAGGTATTGCTTCTAGTTAAAGAGGCTGCTTCTTGGTAAACAAAAACTTCTTACTTCAACTATAATATGTAAAATATGTTTTTTGGTTGGCGATATTTGTGCTTCATAGAGAAGTTTACTACACCTCTGTCCTCCATATGTAACATCAAACCCTTTATCTCAGCCCAGTATATCACCTGTTGTTTCCATTTTGCTGTTGGGCTAAACCAATAAAAGTCAAATGAATTACTGTCCACTCCCTTGTTTTAGGTCTGTTTACAAGGCACTAAGGACGTCCTTCAGGTCCTTGGCTGTCATATCTATACTCATGTCCACCATCCTTTGCATCAGCCAGTGGTTGTTTCAGGTTGTTACAGGGGATTCCTGTATGTGTGTGCCCCATTTTCTTACCTGTACTCAGCAACAAAGTATAAAACAGCATTATTATGCACACCGCAAAGGGAAAGCATAGAAAATATTTCGTACATGTCCCCACCCCAGTATGGCATGTCTAAGTAGTTGCCCCCATGAACTATTCCTGTGAGACAGTACCCTCCCCTGAGTTGCCAGCATATGCAAACTCACCCCTTGTTTCAGCCCATAACTCAAAATATTCCATTACCTTTCCAGATAATTCTATGTCTATTTATTCAATGAAATGAGTGTCCACTCTGGCAAATCTTTGACCCATAGTGATTTACTAGGGCCTCTTGGTCCAGCCCATCCTATTTATATGCATCTCTGTGCAACACCAACTCCAACCGCAGGATTTATGTTGCATTAATTTCCCATGGCTTTCGTAATTTTACACAGTCGGTATAGTTTTGGAGTAAGTTCCAAAGGCATCCACATGACCACAGGCGGTTTTTCAATTATCTTCACCCAAAAGGCAGCTATCAGGGAGCAATTCCAGAGCATGTCCATGTCAAGTGCAGAAAATAGGTCCTGTCCATTCCACACTGTAATCACGGGGCTGACCTACCAGGATATACTTTTCTCAGTGTGACCGGTATCAGGTAAGTGTCGTGCAGAAAGCTAAATTGGAACAATCTGAATCTTTAATTCCCAGAGAACTTCTTCACCTGAGCCCATGCTACCCCTCATTCCCTGTTAACAATCTTCTCCCCCCAACATCAGTGCCCAGGCTAGTTTTACCTTGGCTTCTGGAATGAACTTTTTTTTTTGGAGGAACAGTGCAACAATACTGTGGGCATCATTACGATGCTTGTCGGACCCTCGTCCGACTGGCACCTTGGCGGAAAAGGAGCTGCCCGATAAAGAGTCGGCGGTCCCCTTGCCCTTATTACAATGCGACCGTCTTCACAGCAGTCGCAAAGTACATATTTCCTATTGTGGCTTGTGCTGCGGGCACATACACATTAAAAACATGCCTGCACCGTGTGGTGCAGGGATGTTTAGAAGGGCACCGCAGGTGCCCCCCCAGACCCCATAGCAGAGGGGAAGGGGGGCCCGCTAGGTGCCCCCAAAGTCCCTTTCTGCCTGCATTTTCATGGGGGACGAATTTCCATGACAGGCCAGGGACATTGTAATCCCTATATTGGTGCCTGAGAAGGCACCACCCCTATTGTAGGGATTACTGACTCTCTGACGGTCCCAAGGAGCATATCAGAAAGTGTCGGGATCTCCAACCACATGCATGGTCATGCGTCGGTCGGACTGCAGCAGCAGGTTAGTGGTCGGACCGCCTCCAATGAGCCATCGGATGTGGTCCGACTGCTATCGGAATAAGCCCCTGTATGTTTTGGAATGCAGTATTATATATTTGGGGCCACATGCATCAAGCCGTTTTGCATTCGCAAACGGTACGAAGCGCAAAATTCGGCCGTTTGCGAATGCAAAAACCTTTTTTGGGATGCATAATTTTTTTTTCTTTTTTCGCAATTTAAGAAATCGTAATTTTTAGCGATTTCTCAAATTGCAATAGCATTTAAGAAATCGCAAATTTTGCGATTTCTTAAATGCTATGCATGATTTTGTTTAATTTGCAAATTCGCAATTAGGAAGGGGAAAATTACCATGAAGTAAACCTTCATGGTAATTTGCGAAAAGTTTCAAAAATGAAAAAAAATGCATTTTTAAAACTTATATTTTACACACACACCTGCCCTTGGGACATGTTTGTGAGTAAAATGTACTTACGTGACATTTCAGGGGTGCAGGGGGGGGTCCTTTGGACCCCCCCTGCACCCTTGAAATTGCATTCTCATTTTGCGATTCCTTAATTGTGAATTCGCAAAATGAGAATGCCTTCCCATTGATTCCTATGGGCCTCTAGGCCCATAGGAATCAATGTAATGCAATTCCTTAATTGCGATTCGCAATTAAGGAATCACAAATAAAGAAAATTAAGGAATCGCAAAGACGTTTCCAATTTCTTGATGCATAGGATTTTGCAATTCCTAAATTGTGATTCCTTAATTTTCGCAATTTAGGAATCGCAAATTCCTACAATGATGCATGTGGACCAATGTGTCCACTGATGTCTCTATTATCCTTCTGATCACAACTAACTGCAGCTACACATTGTAACTCAAAATCTGGAACATCCGGTCTTCTTCCTCACTGGGAAGCAGAGGTTTATGCAGGGTCGTCCTGTAACGACTCCAGTCTAGTTCTAATCCAGATCAATAAGGAACAAGTTCATGTTTTTAAAAAACAAAGATGGTAAAGGATATGGAGTAAAGTAATTTAGTATGCAAGTTAAGATGATCACTTTACTAAGAGCGATCCTTCCCAGAATTCAAGAGGCAGGGACTTCCTGAAAGGCAAACATCGTTTCAGCTTTACAGTACCCTGCATTATATACCTTTAATCATGTCAGGCTTTGCAGAATAAATCTATTCTCTAAGATAGTGGAAGTTTAACAGGCTCCCCTCAAATATTCCTAGCATTTTCACTCTAATGCACTACTTCCACTTTAATGGAGTAGATCAGTGTTTCCCAAACTGTGGTCCACGGACCCCCAGGGGTCCGTGACACATTCCCAGGGGATCCGCAGGCAACAGTTTTAAAAGCACTGCAAAGTTCCTTCTATAATTAGCAGTTTTCAAGCAACAATAAACTTGTCAAGATAATACCCGTGATTAATGTACCTGCTGGAGAGAGATGAGAGTTTTATCCAGTGACAGCTTTGAGTTAGCTAATGTAGCACAAAGGGTTAATGTGCCTACTGCAAAGAACGTGTACCATGCGTTTAAAAAAAAAACCTGTATTTTATGTGCACAGGTGAGTGGTTTACTGCTTTTGTCACAAAGATTGTTTTGTTACTGTGCAGTTCATAAGTGGCTACTGTAATCTAGCACAGTGACCTGTAAACTTTCATCAAAGAGCTGCTTGCAAACTGCATGGTACAAGTTAGTACCTTATGTTTTTCCCCAGTCTTTCATTATCGCGATGCTCCTAAAAAGGTTTATTTGGGTGGAAATACATTTTTATTGTTAAAGTCAATGCTAACCAATGCATTATGTTCTGAATCCCAAGTTTGTGATTTTCCAGACCAAGCCCTCTTTAAAATTCCTACCTGTATGAATGGCATGTGAATCCTACACCTTGTAGTCCCCTTTGCCTTATGTAACATTTTGTTTACACTGATTTACACATATGATTCATTGTCTCTATTTGTGTGTGATTGTAAAGTGCTCCGACATCCTACAATGGTACGAGAGATGCTATAAAAGAAATTAAATACATGAGACAACCGGGGATATGGAGTGATGAAAGACACTGTTGGAGGGTGATAATAAGGGAACCATCAAGAACCCCAACAAAGATTGCCGTATCCTGGTGCATCGTAAGGACTTCATTTACTATTCGTTAAAAGCTAATACAATTCAATAGATAATGATAAATGCCCCCTTAGTAGTCAGGGTCACTCACTGCACTTGGTGTGCACCATATGGGGACTGGTCTGAAAACATTTACCCAGGCTTCTTTGGGTTTCCAGTCTGGCCCTGGCAGTAGCAGGAGCCTAGTACTGAGAAACAAAACCAACCATTTAAAAGTTATTCACAAAGATGCAGCACAACCTTCCCATTAAAATTTTAGTTTTTTTTGCAAATTCTTTCAATATAAAATACTAAAGGGGATATTTACAACAGAAGGGGCGGAACATGTCGTTAGCCTCCTTGGCTTAACAACATGCTCCGCCACTTCAGAAGCGCAGGACTGGACCATATTTACAAGAATAAGGCACAGCCCTGCGTTTCCTCCCGTGCTGGCGCAACACTTAGCAGTGTAGCGGCAACACAGGCACCCCTGCACCATAGTGCAAGGGTGTCTGCGTGCAGGGGAAGATTGTTTATGTGCATCCTTTACATAAACAATCATGAAATGCAGTTTTGACACTTCTATATTTGCTGCTTAATGCAGCACACATGGAAGTTACAAAATGCTATTTTAAAAAAAAGATTTTTTATGTGCAAGAAAGGTCACCTTCCTGAACATAAACAATCCAACGAGTTTTGCTTTTTCCATGTGTACTGCACAAGGCGGCACAAATGGAAAAAGCAAAAACAAGGAGAAATGAAGCATTTCCCCTTGTTTAGCCAAGTTAAGATCTGGCTTTCCCTGGTCTTAATTTTGGCGCTGCCTCCTATTTACGCTGCCCTTTAAATAGGGCAGCATCAAAATCAATGGGTGTTGCGGTAGAACCCCCACCGCAACACCCACTGCCCACCCCTTTCACGCTAAGCATTGCATGAAAAGGGCGATTTACAAGGCAGTGTTAAGCCACTTGTGTGTATTTTTTGTCGAATTACTGTTATAATGTTTGAAATTTAAATCTTCCAAATTGCTTGGGGGTCCCCAGCTTCCAGTGGTTACTCAATGGGGGTCCTCAGGAGTCAAAAGTTTGGGAACCACTCGAGTAGATGATTGACTTTAGCTAATTGGTGCACTACCTAGATATTTTCCCCAATTGTTCCAGTCGGTCAATAGTCTGCTTTAAACCCTGGTGTACATCACTAATAATCAAAATATAGTTGTATTACATGGTTCCGCTGAATAACTGCAAACCATCTTGTCCACAACCAACCATTGTATAGTTGCTGCATGGGGCACCATCAAATCAATCAGGGAATTGTAAGTGCGCTACTCACCCGTGAGGGTCGCGGGTGGGGGGGGGATCCGTAGATCTGTCTAGCCGAAGAGCCAGGTCTTGAGGGTCTTCCTGAAGGTGTTCATGGAGGGGGCTTGTCTGATGGTTGCTCGTTCCAGGTTTTGGCTGCAATGTGGGAGAAGGATCTTCCACCTGCTCCGGCTCTGTGGATGCGTGGGGTTTTGGCCAATGCGAGGTTGGAAGATCGGAGGTTTCTTTTGGGGACGTGGAAGTGGATTCTGTCATTAAGGTATTTGGGTCCGTTGTTGTGCAGGCATTTGTAGGCTTGAATGAGGATTTTGAAGGTGACTTTTTTCTCCAACAGGGAGCCAGTGGAGTCTTCGTAGGTGATGGGTGATGTGTTCGTGCTGGGGGATGTCGAGGATGAGTCTGGTGGCGGTGTTCTGTATTATCTGGAGTTTGCAGAGTAGGGGACTTGTTGATGCCGGCGTAGAGTGCGTTTCCGTAGTCCAGTCTGCTGGTGATGAGTGTGTGGGTGACTGTCTTCCTTGATTCAGCGGGGATCAACTTGAAGGTCTTGCGGAGGATGTTGAAGCAGCTGGAGGTGACGGCGTTGACCTGGCGGTTCATGGTGAGTGATGTGTCGAGTACGATGCTGAGGTTCTTGGCGTGGTCTGAGGGGTTAGGTGGGCTTCAGAGGGCGGTCGGCCACCATGTGCTGTCCCATGCTGAGGGGGTGGTGCCGAGGACGAGGACTTCTGTTTTCTTGGCATTGAGCTTTAGGTAGCTGTTGGTCATCCAGACTGTGATGTCTTGCATTCCTTTTGTGGAAGTTGAGTTTGGCGGTGGTGAGATCTTTGGTGAGGTAGAGGATGAGTTGGGTGTCGTCAGCGTAGGACATGATGTTGAGGCCGTGTTGTCGGATGATAGCTGCGAGAGGGGCCACATAGATGTTGAAGAGAGTCGGGCTCAGTGATGACCCCTGTGGGACTCCGCAGGTGATGTTTGTCAGGTCGATGAGGAAGGGCAGCAGTCTGATCCTTTGGCTTCTTCCAATGAGGAAAGATCGGATCTAGTCCAGGGCTGTTCCTCGATTGCCTGCTTTGTGTAGTCTGGTGGTTAGTGTGCGGTGGGAGACGGTGTCAAAAGCGGCTGATAGGTAGGATGAGGGCTGCGGAGTGGCCTTGGTCCAGGAGGGTGCGGATGTCGTCTATGGGGGCCAGTAGGGCGGTCTCTGTGCTATGGTTGGTGCGGAATCCGGATTGGGACGGGTTGAGGACGACGTTCTCTTCAAAGAATCGTGTCAGTTCTTCTTTGACTGTTTTCTGTGCAACTTTGAAGGCGATGGGCAGATAGTTCTTGAGGTCAGTGAGGGGAGTCAGCTGTGGGTTTCTTGAGCAGGGGTCTAACTTCCGCACACTTCCTGATGTCTGGGAAAGTGACTGTTTTGAAGGTGGTGTTGATGGTGCGCTGTAGTTCAGGTGCGATGGCGGCTGTGGTTCTGTTGTAGATGTGAGGGGGGGCAGGGGTCAGTTGGGGCCCCCCGAGTGGATGCCTTTCATGGTCGAGGCAGTGTCTTCGGCCGAGATCGGTGTCCAGTTGGATATGGTGGGCTGGCTAGAGTCTCGGGGGGGGGGGGGGCGTCTGTGGCACCTGGTGGAGGGTCGACAAAGTTGTCGTAGAGGATTTTGAGGTGGAAGTAGGTTCCGAGCTTGTCGAATAGGTCTTGGGATGGGGTGATGTCTTTGGCTTCACTGCTTGGGTTGGTGAATTCTTGAATGATGCAAAAAAGTTCTTTGGTGAAGGCGGAGTTGGCAGGGATTTTGTTGTGGATGAAGTTCTTCTTGGTGGCTCTGATTTGGTTGTGGTAGTCAGTCATGGTGTCTTTGTAGGTGGTGTGGTTTTCGGTTGTCTTGGTGTTGCTCCAGTTCTTCTCCAGGCGTCTGGCTTCTTAGAGAACAGTGGTGAACCAGGTGGCTTTCCTGGGGTGTTGTACGTTGGGGTTGTGTAGTGGGGCGAGCTTATCTGCGCAGTTGGCTGTCCAGGTGTGGAGTTCTTTGGCTGCCTTTTTTGCGTTGGATGCCCAGGTGTAGTTGTCTTGGGTGAGGGTGGAGTTGAGCTGCTCGTCGGTAACCATGCTCCAGTTCCTTCGTGGTGGGCATGGGGCTGGTTTTGGTGCCTTGGGTTTGCAGACGGTGAAGTGTATGCAGTGGTGGTCGTTCCATGGTTGTTCTGTTGTGTGGCTGAAATGGATGTGGTTACCTGCCGTGAAGATGGGATCTAGGGTGTGTCCTGCTCTGTGGGTTGACGAGTTGTTTAAGTCCGATGCTGGTGAGGTTGTCCCAGAGCACGGGTACTCATAGTACGGGCCGCCAGCAGCCCGGCAAACCTTCCATGGCGGTCTGCGGACCTTGCAGATATTGTGCCCGTGTTTAAAAAAAAAATGGACTCTGAGAGACTCTGCTCTGTGGGGGCCGGAGGATTCCAGCGATTGTCAGAGGAGATGCAGGGGCACTAAGAAGAGGTGAAATACAACAAAGCTTTATTAACATGTAAATGGTCTTTGAAAGCCCTGTGAAGTACTCTGGTGGCTCTGTGTGCGCGCCAGGGAAGCTGTCTCAGCCCGGGCTGAGGGCTGACACACACACACACACTCTGACACACACACGGGGCGAGATGACAGAGGGAGGGCGACAGAGAGAGGCAGTCAGGGGGAGACAGAGGGAGGGAGACAGAGGGAGGGAGGCGGAGGGAGAGGGAGACGGAGGGGAGGTAGAGAGATAGAGGGAGACAGAAAGAGGGAGACAGCGAGGCAGTCGGGGGGTGACAGAGGGAGAGTGACAGAGGGAGGGAGACAGAGGGAGAGAGGCAGGGAGGGAGAGGAAAATGGAGGGAGACAGACAGGGAGGAAGGTAGACAGTGAGGGAGGGAGGGAGATGGGGAGGGAGACAGAGGAAGGGAGGGAGACAGAGGGAGAGAGGCAACAGAGTGGGGAGGGGTACAGAGGTTGGTAGGGGTACAGAGGGAGGGAGGGATACAGAGGGAGGGAGGGGTACAGAGGGAGGGAGACAGAGGGAGGGAGACAGAGGGAGGGAGATAGATATATGTATATATACACACACACACAGCAATTGAGTTGTCCTCTTGTAGGAAGCTACACAGCAGGAGGTAGGTATTTAGCAATTTATTGGTGAACAGCTTACAACAGTGAGGCGAAGACCCTCCATTCACATCTTCCCGACGCGTTTCGTGCTTCCTCAAGCACTTCTTCATGGGAAAGGTCAGCAAGCATCAAGCCTCAAATACCGGCACCTTTTCAATAGTGACGCTCGCCTCAGTGGGCGTGGCTCCTGAACAGCCTGCTGGTCATCGTAGTGCCGGGCAAATCATACTTCAGTGAGCAGTTTGTACACTAACGCACAAATACTGCATACCTATGGACATGGCAAAAATCAGCAGGTATGAGGAGAACCCTTCTCATACCTCTACTGTATGACACATCTCTGAGATCAGTCTGCTTGTATGCACCCTAACTATTGAGGCAGCATTTAACCATTGTCATTGTCCTAGATGCAAAAAGCACTCAGTACTGCAAACGTGTACTACCACCTAAGGCTGCTGAAGGTCTTTTCAAAGGTTGATTGCTTCAAAAGCAGATTTTAGAACCACCACCACTCTTCTTTCTTACAGAATGAATTGATCTGTATAAACAATTCCTCAATGGCGGATTAGTTAAAGAAAAGGACGAACAGCATTGCAGTACCAAATGTGTGGCCAAATATATATATATTTTTTTTAATGAAAACTACAAGTGTGGTTTATTTCTGCCTTCACAACCCTAGACCTAACGTTTGCCCACATTAACGGTGTCAATGGGTGAATGTCCAGGTACCATTGACACCGTTGATGTGTGCAAACGTTAGGTCACGAATCTGCTCGGGCAATGACTGACGCATCTCTGTTCCAATGGCTAGCCTCCATTTATGGAGCTAGCCAATGGAACAGAGAGGCGGGACAAAGCCCCCTACTGCTTCTCAAAAGATTTCGCCTGTGCGAACGCTGCTGCGCAGCGAACGCCAGGTGAAACCTAAAAATGGGGTGTTTGCAGGAGAAGAGCTTGAGGTAAAAGAAGCCACAGGGAGAAGCCCAACCCTACATTCAATTAATAATGCTCCAGGTTCTGGAGGATTAATGTAGTCCAAAAATTCTTTGTATAATTGGTCACTGTTGAAAGATAAAGGGATCTGACGCTGCCAGGCTAAGGGGATGCTAATAATTTCCATATGACACATTCCCACTGTCTTATTTTTAAAGGTTTGGGACCAGAACATGAAATCGAGGTTGGATCCTCTGCCATTTATTTATCTGTTTTCAAAACCAACACATAAATAAAAAGTTTGTCATTTACAATGCCAATAGCTCTAACTTTTGCAAAGGCGAGACCGTTACATTGTAAATGCTTGTTCTGGCTTGTTATTACATGGAAGAGAGCAAGGAACATTTCTTGTTCTTTTGCGGGATACACCACCAACTTATATGCAACTGGATTGTTCTCTTATGTGACATTTTTCAGTTGACGGTGGCTTTATGGATTTGTATAACTGATTCTAATGTCTGTGTGAAACTTGCTGTATCCAGATTTTTTCAGTCTGCATAGTACACAAGAAAGAAAATCTACTATATTGCACTGTCTGCAAATGTTGTACATTCATTTCTTATATTTTTCTCATCTAGTATTTGATGTACCTATTTTTTTTTCTTCAAAACTCTTTTTATTGACAGATCTTATATGAGACACAGCACTCCGTACCCCGGAGGAGCTGCAACAAGTACATCATAGCATAATCAGCGATCCATAAAACAATTGAATACATAACCCCTGCCCCCCTACCCCTTTCCCCCACCCCTATGGCCCATGTCCTCCCCCCTGCACAACGTCTCTACGTTCCTCAAGAAAGTCTGTAGTCTATATAGAACATAGTGTGTATGATATCGCCACCATGACACCATCATATCAACCCCGCTTCATCTTCCAGCGGTGCCGGGGGGTTCCAACCAAAGACCCCTGTAGTCCGCCCCCTTTTTCCATATTTTGTGGTGTTTCTTAGGGCAGCCCCTGACTTCAAATATCGGTCGCTCTCACCCCATACAGAAATCCAGGCCTTTTTTCCATGTAACCACTTTGGGAGCCCTGGGATCTTTCCAAGCCTGAGCTACATCCCTCTTAGCTTCTGTAAGACCCAGTAAAAGTAAATGTCTCTTGTAGATGTTACCACCCACTCCCTCAAGCACATGGAGCAGTCCTAATTTGGGGGTACGGGGGAGGTCCCAGCCCAGCACCTCCGACAGACAGTCCCACACCCCAGTCCAGAATCCAGCTAAGCGTACACAGCTCCACACAGTATGTATGAAGGTACCCTCTTCATGTCCACACCTTAGGCACATTGGAGACTCAATCAAATCCGCCCACCACAATCGCTCCCTGGTGTAATAGGCCCTGTGTAAGTACTCGAATTGTATAAAGCACAGGTGCATGGCAATGGCCGCTCCTCTAGGAGCCTCAAGGGCTTCCCTCCAATCTTCCTCCTCCAATTCCCCCACCCAGCGGTCCCGTAAGGTTTGTAAGTTGGAAGAGCAGTGTGTAACTAGTGTTTGGTAAATGCAGGATATTTTCTATTCCTCTAGGTCCCCCATGAATATCTTCGCCTCTATCGGGCTGAATTCAGGCACGGAGTCAAGTCCCTCCAGCGCGGGCGTGATGGCATGCCTGAACTGTAGGCACTTAAAGAACTGTGTTCGGGGCATACAGTATTCAGTACTAAGCTCTTGAAAGGATTTGAGTATCGTGCCCTTCAGGACCTGCCCCAATGTGGAGATTCCTATCGAATCCCAGCCACGGAAGCCCCGCAGCGATGCCAGTGCCGGCAGTTGTCCATTGTGCCAGAGCGGGGTCACCTCCGGTAGTCTCCCCCACCATCCCATACGACGCAGCGACTGTCACCAAATCTGAAATACCACCTGGGTTGCCCTGGGCAGCCCCTTCCTCAGCTTTGCGGAGTATAAAATAGTGTGTAACGTATCCGGGTCCATCAGATATCTCTCAAGGGCATACGCTGGGTCCCCTCTGTCTCCATACCACCATTTATTTAGGACCAGTAGGTCGGATACTGGATAATAGGACAACATATCGGAGGTCGCCAGACCTCCGCAGTATGTGGACAAAAAGCAGGTACGCAAGGCCACTCGCGCCACCCCCCCTGCCCACAGGAACCGGCCCAGAGCCGAGTTGACCTGCCTGAACCATTGCGACGGGATCGTGTAGGGGTGACTTTGCAGCTGGTAGAGAAGGCGCGGAAGGGCAACCATTTTGAAAATAGCTGACCTACCATAGAGGTTGAGGGGCATACGGGACTAAGCCTTCATCGCATTCTGGACCTTGTCCCAGACCGGCAGTATGTTTCGTTCCCAAGCCACTGCCGGCGAGACCGTCAAAAACACTCCCAGGTATTTGAGGCCCCCCGCTGCCACCTGCAGCATCGACGCCCATGCCCCAATCCCCGTGCGGTCACCTAGCACCCAAAGGGTGGATTTCCGCGGGTTCAGATACAGTCCTGAAACTTCACCAAATATTTTCATTATTTCTAGGACTCTAGGTCCCGACCGATTCACATTCGTGATGAAGAACAGGACATCGTCCGCATATAGTGTGATTCTGTCTGACGGCCCTGCCTCCCATTCGAATCCCCGCAGCTGCACGTCCATCCAAACCCATGCGGCCAGCTGCTCCATAGCCAGAGCGAACAGGTATGGCGAGAGGGGGCATCCGTGCCATGCCCTATCGGGAAGGCCTCCGATGTCGCTCCCGCCACCCTCACCGAGGCCGTCAAACAGGTATACAGTAACTTTAGATTTGACATGAAGTGCGGCCCTAGATTAAGAAGCGGGAGGAGCGCAAACAGATAAACCCAGATCAGGGAATCAAAGGCCCTGTCGATGTCAGCCAGTAGCAGCGCCGCCTGGGCCCCAGTTCTCTCCATTGCCTCTACCGCCACATGTGCAAGTCTGATGTTGTGTCTCGTCGCCCTACGAGGCATAAATCAGGCCTGATCCAGGTGGATCAGTTCCGTGATATAGGGGAGGAGTCGATTTGCAAGCGCCTTGGCCAGTATCTTGGCCTCGATGTTTAGGAGGGAAATTGGCCGATAGGACTCATGTCTGTCAGGGGGTCTTCCAGGTTTACAGAACACCACAATTTCTGCGAGTTGCCAGTCCGCTGGCAAGAGACCATGTTCCCTCGCCGCTTCCAAGGCCGCCTTGTAGTGGGACCCCAACTGGAGATGGTACTTCTTAAAGAACTCGGCCGGAAACCCATTGGGCCCAGGGGCCTTACCGGTATTAAGCTCCCCCAGGGCCATGCCCAGTTCCTCGGCCGACAACGGAGTCTCCTGCGGGAGCGCGCAAGGCGGAAGGTCGGTAATGAACTTGGCAACGTCTAGCTCCGGGAGACATTCCCGTGGAGCATATTGGGCCGCGAAATATTGGGCGAAGCTGTCCGCTAGCTTCTTCGGGGCTAGGATTGATACCCCAGCATCATCTCTAAGACCCGGCAGCGCCTGCGCTTGAAACGTATTTTGGCAGAGCCTATGCAGCATCGTACTCGATTTCTTCCCCCATTGATAGATTCTGCTCCTTGTCGACCCTCGTCCAGTAGCAGGGACGTATATGACTGCTGTGCCAGGAGTAGATGTCCCACCTCCCCCCCGTCTCGCGCAGCCCCGCACCGAGTCTCCAACAGCTCCACCTCCGCTGCGGCCCTCATCAGCTCCTCCTTTTGTTTTCGCCGCGCACCAAGCAATATCCACCCCACGGAGCGTGGGTTTCGAGGCCTCCCATATCGTTCTCACGTCAGTCACCGTACCTATATTCTCCTCCCAATAGTGGGCTATAGCCTTCCCCATATGACGCTGGTAAGCCTCCTGTTGCAGATTCCAAGTTGAGAGGCGCCACCGAAATGGCTGTCGCTCCTTATCCAATGTAACGTCGATTGTAACGGGAGAGTGATCTGACAGTCCGCGTGGCAAGATGGTCGCCGAGTCAACCATCCCTATTACGGCGCGAGGGACAAAGATGTAATAGAGTCTAGAAAAGGATTTATGTACAGCAGAAACATATGTGTATTCCCGATCTTGTGTATGTAAATAGCGCCACGTGTCCACCCATCCCATTCCCTGCACCAAGTTTCCCAGTTTGGTGGGTGTATCTGCATGTTGCTCACTGCCAGGTCTACAGCAGTCTAATCGGCATTGCATTACATCATTCCAATCGCCTCCTATCACTGCCAGACTATCCAGAATTTCGGCCCATATGGTAAACAATTTCTCAATTAATGTCCACTGTAGTGGGGGCGGGGTGTAGACACTCCGGAGTACAGGCGACTCCGTACCTATCGCCCCTTTAATAAACACATATCGGCCCGGTAGATCGATCAATTGCGTGGAGTGGATTTAGGACAATCTGCGTTGCACCAGAATCGCCACACCTCTCGACCCCCTCACAAACCCGGCGTGGTAGACCTGGTCATAGCCATAGCGCGTCAGGCTTAGCGCCTTATTACCAAACAGATGCGTCTCCTGTAGCAGGAGAATGTCCGCTCTTTCTCTCTTCCCCTGTCGTAATACTGCACCTCTTTTTAGCTTATCTAACATCCCCCGCACATTCCAACTCATCACTCTCATTGAGGCTTTAGTCAGCCTCCGTCCGGGGTCCTCAACCGCCATCCAATCGCAAGCATAGCAGTGGGTTCAGCAATGGGCATAAACACATTCTAATCAACAAACGAAACAGCTTTGTGCAGTGCAACTCGCCCCCCCCCCACACTTCCCTTCAACCTCCCCTTCTCCCCCCTCCCCCCCGTCCCCAACCCCAAAACTCCTGACCTGGTAACTTTTCCCTCAACACCCTCCCAACTCCCCCCATACCTCAGCAACGTTGTAGTAACTGTCGCAGCATAGGGTATCGCCAACCCCCAACGGGAGGCTGGAGACCATCTATCCCAATGGATCCCCATAAACAGCCCCCCCAATCCCCAACTTACCCCCCTGAAATACGAACTCCTCTAAACCTGGGGAATGCGTCCGCCCTCCCTCCCTCTCGCTCGCTCCCCCCACCCACACCTGCATCCCATGTTTGCAAAATCATAGGCCTTCACACCATTCTGTCTGTGAATGTCAATGTCTCTTGCCATTTTCTCAAGGGTCTCGCTCAGCACCGCATGCCACAGATTCAAATCATACTTTACCATCTTTCACGGGTCCAACTTCTGAGCATCTGGAGCTTCAGTCTCCCCAGCCCCCTTCTCCTTTGAGGGCGATCGTTTCGACGTTTGGGATCTCCAGTTGCTCCTACTCCGTGAGCGTCTGGGGGTCCGCTGTGGTGCCGCTGACGAGGACAAGTCAGGATCTCGGGCAGGCGGAGTATGCGCCCTGATTCGAACCGTTTCATCGGTCCAGGTGAACACCTCCTCAGGAGAGTTAAAGAAATGTGTGCGGGACTGATAAACTACCCGCAAGCGGGCCGGGTAGAGCAAGGCATATTGAATCTTCAAGTCCCAGGGGTGAGCTTTAGCCGCTGTAAAGGATCGCCGTTGTTGTTGAACCAGTTTCGTGTAGTCTGGGAATATCAGGATTCTCTGGTTGTCGCACATAAGGGGCTCCTTCAGTCGCGCTTGCCTCAGGATAGTGTCTCGATCGTGGTAATTGAGTAGTTTGGCTATTACCGGCCGAGACCGCTCCCCAACCAGCGGTTTCTGTGTAAGCGCTCTATGTGCTCGTTCAATTATGAAACAGCGAGAAAGGGACTCCGGCGGGAGCCAGCCCTCCCAGCCACCGAGTTAGGAAGGCCTCCATGTCTCCCTTCTCACAGCCTTCCGGAAATCCAGCAAACCTCAAGTTGTTTCATCGAGCCCGCCCTTCCGTGTCCTCTGCCCGGAGCACCAGGCCCCTCTGAATCCCTTCCATGTTGGCTACCTTCTTCTTCAGGATCGCCACGTCGTCCTCTACTCCCGGGTTTCTGGTCTCAGCTTCCGTTATGCGGGCCACAGCATTCCTCAAATCTTGTCGCAGAAGGGTAACGTCCGCCCCAAGGGCCCCTATTTTGGCATCCAGCATGTCTCTAGATTGTGTAATTGCCGCCATAAGTGCTGCGTTGTCCGGCCCCGGCGCCTGGTGACTTCCCCAGGCTCCCGCGGTCCCACTCGGGCCGGTAAACTTGTCAAGTGTCCCCTGTTTCGAAGTGCAGTCGCCGCTCCCGCCTCTGGTCATTGTCAAGGACGGTCAGGGTTGCTCCTCCGGATTCCGCTGTATTTAGCTCTCAACTCCCAGTACTGTTCCACCAGAGGGGGGCTCCTCGCTAGTTTTTCGCTCGTCCTCCAAGGCCCAGCCGGTCTCGCCAGCCACCCCCCCAACAGGTTTCAGGACCCAGATGGTCAGGCAGCCGCTGTCTCAAGATGCTCTTGGTGACTCAGAAACGCAAATGTCCGTCTCTAGGTGTTGCTCTGCCCGCTCGTGGTGCCACTCAGCTCCTCTTCTGGTTCCCGCAATGAGGCGTCTCCAGGTCCCCAGACTCGGGACTCGCACCCACTGCCCCCGGGCCCTGCCCCTGTACGCCCGGTTTAATCCGTTGCACCGCTGCTACGCTCCATGCAGGCCACTTCGCCACGAGCCGGGCGTTTTCTTAGATTTTGCGCCACGGTTCGACTCAACCGCCGAGCGGCTCAGCACACTTCCCTTCCCGGGGAGGCACACTCACCCCCTGGGAGCTAGGAGGGGTGGGGTCCCCTTATTGTCCGCCGCCACAGGCCCGTTCGTCGCGGTCCGATACCACCGCCGGGCCCCTGCTAGTCGCCCCTCCGCTGTCACCACTCCACTGGGCCACCACACCTTCCTCCCCGGGTCGGCTCACCGTGTGGAACGCTGCGTCGTGCCCCAGCCGTACCTCGGAGATACAACCATCGCCTCCGGCCAGCCGATTCTCAAACTTTAGGGCCCGGCTGCACAGCGCCTCCCAGGCCTCTCCACCGCCGTGTCTCCGGGCTAACCAGGCGATTCCCGCTGCCGTAGGCGCCTCCGTGACCCACTGTGTCAAGGAGCAGTTAGCGCCACCTAGGCATCTGCCGCTGTCGGTGATACCGCCTCCGTGCCGCCGGCCCACCACTGCGCGCCGCCGGCCTTCAGCCGTCGCGAAACTCGAGGTCCCCGGAGCCTCGTCTCGATAAAGGCCACACCACCTCTGGACGTGGTTTTCGGTCTTCCGCACCTCTGATTTGGCTTAGCTTCGCTCCAGGTCCGCCAGCCCCCTTCAACTACACGGCACCTCACCGGGACGCCCTTGGGTGAGGGGAAGGCAGGATATTTCGTTGGATAGTGAATCGGTGGGACGGAGCTCTCCTAAGCTGCGTCCGCCATGCTGGCTACCTTGGCCACGCCCCCTGATGTACCTATTTTAACTTGGTTTTGTTATTTTGTACAGTCTTCCTGGGATGTAACTGTTCTAGCCAAATAAACATTGCATAAAACAATTACACTAGCCACTTAAGCATAGTGAGATACATGTAGAAGGGAAAAATTATCGAAGTGTTTAACATACGGGGGACAACGAAGACAGTGTGCTACTTTACTATTTAATTGTATAACCTGTGCACCTCTGGGACAATACCAACATCACAATTCTCACCTCGGCCAGCAGTTCCATTATAATTTATAAAGCAGAACATTGTGCAAATCAAGGAAAAACAGCTATGCCTTTGATAACATTTATTAGACTATTCAGAAGAGATTTAGAAATCCGGACTAATAATTTTCAAATATTCACAGATTGAATCCGAGCATTTTTAATGAATAATAACTTAAACACATAAGCTTGAACTATTAATCCATCTCTCTTGTAGGGAAAATGATATGAAAGTAACCAATGGGGAACATTACAAAGGAATTCATAATACAGTTACCAATTAATGACAAACTGCTTGGCTCATAATGTAAATGATTCCGATCACATGTACATAAGAAGGAAATTTCCAAGAAAACCCGAGTGAATAAATAATTATTTAGAGTACTGCCTGAACACTGAATTGCTCCAGTGAACAGAGAGATGTGCAAGAGTTTTTAGGTAAGAGACGTTTATCTGTATATATCAAATGCGAGTACACTTCCTATATTCATGACCCAGTAATGCAACGGTCTACTTAAATGTGTCTGGTGAGATGGAAAGGCAAAGTATAAGTTTGGATTGCTCCAATATTGCAATTCAATTATTTTGAAGCAAGTACATGATTCCATAACAGCAAGATAAAGTAGGATTAAGAATAATCTGATCTTCATTTTTTGGTACTACAGAATAAAACAAAAGAGTTTTCCATTGTAAAGGTCATTGCTAGCAGTTTTACTTTTCATTATTGCACTTTTGTCTGAAACGTTTTTCTTACTGTCTCCAGCTCAGATTATTTCATGCTGCACTCTTTACATAGGTAGATGAGTGGACTTTTTTCAACGTTATCCTTGATGATACTGTACACATCAAGTAACATATTTTAAAGGCTGGATCTTTTCTAATAGGTGCAGAATTGCAAAAACCTCTTACTATAAGCCATTTACAACACCCAAATGTTATCAATACATTTTTTCAACATCTGGATGATGTTGGAAACATTTCAGGTTTCCTTGCACACAGTGGTTAGGCCTATGTTTATGGGCCTGGAAAACTGTAAAAGTGGCAGTCTTATGGTGGAGATCCTCCAATTCCTCCAAAAAGCATATTAACATTCCTTTACTGTCCCCATTTGCCCGAATAATTAGTATAAATCATATCCTTGTTTGCTTTGTGATGAGTGTCTCCAAGATAGAGGGCTGTATAGCTGGTGTAACTGGAAAACGACTCATTCTTCTGGCAGAGTACTAGAGAGTTCTCACAAATTAATGGCAAGTCCTCATATGTTTTACTGTGATTGTGTCAAGAATAAATTCATCTCTAATTTTCACATGGCCACTATATACTGCAGTTATTAATATTTCTATTCAAACTTGTTATAAATTAACCAGCATTGCCACTGCAAAGGATTTCTTGGACATCATAGTTATAGCTATCTTTTTCTGTTTTGTGAACATGCAGTTCAGTGGTGATTGTATAATAATGATCAATTGTTATCAAGATTCAAGGCATGGTCACAAGCTCACGTTTTCATGTAATACTGTTTCAATCATTTCCGCTGTGTATTTTTTATAGTGTGTGTATATTACAGAACTTTCAGTTCTAATGGATCAATTGAGGTACTTTGTATTCTTCATGTGTGCATTCTACCACATCTGTATCGTTCTATCAACCTGCGTGTAATTATCATAGCTTGGCAGCTTCTAACTACATTACATACACCATGTCTAAAACAGGAATTAAACTTCTTGAGTTTGGTCAGGTTATATTAGTGCTCCCGATTTACAAGTGCAATGGAGAAAAAAGTTAATATATTTTTTAACACCCACGAAAATCAGTAATTGCTGGGATCAGACTGTTGGGTGTGATAAAGAGTTTGTGTAACTACTTTTACCCGAAACATGAACACTTCATGCACATTTAGGTTCTTTCTCTACCAAAATGTGCATCTGATGGTATTTACCCTCACTGAATGTTGGCATGTTTGACCTGCAAAGTTTACCACAACAAATGATGGGTGTTAGGTGTTTGCCATGAAACTCGTTGTGGGTTAGAAGCTGCACACATCCGAATTAACCGTGCCACCCATAATGGGATCCATTTTTCTGAACAATCAAAAACAAAATTGTAGATTTTGGTGGACTTCTGACACCTTTCTTGGAAAGATGCTGGTAATTAATCAATATTTATACATTCCTGAGGCTGTCTCTCTTGGAGTTTGAACAATTTTTGCCTCTCCATATGTTGAATGTAGTAGTCATTGGGAATTGATACTTCTATGAGTTTCACCATTGTTTTGTGTGGCTTTTTAAGCTTCTCACTTGTGTGCATGTTCTTGTGTGTAATCAGGTTCCCAGATTGACTAAAACACTTTCCACACTCATCACATTTATACTGCTTCTCTCCGGTGTGCGTTTTCTTGTGGGTCATTAAGTGCGATGACTGACTGAAACACTTTTCACATTGATCACAAATGAATGGTTTTTCTCCTGTGTGTGTTCTTTTGTGAACTATAAGACTTGATGAGTGCCTGAAAGCCTTTTCGCATATAGTGCATGTGTATGGCTTTTCTCCAGTATGCTTTCTTTGGTGAATGATGAGGCTCGATGTTTGCCGGAATATCTTTCCACATTCAGTGCATTGGTATGGTTTTTCTCCAGTATGTGTTCTCTGATGAAGAAGCAAGCTTGATGCCCAGCAATAACTCTTTCCACATTCACTACACTTGTAAGGTGTTTCGCCTGTGTGTCTTCTCTGATGAAGCATCAAGCTTGCTGACCGACTGAAACTCTTGCTACATTTAGCACATGTCCAGGTTTTCAATTCTTTCGCTTTTTTCTTTCTTGCCATAGTTCTAGGTGAATGAACAATTGTTTTAAATTCAGGGCGGAGAGTTGTTATGATTACTGCACAGCTCATTGACGTATTTTGTGAAAAGAGCTGTGCTCGGCTTGCTTCTTTCTCTTTTAGGCATTGTATGACCTTCTCTTTCATGTTTCTTGACAATATCTCACGTGTCTCCATTTTACAAGTTCTGCTATTCCAGTATTTATTCTTTATCTTGACCCTAGATCCATTCACTGAAAGATAAAAAAATCTACATATTAATTTCAACAGACTCATCACTTAACTTCCTCATGTAGTACCATCTTAACATTTGGTTTAATAAACTAAAACTCCAACAAAGGATTCATCTGTGAAGGAAAAAAGATTATGCGTGATTCTAGCACACTGAGTAGCTCTTATTGTAAACACATTCTCAACCACTAGAAGAATGAACCCCACTTACAAGACAAGCATCTAAATAACTATGGGTCTGATTCAGAGTTTGGCGGATGGTTTACTCCATCACAGCTCCAGTTAAACGAAGTGCAGAGAGTACCCAGTCCATCGGTCCTGGGGGCAATTTAAATGTAACACCAGCTAAAGCCCCATTGCAAGTATACCCTATTTTTTTTTTAAATGCAACATAATACATCTAGCATCACAGGTTTCTCGATTAATCCCCATTTTATTGAAAAATCCACTGTTCCTTTAGTTGCTGTGCCCCTTGGGGAGATTCCCCCCCTCGAGAGAAAGCAACGGCCTACAAGTTCAGAGTGGGAAGAAGAAGAAGAATGGGATTCGACGTATCCCTAAACGGAAACAGAAAAAAACTGCGGTTCCCCACCGTACTTGAGGAGTTAGATAGCACAAACCCGCCATCAAGTAGAAAAGTCCCTGGGCCCTCGGGCCACCAGTATTGTCTGATGGCCATAACTTAGGGCCTGTTAATGAAAATCAGCTAACCCTTTTAGACCCCTTGCAGAACAAGTTAGGGAAGCAGGGAGGTAGAGGGATGCCTAAAGTCACTATGGATGGCACAGAGAATCTGAGGTACTCCTTCAATCAGCTTACCAAGGACCCAGTAGAGACCCTGCACCAAGAAATGTATTAACACATACTTATGCTACGGTGTTAGAACAGGGCTCGGCTAGCAGAAGTGCCTCTCTTTCCCCTTGCGGGCGGGATACTCTCCCAGTACGGTTTGACCCCGGCCAGGAGAATGTTAGGGAGGAGGGGGTTCTATCACAGCTACTAGTAGTAATAAGTTTAGGTCAGTGAGGGGATCGGACTATAGGTCAACTGATAAGAGGCACACTGGGCCGAGTACCAGGCAAGTGACTAGTATTTTGACTTCTGTTTGATACTGATTCGGCCCTAGTGAATAGAAGTGCCCTTTTGCAGCTCTATTTAGAAATAGAGGACTTGCAACTGGTAGCAAGCAAAGACATTGAGTTGGTTTATCGAGACTTTAGGAGTGGCACCCCAAACACAAGAGTCACATTTACTTCAGGGGTAGTTGCAATGCTAGTCGTGCCAATGTAGACACTTTTAGGAAAAAAGGGATGGATGCGTTTCCATTTGAGAATCCCCGGATGGTTCCGTTTGAATCCCCTGGGAAAATCTATTAGGAACCAGGTAGTAGGTTCCCTATTCCCATGGGCATCATAAATCCTAAAATATCAGTAGGGAGTAGTTTAGGAAAAAGAGAGATCAATATTATAGGCCCCTAGTTTCAAAGGCCCAGTAGTCCCGTAGTGGACCAGGGGAGTTGGGTAGCTGGTTCCCTGAATGGTTCAAAAGAAATTACAAAATTGCCCTTGCTGCAGAGGTAGCCAATTGGGAAGAATTTTATCCTGGAACCTAGTGGGGGTAGGAAAAACCAATTGTAAGCTTCGCTTGTTATTAGAACACAACCCTAAAATAATTTGTCTACAGGAAACATGGAACTGTGGCGATTTTCATTTTGAGAATTTCTTTGTATATTGTTGTGCAGCAAAACCCTCCTTAGCTATTTTACTTAGCTGTACCATAAAATGGAATCCTGTGGTTTATATTCATCCCTCTAAGTGCTGTATGGGAGTGAAGTTGAGGATAGGTAAAGATAAACTAGGGCAGACTGTTTCCCATTGTCTGGTAAATGTGCATATTCCCCCAGGGAGAGCATCCAATTCACTGGTTGATTCCATTTGCCCCATGTGCAAAGGATAAGTAGCTCTGAAGAGTGCTCCTAAATTATGATGGTGGGTGCTTTCAATGCTGAATTTTTTTTACGGTTCTGTCACGTCTTTCTCAAACCCTGAGTTAGAGGAAGTATGGTCCATTCCAGAATCTTTACTGCCCTACCATTTAAGATCGGATAAACAAGGCTTGTCACTCTTGCATAATCTGAGAATGTTTGACCTTGTGATGTTGAATGGCAGATTCCCATGCCTCTTATACTTATTGGGGCCCATATGGACACTCACTAATTTATTATATGGCGGTGTCATACCAATTATTTGGTGTATGCTCACAATTCAAGATACTGCCAACAAGTGTGAGTGATCATGGAGTTTTGGCTGTGGATGTTAATATGAATTTGAGCAGCCGAAACTTTGGAATCAAAGGGATGAAAGCATTGTATATAATTGTACTAATGGGCGTACTTTTTGGTCAAATAAAACGTTTCGAAAATGTGGTCTCCAATCACATACAGGAATCCCCCATTGCCGGGTTTGAGAGAATTCTGTCTGTAATCAGAAAGTGGGGAAGTAAAAAACAAGTTTTCAGTTCTGCATTAATTAATCCCTTAATCAGGGAACAATTTAGGCAGTCCTCAATACCCAGACAAAGGGAAATTACTAGATTAAAACAGGTAAGGAAAAGGAAAGTGGTATGAGACCGTGGAAGGGTAGAAGACGCAAACTGGGTCAAACTATGAGAGGCCGTCCAGTCCGCTGACACCAGGAAATATTGGATGTTAATAGCAAAATTTTGAGATGAGAGAGATAAGGCAAAGACCATTCTGGTATCAGTTGAAGAATGCAAAACCTAAGGGGAAGAGGGGCGGAGTGTTGAACATTGCAAGCACTCACCCCCAGTCAACAGATCTGGGTTTAATCCATCATCATTCTTTAGCTCACTCCGCCACCCCAGTTCAGACATGGCCATATGCAAATCAGTCTGACCCTGTGCCTCATGGGAACAGTCCAGTCCGAACTGCCAAGGCATGGCTTCCCTGGCCCGGAAACAAGCTTCCTGGGACCGGTTTCTGGCTAATCAGCCAGGCTAGCTTGAATCCAGTGGCAAAGTGAGCAAGGGACCCGCTGCCTGCTATACGTGGATGACGCCATATTAATGGATTTAAGCCCAATTGTACTCCAAAGACAACTTGCTGAGTTAACTAGGTACACAAAAGAATACTACTTAAAAATAAATATTTTGAAGAGCAAAGTTGTGGTTTTTAGATATCGGGGATGTAGAGTCAGAAAGAACATGCATTGGGTATTGGAGAACGAGAAATTTGAGGTAGTAAAGTTTTACCCATATGTAGGAAAAAAATTCAAACAGGTGATCCAGCAGCAATCATATGGATCAATGCGGAGGCAAGGCAATTTCTCAGGACTCTGCAATCAATCTATTCTAAACATACTGCGGGGAAAAGACATTTTGCACATATTTTATCAGTTTATAAAATAAAGATACCGCCAGCACTGAGCTATGCCTGCGAAACAGTAGATGCACAAGAATGGGATAAATTTGAGAAAGTAGAGGGAGGGATTTGCCGCCAAATTTGTAATCTGAATCGCGCTGCTCCTATAGCAGCGGTTCGGCTAGAATTCGGTTTACTATCCAGGTACATGCGCTCTATGGCTGCGTGTTTAAGAAGGAGTAACGCACTAGGGAATAGCACTGAACGCCGAACGGGTAGCATTGTGCGAGGACATTTTTGTCATCATAAAGGGAAAAAGTGTTCTTTTTAGGAATTATCAAACAGCCAAAAAACTGTTCGGTTTGGATATGGACAGTATGGTAGTGCTTCCCAAACAAGTTCTGAAAACCAAAATTTATTTAAAAAAACAATCTTTGAAGTATCTCGTAAAAGAGACATTTTATTGTGCGCAGAGAATAGTAATAATGAATGTATAGCAGGGAGTAGTATCTTTAAAAAACCACTACCTTTATGTTTTATGGAATCTCCAACTTGTAGTATGTAGAGCTTTTTTGCTACTTAGGTTGAATTTAATCCTGTTAAGAATTGTAACAGGAGCTTGGGAGGGCCTTAATAGATATGAAAAACTCTGCCACTTATGTAATTCCTGTGTACAAGACTTAAATCATGTTCTATTTGTTTGTCCCATATTATAACCTTTACACCATAGATACGTAAGAATTTTTTTTTTTTAAAGTACAACATTGCAACAGCAGAAGAAGCCCGTAACGGTCTGCTGCCCCCCCCCCCCTCTGAACTAGTTTGTTTTAAAATGTTTAGCTTTTTGAAACAATTCTTAAATATATTCTAGAACAGTATTGGTTTATTAAGAATGTATCCGAGCACTTGCACTTTTTTGCTACTCACTATGCTGCTAGTTATCGAGTACTGTATTCTGAATCGTAAAACCTTGTTTTTATTACGAGTCTTAATTCCCGCGCACTTTTACCATGCTGCTAGCTATTGTGTACTGTTCCCCGAGTCGTAAAGCCCTGTTTTTTATTATGAGGTTTTTAATTCCCATGCACTCTTATTAGGCTGCTGGCTATTGTGTACTGTACCTTGAATCGTAAAGACCCCAGTTTTTTTACTATATGTCTTTAATCCTTAAGCTCTTATTGCAGTATTGTGTAAATATATATTTCTGTAATTACCCAAAAAATGTAACTAAAGTTCTCTAAGAATCCCACTGCGGTAATCTGATTGGTTACAGCTCTGTATACTTGGCACTTGAAAGGTCTTTGGATCGGTTTCTGTACATATGCTCTTCCTCTGTTTTTATACAGAATGATGAATTTTATATGGTAAAAATTAAGAACATTCTTCTTTTATGGAAGGGTTGTGATGACTTTGGAAGTATATCTTCTATTTTATGTGGAGCTCATCGGAGACCCGAATCATAATAAAATAAACTTGAAACTGTTCGCCCACAATGACTGAACAAACCACTGACCATTTCATACAAGCATTTGCAATGCAATAGGTCTCGCATTTACGAACGTTTGAGCTATTGGCAATGCAATAGCTTAAACTCTTGCAAATGCGAGACCTATTTCATTGGAAATATTTTTTAGTTTACTTGCGCCCATGCAGCACTTTGACATTTATGGAGAAACAATGGAGACTATAAATATGTATAAACCGGAGGTCATGGCAGAAGAAACTTGAAACCCAAAATGTATGTGCATTGGACAGAACACACTTGAGGCTCTAAAGCGGTTTGCACTGGAGGTATGTACCTATAGGGTATTTCTGTCAAGCAAGCCTAGCCAAATCAATCAGGACATTTGTTACGCGCGCTACATACCCGTGAGGGTTTCAAGGCGTTGGGAGGGGGGGGGGTGCTTCTACTGATCGAAGAGCCAGATCTTGAGAAGTCGTCTGAATGCCAGGAGGTCTGCCGTAGGTTGGTGGGGAAGGTGTTCCAGGTCTTGGCGGCGCGGTGGGAGAAGGATCTGCTGCCGGCGGTTGTTCTTCGGATGCGTGGCACTGTGGCGGGGGCGAGGTCGGCGGAGCGGAGTTGTGGGTAGGGGCGTAAAAGCGGAGTCGTTTGTTGAGGTACGCTGGCCGGTGTTGTGGAGGGCCTTGTGTGCGTGGATGAGGAGCTTGAAGGTTATCCTCTTGTTGACGGGGAGCCAGTGTAGGTCTCAGGTGGGGTGTGATGTGGCTGTGGATGTCGAGGATCAGTCGTGCCGAGGCGTTCTGGATCCAGTGCAGCCGTTTCAGGAGGTTGTTTGACGTTCCTGCGTAGAGGGCATTTCCTTAGTCCAGCCTACTGGAGACGAGGGCCTGGGTTACTGTTCTTCTCGTTTCGGTGGGGGTCCACCTGAAGATTCTACGGAGCATTCGTAGGGTGTTAAAGCAGGATGAGGAGACGGCGTTGACCTGTTTGGTCACGGAGAGGGTGGAGTCGAGGATGACCCCCAGGTTGCGTGCGTGGTCAGTGGGTGTCAGGGCTGTTCCCAGCGATGTCGACCACCTAGAGCCGTCCCATGCTGAAGGGGTGGAGCCGAGGATGAGGACCTCCGTCTTGTCCGAGTTCAGCTTCAGTCGGCTGTTCCTCATCCATTCGGCGACGGACTTCATTCCTTCGTGGAGGTTCGTTTTGCCAGTGTGAGGGTCTTTGGTGAGGGAGATGATCAGTTGGGTGTCGTCAGCGTAGGAGATGTTGAGGTTGTGCTGGCAGGCGACGTAGGCGAGGGGTGCCATGTATATGTTGAACAATGTTGGGCTGAGGGAGGAGCCCTGGGGTACGCCGCAGATGATCTTTGTGGCGGTGGAGCTGAAGGGGGGGGGGGGGGGGGGGGGGAGGGGGACGCTCTGTGTTCTGCCGGAGAGGAAGGATGTGGACAGTCCAGGGCCTTCTCTTGGATCCCGGCCTCGTGTAGGCGTGTTTGTAGTGTCAGGTGGCAGACCGTGTCGAAGGCAGCTGACAGGTCCAGGAGTATGAGGGCTGCTGTTTCTCAGTTGTCGAACAGGGTCCTGATGTCTTCGGTGGTGGCGATGAGGGCGGGTTCGGTGCTGTGGTTGCTGCGGAAACCGGACTGGGATGAGTCCAGGATGTTGTTGTCCTCGAGGTAGCGGGTCAGTTGCTTGTTGACGATTTTCTCGAGGACCTTCGCCGGGAACGGGAGCAGGGAGATGGGACGGAAGTTCTTGAGGTCCTTGGGGTCCGCCTCGGGTTTCTTGAATAAGGCCTTGATCTCGGCATGCTTTCAGCTCTCTGGGAAGGTTGCTGTCTCGAAGGAGGTGTGGATGACTTTCCGGAGGTGGGGTGCGAGGCTTTGTTGAAGACGTGGTGTGGGGATGGGTCAGACGGGGATCCAGAGAGTACGGAGTTCATGATTTTGATGGGGTCATAGTCGTTGACGTTGGACCATGCAGTCAGGCGGCAGGTGATCGCGGTGGAGAGGGTCTCGGGGGTTAGCGGGGTGGTCATGGCGTTGAAGCGGTCATGGATGTCTGCGATCTTGCGGTGGAAGTAGGTGGCCAGTGAGTCGCACAGGTCCTGCGAAGGGGGGGATGTCGTAATTGGAGCTGGGGTTGGAAAGTTCCTTCACGATGTTGAAGAACTCTTTGCTGTTATGTGCGTTGTTATCCAGTCGGTCCTGGAATGCGGTCCTCTTGGCGGTTCTGATGAGTTGATGGTGTCTGCGGGTGGCGTTCTTGAGGGCCGTGTGGCTGTCTGCTGATCGTTCGCGGACCCAGTTTTTCTCCAGTTTCCGGCAAGTATGCTTGGAGGCCAGGAGGTCTTCAGTGAACCAGGTGGTTTTCTTGCTGGTGTGGCTGTTGGAGAGTATCTTGAGCAGGGCGAGGGTGTTGGCGCAGTCGTTGATCTACTGTTGGAGGTTGAGGGCAGCGGGGTCGGGTTTGTTGGGGTCGGCTGATGGGCTCTGGGTGAGGGCTGTAGCTAGCTACTCTTCTGTGACTTTTCCCCAGCAGCGACGAGGCATCTGTTGGGTGCTGCGATATGCGGTGGGCTTCCTGATGTTAAAGTGGATGCAGCGGTGGTCGGTCCATTGGGGTTCGGTGGTGTGGTTGAAGGAGACGTGGGGGCTAGCGGAGAAGATGGGTTCTAGCATGTGACCGTCGGCGTGGGTGGGTGTTGTCACAAGCTGTCTGAGTCAGAGGTTGGCGATCAGGGTGGTGGAGTTGATGTCATTGTTGTTCTCGAGGTGGAAGTTCAGGTCCCCGAGGAGGATGTAATCTGTGGATGCGAGGGTGTGGGTGCTGATGAGGTCAGTGATGGAGTCGCTGAACTGTGGTCTGGGTCCAGGGGGTCTGTAGATGAGGGTTCCTCGGAGGGTGGTGTTGGGGGTCGGTGTGAATCTGGAAGTGCAGGTGTTCCGCGGTACTGAGGGTGTCGTCGGTGCTAGTCGAGACGCTGAGGGTGTTCTTGTGGACAATGGCAATTCCACCTCCTGCTCCGTTGGTGCGGTCTCTGTGGGCAATCTTGTAGCCTTCCGGGATGGCTATGGAGATGACAGGTGCTGAGGCGGGGGTCAGCCAGGTTCTCCTTTAGGAATGCGACGTCTGGGGCAGTTGAGTCTAGGAGGTCCCAGATTTCGACGGCGTGTTTGGGGGTGGAGCGAGCGTTGAAGAGGATGCAACTCAGGTGGTTGGGCTTGTTGGTTGGTGGTTTCGCGGGTTGGATACTGTTGAAGCTGCAGTTCCGGCAGGTGAAGGGCCCTTGGGTGCGCTTCGGGGTGGCCCGGTAGCAGGTGTGTTCTCGTCCGGGGTTGAGTACGTGCAGGGTGCTCGCGTCGTAGTGTAGTCGGGTGTCGTGGTGTCTTCAGGGTCCAGGGGTTCTGGCGCTGGGCGCTGCCCAGGAGCGGACAGGTACAAAAGGGGGTGGTGATGGACGGAGCATCTGAATCAATCAAACACTCACACCCAGTCAAAAGATCTGGGTTTAATCCATCACTGTTCTTTAGCCCACTCTGCCACCCCAGTTCAGACATGGCTATATGCAAATCAGTCGGACCCTGTGCCTCATGGGAAAAGTCCAGCCCCAACTGCCAAGCCATGTCTTCCCTGGACCGGAAACAAGCTTCCGAGGACCAGTTTCTGGCATTCCAGCCGTCTTCAGCCCAGCTTGCTTGAATCCAGTGGCAAAGTGAGCAAGGGACTCATGTCTGAGCATACCCTGCCACACTTATGGCGGCCAAAAGCAGTACAAAAGGGGGTGGTGATGGACGGAGCATCTGAATCAATCAAACCCTCACACCCAGTCAAAAGATCTGGACAGGAGCGGACAGGCGCAGACGGGCTTGCCTTAGGCGAGCCAGCGGCGCGGCCGCGCAGCGGCCGCCATATAAGGGGATGTGGGAAGGAGGAGCAGGTGGGAGCGGGGTGGCGAATGGGAGGGCAGGGAGGCAGCAGCGGGAAGGGGACGGCGAGATACAGAAGGCAAAAGGGGCGGGGCAGGGGCGCTAAACATTCAACAATGCAGGGCAACAGAGATCAGTAAAAAATAAAGAGGCACAGTACAGTAAGGAGAAAAATGACAAAACAAGGAAAAAAGTCACAGTACAATTTTACCAGCGGGGGGGGGGGGGGGGGGGAGGGGAGGGCGAACTCACAAGGCGGCAGCAGCTGGCTTAGGATAGGCACACACATGCGGAGCTGTGCGGTGTGAGGGGCGGCCTGACCTGCAAGCAGGGTCAAGGGTCGCTCCCTCTATCGTGCAGCGGCCGCCATATAAGGGGATGTGGGAGGGAGGAGCAGCTGGGAGGTGGGAGCGGTGTGGCGAATGGGAGAGCGGGCCGCAGGGAGGCAACGGCGGGATGGGAACGGGACGGCGAGATACAGAAGGCAAAAGGGGGGGGGGCAGGGGTGCTAAACAGTCAACAATGCAGGGCAACAGAGATCATTAAAAAAAAGAGAGCACAGTACAGTAAGGAGAAAAATGACAAAACAAGGAAAAAAGTCACAGTACAATTTTATCAGCGGGGGGGGCGAACTCGAGGCGGCAGCAGCTGGCTCTTGGCAGGCATACACAGGCGGAGCTGTGCGGTGTGGGGGTGGCCTGACCTGCAAGCAGGGCAGCAGAGCACTGTACGTGGTCAAAGACAACCATCATAGCAGCAGAAGAAACTTGAGACTTTAAACATGTATGCACTGGAGGTCATAGTAGAAGGACATTGAAATATGCGCTTTTGCTGTGTGTTTAGAGATGTGTGCACTTGTGAGCAGTAGACCCAACTGTGTGGCAGTTCTGGGCTGTGTTGGATGTGTGCGAGGTGTTTCGTGCAATGTACCCTGGTGCTTGAAAATGTTGTCCACATTGTTCTGCTAAATAAACAGTAAAGATGGGAACCAATGAAGGCAGTGATTGAGGAGGGGCTCACAGACCAGTGGCAGCAAAAGAGGCAGTCAAGAAGAAAGCTCACAGCGTTGAGGGAAGATAGAAGATAAAATGGGAAGACTATCGACAGCTAGAAAATGGGGAGAGACTGGACATCTGTACCACAAGCACATTCTAGGTATCCCTTCAGCACGCGAAACCTACAGGACTGTGGGGACAGGCACTGGTCCATAGTCACATAAAATGCATAATCTGGACACCCTAGCAGGATATGACAGCAGATTTTTCTTCCAGCAATGACAGTAAGAATAACACATCTTCTATAAAGCACTTTAATCCCATTGGGCAAGCACTGAAGTAAGAAGTTAGCACTGCTTATCTCAGCTGTAACACAGATTGATGTCTGAAAGGCTTTGTCAACCCCATCAACAGTTAACCCAGCAACCTGCAGGTTTTATAGGTAGAATCCTGCAGCAAGCACATTATGTTGTCTTAACATAACAGAGTGAACTGACCTTTTTTTAAACTTGAAAATATTACAATAAACACATTTTTAAATACATAGGAGAGGCAGAAAATGTTGATTTTTACTGTGCTAGGGCATTGCCCACAGCGTATGAATGAGAAAATCTTTAAACTAAAAAGTGTAGAACAACTTTTTTGGGGGACACGCTAGTCAGCCGATACTTCCTCTCTGCCCCTGCCGACCCATCCCCTCCCCCCCTTACTTTCATTCCTCCCTTCTTCAGTGAAAATATTTTTTTCCACATATCACTTACACACACTCCGCAAAATTTCAGAGAAGCACAGTTTTTAAGTTTCTTTTGCGCTTGCACTTTGCATCATTTAGTGTTTTGTCTTCCAGCTGAACTATGCGCCAGGACCCGGAACTCAACGGGCACCTAGATATGCCGCCCCTCTCCCCCGGGAGTGCGTGCAACGTTTGGGTGTGCAGGGGCAGACAGCCTGGCTCCAAGGCCAGCGTTCACTGCTCGGACTTTGCAACACAATAATTATGATGTGAAACGGTTGGCAATAAGAGATGGAAAGTTTGGGAAATACAAGATATACCCCCTCACCCGCCCTAGAGTGTTCTCGACTGCCCACAGAAGAGTTGCAACTTGAGGGAAGAATAGATGCTTAAAAAATATTTGCAATGCCATACGTTTCGCATTTAAATGTCCATTGTCCCGGCTGCATAGAAAGTGAAAGTGCGCATGGTACACTGAATGTAAGCAAAGCACGTTGTTGTGCCTGAGGTAGGAGAAACTCAATGTAGAAAATAGGGCTTACAAGACTAAATGACAAGTACTGTGTAACAACCGAAGTAAATGGGCCAGCCGCCATGGGAGACAAGGCTGTACTAAGGAGGGACTGACAAGCCTATTAAGGAATCAGAAGCCAGCATTTATGAAAGACAATGACACAAGCCAATAACAAATACGGGTGGAGTGTGGGCAGGGCTTCGATTCCATACTCCAGTACAGCAAGTCTCGCAGAGCTGCTTATGCGCGCTGACTCTAGGCCTGACCTAAAAACCCTTTAGTGACAATAGATAAGATGTCGACAATACACAACCAACCAATGCTTTTAAATACTAATGGTTGGATGCGGATTGACAAAAGTGGCAGGATAGGCATTATTAACCAGGCACAAATTCTGAAAGTGAGATTCAATATGGACCTGTATTTGTACTAGTTTGTTAGTTTATGCAAATGTTGGTGATCACATTCTGCATTTCACTGAGAACTGCAGGTATCCGAATATCTATGGCACTTGAAATCTTTGTTTCTTTCTGCAGAAACTAGTTACCTTTTTCCAGCACTTGCCCATAGCATGCCACAACTATAGAAGCAGACACATGCTTGTGTTTTGGGAAGGACAAGCAAAACACAGCAACATGCATGTCCAAGCCAGAGGCAGAAAAGGCCACCAAAATTAAAATGAAGAGCGTTGTTCTCTGGCTTGATAACTGAGAAAAACTGGTACAGATAACTAAGACAGTCACCGAAGTACTGATGGTCCCTGTTACATTGGACCCGTAACGCCACCGGCGAGCTGTCGGATGGCCTTCCGCCCAACAGCTGAGGCATCAGTCTGACCGCAGTATTAGGATGCAGGTGGTCTGACGGATGTGTGTGACGGATGTGTGTGTGTGTGTGGGGGTGAGGGGGGGGGGGGGAACCGAGGAGCCCGCCGGGACAGGAGGCAGTTTGTTACCCCCCACCCCCTAAAATGGAGGCGTGCCTGCTCAGGCACCGCTGTGGGGATTACGATGCAAGTTTTCTACAGCCTTTCTATGGAGATTCGACCCCCATAGAAAGGCTTCGAAAATTGACTTTGGGGGGGGCCCTTAGCAGGGCCCTTTCCCCAACAGCCTCCGCTGTGTGTCCTGGGGGGCACATGTGGTGCCCTACCCCAAACATTCATGCATCGCATGGCAGGGGACCGCATGGTGCCTGCCCCACAATGCACTGAAGTTTAAAAAAGTGTGATTTACCTATTGCGGCTTGTGCTGCAGCCCGCAGTGCAATCCCCAATAGGAAATACGCACTTTCCGACCACCATGAAGGTGGTTGTATTCTAATTAGGGAAGTAGGACTGCCGACCCCTTGTCAAGCGGTCCATTTTCTGACACAATGCCATCGTAATGAGGACCATTGTTTTTTAAATGAGGGCTATTGGGGAACATGGAAGAAATATTTCTGATATATGCTTGAATGCCGATAGGATTAGGTCTTTTATTAGCAAAACACGATAGCGTCAAACGTTGGGCATCCTGTGCAGCCCCAATGATGTGGGAATAGCCACAGGGTATGGCTAGGTGTGCTGTGGGGCAGCCCACACAAGCACTGAAAAATTTGAGGCGCATGCATCTCTCTGATAGACGTCAGTGAATAATGTTATGGTGGATACTTTTGATGTGACCAATAAGTTCCTTAATAAACCCTAGTGTTGACTGGATTTCTTATTTTTATGTAGTTTGGAAAGTCCTAATGTACAGGTGTCGTCTGCAAGGTTTATGAAAAATCCAATAAAAAGAACTATAAAAAAATAATTTAATTAAAAACAGGTAGCAGTAATGTAGTGACCACAGAATAAATCCTCCTCCCTGTAACAATGCTTGCGGTCAGGGACCCTTCAGGCATCCATCCCTAATTCTAGGGAGTGGCACACCAGCTGGTAGGCCCCAGTCCAACCCTTAAAGAAGAGTTTTTTTTATGAGGCTCACATGGCAGTTGTAAGTCGCGGAGCCTCTGGTGAAAACACACGTTTTACCACGTGGTTATCCAGCTGTTCAAATGTGGTTATTAGGCACTGTGTGGTGGAGGGTCTCAGAAGGGAGGTATCCAGGTGAAGGAGTCTAAGACATTTCATTTAAAGTACATCAAACCTACATCAACTGATTAGTGATAAGCTTCGGCATTCGATCTGCTTTAGTGTGGGAATTCACATCTAGAATCAGAAAGTGATATGAAATAGTTGTTGGTGAAGTCTGAGTCAGTTAGGTTGTGTTCAGTTTTTCTTACAGTATTCTCTACTGCTGCCAGTTAGAAACCAAGAGGCCCATTAGCCAGAGTTGTCCTGCAGATTATCACTAGAAAAGACAATGATTTTGTGTTTCTTAATTGGCATTTCTTTTATATTTCTATTATTGGTGTCTGATGGTGTTTTACTTTTTTGTCTCTTGGTTTATAACCACAGACCTAGTCCTGGCAACTTTAAGTTATCTAGTTACATCCAATATATTGTTTAAGTTATTTAAAACCATAACAATATCAGAGTACAAATATGGTATCCATATGAACTGTATAAAAAAGTTTTTTTTAAACGTATTATTTTAGACCTAAAAACAGATAGCGGTGTCCTTATCATGAGGCACTTTAAAAATGTGTTTAAAATTCTACAACATGATATTATTGTCAAATTATGTTTTTTGCTGCTAAATGAGGTACAAAACATTTTAAATTTTTTTTTTAATAAAATTGCAATAAAGTTCTGAACATCATTGTTATTATGATCCTTTAGATTACTAGACATTATTGATCTTGTAGTGCGACATAATTTTTCTCATAAGGTATCATTTTTGCACCATTTTAGCTGTGCACTTTTTTGATTATTCCAATGTAATGTATGAACTCATTTAAATCGCAAAACTGCTTGGGTGATTCAAGGTTACATGGTGGAATACTCTATATATGAAAGCATTATTGTACTTGACATCTCTAGCACTTTCTACTTCATTGAATAGCTGGTGATTCAAGCAGGCACAGTTGACATTTCGATTCTATGTTGAGTGAAAGAATGGGTACTCAAGTGCAAGAGTTTGTACAAAAACCATCAAATCATAGAGGATTATCTAAATTAGCTTCTTTAAGACATTTGTATGTTAAATTGTTTATCTCCTGAACAATTTTAGCGACCGATTCCCTGCTTTACAACTGTACTCCAAAATGCGTTGGTCCACCTCCACAGTGTGCTTTGACAAGGCGTACTTTTCCATTAGGCTCTTCCATTGTCTTAAAGACTATCAATGAATGCCACTTGATATGCTTTGGTCTAACAATTTTCTAGAAAATATTCCAATTTGAACAGTTGATATCAGTAAATCCTACACTTTTTTGGATAATGTTAGGTTAGAACAATGAATTAAAAAAAATTTGCAGATACATTTCTCCCACTGTTTTTCTTTTGGGTGGAAATTTTTATGTTGAATATTGATGGTTTTTTCAAACCAAAGCAAAATATTTTTTTTTATATAATAAAAATATATATATATTTCCTCTCCCTGCCTTTACTTCACTCTCTAGCGGTTGCAGAGAGATCTTGCACCTCATTATCCGATCATGCCCATATTTCGATATCACTTCAGTCCCCCCAATCCCTAACGCATTACCCAGCCTAGGTGGAGGCTAACCCCTCAGGCTCTTCAGGGCCCAGTTGACCTACCAGATATTAAGAAAGAGATCGAAACGTTTTCTTATCAGAAACACCACTTTCGACACTTCTGAAGCGGTTAGATGGGATGCTTTTAAGGAGACCATACGTGGTAACCAGATCCTGTGAAGCCCGCCTAGTAGAATCCTCCCTTACTAATGATATCAATACTCTGGAACACAAGGATCATCTACAACCCTCCCTACATAACAAACAGCAACTTGCCGAACTGCGTGGCCAGCTTCGCTTACATCGGACCAATAAAGCTGAGCAGCTCTTGCTCACTCTAAAACAAAAGTTCTAGTCAGGGGGTGATAAGGTTGGGGCATGTCTAGCCTGACGCTTGTGGGTCCAAAATATGCGAGCCCACACCTCCAAACTTCTCCGCCCCAATGGTACCTGGGCCATATCGGAGCTTGATAAGAGCTTAACTCTTTCAAATTTCTATAGAGATCTATACGCCGATGAACCTGGTCCCCTTGAGGATATCAAGGCCTCTCTCGACTCCTGTCCTTGGGATCCTATCAGCTCTCATCACATGACGATACTAGACTAACCAATTACTTCAGAGGAAATTGCTAAGGCCTTGAAACAGCTTCGAACAGGAAAAACGCCTGGTCCCAACGGCCTTCCGGCTGTCTTCTATCGCGCATTCTACCAGCAGCTCCAGGATTACCTTCTCCAGCTTTTTAATAGTTCCACAGACGTTCTCGGGCCTAACTCCTACAATGTCTGAAGCTGAAATAGTGCTTATCCCAAAGCCGGGGAAAGACCCACCCCCATCTACTTCGTACCTTCCCATCGCCCTTTTAAAATCAAGCGCGAAGATTTATACTAAGATTCATGAGAATCGCTTGGAACTCTATCTCCCAGGTGTCATAGATCCGGACCAAGTTGGTCTTATTCAACACCGCCAGGGGCCGGACAATATTCACCGAATAGCACACCTCATTGAAAAAGCCCACTACAGAGATATACTTGCCTGCAGGGTGTCACTAGACACTGAGAAAGCCTTTGACCGGGTGGACTGGCGCTTTCTCAGGGAGGTTTTTAAGAGAGTGGGGCTGGGCCCCACCATGATCTCCAGATGATTGCTCTCTACACACTACCTACTGTTCGCGTTAACGGCCGCCTTACCCTCCCCATCCCTATACACCATGGCACCAGGCAAGTTTGCACACTGTCTCCTCTCCTATTTGTCCTAGTGGTGGAGCCTCTGGTGATCGCGATTCGCCGCTCGCTTGCTATCTCGGGCATTCCCCTGGGAGGACACGAACATAAACTTTCTCTCTTTGCGGATGACCTCCTCCTATCCCTAACTGCCCGCCCTCTTCTCTCCCAGCATTAGCCGGGGTCCTGCGCTCCTTTGAGGGAGCTTCAGGTTTTAGGATCAACCTAGCCAAATCTCAGGCTCTTAATATCACCCTACCGGCCTTGGAGATACGAGACTACAAAGTCTGAAACGGCGTTACGATATTTAGGCGTAAACCTGACCCCTTCGCTCTCCTCCTGGACCCAAGCCAACTGGCCTAGGTATAGATGCGCCATTCTGGAAGAGGTTCGCAGATGGTGTGGCCTTCCTCTTTCTTGGCTAGGACGCATTAAGACTGTTAAAATGTGACTCCTTCCAAAGATACTGTCCTTATTCCAAACTCTCCTTAGCCCAATCCCACAGAGTGACATTTTATCTCTCCAACGAGACCTAACTAACTTCATCTGGGGTAAGTCTCGCCCACGCATTCCTAATAAGGTATTGATGTTGCCCCAGGCCCGGGGGTGGCTAACATGTCCCAATCTCCTGGAATATTGGTGGGCCTGTCATCTTCGTTCTATTTTGGAATGGGTTGTCCAGGAGAGTGAAAAGCATTTGCTTCATATGGACCGGGCTATGGCCTGTAGACCTCTAGGGGACCTAGCCTGGCTCACACAGGGGGGCTCACCCCCGTAGTGTGTACATGGCCACTCCCACAAAAACAGTCTTAGACATAAGGGACAAATTGGCGATACATTGGGGCTTGACCTTGTTCCCTTCCCCTAACACGCCCGTAGCATGTGATCCCATTTTCCCGCCACCTCGAGCCTTTAGTGTATGGATGGATGGCGAATGTCGTATAATACAGGATCTATTCCAGGATTTTATATTTGTCAGCAGAAGCTATGCTGGATTAAAAATATTTCGGTGATGATGAGTTACTAAACTCTAGAAAGGTATAAAGAGCCAGTTACAAAACAAATCTTAATGATGAATTACCAACTACACATTTCTGATGTGAATGAAAGTGAAGAAGCAAAGTATCTGGAAACCAAGAAATGTAGTTCTTTCCAAGTTTCACATAAATTCTCCACTGGAGCTGTAATTACACCAGGGAACTCTGGCAAAAAAGTGAAACGTAGTAAAAGTGAGACGTATGTCTTAGAACAACATTAAAACTTTTCATTTCAATTGCTACAATGTTCTCGACTGCTTTTCTCACAAACTTCCTTCCCATTATCAGTACGCTGCCAAGGCTTCTAGGTGCTAAGTAGACTTTAATCACTCCCAGAAAGAAGTGCACAAGTCAAAATATATCCTCTAATGTCCGGGAGACTGGCTGACATGCAGATAACAGCCCTGGTCACAAAGCAGCACTCTGTACTCTGCAGAGCACTGCCCCCTTGAGCAATAGGAACGGAGTTGAGTGGTTTAAGTACCAATTTTATAGACTGGGCAGTAGATACACTCTGTAAGACTTTGGAACCAGTTTGGGTTGTGAGTCACAGCTTTGTGTTCAAAGTGATGGTGCTTAGAGCAGGCAGCACAATGCCGGCTCCAAGGAGGGGTATCCAAAACAAAGGCTCACGGAAGTGTGAGATCTCTGTATCTGGCTGTTACCAGCCCTGCTGAAGCAGTAATCGGGGACGGAGAAATTGGATAGGCTGCCTAGAAACGTCTCACCTTGAACATCAGACACTTTAGAACTACCCCTCACGCCTATCAAATGACTGTATTCAGGAAGAAGTAATTAGCCACTTTTTGCTAACAAAGGTCTCACTGAATGTCTGTGGATTACTCTATTCCCTCTCCCATCACTTTGGTGTCCAGGTTTCAACCCTCCAGTCACCGGAATGCACTTGATACACACCTATAATCTGGGATGAGGTATACAACCTTTGTCTTGTACCTTGCTAAACCAGAGGCTATCCAAAATGGATGCATGGGTCCTGGTATTCAATCACCATAATACACAGACTAGTACTGCTTTAACACATCTGCTACACAGAAGCACACTCGAGGCGCACACGGAATGTCAGTGCAAGAGTCTGTGTTTCCACAATAAAATTCAATGGTCACTAGACCACAATCTTCGTTAACACAGAACAAAAGGTCTGGTCATAACTAATTACTCACAAAACTTGGTAGACTGCGCCCGCGCATTTACGTGACTAACCAAAAGCATGTACAGTAGTTTATGGTGCATCCTTCCAGGTCACAAAATAGTTCGGGGCCTAATATTATCGCACCCCAACAATACGTCATTTACCGAATTCAACCCCGAAAAAAAGATAAAGGTAAAAACTAAAACTTTTGTGGAGAAATAGTCATTTAACTGCTCCAAAACGTTGCAGGAATAAAATAGAAAAAAAGTTAAAACGAATCCGAGACTGACTGGCCTAACAGAAAATGCAGACCCTACACGTGCGTACTCCCAAAGTCACAGCGGTTTCAAAAACCTAGAGAAAATGTCGTAGAAGATGTGCAACTTGTCTACATTAGCTAACAAACTTAATATTTATAGTTGATTTTTTCCAAATGCATTTGCTCCACTACGCACTCCTCTCTGTGCTACAACGCCCTTGCAAGATGGCATTCTAGTAAGGCGATTGGTGAAATTAAGTGTAACAAATAAATTAAAGCTGTACATTTAGGATAAATCTCTTATCATTCATTAGTGCCCCAAAATCAGTTTAACTATAGATCGTACAGGAGACAGCCTGACGGTCCTGTTTCCCCCCTCAAAGATGGACAGTGATTGGCAGGGTATCCCTCACATTTAACGCATTTACTGGACATGCTTCTGTGGCTACAGGCGCCTGAGATTTGGGAATTCCTTTTAAAGAATCGAATCAATTCAAGAGATTTAGTTCACTTAAGTTACTATGGAAAAAAATATTTTTGTTAAAGGAAAGCCCATGAGTGAAAAATGCAGTCCTTGCAGAAACTGGGCACCGGAAAATCTATTATCTAACATTTTAATATTATGCAACTTCAACTATATGTCAGAGCAGGCGCCCTTTGGAAATGCCTTACCTGAGCAGAGATCTGTTATTTGCGGTTTCTGTTACGGTGATTGCGGTTTTAAGATGTAAATTCGTTGATTTCTGGAATAAAACGGGATATAAAGACTTGTTGGGCAGTGAGTTTGGCAAACGAAGCCAGCGCGCTGGGCACACAAGGAAGCTGGGTGGGCTCATAAAATGGGGAATAACTACACAGGGCAAAAAAAAAAAGCACACACACCGGGAGACGCGGGAACGGGCGCAGCTAATTGAAAAAACACTAAAATACCTTGTTACAATATCAGGCCACAATCTGGCACCCTCGGAGCCCCCCACAAGCGAAGCAGTCGCCCCAAACGCAGAGTGATCCTTGTACCAAGGGCAAAGGGAGCCCGTCTCCAACCAGGAAGTGACAATGCAGTATTTCTAACTCTTCCGGGTCATTAGACCTGCAAACAGGAAACACTTCCGGTGCACCGGAAAGCTGTGCGTTCAGACCGGAAAAGCCGAAAAAGAGCTGCTGTTTCCGGTGAAGTTATTCTTAAAGTCCGTCTTGTCCAGAATTTATGTCATGTATTCATTTGTTATAGTCTATTAGCTGACAGCCCTATTCATACTGGAATTTACAGGTTTGCATTGCTGGGAATTTAAATCACTCGCCTTTAGAAGCCTACAAACAAAGGCATAGCTGCCAAGGTTTCAGATTGCTATGTGTGACATTTTCATAATGTCAGTGTAATTATGAGTGACATTTCAACGACTATGAGTGACACCTTCTTGCGAGCAAAATCAAGCACTAAATACTAGGGAAACGTATCAATATCAGAAAATACACCCATTTGAGCAACGAGATACTCTTAAGAAGTCAGTGAACTAAAGCGTGCAAAAGAACTAAATATTTCCTGACTAGGTAAAGCACTTGGTACATGTTTCACTGAGAATTAGATTTGGTCCCAAAATCTTACTATATAAACAATAAAAAACACTTCAAATTTTTGTTTGATTTTTTTAACAGCCTGCACTTAATGAGTTACAGATATGTGTGCCTTCCCACCATATCTTTTTACACACCCTTGAAGCATATGTTACAAAAAGAGCTTCATTTTTCCCAAAGACCCATTTGGGTGCCTGGCCTGATAAAGAACCAAAATATTGAACAATCAGGGTGAAATCCACAGCACTGATCTTAGTCAAGGACAACAACTTTTTCTTTTGAGTCTGGGCGAGGCAGAGAACTGCGACCATACTCCTAATAAGACTGCACATGCTGCCCACTGTGTGGAATCGGATCCTGAAGCCCAGTCTGCTCTAATTTTTCTTTAGAATTATTACTTTCATCCTATGCTAAATATAATATTGTGGCTGTATTGCACTGATTATGAAGGCTACTCTGCACGAATGAGGATTTCCACTTTTCTCTAATTCTCTGCGTTATTCTGTCTTTGAATTTCCACTATGAGACTGAGAAGCCTAGGCCATGCCAACTCGGTAAAAAGAGCCAAACCAACCGTTTCTGCCTGGAAATAATCTTCTGCACTGCATAGTAGTGACGTGACAGGGGGTGCCTTGCTAGCATTTAAAACAGAAGACAAGGCACCACCAGATCTGCCTGGGGGCCGCCGCCAGTGCCCCGTTCAGATTACGATCCGGATGCTGTTCTTTTTGTACACTGAAGAGCACGTGATTCATGAGGAAAGTGTGCGAGGCGGCCCCGTTTGGGGCTTAATTGATTCAAAGTTCTTTTTTTTCTGTGCTACTTTAGAGACATTTTATTAATGTTGTCCTTACAGTTTTACAATAGAAGTAAAACACCCAGAGTGAATTGCCGTCTGATGTGGGCTGTCTGTAGGGCTTTTCCCTATGAAAATAAACGCTAAAGAAAGTATGCCAGCACTCACCTCACCTCTCCGAGCCAGGCCCGGCTGAAATCTAGATGAGCAATGATTTCATGCCAGAGAGCAACACTCCTCCAATAATTCCAGCTTTCTGAATCTGGACGGACCTCACTTCTAGGACCAGTCGGGAGGTGAGGTCACATGACATTCCCCCCCGCAGCGCAACAGCCACTAGAATGTCGCAACGCGACCAGTGCTGAGGGCAGCAGGCCCCGCCCGAGTGTATCGATTTTGTGCGCACACAGAATTAGTGCGGGGGGAGGTGACATCATCGGGTGGGAATTTCCTGCAGCCAGAGTTAAGATAGCTTGTTCGGCGAGCGCCCCGGCCGGCAAAAAGGTAAGAAGTCTGCGGGGAGCACAGGCAGAGCAGGTGCAAGTGTCACAGGCGCGCTGGGCGCGCTGTCAGCCATTTCAGCGTTGGAACCTGCAGCAGCAGAGTGGTATTAAAATGCGTGACAATGCATTTCAGTGCGGTGATGCGGAACACCGCACTGAAATGCGATAGTGTCACACCTGATGCGTGACACTTGACAGGCCTGCAAAGGACTTTGGCTAGGGTTGCCACCTGAACTTTTTTTTAACCGGCTTAACCAGTATATTAATGCCCCCAGCTGATACAAACAAGCATTTGCAATGCAATAGGTCTCGCATTAGGAAAGTTTGAGCTATTGGTTTTGTAAATGACAAATTTTGTATTTATGTGTTGGTGTTGAAAATAGCTAAATTAATAGCTTTTTCATTTACAATGCCAATAGTTTTAACTTTCGCAAATGTGACACCTATAGCATTTGTAATGCAATATGTGTTGTATTTACGTGACTTAGATGTATTGATATTACAAATAGCAATGGCTTTTATTTTTTTGTTAATAATTAATACTTAAATAAAAGGTATTGTAATTTATAATGGCAATAGCTTAAACTTTTGTAAATAACTTTTGTGAAGATTATGTTCAGTGTATTTTATTGTGACGAAAATCCAAGAACAGAAGTGAAATATTAACATCTTTTTGTTACATTTGTAATAAAGCTTGAAACATTGAGAGAACATATTTGAACCAGGTGTTGTTGAATGGTTGCACAGATTGATGCTGTGGTGGCCCTCAGTGATGTTGTGATGGCGAACGAGTGATGCTGTGGTAGCACATAGTGATGTTGTGGTGCCCCTTGGTGATGCTGTGGTGGTGCGGAGTGATGCTGTATGCTATGCTATGTTTTGTTTTGTTATGCTATGCTGTGTTTTGTTATGCTATGCTATGTTTTGTTATGCTATGTTTTGCTATGCTATGTTTTGCTATGCTATGCTTTGTTATGCTATGTTATGTTATGCTATGTTATGTTATGCTATGTTTTGTTGTGTTTTATTATGCTATGCTTGGTTTTTCTATGCTATGGTTTGTTATGCTATGCTTTGTTGTGTTTGGTCTGCTATGTTTTGCTATGATATTATATTAAGAGAAGTGTGGCTCAATGGTTAGAGCGGCAGACCCTGATGCAGAGGTCTGGCCTGGGACCAGGGTTCAATTCCCCGCCTCGGCGGGTCTTGGGCTCAAAATTCCACGGTCCTGATAAATCTTGCCTCGGTGCCTATTCTAATCATGGGTCCCGCTCTGCAACTCTGGGCAATAGCTTGCTTAATCTCCACAACGGCCCCCACAACGCTAAGGATGCCTGGCCTCCACCTTGGGGGTGCCCAGTAGTGGACACCTCACAGGGAAAGCCAGGATGGGTTCCACAGCGGTATTCGTACAAGCGCCTTGAGACCCTTGCGGGTGAGTAGTGCGCTATACAAGTATCAATTTACATTTACATTACATTACATTACATATGTTTTGTTTTGCTATGCTATGTTTTGTTGTGTTTTGTTAAGCGATGCTATGTTTTGTTGTGTTTTGCTATGTTTTGTAATGCTATGTGTTGTGTTTTGTTATCCTATGTTTTGTTATGCTATGCTATGTTTTGTTTTGCTATCCTATGCTTTGTTTTGTTATGCTATGCTATGTTTAGTTTTGCTATCCTAGCCTATGCTTTGTTTTGTTATGCTATGTTTTGTTATGCTATGTTTTGTTGTGTTTTGCTATGCTTTGTTATGCTATGCTATGGTTTGTTATGCTATGCTATGTTTTGTTGTGTTTTATTATGCTATGTTTTGTTATGTTATGTTAAGCATTGTTTTGTTATGCTATGCTATGTTGTGTTGTGTCTTGTAATGCTATGCTATGTTTTGTTGTGTTTTGTTATGCTATGCTGTTTTGCTATGCTTTGCAATGCTATGTTTTGTTATGTATACTATGTTTTGTTATGCTATGCTATGTTATGCTATGCTTTATGCTATGCTATGTTTTGCTGTGTTTTGCTATGCTTTGTTATGCTATGTTTTGTTACGCTATGCTTTGTTTTATGTTATTTTATGTTACGCTATGTTTTGTTCTGCTATGTTTTGTTGTGTTTTGTTATGCTATGCTATGTTTTGTTCTACTATGCTGTTTTGTTTTGCTATACTTTGTTATGTTATGCTTTGTTATGTTATGCTTTGTTTTGTTATGCCATGTTTTGTTGTGTTTTGTTATGCTATGCTATGCTTTGTTGTGTTTTGCTATGCTATGTTTTATTTTGTTGTGCTATGTTTTGCTATCCTATGCTTTGTTTTGTTATGGTATGCTATGTTATGTTATGCTATGCTGGTGATGGTGTGTGAGTGTGTGTGAGGGTGAGTGAGGTGAGTGAGGGTGAGGGAATGTGAGGGTTAGGGTGTGTGAGGGTGTGTGAGGGTGAGAGGGTGTGTGAGTGAGGGTGTGTGAGGGTGAGGGGGGGTGAGGGGGTGTGAGGGTGAGGGTGTGTGAGGGTGAGGGGGTGAGAGTGAGGGTGTGTGAGGGTGAGTGAGGTGAGTGAGGGTGAGGGAATGTGAGGGTTAGGGTGTGTGAGGGTGTGTGAGGGTGAGAGGGTGTGTGAGTGAGGGTGTGTGAGGGTGTGTGAGGGTGAGGGGGGGTGAGGGGGTGTGAGTGTGCGGGTGAGGGGTGAGAGTGAGGGTGTGTGAGGGTGTGTGAGGGTGAGTGAGGGTGTGTGAGGGAGAGGGTGTGTGAGGGAGAGGGTGTGTGAGGGTGAGGAGTGTGAGGGTGAGGGGGTGTGAGGGAGTGTGGGGTTGAGGGGGTGTGAGGGTGAGGTTGTGTGAGGGTGGGTGAGGGTGTGTGAGGGTGAGGGGGGATGAGGGGGAGTGAGGGTGTGTGAGGGTGTGTGAGGGAGATGGCAACACAGGAACAGCATTTGAGGAGCAAGGCTACTGTAAACAAGCACGGTAGGCTTTCACTTTTGTCAATAAAAAAAACCGAGAAAGGTGCAGAGAACGCCGAACAGAACACGGCTTCCCTGCGAAATGGATGCAAAAAAAACCCAAGCTCTCGGTATTGCTGTGGCGGGGGGGGAGCGGGAGCGCATTCCTTTGAAGTCTGATGCCAAGGCTCAGACAAATGGTGGAGTGGGATGTGCATGCGGGGGGGGGAGCGGCAGCCTTTGAAGTCTGATGCCGAGGCACAGACAAATGGTGGTGTGTGAAGTGGCTGGGTCTGTGCACGTGCATAGCTCACATGAACTGTACGCGATCCGCAGGCTAGGTAGACTTTTCTTTTCCCCTTACTATAATCTCACCTATTTATCCCTGCGGGATATAATAGGCGAGACCTAAAAATGCCACAAAAGTGGCGCAAGGGCCTTGTAAACAAGCCCCTACATTGCTTACTTTGGCGCAAAAGAAGTGGGCTCCAGTTCTGGCAGTCTCCTTGTAGTCCTTTATATGTAGGGCTCCCGGATTTATGGTATTTCTGTTTTGGCCATTTCCGTCTGTATTTATCCATATTTATTTTTTGGCCATTTTATCTGTATTTTTCCATGTTTATTTTGTGTTTTGCGTATACATGAAGTTGTAAAAATGTACATTTCCATGTCTATTTATCTGATAGACACGCACTTATACTTTGATGTCTGTCGTGTTTTAGCTATTTAAGCTGTCATATATTACATAACAATACAGCCATTGGTAAATACTAGCATTATACCATAAATGTATGTTGACATCTGCCATTATTTAAAAAACTTTCATCCTTTTTAGGTTTTGCTTGGCAATGCTTACGAAGTACGCATGCGCTAGCAAAATCCTTATGTTTCTCTGTGGGGTCGGGTATCCGCCCCCTCCTCGCCCCCTCCTCCCATTGGCTAGCTCCATAAATGGAGGCTAGCCATTGGGAGCCGGATCTGTCCGTCAAGGCCGGACCAGATTCGGGGGCGTTCCCGCGATTTTTTCCCTCTCCACCCACTTCGGATCGTCATCGCGGCGGAGGGTGTGTGTTATTTATTTTTTTTTGAGTCGGCTTGTTTTCGTCTTTTTCAAGTGTCTGTTGTTGGAGTTGGCTGCGAGATTCGAGTTCCCACGAGGCGATCAGGTAAGGAGCATTTTGTTTATAAAAGTGCGTGTGCGCCGTGATCCTCCCGCCCCCCCTGTCCGTGTCTTTCCCGTCCCCCTGCCGCTTCCGTGTCTTTCCCGCCCCCCCCCCCCCCCCGCTTCCGTGTCTTTCCTTGCTCTTATGACCGGTCACATGGCTTGGCTTCACATTTGACGGTCTTAAACCCTATTTGCCAAACCACTAAAGTAGGCAGAGTAAAGACACGTTTCCGGAACGCCTGCAGAAATACTTAATCCCTGGTAGCTGGTCCGCCCACAATGATGGGCCCGAGCAGAGGAGCAGAATGAGGTGACCGACAATTAAAAGTGATTAATACCCAACTGCATTATGCAACAACACAACAAACACCCGCTACCCGCCCTCAACAAAGACAGGCATGCAAGCAACCTGTGGCTATCTGCAGCATAGGCTTGCTTCGCACTCACGGAGTCTTGTGTGCAGGCAAATAGGAGTTAAATTCAGCAATCCCAGCATTTTGAGTGGCAGGGACAAGCTCTGCATTCCAGACAGGATGCCATTAAGCAATACAGGCCGCAAGAGCAGGCTTAAGCTGCTCATAAATGCACGAATCAAGTTGGAAAATGTTGCAAGGCGCCTGCCTAATTCCCACCTTTTCAAACATTTTATTTTTGGTGTTTACGCAGGTTGGAGAATTGTTTTGTATAAGATTCACTGGTCGCCAGCTTTACTTTGTGATGCATCCCTGACAGACGACGAACCCCCAACCCTCTCCCCCCCCATACACGCATCCTCGTCGTTATCGCAGGAACGCTGAAACTCAAACACAGCCTTACAAACAAAACCTTGACGCTGTCGCAAAAAAAATAAAAAAACACATCCCGAGAGGATGCTGGCAAGCAGCACCGCCTGGCCTGAACTGACTGCGAGAGGCCCGTCCGGCACGGCCTGGAGAAAAAATATACCAAGACAGCATCAGCGGCCGATAAGGTGAAAGACGATGGGTAACAAGTCGCATACACAGTTTCAGCACAGAAAACGCTTGTGCGTGGGGCTTTCCACAAGGCTTACCACTGGCATCCTCTCCAGGGAAAGATGACCAATGCAATCAATGCCTGCCCTGCTGCACGTGAAGAGATGGGAGCCCGATGCAGCCGGCACACCGACCCTTCAGCCGCAGGAAGTGCATCTGGCAGCAGCTTGCACACAGGTCTGACGGCCAAACGGAGGGGGGCCGTGCAAACCTCCTATTTGTGTGTTTTATTGCGAAGAAGGGTCACTACTGTCGTGGCATCGCTGCAATAGGTGGGGTAGGTGTGCAAACAATTTCACTTTCAAAAAGGTAGCACCAGAGCAGGTTCCACCTACCGTAAGACTTTGGGAGTTAAGTGTCACTGCTGTGCTCTGAAAGTGCAGATGGGTAATGTAGCAGCCACAAGTCAAGGAGGCAGACGACCAATAGGTACAAGTAGAAAAGTCTACACTCAACTAGCAGGCACGTGGCAAGGTACGCAGGACGGTGGTATCCAGCTGCCCCATCAACTGCAATAACCGGGATAAATTGAGCTCTGCTACTAGTTTTGATGACCCAGGTTAGTAAAGTGCTCAGTAATTGTAATAATGGGCCGTTAAGAAAGCAACAAAAAAATGCCCCTCAGGTCTTTCAGTTGTTGGTAAGATTGTCCCAGAATAAGGCGCTGTGAAATTTGCTGTTACTGCACCTATTATCTCCTCAAATAGTTACAGTAATATGTGCTTTGTGGGGCTCGCAGTGTGGGGGGGCTCTGTGTGGGTGTGTGGGGGGGCTCACAGTGTGGGGGGCTCTGTGTGGGTGTGTGGGAGGGCCTCTGTGTGGGTGTGTGGGGGTCCTCTGTGTGGATGTGTGTGGGGGGCTCTGTGTTGGGGGGGCTCTGTGTGGGTGGGGCTCTGTGTGGGTGTGTGTGGGGGGGCTCTGTGTGGGTGTGTGGGGGAGGGCTCTGTGTGCGTGTGGGGGGGCTCTCTATGGGTGTGTGTGTGGCATTTGCGAGAGATTAAGCTATTGCCATTGAAAATGACAATGCCATTTATTTATCTGTTTTCAAAACCAACACATAAATAAAAAAGTTGTCATTTACAATGCCAATAGCTCTAACTTTTGCAAAGGCAAAACCGTTGCATTGTAAATGCTTGTTTAAGTTCCTATGCTGTCCATCTGCTCAGCTGCTGGCCTTTAATTCATGAAAGACAGCACAGAGAGTTACTTTAAAAAACAACTTAATTTTCTTTATCCATTTTTAAAAACAAATGCAGAAAGAAAACACATTGTTTTCTGTCTGTATTTAGCTGTAAAAATCTGTAAAAACGGAAAACAGGGAGCCTTATTTATAAGTAATCTTTACTCGTGATTGGGGCAGGGCAAAATTTCCCTTACACCAGTGTAATTTACGTGATTTAACCTTACACTTGTTTCTCAAAATGATGCTGTTATGCCAAACCTCTTCATTACATACTCTTTGCAACAAACGTTTAGGGCAAGTGCAGTGAACAACTTAAATGACCATAACACGATCAGCAGTTATTTGCAGCGGTTGTCTTTTTTGTGATAGATTTTTTTCAAAATTAAGTGTGTTCATAAATGGATGGGAGGGCGGATAGTGTGCTAAAATACAGCATCAAAGGTCGAATTTACATTTCACATAATAACACATCGTGTTCCCAAATTTCCCATAAAAATAAGAAAATTTCATGGTGTCCTAATTGTGTTAGCATTATAATGCGACAGAGCAAACTGCCAAAACCCCAACTGGTCAAGTGCCATCATCAGACATGAAGGAACAATGAAAAAAATTCTAGCTCTTGCGTCAAGAATTTTCAGTTCTATTAAGGACACGGAGGTGAGGATTATGCTTCTCTTTCTTTACTGGTAAAAATACAGCAGCTAATCAACATTAAACAAACTTTAAACTACATTAACCGTGAGTCTCATTGACTTTTTTTTTGTGTGAAATATTTTTATTGTGGCGAAGATAGGAAAAAGGCACAAGGCATACAGTCATCAACCCAGTTGACATGTAAACAGTAGGAACAAGCTGTTCTGACGTCGATACACAGCCATAAATGGCCCACATCCCGGAGGCAGGGCGGCGCAGGAGTAAAGCATGTATGTTAGTAGGGAAAATTGCATATGTACTCCAAGAGGCATCAGAAACTTTATCAGTGTCTACGCCAGTTTTCGTATGTCGCACTCTTATACTACATAACAGTTTAACAGTAACTAATTACCCCATGAATGGCATTTCTAGTGCTGATCCGAATAAAGTGGGAGACACATGCAAGGGCCAACTAGGCCGCGGTCATCACAATTCAGTGTGGCCTTATGGGAATCTCAGCTAAATACAGACCTATCTATCAAGGAATATCGGCGTGACCACAAGGGACCCCTAGTCTGCTACCAAACTCCCCGCATCAGACTCCCCACCCCCACAGCCATACTCCGAGGACGCAGAGGAAAACAACTCAGCGCTAGTGGCGTCCTCCTCCTCCTCCTCCAGCCCCTCCATACACAATGTCCTCCAGGCGAGTAAGTCATCCTGGAGTTTCTCATCTTTGCGAGTGCTTTGCATGTGAGTTTCCTCCGCTAGGGCCCATTCTTTTGCATCCCTCAGCCAATGAGAAATCTCAGGCACCCTCTGACCCATCCAAGTAATGGCCACCCGTCTCCTCGCCAGAACCAGTAAAAGTTGCAAAAATTTATACGACAGACCTTTCTTTTTTGGCTTAGGCTCTAACGCCAGTAGACAGTGGAGTGGGTCCAGATGCAACCTGAGGTGTGAGGCACGGGCAATGTACACCACCACCCTCCGCCAGAAATCCTGAACTAAAGGACATTCCCACGCTAGATGTAGGAAACCCGCCCTCTCCATCCCACATCTAGGGCAATTATGACGTCTATCTGTCGATATACGATGGAGGGAGACAGGTTTCATGTAAGTGCGATGGACAAAATTAAAGTGTATAAGTTTAAAACGCGCATTGCAGGAGACTTTGCGAGTCAACAGTCCAATCCGCTTTCTCTGATCAGGACCCAGCTCTATCCCCAGGTCTGCCTCCCAAGCCACCCATGCCGGCGCTAACGGGGGGATCGAGTCCCTGCGCATGGCAGAGTAAAGGAGGGAGACCAGACGCTTACCTCTCCCACAGGATAAAATGATGTCCAGGGTATTAGTGAGCGGGGGCGCCTCTGGGAACTGGGGCCATGTTGTCCTGGCCACATCCCGAAGACTTCCGTAATGCAGGTATTGGCCCTCGTCGAGGTCAAAGGAGTCCACGGCACTCTCAAAGGACACGAAGGAGTCATTCGGGTAGAGATCTGCAAGGGTCTCACAGCCGCCCGAGCGCCACTCTCGAAAGGACATATTTTCCTCAAGTTTGAGCATCGGGGCCAATATCCAAAGTGGGAGTTCCCTTTGGAACGGCGCACGCCACAGCACCTTCTCGACGAACCGCTGCCAAATGCTAGCTGTGTGCCTCACCACACATGGCAGGGTGCCATCAGCGCCCGACCCTGCATTAAGGCCTTCTATAGGTCCTGATCATTGGCCGTACCAGCCAACAGTGCCAGTTCCCAATTCTCGGCTCCAGTGAACCACCTGGCGGCCGGGAGAAGCTGCGCCGCATAGTAATACAGGTCAAACCTCGGGGCCTCGAGGCCGCCTTCGTCCCAACATCTCGTTGCGGTGTGTAACGCGACTCTACTGCGCCCACCTGCCCAGAGGAGGGAGGTGAGGAGTGAGTTCAGCGTGCGAAAGAGTCTCATTGACTTTGACCTCATAATTCCACCAATCACCATCACTTCTTTGAAAGTCCCCTGTGACTATCATCTTTCCTCTTTGCAAATATAGAACTACTTCAACTGTGTATGAATGACCTGTCTCCATCGTGGATATTAGGAATCAACCACAACCTCCAGCCAATGGACGATCGATTTCAACACCTCAAAAAATGTAACTGTCAAACCAATCCATCAATTTGCAATCTCAAATGGACTTGTTCCAACATCGACTATGCTGGTTTATTGTCAGAACCTGTTGACAAGAAAAACATTAGTAAAATTGACTCCTAAGAGAAAGCTGAAACCAAAGGGTTGGTTAAGATACAGCACAATTGCAGATAAATAATCAGCATGGTAAACAATACCAATAAAAATCTTTCTAATAGACAGCATCAACAAGATATTCAGGTGGGATAATCCTTGCCTTCGTGTCCTTAATGGAATTGAAAATTCTTGACGTGATAGCTAGAATTCTTGTCTTGACCAAAGGCTTCGGATTATGCTAGTTTAAAGCTGTGCCACCATCAAGGAAACAATATCCATGATTGGTGATAAAACACCTTAAAAGTGGAATCTTGATCAATCTTCCCCTGCCATAATGTCCTCTAGCCTAGACCCGTGGAAAAAGCCTTACACGCCATAGAGCCTAGCACCACATGTGCTCCTAAGGTGGCCACATTGATTTCATCTTCAGCCAACAACTACTTGACCCAACAATCCAGAGTTGCCGAGGATACTGGCCAAAAAGACTTTTGTGAAACTCACGGGTTCAATCTTCATAGGTTCTAAGGCACTTTACCACACACAATTTTTGATCATCAGGAAAAGTGGGATAAGTCACACAAAGTGAGTAAGTTTTAGTTTTTTGGGGTATGCGAAAAGAAACTCCTGAGGGAGTTCCAAAAGAAACCTCGGATCTTCCAACCTCGCACTGGCCGAAACCCCGCGCATCCACAGCGCCAGAGCAGGTGGAAGATCCTTCTCTCATATTGCAGCCAAGACCTGTAACGAGCTACCGGCAGAACTCAGACGGTCCTCCTCCCTGAACACCTTCAGGAAGACCCTCAAGGCCTGGCTCTTCGGCTAAAAAGATCTGCGGACCCGTATCTCCCCCCTCAGCGCCTTGAGACCCTCATGGGTGAGTAGAGCGCTTACAATTCCCTGAATGATTGATGGATTGAGGGAGTAAATACTCTACCTGTGAAATCCAAAGCCTTCACTTCGGAAACTCGCTTATAAAAAATTAGGAACAGAAGCAGGGTCAGTTTAGTTGACAGTTGTTTCCTCATGAGGTCCTCATTCTCTGGCCAAGCCCTTAAAAATCGTAGAATCACACCTACATTCCACAAAACGTAATACTTTGTTGGGGGCAGACAAACCATCCTAATACCCGTAGGGGTTTGCAAATTAACATATGTTCACCTACAGACTTATCACTCACCTGCAGATGGCCCGCAGAAATAGCAGACCAAAAATTGTTAACCGTTCTATAGCCTCTGAGCTGCCAAGCCTGACAAGAAATTAACAGTCGCTTTAACACTTGTACCCAAGGGATCAGAATATGCGTGGGTGAAGCCTCCAGTCGTTGGAGTCGCAGAGTAACCGAGAGTTCCAATCAGCCACTGCACTTGCCTGGCCCAAAATGTTCTCTGCCACCACCGATATTTGATGCTGCAGGCAATAATGCCAAAAATGGTTGGCAATCTTCACTAGGAGACGTGATCTCGTCCCCCCAGCCTTTTTATCTATCAGACTGCCGAAATATTGTCCATCTGAAGAAGGATGTAACATTTCACCTTGTGTAAAATCAAAGTTCAAATCGCAAAAGCCCCTACCAGAAGTTCAAGAAAATTGATATGAAGATAGAGTTCCTTTGAGGAACCATCTGCTCCCATCACCACTAGACTACAGTGCGCTCCCCAGCCCCACCTGCTGGCACCTGACTCTATGATCATTTCTGGAAAGAAGGCAATGGCCTTGCAATTCGAGCATCCATATGGTTTAACTACAGAGATATCTCTGATCTGGCATCCTCCTCAACACGATGTGTTCTGAATAGGACAGGCCTTTCTGAATGTTTGACGTTACAACGCATACATTTACAACACATGCCTTTACAACGCAACATCCCTTACAATGCATACATTTACATTGCATGCCATTACAACACATTTTTTAAAACTACATTTACAACGCATTCAACTACATCGCATTTTACCTTTACAACACATACCATTACAACGCATACCATTACATTGCATTTAAGGTAAGTGTTGGATAGTGTAGGGGTAAAAATTACTATTCTAACTCTAGGGGGTGCAACAGTAGGGTAAGTGTTGGATAGTGTAGGTGTAAAAATTACTATTCTAACGCCAGGGTGTGCAACAGTAGGGTAAGTGTTGGATAAAGTAGGGATACTATGCGTTGTAATGGTATGCATTGTAATGACATGCGATGTAATGCCTGCATTGTAGTGTCATACGTTGTAGTGACATGCAATTTAATGGTTGCATAGTAGTGACATGCGTTGTAAAGGATGTTGCGATGTAATGACTGCGTTGTAAATGTAGTGCGATGTGATGACTGTGTTGCAAAGGTTGTTTCCCAGCCTTTCTGGAGACATTGGAGTGCCCAATAGTGTAGGGGACCTGGGAAGATGGCGTGAATGGAAGACGTCAGCCGACTCGCCAATTTGTCCAAAATCCTCAATTATATCATATGAGAGGCATGGGCTTTCCTCAACTCTCTCTTTAATGATATCATCTTTGGAAGAGGCAGTTTGAGCTGAGTCAATATGTAATCTACCTAAGAATTCCAGACTCTGAGCTGGAACTAGGAGAGACCTTTCCCCATTGATGATGAAGCCCATATCTTGGAAAGTTACACTGCCCAAGGTTGATGGAGCAAGACTGTCTCTCTGTGTTGTGCCATAATGAGAATATCGTCTAGGTACACAATTATGCGCACCCCCCATCTCTCTGAGATATTGAATCACTGGACGCAGCAGTTTGGTGAAACACCAAGGGGCTGATGAGAGACCAAAGGGAAGAGCGGTAAACTCATAGTATTGTTGACGCCAACGAAACTGAAGAAATCTCTGGTGTGGATGAAGAATAGGGACTGTCAGATCGGCGTCTTTCAGATCGAGACGCACCATCCAATCTCTTTCTTGTACGAATTCTGGTTGAAGGTGGATGGTGGATGCCGTCCATTTTGAAATGGCGATACACCACCCAAGAGTTGAACTGCTTGAGGTTCAGCACAAGGCAAAAACCTCAGTGGTTTTTCTGTACAAGGAAAATTGTGCTGATTATACCCCGGGGATGAGGTAAGGAGGGGACTATCTCCTGTTTGACGAGCAAGGTTTGAATCTCAGCATCAATAAATTACTCTCGGATTGAGAAGAAAGAGTGAGGGGGATTCTGCTGAGAGGGGGCTCGCATAGAAATCCAGCTTGAACACCTACACTCTTTCCAGAAACCAAGGGTCCTGAGTAATCGTCTGCCAATTGTGCAGGAAAAACTTGCCCCTTCCCCCCAGAGTAACCTCTGAATAAGGAATTTGTTTTACCTGAGTAGGAAGTGTCACCTGTTGTGTTGCCAGCACAGTAGCCGTTCCTGTGGGGACGTCCCTGGCCTCCTCTATTTAGTAATGGGTAGAAGGTATTCAAGCCAGAGTAGGACGCTGAATTCCTGCCTCTGTGGGGGTATCCCCCGGGGAGGCCTGTGAAAAACTAGTGTCCTGTGCGTGCAAAAAGGCCATCATGAAAAACTTTCTTGATGGATGACTGAGCTTTGTCTAATGCTGAGAAGGTGGCCGCGTACTTGCTCAGATCCTTTACAAATGTGTCGCCAAACAGCAGGCCGTTTACCAAGGGACCTGCTTCAGTAGTCACCAGTTCGTCCAATTTTGGGTTGACTTGCATCAGCAGGGATTTGCACCGTTCTGCTGACATGGCACAATTTGCATTACCAAGAAGGCATGAGGCTCATTGAGACCATTCTAACAAGATGTATGGATCTATAGGGGAGTGCGAGTCTTCGGCTTGAACAGCAAGGTCAAAAAGCTTCGTAAGTGGGCCAGAGAGGTCCAGCAATTTGTCCTAGCAGCTTTGCCGGGCAAATCAATCCCCTTTTTTGGGGTCTTTAGTACACTTCTTTAGGAACGTTGCCATATTTGTTTCCAGCACTGAGGGTGTCTGCAACAGTGGCATAAAATAGGCCCACGCAGTGCGGAGGTGCCCTGAGCTCCAGGAGACCCCCTCAGCACAGTACTCTTAGACCTCCTGACTGACTCCGCAGGGAGAGCCCTCCATGTACCTTGCAAGGTGCCCCGTCAAGTTTCATTACACCACTGGTCTGCCACCCAGCCTGTAAGTGACATGTGTGGACATTCTGAGCGTGAGGTATTGCGTACTGCACTCTTGAATCCCTTGCCCAAATGAGCTTGGACGTACTCTGCTTCTTCCTTGCAGGGACCTTAATATGTGGAGCCTGGATAACTGATATCCTCCTGAGTAGTAAAGAGCAGATTCCATATATGGGGTTCAGCCAGGGTGTTATTGGAATGATGTGATTTGCTTTAGTGTTTGGAGGCTGGTTAGGATTAATCTCGAGACTGATCAGAGTTGGAGGATTTGGAAGAGTGAGAGGAATAGTCTTACGTGACGCAGTCTTTTCCTTGAGGGAGGCCAGAAGGGCCCACCCCGCTCTGATGAAGCCTCATAATCATGGCCCAGTTGGACAGAGTAAGCCACATCCGCCGGCTAGTGGGGAAATGTTTTGGTGTACTAAAAACCCTCAACAAAACATTAGATCTGCTACCACTAGAGGCCTGGCAGACTATGACGCATGCTCTAGTTACTTCCCGCTTAGATTACGGGAATGTCCTTTTTCTGGGTGCTCCGGAAAAGAATCTCAGGCGGCTTCAAATTCTGCAGAATGTGGCAGCTCGTCTGATTTTGAGACTACCAAGAAGGGCAGCGTCTAAATCAGCCCTTGAAGCTCTTCATTGGCATTCATCCAGTCAAGAAAAGGGTATTGTTCAAATCCCTTCTCATTTGTCATCACATCCTCTGGCACAAGGCTCCAATGTACCTGGGAAACCTGATTACTAGGTATGTACCAGGTAGAACATTGAGGTCAGGCGGGACAGGACAGCTGGTAATCCCTAGGATTAAGAAAGCGAGAATGGGTGGTCGCTCATTTCACCTCTTAGCTGCGCAAAATTGGAATAAACTCCCGCTTTGCCTGAGGATGGAACAATCAGAAACCAGATTTAGGAGTCTTCTAAAAACTCACCTGTTTTCTGAATAGTCCTCTAGGATGAGCTTGGGCCTGTGGCTTATCTCTACTGTTTTGAACTAGCCTCTTCTCCACAGCGTGGGGACACGCCGGAAGGCGTAACCAGGCGCTTTATAAACTCCTTTATTATTATTATTATTATTATTATTATCTGCTCCACTGCCTCAGCCTGAGGCCTTTCAACAAGACCCTTTCTCGGTCAACCAGTGTCTGTGGTATTTATTTCTAGTGGGGTGGGAGGGGATTCCACAACGAGCCAGCGCTTAATTCCCTTCTTCTGTATCTTATGGGAGGGTGTCTCCACTAACCTTTCCTCCACCTGGTGTTCATATGGGATATCAGCATATTCCCCAAACGCATCATCCTCATCAAAATATTGGGCCTTGATGATGTATTACACCAATTGAGTCGAGTTTTTTTCCAAATATATAATGAAGGAGGAAGCTTGAAGGGGCCTCACAGGTGAATATCCTATGGCAGTGAGTACTGCCCGTGTTAGCAAATATTTGTATGCAGTGGAGGCAGTCCACTGATCTTTAGTGGACTTGCTCGCTTCTTGGCGCAGCTCCGCCTGGTAGCTGCTGCTGCCCTTGTTGCTGCTGCTGGCCTGCTGGTCAGGAGATAGAGGCCCTCCTCCACCCGCATGCTCCTTCCTGCGCCTCATCCCTGGTAGCCCAGTGGCAAAGTGTCACTTCTCTGCTGCTAGGGCTGGTCCTCTGTCTCTCTTTTCTGCCTTTTCTGTTGTGCCTTTATTTTTGCTCTTTTTTTCTGCCTTTATTCTGTTTTCCTTTTTTTTTTTTTTAAACAAACTTTATTCGTGGATGTTCATTCAGGGTATAAGCATACATTTTTAAGTACTGAGGATTAGAAACATCACGTTTTTCCAATTAACACCCATTCTATAAAGAAGTCGGACCCGATCCCTGTAGTCAGGTCGTCCACAGTCAGAGATCAACACAATATCAGGGTCCTCCGTGAGTGTCAGGACCTATCCCAATCCCACCCGCATCCTCCCCATCCAATCCCCCCCCTCCCACCATACCCGGGTGTCAATAAACTCTCAGCTGTTCCGTCTCCTCTCCATGGTAAGGACCACTCTCAATCTAGAATAATCAGTATATGCCTATCTAAACACGTCAGTTCCATCTCAGTGTCTATTATACTCAGCCTTTCTCCCTCAGGGTGTGGTGTGCTGTCTTTCGCTTTGGGACAGTGGCTGATCCGATCTGTTTAAGTCCAGTAGCATTACCTCCCAGTCCTGTGCCATGGGAGTTTTCCGCCTCCCACCCTCCTCCTCTTTTCTAAGGGCAACACATACTGCTCGGCCCCACCTCACTACCTCCGCCTGCCATGTCTCTACCCTGTGCGCTCTTGGAGATTTCCACCTCAACGTAATCGTCCTAATCGCCAAGAGGAGGGCAAAATCTACAAATCTTAGCTTGGTTTTCAACGGTTTGGGACGTGGGCGGGCTCCCACTAAGCAATATAAGGCAGACCCCCCAGGATATAGCGGCATGGATTAGCAAATTTAGCGGCACAAAAATGGAAATTTAGCGGCACAAATATGGAAATTTAGCGGCAATTTTGCGGCATTTTATGTGGCCATTTTTCCTACAACAAACACAGATATCTTAGTTTTTTTAGTTATTTAACAACATGAAGCTATGTATATTTGGTTTACTTACAATGTAGACACTTTGTTTCCCTCGAGCGTGTGCTTCACAATTATGGGCTGCTGCAGTTGTCCGCGGTATGTCCAGACTGCACTTTCTACAAAAAATGGCTTTGCCAATGTTTAAGTCAAATTGACCTTTAGAGAAATATATAGATTTTCAGAAAGGCGAGTACATATAAAAAGCCATTATGGCTTGGTGCGAGTAGTTCATGTAATATAGAGAACAAGGCTAGGGTTCTGTCCGACTAATGAGGCGATTGTTGCAGTTCAGCATTTCTGTGCCGTGGCCAGTGCCTTCTCAGACAGCAGGTGAGTGACAGATTCAAGTAATTAGTAGTAAGGAGAGAGTAGTAACATACATCTGCCCATAGCTGAGGGAGAAGAGATGCTATTTAAATTGAGTCTCCTTCCTGAATAATGTGTGTTTGCATCTATTCAGCGCGGACAATACCCATGAACAGGAGAACAAGAGAACCACAGCAAGAGGAACAGTCATGAACTGTGTTTCAAACCCAGGCTTCTCAAATGGGAAGGCTGGCAGAGACACCACAGGCATTACATGATGGTCATTCAGTAGGTGTAGGGAGTGGTTTAAACTTTGTAGAGTATCACGTGACATCTGGAAGTGGGGGGGGAAGAGAGAGAAAGAGAGAGAGAGAGAGAGAGAAAGAGAGAAAGAAAGAGAGAAAGAGAGAAAGAAAGAGAGAAAGAGAGAAAGAGAGAAAGAAAGAGAGAAAGAGAGAAAGAGAGAAAGAAAGAGAGAAAGAGAAAGAGAGAGAGAGAGAGAGAGAGAGAGAGAGAAAGAGAGAAAGAAAGAGAGAAAGAGAAAGAGAGAGAAAGAGAGAGAAAGAGAGAGAGAGAGAGAAAGAGAGAGAGAAAGAGAGAAAGAGAAAGAAAGAGAGAAAGAGAGAAAGAAAGAGAGAAAGAAAGAGAGAAAGAGAGAAAGAGAGAAAGAAAGAAAGAGAGAAAGAGAGAAAGGGAGAAAGAGAGAAAGGGAGAAAGAGAGAAAGGGAGATAGGGAGAAAGGGAGAAAGGGAGAAAGGGAGAAAGAGAGGAAGAGATCGAGATCGATCCTGACTGCCTGCCACTACCATCAGCTGCCATCCGATGCATGCCAGAGCTCACGTAGCCAGAGAGCTTCTATAAGCCCCGGCGCTTTGCTGATGCACGCACATGCGTTTCTCTTTCAGTAATCCTAATGAATTCACTTACAGCGATCATCTCCCTCTGTCAGTCAAAGATGACAGACTCTTTGTTTCTAGCGAGCACTAATCACCCGTCCCGTAGAGCGGGTAAGTGCATTCTAGTGGACAATGCATAGGTCCAGACTGCACTCCAGGAAGTATATTCTCAGCCATACCACCTGACCTCGATTTGACCCTGAAAAGTCACCTTCACTGCCTCCCTGTTGATCATCTTTATCGATCACGGAGCTTAGTCACTAACCAGACCCCCCAGGATATAGCTACTTTCGTAAAAATGGCGCGCGATTTCTACAAAAGTGCTGATTTCGCGGGCATTTTAGTAAAAATCGCGGCATTTTTACGAAAGTGCCGATTTCGCGGCAAACCGCGAAATCGCGAAATCGCGATATCCTGGAGGGTCTGTATAAGGCCTTCTCCTGCACCTGTATCTGCGAGACCTCCCTTATTGTGTGGCATACCTCCCTCCAGTAACTGCCCAACTGTGGGCATGTCCAAAGCATATGTAGGAGGCCCGCCTCATCTGCCCTGCATCGCGGGCAGTAATGGGGGGCATCGGGAAACATCCGGTGAATTCTCACCGGGGTGAGATACGCCCTGTGGAGTATTATTGCTTGGATGAATTTAAATTTCATGTTCCGGGAGACCCTTTTTTGGGTGTTCTAGGATCAATCGCCAGGTTGCGTCAGTAATTTCCTCCCCAGTATCTTGTGACCAGATCTCCCGTAGTGTGGTAAGGGATAGTGCCGCATGAGTTCTAATCCCCGTGTACAGCCAGCGGACTAAGTGGCCTCCCGCCCCCATGTAGTGGATCAGGTGTACTAGCTCATGTTGTTGTGGCTTAATGTGCTGTGTAGCCCAAGTCGTCCTGATAAAGTGGGACACGGTGGCATGCAATAGGTAGTGTCTGTTCGAGGTCCCAGTCACCTGCACAAAAGTACGGTGATCTAGCATTAGGTCATCTCCAAAGAAGCTACCCACTCCCTCAACTCCGCTCTCTGTCCAGTGTCTAAGGGTAGTTTTGGTGAGTCTTCCCTGTGGTGTCGGGATGCCCAATAAGGGGATGTTATCTGCATACGGCAAAACAGATGACGTGTAGGCCAGCGCCTTCCTCCAACAAAGGAGCGCAGTGCGTAGTAATGGGTGGCACCGTCCTGGTATCTTACTTTTGGGTAGCAGTAGAGTATGTAATTCGCCTCTGTCTAACTGGTCCGCTGTCCATCCGATCTCATGGAGGTTCCTTCCAGCCAGCCAGTAAGCCAACCATTGGAGTTGACTGGCGTAATAATACCCTTGAAAATCGGGGGCGCCTAGACCTCCCAGAGAGGTACCGAGTTGTAATTTTCGAAGACTAATCCGCCGTCTACCCGACCCCCATATAAGAGTGGTCAGTAAAGTGTTTATTGTCGTAAAAATGCGTGGTGGGAGACATATGGGTAGATTCACGAAGTGGTACAATAAGCGGGGTAGCATCACCATTTTTGCTATTGCAATGCGGCCCATGACGGACAAAGGCAGCGAGGTCCAAAATCCGATGCTGCCACGGAGACCTGCGATGATTCTAGAGATATTACCGTCTAGCTGGTCCTCCATTTTTCTGTATATGCAGACCCCCAAGTACTTAAAGCTGGACTGAGCCACCGGTATCATATAAGTGCCGAAGGGTATAGAGGGCGGATGTGGTGCCTCCCAGAAATAGAATCCCACAGATTTTTCTGGGTTTATAGCCAATCCCGAGACCTCTTCAAACTGACGGAAGGTATCGTACAGTAGCGTATGATCTGCTTCCAGGTCTCGGAGATACAACAACATATCATCTGCATATATGGAGAGTATATGGGGTGACCCTGCCATTGGAATACCTAGTGCAGGTGTGTACTTCCGAAGGGCGATGGCCAATGGCTCAAGCGCCAAAATAAACAACATTGGGGACAAAGGGCACCCCTGTCGGGTGCCTCGGTAGACCGGGTATCCGGCCGATACATAGCGCCCCGTCATTGCCCGAGCTGTGGGATCAGTATATAATAGCCTGATCCACCTTAACAGAGGGGTCGGGAAGCCAAATCGTTTCAGGGCCTCAAACATAAAGGGCCAGGAGAGTGAATCAAACACTTGCTTGAGATCCAACGCAATGCATCCCGCCTGTTGTAGCTCCGTCGGTGCTGCCGCCATTAATGCGTGCAGGCGTCTCGTGTTTAGGGAGGTACTACGCCCGGGAAGGAATCCGCACTGATCGCGATGTATGAGCGCGGTCAAATGAGGTTGGATACGCAGAGCAATAGCTTTGCTCAGTATTTTGTATTCTGTGGACAGCATCGATAAGGGCCTATAGTTTGTCAGTTCCGAAACATCCCTGCCCGGTTTAGGTATGGAGGTCACTAATGCCTGCATTGTTGATTGTGGCAGATGACCCTCGTCGAAAGCAATCTTGTATATCTTTTCCAGGATTGGTACTAATGTGTCGGCATAAGTGGAGTAGAACTCCACTGGGAGCCCGTCCATGCCTGGTGTCTTATTTCTGTTTAAGTTCTTAATCGCTGCGCGTATTTCATGTTGAGTGATAGGTCCCTCAATCGATTTCTGCGCATCTGCTGTTAACAGGGGGAAGGGGAGATCCCTCATAAAGTCAGTTATTTGTGTGGGGTCATCCCTCTCGGTCCGTTCGTACAGTGCCTTCAAGTGATCATGAAATGCCATGTTAATGTCAGATTGAGTGTTCACTAGGGTGCCCGCCCGGTTGTAGACCTGGGTAATGACCGGGGTTTCGGGCCTATCCCGCACCAAGCGGGCTAGCAGAGCGCCCGAGCGATCCGCCTCTGTGTGTTGCCTCTGTAAATAAGCTTTGCTGTCAATGACGCGCAGTGTTTCCAGCGTCTCTATATTGTAAGATGTGTTGTTCTTGTAGGGCCTAGTTTTTTTCGGGGTCCTCGACTGCCTCCGGCTCCAGCACCGTTAATCGGGCTTCTACCTCACATAATTTTTGGTGTATCTCCTGTCTGGCACCAACCAGCTGCCCTATCGCAACCCCACGCATTACCACCTTCAACGCATCCCAGACCATCAAGTTGGAGGAAGCAGATCCCCAGTTAACCTCCCAGTAGTGTGTCAGGGTTTCTAACAGGGACGCCCTAAACGCCCGTCCTCTAAGAGTTGTGGGTTGAGTCTCCATGTAGGGACTGGAGTCGGGACTCTACCCCAGAAAATGAGGCACTTCAGGGGCCTATGATCCGAGAAAGTCTTTGCTAGATATTCCGGGGCACTTATCAGTGTAACCAGTGTGCGGGAGCAGAGGAATCGGTCAATGCGTGTGTGTAGGTCGTGTACCGGGGAGTAGAAGGAATATTCCTTGTGCGTTGGATGTAATGTTCTCCAAACATCGCTCAGTCCCCAGCCCTCAGCCCATGTTTTGAAAATGTCCGATAGCTTCGCAGCGCTAGTTGCCTGTAGGGGTGGATATGATCTATCCAAAGCCAAGTTTAGCACAGCGTTCCAGTCCCCTCCCAGCACCCAGGGTATATCAGCCCAAGTGGACAGTGCCCGCCCAACTCTCTGAAGGAACGATTCTTGGTCATAATTCGGGGCGTATATGCTGCCCAGGACAATCAGTCTGCCATCCAGGGAGCCTTTTATTAGAATGTACCTGCCCTGGTCATCAACTTTCCGTTCTATTTCCACGAACAGCGTCCCGTGTCTCACGCAGATAGTGGACCCCCTGGAAAAGACAGAGTACGACGTGGAGTATATGGCCCCTCTCCACTTGCTCCTTAACTTCTGTGCCTCAGTGGCCGTGAGGTGTGATTCCTGCAGAAAGGCAATTTGTGTCTGTTGTCTGAGGAGGTATGAATGGACTCTGTGTCTTTTCTGTTCTGCGCCTAGCCCACGCACATTCCAGGTAATAATTTTGTATACTTCAGACTGCTCAGCCATAGTCGTCTGGGGGTGGAACTAATTCTGTCAGTGGTCGTGAATTAGGAGCACTGGAGAGCAGAACCCAGGAGAGTACACCTCTAAGTACATTTAACATAAGCAAAACTAACTTGGCGCAGCAGTAGAACAAAACTGGGCCCAACATTAACAATTGAAACAGAAAACCCCAAAGTCTTGTGCATTCGCCGGTGGGGGGGGGTGGCCTAGCACACATTTATGCATCTCGCTGTCAACTCCGGGCTCTACTTGCTCAACGATGGCCCGGCCGGGGTCATGTGTCACATAAAAGGAAATCAATGTAGTGTTTAAACAGTATCTGTGGGGCTATCAGTAGATGTCCTCTGGCACTGCCCAGGGACACCCATTGCAGTTCTAGTTCTGGTGGCTCGGCTTGCATTGGGGACAGGGTCAGTGCCATACTCCACAGTTACATTCTACCACTCTCATACATTAATTTCAGAAATAAGAGGCAGATTCTAAATATACAAATTGCATCAGTAAAAGATACCGTACAGTGTCCAGAACAGAGCTATCAGCACCAGCCTCCATCTGCCGACTCAACTGTCTATTAGATCATCCGCAGCTCTAGGCGTAATGGTAGGGAAGAGCAGCACACTGTTGTACGAGTCCGAATGTACCGTGTTGTCCTCAGAGTCTGTGATTATTTTTGCAGAGTCTTTCCTGAAGGTGCCGGCGATCGAAAGGGCCACCAGTTGATCCTTCTTCTGCTGGTCCCGCGACGGTCCTCGCCGAGCATTCCCTTTCCCGGATCCAGAAGATGGGTGGCGGCTTCCCCCGGAACCCCCTCCGCACGCCCCCGCTCCAGCTCCCTGGGACGCCTCCCGATCACCGTCCAGCCCTATCACCTCCAGCCACTCCTCAGCATTGGCTGGACTTTCAAAGAAGTTAGTTTTCTTTCCATGAATAACTTTTAGACGGGCTGGGAAGAGTAATGCGTATTTCAACTGTGCGCTCCTCAGCTTCTTTTTCACTTCCAAGTAAGAGGCCCGCTGTTTTTGTACCGTGTTCGTGTAATCCGGATATAGTGACACCCTCTGGTTCTCAAAGTGAATGATGGCTTTCTCCCGGGCTTTTCTTAAAAGAGTGTCTCTGACCCGGTAATTAAGGATGCGGACTATGAGAGGTCGTGGAGGGCGACCCGGCTTGGGTTGTCCGGTCGGGATCCTGTGCGCCCTCTCCACGCAGAAGTATGGGGAAAGCCCTTCCGACGTCACGTGATCTCGGAACCACTGCTCCATGAACTCCGCGGCTTGCGATCCCTCGCATTTTTCGGGCAGACCGATCACCCTTACATTATTACGTCGGTTACGCCCTTCCGCGTCTTCGACCCTTTCCATCAGTGCAGTGACCTGGCCCCGTATGTCTCTGATAGATGTACTGTGGTTCGCCAACGTGGGCTCAAGGTCCGCGAGCACCAGTCCTTGGTCTTTGACTTTGCCCGCTAACTTGCCGTGATCAGCCTTTAGGAGGGATAAGTTAGTCTTGAGGGCCCCCATTTTCTGCTCCATGGCGTGGCGCGATTCCCGGATTTCCTGGAGTATGAGGTCCAGTTTGTCTGGTGGATGACTCCCCGGCGTTGTCGGATCGACAGCGCCCGCTCCGCTGCTGCTCGCGCCAGCCCCCACCTGCGGGCAGGGCCCCATCAGCTCCCCTTGACCATCCGCTAACTTCGGGCCTTTCCGCACCATGTTGTTCCAAGCCCCGTGTGTGCTCCTCGGCCGTGAGGGCGTCACAGTTCAGGCCACAGGTCGTCACTCCCTCGCCTCGGACCCCCAGGCGATGTCGTGCAGGGGGGTGTCTGAAAATAGGGAGTCGAGAGTCAGGCACCCCAGGCGCAGGCCAGACTCACCTTCCCGGGGGTCCGAGCCGCCACCCCAGTGGTCTCACGCCCTCGGCGGGCCTCCACCCAGCAGGATCCCACACCACTGCAGAGCGAGCCCCCCTGGATCTCCAGGCCAGGCAGGAGTGGAAGGGCAGTTGACAGGAGCTCCTCACTATGTCCGTAGCGTGTGGCTGGTAACCAATTCCCCCAAAGGTCTCACCGGGTCCCGCCGTGCAGCTTCTCCCCCCCGTCGGTCCCTCCGGCCCCCAGCAGAGCTGTCCAGCAATGAAGAGTGGGGGAAGGGGGGTGAGGGAAGAAGTGGGAGTCCAAAGACATCCTCCAGCTGCGGGGGTCCGGCCGCGGCTCCGGGGCGCCTCCCGGGCCAACGGCCCCAAGATGGCGACGCCGGTCGTCACCAGCGTCCAGTAGGCCGGGCCGCGGATCGCAGCTCCACCGCTCCGCGCCGTCTACACGAAGCAGCTCCCGCTTTCCCTGTGTCCGGCAATGCTCCGGAGGGCCCAGGCGATTCCCACATCCGCACTCAGGTCACACGCCCGGCCCCCCACAGGCCCGATGTCGCCCGTCGGGCGGGCCCCGGAATCCTGGTCTCGATGCCGGGTCGCTGCAGCACTCCACCTCCCGGCTCCCGAGGCCTACCTCGCAAGTCCGGGTAGCCTCGGAATCAGGCCGTCTCGCCGCCACACCTCGATCGGGGCTCCGTTTTTCGGGCTGTAGCTCCCAGGGCCAGACTCTTCCTCCGGTCCGCCTGTACTGGGTCCGGAATGTCGCCCACAGCTCTGCTTGTACCCGGATAAGGCCCGGCCGGGCTCGGAGCTCTAGTAAGAGCCGTCCGCCATCGTGGCTGTTCGGCCACGCCCCCCCGCCTTTATTCTGTTTTCCTCTGCTATTTTTCCTTTTTCACTCCTGCCGCTGTGATCCCCCGTGGCCCTGTCCCCTCCAGTGATCCTTCCCGCGTGTCCCGCCTCCCAGCTGTCCAGCCACCACGCAGCCCTACTTAATGGCGGGCGCTTTGCGGCCACAAGCAGGGGGGCATGCCAAAGACAAGCCTGTCTGCACCTGGACCACGCCCAGCGCCAGTGACCCTGGTTCTCGGAATTTCCACCTCTACAACGCGAGCGCCCTCGTCACCCTCAACTCAGGACACCACGCGCCTGCCAACTTGCATCGCTGAAGGAGACTCATGGACCCGTTGCCTGCCGGAACTACAGCCACGCCTTCACCCACGCCAACACACCTGCCCCTCTCGCTGCCCAGCCGACCAACAGCACTCCTGACCGGCTGAACTGCATCTTCCACAATGTGCGATCCCTCCACAAACACCCCACAGAAATCTGGGATCTCCTTGACGCCGCCTCTACTGACATTGCCTTCTTTACAGAAATCTATACCAACCCCTGTTCTGGACTGGACATCACTATCGCCATCCCCTACGGCTACAAAATCACCCGCAAGGACAGCACCAACTAACCAGGAGGAAGCATTGCCATTGTCCACAAGAACACCTTCCGACTGATCACACATTCAAACAACCCAACAACAACCATGGACCACTTCCAGACCAACCCCACCTTCCGCGGCACCCTCGTCTACCGGGCCCCCACCCGCCCTTCACCTACGCCATTGTAAACCTCATCGTACCCCAGGCTCTCGCATCCACCGATTACAACCTACCAGGAGACCTCAACTTCCACCTGGACAACCCCAGTGACCAGAACACCGCCTCCCTACTGGAGAACCTCGCCAACATCAGACTCAAGCAGCTAGTCACCGCACCAACCCACACAGCTGGGCACATGCTCAATCCCGTTTTCTCTGCCAGCGGGAACATCACCTACAGCCGTACCACTGAACTCCTCTGGACCGCCACCACTGTGCGCATCTATGGAAGATGTGGTACGGGCAAAGATCTGATGGGGCTCCAGAGTGGATGCTCTTCATGGTCTTAAGTGTTGTTATGAGGTCTAGAAAGCCCATTTACTATTGACCCTGATTCAGTGGTTCGCAACAGAGCCTTCCCAGGATTAATAGTGGAGTGACCTAACTAGTGACAGGCGAGTGGCCCAGGAGAGGCTCATTTAAGTGATCTAAATTTTCAATTGAGCAGCAATGAGAAGTAAACCAGCCAGAGTAAAGGCTCTTAGGCACAACCTAGCAGAGAGAACGGAGCAATGTGCAGGCATGCACCAGTTACGGAAAGCCAATCCCTTAGCTCATAATGAAGCAAGCAGGCCCATGAACAAAATAACCTGGACAAATAAGACAGATGTGGCATGTCACAGATCAAAAAGGATCTTCTGCAGTTCCCAACATTTCCTAGTAGATTGTAGTCTTTCTGCTGCATGTCCTGGTTGCAGGCAGCCATGCATTGTTTTGCAGGATTATAATGCAATGCAGACATATATTTTGAGTTCCAAACACTAAAAAATAGTATTTGCAAATCAATCCAAATTATGAGATGCAAAGGAACAACATTTCCATTCCTGCCTGACTCACATAATGAGATGGATGAGTCGCAACTACCTTAAGATCAATATGGATAAGACCGAGGTGATAGAGTTTGGCAACGGTCCATCCCTGTGGAACCCAACTTGGTGGCCGACATTGGCGGGTCAATATTCTATTCCGTTCAACAAAGTCAAGTACCTGGGGGTCATTTTTGATGACCAGCTTAATTTTGCGGCCCAGATAAACAGTGTAACCTTTTCCTGTTTCTTCTTATTGAAGCTTCTTAGAAAGATGTTTCCTTTTATCCCCAAGAATTTAGGAAATCAGTACTAGTGGCCCTTATCCTCTCTCGGCTAGATTATTGCAATGCGCTTTATATTGGCATTGATATAGCACAGAGGGTAAAATTACAATCAATACAAAACGCTGCTGCTAGGCTATTGTTAAATATTCCTAGGGGTCACTCCACCTCTGCTGCCATCAGGTCATTACGCTGGCTCCCGATTCAGCAAAGGGCGGAGTTTAAAGCCTTATGCCTGGTCCATAAGGCATTATTTGGCGGAGGGGCAGCTGGTTTTCGGAAATTCTTCTCTTGGTACACCCCCACCAGAAACCTCAGATCCACAGACGGGGGTTTCATCTGTATCTCTAAAATTGGTAAAGTTAGATGGGGAGCTAGGAGCCTATAACATTGTGAAGGCAAACTATGGAACCAGCTGCCAATCTCCATGAAATTACTGTTGAATAGGCTTCTTTTTAGGAAAGCGCTAAAAGCATGGTTGTTTCCAGCACTCTAAGGTGAGGTATAGCTGTTGCGATCCCTTTATTTCACTTCTTAGCCAGTGGGTGGGGGCAGGTATAAATACCAGACCCCAGCCCACTGCGAACCGGAAATGCGCTGAAGGGGTGCCAGACCCGAGGGGGAGGACTCCCAGAGGAGGGGTTCCCAGAGACAAGGTGCGGGGAGGTGCCTGAAGCGGCACTAGGGGGCCGCCCTCTTAAAGGGCCCACTGCGTGCACCGCAGAACGTAAGTATAACAAGCATTTACAATGCAATGGTTTTGCCTTTGTTAAAGTTTGAGCTATTGGCAGTGCTCTTGACATTTTAATTTATGTTTTTTTTAACATAAATAAATGGCATTGTCATTTGCAATGCCACTAGCTTTATCTTTCGCAAATGACACCCACAAACACCTACAGAGAGCCCCCAACACACACCCACACAGAGCCCCCCCACACACTGCGAGCCCCCCACACACTACGAGCCCCCCACACACACTGCGAGCTCCCTCCACACACTGCGAGCCTTCTCCACACACTGCGAGCCTCCCCCACACACTGAGAGCCCCCCCACACACTGAGAGCCTCCCCCACACACTGAGAGCCTCCCCCACACACTGAGAGCCTCCCCCACACACTGAGAGCCCCCCCACACACAGAGAGCCCCCCGCCCACACACAGAGAGCCCCCCCCCTTGTCTGGCAATGTACATCAGGCCCTCAGAGTTAATTGTGAAGAAAGACAAGAAGGAGAGAGAAATGGAGAGATGGAAATGAAGGGTAGGAAGAAGAGAGAGATGAAAAAGGAGAGAGGGCAAGAAAAGAAGGAGAGAGAGTTGGTGACTGAAAGAAGAGAGTGAGAGAAGGCAAATAGAGAGGAAAGGCACGCGAGAGAGTGCAAGAGAGAGAAGCATGATAGATAAGGAGGAGGAGAGAGGACGCATGAGAGAGAGATCAAGAGAGAGGGAAGGCAGGAAGAAAAGTAAGGGCAGAATGGAGTGAGAAGGCAGAAAACAGAAAGAGTAAAAGATAGAAAAAGAAGCCAAGATGAGGAGGGAGATGGAGAGAGGACGCGGGAGGTTGCTCCATGACATGTCAGCTTCCACCATTGACAGTTGTGGTCACCTGCCCCTGACAGAGAAGGGCATGCTAAACATACAGATAAGGGTTTAGCCCCTCATGCCACACTCACCCCCTTCGCAGGTCTCCAGGTGGTAGCCTGCGCACAGATTAACGATGTAAGACTCGGAGAAGAGATAGTCCAGGCGGAAGTCAGCAGGAACACTTCTGTGACTTCACGTTCGCAGCTGTTATATGGGCTGGAGTGGCTCACGGTGGTTGCTTGCACCACCAAAGCTGCTGAAGGGCGGAGTAAGGATGATCAGGTAGGAGACTGCTGCATTGGGTCCGTGAAGTTGATCTTCGGGTGGATTCCGGTAGAACTCCTACCCTGGATGGTGGGATGGTGCTAGCAGTGATCTCTGGTGCTCTTTCACCGCAGCACTGACCATTCACCAGGGTGGATGGCAGAGCGAGGAGCCGAAGTTGGGCAGCGTGCAACAATTGTAAATTTCCTGAATAGCATTAGGTCCCATCTTCAATCAGTAAGTAATCCGTCTTCCCTTTCTGTAGCTCATCGTCCTGCCTGGAACCGGAAGCAGTGTGTGGGTCCTGGTAGGGTTTCCTGTGGCTCAGCGGGGACCAGGGAAGTGAGAGATCCTCCGTTTGCACCGAGGAAGCAAGATGGCGGTTGACTGAGACCGTAATGCACACAAGCTCAGGGCTCCAACGGCCAACCTAAGCAACGTTGACAAATCCTTTTGAAGAAATGGTTTGATGCCATAAATGCGGATGCTAATATAGAGCCCCTTGATTTGGAGATGGGTCTGCCAGAGAATAAATGCCAAGAAACTGAGAAACCGGCATATAATAGAATAACCGCTCCCAGCACTGTTATCAGTTTGGCGGTCCTTCGTTATATTTATAAAGCAATTCCTAAGGCGAGTGAAGGGAACAGGATAAGAACCTACCTTGCTGGGAGCAGTGAAGGCGAAGGTGAAGGTGAAAGTGACACGGATATGGTGCCTAAGATTGCAGCAGCTTCAGCAGCAGCAGCGGCTCGGGCTCGAGCTGCGAGACAGGCCCGCAACCCCCGATGCACAACATCAGCAACAGCCCGCGGAGCCAGCGAGTGAAATCCCCGATGTGGGGGTTGTACAGTCGGAAGGGGCGATTCCACAGGAAGCAGGAAGGCAGGCGCCGGCAATGCCGGACCAGATTCAGGGGCGTTCCCGGCTTTCGGCTGACGTCGCGTGACGTCGGCAAAAGCCAAAGAATCTCGGGAACGCCCCCGAATCTGGTCCGGCATTGACGGACAGGCCCCTCGTCCAATGGCTAGGCTCCATTTATGGAGCCAGCCAATGAATGACGAGGGCCGACCCAAACCCACACTACAGTTCTCATTAGGTTTTCGCCTGCGCGAAAAAGATGCGCAGAGCGCATCTTTTCGCCAGGCAAAACCTAAAAAGAAGCGGGTAACAACATTTCTCCCACTTATTACCATCATGTCTATTGAAAAGGAACATCTGCATACATTTTAATTTCAGTGATATCGTCAGTGTCTGGATATTTTAAGGTTTTATTTTTCTCATATCTATATAATGTGTGTGTTTTAGCCATTTGTCACAGATATATCTTCCTATGATATACTAGTGTCTGTTGTCATTCAACATCACTTCCTGTGGTGCTGTCGAATGTGACACTAGTACCTACTTATTAAGAGTATTGAAAATGTGTCAGCTGTGCTACATAGGAATTTTCAAGATATGCTTAGCCATTTCCTCCATCTTGTGACTGTCTCGTTTGGGACATTCTCTCTTGCATCAGAAAGTGTGTGTTTTTCATCCTATGCCACACTTTCTGGGACCTCCTAGAGCACATACTTTAGACAAATTAATGTTCTTTTGCTTCAAACATCCACATCTGTCCAGTGGGTTTTACAATAAGATTTATTCCAGAGACAGTGATGTGCTTTCATTCACAGAATCCCGACTCTGAACAATGTAGAGAACGGATGATTGGCAAATGGGGACTAACACCAAGTACTGGCTGCTAATCCAGGCACAAACGATAAACTAGATGTACCCTCTACCCACAGTCACCCGGAACCGGAAGTCATCGGTCTCCACATCTCTTCATCCGCAAGTAGCCGGACCAGCTTGTGTGATGCAGAGGGAGAAAGGAGCCGGTCTCTCTGCTTTTATTTCACATATTAGGAACCTCCCGGCAGCAAATCTGCACATATACTGTTTATTCAGCAAGACAGTCGCCGGAAATGCCAGAACCGGGATTGTTTTAGGTAGGGTGAATACTTAGTTACTGAATTCTCCGTTTGTTTATTTATTTATTGTTTTTTTTTTATATAGCGCTAACTTTACCCGAAGCTGTCTGAGCGCTTTACAAAAGAACCGGTTACATTGCATTAGGACTTCAGAGTACATGCATTCCATATTTATATAATGAAGCAATATGCTCAGTGCTCGTATAACATTTGCATTACGTTTCAAAACGGCGTGAAGTACTGATTTAAAGCGTTTAATGGGCCACGCCATCATTGGCGTTTGCACTGATATTTTTTTTAGATGTTTATAGAGCGACGCTGTGATATGCTTTTCTTCGCATAAACCTTTTATATTAAGCAATGGCACAGCATAAAAATAAATAAATAATTGCAACCCACTTTCCCAAGAGTTAGAGCCCAATGTTTTCAGTACATCGCAAGATGCGATTTGTGAACTATTCATTATTTGTGCATCGCATTTCATTACTGTTAACCTATTGAATACGAAATGCGTGTGATCTCTGGCGTTCTAGGAAGTAATCCAAGTAGTCGAAAGGGTCACTAACACCAACCAAATGTGGGTGAGTTTACAGATGTGTTACTTAATTACATTGTTTTTGCATTTTAAACGATGTAAATACGAGTTATTACTTAGTATAGCTGTACTTAATTTATCAGCTTTGAAGGATGATATGCTAAGCTGACCCTGCCAGGATCTGAATTTGTGATCCTAACCAGTTTATGTTCTGATTTTATTTCCAAATCCGTCAGTAACACACCTGTAGTCAGGGTTTTGAAAAAAGTGGAGTGGTGTCTCTAAAAATGGCATGCCTATGGATTTAGGAGGCTGGCTTGAACTATATGTATGTGATTCCCACAGAGTGACACCCGACCGGAATTTTGGTTCCTCTAAGCTTTCTTTTATTGCATCCAGATAACAGAGCAACTTACACTGAACACCAGCCAGCCAGCCAGGACTATTGCTTTGAAAAGGTGTAAGATGTTTAAGATAACTGAGTAACAACAATCATTTTCTTGTAAATACTATTGAAAATGTTTCAACTCTGTATTTGGGAGACTGTGAATTAACCCCTTGGCCGCCGCGGCGCTGGGGGGGCGCGCGGCGCCACCATGCTCGTGACGGAACCACTCCGACACGAGCCACGGGTGCGCTGTGCTTGTGACGGAGTGGTTCCGTCACGGCCACGCCCGCTCAATAGAACGCGCCGCTCAGGCGTGGAATTCTATTAGCGTAGGCGGGGCGGCCGCGCCGTGACAGAACCACTCCATCACCAGCACAGCGCGTCCGTGGCTCGTGATGGAGTGGTTCCGTCACGAGCATGCCAGGGGTTAAACAATTCTGAGGCCTTTGGGAGGGGCAGTGGTCTTCAGAGTGCCTCAGTCATTCCTGTTATGTTTACTCTATGTTACACGGACGCCCTCTTTCTCCATATCCCACCCATCTGCGTATCTTACACCACATCTCTGTTCAGCTCCATCTTTTCACTCCTCTTCTGAATACACTTCCTTGCATCTCCTTCATCACCACAAAACGCACAACACCCCCACTCACCTGTAAGCAGTGCATTTTCCCTTACTTTAACCGTGTCAATATTTTGACCACTGCGTACTTCCCACAAGCACATTTACACAGAATTTCAATGGCAACTGCAAGATGCCCCCATTGCTCTGTGCGCCTTGCAGAGAACCAAGGATTTGATGACCATGTATTCTGAACACTTTTTTAACTTGCTGACAGGCACTCTGAGAACCTCACACCGCCTTCAGCCTCAACTTCAGACCTCTCAATCTTGGCTCATTATAAACCCCCGAAGGCAATGCAGTACAATGTATGCACTGTAAAAGAGTAATATTCTGCATGAAAGAAATACAGAAACACAACATCCTGTAAATACGTAATACTATTAGGGATCCGTAAAACATGTGAAATATAAAAAAAGATCTGAGGGCCTGATTACGAGGTTGGCCCAGGCCCTAAGTCACTGACATGTAGTAGTAGTAGTAATTACTTTATTTGTTGATTAATAAAAATCGTTACAATCGGAAATAAAACACAATAGGTTAAAACATTTTTCGCCCTTAAAATATGAATACAGCTTTACACTGAAAACTTTAGCAGCAATAATAGAGAGCAGCAATGAATAAAGTGCGTTTGTGCTAATGGCTAGAGAACAATATCCAAACACTATTGTAAAAAAAAAAAAAATGTAAACGCTTTATCTTCAGTATTAAACTTGATTAACCAATCCTGTAACTATGATGTAAGGTTATATACAAAACTTTTAAACGCAGAATTTGAAAGCCAATTTTCATTTTCTTTTCATTTTTGCATTCAAGTCAATAATGAATGTTACTGTATTAATGATCAGTATCAGTTTTGGCTAATAATTTTTTTTCGGCAATAAAAATAAACTTTACAAATTGAGAGATCAAGCCGGGCATAGTCCCAGTGAGAGACATGTAATAATGGCGTTCCGACATGTTCTCACCCCGAATTCATTAAAAATAGGTCTTAACAAAGTCTTCCTCTCTTCTAGCAGTTGGGGGCATATAGTTACAATAAGTATTAAAGTTTCGTCATAGGAGCCACATAACCTTCAAAGTTTAGTGGGACATTTTTTTTCCCATTTAGGTATTCCGTCCTTAGTAGGATATCTCCCAAACCGCAATAACATAGATGTATTCTTTAAGAAAGATTTTAAGTGGGTCAACAAGTATAATTGAGGTTCTAATTAATAAATGAGTTGGTAACTGACCAGGAATGATACTTTTTTCTGAGCTCATCTTTATTTTAAAGACTCGATAGTAGAGTGACTGATCAATTTATTGTTTCTTTAAAAACAGCTTTGCTCCTAACTTCTTCAAAGGTTGAGCACTCAAAATTATTTAAACTCTCACTTAAAAAGGATCTCCAGCTACTAGCGTGCTCATACCTCGTTATCTCCTGCCAGCACTGATTTGCAAGGGTACCTTGTTCAGAGCGATATAACGAATATAGAAATTTTAAAAAGGCAGATTGCTGTACCAGAGATTGCCTTTTCAGACCAAATTCTAATCTTACATTAGTATGGCCTATATACCTGGGGATCCTGAAAACTAATTTGTAGACTTTTATTTGTATGCCATCAACAATTTTTGCGTCTTTACCACGAAAAATCATTGAGCCGTAAGCTGAAGAGGGAATCAGTTTTGCTTTCATGACCTTCAAAAGATGTTCATGATTTGGACATGACAACTTGTCCCTCAACTTTCTAAAAGCAAATGAAAAAGCTGTTGCCTTTGCTTTGAGGTTAATAAAATGTTGTCTAAAAGACATATTATCGTCAAATGCTATTCCTAGATATTTATAAAATGTTACCATTTCGATATGTAACCCATTACTGTTCCATTCTTTCTTGTCTGTTTTTGTTCCACTAATAGTCATTATTTTTGTCTTTTTGCTATTGATTTTCAAACTGTTAAGGGTGATATAATGATTAAAAGAATCAACTAATCTTCTTAGACCTATGACAGAATGACTCAATAATATAGTGTCATCGGCGTATTGTAAATATTTAATGTCTTTGCCTAGGAGGGAAGGTGAGTGAGCATTAACTTCTTTAAAATGTAAAGAAATGTCCGCCATAAAAAGATTAAAAAGGCATGGAGCCAGAACACAACCTTGTTTCAGACCAGTCTTAGTTTCAAGTCGTCGCGTTGTACTTCTGCCATCTCAGACTTTGATCTGAACCCATGTGTTGGTATATAACAATGTAATCATATCAAGCAATTGTTTTGGAATGTCCCAGTCCAAAAGTTTAGCCCTAAGTAGGTTTCGAGGAACAGAATCAAAGGCGGCTTTAAGGTTAACAAAACAGATATATAACTTTTGTTTTCTATATTTAGCCCTTTCGCCTAATAAAGTCAGTAAACTTCAAGTTCGTGCTGGTTGATTCGCCTCTTCTAAAACCATTTTGGTAGCTGACATGTATTACATTAATGTCTTTTACGTTAATTTTTCAGAAATCTGTCGGTGTTTTTGCCAGTAAAGTTAAGGACATAAATCTAGGGCCTGATGAGGACTCGTTTCAATGTCCGTTTTTAAGAACTGCAGGGCCTGACATGCAATGGGACCCGTCCAGCTTAATGTCCTGCTTCTAACAATGTATTTGTTATGGACACCAAGTTATCTTTTTCATAAAGTCATCAAGAACCAATATGTAATTGTAGGCCCACAGGCCTTGTAGACCAATGTCACTGCATGTTATTGCTTCAGGACCGCATCAGTTTTCCTTGCTTATTATTATATAGTGCAACCCTTGCCAAAGGTTAACAGATAGGATTGTCACCTGGCAAGATAACCAGTATTTTAATATTCCAGCTACTACAAAAAATAGGGGAAGTGCCAGTATTTTTCTACCATATCAGTAGATTCTTTAAACAGTAAATCTAAAATGAAAGCACTTTAAAATCCGTTCAAGAAGTGTCTTAATAATCCCTGACTTGTAATTAAAGTAAACAAAGACAGAAATGCCATGTTAAAACGTATTTCATAAAGTTCAATTAAGTATTATGTTTGGGCCCTTCCAGGTACAGCAGTTTTTTTCTCAGAAAAGGTGGCAAGCCTATTAACAGAACCTTGAACAAATGCAAAAATAAAACAATATATTAAATACGTGTAGTAAGCTGGCTCTCTATATAGCGTACCAAAACGAGGTACACCGTGTAGAGAGTCCAGGCAACCCTTATTGGTTTACAGAGGCAAAAATGATAGCACTAAACACTCTTTTGTGGTAGTGTGGACGAGCAGTTTAGGCTTATCAGAGGGTAGTGCTAGACATTTGTTGTACTCACAGATGCAATAAGTGAGACACACTCAAAGAATAAATCCAAGACCAATTTAGAAAAATAAGTTTTATTTTTATATACATTTTGATACCGGAGCTTTGTAAGCAAGTAAGTACTTTTTAAAATATCGACTTTCACAGGGAAGTAAAATTTTCACTTAAATGCGTCTTTTTACGCATAATGCTTTCCTATGGAAGAGAAATACATATATGGTGTACCGGTACTTGCAGTAGGTTTCCAGGGCTCCCCTTCAGGACTTAAGGTGGTAGTAGGGTAAGGTCCAAAGTTGTACCAGCAGTTAGTTTACCTGCCCTGGGGCATCTGGATGTAGAGGTGCTGGTCAGGTTTATAGCCTTATGCTCTCCACCAAAGGAGAGGGTGACCACCCATACACAGGCTGCAGAGGAGGACTTGGGGACAAGTCTAGGCACTCCTAACGGGGGGCTTGGTTCACAAGGGTCTTTTGACCTGGGCAGAACAGTTGCTTAAAGTAGACCCGGGGCAGGGCGCTCGGGTGCAGAGTGGTTAGGTCAGCTTGGGCTGGTGCGTCGTAGGACCTTGTGGTTGTCGGTCTCGCCGATTGAGGTTGCAAAAATCAGGACAGCTGGCCACTCTGAAAATGGGTCTCTGTGGCGCTGGTGTCCCTCGACAGCTGCTCTGTGTTGGTGGACTCCGGATAGAACTCAACCAGGTTTCAGTTGCTGCAAAGGGTCTGGTAACCCGTATATTGTTGCTGTGTGGCCCGGTTGGTCCTGGCGTCTTCTCACTTAGTGGGGAGACATATCTGGCCTTCCAGAGCATGGTGATCTCTACCTGGGTGGCTGCTCTGTCAGTACGACAAAAGAGCGGCAGCACAGTAAACCGGATTCTGCTGTTTTGGTGCCTATGTACTGCAGGGGAGTAGCTCCTACACTCCAAGGGAGATTGCCGGCAGTTCGTGAAGGGCTGGCAGTCTACCGGGGTTCTTGGTAGAGTTTCAGTTGCATGACTAATCGGTTTCTTCGCGATTGTCAAGACTGGTGCAGGCAGGCAGGGTTTGTTGCCCAAAAGTATACAGCAAGTCTTCAGTTCTCATTTTAGCGGCTCTTATTTGTCCTTTTCTTCTGGGTCCGTCGAAACCGAATTCCTGGCATCAGGAGTGTCACCTAAATTCTCAATTTAGGGGCGTTAAGGTGAGTGACAGGTAGTAGCTAATAGGCTACTCACCTCTACGGTGTCCACACCTCTTATATGACCACTTCCTGTGGGAAGTGGGCATCGCCCTGGCCCAGTCAACCTAATTCCACCGAAAACCAAGATGGTGGAGTTCTAGTTTTCGTGTTCACATCAAGTTGCCCCCCACTTAGGGGTAGAACTGGCCTGACAGTGAACATGCCTCCTGACCAGCTAATTTTCTGGCCTGTCCTAGTGGCAAATGGACCCGGGGCTGGCATTTCCCGTATTTAGGGGAAACTTGGGTCGTATATCAAAGGCGGCAGTGGCCTTTGATGCCCCCTGCCTGATATGCTGATTATTAGCCATCCTTCTAGGAGGTGGTGTCAACACCTCTGGCCGGAGCAGGTATTGTTTCTGCCCTCAGAGAGTGTGGGCTCTCACCTGCGGGAGTTCAGAAGCCTGTCTGTGATGGCAGGCTGGGCTACACCAGTCAGCCAGCACACAAGAGGTTGGTAGGTTTTCAGGGGTACCTGTAAGGGATACTCTGGGTGCATGTATTAATAAATCCAGCACTGGAATCAGTGTGGGTTTATTAATACGAGATGTCTGATACCAAACATCTTTGGCTTCAGTGAAGCCATCTTGTAGGTGGGGAACTCGTAATCATCATTGCCCAGTACATAGACTCAACATGGCTTCCCTGTTCACTGGCAACATCCAAGAATCGACTTGGATATCACCGGGGCATATCTGCTCATGTAGGTATGTCCTCACATGTAATATAATACATCCTGCCATAGGGCTGTAAGCTTGCTGTTGGGGTGTCTTAAATATATGACTTGCAGTCAGGGCCGGACTGGCCGTAGCGGGCACCAGGCAATACCCTGGTGCGCAGCACGGGTGGGGCCGGTTTGCCGTTTTTGTTACAGGGCTTTTTTGCAGCATAATCAGCCCTGTAACAAAATTGGCCGAGAAGCAGCCCTGGCAAAGAGCTCGGTGGCACCCACAACACCCCTTCCCCGGGGGGGAGGGGGCCGGCCGAGCACTTTGCCAGGGCCGGTTTTGCTTCCCAGTCCGGCCCTGCTTGCAGTGTCTGCAGGCATTGGACACGGGATGTGTGCCATGTCGTGTCTTGACTTTTGTCTGCAATATGTCACGCAGCCTGCAATGGCAGTTTGTATGAGCTCTTAGGGTGGCACAATACATGCTGCAGCCCTCCGGGACCCTCTCGGCATCCATGCCCTAGATACCATGGGTACAATTTACTAGGCATTTACAGGGGGTGCTAAAGGTATTTCCAATTGGGGCGACAATTGTACAGTTTTAGGGAAAGAGATCTGGTACAAGGGACCTGGATAGCAGTCACCCATTGAACTTCTGTCCAAATTGCACTGTTTACCAGACAAAAAGTTGGGTTGACCATGTCAAAAAGGGTCACTCTCCTACAATAAGAATGAGAAAGTACAAATGATTTTCAAATAAAAGATTTTCAACTCTATGAGAAAACGTTTTAGTGTTGTGGAAAGCCTGTGAATAGGAGGGAGGGTAATTCAAATCCAGATGGTGACCTTGAGAAAACCCCTTTGATGGTACCTACTTTTTCTATTGAGGGATGTCTTGCTGTGAATACTACACAGCCATAAGGAAGTTTTGTAATTTTACAGCTAGGTAAGATGGTTGCCACAGGAATAAGCCTTTGCAAGGGAGACAAGCCTGCTTAAATTGGCACCATTCAGCTCCCTTACAGTTGTTTCTTTGCTCACAGTAACTTTGTGCTTTGATTTCTGCACTGGATACACCCTGATGGGAATCCAATTCAAAGTATAGACTTCAGAATTCCTTAGTGTTTGGTTTAGTTGGTAAGTTAAATTGGTAAGATGTAATACAGTATCAGTTTCTGGTAGTCTTATTTTTTGTTGTTTGCGGGTCAGTGATTGCTTATGTCTTTTGCTGCGGTTGATCTTCAAAGATCCAAATCCTGGAGCGTCGCTGCATTTCCTTTTAATACCTAGATATATGTTATTTGGAAGCTGGATCAATCAGCCTGCAGGGTTTCAAGGTCTCATACAATGAATAATTACAGCTTTTTCTCTTTTTATATCCCTGGATTACAGGGTTAATTTACCCAATTAACTCCTTGGATTACAGGGTTAATTTACCCAATTAACTCCCTTAAACCTCCACGCTCACTCAATTAGCCAGTTTTCACCCTTGAATTCTTGGGTCTCTGTGTTTTACTCAATCATAAGCTCTTGTCAGTTGGTGTGACTATACTGGTTCAGATTCTTTTTCCTGCATGCCTAACCCAAAGGATGCCAGTGTGCCAATTTATTGACCAGCAGCACTATTTGCTGTACCTGTAGACGAGTCAAGCCTGTTTTCTACGCTTTTTCCTATAAAGGGTAGGTTGGTGGGTAATTGGGTATAAGTTGGTAAGAAGGCCTAGGTTCTGTGTCAGTTGCAGTAAGACTACCTCGGGGAAGGTTCCTTCTCGACAGGCATGAACCTTGCTGAGGAGATGTGTGAGTTTATTACACATATTAATTACTGATTATCTGGTGTGTTTCATTCCGCAGTACAGATTCTACTCATATTCATGTCTGCAACCTGTCTCCATTCATTTGATGAAACCAAGAATTGAACAGTTTTCTGAAAGGATGATGGTGCAACCATGTATTATAAGGAATATAATACCCTCTTCCATACGTTAAAAGGATATTGCTAGTCTATTCTGTGTTTCATGACCGTATAAAGGTATTCCATCATGACTTGCAATATACTTATATTTACAATATGCTTATGAGGTATTGCTGCAGTAATTTGATCTCATATATCAACTTTTTATATGCACTCAGATGATGGACAGAAACACCAATGTGTTAGGAGCTACACATAATTCATACACATATCTCTTTGCACATTTGTTTGCCAACTTTTTGGTTCACCACTGAATGCGGTGTACAGCTGCCAAGTCATATCTATTTTTGATTCAATAAAAGCAGAATAGATGGTAGTACATCGACAAAGCCAAATGTAATATCTTTTTATAAAAGTGTGCAGACAAATTTCTTCTTGAAAGAATTCTGTATTATTGATCTATTTTTTTTTCCCCCGTAAGACCTTTATTGTATCAAAGTACCATTACACAGCAATGAGCCTATAAACCTGGGGGCAGGCTGCGGGATTTAAAATAGCACTCTTCACTAATGAATTTACAAAGCCCATCAGCCGACAACGTCTGGTCCAGCGGCGTGGAAGTGGAGATATGTAGTAATTAATAATCCATTGCTTACTCAGAGAAGAATGTTGTCTTACTTTTTGTTTTTTCTTCTTTTAACTTTCTAAAGAACATATACGAGAACATTTCAAAACAGATATCAATAGTGACACTTGAACAGAGACCTTGGCATTATTCACAGTGTTCTATACCGGTGCATCGATAATGTGTTTGATAGTCATATCGGGTGTTGCGTAAACTGGCTACGTCCTGGGCGTTTCAACAGGCCGTCTTCCTATCTTCTGTCAACCATTGTTACTACTACTGCCGTCTATCTGCGGGGCCGTCTCAATCCTCCTCCCCCTCGTCGTATTATTGATCTATTTTAAGAAATCAAAGCTCCAGCCAAAAAGTACTTGGGTGCACAACTCCTCCTGGTAGAATTATTTGTGTGAATTTTTAAAAGCATAGTTTTAAGACCTGTTACTGAGTACCTTGTCTAATGAGTTGAGAACTGTGACCTGATATGAGCTATCTGTTTCCTGTAATGTGCTTTTTCAAGCTACACCTGGTTTTGCGATGTCCAGCAGAAGCGGAGGTCTGGGGAACTGGTCCTTTGTTTTTCAGTAAAAAAAATAGGAGGCATCAACATCCGCCTGCTTTCAAATACTGCTAAAGAGGTCGTTTACCTAGCTCAGTTCAGTCCGAAAGAGCAGATAAAAGAATGGTTGGAAAGAAAAACTTTGGACACACGTTCTTGATATCCATAGACGCATGTGCTTTTATTGTCCAAAATCTCTGGAAAAGTCAAGTAAGACATAAAATGGAACTTCGCCTAAATTACCTCTAAATCAGGGCCACTGGAATTACGTGATTGAGTTGCCAGTGTTTTTCGCATAATTATAGAATTGCTGCATTTGCCACACAGTATCATCTGCTGCAAAATCTGCAGATTTTAACCCAAACAATGTTTGCTTCTAGCTCAAACGAGTCATAAGCTACTAAAAATACAGCAACACCTGTTGCAGCGCAGTGTAAGGCCCTTTACAAAGCTTAACTGGCCACTTTTCTGTTGTATATTGCTATATTTGGGTGTTAAACTGGTACTGATGAGGTGCGACCAATGCGCAGACAGTGTTAACAAGTGTAAAAATGACAAAACAATGAGTAGGATTTGGGTGACCTCATTATTATTGCCATATCGGCAGGGCTTGGAGGATGTCATGAAACTGCCTGGGGCCTCCAGAATTCCCTGGCTTAGGTTTGTTCAATACCGATTGAGTGAGATGGGGTGTGGGAACCTAGGAAGCTACAGGGCTTTTGAAAGTGGCATTTAAGTGTTTATATTGGCAATGTATATACAATTTGTTTCTGGGTTATGCCAGGGTGGGCTCTCTCACCAATGCCTTTCTTGAACACAAAGATGGTTATGTTGCAGAAGGATATTTCGATTAGATTGGGCCCCCCTAGCCAAAACTTTATATATGAAATTTTGGTTTGGGACCCTGCCTCTTTAGTCAGTCACGGTTAACTCCTTTACTGCGGTGCAAATTCCGCCGCGGTGCGGGAGTTCTAAAGAGTGGGCGGGGCCGTGTCAGCCAACGGATGTGCGCAGCACTACCGAGGTAGTGCTCATGACAGCCGTTGGCCGAAGCGTGCACGCAAGGGGTTAAGTGGCTGTATGCATCCAATAATTCAGATGGGAATTGCCCTTTTTGTCTGCAGGTGTCCGAGACCATTGTCCATGTTGTTATTTTTTGCCCGTCTTATGCGGGGTATAGAAGGAAGTGGATCCTACAGCTTTGTCACAACCTGGGGTCTAGAGACTGCAGAACAACAATCAGAGGTCCTTAAAATGTATTGTATTTGATGTATCACATTTTTATTGAATATGTGGAGGCTCAGGCAGAAAGTTTAGCTTCCTGATGGTGTGTGTCATGGAATACTCCTGAATGTAGAATTACGAAACAAACACATCTGGGGGTATTTACTGCTTTGACATGGAGTATGGTTGGACTGTGCTCACAGTTTATAAATTATGATATTTTAGGTATCTATTGTTCTACTTTTTGGTTTTTAATCCCTTGATGATGACATTGACTATGTCTGTGTACTCTGTATGGGTATGCTTTGATAATGACAAGATGATGATTTTAAACATTTCAATTGCTTATGCGATTTTTGCACATATGTCAAGATGATCATAAGCTTGCTATGCACTTCAGGACCGATAGTCTAAATGTTTTCAACTTTTCATGTTTCTATTATTGTGGAGAAGTAATAATCCAAATAAAATTTTAATCTGACTGACATATTACTATAACAAAACATGCTGCATTGTGGCGCATAAGTTGCCTTTTCTTGCCGCATAATTTACTCAACCATGCCACATAATTTGGCCCTCCCCCGCTGCATAATTCCAGTGGCCCTGCTCTAAATTAAAGACTGAAATTAATGCACTATGCAAGCTTTTGACCATTCACATATAAGGAAAATCAGATTACAGACCTTTTTTGCTTCTGTATGAGAGATATGAAGTCTGAAAGTGGGACCGAAATTGGGACCAGAGAGAACATGTTAGGACAGTACAAGAAGTTAGTGTTGTTTTAGCCTTTCTTCAACAAATCATTTACTTGATGATTAGTATTGTGAAATTGTGTCTTCTGTCATTTCATTTTGTCGGCTATACCATCAGGAATAATTTGTCAACAGACCTAATACTAGTGGAGATGGTGCCAGAGATACTCCTAATTTAAAGGGGTTGTGCTTAAGCTACTTCAAATGGTACCCTTTCTGTCCAGGACCACTGAGTAAACTTTGGTGGCTCCGGGACAGAAAAATCCTGGTTTCCTCAGATGCAACTAGATTATGTTGGCCGTGGTCTATCTTTAGAGATAACATGGGAACAAGAAGGTGCACCTTCCATATATGTATAAGCTGCTCTAGGGTAAAATGTTCTGAACTAAAGATGGATAGGTTTAAATTAGGTCACCTGTCTGGAATTGATGCAGCAGAGAAAATGTCTATGCCATAGTGTCATAATGTCAAGCAACTTGTGCCTAAAAGATGCCAAAACATCTGGTCCTCATAATGCTTCACTCCATAAAACCTAGCCCAAACTCATATTCTTGAGATTTACGGCAGAAGAAGCAATTAAAGTATTTCCACTGTCCATTCCACCTTTACAGTGAAGCTATTCCCTTTTTATTGAATCCTGTCATTAAAAGTTCTTGATTCTCGAAATGTAATCAATGTATTAGTCTATATTTGAGGCTTGCAGTATATTTGGTAAACGTGACCAACATTACAAGCATTTTGTGTCTGATTTAGACTTTGGCGTAAAGGGTACTTAGTCTCTGGTGTGGGAGAAAGCTCCATGGCATGGGACAAAACTCCCCTTGGGGAGGTGTTCATTGTTTTTTTTCTGTCATTTTCCAAAACAAAATCCCATATTGGGATCTGTTTTTGAAAGTATAAAAAAAGTTTGAAAGTTAGACGGATGGCTTTGTCATGATGATGAAGCCTTCTGTCAAACTTTCAAAACATTTACAGGAACCGCTGTGATGGTGGTTCCTGTAAATGCAAAAGATGTCTACTTGCCCAGCAGACAGCTTTTAAATTTGATGTGCAGAGTACCATCACCAAGGCAGGAATACAGTTCTTCACCATGGTGATGGTACTTAATCCTTTCACCAAAGTCAAAATCAAGGATTTGTCTGGTGTTCAAATATATAGGCTGTATGGAAGATGAATGGATACAACTGATTTGGTAATCTTGATGATAAATGATTGTCACTAGTTTCAAGGCACAATTATAACAACATTCTTAGACAGAGCAATTATCTGCTTAGTTTGATTCCAAATTCTAATTTGACCTCTGTTTTTCCCCCCAAAGCACTGCAAAATGCACTGGAAAGACATGCATGAAGAGGACTTCTTAATACCTAAGTACACCACCTAATTTACTTTGTACACTGTCAAGAAAAACAAAATAAAAAGTTCTTCAAAATTCATGAACTCGAAGAAGTAGGCAGATGATGCGGAGTCCCCTAAAAAAGACAATAATTGGTACAAGAGAAAGACAGATTGGAAAATCTCAGTGCGACAATGGTGACAACATATTATCTAACACTGATACAGAAAAAGGAAGGAGAAGGGGAATAACCTACACATGTACTGAATGTGGTAAGAACTTCAATCTGTCATCTAAAATGATAAATCATCAAAGATGCCACACAAAAGAAAAACCATATGTTTGTATTGAATGTGGGCAGAGTTTCAAACAGATATCGAGCCTGCAAGTTCACCAAAGAATTCACACTGGAGAGAAACCATTTAAATGTACTGTTTGTAAAAAGAGTTTCTGCCATTCATCAAGCCTGGTCATTCATCGACGAGGGCATACTGGAGAGAAACCCTTTGAATGCCGGAAATGTGGAAAGAGATTCAAACAGTCTTCACATTTGATAAAGCACCTGCCTGTGCACACAGGAACGAAAATTTACACATGTGACGAATGTGGGAAGAGCTTCAGCCAGTTGGCAAACCTAGTAACACACAAGAATGTTCACACTAAAGAGAAAATGTATAACTGTAATCTGTGTAGTAAGAGTTTCAGCCGCCTTGCAAACATGAAAAGACATCAAACTTTACACACAGGAGAGAAACCATTTGCGTGCAGTGAATGTGGAAGGACATTCAACCGAGAATCAAACCTTACTGCTCATCAAAAATTACACACATCACCTAAGTTACTTAAATGCGAATGTGGAAAGACTTTCCTACGGCTATCAAGCCTGATTGCTCATCAGAGAAAACATTCAAAAAAGAAACCATATGCCTGTGGTGAATGTGGAAGGCAATTCAGGAAGCTAGAATGTTTAGGAATACACAAGCAGACAAATTGTCACCACTCTTATTCTGCCTAGCACTAAACCAATTGAGCAGCGAAATACATTGTATGCACTGTTTTAATCTAAATTCCAGAAATAAGAAGTTTGACATGAATTAGTAATGACTGTGATCATTTAATTAAAATGTAAATAGGAGATCTGTAATATTAGAATAAATGTATCTGTGTAACCAAAAGTAAATAGACGCAAGGTGACTAAATGGAATTTCTGAATGCGGTTTCCATCTGCACAAGAATGTTTCTACAAATAGAGACATTTTAGAGGGAAATACTTTTTCCTAGTAACTAGGAATTGAGATATTGTGGCTTCAGCTATTTTTGTTTACACTAAGGTGTGCTTATTTTCTCTTTTTGCTCCCCATAATGTGACATTTATTTGTTATTTGGGAACCTCAAATGAGTAAAGGGGAGAGACCAGTGATGTAGTCTTTGTCAGTGGATGCCTTCGGGTTGCAGAATGTAACAGACTGTAACCAACATCTGGGATTCTTCAGCCCCTCCATATCCATTGTGCTTTTCAGGATTACGCTCCGATACCCGCTGTGTTCAACTTCCTGCATTTGATGATCTTATCCTTCTCAACTCATCTACCATCTTATGAGGATAGCAATTAAAAAACCACGAACGATAGTTGGGAATCAAAAGACCCAGTTTTGTTGTTTATAAGAAGACCTTGAGGTGTCCAAATGTGACTGCTTCCCGATTTGCTCAGATCCTCATCCCTGCAGATACCAACAGAACCCCATTATCAGTTACTATTTTTGCATCACCCCTTGTCATAAATGTCCCTCTAAGAATTCAGTGAGTACCTTAGTCACCATGCCAAAGAGAATGGTAATCCTCGACAAGCAGGGCATATATTTGTTCCACAAATAGGGAGTCAGATGACCCTGCTATATCCAACACAAATTTTGCCCAGGTTTTCTGAGAGGAAGGCACCTTTTAAGATGGAAACCCAACTGGTTTTTATTTGCTTTATGCACACAGCATTCACTGCCTTACCGTGTAATTTAACATCTTTGCCTAAATCTGCACACCAGAAATCAATCTATAGGTATCTTTTTATAGCACGTATGTCAACATATCCCTCATACTTCATCTCCAACACTCTTTTCCTCAGTCAGACAGGCATGGCCATCAACTCTCCTCTCAGCATCCTGCCAACACAATTCAAGGGCAACGCTACAAAACCTCCTCACCGCTTAAGTAACCCTTACGTATCCACCCAGGGTGATTGTGCATTATGTTCTATGTATTTTTATGCTTTACCGGGTGCTCCATTTACTCATTACCGATGATAAATGCATCCTACGTTACTTCACACACCACTGCGACCATAAAGTCCCCATTTATACCCCGTTCTCCTTTGTCTGACATTGGTAAAGGTGATAAACGATTTGCTTCCATTTTCTGGATCCTGGTAGATCTTCACCTTTGAAAGCATATTTGTGCAGTCTGAATCTGGTTTTCAGTGCAGAGTAGCCTTGCCTGCACACTTGGAGGTAAATAGGTCTACCGGTGGCTCAACGTCAATCACCCAAATAAAATTTGTGCCATGAACATATTGCCTGAAATGATTGATCCCTCACCATCAAGTATTTGAATTCAGCATTGCTCAATTCCTGGCATAGGCCAATGTTATCTCTCCAAACCCTCATCTGCACTGCCCCAAAGCATAAACAATTTCTTCCATCTCCACTATTGATTGACACCTTGTGTTAAAACTCTAGAGGAAAGGTGCTTCGCAAATATCTTTCCTCAGACTGACAAATTCACTCTCATAAACTTAAAAATAAATTGAATCTTTCATTCTTTTTCAACAAGCCAGCGAAGTATGGAATTTCTCTGCAAAATTAGTGACAAAGCATAATGCAAAGCTAAACGAAGAATGATGACAAAAGCTTATTTTTTTAAATAGTTTTTATTAAGCATTTAAAGCATTACAGACCGTATCCTAGTAGCATTTAAGGCATCGTGTAGAGTTATGTAGTGCCGCCAGTTATAAAGACATTACATGTAGGTATACTGCTATGGTGGCAATAGCTTTTTTTGTATATACCTCATAGTTTTCATTAAGCACTCCTTGCCTTATGCTATTCCATTCTTGTCTATATGGTGACCTAAGTAATGTACACCATCTGTTCAGAGAACATTTTTTTCTCCCATGATGTTTTGGAAGATCTTCAATACTTCACAACGTAGTCCATGGGCACTTTATGTTCCTTCCAATCCCTTCCACACACTTGGATAGATATCATACTTACGGTACAGGTGCTTCACCCTACGGAATACTGCTGATGCCAGCCAAAAGGTTATACAACAAAATTCAAAAGCTGCTTCAAGCATAATAAAAGATGGGAGCGGTTTAGGGCCTTCCTCCAGGGCAATTTGGGGTTAAGCGGAGGAGTGATCTAATGTGGAAAATATGCGTATTACCTAATAGTTCAGTAATGTTGGGTAATGTGTACAGGTTCAGCCAGATACATGGAGTTCTCTCAGCTACAAACATTCTAATTCTACTTTCAGACTGTTTGGCAATAAGAATTGGAGATAGCCTCTATGACGCCTCAATGCCTTTAATTATTTCTGCTTTGCAGAGATTTTCTAACTGTCTCTAAATATGTCTCCATGCCAATGCATAGGTGAAAGGACAAGTCATTTACTGTAATTAAAGATATCCCAGGATATCAAATTATAGAAGAGCCTGAGATACTGTTTTTTGATCTTCCGTGATACATCTAATTAGTTCAGTCTCTGGGAGTAGCCCAGGAAACTAGATTTTAGTCATGGACGCATGCTTTTTGTGATTTGGTGTGAAATCATTGAGTAGTTTTTGCGAAATTAGGAATCAAAAATACTTGTATTTCTGGACAGTTGGGTTTGAGGGACTCTTGCAGGAACCCCTCAAATCCAATAAAAAAATAGAGCGTTCTGATGTCTAGGGGGCATTTTCCCCCTGGGGCCAACTCGCTCCCGCGGGAGAGCGCGCTGTGATTGGCTGGCTGCAACATTAGAAAAAATGTGGCAAGCAGGCAATACAGGACTTGGGGACTTAGTCACTTGTCCTGAGATTATTCAATAAAAAAAGATATATGGGTGCAGAATAGGGATACCCTGCCCACTTAGCCTTTGTGGAAGGTCCCAGAGGGACCCCTAGTCCATCCCCTCGCTTGGGACCAAAATTACAAAATGTTTAAAGCTGCAATCCTGCTGGAGTCCAGTGGGATCTTGGTATGTATGTATGTGTGTATGTATATATATATATATATATATATATATATATATATAAGAGTTGGATTTGAATCAAAAGGAGTGGGACCCGCCTGCTGTTTCCAGTACAAGGGCACGGAGGTTTCCAGGCGATATTTTTCTGGGCAATAACTGCAGGCTTTGGGAATGTGCAGCACACGGGTGCTGTAACTAAGGACTTGGGGAATGTTTCTATGTGCGAGCATTTACTAAGAAGTAAACGGCCGGTTTTAAATTTGAGCAACAACATGCTGCATTGAGTAAGGTGACTCTGAATGTTAAAGAATACTGACTGCATTTGCGCCTTTTGAAGACAATTGATGAGGATAAAGCAAAGCAGTTAATGCATTTTTATTACGAGATTAAGAACTTACCTGATGCATTTTGGGAAATGTATGATGTTTAAACTACGGGGAAAGTGAAGTAGTTTGACGTTGGCGTATAAAGTCACATGATTCGCCGTAAAACCAAAAGATGCTTGCTCACCTGTGACCAAGGCTGCATAAGCGGATGAAACGCGTCAGGTTCATGAAAGGGCTGTTTTCCTTGGCGAAATAAAGCACAAGTTACCCCCGAAGACCTGGTCCAGCGTGCTCTTTTCCGTGAGATGGGAGCTTTGTTGGTGTTTAAATGGAGGTTGCCCGCCCCCAGCGCTGTGATCGTCCAGGAAAGAGGTCCGTCGCTCCCTGTTGGCCATAAGAGTTGGATATATATAGATATATATACACACACACACAAATATATATATATATATATATATATATATATACAAAATGGCGGCCGGGACCAGCTGTGTAAAAGTTGCCGACTAGGGCCAGCCGTGTATAACAAAGGTAACAGGGCAGGCACCCCCAATCCAAAGCCTCTTCAAGGCCCCGAAGGTCCTTACTGTCTGGCCTGAAATGTAATAATAAGTGAGTGGGGCGCACGACCCCATCCCTGGGGACCTGGTTCAGTATTAAGGGGGGGATGCAATCCTTCTCCCCAGCCACAAGGAGGCCCCGGGGACCCCATCCCCTGGGGCCAATTTAAAATTAAAGGGGTGGCTGACACATGACTTCCCCTCCCTGACCCCATCGCTCAGGGCTGACATTATTAGGGAGGAAGTGAGCACCACCCTCCCACGGCCTCTAAATGCCTCTGGGACTCCACCCCAGGGGCGAGTTCCACTATGGTGTCCCGGAGAACCTACTCCAGGGAACAAGTTTCTCTGCCCGCAAGAACGCGGGCAGGGAAACTTGTCTGCCCCCACTTGGCAGGAGCTTTCAAAATCCTTCCACCGGTTGGGAACAATCATTTGTTTCCCTGTCCATGCAGTCGCGAGCAGGGAAACCCAGATTGCTCTTGCCTGGTGGTAACAAGCAAAAACAGCTGCTCCATCAGACAGGAGCGATGGCGTTCCCTCTGCACCCTGGATTAAAGCTGCAGGGGCCCTGGGGCTCCCCAGCATAGTATGCTGTGGGTGCTCAGGTGTGTACCAGGGCACTCAAATAAGGCCCTGGAGGATAGGATGCTCGGGCCACTTTTGACTCGGGGAGTGGGAGCACACGCCCCTCCCCTTCAAGGCCCCAGGGAATGTGGTCCCTGGGGTTTGGCTGTCTCGAGGAGGGGAGCCGCACTGCCCCTCTTTAGAAGTATTTTTAGGCCCCGGGAATGGGGTCTCCAGGGCCATTATTTGCACAGGGTGGGGGGCAGTGAACTCTCTTCCCTTAAAAAAAGAGAAAGGCTCAAGGGGGTGGGGTCCCCGGGCCCATAAAGGCTCAAGGATGGGGGACCGAGCTCCCTCTAACCATAATAAAGGATGTAAAGTCTCAGGGAGGGTGGCTGCAACAATCAATATATAAAAAGGCACTCAAATAAAGGATATGCTCATTTATTATTCACAGTTCCGTTGACGGAGCGCCCCATTATGCCCTGCAAGGCTTTATTTTTTATATGTTCTTGAGCTTGGTGTGCCCCTAGAATAGAGAGCCGCACCACTAAGCTTTTTTTTAGGTCTCGCCTGGCGAAAACAGCGCATGCGCTGCTCTCGCCATGGAGAGGACCTTTTGCAATCTATTCTCCCAAAACCTTACCTGCATACGTAGGGATGGACAAAGATTCTCTCGCCTGTTGTCCAAACCTAACAGCATGCACGTGCATGTAAGGACAGTGGACAGTCCGCCATCATCTTGTTAAACACGTTTATATATGGCGTGCTTTCACTTTAAACGCAGTTTAAAGTGAAAGCACGCCGCCATGCGCACGTGCGTGCACTGCCCGCCAGCCCGGCTGACCCCCCTTGTTCCTTTCGTTTCTCTTGCAGAGAGGCTTCACGACCTCTTACTTTGAGCAGTGTATTAGTATTCCAGGATTCGGTCAAGCTCATTTTGTCGACCTTTGAAGGATGAATTTATTTGAAGCATTATCTTGCAAATAGCGCACATACCCCGGTATCATGCCGCAAGCCACGGCACTACCTTATGGCTTTGCCTTGAGTGTATGGCTGCTATGTATACCTACTACCGCCACTTCCAAATAGTCGTTCTCTAAATCTACCAGCAAAGCAGTTCTTTAAATAGTGACAAAGATTAATTTACGCGATTAAAAAAGGATTTGGATATATTCACAGGTGCAAAGCCAATGCTAATGGAAATAGCGAGTAGCACATGGGTCTTGTTTGCCAACCCGCAGAAGCCACCAGGGTATCCAATAGCCACGGCTTCTTAAGCCACTGCCTGGGGAGCACCCCAGTGCAGTGCTGCCACAGTGTTAATGGACAGGCCCAGTGCAGTTTTACCACAGTGTTGGGGAATGGGCCCAGTGCAGTGCTGCCACAGTGTTAATGGACAGGCCCAGTGCAGTTTTACCACAGTGTTGGGGAATGGGCCCAGTGCAGTGCTACCACAGTGTTAGTGGACAGGCCGGGCCCAGTGTCTGTCTGACACAGACAGACAGACAGACAGACACACACGCACACACACACACACACACACAAAAAACCACACACACCAAAAACCACACACCCACTATTCTCTACTATTCACACTCTATACTACACACTCTGCTACACACACTACTCTCTACTACACACACTACTACACACTCACTACTCTCTACTACTCTATACTACACACTCTACTACACTACTCACACTCCACACTACACACCCTCTACTGTTTACTACTCTCTCTCTACTACACTACTACTCTTGACTACTCACTCTACTACACTACTACTCTTGACTACTCACTCTCTACTACACTACTACTCTTGACTACTCACTCTCTACTACACTACTACTCTTGACTACTCACTCTCTACTACACTACTACTCTTGACTACACACTATACTACACTACTATTGACTACACACTATACTACACTACTACTCTCGACTACACACACACTATACTACACTACTACTCTCGACTACACACTATACTACACTACTACTCTCGACTACACACACTATACTACACTACTACTCTCGACTACACACACTATACTACACTGCTACTCTATACTACACTACTACTCTCGACTACACACTCTACCACACACACTCTACTCCTCTCCACTACACACACTCTACTGCATGCACTACTTACCTGTGAGGGTCTCAAGGCGCGGGGGAGGGTGCTGCTACAGCTTGAGGAGCCTTCTGAAGGTGAGCAGGTCTTGGGACTGTCGCAGATGGAGCGGGAGGGTGTTCCAGGTCTTGGCTTCGAGGAAGGAGAAGGATCTGCCGCCGGACATTGTTTGTTGGATGCGCGGGACGGCGGCCAGGGCGAGGCTGGTGGAGCAGGGCTGGCGGACAGGGGTGTGGAAGTTGAGTCTGTTGTTCAGGTAGGATGGTCCTGTTTTGTGGAGTGTTGTGTGCGCGTGGGTGAGGAGTTTGAAGGTGATCCTCTTGTTGACGGGGAGATGTCGGTGGCTTCGGATTGGAAGGGTGGGAGGCAGACTTGCTGGGTTCTGCCGGAGAGGAAGGACGTGGTCCAGTCCAGGGCCTTTTTCTGGATTCCGGCTCCTTTGAGGCGTGTTCTTAGTGTGCGGTGGCAGACTATGTCGAAGGCAGCTGATAGGTCCAGGAGGATCAGGGCTGACGTTTCGCCGGTGTCTAGTTTGCGCCTGATGTCTGTGGCAGCGATGAGGGCTGTCTCGGTGCTGTGGTTTCGTCTGAATCCGGACTGGGAAGGGTCGTGGATGTTGTTGTCCTCGAGGTGGCATGTCAGTTGTATGTTGGCGATTTTCTCTATAACCTTCGCCGGGAATGGGAGCAGGGAGATGGGCCGGAAGTTCTTGAGGTCTTTGCGGTCCGCCTTGTTATGTTATGTTATGTTATGCACTTTTATTAGGCGCACAGCTGCTCCAGCGAAGGAGCGTCCTGGCGCCGCGACAAGGTAGCAGCACAACACAACGAGATAAAAACACAGTAGAGAGAGGCTAAGGGAACAGGAAAGTTTTCACCGCTCGGCGAAATGAAAGCAGGTCCCTAAGGGCGCGAATCGCCGGGGGAAGGGAGTTCCACAGCATAGCTGCGCGGACTTGAAAGGAACGTCCACCAGCTCTGCTGCGCTTGAAGCGAGGGACAACAGCTAGTTCTAAGTCAGCAGATCTTAGTGCTCGCGCAGGAGTGTAGTGAGCCAGAAGTTTGGACTTGGGCTTCTTAAGGAAGGCGTTGATTTAGGCGTGTTTCCAGTTTTTCCGGGAATGTTGCTGTGTCGAAGGGGATGTTGATGACCTTCCGTAGATGGGGTGCGATGGCTGCGTCGGCTTTGTTGAAGACGTGGTGTGGGCAGGGGTCTGACGGAGAACCTGAGTGGATGGAGTTCATGACTATGCGTGTCTCGTTGACGTGGGACCAGGAGGTCAGCTGGTTGGTGCAGGTGGTGTTCGGGGTGGGGTCTGTAGCGGTCGGGGCGGGTGAGGTGTTGAAGCTGTCATGGATGTCGGCAATCTTGCGATGGAAGAAGGCGGCCAGTGAGTCGCACAGATCTTGCAAGGGCGGGATATCGTTGGTGGTGGCGCTGGGGTTGCAGAGTTCCTTCACTATTTTGAAAAGCTCTTTGCTGTTGTGTGCTTTGTTGTCCAGGCGGGCTTGGAAGGAAGATCTCTTGACTGTTCTGATGAGGTGGTGATGTCTGCGAATGGCGTCCTTGTGGGCTGCGAGGCTGTCTGGTGTGTGGTCATGGAGCCATTTCTTCTCCAGCTTCCGGCAAGTACAATTATAAGTCTGGAGCTCTTCTGTGAACCAGGCGGCTTTCTTGCTGTAGTGGTTGGTGGAGGGTTTCTTGAGCGGGGCGAGGGTGTTGACGCAGTCGTCAATCCACTGTCTGAGGTTGCGGGCGGCGGCGTCTGTGTTAGTGGGGTCGGTCGGCGGGTTCTCGGCGAGGGTCAGCGGGTCTTCGGTGACTTTGCCCAAGCATGGGTGAGGTAGCTGTTGGGTGCGGTGGTTGGTTTCTGAAGGTGAAGTGGATGCAGCGGTTCTCGGTCCAGTGGAGTTCGGTGGTGTGGTTGAAGGTGATGTGGGTGCTTGAGGAGAAGACGGGTCGAATGTGTGGCCGGCGGCGTGAGAGGGTTCGGTGACTAGTTGTCGGAGGCCGAGCTCGGCGAGGTTGTCGATCAGGGAGGTGGAGTTGGCGTCGATAGTTGTTCTCGAGGTGGAACTTCAGGTCCCCCAGGAGGATGTAGTCTATGGAGGCGAGTGCGTGGGTGCTGGCGAGGTCGGCGATGGAGTCGCTGAAGGGGGCTGGGGTCCGGGAGGTCTGTAGACGAGTGTTCCTCCGAGGGTGGTGTTGGGGGTCGGTGTGGATCTGGAAGTGGAGGTGTTCGGCAGCGCGGAGGGGGTCGTCTGCGAGGGTGAGGACCTGGAGGGTGGAATTGTGGACGATGGCTATTCCTCCTCCAATTCCGTTGGTGGGGTCTCTGCGGGTGATCTTGTAGCCGTCCGTGATGGCTATGGCAACGTCCGGGGCGGAGGTGTAGAGCAGGTCTCAGAGCTCGACGGCATGTTTGCGTGCGGAGCAGGTGTTGAGGAGTATGCAGCGGAGGTGGTTGGGTCCGGTTCTTGGAGGTTTGGTGGTCCTGTCGCATGTGAAGTTGCAGGTGTGGCAGGTGAAGGGTCCGTGGGTGCATTTGGGTGCAGCCTGGAAGCAGTGGTGGTCTCGGCCGGTGTTGAGAGCGTGAAGGGTGTTGGCGCCGTATCGACGTCTGGCGTCGTGGCGGGTTCGGGGTCCAGGGGGTCTGGCGCTGGCGCGGTCCAGGCTCCGTTCGGCGCGCGTCTGCTGCGCGGCCGCCTTTTAAGGAGGTGAGGGAAGGAGGAGCAGCTGGGAGGCGGGAGCTGGGCGGCGAGGGGGCGTGGCCGTAGGGAGCAGTGGCGGGAAGAGGAGAGTAGACTCGAACGGGGGTGGGGGGAACGCGCTGTGCGGCAGGAAACCAAAAATAAAATAATAAAGATAAAAATAAAATACGGAGCAGGGGGAACAGGAGCGGAAAGAGAGGGAAACACCAGCCCAGAAGACTTCAGCCCCAAGCAGACTGCGAACAGTGGCAGAGGGGCGCAGCTAGTGCGAACCCGCGATCGGCTCGGAGCGGGTAGGCTGAGGAGCAGGTGGAGCTGTTTGGGTAGCAGGGGGGTGACCTGGCCTGCGAGCAGGGTCAGGGGTCACTCCCGCTGTCCAGCAGCGGCCGCCATTTAAGGCGGTGAGGGAGGAGCAGCTAGGAGGCAGGAGCGGGGCGGTGAGGGGTGCTGTATTGGTACTTGGGTGTAGTGGAGTGTGCAGCGATGTTGAGTTGTTTTGCTGAAGTGGTGCTGATGTGGTGCTGCACTGATGCTGAAGTGCTACTGTGTTGGTGCTGAATTGCTTTTGAGGTAGGGTTGTGCTGGTACTGAATTATGGCTGCACTGGTGCTGAGGTGGGGCTGTGTTGGTGCTGAGGTGTGGCTGATGTGGGGCTCTCTTGATGCTGAGGTGGTGCTGCACTGGTGCTGATTTGGTAGTGCAGTAATTGTGTACAGTATTATTAAAATACTTTTGGAGGCCAAAAAAGCCAGAACGCTCTGAAGTGGACAGGTTTATTATTTTAAAAAAAGGGTGTATTTACAAAAGGTTATTTAAAAAAAAAAAACACGTACCACTGACTGGGGAAAGGTCAGCTTGAAGAGGTGCTTTAACCCTTTAACAATGTGTATTGTCTATGCCTCTAACTTTTTATAGGAGAGTGCCAAAAGAGGAAGCTTTGTAGATTGCTGCATATTAAAGCTTTAGATATGTTAGATGGGCTGGGGAGAGATCACTCTGCTTTCGACCTGTGCGTGGTGTGTGACTATCTGTAGGCGAGGGAAGGAAGCTTGCAATACGATTGGAGCGTGTTGATCCACGCTTTAACCCCTTGCATGGTGATGACGGCCCCCAGCCGTCATGAACTACGGTGCTCGTGTGCTAATGACGGCTGGGGGCCGTCATGACCGCACCCGCGATCGGAATGTGCCGCACAGGCGCAGAATTGCGGCAGCATGCAAGGGGTTAAACATGTTAACTGAGTTGGGGACAGGTAACAAAGTAGCAGTAGGCTGCAGCAGAAATAGCACTAACTGTGTTTATTCTTTAGTTACATATTTACCACCATAGAATATTTTAATTTATTATAAGACACAGCAGGGTATAGTTCCCAAGTGAATGATTTACAAAACGAGGTCTAGGATTTGATACCACACTTATTTGTGTTTCGGGAAATCGGGTAACGACACACGGTGCAAAGATCAAAGGAAACAAGACCCCATAGTTTCCTGAAGATGTGAAAAATTTCCACATGAAAACTTTTTCAATGAAGATTTGATCAGCACACATAAAAGTAAAAGAAACCGTTCCAACAAATAAAGTTGTTGCAAATTTCTTTTATTCTATACATTTTCTTTTCTTTGCAGGTAGCCAACGAGTTTCGTCCTGTTTAGGGCTCATCAAATGTCCGTTCTATTGTATGAATGACGCCTTCTCTCAGATTAAGCAGACCTTGCAATAATCCTGTCTCCCTATGGTATTGGAATCCTTGTTCAGAGAACGCTCGTCACTCTATATTCATCACATCTGAAAATGCCACGTTGCCTTTACGCTAGCTGTACCAGAAAAGCTGCTCACAATACACTGTTACCATTCTTTCAGATAAACAAAGAGTCTAGGTTGGTGTGAACCTTTTAATTGCACTTCTCCGGAAAGCAGGCACCAAGAGTACAAGTGACCCGAGAGTAAAGATTGTTATCTTTGTTACAGTGACATGTGCTGAATAGAGATTAAATACTGTACCTTAAACAGCTGTATGTGAAATTCCCAATAAAAACGTAGCCATTAAGCTGAGAAACCATTTGTTGGGAAAAAAAAACCTACCCAGCCCTACAATCATAAATACATTTAAAATGCACTCGAAGCATGATAGAATAAACTGTGAGTAAATGTTGCGGAGGGTTTGTGTTCATAAACACAAGGGAAACGCAGCATAACTAAAGGTGCCTCGGTTGAAAATATTAGCAATGAGACGGGAAGGCATCAAAGCACTCAGTTGTGCGCCTTATATGTAAAAGTTCCTTGGAGTAAAAAAAGAACCGGAGTGATTGTAACTGGCCAGGTTGGTTTGTAAAAAGGGGAGTAATTTGCTAACATTTATATTATTGCTCCGGATAACAAAGCCGACTGGAAGCAAGAGACAGCATTGCAACTCTGCTTCTAGTCTACATAGGTCTGTCTCCATTTAGTCGCACCGTCCCAAAGCCAACAAAAAAGTGTGAACTCCCCATAGTAAAGTGCGTTAAACATACCTATGAATGCTTGAATGCTACCTCCTACTCCACCCCGAATGGGCTATTAGCATTTCAAAGCATTTGGTTTGATGAGAAGATTTCAGAAGGAACTGTGGGGAAATCCGGGAGGCTATTTGTCAACACAGAAAAGATGCTGCGTCCAAAGAGGCATAAGTCAACATAAAATATAGATACCGAGTGGACTAAGGTTAAGGGCATTTAAAAAATGTAACCTTTGGAAAAACAACACGTATGCTTGGCTTGGAGAAAGGTAACCTTGCAGCCCTGCTTTAACCCTTTAACAAAGCGTATTGTGTACATGTTTAACTACTAGGGAGGGGGCACGCTGTATAGCTAGCTGGGATACAAACGGGAGCGCATCTAAAAATAATAAAAGCAGGTGAAGTCGGCTGGGGAGAAGTCTGTATAATTCAAACATCCTCAATTGAAAATGTAAAAACGGATCCGAAAAAGAAAATGCAAAACACTTGGTAAGAGATGAATTTTATTATTTACATTGCTACAAAAGACCATTACATGCTAGTGCCAAAACAGAAAACACACTGGTGCACATTATATTAACAAAGACGCACTGCAAAATGAAAAGGCGACCGCCTTTAAACGAAACAACAAAAAACACGTGTGCACAAACAAAAGCAGACTTCAAAATGTAAACACAGCGTCTGCAAGTCTTAGCCATTATCAAAACAAACAAATAAAAAACTTGTGCTCATTACATTTACAACAAAGGATCAATGCAAATGTGCAAAGGCAGGCTTCTTTAACAAACCATCACCGAGAGAAAACAAGCGGTCTTCAATTTTCAAGCCCTCTCACTTGTGGCGGCATCCACCTTGCGTGAGGGTGCAGCAGCGTGCAGGGGACATGTGTCTGTAATTAACGTGGCTGCCCCACTGTTCGCTCCAGTAAGGTGGATGCCACCAGAAGCATGAGTGAGAGTGCTTGATAAGTGAAGACCGATTGCTAAAGGCCCTCTCCTAGAGCAGTACATGCGCGTTGCCTAGGCGAGACCTAAAAAATTCAAGTGGGATAGTATTCTTTTAGAGAAGCTTTCAAGTCCTGCTGTCAAGTACAGAGAATGCTGAATCTGCAGGCACTAGCGAGAGCAGGACAACAAAATAAACCTGCACATCATTACAGCTGAGAATCATTCGTCATTGAGATCAGTCAGGAAGGGAAAACTGGTTTTGTACTGTAGCCTTTGTATGCCGCTTAATAACACTATGTGAGGCGATGAAGCACATTTTAAGATGGGTACTTGTTGGAAAACGAAATGAGGCAGCATCTGTGAGGCCTGCACAAATAACATGACTACATTTGTCCTTCACTGGAGACCAAACACCCAATTGTAGCGCCTGACATACAGAGGGTAGCGTTGCTTAGCAGTCTGAGGCTTACTCAAGGGAGGTGGTGTGGGCTAGTAATCGCCATTTGCAAGTGTGCAGAAATAACACTCGATTGATTGTCCAGTCTGTACTTTGGTTTATAAAAGTAAGAGTACATAGTACATTTATTAAACACACACACTACTCAATACTATGCACCAATTTACAAATATACATAAGCTGTTGGAATTACTTTGTGACATTGCATAACATCTCCACCCCTCCCGCGAGGGGGGGGTCTAGTACCACCACTCCCATGTATGCACATCATCTTGCCCCCCATGCAGTTAGTGGATCATAACCTGGAGCAAGGGCTCTGCGCACTGGCACCATCCCAGTGGCGACCCACCCCAGTACTTCAACCAGCATTTAAAATAGGTAACCCTGCCTTGGTGACAACCCTGACCGAGCATTTCCTACTGACCAGAAGGTATGCGCCTCTATATCTTACGTGCTAACAGTCTGGGTTCTTCACCTAAGCGCAGCAGCAAGAATACATGTTTAAGCATCACTTTAGAGTGACAGTACTCGTAACATTTGGATATCTTTAGAATGCATTGCAATTACAGCCCCTAAAGGCATCACAGATAAAATCACAGGTTTAAGTAAATACAGTCAGACACCCTAGCAGGCATGTCTAGCCACTTAAATCCACTTTACTTATGACTCTACCTTAATCATGTCTTTCACATTAAACACATAAACTTCAGTCACTCTAGAAAGAATAACACTAGTAAAAGTAGTGGTGGTGCAATTACACCTCTTCACCGCCAGGGGATGTCCTTCTCCAAACATCCCCATCTCAGCCCTTCACTCCATGAAGCACTTTTCAATTCACCCTCAGCTGAAGAACAAAAGTTCCAGCCCAGAAGGTGATAAATGCAGGAAATGCCCTTGAGGGGTTATTCTTTCCAATCCCCAAAACACTTGGGTGGGACTTTTCTCTTCGTGCCGGGAAGACTGCGCTTCTCCAGCAGCTCCCCCAGCACTTGCACATTCATGTGGTGGTGAACCCGTCCTCCTGGGGCCACCACAAGCAAAGAACACGCTGTTTTGACCCTGCAGGAGGATTCTGGCCTGCAAGGCATTATTGGTAGGCCCGCATATGGAAGCAGCGGCTCTCCCGCTGTGCCGGGGAGAGCCGCGATCCTCTTTCTGGTGCTCCGTGCCACCTCCTGGGCCTCTGTGGGGGGCCCGGACCCCCAGGTAATGTGAGGCAGCTCGGGGAGCCCACCCCCGGCCGTTTTGCGGTTTTCTGGGCCCCGTGCACGCCTCCTGCTTCTCTGGATGGGGATCCCGGTCCCACCCGGGACCCCAACATGCCCATACGTTGGAGGGCAGCCTGGGGAGCCCACCCCGGCTGCCCCCGCCCGGCCAGCACCCTCACATGCTGCCGCGGGAGCTGACCACTCAGTTCTGGTCTGCCCGCTCTGGCGGGCAGACGCGCAAGGCTTCTCCAGACCTCGGGGGAGGGGGGGGTGGTTGCACTACCCCGCCTTCTCCTCCGTGTCGGGGCCCCGTGCCCCCGGACATCTTCCGGGGAGTGCGGCGGCACTCCACCTCCGCCTCACTTCGGGGCCCAGGGATGCGGTCCCGGCCCCCTCCTCCTGTCTTCTTCACAGGGGGGGGGGGGGGGAGGGGCAGGCAAGACGGTGCCTCCCGCCTCCTCGCACGGGGCCCGGAGTTGGACTCCCGGGTCCGTGCTCCCGCACCTCCCCGGCGCAGGTTTCAGCAGGGGCCAGGGTGGGTTCCTGGCACCCAGCAAGGGCAGATTCACGGGGTGCACGACAGCACACCCCGACTTTACTTTTTTGGGGGGCAGCCCCGGGACCTGAAACACCCTGGGGGCATCTCTGAGACCGGCGGCGGAGCCCCACGCGCGTCAGTCTTCTTATGGGTCAACGGTCGCCTACCGTCTGATCTGCCCCATTTTCGCATCTTCTTCGTCCTGGTGGTGCGCCCCACCCCCGCCCCCCCCCTCCCCGCCACTGGGAGCACTCTCCTTTGTCCTCTGGGTCTCCAAGAGGGTTCATTCTGCAGGGAGCAGTTTTCACTGGTTCCCTGCGCCTCTCTTCTCCCTGCGCAGAGGCATCTTCTTCTGCACACCGGTCCTGGGCTCTTCTGGCGTGGTTAGGGGCCTGGGGGGCAGTCAGGGGTATCCTCCTTCCAACTGCCCATTGCCAGGCTCCAGCACCTTTCGCCTCAGCAGACCACACCCCAGAGAGATCTTCTCTTCCTGTGCAAGTACTTTTTAAAAGTTGAATAGGGGGCTGGCAGGAAGTCTCTGTGTGTCCTATCAGAGACACATCACTTCCCTGCCCCTGCTCCCTCCTTGTCCAGCCTCTGGGTTTGTTCAAAATGGCATCGTCCAGTGTCTCTGGCCACATGGCCTCTGAAACCAAACTCCTTCCCTCCTCACTGTGGTTCAGCTTGGTGCCTGGCACCCAGCGACTGCAGTTGATGGATTGGCTTGTAGCTCCACCTATATTTTCTCCTTGGAGGGCAGATCTTCGCTCTGGGGAGAAAGGTCATTAATCTAACCTGCCAGGGCCAGACCCCAGCCAGGGACGCAGGGAAATATGACATTTCTGGACGACCCAAAAGCAGTACAAATAGGACTTTGGACTCTGCAGAATACTCATTTTCACATCCGCTACACTGGACTTTAGTGCGTGTCTGGAATCTGTAGGCCTTGTGGAAGTTACTCTAGCCATGAGTTCCACCTTCCCAGAAGGGAATAATGAAGTGAAAAGCACATTAAAACACAGTGACTTTCCCTGGCATGTTTCCTTCTAGTGTATAAAGCCTATTCCATGTTACCACCCAATTCTGCATAAGTCCTGCCACATCATTCACTCTGTAGCTGCTCCTGGACTGCGCACGCTAGGAATCTCCCCAGCGCAGCCCCTACACTTGTGCACACACATGTACACCTGTGTCAGCATGTAACCAGCACAGTGCCCCATACTCCAGCTGCTGTGCAGCGGCCTAGTCAAGCCAGGGGGACACCAGTAAAATCTCCATGCAGTCTCCTTCATTAGGAGTTCACTGTGGGTGAGTCCCAGATTATGAGGCTTCCCCACAGTAAAAGCTCAACAATTGGGTGCTCAAAAAGTGAAAAATCTGGGCGGCCCCTAGTGTCAGAACCACCTTCTTACAGTACTTCATCGGGTGGCAGTGTGTGGTTAATGGGAGTGCCTTAAAACGTACACACTGCTTCACAGGATGTCAGTGAAGGGAACTAGGTGCAGCAGAAACGTGGACACATTTCCTGATTTTAAAGGCCAACCTCACTGGCACGTTTTAAATCTGCTGGAGTTTCCCAATTGCACGTCTGGAGAAACATTTACAGAAATGATCAACCCGCTAGAAACCTGCTGCTGCCTGGACCTCCTAAAACATAGAATAAAAAATATAAGGATGGGGGAGCAACAGAATCCTAACTAAAATCATTGACACGGCCATCAACACAGGCATCATTACCAGCAAGGACAAAGAATTCCTGGTGACACAAAATCCATCCATCCCGTACATTTATATGATTCCTAAAATCCACAAACATCCAACCACTCCTCCATTACGTCCGATCGTGTCTACCATCAATTCCATCCATGAACCGGTGGGCACATTTATTGACAAGCATTTACAACCATTAGTCCAAAAGATACCCACCTACATTAAAGATACTACGCATTTTTTGAACATTCTGGAAGAACACAACATCATTCACCACCAATATTTATTTATTTATTTATTCAAAGTTTTATATAGCGCGAACAGGATCCTTACAGATATCAGAGCGCTTCACAAAGACAGGGTAGGGGCAGTAGGAGTCAACAGAGATAATGGGAACAATATAATAGTCAATAACATGGTAATAACATGGATAATAAAAACATACATAAAACCAATCCATATACAATCAGGTAAGGAAGTAATATAGGACAGCACAAGTCATTGATCACTACAGAGGTGTTTAGGTGGATCAGTAAACCAACGTGTAACATATCTTGGTCGGTAGTAAGAGAGTAGCGTAGTAGTGCCCCCAACAAATAGAGTATAGTGCCAAGGGATAGGGTGAGCAGTGGTATAAGGCAATGCAGAGTCTCTGAACCAACATCTATAACGATCAGGAGATCTTGGCCAGAAGGATTGTTTTCACCTCTTTCTTGAAGAGTGCAGTGGAGGAGATCAGTCTGGTTTCAGGAGGGAGCGCATTCCAGATCCTGGGTGCCATTCCTGAGAAGGAGCGCTTGTAAGTTTTCACTTTCCGGAATCTACGAGGTTTCAGGAGTAGATTTTTTGTACTCCTATTGGATCTCGAACCTCCTGATATAGACAGCTTTTGAGCGAGGTAGTTGGGTGCCTTGTGGTGCACGGCCGCGTGTGTCATAACTGCAATTTTTAGCTGTATTCTGGCTTCAAAAGGCAGCCATTTTAGAGACTTTAAGTCTGGGGATATGTGCGAATGCTTTCTAGAGCCAGTAATGAGTCTCGCGGCAGCGTTCAGGGAGGCTCTTAAGGGTGCTGTTGTGGATAGCGGGAGACCGCTGAGGGCCGCAATTCCGTAGTCTATTCGAGGGATGACTAAAGCTTGTACAGCAGTGTTGGAATTGGGGGTTGCCCAAGTCTCAAAGGGGGTAGCATGGCATCAAGCGGGCAGGCCAAACTTGGAGGACATGTGAAGCACTCACGCAGTACCCTCAGTCAACACACCAGGCACACTACAAAAGAGGCAGGACACCAATCTGAGTTGGAAAATTAAGCAGTTTAGTATCTCCAACCTGCAAGGCAAAAATGCATTAACAGTGTCGTCATAACATGGCGCCAACTGGCACCAGAGCCAAGTATTTCAGTGGGGGATTATTTACATGGGATAAAAAGGGTTGAGTCCAAAGTCCATGCTGTAAGGAAAAAGGATGATTAATAAAACATTAGACCTGGGGCCAATCTGGCGGGGCCAACTCAGGCTCTCATCCTTAGGGGGTTGTAAATGCAGAATACCACATTAGCATAGGTATATATATCATGCACAATCACACCAACCCACCCCTGTGAAAGAAAACATCAGGGCTTCATAGTACCTCTTAAATAGGAGCACCTGTAATAAAAGGTACAATCACCTGCACGGAGGCACAAAAACATGCAATTAACAGTTAGATAGGAAAGTGGCCTCACTATAAACGTTTAACCAATAACCTAAGAGCCAGGCCTAACCTCAGGGACCATCTGGCAACAGGTAACTATGGCATTTCATCAGGCATGTCACCGGCTAGGTGTATCAAACGTCAGGCGGAACATACATCGCCTAGCATTAACATCAGGTAAGGCCCCCCTCATAGATAAGGAACACCTATACAGAAACGGGTAGGCTCCCTCTACCATTAACCTAGGGCAACCCTCCTCGGGGCATACATATAGAGGTGGGATGTCAGGTCTAAAACACTCCAGGGAAAATTAGGCAGCAAGCAAAAAGATGCATTCCAATGGGCCTCTCACTTGGCTGTATATGACAACCCTTTCCCTGGGGACCACTACAACCTTCTACCTCCCTCCTGTGATCCTTAGGGTGAGCAAGGGCTTCTATAAGCAGTTCAGTACGCTTCCCTGGTATCCTGGGGCTCTGAGGCAGCAGTCACCAACAGCCTTTAGTTGGTTTCTAGGCACTTGGGCCCCACTTAGTCAATAGAGGCAGGGGGGGGAAGGCGGACACCGACCCTGTGTCCCGTTGCCCTCTCTACCCCCCACACTGTACATTACTGCCCACACTCACCGGGCTGTCCAGGGCCTCCTTTGCGGTGGGGGCAGGCACCGGCAATGTGCCTCGATGCCCCTGCTGCAACGTGCTCTCAATTGCAGGGCTTCCCTGACCAACTGGGAGCCCTGCGGGTCCTGCAGCACCTTCCTGCGATTTCCGATTCTCCCAGGCCCCTCTTATCCTGTGGGGACCTGGACTGCAAGGCGTAGGGGCAGGCACCGGCAATGTGCCTCGAGGCCCCCTGGCGTAGCACACGCAGAGGGGAACTCTACGCCCCTCTGGGGGAGTCACCCGGCTCCTTCTCTTCCCTGGGGGGTCGGGGCGGCTCAATCGAGGCTCCCTCGACTGCACGGGAGCCTCGCAGCTGCTCTAGTCCGGGCGCCTCAGGCCGGGAGGTGGGGCGGGCACCGACAGTGTGCCCCCGGCCCCGCCTGCCTCACCGGTCCCTCGCGTGGGGACACAGACCGGCGGGGTGGCCTCCCGCTCCGGTTGCTCCTCTCGGGGCCCCCTCCTTGGCATGGGGGCCCCGCAACGAAGCTTCACCCGGGTCCCCCTCCTACCTCACGGGGACCCGGGGCTTAGACTCCGCTTCTTCCTGTCTTCCCGGCCGCCCGGGCAGGCGACCAATCCCTGCGCGGCGTTGGCGGGGGCGGGCCAATGACGCGGCCAGACGCCCCCGTCACATGGGCAGGTCGAGGCTGGCTTCTCGGGCCCAGCGCGGCCCTTTCTCTACTCCGGCGGCCCTCTCCTCACATCGGGGGCCGCCGCAACGCTGCACACCCCAGCAAGGGGGGGGGTCTCCTCACGGCGGCGGATTCCGGCGCTGCCACGCAGCGCGTGGCAAAGACAAGGGGTAGGCTCCCTTTTAATTAATTATTTATATAGCGACAAAAGCGCGCCTCCTCAGGCAGCGCTATTCACAGCGCACTACTCCTCACCACAGCGCTATTCACAGCGCACTGCTCCCTGCGCCCACACGGCAGTTCTGGGGCAGATTAGCGCTATTTCTCCTCACAGTCTTCTCAGTGCTATGGCGCTATTCACAGCGCACGGCTTGTTCAGCAGTCCAGGGGCAGGTTGACTGAGGCAGGTTAGTGAGGCACAGTTCCTCGGGGGCACTATCCTCCCAGTCCAGCGCTTCCACAGGGGCCGCAACTTCCCAGTTCAACGCTTAAGGCAATGCAGCAGCAGCACTTCCAAAGGGGGCCACAGCTTCCTGGGGGCACCAACCTCCCCAAACAGCGTCTGACAGGCGCACCTCACAGAGGGGGGGCGAATAGTTCCACAGCCAGCCCCAGGGGCACACTCCTCACCTCCTGGGGGGGTTCAAGCCCACAGCATTCCTCCTCATGGGGGCACCTCTTTCCTTCAGCGCTGGCGTAGTTCAAGGTCCCACAGCGTCAGTGTCCTGGGTAGGGGCCCTCCCTTGTCAGGGGCCCATGGGGACAGTAGCAGGGGGGGTTTATAGGGGTGCAGGGCCCAGCTCACAGGCCCATGTGGCGGTAGCACCTCACAGCAGGTCCCCTCTCTTCTTTGTCCCAGCGCTGACTGACTCTCTGGTGACACTTCTCCCTATTTATACCCTCCTCCCAGGCAGTGCCAGGACCTTCTAGAATGTTGGCACATCTAGCCTAAACTGGTTCTAGGGGAGGGGGTGAGCACCCTGGGTGCCAGGCTTTCCCTCCAAAAATTAGGGGTAGCTGGGTAATATTATCTAGACTGCTAACCTATGTCAGTCCAGTGGCAAAACCCATGGCCATGGCATCCATTTTAAAAGCAATACATTTCAGTCAGGTACATTTCCAAAATGGGGGTGCAGTTTTAAAATGGGGGATTTTACAAGTGCTCACATTACTTCAGGTAATTACATTTTTCACAAGATGTCTCACACCACTCATGGCCTATACAGGTTTAATCCCATGGGGGAGACATTCAAATTAGGGGGTCAAAAGCGAAAAATTTTTGGGGAAAAAAAGGCCAAGTCCAACACGACTCCCCCCCAGCCAAAAGCCAGGGTAGACATATCAATGCCTTGATGGGCTTCCCTGCTTGGGGCGGTAAAAGGTGGACGCAGGCCTGCAACTACAGGAGCACCTGCAGTCTCTCCTCCACTCGGGAACCCAATGGTTCTTTTTCGCATCCCTCCTTTCACCAACATCACCACCCCACTGGTGTTCCCTAGTGGGATGTCTCTCCTTCCTAGAGTGGGAGGCTCTAGCCTCAGGCTTGTAATTCCCTTGGACCACTCTCTTCTCTCCAAACTGCCACTGGTCCACCCATCTGGGGTCTACACCCTCAGACTGACCAGCCCTTAGGGGCGAGGCTCTCCTCCCCCTACTTCTCCTCCTAGGGTTCCTCCATCTCCTACGCTGGGGGACACCCTCACACAACTCTCTCCCCAACCTGGAGCCGAAACCCACAGGCTGAACCGGTAACAGGGGCGAGTCCTCCCTCTCCCTGCACCCCCTCCCAGAGTCCCGCACCCTCCTAACTGGAGTAGTACCCCTGGGAGTCACTTCCGGGGGGACTCTGGTTACAGAGGTCCCTCCCACCAGAGCAGGCAAACCCTGTCCCTGGCCACCCAACCCAGGATCTGCGCCCTGTGGCTGAGCTGGTGACAGAGAAGAGACCTTCCTCCCTCTGCACCCCCTCCCAGAGTTCCGCACCCTCCCACTGGGAGTAGTACCCCTAGGAGTCAAATTGGTAGGGACCTGAATTACAGGTACCCCACCCTCCAGGTCAGGCAACCCCTTAACCTGGAACCCCAGTCCAGGATCTAAACCCTGTGACTGGTCAAACCCCCGAACCACTGGAGCTCCAATTAATGATGCTCCGGGTCCTCCTGACATGAGGGGATCCTTTCCACGAGAAGGCACACCGGGACAGCCTAGACTCCCAACCTGGGGTTCCCTAAAAGAACTCTCCAGTCCCTGTGACTGCAGTTGGGGCATCTCGGGACACCTCCCCGTCTCACTCCCTCCTTTAGATGGGATGTGAGGCCCTACAACCCGCCCACTATCCTGGGACCTAGCTGGGCTTCTCACCTCTCCCGCCACGCTGGGTCGGAAGATCCCTGCACCTCTCCTTTCTGGATCACTCCCCAATGTCTTCCCAGACGCTCTGGCACTTACCCAGAGGTCTGCCTCCCGTGCAAGTTCCCTGGGGTCTGAGAACCCGCACTGCAACAGATGGTGACGCAGTCTTGGGACACAACTCCTTAGCATGTGCTCCCGGATAACGGCATGGCACAGCCCTTCCCAATCCTCCACTGCTCTCCTCACCACCCAATCCTCCAGTACAGTCCAACACTCCTCCTCGAACTCTCCCCAGGACTGATGGAACAGCTTTCCCCTGCCCCTAAACACTAACCCGTCCTCCTCTTCCGGGGAATCAGGCACAGTCTCTTGGGCTTCGGGAGTGGGACTCCTTGCACTGGACCTACACTCGCTGCCACCACTGGATCCCACCCTCTCCGGTGAATCCAGACTCCTAAAACCACTCTCAGGGGACAACCTACCCACCTGAGCTGATCTCTCCCTGGCGAAGGCCCTCTCCGCCTCCGCCATCCTCTCCAGCGCTAGGACTTTTTCAGTCTCTAGTCGCTGCTCTTCTACCCTCAGCTGCGCTAAGCCCTCGGCATGCCTGAGCTTTGCCAGCGCCAGCTGATACTCCCTCTCTTCTCTCCTATCTACCCACTCTTCTGGGGACAGGGAAAGGGATGGGGCAGTGCCCCCGGAACTGGACCCAGTGCGAGACTCCCTATCTTCGGTGTCCTCCACAGCTACTGGCGTCTCTGCCCTGCTAGACTCTTCCTCCTCCTCATCGGAGCAACTACCTCCCAGGGTTCTGGATGGGGAGCCCTCTCTCTGGTCTCTAACCCACTGACCCTTCAAAACTTCGGGGGGGTAGTCAGACAAGTCCCCATCAATCTCTAACGGCTCTCCCCTCTTGAGTGCCTCATAGAGAAACAAATTTCTCCTGATGTTTCCTACTGGGGGTATCCCTCTCTCCAGGAGGAAGTCTATCACCTCCTGTTCGGTGTACTCCATCAGTTCCACTTCCTGGTAAATCAACCCCATCGTGGCGAGGTACACCCGGGACACACCCTCCCAGTGGAACAAGGGGACAGTTCAGAACACTCTTCAGGAGGAAGCAATCAAAAACAATATTCAAACAATAATCCCCACCACAAGGCTCTACTTGTGGTGTAACCTGTGGTCGCTGTGGTACTGCGCAAACACAAGTCCTATCCCACCGCTCTGCCACCAAATGTTGGAATTGGGGGTTGCCCAAGTCTCAAAGGGGGTAGCATGGCATCAAGCGGGCAGGCCAAACTTGGAGGACATGTGAAGCACTCACGCAGTACCCTCAGTCAACACACCAGGCACACTACAAAAGAGGCAGGACACCAATCTGAGTTGGAAAATTAAGCAGTTTAGTATCTCCAACCTGCAAGGCAAAAATGCATTAACAGTGTCGTCATAACATGGCGCCAACTGGCACCAGAGCCAAGTATTTCAGTGGGGGATTATTTACATGGGATAAAAAGGGTTGAGTCCAAAGTCCATGCTGTAAGGAAAAAGGATGATTAATAAAACATTAGACCTGGGGCCAATCTGGCGGGGCCAACTCAGGCTCTCATCCTTAGGGGGTTGTAAATGCAGAATACCACATTAGCATAGGTATATATATCATGCACAATCACACCAACCCACCCCTGTGAAAGAAAACATCAGGGCTTCATAGTACCTCTTAAATAGGAGCACCTGTAATAAAAGGTACAATCACCTGCACGGAGGCACAAAAACATGCAATTAACAGTTAGATAGGAAAGTGGCCTCACTATAAACGTTTAACCAATAACCTAAGAGCCAGGCCTAACCTCAGGGACCATCTGGCAACAGGTAACTATGGCATTTCATCAGGCATGTCACCGGCTAGGTGTATCAAACGTCAGGCGGAACATACATCGCCTAGCATTAACATCAGGTAAGGCCCCCCTCATAGATAAGGAACACCTATACAGAAACGGGTAGGCTCCCTCTACCATTAACCTAGGGCAACCCTCCTCGGGGCATACATATAGAGGTGGGATGTCAGGTCTAAAACACTCCAGGGAAAATTAGGCAGCAAGCAAAAAGATGCATTCCAATGGGCCTCTCACTTGGCTGTATATGACAACCCTTTCCCTGGGGACCACTACAACCTTCTACCTCCCTCCTGTGATCCTTAGGGTGAGCAAGGGCTTCTATAAGCAGTTCAGTACGCTTCCCTGGTATCCTGGGGCTCTGAGGCAGCAGTCACCAACAGCCTTTAGTTGGTTTCTAGGCACTTGGGCCCCACTTAGTCAATAGAGGCAGGGGGGGGAAGGCGGACACCGACCCTGTGTCCCGTTGCCCTCTCTACCCCCCACACTGTACATTACTGCCCACACTCACCGGGCTGTCCAGGGCCTCCTTTGCGGTGGGGGCAGGCACCGGCAATGTGCCTCGATGCCCCTGCTGCAACGTGCTCTCAATTGCAGGGCTTCCCTGACCAACTGGGAGCCCTGCGGGTCCTGCAGCACCTTCCTGCGATTTCCGATTCTCCCAGGCCCCTCTTATCCTGTGGGGACCTGGACTGCAAGGCGTAGGGGCAGGCACCGGCAATGTGCCTCGAGGCCCCCTGGCGTAGCACACGCAGAGGGGAACTCTACGCCCCTCTGGGGGAGTCACCCGGCTCCTTCTCTTCCCTGGGGGGTCGGGGCGGCTCAATCGAGGCTCCCTCGACTGCACGGGAGCCTCGCAGCTGCTCTAGTCCGGGCGCCTCAGGCCGGGAGGTGGGGCGGGCACCGACAGTGTGCCCCCGGCCCCGCCTGCCTCACCGGTCCCTCGCGTGGGGACACAGACCGGCGGGGTGGCCTCCCGCTCCGGTTGCTCCTCTCGGGGCCCCCTCCTTGGCATGGGGGCCCCGCAACGAAGCTTCACCCGGGTCCCCCTCCTACCTCACGGGGACCCGGGGCTTAGACTCCGCTTCTTCCTGTCTTCCCGGCCGCCCGGGCAGGCGACCAATCCCTGCGCGGCGTTGGCGGGGGCGGGCCAATGACGCGGCCAGACGCCCCCGTCACATGGGCAGGTCGAGGCTGGCTTCTCGGGCCCAGCGCGGCCCTTTCTCTACTCCGGCGGCCCTCTCCTCACATCGGGGGCCGCCGCAACGCTGCACACCCCAGCAAGGGGGGGGGTCTCCTCACGGCGGCGGATTCCGGCGCTGCCACGCAGCGCGTGGCAAAGACAAGGGGTAGGCTCCCTTTTAATTAATTATTTATATAGCGACAAAAGCGCGCCTCCTCAGGCAGCGCTATTCACAGCGCACTACTCCTCACCACAGCGCTATTCACAGCGCACTGCTCCCTGCGCCCACACGGCAGTTCTGGGGCAGATTAGCGCTATTTCTCCTCACAGTCTTCTCAGTGCTATGGCGCTATTCACAGCGCACGGCTTGTTCAGCAGTCCAGGGGCAGGTTGACTGAGGCAGGTTAGTGAGGCACAGTTCCTCGGGGGCACTATCCTCCCAGTCCAGCGCTTCCACAGGGGCCGCAACTTCCCAGTTCAACGCTTAAGGCAATGCAGCAGCAGCACTTCCAAAGGGGGCCACAGCTTCCTGGGGGCACCAACCTCCCCAAACAGCGTCTGACAGGCGCACCTCACAGAGGGGGGGCGAATAGTTCCACAGCCAGCCCCAGGGGCACACTCCTCACCTCCTGGGGGGGTTCAAGCCCACAGCATTCCTCCTCATGGGGGCACCTCTTTCCTTCAGCGCTGGCGTAGTTCAAGGTCCCACAGCGTCAGTGTCCTGGGTAGGGGCCCTCCCTTGTCAGGGGCCCATGGGGACAGTAGCAGGGGGGGTTTATAGGGGTGCAGGGCCCAGCTCACAGGCCCATGTGGCGGTAGCACCTCACAGCAGGTCCCCTCTCTTCTTTGTCCCAGCGCTGACTGACTCTCTGGTGACACTTCTCCCTATTTATACCCTCCTCCCAGGCAGTGCCAGGACCTTCTAGAATGTTGGCACATCTAGCCTAAACTGGTTCTAGGGGAGGGGGTGAGCACCCTGGGTGCCAGGCTTTCCCTCCAAAAATTAGGGGTAGCTGGGTAATATTATCTAGACTGCTAACCTATGTCAGTCCAGTGGCAAAACCCATGGCCATGGCATCCATTTTAAAAGCAATACATTTCAGTCAGGTACATTTCCAAAATGGGGGTGCAGTTTTAAAATGGGGGATTTTACAAGTGCTCACATTACTTCAGGTAATTACATTTTTCACAAGATGTCTCACACCACTCATGGCCTATACAGGTTTAATCCCATGGGGGAGACATTCAAATTAGGGGGTCAAAAGCGAAAAAATTTTGGGGAAAAAAAAGGCCAAGTCCAACAAGCAGTTTGGAAGTCTTTGGCCGGGAGGAAGGGTTTAATTTTCCTCAGCGTGTTAATTTGGAAATTAGCTGCTTTTGTGGCTTTGCTGACGTGCTGCTGCATGTTGAGCTTGGCGTCGAGTGTGATGCCTAGGGATTTCGCCGAGTCCACGATGGTAGGTTGGACATTGAGTGCTGTTAGGTTGTTGAGCCAGGTTTGGGTGGTGGAGATTTTCGCCGGGGGTGAGATGAGTAGGAACTCAGTTTTCAGGGCATTTAGTTTGAGGTGATTATCGGCCAGCCAAGATTGGGTGTTAATAAGTGTGGAATTCAGATGTTTGATATCTTCCGGGGATTGTAACTTTAGATAGAGTTGTGTGTCATCGGCGTACATATGGAATTGAACATTGGAAGCTTGAAGCAAGGTGGCGAGCGGTTCCATAACTAGGTTGAACAGTGTAGGGGAGAGGGTGGATCCTTGTGGAACACCTAGATCTGCAGGCACAGGTGTAGATAGCACATTGTCGATCTTGAACCTCTGAGACCGATTGTGAAGGAAGGACGAAAACCACTTGAGAAGAAATATGATCTTAAGCACCATTGACGTCAATGCATTAAACACCTCCATCCCTCACAATCTGGGTCTAACAGCGATTGAGAATGCACTACTTAACAGCGACAAGGAGGAAAACCTGAAATTATTACTGATGGAACTAATGCACTTCACGCTGTTTCACAGCTACTTTCAATGGGAAAATCAATTTTACGCTCAATGTTCAGGTACATCCATGGGAAATTGTGCGGCCCCATCGTACGCCAATATTTTCATGCATCAATTTGAAACTGGACATATACTAACCAACACGGAGTGACAAGACAACCTCATCTTATATAAACGTTACATCGATGATATTTTCATCTTATGGAACTAGATCAACCGTTGAGTTACAAACAGCAATTCAAAATCTCAACAATGTCAATGATCGAATTCAATTTACATCCAACATCAGTGACACGCAGCTATCTTTCCTGGATGTCCTGGTCACCCACAACCAGGGCATATTACAAACCAGCGTATACCAGAAACCAACCGACAGAAACAACCTCCTTCATTTTCATAGTTTCCATCCTCCATCACTCAAAAAACACCTACCGTTTTTCTAATTACTTCGAATTAAGCGCATCGCCTCCTCTCAAGAAATCTATGAAGAACAGAAAATTACTACCATTCAAAAATTTAAAGACAGAGGATATCCTGAAACCACGTTGACAGAGCACAGGAAATACACAGAGATCAACTGCTACGACCATCTCACGCAAAGGACGAACAGGGAGCTGTATTTGTATCCAAATACTCCACCAGAAGTCAATACATCAAAAAAGCTATTCTAAAACATTGGCCATTACTAACATCAGAGGAAGACTTCAATGGCATATTTTCATTAAACCCAAGATTTGCCTATGAAAGAACTAAAAACATCAAGGAACTATTAAACTGCAGAATGAATGCCCCTGCAAAAGAATTTAGAGGAACGTTACCGTGCCACAACTGTGGGAATTGCAATTCAATCATTAAAGGCAATGAAATTACTCACTCACTGCATGGGACCAAAATCAAACTCAATACAAATGGAACTTGTGATAGCACCGATTTGGTGTATATGTTAAAATGCCTGTGTGGCCTCATACGTGGGAAAAACAGCAAGAAAAATAAAAACACGAATAGTTGAACACAAAAGTAACATTTGTTTAAAATCAATGAAATCCACAGTGGCCACCGATTTCAATGAACAAAACCATAACCCCTGTCAACTACGATTTTGCATTCTCGAAATGGTACCAATACTACCTGGAAGAGACAATGCCCAGTACCTACTCAGAAAAGAACTTTATTGGATACACCGGTTGTCATCGGTACAGCCCAAAGGACTGAACGAACGTTTGGAATTTAGTTGTCACTTATAAATGAACTTTGAAGCCAGCAGTCAATGAATCGTAGATTAATTTGTATTTATTTAATTGTGTTCATAACCACGTTTTTAGCCTCAATGGGGTTTACTTCCTAGTCATCTGCCTTTACCATTCTCATCTTTTTTCCTTCTTGGTATTTCCGCACACATCCTGTTCCTACATGTGATTCTATACCTCTATTTCATACTGATAAAGTTTTTTCGCCGGAAAACGATGTGTTCACCGTAGCAACTGCCCTTCTGACCTCTTTTCCACCTATCGGAAAAGATCATGCATCTCTCCGGTCACGTGACCGCGCACCGATCCAATCAGAATCCACCACACAAGTCGGAGTTGCTCACATCACGGCGTTGGCCGGTTTTCACTTTGTGAACACACACTCAAGCGGAGAGGATTAAACGCCACATCTATATGAACTCGCGGTAAGCAACTAAGCCGTTTCACGCGCTAAAACACCTGACCTCTGCAATCAGGTCATTTTCATTATATCAGCCGTATCACGTTTTTACTTTACTTTTTTATAGACGCCTTTTACGATCTTCAGACGGCATTGACTGTATCCTAACGCTACAGCAACAGGTCAGACCCTAGGGACTCAGTTGGTTTATCCCACACGTATACGCATGAGTCACACGCTTCTGATAATCACAGCGTATCCCGTTCACACACATTTAGGTGTACGTCGTCCTTTTGCACTTTTCTATTGAATTGGTCACCTTTTCTTTTCTTCAATCTTCTTCTATCGTACATTTTCTCGTTTGTTTCTCGTCTGAGATTTATTTGCTAACTAAAATCCAGCCCTATATTCGCTCTTTGCATGACAAAACTGATAAACAAGATTTTATGCATGATGTTAATTTGCAATTATAAGCATTTGTACTTGTACATATTAAATGTGTGCCTCACTTGGTTGATTTCAGAATTAAGTCCCCTGACGAAGGGCGAACGCCCGAAACGCATTGGGCTGACAAGAGTGAATACATTATGAATGAATAATGTGGAACATGATAATCATTGAAAAGAATAAAAAGACTACTGACGAATTTATTTCAAGAACATTTTTATTAAAGCAATTAAAGAACGCGTTCTCCTGAGTGCACGGAAGGGACGCTGCTCCCGAGAGAAACAGCACTAATCACGTAATTCTTCAGCCCTCAGCACAGGGGGTTTTACTTCCACGCTTATGAACTGGTTTCACCCTTACCTAACTCGTGTGCGATTTCCACACCCTGCTTCTGTAGCAAGAGAGGTTCCAGCTAATTCAGTAGAGTAATGAGAAGTACGGAGAGGGGAAAAATGGAGGTGGACGTTGTTAAAAAAAAAAAAACTTAAAACAAAGACTATCCATAGCAACCTACATTTATTTCAAACAGAATATTCAATCTTTCAGTGAGATGCAAAATTTGAATAGGGGCAGAAGAGAGCGGCTGTACAAACGGAATGTAGCCATTTGTCAGAGGAAACAGGAAGCGAGATAGACTCATATTAAAGAAATGACTTCCAAGCCTGAACACGGTAAGGTACAAAAGAAATACGCTGTACAAATCAATAACAATAGCCATTTACTCAGATAATATCACTATAAAGGCAACTGACTATACGGAAATTCAGTGGGAACGTTACAGTTAACAGAATTGTGAAGGGCGTGAGATGAATGGGTGTCCTCGGAGGAAATATGTGTCACAGCATGCAATGGAAAACTCCAGGGAGAAATAAATTATAGAGCTGGTGTAACAGAGGAAGTCTTCAGGAATATGCAGGTAATGCAACAATTAGGGCACGAGGCCATAGCATGATTACATTTGGACAACAAAGAGGAAGATTGTTGTATTACTAAAACTGGAGCCAATCAAAACACAATCTTTATAGACACCAATAATTCAATCCCAAAATTGATTGCTATAACAAAGAACAGGCCAGGGTAGAATTATAGGAAGGCTGAACATGTGTATGGTGCTGCATTAAGGCCACATTACCTACGGGCTGTCAGTTGTAAAGTCTAAGGGCCAGATGTAGGTCGCCAAATACCGGTCGGTAACGGCCGATTTCGGCCGTTACCGACCGGTATTTTGATATTGAGATGTAGGGGGCCTGAATTTTCAGAATCGGTAAAGTTACAGATTCGGTATATTTACTGATTTGGTAAAATACCGAATCGGTAAATTTACTGATTCTGTAAATCCAGATGTAGGTGGCAATGAAAACAGTGCCACAGGCCCTTAGGAATTCGTTATTTACCACCAAATAATACTTGGTCGTAAATAATGAATTTCTGTGTACATGCACATCTGTGCATGTACCCTAAGGGCATGTATGTGTGTCACATTGCACACAAGCCAGAATCAGGGGTGCAACAGGGTGTCAAAGTGACACCCTGTACGCCTTGTAAATTCGGTAATTTTACCGAATCGGTATTTACAGATTCGGTAATTGACATTGATTCCTGTGGGCCTCAAAGCCCATAGGAATCAATGGCAATTACCGAATCGGTAAATACCGATTCGGTAATGACCGAATCTTACCGATTCGGTAATTGAATTGGTAAAAATACCTACATCCAGATTGCCAGTTCTTAAATACCGAATCGGTATGATTCGGTATTTAATAATCGGTAAATTGGGATTACCTACATCTGGCCCTAAGAGAGTTTGGTGGCACTAATGGTAAACTAAACACCCACACCAGAAATCACTACTGATACAAATATGAGACAGATCGAACTTAAAGGTGTGAACGTGCAAGGGCCTGGCTTTGGCAAGTGCCGGGTGTGTCAGCTGGAACGAATGTTGCTGCCTCGATAGTCCAGACCAGATGAGCTAGGTGTTCTAAAGAAAATAACATTTCCACGAACACGCAGTTACATATTTGAGACATGGCACTGGATGCGACAAAAAAGTAAACCTAAATGAGTATTACAAATCAACCAAAAGTTTGAGATACACTAATGTAAACACCATTCTGGTTAAAGAAGAACAGGTCACTAAAAGACCTCATTGCATTCTAAAGCGCTCAGTTTACCATAAACATGACCGAGTGCATGTGAGGTTTGCACAGCATCAGTGCAGTCTTTCTGTTCAGAGACAAAAGCACCCAAAAGTAACGAATGATGAGGTGTCTGAATATTTAGATACAGCCACTCAATTATATCACATCACACGGTGCACATGATTTAGCAGTTTGGATTGATAACATCCGACATGTTGCGCAGATACGTGCAAGGTGTAAGGAGCACCATAGACGGCAGAAGCAGACAGAAACACTGCGTTCCTGTCAGTGGTTAATTAGTAAAATAGAGGTGCCCGGGCTCTCGTGAGAAGGCAGCTTGCCCCCGCCCATTTCTCCTGTTAGCGCCACCTAAAACGATGCTGACCTATTCACCTACAAGTATCACATCTTCCTTCCTCTGTCTGACTGCAGGTGCTGCTTTTAATTATCCCACGTTTCCTTGGTTTTAAGCGTAGTTTTCATGGACCTTTAATATTTTTTATTTTTTTTTAAATTTAAAAGCGTTTATTGCAATGATCATCAAATTACACAGCTTTTCTTCGCCTACAACCCTGAGGCCGGCAGCATAAACGTAACGATATCTTACACAGCTGTGTTAGCCAACAACCCATGGGGCAGGCAGCGATTATCCATCTGTATGTAATGTTCTTTTTTATAACTCCACCAAAATAATATTATGCAATGATAAACATCAACATGCCCGTAACAAGATTGAGAGTAACACCCCCCCCCCCCCCCCCCCACCGTCGTCCTGTCCACTACTAGCTGTGTTTTGCTTGACATTCTCAGCCAGGTCGGCTCTACCACTGCGCCCCAGCATCTTTTACATTCAGAAAATTACATGGTACATTGCTGGACAGGTAGCTTGCCAGCCCAATGCCCTATCTCCTCTGACTCCAGCTCTCGCCCCAAAGACACCCCGCGGTGTCTCCTAAATGGAGACTTCATTCTGCAAATACTCTCCTCCTTATCTCAACCAGTCTGCGAATGGCACCCAGATATCGGCTGGTCTCGACCTGGTGGAAATAAGTTCCCAATAGGTGGTCAGCTGATCTCTACAATATATGACAGCTCCTACCCATGCTGCAATCTTAGGGGGATTTTGTCTCTTCCAATGTCGTTTTGCCTGCAGCAATAACATAGCTGTGAGCTTACGATGCTCCTTCGGGACATCCCTCACATATCCCAGAAGTGCCAGCAGCGGTGACCCTGGCAATACAACATTTATCATATGTCCCATGTGTTGAAACATGTCTGTCCAGTACGTCGCTATCGGCCTACAATACCATGTTAGATGAGCAAACGTGGCCTCCTGTGCCCCACATCTCTAGCAGTTAGTGTGGGTGTAACCCCATGCGATACAGCTGCGTCGGCGTGCGATACAGCCTATGTAAGAAATTAAAGTGACTCAATCTTAGTCTGTAATTAGGCGATAAGTGCTCCAACTGGGAGCAAGAGAACTGCCATTGAGCATCCGTAATTGATATACCCGCGTCACCTTCCCAGGCTTCCCTAACTGTGGTGCAAACAATAGGGTATTCCCTCTGTGTTATAATATATATGCGTGTGATTCAGTTTGCGGGGGGATGGATCATTTAGAAAATTTTCCAGCGCCAGCAGGGTAGGTGGTTCCTTGGGGAACTCAGCATATCTAGACTTGCACGCTGCCCGTATCTGATAATACAATAACATATCAGATGAAGTGGGTGACCCCGGGTCGCTCATCTGCGTCATGGTCAAGAATTCTCCATTGGGGAAGAGATCGTCGCCCATCTCCAGCTTGTGCGCTTTCGCTCTTAGCGTGATTGCCTTATCTAGTAAAGGGCCTAGTAGGGTTTTTTTTCCTATAGGCATAGCGGGAGCATATAATGCCTCACATAGACCTTTAATATTTAATTACAGTGTGCATGGCTCGGAACGGGAAGTAGTTTACACGCAAACAAAACATTTTAAGTAAACGCCATAACTCTCAACTTGCCTGGTGCAGCAGTCCGCCTGTTGCAGAGTGTGGTCTGAGGCAATGGTACCTTGTTTCGGTGACACACAAGCACACTTGCAATTTTCACCATACCACTACACCAACAAGATAATGCTGCCCTCACAGTGAAAGTGGAAAAGGATTGTTGTTTTTCCTTTGACAAATAATACACTGACAGAGGTTACAAGGTCCACAGAGTTACTCTCGGTAGCTCTATGTAATGTGTCCTAATTTTCTCATTGTCCGGAGGCGGGCGCTGCTCTCGCATCAGCTGGCAGAATATTAGTGCCGGTGACGTAACAGAGGGGCGTGCACCACCGTGCGGACTGAGCCTGCCCCCCCTCCCCCTCGGAAGTGGGAGCAGAGAAACATAGAAACTACGTGGTGAGAAGCCTCCTCTGATAAAGTTTCCATATATGAGGACCAGCCTGAAATCTGTTTCGCCACCCAACTACGTTGCCAGACTACTATTAAAAAAAAAAGGCACAGGAAACATGCCCAATGTAAATTAAAGTACAGCGTACCATGAGTGGTGTGCGTGCGCTGAAAGGGTGAAGAAAAAAAAATCTGCGATCTCGGAGGGCTGGTGGGGGCGGGCAAACAAGGCACAGGAAACATGTCTAACTTAAATGAAAGAACAGCGCCCCGATTGCTACTAGATGCACGTCCCCGTCTTGGGAAAGGGAAAACAAACCCCACAAAGTAAAGATACGAGAAAACATACAGCTGTGTCTCAGAGAGACAGAGGGAAGGGTCTGCTCAGGGAGAGAGACAAAGGAAAGGGGAAACAAATAGAGCTTACCCAGTAATTAAAGGCCATAGTCTATCGCCGCCAGTAAAAGATCCAGTCCGGGTGGGCGGGCCAAAAACGGACAGTTTGGTAATAAGGAGGGATTAAAAAGCCTCCTTCACAATAGAAAGGCAGCGTTTAGCATAAGCTATGATGCAAGCCAATGGGAAGAAGGGGCGGGGCTTCAATTCCCCTTCGGAAATCGTATCGATTACAAAAAGCCCTCACATGGCGAGAGCAGCGCATGCGCGCTGCTAACGCCAGGCGAGATCTAAAAAGGGTGTCTTAAATACAGTTATTAGTTTGTTTATTTAATCCTTTACAGAGTTAAACGGAAGAGAAAGTTATCTTCAAGTAGGTAATGAAAAAATACTTATTTGTGAACGAGGTTTTACCTCAAAATAATAGTTTCTGGAATTTCACTGGAGTAAAGATAGGCTGCAACATTAAAGAGGATCTCACAGCAGAGAGCTACATTGCCAACTCAAATCAATAACTTCTTCACACGTTTTTTCCATTCACCAACATACAGTTAAGCCATCAATTCAGATTCCCAACAACAAATTTGACCATTCATGTGAACACCCACGCCTCCAACATGCAACCCTATCAACTCTACTCGAGCAAACTATCGAAGTATCAATTCAGACACAAAATCACCCATCAATTTCTCCATTTACCACACAACACTTACAGTCTGTCTCACAGACAAATCTTGTTTGAAAAATAACTCACCCATAAATTGACAGTAAAAAAAATCATTTCATCGTGACCCAACTTTTTTTCTCCAAGATTCAACTTCCACACTAAAGAAATCCTACAGATAGTCAGCTGTTTCATGGGTTTGCAAAGTCATTTCATTTATTAAGCATTTTGCGCTTGGTCAGGTTACTGTCAAACTTCTTTATACAATAAGACTACAACTTAGCTTAGAATACCACAAAAAATAATTCTAATACTAAGGGAAAAAAAGATCATAAATCATAGAAATAGTAGCTTTTTAAACTATTTTCCCTGATGCCATATTCACAGGGTCGAGGCATGGTCTGACCAATTGCACCAGTCCCTAAGCCTTAATTCCCATGGTCTTTTAAAAATCCAGTGATATGGTCCTTTAATCAGGCTTCACTGGTAGGCATTTGTTATTACTTCTGCTTTCCCTGCAACTGTGACCAAGAAAGAATGTACAACTTTTTATGGAATCTCAGTTTCATTATAGGACTGGATAGACTTACTAAAATGTCGATAAAGGGTTTGATTTTCCACCTTCTGTTCTTTAAGATTAAGAACAATACTCAAGAATGCCATGGCAATGCCTCTTTCCATGGTGGACCTTTGCCAAGGTGAATACAAATAAACTCAGAACTATCTTTAACGACCCAGTCTTTGAGAGGCCCTTGTAGTAATGTCACAGCTTGTCTGCTGCCGATAATTTGAGCATAGATTGTTAAATTTACTGCCGGTGCACAAGATAATGTTTGTGTAACCCTCTTCGTATGAACTGCGACAAGATATTGTTTTTTTCTTCTTGTATATGGTATGTTTTTGTAACTAGGATTCGGCTAATAACTCCTTAACAGGCTATTCAAAATTGTTAATTCATCATGTTTAGGAGAATGAGTATGGGTCAGTGTGTAAGTGGCTTGCAAACTTAAGTACACTATTCTGGGACGACGGCTTGCATGGTTTCATCCTTTGGTACTCATTCCTAGAATCGTGTTCAGAAAGAATATTCTTGTGTGCTATGGATTACTACTAGTAGAAAGTTGATCTTCAACTCGGACGTGGCCTTTAAAACACTCAAGTGACGTATGTATGCGCGTGGCTCTTCCTGGTTTTGAATACTGCTCTCCTTGCCTGCCTGCAAATGGATCTCATTAATATAGGCCATCACCTATGCAGTTCTTGGACTACAACTCCTCCCGCACTACTCCATCGTGAAGTAGGAATTGTGGTGGCATACATAGCGAACAACAGTAACTTACGACACTAAATCGTTCTCCACTCCCCAGAAAAATACAGAAACACAAATCAAGATAAGCACATATTCATAATATTTTGTTAACAGTAGATCATTCAGTGCGAACATGGAATAGCATTTAAGAACTACAAAGCATGAAAATTAAATTCGTTGAGAGCCATCTTCAAATGAAGGAGTTATTCCTGCTTAACATTTTTGCGCACCTGTCGATTCAGTATATTATAGTGCACTTTGCAAATTCAATTGGCACTTGATTTAGGTACACACACATTACCAGGATACATTATGCAGGGAAAGCAGCATATTACATCAGAACTTGAAAGTGAAAGAGCATGTCCTTTCCTGTGACCATACCGAGGGGACACACTGCCTGAATGGTGCACACTTCACTCCAGTTAGAGAACCAAGTCTGAGGCCTAGGATTGTTCAGATCCACACGCGATGGGGAGAGGCTACATATTGGTTCCTAATTAGACAAAGGCCTAAAATTGTACAGGAACACAAGAAATTATCCCACAGAGGAGACTGTATCTTAGACCCTGGTGAATAAGATGTTAAAACATTCCCATGAGATGAAATGCGAAACGAGCTAGAATACAAAAGACTGGTTCTGCGCATGCCCTTTTATGGGCAGAAATAAATAGCAAATGGGTTTCGTTCATAGGTGTTTTTGCAGTCAAACAGACCCGTAACCACAGATGGATTGGTACTGTGACAAAACACCATTAAATGGAACTGCAACCAGTACAATGGCACAGTGAGCAGAAATAATCAAACGATTAGAATAAGGCGACCCTGGAGAGCATCCCATTATTCTCTACGAGAACTAGAGTTAAAAAATAAATAAATAATAGCAGGAGCTCACAATACTAGTGCACTCTCCTTCTAGGACCATATATCGAAAGCAGTATAGGTTCACATCAGAGAGCTGCCTCTACTGCATACGTGTTCTAGAAAGTAGGGCAGGAATACAAAATATTTGGAGAAACCAAAAGCTAGGCTGTTCAGTCTGGTGTAACGTTAGAACCGTCATACACAAAGCATGGCATTCGGTTGAACTAGCAGTGAAATCTTAAGTATAAATGAGCATGCGAACGAGGCTATAGATGTAAATCGAAAAATTGTCTGGGCTGGATTATGCTCAGGAACGGAGTACTAAAGAGGCTGTAATGAGATTGGGATCTCCAGATTTTGTTTTGGGATGGGGGAGGCATGGTGGGGGTGGCAAGGATGGGATTTAATTTCCTGCCCTGTAACTGACCAGCCAATTCCAACCATGCTTATCGTGCTGATCAAGACCTCTATGAGCACTCTGCTAGAGGCAGAACCAAAATAACAAATAAGTTGATGTTAAGTTTCATAGCCTGCAGACACGTTTTAAATTGTGAATAATTATTTCCTGTTAGTTTATTACCAGGGGGCAAGCTGAAGTGAAAGTATGTGCACTCGTGCTACTGATGTGTGCGGCAGAAGTACAGCATTCCTATTTAACTCTGGGCTTGATCATGTTGAGGGGAAATATTTTCCACTTCAATCACAATGTTTGATGCAGTGTGCATTCCCGGTTCAGGCTTGGGTGACATATTTCCTACCTCAATTAGAAGGTTTGCTGCTGCATGTATTCCCTGGTCGAGCTTTGGAGAAAGGTTGCCCACTTCAATTAAAAGATTTGCTGCAGTGTGCATGGCCTGATCTGGTTTTGAAGAAAGGTTTCCCATATCGAATACCTCAATCTCTGTGCCAGGCACAATTTCAGGCTTGGGTGACATATTTGCCACCTCCACCTTTACAGATGCAGTGTGCGTTGCCCGGTGCTTTTTCAGATGTGATGAGTGACTGAAACACTTGTCACATTCACTACATGCATAGCGTTTCTCCCCTGTGTGCATTCTCTGGTGCATATTTAGATTTGAGGACCAACTGAAGGTTTTCCCGCATTGATCACATGAAAATGGCTTCTCCCCAGTGTGGGTTCTAAGGTGGTTAAGGAGATGAGAGTTCTGACTAAAGCTTTTTTCACACTGGGTGCATGAATATGGTCTTTCCCCTGTGTGAGTTCTCAGATGGTTAACAAGATTTGTGTTGTTACTGAAGCATTTCTCACATTGAGGACATGGAAATGGCCTCTCTCCTGTGTGAATTCTCAGATGCGTAATCAGGTGAGAGTTCTGACTGAAGCCTCTCCCACATATACTACAAATATACGGCTTTTCCCCAGTGTGGATTCTTTGATGGTTAAGAATGTGAGAGTTTTGACTGAAGCTTCGGCCACAATCAGAACAAATAAATGGTCTTTCCCCAGTGTGTATTCTCCGATGGTTAATCAAATGTGTGCTCTTACTAAATCTTTTGCCACAGTCCTCACATCCATATGGTCTCTCTCCGGTATGGATTCTGCGATGGTTAACAAGGGATGCCTGATGATTGAAACTTTTTCCACAATCCGTACAAATGTGTATACGCTCCGTTTTTGGCTTGCCAGGAGTTGCCACGTTAGGTTTCTTTTTTTGGCGGATCTTTCTCTTCCTTTCCGTCTTCCTAGGTTCTACGACTGTTTCCCCCAACTCCATAATTTGTAGGTCCTTTTCGTCAGCATTCTCCGAATATGTGTCAGGTGCTTGCACAAGAATATATTCTCCATGATCACTAATTGTACTATGAATAATGGGTCCAAGGTCTGTTGGTTAAACAGAACAAACACACAGTTACACACTTTAAAAGCACCTTAATTATATTCACGATTAACTTCTTTCAATGAGAGAAATGTCCTATTCCTGTTTTTAAAGTAACTGTTATAAAATATTTGAAAAACAGACATTTGGGAACAAAGTTCAATTAATGATCATTGTGGAATTCAATCATTATGCTGAGGCTTCTCACAATAGCAAGTCCACTCAGTTTTTTTCCCAAAACCCCAGTCACAAGCGAAACAGTGAGATGTCATGTTCGAAGTCTTGGAGGTACGATTACCATATATGTGGAAAATGTACATGTATGTCCTTGTTATGGATAAACTGAAAGCAGTGATTATTAAAAACAAGTTTATAAAAAAAAAGCCCCAGTCACATTTTTGAAGAACAGAGATGTATATCCAGAAATTCAGCATGCAATTTTTAAACAGGAGCACACATCCCCAGTGGCACGCCCTAGTCATATGCTGCATTTGACAAAGATGCTCCCAAAAAACGAACTAGTCTGACACATGCGCCAACTATGCAACACACTGCAGATGTGTGGCCCGGGTCCCACTCCTTCACCAACCAACCAACCACCCCCCAGCACCAGTGATGACTAATATATATGTCCGAAAATGGGCCCATACTTTTTCAGATTTATGCATTCCATCCAACACATTTGTAATAAGCTGCACTTGCCCATTATGGAGCCCACAAACAGTAATTTGGGGGAGAGCGTGTACCTTGCATGAATGTGCAACTTTAAGCATTGCTGCAAAAAGCATGCACATTAACCGCATGCGTGCGGCCACTATTTTTGCGCTGCGCGGCTTTTTTCAAAAAGCCGCGTTACATGACGAGCTGAGCTCGTCATGAGCGTGCGAGCGGCACAACTCATGACGAGCTGAGCTCGTCATGAGCGCAGAAGGGGTTAAGAGTCAGCCTGATAAGTAGCTGCTCAGCGTAGTCTCATATGTCCCTAAATAACAGACCGGGGTTCACGTTTCAATTAAGAGTACAGTCCTAGTCAACACCCTAAATCAATTTCCATGTACCTGCGGCACATTGGTGCAGTGGCTGTCCTAGCACAATGTTCAGCCTAGAGGCTACAGTGATTTCTACGGCCATTTGTCACATATGAGGATTTGGGAGTAATTCTTAATGTGTTAAAAAAAGCTATTCTAGTTTTTGGACCATTAACATTTACCAGGAATTTATTGGTTGTTGCATCTATATGCACCTATGCTTTCTACCAAACCGGCCAATCATTTGAGTGTATCAGTGTGGGTCTGTATTGGAGTTGCTGAATTGTTCACATGATGCAAATGCCTATGGTTGCTGATTTCAAATACAATCCCAACACCACCATGTGGCTTTCCACAGGGATGCGGAAGCCAGTGTTGTGCAGAATAGGCTTTAAAAGGGAAGGAAAGGTGGAGACTCTCCATTGTTTAATAACCATATTCCAGTTTGCAGCATGACTGAGGCAACACGCAACAGGTTCTCAACTCCAACTGCACGTGGGAGCATCCATGGGACAGACTTAAATAATGTACCTCTAGAATACCCTTGTGGTATTCCTGGCCCATTTAAAAAACCCAGGTTTAGCCTGGATCCCCATCAACAAATCCACTGGGAACATAAAGGACTGTATCTGGGTAAGATGTAACAAACGAGGGAGGAAGTTCCTTTTTATGCTTACTGTGCGAGTGAACCATTAAACTTGTAATTTTCTCCAACTATATTGAGTTTTATTTAGAAAGTCCAACACAGGTGGATTTTAGACTCCGAGACAGAACAAAACAGCTAGCAATCTGACTCCTAAATAGCAATATGAACATTAGACTAAGACCATGTAGTTTAGGATGTCCACAAGGGACAGAGAGGCCACAGGAACCACCAAGCAGTCAGAGCCTAAATAGTTTATCTTGAAACCCGATACCCCGGATGAGGCTGCACACACTGTATCAGGTTCGAAACTCAACGTGTTGGGGTTCTTATTCAACTGCACCCACCATTAGCAAAAAGTGTTACTTTGAAACTAGACAAGTCCATTTTAACCACTCGAGAGCTCAGAATTTATTTTCTGATCTATTGATTCCATTGCTAATGCAAATGGGCTTGTGATAAGGACTTTTAAAGTTATTAAACTTGATGATTGTAGTTAGTTGAGCGAAATGTGTTCAAATATATGCTACAGTGGTGAGGCCGTCAGATATTTTTTCCGTGGTCTCATGAAGGAATAATCAATCCACTCTGTCAAATGTCGCTTCTGCATGTAGCGAGAGAAAGAGCAAGTGGAAATTTCTGCAGGCAATATCAGCATCAAGATGCCAAACTAGACAGATGTCATTCTTTAGCTTTTTTGTGTTTTATATATTTTGATTGGGCCATCTGTATTGTTGCCCATACATTTACTAGGCAAGTAGTTCATATTCACTCATATTTTTTAGGTCGAGCGTAGCGAAGGACCTCTTGTATACTTTAGTATACCTATTTGCTTACTGAATATGTGGATACGAGTCGGACGCGCGCATTTTCCGTCTCGGATTTGGCCTCGTGAGTGCGCGTTTGCTGCTGGCATGAGCGTGTACGGCGGCGTCAGCAGCGTCTGTTCTCGCGCTCCCCCATGCTTTCACTTTTGCGACGCCACATGAGCCTCTCGCATGCACCTTCACTGCCGCCGACCTCTTCTCCACAGTGCTTGTTGTCAAGGTCAAGAGGCCCTCGGATTCCATCCCTAAGAGGGGTGCTCGGGGGATTGTTTTATTTCCGCCGACGCTGCGGCTAAAGGATGCGCCTGCTTGAGATGCCGGCGAGGAACCGGGATGAATCCAATATAACGCCTTGAAGTGGTGCAAGGTTTTCATGGTTTAAAACCCCCTTAAGTAAATAAATATCAAATCAACAGAATATATGAATAAATAATATAACAATATGTCACGCTGGTGTTCCAGTATTTTAGAAAGTGACTTGCATATACGTGTGCGTGTTGCGGCATCATTTTTCTTTGATTAATGTGTTGGGAAGGTGGAAGCAAAGCGAACAAACATGGACCACTGATATTCATTGAAAACTGAGGGGCAAAGTAAAGTTGGCAACGGAACGCTGATTTCTATGCGACAGGTGACTTGCTACTTTCGGGAATGACGTCAGTTGTTTCCAATTAACCGGGCAGATCGCGTCTCCTGTAGTCCTCCTGCAGACTTCTCGCATCATTTCTATTTGCTTCAACGAGAAGTGAGAGCGGCTCAGGGCACGGGGCGCTCTTGCCTTTTGCAACACTTCAGTGTAAACACGTCTGATGCCAATCTCGGCGCGCGGGGCCTCGAGAGGGCTGAAAACTAACTCTGCACAACCTGCCTTTGGGATGACATTGCAGAGTTTTGCATAATCGACCAACGATTCAGGGGTTTCCACTGCAGAGCAGAGTCTGCTTCAGCTTGTGGATCAGTGCTGTCCGTAATTCGAATATGTGTGTTTCTTTGTTAGGTTAATGTGGCATCGTCAATGAGTTGTGATTGATTGTTCTTGTTCTGTGACAAATATTCTCTTGCAATAGAAAGAGTTCTCGGTGTTCCATAGTTTAACACACGCAGGGTCACCCGCACAATTGCTAATATTGGATGGAAAGATAATTGTGACGGGTAAAGCAAACATCTTCATTGCAAGATAGAATGGAATTGCCACAAATTGAGATAAAGGTCTGAAGCTGAGATAGTAAAGCCAACATGTACTGTGAGCACTGAATTTCGTACATTTTTTATTTATTTAGGAGTTATATGTACTGCTGGCAAAACCTGAGGGATATCAGAGCACTTTACAGCAATGTTACAACAATTTTGAGACAAACAGGGTACAATAAAATACAAATTCGAGAGTCTAGACACATTTTCAGTCAATCTCAGAGGAATTAAAAAGATGACAGTTTCAAGAGCTTAGTTATTCTCATACCGCCTACCCCTTCACCTCAGCCTCCAGCGGACCCAGCTCACGAGAGGCCTTCCATCAGTGTGCAGCTTCTCTCGCGCTGTCCGTCACTGGAACTCGCATATCACATTGCCCAAATAGTTTCAGCTTCATGACTGACATGTAGCGTCACTCAGGGGCACCACCACGTCACTCAGGGGCACCACCACGTCACTCAGGGGCACCACCACGTCACTCAGGGGCACCACCACGTCACTCAGGGGCACCACCACGTCACTCAGGGGCACCACCACGTCACTCAGGGACACCACCACGTCACTCAGGGGCACCACCACATCACTCAGGGGCACCACCACATCACTCAGGGACACCACCACATCACTCAGGGGCACCACCACATCACTCAGGGACACCACCACATCACTCAGGGGCACCACTCAGGGACACCACCACATCACTCAGGGGCACCACTCAGGGACACCACCACGTCACTCGGGGACACCACCACGTCACTCAGGGACACCACCACGTCACTCAGGGACACCACCACGTCACTCAGGGACACCACCACGTCACTCAGGGACACCACCACGTCACTCAGGGACACCACCACGTCACTCAGCCCAACCACATCACTCAGGGGCACCACCACATCACTCAGGGACACCACCACATCACTCAGGGGCACCACTCAGGGACACCACCACATCACTCAGGGGCACCACTCAGGGACACCACCACATCACTCTGGGGCACCACTCAGGGACACCACCACGTCACTCAGGGGGACCACCACGTCACTCAGGGGCACCACCACGTCACTCAGGGGCACCACCACGTCACTCAGGGGCACCACCACGTCACTCAGGGGCACCACCACGTCACTCAGGGGCACCACCACGTCACTCAGGGACACCACCACGTCACTCAGGGACACCACCACGTCACTCAGGGACACCACCACGTCACTCAGGGACACCACCACGTCACTCAGGGACACCACCACGTCACTCAGGGACACCACCACGTCACTCAGGGACACCACCACGTCACTCAGGGACACCACCACGTCACTCAGGGACACCACCACGTCACTCAGGGACACCACCACGTCACTCAGGGACACCACCACATCACTCTGGGACACCACCACATCACTCAGGGACACCACCACATCACTCAGGGACACCACCACATCACTCAGGGGCACCACCACATCACTCAGGGGCACCACCACATCACTCAGGGGCATCACTCGGGGACATCACAACATCACTTGGGGACACCACCACATCACTCGGGGACACCACCACATCACTTGGGGGCATCACTCAAGGGCTCCACCACATCACTCGGGGGCACCACCACATCACTCGGGACACCACCACATCACTCTGGGACACCACCACATCACTCTGGGACACCACCACATCACTCAGCCTAACCACACCATCACTCAGCACCACAACAGCATCACTCAGCACCACAACAGCACTGTCCTTGCTTGCTACCAACAAGCACTGCCATAGCCAATAGGACTCGCATTAGGAAAGTGAAAGCTATTGGCTTTGTAAACAACAATGATATTAATTTATATATTTTCAAAGCCAACACATTTTAAAAAATTGTCATTTACAATACCAATAGCTCACACTTTCCTAATGCGAGACCTATTGCATTGCAAATGCTTGTTACAATTGGTATTTAAAAGCAGGGTGGGTCTGTAAGACCCAAACAGCTGTGAATCTTTGTTGAGTTTGAAGAGTAGTAGTCAGTGGGGTGGAATTCTACTAGAGTGTCCTGCAAGCCCCAAACTTGTTTTTGTTGGGATCACTGTTGTTGGAAGGGGCATGAATTCTCTGATGCCTTAAGAAGGAATGGGGTTTGGTAGCCTGGATAATTACTTTGCCTCCTCTCAAAGCAGCAGGGAAGAGATGTGTCATCACCCCAAGCTTCATTGTATGGTTAGGTGAATATGGAGAGACACCTTGGTAAATCATGATTGAATCACTCTCAAACTGTATAAAGATTCCAGCGGGGAGATTAAGTGATTTACCGTCAATCACGTGATGTTGAGATTCCCTGCTGAGACTCACCCAGTTTCCCAGCATGGAGGTTGACCGCTCTAGCCATTAGGCCACTTCCCCTCCCTGTCGCTTTTAAGACAAGGAGGCTGTCTCTTCTTTGGTATGAAGAAATGCCCTCATGTTAAGGTGTCCAGGTGTAGGTACCGCAAAAAAACACCTTCCTTGAAGCAAGCTATGATAAAAAATATTTTCCATATCATTCAACTCCCTTTACTATGCACAACATACTCTGGCTTAAAGACTTCTAGTGCTTGCCTGATGAAGGGAAACCAACCTTGGGTGGAGCAAGTATGCTGTTCCATTTTCACCAAAGGGCGGTGATCACATGACATACACACATATACAAAATACCATTTGAATTTTGAAAATTCAGTTTTATTTTAAAGAGGGCAGTATTTTAAATCCAGTACCAATAGCGCTAGCCACTTCAACACTGTCCATATCTAGATGGATTGTTTCCTGTATTGAACCTTGTTACGGTAATGGCAACACATTTTTGTCCGGTAGACCCCAACCCCCCTTAATGAGAGAGAGAGTGGCTACTACGGCTTTATTGTGAAACATTTCAAATAAAGACATGTGAAAGTCAGGCACCTGCAGGTATGGACATTATTTCAGAAGACATTATTGTCTTAACACGGATTCCAAAGCAATAGTGAAGAGACCCAGGAGGAGAAATATGTATTCCTTACCTGTAATTCTAGCCCTTAGCATCTTCATTTTAGTGATAATTAACCCACCCCCTCCTCCCAAGCCTCAAATGTATTGGTGAAAAATGGCCAATATAGCCTTTTATATGCGATTTATATTCTTTGTTATTACCATATTCTATGAATAACATATGCCTAACACCCATGGAAGACGTATGGCAAACTACTTGGTTGGGCACTGTGCCTTTGGCAAGGCCCTGCACCCAATCCCCCCGACTAACGACCAGCACCCAACTGCCTGCTTCCATTGTGGCACATAGGGGAATTAATGGGGCATTGTGGGCCGCAGTTCCTAGCTACCCACTGCAAATGACGAAACCCCCACTGCACACTGCATTCATTAGGGGGTTGTGCACAGGTCTATGGGGGGTTAACATACAGTCTGTCGCCAGTGGGTATTGGGAGCTGGGCCAGAGCTTGTGTGAGCATGGTTTTGCTTTGTGGTAATTCGAAGTTACCAACGATGTTATCGTACTCCTGCACTAGAGACAGAGCTCCACATCCCGGGAGGGTTTAGAAAGTATTAAAGTGGGAATTTACCATACCATAATTAGATACGGACTAATAATGAAGACACTCTAGAGGAGAATTTACAAAAACCCAATAATGATTAGCATATCAAGGACTCAAATAACTGAAACTAACTGTCTCATGCACAAAGAAACACATTTTAAATTAATGCATGCACCCCTACTCCCGAAGAGGAAAGAGTGAGGGAAGTAGAATTTCTGTAAGCACGAACCCAGGCAAAACTGCATCAGAGCTCTGGACATTACAAGATAGGAAATATACACAAGGAAGGAAAACTATATTGTAGCATTTGAAAAACGGGTACACAAAATGCACCTTGGAAAAGCAGGGGAAATAAATACATGAGCAGACGCAGAGCAATGGTCAAGTAGATGGTAGATAATTTCAAGCATAAACAGTATACAAAGAGCCAGCATATTGTTAGATAATTACTAATAACATGCGCAACGCCTCGCGAACAAGAGGCTGCAATTTGAATGCTCAGGCCTCAGGGGTGGGAAACTAAAGGTTTAGAAGACAATGCAATATCACAGTTCAACATACGGTTAGTTAGGGATAGGAGGGCTGCTCAATCAGAAATTCTCTTTTTCTGGAATCAAAGAAAAAAGGGCCATGAAGTTCCGAATAATGGGTGCAGAACCAGGAGAGGCTGCAGTGAGGTGTGTTCGATTTTTGAGGAAATGGCTTTCTAGTCACAGCAGTTCGGTACTGCTGGGGAGCCTTTGTCCACCAAAGGCAATTCGTTTCTCTGCCAGACCGTGAATGGAGTAGATTAGCACCCTGCTTGTTGTTTTATATACTGAACTGGCATTGATAAGGCACCCCACTTGCTATAGATCCTTCGATTTCAGGATAGCCTGAGCTGCAGAATTGTGTGCGGTAACCAGTAGTTTATATACTGATTTCTCGCTCTGGTCATGTACTTGGCAGCATAACTCACCCCGAATAGTCAAACGTATCACTGATTGTGTGATTGCCTTGCATAGGCTAAACAATCTTTGTTTTATTTTTACTTTGGTTGTATACGCTTTTTTATCTTCATATAAACAACATACCTACCAGTTCTTACACGCTGATAAACAAGACATTTAATAATCGCCATTAAATGTTTATTTAGTATCTCTGAACCACGGGGGAACAAAATGCATCAAACACCTTGTAAGCTTGTATCAAGGTGCCTGGAGAAAGCTCACTTACAAGGCTACCTAGAAAACATTCATATGTGGCTTGGGCGAAAGAATCCACCGCTAATGGATTTTTTTTCTTTTCATTCTGCCCATGGTCTTAGGATTTCAACTTCCTCTAGAAGCCTGAAGGGTCATCACTGCAGGTGTTGTTTTTCAATTATTAGTGCAAAAAAAAATCCAACAAAAAACACACAACACAAGCAAAACAAAAGACCCAAAGAGTCAACACTCACCTTCTGATATTATGGTTGCCTCAGTCTCTGAGGTGATCGCTGGATATGTTTGTTCTACTATTTGCTCTGCTTCCCCTATTTGTATTTGCTCTATTTGCTCCTCGTCGATATAGACGACCGCAACATACAGTGTCGTACCACCCTGAAATAACAAAAATAGCATTATCAACTGTTCTTAATTCAAGTATTGTAAGTGAAAGTCTGCTATGGTGGCACTTCGCAGACTACTGGGGAGAATTAGGATATCCTTCCACTAACCACTATTATATTTTAGACCACTATAACAAAGCAATTCACCGTATGAAGCATAAAAAACGAAATTTCTGCCTGGGGAAATGTTTCGGTGTTTAGAAAGGGTGCCCCAATTGTGCCCCCTGGTTAATAACTGAAAGGGGGGGGGGAGCAGTGGTGTTATCAAAAATATCAGTGTAAACAAGGTTATTCAAAGTATAGAATGCGCTAAAGATGCATATTTTTGAACCAGAGTATTACATTTCCAGTACAGTGAGAGTGGAATGTTCATTGTCATGTGTAGGTTTGTAACAAAACTATTATAATGTCTGCAGACTATCCTGGACTATATGATCACGGGAACTGCACTTCCAAAACCACCACAGCATGCTGACTTTCCGCAATAATCACATCAGATAAGTGATAGGCCAAGACGAGAGATTTCAAAGCCTTCAAGCGATGGCTATTCTACTTTCATCCCCGTCTTTGCTATTGCTGCCATTGTCAACCTTGATGTCTGGGGCACATGCAAAGGTCTTTCAGCTAAATGTAAGCAAGTGAACAGATGGTGGCCTAGGCTCTTAAAGGGGACTGATCGATCCAAGAACCTACCCCCTCAACACCAAACTTTACTGCAGGTTTACACCTAGGTTTAATACAGAAGTTGGAGAAAACTCCATTCGTTGTCTACCAATTACAGTAGTAAATCACCCCACATAAGGGAGAGGTGAGCTAGGAACGATTTCAATGGAGTTACGTAATCGTATCATTGGGTCTAGTTAACTGAGGATGGAACAAAATGAAGTCAGTTTAGTACAATCGGGGCCAAGCACTTCACCGCTTCTCGCATCAACCTTATGCACCATGTGTTAGTTACAAGAATGTATGATATATATACACATGTATCTGATACATGGATATATTGGCTCCACTTTACTATGGAGAAACAGCAAAAGGGGGAATATTAACATCTCCTAAAAGTAGAAAAACACTTTACTAGTAAAAATGTTCAGACAAATATAAAATGAAATAAGAGGAAGCATTATGGACCAAAAAATAAACCCAAGAAAGCAGATATGAAGAATGGGTACTATTACTATTGATGGGATCAGGCAGAGGTACTAGGATACAGGCAGTTGCAGAGGTACTAGGGTTTAGGCTATTTAGGAGGTACGGTTTGATACGAGGCAGTAGGGAGTGTATACTAGGTTACAGGCAAGAGGCTTAGCTCTAGGTTATGGAGAGGGCAATTCAGGTAAAGTTATAAGTTCTTGGATACACATCCTGTGTTTGTAGCATACAAGTAGGATTAGATGTAATAGGGTGTAGGCATGGGTGGAATACTAACTTAGAGTAGCTCATGATTTACTCGCAGAGAGGAACTAGGGTCTACCAGTGACAGAAGACAGCCCTAATTCAAAAACGTAAGAGGAGAGCCACCCCCACCAAAAAAAACCCAACTAAAACAAAGAGAAAATGGAAGAAAGGAGACATGTATGTATTTCTGGGACAAAGGACTAGCTTTTTTTTTTTTCAAGCATAGCATCTTCAGCATAGATTTGACATACTGGAAATGTTATTCATTTGGAAAAAAAATAATGCAATGGATTATTAGGATTAGTTCCTTGAAAAAGTTTAAGTACATCGGTCTCAAGAATGACATTCATACAGACGTCTTATGGTGTGAAATTTCCACCCGCCCCACTTGCTATGAACTTTAAAACATCCTTTGTTCTGGGTGTCTAGAAGATAAAAGTATTCATGAACGACCCAAATTATTGTGAACACTCCTCTGCCATGTCCTACCTGGGTACAGAACTGTTCCGTCATGTTGAGTCTCCAGACAGGTGCCGGAAACAGAAGACATGCGCGCAGAGGCTCTGCGAAGGGTCAGGAAACAAAGATTAGCTCTAGTCGGTCACAAACTTCCATCATCTTTCTGATATTTATTACTCAACACAGTTCCTTTCTTCCCATTACAGATTCTAATTTCATTATCAACTTACATTTTTGGTTGTTATCAATTCAGCAAAAACACATTATTTTGATATATTCGTCCATTCTGTGCCTTATCCACCTGTAGAAAATTTAAAACACATTCAGTAAACCTGGTATTTACTAATAACATTTGCTAATCTGTTTATTTGCAATTAGTACACTTGAATGAACAATCTGTTCTTGCAATTTATCGTCATTCAAATAGGAGGAAACTATGGGGTACTCTGTTCAAAATCAGTCACTCAGACAAAAGTAATCGTCTCACATGAAACTAACAAAACCACAGACTTGTCAACTAATCTTACTGCTTTCAATTCAAGATGGTGTGCAGCAAGGCCATTAATATGACTAATAGCCTCTGTTTCGTGTGACAGAGAAGTCTGATGCACAGATGGATGAATGGATTGCAATACAATACCAGCACATTTTCATAGTTTCACTCAGCAATACATTCTATTCTTTACACAAATCACATATTTGTTTATCCTCCTGTATTTTAGTTACAAAGCTAACTGTGGGAACACCCAATTTCTAACAATGAATTTCCCCAACTGAATCTCCTATCCAAGGTTAGGCAAGCTGTTTACCTTGGGCTATCCTTTGCATAATAAACCTAATAACCATTTGGCAAATTAACTATACACTCATTTAAACAGCATTGGCAACGCCAGTAGGTCTCGCCTATAAAAGAGCTATTGGCTTTGCCAATGTGTTTTAGGCATGTTGTACATCAGCGTGGCTGCTGTTCAGAACGGCTAAAAGTTACTGGCATAAAGTAGTGGCAAAGAGTTAAGTGTTAAAAAATCTAGTTGAGTGGAGTACAGTGTCATAGTGTGACGTATAGTGGCGCGAAGTGGAGTGCCAGTGACGTAGAGGGGCACAGAGTAGAGTGGTAGAGTGTCAGAGTAAAGTAGAATGTCAGAGATTGAAGTGGCAAGGAGTGGAGTATAGTGGTATAACGTTGAGTGTCAGAGTGGAGCGTGATTAAGTGTCATGTCGTACAGTAGTGTCAGAGTAGAGAGGCATGCTGTGGAGTGGCATACAGCGGAGTGGTTTGGAGAGGAGTACGCATGGTCTGTTAGCGAGGTACCATTACAGGCAACATGTTTTCAATTGAAATGATCAATTTCATTTGCATGTACAGTTTTACTGATAAAACCATATAGCGCACAATCAATGTGTGGAAAGGACTTCACCTATTGTACCGATTTGAACTTATTAGAATAGTTGTTTCAATCGCACTTTAGAATTAGAAAACAATGTACTTTGTTTGCTCTTTCCTAATTCTGATATATTCTGAAACATTTGCACAATTAATTTACAAACATTTAAATTGAAGTGTGGCTGGAAAAAAGAATTATTTCTAGTACCCAGCAAGATTGGCACCAAAATCCTCTCACTTTGAAGTCAGAGAAAGAAAAGGAAGCACCAAGCTCCCTTAGAAGTTAAACTGGCATTTGACCTCTGCATGTGAATGCATAGCAATTGTGACAAGAACAACATTTAAATACCTGTTTAAAGGAAGCAAAAACAGGTGGAAGAATACAAGGAGTGATGGTGAGCAGTGTATGCCAAACAGGATGGATAAAGACATGCTGGACAGCAAAAAAAAAAAAGTCAGAAACAGAAAGCCAGAAAATTTGAGTTACAAACCACAAATACAATGCTAAGCAATGGGTGGAATGCATTTCCTCAGAAACTTTTAGAATACCCACAAGAAGTATTTTTTTGCAAAAAGACCGCTACACAGCCTTAAAGGCTTCAACCGAAATTGTGCAGCAGATAAAGTTAAAGGTATGGGGAAGCATTCAATCTTTGAGAAATAATCTCCAAGATAATTCTCCACTAGTTTCTACTTAAAGCAATATCTGCCAAGCGCTTCAACAATATTTTCAGCTATTATAATATATTTTGAGGAGGACATATACATGAAAACACAAAATAGCTGACAGCCCCTATAAATAGGATGATGGCCATCCTGTTTCAGTGCATTGCGTGAAGGTTGAATGATAAAGGCCATGAGATCATCTAATAAGGGGCACACTAAAAATGCTTTTGCTGTAGGAGAGATTTTCAAAAGTTTCCCATCTCTAATGACCACAACTACCAAAGGAGAGCTGGTGCAAGTATGCACGCAATGCAGTGTCTTATATGGTAGGGAGCTGTGTATTTACTAAATTTTTAAACAAATGCAACTTTCCCCATGTATTCTTCTTTAAACACCTCCAGAATTCATAAGAATTGGGACCCCAATATTTCCAATTTCACATTGAGGAAACCTTCCAGAAAACGGGATCACTGCCCGATTACTGCTCCAAAATTATTCACCACTCAGTGGAACCAAACCCAATGACATGGATAAATGAGACTCTACACACAAAGGATCAACAGGGATCTAGAAAAGCCAGGAGGGTACTGATCCCTCCGAATTACTCTACAACACACAAAGTACACCTGGCTAAATGTGAGAAAGGGAATAGGAGTTGTTGTGCAATATCAAAGAAAGCATGAGGGGAGAAATCCTTTCAGGCTGAGAACCCTCACTCACTGTTAGGTGACATACTTCATCATATCGGTTCCCCCCTCACACCAAGGTGTGGGCTACAACTCCCAAAGGGGAGGAGTGGAGGTGTTTTCTCAAGATGAGCGGTGAAGAGATGTGAATGTGGTGGGGCAGAGTGCAAAAAATGTCAAATGTGGTGCAGGTAGTGCTATGGATTACATTGAGAAGCACTCAATGTTAAGGGGCAATCAATGCAAACAACACTTTAAAGTGGGCACAAATTTACAGACATACACCATTGAGGATTCTGGCGATCTCTGACAAAATAGTGGTTCTCCTTGAAATACTATGGGTTTTGTCGGTGATATTCTATCTATTCTTGGTATATTATAGGCCCCAGCATGACTTACTGTGACATTCTGAGTATCTATAACATTGTGTACATTCTAGAATTCTCGCTTTTCCTGGTAAAATGTAGACCCATCCTTTAAATATGTTGGGCTTTGGTGGCCACATACTGCTTATGTTAGCTTAGTAAAGCTTCTATGATACTACTGCTATCTCTGTTTGAGGCCTGAGCACATACAGCTAGCGTAACTGGTCCGATTCTATAAGCTATACATATTTGGCCAGTAGCAGTGTTTAAGAGCCTGCAGTAGTTGTCTTTGGGCTATGCCTGGGTAATCGGTGTTATCTTTCATTTATAAACTCTGCCCCTTCAAAGCGCAAACTCAGACATAACACAAGTTAGAACAAACAAGGAAGAAAGTGGATTGAAAACTGAAGTGAAAAAAGGCTTTTTGAAAAATGATGGGCGCTTGACACTGCAACTAGATTGATTTAACTTCACATTTTCTTTTGTCAATATTTAGGGAAATTTGTGCAGCACGATTTTACCATTTTAATGCCAATTGTTCCGAATTTTCGTGAAGATAGCGAGTCACACCACCCCTAGTGAGGATACATCATAATGTAGCAGAAAAAAACATTCAAAACTCCAGATTTTTAAGACAATTTATGGAAAATTGTGCTATAAAATGCACAATTTGGAACCTTCCAAGGGTCAAGCTGGCTCAATCCTATTTGAGTTAAGTATTAACACCCTACCACTATCTCTCCGCCACCACTGCTTCCATCACCACCTCGAAACTGACTCATATTTCCATTACCCATCGCCTATATTCGTATTCCTGGTATCACCTGCCTATAGCCCTGCCATATGCCTACAAAGAATTCTGACAAATTATGGGGCATAAAGCTCTTTGCATTAAAGCACATGCCCGTTTTTAAAACGGAGCAAAAAAAAAATGTATTAGTCAATTCACCATATGTTACAGAACCATTGGAGTATGTAAATAAAAGAGACTGCTCACTGAAGGTTTAACAGTGAATACATAATTTTGTCCAACTGCAGCGGCAGTACAGAGGACGATCCTGGAAGTACTTTGAGGTTAGAAGGTTTTTAGGTTATCCATGAAAATGTTGTGCATGACTAATTCTATCAGAACGGGGCGATTTCATGACATTTTGCGGAATTCAATTGAAATTGTGCATTCTTGGTGTTAAACAAGTAGCTGCACTATGACCTACCCTCTTGTTACAGCCTACAGTTGATGAGGGGGCAATAATAACGAGGATGTTACAGGAAAATAATCTTCATATGACCATGGCTTTGATAAACCAATGAAAACAGTAGGGGGGGCAATCCAAAATTGGATAGCATTATTGATTTGACCGACGGTTCGAACCAAATAAATCTATGATTGAGATGGAATCCATATTGTTTTGCTTGGTTTAGCAGTTTATAAGCAATGCAACTGTTTAAAGGTTATTCCATCCATCAGTAACTAGGAGGTGGCAGCGTTTTTGGGAGTATTGAAAGAAACTCAGGTTTTAGATGATTCAACATCACGGTCACAGTTGCCACCAGTTTGAATCATAACCAAAAACACGAGGTGCTTTTATTACTGAATGTGGCGTAATAACCTATAAAGTTAGGGTCTGTGTTTATATTGGCAGCTCACCTGTGTTTTTAATGAGGATTCCGAGCAATGCAATGTTCAAGATGAAAAGTTTGAGAGTATGAGAAATGGAAGCTTGATACGTGGTTATAATATGGATGAGCCAAATGTAGAATACCATTTGTTAAATAATATATATATATATATATATATATATATATATATATATATATATATATATATATATATATATATTTATTTTGAAAGCCTTCTTCATATCATACGCTTGCCACGGTGATGTAGTACTGCTGAAGCCATTCAATCTGAGCTGAACATAAAAAGGTCTTCATTTAGAATTTCACAGCTTTTTTGGAGGTTACCCACAGGAGAGGATATGCTTCATTTTGGATAATAGATTAGGTAGTTACTCCCACGAATTCTGACACTTTCTAATAATACCAATATGGCTAGGGTGCAAAACGTGCACACATTTCCAGTTTGTTGTAAACCAAACCAAATACACAAAGATGTTGGAATTATATTGGCTCAACAAAACAGAGTTCTAAGCAACGACAGCAGTTGGAGAAATGGGTGGCATCATTGCAAAAAGGCAATGTAGGACAATTGAGAACATAAAGTAGTGGGGGCTAAAGCTGGAACCCAAAATGCTACAGTACGTGCTAGAAATTATCCTAAGGAAAGTCTAGATACACAAAAAGATGTTGGGATGGTGGACAGTAAAAAGGCCAGCGTTCAAAAGGATTAGCAGAATGGAGTAGGGACACTTTAGTGATTAGGAAACGGTGCAATGATAAACGGATACCAAGACAATACTGAAGACAGCACATGGTTACATATGGGTGAATCATTTTTTAAGTTCTGAACTATATAAAAGAGATATCAAGGTGTGTTATGAGAATTTACTTTTCTTAATGAAATGTTAATTGGAGTCTTTAAATCGTTGATACTAAAATCGAATGAGAATGAGTACAATGACAACCTCTGTATGTTTTAACCCTTCCACCCATATTTAAAAACATCTACACAAGTTCCAACCAACTATATCTGCTTGAATGAGGGCAACTCCCAACACTGCTGTTTCCAGGAAAGCATCAGTGTAAAACACATTATTCAAACGGGGCTGGACCCGGTCTCGTGCCAGGGTCAGAGATCTTAAGCCTGACACATCCACCTTGATGAGAATGCGGCAAACAGTAGGGATAAGTCAGGCGCCACGCGCAGACACAGCATTCTCACGCGCACAGCATTGAAAACACCACTTTACTGCGTCGCTGACGAGTAGACGGTGGCTCCTATGCCAGTGACAGTAAAACGGCCCTCGTGGGGCAACTAAACGTAAAATAAGTCCCTCTTTAGGGAACCTGCGTTGAAAACCCAGCAGGGAATGGCCTCCGTGTGTTTTCAGGCCTGATCCCGAGTTCACTTGCGCAGTGACCCGCCCGCGTAGGCAGGTGCTCACTCTTGCTGCGCGGCCCGCCCAGGACACCTTACGCCTTCCCGGCACGTACCGTGCCCCTCCCCGGGCACATAACTCACCTGCCGCCCGTCCTGGCTCCGTCTCCCGGCCGGCGCGTGGCTCTGCCCTGGACGCCTTTGCCTGTCCCCTCGCTGAGCGCCTAGGCCTGAAACGACAGGGAGACCACCGTGCGCCGGGCGCTGTGAGTAGACTTCCGCCGAGGAGAGCCAGTCGGCCTGTGCCCTACGTCGCGAGCGCGTCACTTCCGTTGCTTAGTCACTTTGGCATAACTGTTTGGTAACGACTGATTTCAAGTACAGGAACGTGGCTCTGTGGCGTCCCTAGCAACGACGCCGCGTAACGGGTACGTCACAGCGTTGTCCCCTTCAGAACTACTCGGTTTCCGGGTTCTTTAGCGGCCACGGAGGTCGGTTAGAGAACAAGTTTACTACTATCAGTATTCATGCCAATAGACCGGATTCAGGCGGGAGACTACCGATTTTTTGCAGCCAAAAATAGGCTTTATTTCAGCGGTTTCACAGCTGAAATTGTTTCTGCTTCAATTGAAGTCAATGGGAAAATACATTACCCCATTATTTTTTTCAAAATCTCGCGCTTTCCTGATGTAAAATGCTGGGGTGTATGTGCCAAGCATGCCAAATATTGAGTCTGCTTAATGAATTCCATTTTCAAATGTGTGGGTGTGCCAATGTATGCCATCATAGTGCCAATGTATGCCATCATAGTTGCCAACCGTCCCGTTTTTTGCCGGGACAGTCCCAGCAAATTGGAGACTGTCCCGGGTAATATTGTTGCAGAAACTTTTCCTCTTTATTATATATAGGTACGCAAACAAGAACTTTCTATCACCATCAGCCCAGTGCTGCTAAGTGTCCCAGGAATTTGTTTTGAAATGTTGACAACTAAGTGCCATTGAGTTTTGCTTCCTTTCCAAGAGAAAATTCCGGCCATCTGTTCAGGTGTTAAGATTCTGTAGTAGTACTTAACATGAAGTCATCTGTATTCTTTTCTACGTCTTTCTGCCTTATTTTGCCTAATTAGCGTACCTGATTAATGGCGGCATTACCAGGAATTATAGTTATTCCCTCAGTCTTGCCATCAGTCACCTCCTCCTCCTTTATGGACTAACTGGAAACTTTGAAAGTAGGAGACATGGCTTTTAATGCCAGCCTTCCGATTTAGTCAAAATGTGTGCTTCTGGGTGATTACTTTTTTAACTTCATCCTCTGCTCTCATTTTTTGCCAACCATGCGAATTTTGAGAATCAGTCTAAAAGCTTATAATAAGTGTATGTTAAAAAGTAAAAATTGGACTCGATTGAATATTATCTCAAGCTGAGGGTTTAACAATTCCCTGTCTCATAGTCTATTCACAAAAAAGGAATGTGGTGGTAAAGTGATAGCCTTTGGTGTTTGCAGTACAGCAATGCAGTGTTGGGATCCCTATTGTAACAAACTGTTTCATATTTGATAGATATATTCCTGAGGTTGCATAGTGCAGTACCTCACCTGTGCTGCAGCTTCTGCCTCCCAGCCACATAATAAAAAATGCCAGCTCTTTGCAGCTCATGTAGGCTGAACGACAAAAAATGGGGCACCCGCCAAATTGTTTGAGGTGTCCAGGGCGGCCTCTTGTGTGCTCCTGATTGGTGTTTTTGCGTTCGGCCAGTGACCTGTAAAAAGCGGGACCTTTGGCATCTAGCACCAGTTCTAGACGAGCCATGGGACAAACCACCTAAAAGAGAGACCAACTCACAGAAGGTGGATTGGAAACCTATTCACATCCGCAGAACCAGTTGAGTATCACACTTGTAAACCATGAATTGTAAAAGGAATGGTACTGGAACACAGCATCTCCGATAGCAAGATAACTGTAGGGTTGATGAGTCTAGGTATGCTGAGATCGAGAATTAGGAAACTGCAGAGAGCAGCTGGTTGTGGATGATATGGCATGTTGATAAAAAGTGGGCACTCACAAATAAACACCAGGCACTCATGTGACCTCATTGAGGAACCACCATGCAGCTTAAAACACTAGCTAGCCTTCATGCATCTGCTCCATTGGTTTGTGTGAGCTTGCCACAGAGGCAATAGAAAGCCTCACCCTCTAGTGACTGTCTATATCAGGTTAGGAAGGAGTGGGCAGGCATGCTTAAGGGAGCGTGGGGACATTTTGTGGACAGGATAGAGGAGGAAGACTGAGAGAAATGTGGGATGGAAGGCAAGCAGGTGGGTATATTACGGTGGTCTTTTCAGTACAGAAGAGGCATCAGTTTCTGTGGGATCAGTGAGTCAGCTAAATCAGGGTTGGTTTTTAGGTCTCCCTAAGACAGCGCATGCACTGTCTGGTGCAAGATATATTGTTAGCTTACAGTGGACTTAGAGCCCGCCAATCACTTACCATTGGTTGACTTCATTGTCTCCCTCATTTGCTTGCTTCTAATTCGATAGTGCGTGTGGGCTCCACTTCCTCTTTTTGGGTTGGTCACTCCCTTGGAGAATGAGCTCTTTACTTGTGCCCTTCCACTGCTTCATGTTGTTAGGTGCTACTTTTTAGGTCTCGCCTATTAATCCCGCAAGGGATAATAGACGAGAGTATAGAGGGCAAACCAAGGTCTGAAACCATCGCGGATTTCGTACAGTTCATGTGGTGCACTCGTGCGGAAAGCGCATTCACATCAAAGCCATCAGCCTCCCTCCCACAGGCATCTGTTGCTTCCCCAGCGTCTCTGCCTCACTTTTCCTCCCCCCTAATTACATCCCGCTTTCACTTTCACGGCCGCGAGGCCGTGAGCTTCACTTGAAAGGGACCGCCAATGCTTGTTTCATTATCTCCCCATCTCTCATTCTGTCATCCTCCCCCTCCCTCTCGTCCCTCCCCCCCACGGGGTCTCTTCTTTCCTTTTAAGAAGGCCCGCAGTTCACTAATGGAAATGTGGCATTGCATGGCATTTTAAACATTTTGTGTGTGCTCGCGCACGCACCACTGGGATGAAGAAAGTTACAAGAAAGTTTTTGACTTGGACGCCGTGCTCAAGAAGACACTTGTTAATATACAGAGGAGTGACACACTTTCCTAATCCTGATGTAAAGGTGATTGTAGTAACTGCGACAAAGCAGAAATATAAGCGAGCAGCTATCTGATTCTGAATTCATTCAGTTTTAAGAATATTTACTTGCATAGATTGTTACATGTTACTCTCCCTCAAATAAGTGCTATTGGTTTTATTTATAACGTATTGGAGCGCTTTAAATGAGCACGGATTACGTTACACAAGGACACATTCAGGCACAGAGAGATTAAGTAATGATTATGGTGGCCAAATGCTTACTTCATTTTGCAGGCGGCACAAGTACTTAACTTTATTCTGCAGGCGGCACAGAACAAAACAGCGTAACGGTAAAGCCCAGTGCTTGCTTCCTTTTATTTTCTGTTATTTCACGGACTCTCTTTGGTCCGTACATTTTGTTGGATTTGGGAAACTATGCTATCACAGCTGATGTCAGCAGGGAGCGTCACGTACTCTCTTGGGTCCGTACTTTTTGTTGCATTTGGGAAACTATACCATCACAGCTGATGTCAGCAGCGAGCGTCACGGACTCTCCTGCATCCGTACATTTTATTGGATTTGGGAAACTATACCATCACAGCTGATGTCAGCAGCGAGCGTCACGGACTCTCCTGGGTCCTACATTTTGTTGGATTTGGGAAACTATCCAATCAGAGCTGATGTCAGCAGCGAGCGTCACGGACTCTCTTGGGTCCCTACTTTTCGTAGGATTTGGGAAACTATACCATCACAGCTGATGTCAGCAGAGAGCGTCACGGACTCTCTTGGGTCCGTACTTTTCGATAGAGCGTCACGGACTCTCTTGGGTCCGTACTTTTCGATAGATTTTTTTCTTTCACACTCATGGGGAAGGCAAGGCATACAAGGTGTACTAGTATGCATACAAATTGTAACACAAATGTGCATTCACAATTTTTTGTCGTTTCTCTTGAAAGAAAATGTTTGTTGAGAAAGCCCTTCCAGTACATGCATAATTATGGTGGTATCTGCAGTCTACACACTCCAGAAAGGTACTTACTCCTGCCTTGTCACAGGAATAGCTTTATGTGCAAATTATTGGTAAAATAGAGCGGTTCACTTCACAAACATTTTACATGGGAGTCCACCTAGGATCACCCACATACACAACACTACCCCAAAGTTTGACTGCAGCAGTACAGCTATGTTGGTGAATTTCTGCAAATAATTGGTATTGTCGTCCTACACTGCCAGTCACTCCTCCCTCCCCCACCCCCAACCCACCTTGTCTCTGCAACCTCTACTATTCCACAACACAACGCACCCCAGCCGTGCCGTGCACGCTGGGCGCGCGCACCATTTGACCGCCTGCAGCCTTTGGAAGCCCTTTCGCGGCCTCTTTGATGTTCTCAGTGAGCCGCGTGGCCACTGAGAACATCAAAGCGGCCGCGAAAATGATCACCATTTGTCTTTTCTCACACCTCTTCACCCTGCCTGTCTGTTCTCGCACTCCTCTCTACCATCTCGACTTCCAGCCAGCTCTACCCTCCACGATGACTGCTCCTCCTGTGCGCTCCATCCTGTCTACGTTCATCTCCCTGCTGCCCTTATTCCTACATACTCTTGTTTTATGTCATAGTCAATGTTTTATTAGTAAAGTACACGCTTGTCTCAATTTAGCGGGCCTTTCAAAGATAGAGGCATGGCAATTGTACTTAATTTTGTGATGAGCACAGTTAATTCTTACACCTTGTTGAGCAAAGGTAGAATTTGAAGTACATTTTTTTTCTGCAATGACACAATTGGCTTCATTTACATTTATGTATCCCCCCGCTATTTTTAGAAGGAAAATGGTATCACCCTCTGTAATACCGGCAGGGCTGTGTCAATGTATTTTGAAAACATAGGGAGGATTTTTTTTTGCAGCATCCTACTATTTACCATACCTTTCCGCACGTTAAGCAGGCACGGCCCTCCTCCTGATACACCCTTTAATGCACAAATAAGTAGGATGCATTGCTTAATTGTATCTGTTTTTTTCTGTGACAAAATATTGAGTGCAGTTACGATAACCGAGTCAAAAGACAACCCCGTTTGCGGTGTGTTCTGTAAAAGCAATCAGTGATATTATTTTATATGGGCCAACTTCGTAGCACGTTAAAGCATGTAGAAGGGAGGAGCTTGCCTACATTCCCCATTCTGAATGAATGGACTAAGCTCACATTTATAATAATCTGTATTAGTAAAGCGCAAACATTTCAGAACTCAAGGGTTTTAAGGTGCTGGGGGCAGTCAGGGACTGCCTAGAATCACATGACGGTAAAACCGCGGATCCTATTTCATGTTCCAGAACATTGCATTTATTTACTACTGTTCAAAAGTTTTTCTCTTTTTTTTTGTTTACTGGTTTGCTCTTGCACATTCACAAATAAGTAAAATAAATGCTAGTAGGCAAAAGAGAATTGGTGATAGGATCACTATCTATCTATCTATCTATCTATCTATCTATCTATCTATCTATCTATCTATCTATCTATCTATCTATCTATCTATCGCCCTCACTCTATCTATCACCCTCACTCTATCTATCGCCCTCACTCTATCTATCGCCCTCCCTCTATCTATCGCCCTTACTCTATCTATCTATCGCCCTCACTCTATCTATCACCCTCACTCTATCTATCTATCACCCTCACTCTATCTATCTATCGCCCTCACTCTATCGCCCTCACTCTATCTATCTATCGGACTCACTCTCTATCTATCACCCTCACTCTATTGCCCTCACTCTATCTATCGATCTATCGCCCTCACTCTATCTATCTATCTATCGCCCTCTATCTATCTATCTATCTATCTATCTATCTATCTATCTATCTATCTATCTATCTATCGCACTCACTCTATCTATCTATCTATCTATCTATCTATCTATCTATCTATCTATCTATCTATCTATCTATCTATCACCCTCACTCTATCTATCCATCTATCGCCCTCACTCTATCTATCCATCTATCGCCCTCTATCTATCTATCCATCTATTGCCCTCACTCTAGCTATTGGTCTATCACCCTTTATCTATCTATCTATCTATCTATCTATCTATCTATCTATCTATCTATCTATCTATCTATCTATCTATCTATCTATCTATCTATCTATCTATCTATCTATCACCCTCACTCTATCTATCTATCTATCTATCTATCTATCTATCTATCTATCTATCTATCTATCTATCTATCTATCTATCTATCGCCCTCACTCTATCTATCTATCGCCCTCACTCTATCTGTCTATCGATCGCCCTCACTATCTATCTATCTATCGCCCCCACTCTATCTGTCCATCTATCGGCCTCACTCCTATCTATCTATTTATCTATCGATCGCCCTCACTCTATCTGTCTATCGATCGACCTCACTTCATCTATCTATCTATAGCCCTCACTCTATCTATCTATTGTCCTCACTCTAGCTATCTATCGCACTCACTCTATCTATCGCATCACCACAGCATCACTATGCGCTACCACAGCATCACTGAACGCCACAACATCACTCGTCGCCACCACAACATCACTCAGCGCCACCACTGCATCAATCTGTGCAACTATTCAACGAAAACTGGTTCAAATATGTTCTCTCAATGTTTCAAGCTTTATAACAAATGTCACAAAAAGATGTTAATATTTGTATCATCAATACATCTAAGTCACGTAAATACAACACATATTGCATTACAAATGCTATAAGTGTCACATTTGCGAAAGTTAAAACTATTGTCATTTTAAATGACAAAGCTATTAATTTTGCCTTTTTCAAAACCAACACATAAATAAAAAAATTGTCATTTACAATACCAATAGCTCAAGCTTTCCTAATGCGAGACCTATTGCATTGCAAATGCTTGTTTCTTTTGGTTTAAGCACTCCTCAAGAGTGCATGTGTTTTGCGACTATTTCCCTTATGTATGTCTCCCCATCCGCAGTGCTCGCTCGCTTATTTGCGCTTTCACTCCGCCATGTGCTTCCCCCTACCCTTTTGTGCTTTTTCCACCCCATGTTGCTTTTTCACTCATGTGCTTCTCCCTCATCTCCGCACTACACTCTCTTACTTCCATTTGCTCAGCTCATGTTCCTCTCTCTGTTTGCACCCCACTGCATCCACTCCATGTTTCTTTCCTGTGTGCTCCTTTGTGCTTCCCCCACATGTGCACCAGTGTTGCTTCACACCCCCATTCCTGCTGCTTAGCCTCCTGTGTTGCTATCGACTTCGTTGTTGCACAGACCCTGGTTGCTTCCCCCTCCCCTGTGTTGCTTCTCCCCACATGCTCTATTTTTTTTTATTTTGACCGATCCAGCTCGGATTGGCAAACAGAAATAAAAACCCTCTTGCGTCATTTTGTAGGCACGCGCATGTTGTTCGATGGCCAACTAAATGAAGGAGCCAGCCAGGTATGGGTTTAAAAAACAACATTTAATCCATTCTGTAAAGCATCAGGGATACTGTACAGCATGGCTAGAACCACTTACAAAGCTGATAGGTTCACAACTATTGGCTTTGCCAGTGCTTTGTTTTCACCCTCAGTAGACTGACTGCAAAGTACAGCTACAAACCCTCCGAGTGCCTTTTAATAACATTAAAAATATTTTTTTGATTACTTCCCCTTGCTTTCCATTGGTGACTGAAAAGTAGTGCCCAGGTAGGCTGACATAAATGATGCAGACCCCTATAGTGAGCATGATGAACACCAGGGTCAGCGTGAAGTTACAGCCACAGAAATGGAGCCATGTACTCTAATGCACGTGATTCGTGGAATTCTGACTGATCCTGCCTGCTAAGGAAATGCTGAATCAATAATAAAGAACTGAGCATTAATTGTAAATTAGCTATTGGTAAAATATAGTGCTACAAATCTAAGCTTTTTCATGCTATACTTTTCTTTCAGAGCCTGCTTTTTTGGCAAATGGGATTAATAAGTTGTGTTAATTATAAGAAAACTCTGGTAGCATAAATTCCATGCGGCCACAAGGATAAAGTCACAGTATAGATGGAAGGAAAACTCAAAGGGACAAGAGAGGCCTAGAATAGACGGGCGGAGCCACACTGCTGTGCTGCACCTGCCTCTTCAATTCTATGGCAGGACCAAAGGCTACAAATTATGTTTCTCTTTATCTACTGAAACACAGCAGCTCATGGGAAATGTGGTATTTTCTGTATACTGATTTTCATGGGCTGCTGTGTTTCAGTAACATAATCCTTGCCTCCGTGTCCATAATAGAATTGAAAACTCTTTGACACAATGTCTAGAACATTTTTTATTCTCCCTCTGAAGGAGCAAGGTGCTTTGTTTCTGGTGCTGTAACAGGGCTGAATGCTTTGAGGATGGGAGGGTTGTCTTTTTGGTGCAATGGAGAAGCTTTGTATGTCAGCACGAACAGAATTACACATCAGTTGATAAATGTGGGCTGATCAGTATTCAGAAGCCAACTACAACATTTAGCTGATATACCGTCATTCGGGTACTGCATCCGGTGAGTTGGCACCATGGGGACTGTGATCTGGAGCGGTGCCTCTCTCCAAATCGTTTACGTGAATCATCATCAGCAGCTTGCATCAGTTGCTCCAAAGGTAATAACTTTGTACTCTAAAGAAATGCATGAAATCTGCCCTTCCCTATGTTCAATCATAGACTTAATGTAACAGCGAGATGAATGTTTGTCTTTACACAGGCAGTTTTCAATTGATAATTATTATTTACAACAACCGATGGTCCTGACACGTGGCATGATCAACATGTGATTGGATCTTACAACACCCAGTGGCTAAGAGGGCAGACCTTTTGCTCTTCTATCTGTGATCTTGTGGCATATGCTCTGCAATGCAGTCAAAGCTATATCTAGCCACACATATAAATTATCTTAATTTACTAGGACATTCCCTAAAGTTATGAAATTATTGAACCACCACAAAAAGCATTCATCCAATCATCACATCTAAATTGAACAGTCAGTCGGATAAGCATGGCAATGTAACAGCTTAGATACACGGAGGCTGGGATAATGTCACACATTGATATTTCTTGAATTTGGAACCTAAGCTTGAAGTTATAATAAAATGTTCTCAAGGGTGTGCACAGCTGCACATTAAAAAAAGTACCACTGACAGGCTGATCTACAACAGCTCTGAGCATGTGCTGAGCCTGGAATTCAAACCTAGGTTCCAAAGGCAGCAGATCGAGCTGCTAGGCCACATCTCCTCCCTTATAGGCATACAAGGTTCGAGCATCTTGGTGAGCAAAGTTGTAGCCCCAGCCTCACCTCAACTTCCTGTGAGTCTGGGCATATCACAAGTCATCACAATATAAAGTGCTCTAATGCCATTGGGCCAACGTAACGATATGTAAAAATGAAAACATCAAATAAATAATTAAAAAAATTATATATATAGCCTCTGTGGCACTTGCATTGAAACACTCACCCACCAGTACTTCTGTCTGTCTGCTAGGAAACCATATCAAATAGTTGAGTGACAGTGGATGGAAGATGAGGATAAACACCAAATGGACACCTTCTGTACATAGACACTTTTCACATAACATTCCATTCGAAAATCCAGGTGTTCACCAAGACGAGATCACTGATTGTATTTCACAAAAACAAAAAGTTTGTTTACAGTCTACCAGCCAAAGCGTCGCTGAATGATAACACTTTTGGCCATAAATCCAGAGTAAGGTTAATGTTGAACTGCTTGCTGCAGGCACTTAATGTTTTTTTCTGCAGAGCCCTTGGGATTGCTCAACTGGGCAGTATGAGAAATTACCGACACCTGCCCTCGTGAGTTATACTGGGCTGCCTAATTCTTGGGGTACAGAATTAGCTACATGAGGCCCTAAACCACTCATGTTTATCTGCCATCTGACTCCCATCATCTCTGTGGTGTTATGTCTGAGCTGGCAGGTTGTACTTGATTAGTACACTGAAGGAACACACATTACGAAGTAGACCAGTGGTCCTTAACCTTTTGATATCTACTGGAGTCCGGGGACCCTCACTGATTTATTATTGGAATGTGGGGACCCCCACTGAGTTATTATTGAATGCCAGGACCCAGGTATGATTAATTGACTGATGATTTGAACCTCAAACTAATCCACAAAAATACAGAAACAAGCATTCATCAAACAAATACACAAATGATGAAATATTTGATTTAATTCACAAAAATATAAAAAATGAAAAATGTCATTTTAATGGGAAGGTTGGGGCTTTTCTACATTCAACTGAGGCCACCCAACTTCCATACTATAGTCTGTTCGATACATTTGCACTACTCTCACATTCTGAAGACAGTGCTTAATTTTTAGCCTCCAATTTCATATTCCTCAACATTTACAGAATGTTTTTAATTTTTCAATCTTACATTTTGCTTCTTTATTTATATGCACTTAATAATCAGTTAATATTATTTAATTTTCTAAGTAGTCATGGACCCCCTGACCACATGTTGAGGACCCAGAGGGGTCCCCGGACCATAGGTTAAGAACCCCTGGCATAGGTGATAATTAGAGTCTTCTTCAGCATCGTAGATCCATGTTACAGAGGAGGGGAGCAGTCCATCAATGGTATTCCAGACAGAAGTGGCCCGTAAATGTAAGAACAGTAGGATGGGGCGGGGTGGGCTGGGGTTTGGCAGACTAAGAGGCAAAATTAAATATGTATTTAATTTTCCCTCGTCGTCATGTGTCGAGTCGCCCCTCACCCTGCCCACCTATTTTACCTGAACGGGTCGCTCCTGATTCCAGAACACCACAAAGTCCCAAGCGTGGAAGTTAAATAACCTATTCAGACAGGTGGGACTTCAGACTAAATGACATGTGCCTTGTGTTGTTGTATCTTGGGTGTCAATTTATTTACTTCTTGCTGATCTGTGCGGCGATACATGTGAATAGTAACCTCTTGATGGTGTTAGACATGGAGTGGGAAGGAAAGCACAGAGAAGGCCCTGTAATCTTCAGGGATTGTAATTCAGAACTGAAAAGAGAAGAAATTATTTTAGGCTGATACAGATTAGAACAATTTGATTAGGTCCATAATGAGCGAGAGTTTTAGTTAATCTATGGTAGCATAGCTCTGCTAAGGTGTCTGCAGGTCGCATCAATATTGACTTGACTGGCCAGGAGAGAGGGTGAACAGGGCAGTTTTTAGGACACTTCTGAACCTGACATGTTGCTGTTGTTGGGTATGTGTAGGGCTTCAGACTATTTCAGCATTTGGATCTACCAGGACACAGGGGTTTGCGACTGGCAAAAGACGCCAAAAGGAAAATGTTGCTGTTGCTGTACGTTCAGATCTGACATGAATTTTGCAGTCATGGTCACATTGTGTTTCAAGCACTTTAAAATCAAACCTCACTGCAGCCTTATTACATGTGGGCACTTTGCTGTCTACTAGTTTCACTTACACTGTGGACCAAAATTCTCTCCAGAAGGGAACACTCTTGTATGCCAAGGTTCAACCCATCCTTCCAATGCTCCCAAAATAGGAAACAAAGTTGCTGCCACTTCACATTTCTTAGTCCACCATCACTGACCAATGATAGCCCCTTAACCCTCAATTACAAGCTGAATCAGCGTAAAGTCGTATCTCTCTTCTGTTCGCCTTCAGTCGCCTCCACACTGACAACATACAGAGATCCTTTCGGAACTTATCTCATATTTTCAGTTCATCTATGACCCTTTTTTCAAGCCGTATAAAATCATACAATGCCAATAGATCCAATTATGGAGGGGGACGGGGAGACTCCTGATTTTTCAGGTCTAAAATGGCTTTATTTTAGGTTTTTTCCACTTAAAATCGCCTCACTTCAATATGAGACAAATTCTCCCACTTTGAAGATCTTGGAATGTATGGTAAAATTGTGTATCTACTTTTGTCCCACTTTCAAAATGTTTTAAAAAATGAAATACCTAGCTTCCTACCCATCTAGCAAAAAGTATTTAAATTAGATATAGGGCTTCTTGGATTCATGGTATTTTTGGGCATTCCCTTCTATGTTTATTTGTTACTCATTTTGTTCTGCATTTGTCCATATTTATTGTGTGCTTAGTTAAAAAAATTAAGCTGCAAAAGGTACATTTTCATATTTGTTTAACCAGCAAGTGTTTACTCATGTTTGAATGTCCAATGAGTTTTAGCCATTTACATAACAATACAGTCATCTGAAATCATTTGCATTGTGAACAACCTAAACAGTTGTACTCCTGCAACTGTTCAAGCTTTCGCAGGCAATCATTTATCTTAACTCGTTTCCCTGCAGAACACACAGCTATTGACCCAGCACCCATGATTGACAATAGTGATAATCATGCTGTAGGAAACCTATTTTATGTATTTTATCCATATTAAAAATATATGCAGCCAAAAAATAGTTTGTTTCAAATTCAAATCAGTAAAAATGGAAACCCGGAAGCCTTAATTATACATCACTGATATATATATTAACAATCTGGTTATTAATGTCAATTTTTAGGGACAATTAATATTTCAGGTTCCATACCAGGGATGTTTCTTATTGCAACCATGATTGACTCCACAGTAGCATTTGATAAAGTTGATTGATCCACTTGATGGTGAAAAATAATTAAGGCTTTCAGCACCATAATTACTCAATAGCCCTTACTGGTTTATCTTTCTAATTTGTCAAATGACGTAATAACTAGAGTTTTTTTTGTTTAAAATGGATGTGTGGCGTTTCTTTATATGTGTAAGCAGATGATTTCATATTTCGATATTAGAACCTAATTGGGCTCCTGCATAATCTGAGTCAGCTAGACATTTATTCCAGAATACGTTTTCTTCACATGCTTATAAAGTGTAGTGATAGTATTTTGAACCAAAAAGGTATACTGCAATTGATTAGTAGGCAATATTAATATTTCTAATAACAGAATAGAACAGTGGACACCTGCACACTGGCCTGCTGCATTGGGTACCCAAAAATGTAGTCAAAAGTTTGGGAATCAAGATAAATGCTAATCTTTCCATGCAGGAACAGATTACCTGGTCTCGTCTTTATGCATCTATCACTTGAGGACCTTCAAGAAAATCTGAAACTTTTTCTCCAGGGAGGCAAGCATAGGTATTTTGCTTGCCCTGATAATGTCCTGGCTGGATTATGCCAATTCCATTTATCTGGGACTCCCTGCCTGCCAAACTCACATGTTACAACTCATCCAAAATCAAGCAGCCAGGCTAGTCTATCAGCAACCTAGACATTGTCACACTAAACCACTTATGAAGCAGCTCCATTGGCTTCCGGTGACCCAGCGGTCTATGTTCAAGACCAGTTGTATGGTCTTTAACGCACCTCGTGAAACAGGCCCTAAGTTCATATCCAATAAGATCTTAAGATATTTACCCAAATGGAATCTCAGATCAGCCACCATGAATATGCTGACTATGCCGAGATTTAAGAGAATGGGCGGTGCACGCTTTTCGGTACTAGGCCCCACACTCTGGAATTCCCTACCAACAGAAATCAGACTACCACCGGAATATACCAGCTTCAGGAAAAAACTTAAAACATGGCTATTCACTCAAGCCTACTGTTAGACCCCTGGAGGACAACTTCCCTCTCCCCATAGTGCCAAGAGACCGTTGGTATACGTGTGCTTTACAAATTCCCAAAACATAAACATAATACACTATTGAAACTACATGCTGGTTATAGTTTTTCAGAACCTAAAATGGAAAGCCCTAGCGACAGCAGCCATTAGCACAAGCCTTTTCATGTGTTAGGTCCTAACTTCCTAATCCTAACGTAAGTTTTTGCTGTAGTAAGAAAACATGTGCCATCATTAAAACAAGCATTGGAAATGCAATAGGTCTCGCAGCATTCGAGTTAGTGCTTTTAGAATTGTTTATGGTTTATGTTGTTTTTTAGTCTAAAAGTCTAATTAGTCTAACGTTCCTATAACCTTTTGTTTTGTCAGTAAAGAAAAAATAAATATATATATATATATATATATATATATATATATATATATATATATATATATATATATATATATATATATATATACGGACCCTGGAGTGCGAGTCTTTTGTGTTTCCAAAAATACTTGTGGGGACCTTTTCTGACATATATACATACATACATATATGCACACACATATGTATACATACAGTTTAATTTGTCCTTTACTTATCTTTTGGCACTGCGCTTCAATCTTTTACCACAGGGGACAGAGCGCATCCTTGACCTCTTCTGACCTTATGAGAGCCAGGCCAAGAGCACATTTTGCATGGGGAGTACTGGCGGGGCCAATAGACCGCAGGCCTCTACAGGATAAGGGAGTGAGTGTCCTTCAAACTAAATTCTCCTTAGTTGATTAACAGGGTCTTTTCAAAGAAGAGCAATGGAATTCACTTTAGAGCAATCTTCAGTGTGCCACTTTTGCACTAAAGGTGCCATATATAGATTCAGCAGTCTAAAAACTGCTATTTAAATTCAGTGTCAGATCTTCATGTGCAGGTGCTTACCTTTTGAATCTTTGTGAATGACAAGATGAAACATTATACTGTTATCTTAATTATTTTTTACATACATAAGTCATTCACGTAAAAAAACAGTCAACAGGCACGAGAAGGGCATTACGAGTTAAACCCCACTTCTGAAAAAGTCAAACAGAAAAACATAGGAGGTCGTTTAGATCTTGGTGGATTCCAAGGCCTGAGTAGGGAGAATCAGTGGAAGCAGGCACTTGCAAGGGTGGCTGACGGACAGCTAGGTAAAGATTTCCTGTTGGCGGAGCAAGCAGTGGCCATGCCATTTCAAAGCCTCATGGTTCCCCCACCTCTAAATGAGGAACTCACAACACAAATTCAGCGGAGTAAAGCTCTGCCTGTTGATAGCTGAGTTCACAATAAAGAGAAATCTAAATGACCTTTGAAGTGTTGATTTACAGCATTATAACTATCCACAAAATAATATCAAACAATAGGCACAGTCGTCTAAGCAGTGGTTACAAAATGTACGGCTCGAAAAAATGAAGCAAAGTAATATAGCCTAACTGCACAGTTCCAAAAGATTACAACAATAGGGATTTGGGGGGAAGCCGACAGGAGGGAGGTCTGCCCCCTGAGCAGATCGGGAGGGTGGTTCAGTCCATGGGACTGCCATTTTGTGTTTTGTTTGGGCTTCATAGGTATAGCCCACAAATCGCTTACAGGCTATATAGGGTTAAGATTTTAGACTGCTTGCCACCATTTTAGGTTCTGAAGAACTTGGTGGCAGGGAGGTGCATTTATCATAATTTTTCAAAAAATGTTGCGTGTTTAGCGAATGATTGTAAGGAGTTGGTGACTACAGCGAACGTATATTGTGCAGATTAATTTAGTTGTGCTTACCTGTGATGGAGGATGAGAGGGTTTGTGAGGCGCTGCGCCGCCTCCTTGAGGCGGGTCGTGTTGACTTACTAGTGGAATAAGCCATGGGGCCGGCACCCCCAGCAGGGAAGGCGTCAGCGGGGGTAGCCACTGCGGTGGTGGAGTTCTCCCTGCCGTAGAAAGTGAAAGCGGCAGGAAGCCACCAGGTAAGGGTGAGAGGGGCCTCCCATATGGAAAGAGAGCGGCCCCTCGGGGAATGAGGCGCTTAGATGCCGGGTCGCGTTCTGTGATTCCAGTTTTGAGTCTTGAGGCGGGGAGTGGCTGGGCCCTTTCGGGCAGAGAAAAAGGCAGTGTCTGTCCTTGCGGCCGGGAGAGTGGTGAAGGTGCCTCCAGCCTCAGGGTGTTCTGGTATGGGGCCGCACGAGGAGAGAAGGGAGGACAGAGCAGCCTCGGCTGTAATGCTGCCCCGCTCTGCCCCAAAGTATGGGCAGGGCCAAGCACTGCAAACCTCATCGACGGAGGAGCTAGCGATGAAAAAATTATAAAGAAAAGAAGAAAGGCTGAGAGGAGGGAGGGTGGGGAGGAAGAAAGGGAGTAGAGTTGGCGGCTGTAACGCCAACCCGCTAGGGCCCAAATTAGGGGTGGGGTCAAGTACAGTGAGCCACCTCGATGAAGAGCTCGCTAATAAAGATAAAGAAAGGGTGAAAGGATGGGGGAGGGGAGTGGGAGGAAAAGAGGAAGGCGAGCCGTCGTGGTTTGGGCTGCCTTGGGAGGCAAGCAGCACATAAGGTGGAATGCCAGGAGTGGAAGAGGGGTGGGAGCACGAAAATGAGGTGGAGGGGGGCCCTGAATTAATGACAGGCTGGACAGGGGCTTGCGAATGAGTGGAGGAAGAGGACATGCCTGAGGATTTAGAACCGGCTGGAGAACACAGAGCGTGGAAGACTTTACGACTTTTTGAATCCTGGGGAGAGGAGGTTCGTTGGGGGGTACTGGGTGGCGCAACTCGACGCAAGAGGGGGTTACTTCAATGCTAAAGAGGAGCTCCATCTCAGAAGGGAGACTCGGGCAGGGAGAAGAGGTCCAAGTAAACAGAGAGGGGCAGAGTCAGCGATGATTCAGGGTCCAGCGTCCGTGTTTATTGCGGCTATGCTGGTATGGAGTGGGGAGGAAGAGGAAGGGGAGGTGAAAGGTTTAACAAGCAGTGGAAGTAAGAGAGGTGGATGGACAGGTGCAAAGGAAACAAGTAGAAAGACATTGGCGAGGAGAGGCAGGAGAGAAAGAAAACAAGACGGACGGACGGAAGAGAGGGGAGGGGGGAGGAGAAATGCGACACGGAGGAAAGGGGAGGGGGCGGAGCGGGTTAAATTATACAAACCAAATTGGCGAGGAGAGGCAGGAGAGAAAGAAAACAAGACGGACGGACGGAAGAGAGGGGAGGGGGGAGGAGAAATGCGACACGGAGGAAAGGGGAGGGGGCGGAGCGGGTTAAATTATACAAACCAAAAACAAGCCTTTCACCGTAACACGGCGGGCAGGGGAGGGGGCGGAGAGGGGAGAGGTGCGACACGGCAGGATGTGACCGTTGCGGCGGTGTTACGCGGAAGGAAGTTAGACGGCGTTAGACGGAAGGAAGAGAGGGGAGGGGGAGGAGAAATGCGACACGGCGGGAGGGGGCAGAGCGGGTAAACAACGACGGACGTGCACGCGCACGCGCTTTTAAGGTCAATGCGCATGCGCATAAGCTCAATGCGCATGCGCATTGACCTTAAAAGTCACGGGCACTGCAAGGAATCGCCACGATTCCTTGCAGTGTAGATAAAGAGTGGATAAGCCGCAATAGTCTCGCTTGCTCGATGCGCATGCGCATCGACAGGCGAGACCTAAAAAACGAGTGAGGTTAGCATTCCTGTTACATTTCTGTTTCAACTGGATTGTTTATCCAAGGAAGATCTTAATGTTTATAAGACTATGAAAATAAGCTGAAAACGGGAAACATCCTTTACAACGCAACTTTTACCACGCAGTGCTATTACAACGCAGGTTTTACAACGAAAACCATTACAACGCATTGCACTGGAGGGTGCTCTAGGATACGGAATAGATTTAATTTACTATCCAACACCTTCCCTAGTGTCCACGGGGACTGGAGTTGGAATAGTAAATTAAACTATTCACTATCCAGCACCCCAAAGTGCTATGCGTTGTAATGGTATGCGTTGTAAAAACCGCGTTGTAAAAGCATGCGTGGTAAAAGCATGCGTTGTAACGTCATACATCCGCTGAAAACACATTGTAGACTAAAAATAACATATAATGTGATGCTATTTCTTTAGGTTTAGGCTCCACTTCAATAGGAAATAGTACAGTCAAAGTATTTTCAATAATCCTATAGAAGACCCTGGCATCCCTAATGCTTTGTTTCTCCTCAGCAAATATAAAATAAAATAAGTGACTAAACAACTCCTTATATTTTAAATCTAGGAATTTGAGCTCAGCTTTAGGTCAAAGGGAAGGTAGTGCTTTGCTTATAGTGCCCTGATCCTCTAATGGGTAGTTCAGTATGAAGGGTCCTAAAGGAGGTTTCATCTGCAAGTACTAATCTTTCACAGACGAGCAGTGAGAACACTTTCTGCACATCAGTGACTTTTGTGCTTTGTATTAGATGCAAACCCTTGCTTTGGGCTTTTGTTTCTAAAGTACAAAAAAGGCTACTGTGCTATTCACCCAAAGTTCTATGTGCCCATAATCTTTCACATTTGAGCATAGCCAGGCCTTACAGCATGAGCGACCGGGATTCATGTCCCTATTCAACACCAGCAAGACCAGAGCCGAAAGTCCAATTTGGGCAGCGTGTCCTACGCAAGTGCGGTTTCTTAAAAGATTAATTTCTACAAAATTAAGCGCCATGGCCCATTTCACATTTTAGAATGCCCCTGCAGTTTGCACCCCCCACTGCCCCTAATAGTGTTGCAAAATGGCACTATTAGTGACACTACTAGTGCACTGGGCATGCTGCTATTATTAATATTATTTAGCTCATATGGATGTGTTCTGCTGAAAATAAGTAGACAGCGCCACCATGTGCTGGACTGTCATAAAAAAAGTGCCTGAGTTAGGAATTGATTGCCGGAGCCGAGCACAGGAAAATACTGGCACAAATCAAGCACTGGGTTTCTTATCTTTGTCGTATTTCGCACAAGCCAGATGGAAAGGAATGATGGAGGGTAAGCTAACTACCTTTCACATTAACGTTGTCTCCTTCTTCTGTTGTTATAGCTACCGATCATGAGCGAGTTTATCATTTGTTGCAGGAAGATTGTATTGTAATTGCATTTATATAACGCTTACTAACCCTGATGAGGCGTCAAAGCGCTACTTCAGCGTCCTGCAGACCACTTGTTCAGCAACCAATATCTCTGAACTCCTGAAAAGTATCTGATTAAAGTAACAGAGCTGAGTAACATGATCAATTCATCAAACATGAAAGGAAGATATTCCCAGGAGGAATAACCCAACAGCACAAGCATGAAACTGCCGAAAGGTCACCAAATTTGGATACAGGAAAGAGTGACAATATCATAAGGGGTTTGAACTAGATACCACCAACTTCCAAGTCAAGAATCATTGCCCTAGACTCGCGAGTTGTTGTACTTTTCTCCTATCTTGTCATTTCCCATGATAGGTTCCACACCCCTGTTATCCTGGTTCATTTGGTATATCCCTGATCCAACTGTCAATGGACTAATCCAACTGTCACGGCTGTACGTTGACTAAAGTGATGACTGTTCCAATAAAGCTTCTGAGATTTCATTCGAGTTCCAGAAAACGCTTTTAATATAAAACCGGTACACTTCCAATATACCATATAAAACTGGTACACTCCCAATATACCCCTTATTTCCTTGCACTCGCCGGTATGTGCCAGGAAATCGCAAAAGGATACTTCTAAAAGGTGTGAAACAAGTGACATTGCACAGATCATAAGACTGTCAGCATTATATATGTGTTTGGCTCTAGAGGCTGTAAAGGTTTCCCTCAACTTCTGTGCAGCTTAAAACCACTATAAAGTTAAATAAACCTTGTTGTCAACAAATGGCATCAGGACTCGTGTAACCATCTATCCATGCATGAAAACTGGAGTTTACCTACTAGCTGGGAGCTACAGGTCTCAAACTCCGAATCAACTGATCTAAACCACTTATCCCCGCAAGGCAGAGTTTCAAAGGGATTCTAAGAAAATATCCTATAGAGAGTATCAATATCTAATAAACCAAATTGTACCTGCCTGTTATAAACCCGGGAGAATTTTTAATAGCCGATGTACGGAAAAATATCTTACTGTGCCAACATATACAATTATAGAACCATTTGTTGTAGATTTACTTGTCCACCACTAGATGTCAGTAAAGCAGCAAAAATGGAATGGTCTTCTCTGAACCTGCAAGCGCTTGGAAATTAATCGATGGGCACAGATCAACAGACATTCTAAACTTAAATGTAACAAGCACTGGCAATGCCAATAGGTCTAGTTTTGAAGGAATGTTGTTTGATAATGTGAAGCATTATAAGTAAATAGCATGGGAATAGATATATATTTGTGTGGAAGCAATGAACTAAAATAATATTGATATAGTTTAATAGGTCATGTTACAGTTGCTCTGTCAAGGCAACCCTAAAAAGCTATGCAGGTTAATGACTGCTCTCCTCCATCTGTGCTGCTGTCAGAGAAAAACAACATAATTTATCTAGGTATTTTTGACACTATAGTATTACAGTGTCATGTGTGTTCCCCTGAAATTTCACTCTCGGGCGGCTGGATAAACAAGCAAAATGATCACAGCTGTGGGGAGGGCAAGCACTTCTTTGTGGAAGCCTACAACTTCTGTCCAATCAAAACATGTACTCGTGGCTCCCAACATGTGGGCGGAGCCAAAGTCCCTTTCTGGTGATGCTCACATAATTGTCTGGCGACAGCTGTGCTGTCAATCAAGACCATTAAAAGACCCAGGTTCAGAGGAGAGATAACAAGCCAGCATAAGATACCCCTGTTCATGTATTGCTTGAATTCCAGGGATTCACCTCTGTGAGGTACAGCCACAGCAAAGCCATTCTTGAGAACACCTCTCCAGCCCTAAATGTGAAAGTAGACGGAACGATGATTGTGATGCCCCACCCCCCTGCAGAATGTGAAGGGGGCCCGTAGTCTCCCATGTCTCACAGATATTCATTGGCCTTGGACTGAGTGTAGGCCCCCTGAAGGATTGGGAGGGCGCTGAAATGTTGCCCCCACCATGTCGTGTCCCTGTTGTTGGGCGCCAGGCAGCACATCAGACTCAGGACACAGGTTGGTCATGCAATGTTTCTTTTATTACTTTCTCTTGGAGCTGGTTACATGTACGTCCGTCCCAGTACCCGTCCTGGTCAATCTGCCGTCCTTCCTGTCCCTAACCGGATGTGGTGTCCGGTGACCTGGTCACCTCCCTCATGACCCACACTGTCCTAGTGTCCTCCTGTCCTGTCGTCCTATCTGTCGGGTCACGACACCCCCCGCATCACATGGACTGCAGGGACTTGCAGTTAACTTCTGGGAGGGCCGAGGTTTCCCTTCCTCTCCATGTGGGTGTCTTATAAAGGTACTGCTACTCCGGGTTAGCTTGTCTGAAAAAGTTTGAAATTCTGGCGTATTTTGGGTGCTGCTAAAATGCTTTAAGTTTTGCGCTCAACTAGTCTAGTATTTTTGGACGTCACAGTTATTGACAATTAGTATGTGTTCTGTTATGAATAACGCTGAACGTATTGTTTGCATGTCATATTTGTAAGGCAGAAACCTAGCTGGACGGATTGCGTACAAAGTCAAAGGCAGAGATACGGCATGATTGTGCCAAGAGCCCCAGAGATGGCGAGTCTGTCTTTAATTCAAAATAAAAACCCTAATTCGGAGTCTTAGTTGCAATCTTTATAAGAATATTGTATGGATCAATGTTAAAATCTGGAATGTAGGGATAGAGGGCCAGATGTAGGAAGGCAAATACCGGTCGGCACCGGCCGATTTCGGCCGTTACCGACCGGTATTTGGAGTTTGGGATGTAGGGGCATGTTAAAATACAGATTTGGTAATCTTACCGATTCGGTAAAATACCGATTCAGTAATATTACCGAATCTGTATTTTGACATGTAGGTAGCACTGTAATCAGTGCTACAGGGGTTTAAGAATTTGTTATTTACCACCAACTAGAAGTTGGTGGTAAATAATGAAAACCCTTTAAAAAGCATTATTTTTGCTTTTAAAACAGTGCCATGTTGCAGACATACATTCCCTAAGGGCATGTATGTCTGCAACATGTTCACCCATGCACAATTGAGGGGTGCAACAGGGTGTCAAAGTGACACCCTGCCACCCTTCTATGTTTCCCCCAATTACCGAATCGATATTTACCGATTCGGTAATTGACATTCATTCCTATGGGCCTCCAGGCCCATAGGAATGAATGGCAATTACCGAATCGGTAAATACCGATTCGGTAATTACCGATTCATACCGATTCGGTAATTAAATTGGTAAAATTACCTACACCCCGATTGCCAGTTTTTAAATACCGAATCGGTATGATTCGGTATTTAAGAATCGGTAATCTGGGATTACCTACATCGGGCCCAGAATGTTTAGGCTCAACGTAGCAGGACATTCTGAACGTGTAAGTTGTTGCATGCTTGTTGATGTGGGCGGGCCTCTGCTCAAATGCTGTTACACCGTTAATAAATCTTAATACCATCCAAGTTTTGCCAATTGAATTTTGTTTTAGGTGCAACAAGTCTTCTGTGCCACCTGCATTCCTTCTCTGTATGTGGTTCTTGGTCCTCAATAAAAATTGCTTCTTGTATTATTCTGAAGAGACTGAAAACGTGTGTGACTCCAGAAGACCAACTGATTGCAAACCAGTCAGCTACAGGCATCCTGTTTTTCTGCCACTTGGAAGTGGAGGATATTGCGGAGTCTGATTACCAAAATGGCCTATTTCTAAGGTGGGGTATTGCGATGCATGAGGGAATGCCAGGTAAAAAGGAAACTTTTCATGGCACACTTGCTGATGTAGCGATGTCACTGAATGACAAGGTCGGAAAAGGTCAAGCAAAGAAGCCCAGCTATGCTTTTCTGCTTCTACGCATCTATGCTCTGACACTATGTTCAGCAAGAGGAAAGCTGTGCATCGCTCAGTGTGCCGGCACTGTGGTACAGCCACCATCGAAGCAGAACAAGGTTTTCCACTTGCCTGACAGCGATGTACTGGTCTCGCGAGTTAGCTTTCTAGTGTGTTTGCTGGACTATCTAAAGATTGTCACTCTAGATCCAGTGGTCGCAATACCTGTAGCTTTGGGGAGTGCAGTGGATGCACCATCTAAAGATTGTCGTCTAGATCCAGTGGTTGCAAATACCTGTAGCTTTGGGTACTGCAGTGGATGTACGATCTAAAGACTGTCGTCTGATCCAGTGGGTGCAATACCTGAAGCTTTGGGGTGTAAAGTGCATGCACCATCTAAAGATTGTTGTCTAGATCCAGTGGTCTCAATACCTGTAGCTTTGGAGTGTACAGTGCATGCACCATCTAAAGATTGTCACTTGGATCCAGTGGTCGCAGTACCTGTAGCTTTGGGAGTACAGTGGATGCACCATCTAAAGATTGTCGTCTAGATCCAGTGGTCGCAGTACCTGTAGCTTTGGGAGTACAGTGGATGCACTATCTAAAGATTGTCGTCTAGATCCAGTGGTCGCAGTACCTGTAGCTTTGGGTACTGCAGTGGATGTACGATCTAAAGACTGTCGTTTGATCCAGTGGGTGCAATACCTGTAGCTTTGGGGTGTAAAGTGCATGCACCATCTAAAGATTGTTGTCTAGATCCAGTGGTCTCAATACCTGTAGCTTTGGGGTGTACAGTGCATGCACCATCTAAAGATTGTCACTTGGATCCAGTTGTCGCAATACCTGTAGCTTTGGGAGTACAGTGGATGCACCATCTAAAGACTGTCGTCTAGATCCAGTGGTCACAGTACCTGTAGCTTTGGGAGTACAGTGGATGCACCATCTAAAGATTGTCGTCTAGATCCAGTGGTCACAGTACATGTAGCTTTCGGACTGCAGTGGATGCACCATCTAAAGATTGTCATCTAGATCCAGTGGTCACAATACCTGTAGCTTTGGGAGTACAGTGGATGCACCATCTAAAGATTGTCGTCTAGATCCAGTGGTCGCAGTACCTGTAGCTTTGGGAGTACAGTGGATGCACCATCTAAAGATTGTCGTCTAGATCCAGTGGTCACAATACCTGTAGCTTTGGGAGTACAGTGGATGCACCATCTAAAGATTGTCGTCTAGATCCAGTGGTCACAGTACCTGTAGCTTAGGGAGTACAGTGGATGCACCATCTAAAGATTGTTGTCTAGATCCAGTGGTCACAGTACCTGTAGCTTAGGGAGTACAGTGGATGCACCATCTAAAGATTGTCATCTAGATCCAGTGGTCGCAATACCTGTAGCTTTGGGAGTGCAGTGGATGCACCATCTAAAGATTGTCGTCTAATCCAGTGGTCACAGTACCTGTAGCTTTGGGAGTACAGTGGATGCACCATCTAAAGATTGTTGTCTAGATCCAGTGGTCACAGTACCTGTAGCTTAGGGAGTACAGTGGATGCACCATCTAAAGATTGTCATCTAGATCCAGTGGTCGCAATACCTGTAGCTTTGGGAGTGCAGTGGATGCACCATCTAAAGATTGTCGTCTAATCCAGTGGTCACAGTACCTGTAGCTTTGGGAGTACAGTGGATGCACCATCTAAAGATTGTCGTCTAGATCCAGTGGTTACAGTACCTGTAGCTTTGGGAGTACAGTGGATGCACCATCTAAAGATTGTCGTCTAGATTCAGTGGTCGCAATACCTGTAGCTTTGGGAGTGCAGTGGATGCACCATCTAAAGATTGTCGTCTAATCCAGTGGTCACAGTACCTGTAGCTTTGGGAGTACAGTGGATGCACCATCTAAAGATTGTCATCTAGATCCAGTGGGCACACTACCTGTAGCTTTGGGAGTACAGTGGATGCACCATCTAAAGATTGTCATCTAGATCCAGTGGTCACACTACCTGTAGCTTTGGGAGTACAGTGGATGCACCATCTAAAGATTGTCATCTAGATCCAGTGGTCACAATACCTGTAGCTTTCGGAGTGCAGTGCATGCACCATCTAAAGATTGTCATCTAGATCCAGTGGTCACAGTACCGGTAGCTTTAGGAGTACAGTGGACGCACCATCTAAAGATTGTCATCTAGATCCAGTGGTCACACTACCTGTAGCTTTGGGAGTACAGTGGATGCACCATCTAAAGATTGTCGTCTAGATCCAGTGGTCGCAATACCTGTAGCTTTGGGAGTACAGTGGATGCACCATCTAAAGATTGTCATCTAGATCCAGGGGTCGCAATACCTGTAGCTTTGGGAGTGCAGTGGATGCACCATCTAAAGATTGTCATCTAGATCCAGTGGTCACACTACCTGTAGCTTTGGGAGTACAGTGGATGCACCATCTAAAGATTGTCATCTAGATCCAGTGGTCACAATACCTGTAGCTTTCGGAGTGCAGTGCATGCACCATCTAAAGATTGTCATGTAGATCCAGTGGTCACAGTACCGGTAGCTTTAGGAGTACAGTGGACGCACCATCTAAAGATTGTCATCTAGATCCAGTGGTCACACTACCTGTAGCTTTGGGAGTACAGTGGATGCACCATCTAAAGATTGTCGTCTAGATCCAGTGGTCGCAATACCTGTAGCTTTCGGAGTGCAGTGCATGCACCATCTAAAGATTGACATCTAGATCCAGGGGTCACAGTACCGGTAGCTTTGGGAGTACAGTGGACGCACCATCTAAAGATTGTCGTCTAGATCCAGTGGTCACAATACCTGTAGCTTTCGGAGTGTACAGTGCATGCACCATCTAAAGATTGTCACTTGGATCCAGTGGTCGCAGTACCTGTAGCTTTGGGAGTACAGTGGACGCACCATCTAAAGATTGTCGTCTAGATCCAGTGGTCGCAATACCTGTAGCTGTCGGAGTGCAGTGGACGCACCATCGAAAGATTGTCATCTAGATCCAGTGGTTGCAGTATCTAGCTTTAGGGAGTACATGGGAAGTAATATCTAAAGATTGTCGTCTAGATCCAGTGGTTGCAAATACCTGTAGCTTTGGGTACTGCAGTGGATGTACCATTTAAAGACTGTTGTCTGATCCAGTGGGTGCAATACCTGTAGCTTTGGGGTATAAAGTGCATGCACCATATAAAGACTGTCATCTAGATCCAGTGGTCAAAGTACCTGTAGCTTTGGGAGTACAGTGGATGCACCATCTAAAGATTGTCGTCTAGATCCAGTGGTCACAATACCTGTAGCTTTGGGAGTACAGTGGATGCACCATCTAAAGATTGTCGTCTAGATCCAGTGGTCGCAATACCTGTAGCTTTCGGGGTGCAGTGCATGCACCATCTAAAGATTGTCATCTAGATCCAGTGGTCACAGTACCTGTAGCTTTGGGAGTACAGTGGATGCACCATCTAAAGATTGTCGTCTAGATCCAGTGGTCGCAATACCTGTAGCTTTCGGAGTGCAGTGGATGCACCATCTAAAGATTGTCGTCTAGATCCAGTGGTCACAATACCTGTAGCTTTGGGAGTACAGTGGATGCACCATCTAAAGATTGTCGTCTAGATCCAGTGGTCGCAGTACCTGTAGCTTTGGGAGTACAGTGGATGCACCATCTAAAGATTGTCGTCTAGATCCAGTGGTCACAATACCTGTAGCTTTGGGAGTACAGTGGATGCACCATCTAAAGATTGTCGTCTAGATCCAGTGGTCACAGTACCTGTAGCTTAGGGAGTACAGTGGATGCACCATCTAAAGATTGTTGTCTAGATCCAGTGGTCATAGTACCTGTAGCTTAGGGAGTACAGTGGATGCACCATCTAAAGATTGTCATCTAGATCCAGTGGTCGCAATACCTGTAGCTTTGGGAGTGCAGTGGATGCACCATCTAAAGATTGTCGTCTAATCCAGTGGTCACAGTACCTGTAGCTTTGGGAGTACAGTGGATGCACCATCTAAAGATTGTTGTCTAGATCCAGTGGTCACAGTACCTGTAGCTTAGGCAGTACAGTGGATGCACCATCTAAAGATTGTCATCTAGATCCAGTGGTCGCAATACCTCTAGCTTTGGGAGTGCAGTGGATGCACCATCTAAAGATTGTCGTCTAATCCAGTGGTCACAGTACCTGTAGCTTTGGGAGTACAGTGGATGCACCATCTAAAGATTGTCGTCTAGATCCAGTGGTTACAGTACCTGTAGCTTTGGGAGTACAGTGGATGCACCATCTAAAGATTGTCGTCTAGATTCAGTGGTCGCAGTACCTGTAGCTTTGGGAGTACAGTGGATGCACCATCTAAAGATCGTCATCTAGATCCAGTGGGCACACTACCTGTAGCTTTGGGAGTACAGTGGATGCACCATCTAAAGATTGTCATCTAGATCCAGTGGTCACACTACCTGTAGCTTTGGGAGTACAGTGGATGCACCATCTAAAGATTGTCATCTAGATCCAGTGGTCACACTACCTGTAGCTTTGGGAGTACAGTGGATGCACCATCTAAAGATTGTCGTCTAGATCCAGTGGTCGCAATACCTGTAGCTTTCGGAGTGCAGTGCATGCACCATCTAAAGATTGACATCTAGATCCAGGGGTCACAGTACCGGTAGCTTTGGGAGTACAGTGGACGCACCATCTAAAGATTGTCGTCTAGATCCAGTGGTCACAATACCTGTAGCTTTCGGAGTGTACAGTGCATGCACCATCTAAAGATTGTCACTTGGATCCAGTGGTCGCAGTACCTGTAGCTTTGGGAGTACAGTGGACGCACCATCTAAAGATTGTCGTCTAGATCCAGTGGTCGCAATACCTGTAGCTGTCGGAGTGCAGTGGACGCACCATCGAAAGATTGTCATCTAGATCCAGTGGTTGCAGTATCTAGCTTTAGGGAGTACATGGGAAGTAATATCTAAAGATTGTCGTCTAGATCCAGTGGTTGCAAATACCTGTAGCTTTGGGTACTGCAGTGGATGTACCATTTAAAGACTGTTGTCTGATCCAGTGGGTGCAATACCTGTAGCTTTGGGGTATAAAGTGCATGCACCATATAAAGACTGTCATCTAGATCCAGTGGTCAAAGTACCTGTAGCTTTGGGAGTACAGTGGATGCACCATCTAAAGATTGTCGTCTAGATCCAGTGGTCACAATACCTGTAGCTTTGGGAGTACAGTGGATGCACCATCTAAATATTGTCGTCTAGATCCAGTGGTCGCAATACCTGTAGCTTTCGGGGTGCAGTGCATGCACCATCTAAAGATTGTCATCTAGATCCAGTGGTCACAGTACCTGTAGCTTTGGGAGTACAGTGGATGCACCATCTAAAGATTGTCGTCTAGATCCAGTGGTCGCAATACCTGTAGCTTTCGGAGTGCAGTGGATGCACCATCTAAAGATTGTCGTCTAGATCCAGTGGTCACAATACCTGTAGCTTTGGGAGTACAGTGGATGCACCATCTAAAGATTGTCGTCTAGATCCAGTGGTCGCAGTACCTGTAGCTTTGGGAGTACAGTGGATGCACCATCTAAAGATTGTCGTCTAGATCCAGTGGTCACAATACCTGTAGCTTTGGGAGTACAGTGGATGCACCATCTAAAGATTGTCGTCTAGATCCAGTGGTCACAGTACCTGTAGCTTAGGGAGTACAGTGGATGCACCATCTAAAGATTGTTGTCTAGATCCAGTGGTCACAGTACCTGTAGCTTAGGGAGTACAGTGGATGCACCATCTAAAGATTGTCATCTAGATCCAGTGGTCGCAATACCTGTAGCTTTGGGAGTGCAGTGGATGCACCATCTAAAGATTGTCGTCTAATCCAGTGGTCACAGTACCTGTAGCTTTGGGAGTACAGTGGATGCACCATCTAAAGATTGTTGTCTAGATCCAGTGGTCACAGTACCTGTAGCTTAGGGAGTACAGTGGATGCACCATCTAAAGATTGTCATCTAGATCCAGTGGTCGCAATACCTCTAGCTTTGGGAGTGCAGTGGATGCACCATCTAAAGATTGTCGTTTAATCCAGTGGTCACAGTACCTGTAGCTTTGGGAGTACAGTGGATGCACCATCTAAAGATTGTCGTCTAGATCCAGTGGTTACAGTACCTGTAGCTTTGGGAGTACAGTGGATGCACCATCTAAAGATTGTCGTCTAGATTCAGTGGTCGCAGTACCTGTAGCTTTGGGAGTACAGTGGATGCACCATCTAAAGATCGTCATCTAGATCCAGTGGGCACACTACCTGTAGCTTTGGGAGTACAGTGGATGCACCATCTAAAGATTGTCATCTAGATCCAGTGGTCACACTACCTGTAGCTTTGGGAGTACAGTGGATGCACCATCTAAAGATTGTCATCTAGATCAAGTGGTCGCAATACCTGTAGCTTTCGGAGTGCAGTGCATGCACCATCTAAAGATTGTCATCTAGATCCAGTGGTCATAGTACCGGTAGCTTTAGGAGTACAGTGGACGCACCATCTAAAGATTGTCATCTAGATCCAGTGGTCACACTACCTGTAGCTTTGGGAGTACAGTGGATGCACCATCTAAAGATTGTCGTCTAGATCCAGTGGTCGCAATACCTGTAGCTTTCGGAGTGCAGTGCATGCACCATCTAAAGATTGACATCTAGATCCAGGGGTCACAGTACCGGTAGCTTTGGGAGTACAGTGGACGCACCATCTAAAGATTGTCGTCTAGATCTAGTGGTCACAATACCTGTAGCTTTCGGAGTGTACAGTGCATGCACCATCTAAAGATTGTCACTTGGATCCAGTGGTCGCAGTACCTGTAGCTTTGGGAGTACAGTGGACGCACCATCTAAAGATTGTCGTCTAGATCCAGTGGTCGCAATACCTGTAGCTTTCGGAGTGCAGTGGACGCACCATCGAAAGATTGTCATCTAGATCCAGTGGTTGCAGTATCTAGCTTTAGGGAGTACATGGGAAGTAATATCTAAAGATTGTCGTCTAGATCCAGTGGTTGCAAATACCTGTAGCTTTGGATACTGCAGTGGATGTACCATTTAAAGACTGTTGTCTGATCCAGTGGGTGCAATACCTGTAGCTTTGGGGTATAAAGTGCATGCACCATATAAAGACTGTCATCTAGATCCAGTGGTCACAGTACCTGTAGCTTTGGGAGTACAGTGGATGCACCATCTAAAGATTGTCGTCTAGATCCAGTGGTCACAATACATGTAGCTTTGGGAGTACAGTGGATGCACCATCTAAAGATTGTCATCTAGATCCAGTGGTCGCAATACCTGTAGCTTTCGGGGTGCAGTGCATGCACCATCTAAAGATTGTCATCTAGATCCAGTGGTCACAGTACCTGTAGCTTTGGGAGTACAGTGGATGCACCATCTAAAGATTGTCGTCTAGATCCAGTGGTCGCAATACCTGTAGCTTTCGGAGTGCAGTGGATGCACCATCTAAAGATTGTCGTCTAGATCCAGTGGTCACAATAACTGTAGCTTTGGGAGTACAGTGGATGCACCATCTAAAGATTGTCGTCTAGATCCAGTGGTCACAGTACCTGTAGCTTTGGGAGTTCAGTGGATGCACCATCTAAAGATTGTCATCTAGATCCAGTGGTCACAGTACCTGTAGCTGTGGGAGTACAGTGGATGCACCATCTAAAGATTGTCGTCTAGATCCAGTGGTCCCAATACCTGTAGCTTTCGGAGTACAGTGGACGCACCATCGAAAGATTGTCATCTAGATCCAGTGGTTGCAGTATCTAGCTTTAGGGAGTACATGGGAAGTAATATCTAAAGATTGTCGTCTAGATCCAGTGGTTGCAAATACCTGTAGCTTTGGGTACTGCAGTGGATGTACCATTTAAAGACTGTTGTCTGATCCAGTGGGTGCAATACCTGTAGCTTTGGGGTATAAAGTGCATGCACCATATAAAGACTGTCATCTAGATCCAGTGGTCACAGTACCTGTAGCTTTGGGAGTACAGTGGATGCACCATCTAAAGATTGTCGTCTAGATCCAGTGGTCACAATACCTGTAGCTTTGGGAGTACAGTGGATGCACCATCTAAAGATTGTCGTCTAGATCCAGTGGTCGCAATACCTGTAGCTTTGGGAGTACAGTGGATGCACCATCTAAAGATTGTCGTCTAGATCCAGTGGTCGCAATACCTGTAGCTTTCGGGGTGCAGTGCATGCACCATCTAAAGATTGTCATCTAGATCCAGTGGTCACAGTACCTGTAGCTTTGGGAGTACAGTGGATGCACCATCTAAAGATTGTCGTCTAGATCCAGTGGTCGCAATACCTGTAGCTTTCGGAGTGCAGTGGATGCACCATCTAAAGATTGTCGTCTAGATCCAGTGGTCACAATACCTGTAGCTTTGGGAGTACAGTGGATGCACCATCTAAAGATTGCTGTCTAGATCCAGTGGTCACAGTACCTGTAGCTTTGGGAGTACAGTGGATGCACCATCTAAAGATTGTCCTCTAGATCCAGTGGTCACAGTACCTGTAGCTTTGGGAGTACTGTCGATGCACCATCTAAAGATTGTCATCTAGATCCAGTGGTCACAGTACCTGTAGCTTTGGGAGTACAGTGGATGCACCATCTAAAGATTGTCGTCTAGATCCAGTGGTCACAGTACCTGTAGCTTTGGGAGTACAGTGGATGCACCATCTAAAGATCGTCATCTAGATCCAGTGGTCGCAATACCTGTAGCTTTGGGAGTACTGTCGATGCACCATCTAAAGATTGACATCTAGATCCAGTGGTCACAGTACCTGTAGCTTTGGGAGTACAGTGGATGCACCATCTAAAGATTGTCGTCTAGATCCAGTGGTCACAGTACCTGTAGCTTTGGGAGTACAGTGGATGCACCATCTAAAGATTGTCGTCTAGATCCAGTGGTCACAGTACCTGTAGCTTTGGGAGTACAGTGGATGCACCATCTAAAGATTGTCGTCTAGATCCAGTGGTCACAGTACCTGTAGCTTTGGGAGTACAGTGGATGCACCATCTAAAGATTGTCGTCTAGATCCAGTGGTCACAGTACCTGTAGCTTTGGGAGTACAGTGGATGCACCATCTAAAGATCGTCATCTAGATCCAGTGGTCGCAGTACCTGTAGCTTTGGGAGTACAGTGGATGCACCATCTAAAGATCGTCATCTAGATCCAGTGGTCGCAGTACCTGTAGCTTTGGGAGTACAGTGGATGCACCATCTAAAGATTGTCATCTAGATCCAGTGGTCGCAATACCTGTAGCTTTGGGAGTGCAGTGGATGCACCATCTAAAGATTGTCATCTAGATCCAGTGGTCACAGTACCTGTAGCTTTGGGAGTACAGTGGATGCACCATCTAAAGATTGTCCTCTAGATCCAGTGGTCACAGTACCTGTAGCTTTGGGAGTACAGTGGATGCACCATCTAAAGATTGTCCTCTACATCCAGTGGTCACAGTACCTGTAGCTTTGGGAGTACTGTCGATGCACCATCTAAAGATTGTCATCTAGATCCAGTGGTCGCAGTACCTGTAGCTTTGGGAGTACAGTGGATGCACCATCTAAAGATTGTCGTCTAGATCCAGTGGTCGCAATACCTGTAGCTTTGGGAGTGCAGTGGATGCACCATCTAAAGATTGTCGTCTAGATCCAGTGGTCGCAATACCTGTAGCTTTGGGAGTGCAGTGGATGCACCATCTAAAGATTGTCGTCTAGATCCAGTGGTCGCAATACCTGTAGCTTTGGGAGTGCAGTGGATGCACCATCTAAAGATTGTCATCTAGATCCAGTGGTCACACTACCTGTAGCTTTGGGAGTACAGTGGATGCACCATCTAAAGAGTGTCATCTAGATCCAGTGGTCGCAATACCTGTAGCTTTCGGAGTGCAGTGCATGCACCATCTAAAGATTGACATCTAGATCCAGTGGTCACAGTACCGGTAGCTTTGGGAGTACAGTGGACGCACCATCTAAAGATTGTCGTCTAGACCCAGTGGTCACAATACATGTAGCTTTCGGAGTGTACAGTGCATGCACCATCTAAAGATTGTCACTTGGATCCAGTGGTCGCAGTACCTGTAGCTTTGGGAGTGCAGTGGATGCACCATCTAAAGATTGTCACTTAGATCCAGTGATCGTAATACCTGTAGCTTTGTGGTGCACATTGAATGCTCCTTCTAGATGTGTAATCTAGATCTGTTACTCGCACCCTTGTGAAAACTACTACTAACATTGCCTCACTGGTAAAGACTCATTGTTGAAGGATACTGCAATAACCGTACTGGAGTAATTACAAATTCTTTATTTTTTGTGCATCACATGGGACACTTGGCAACTTTTGTATGGCCCAACATACTGCTGACAACAGTGGTTACTTTATTAATGGTAGTTAGTTTACAAATTACCATTCTAACTCAGGGAGTTGAGAGACTATTTTTCCAAATGGACCGTGGTGGGATTTGTGAGATAAAATCATCTACGCTGACAGAGTTCCTGATGGATTGATTTGCAAAAGAAAGATCTCCATGAGACGTTGTAACTGACAATGGTCCCCATTTGACTTCATGTCAAATGGGAAATGTTTTAGAGATGTGTGTTATCACACAGCTATACACTCCCTTCTGTCGTATTGGGTGAAAGTTGGCAGCTTATCAGCCAGAGTGAGCTGGATTGGAAATCAGAGATTTGTAGTTTGTTGTAAAGCTACAGAACCACACCACACTAGACAGTAGGTACATCTGAGTTTTCACTGTTGCATGGTCATGCCTTGTCTTCCACAGTGTGCCTGGTTTGAATGTGCATGAGTCATGAGAAAATATGTGTCAAGAATTCATACAATGCACGAGCAAAAGCTAAACAGGACACATATTATTTGAAACACAAAGTGAGAACTGGATACGTTTTAAGAAGATTTCATGTCAACAAGTGGGTGCATCTGAAAGCTGGAGCAATGAACTGAAGCTGAAACCCAAGTGGTCTGAACTGAGAAACATAATCCACGTTTCCGGACACACGTGGTATTGGTATTTGAGAGGTACAACATCCACATTTTCTTCACATGCGTATAAAGTGAAGTTATAGTTTTTTAATTGTAGCCACTTGAAGGTGTTGAGTGTGGAGAAAAGATAGAGGAGAAACATGAGGGGACTGAATGAGGAGAAACCCAAAGGTTCAGGGAATCGAAGTGGTCTGAACAAAGACAGATAATCAAGGTTTGCGGACACACCGTGGCATTGGTATTGGATAGTGGAGACATACGGCATGCTCACAAAATATTGCATTGTAGTCGCTAGAAGGTGCTAAGTGTGGAGGATGATAGAGAAGAGTCAAGGCTGATTTGCATATGGTTGGGTACAAGCTAGGGTGGTGTGGTGAGCAAAAGAACGATGGATTAAATCCAGATCTGTGACTGGGGGTGAGTGTTTGAAAAGTTTCAGCGCTCGGTCCATCATCTTGTTGTGTTACTATGTTCACCCCAAGTGGTCAGGGTATGCCCAGACGTGAGTCCCTTGATTGCTGGAACCACTGAATTCAAGCTAGCCTGGCTGATGAGGGTTGATGCCCCAAAATCAGTCCCAGGATGATTGTTTCCGGTCCAGGGAGGACCTGGCTTGGCAGTTCGGTCTGGACTGTTCCCATGAGGAACAAGGTCAAGATGATTTGCATATGGCTGGGTCCAAACTGGGGAGGCCTGGTGAGAAAAATAATGATGGATTTGACCCAGATCTGTGACTGGGGGTGAGAGGTTGAAAAGTTTCAGCGCTCCGTCCATTATCTTGTTGTGTTGAATGATAAAGCAGGAACATAAGACGAGAGGCTGAAGAGAGAATGAAAGGTTGCGAAGAAGAGTGTGAGGTCATGTCCTACAAAGTTCAAGGATGACTTCATGACAAGTAGGAAGCTGCACTATTGTGGGGCACAATCATCTACCATAAATATCTCTCTGGATGGTGTTTAGTTGTAGATTTGTAAAATGTGTGCATTGTTTTCATCATTTAATTTTCTGAAGAAGAGGTGATGTGTCCCACTACTTTTAAGAATGTTGTAGTGGTCAGTGTTAGAATGTGGAATGGGAGAGTGGAATATTTAGGTTAAAAAAAAACTGTAGGTAACTTAGCAGTAGTCAGTTGCTGCCAGACTGGGGATGCTAGTGATCCTTTGCGATGATGCTGTTAGGACCCTCAGTGTATTTTATATCATTCAAGTCCTCAAAAGTGAAGCTGTTTTAGTGTTTGTTGTCTGTCCAAAACTGGTGTGAATGCCGAGGTGGTTTCTGTTGAAACCATATCAATTTCGTCAATGGCTGCAGGACATTAACCGATTTGCTGAGGCGCGAATTCCGCCGCTGTGCTGGGACATTCCAATCCTGGGCGTGGCTCGGACGGCCCCCGGCCATCGTGCGCTCACGCCCACCGTGACTCATGACAGCCGGGGGCCATCATGAGCATGGAAGAGGTTAATGTAATAATTTAGTAGTCCATGATGATTTCATACTTAAATTTCTACTTTTAACTGCTTATCGTAATATTGTGCTTTTGCTACTTGTTTTAAATTGTTATGGTTTCAACTAACTAAACAATAAACATTATTAAAAAAAAATAGTCTATGGCCGGTGCAATAATGTTTCAGTTAATGATGTGAGCATTCTGTAGGTCAAGTAGATTTGCTAAACCATGAAGAAGAATGTTTATTGGCATGCAGTTTTGAAGGGTGCAAGCTGCTAAAATAGTGTAAACTGAGAAACGTAAAGAGCAGGAAAGTGACTGGAACTGCAACAAAGTTGGCGAAAATTACAATGCATAAGATCCTGCTGAACTGCTCCAAACACAAGAAAAAAGACAAAAACACTGGAGTGATCCGCAGCTAACAATAATTATTAATGGCTCATAATCAAACAATAGCAATACAGCACTGTAAATGTCAGTAAGATTTTTATTGTAATGTGAGTGGTTATAACCTCGAAATACAAATGAATAACAACTTTAAATGTCTTCAGCTGTGCAGCTTAGATAAATTGAACATGCATTTCATTGGGTATATATGATTGGATATAGCTGGCTTAGCGGATGCGTTCACTTCCTTATTAAAGAGGCAAACATTAGGGCTATACATCTTAATTTACACAGAGTACACAAGTGATTGTGCATCAATTTTCTTTTACTGAGATACTCTTGTAAAGAACGGTTGGATGACATTTGTTTTTGATTAAGGCTATTTGCCAACATGCAGCCACAAGGGACTCTTTAACCATGCATGTGAGAATCAATAAACAATATCAAAAACACTTGGAGAATCATTAGCATTTTATTGTAATATGCTGGATATGTTCTTGTCTGAAGTTAACATTGAACAGTGCTCCTCGACCTGCAGCACAAGCTACTCTTTAATTGCTGAACACTAATATTCAGAAAAAATTGTTAAGTAAACAGGCAAGCATTTATTAACCTGCAAATAAATGCTCGCCCATTTATTATTTTTTTTTAGACCTCCTTACACAATCTTTGGCCCACCTAGACCCCCTACCGCCACCCTCCTGGCATCAGTGCAGGCCTCGGACACACCACAGATGGTACTTTGTGGTCTCCGGGAAAATGTTTACAAGTACCCATGTTCTAGACAGAAAGTCTCCAACAAGTGGTACTCCTTATTAACAGCTGAGCCAGGACTGCAACCTTATCTAGCTTTTATACTTAACAGATAGCAAATATAAATGTTAATTAGATTTAGAATAAACATGGATTTCCATATTGTCTGATTCCCACGCTCCAACAATTGGTTAAGGCCACTGGGCCCATGTCCATGTGAAAATAATAGCCCACAAGAAATGATGCATTTTATGTTTTTGTTTGCAGTTTTCATAGGGCCCCCAGAACTAAATTCGTTAGACCTATACTTAAGGAAAATTAGATTAGATTGTGCAGACAAGCCTCGACCTTTTTACAAAATCAGATTTCAGCAGGTCTGTTTTAGAGTTTTAACCTATATCTTATACCGTTCAAGAAAAAACCTTTGTGATTGATGTGTGACCGCTTTTTATGATTTTTTTCTGCTTGATAAATTATCATATTACCCATTTTTATAAATATTATTGTAAAGTGTGTAGAACTATGTAATTTATTTGATGTCTGTACTTTTATGCTTTTAATGTTTAAAACCGAACGAAGTTGTATCAACTGAGAGAGTGTTATCAGTGGCCCAGGATGGCTACACAAGCAGAGCTGGTCAGAGAGTGGAGAAGCGTGGCTCAGTGGTTAGAGGCGGCAGACCCGGAAGTTGAGATCGACCGTGGACCAGGGTTCGATTCCCCGCGCATAGGCGGGTCTCGGGCTCAAAAATTCCACGGACTCGACAATTCTCGCTCCGGTGCCTACTCGAATCACGGGGTCACACTCTGCAACTCTGGGCAATAGCTTGCTTAATCTCCACTACGGCCCCTCGCGGCGGGATGCCTGGCTTTCACCTTGTGGACACCCTGCCGGGGTTTCTCACAGGGGAATACCAGGACGGCTTCCCTAAGCAAGCGCCAGGATGCCCTTTGGGTGACAGGTTTGCGCTATATAAGTACACCTACATTTACATTTACAGAGACTGTTTGGGTTGTCTAAAGTGTGACAAAGACCTCAGCCTTGTGTACAGTACTTGATTTTTTCAAGAGAGACTACTTTTCACAGCTCCCACCATCTCCTTGGGAATTGGAGTTTGAGAAAAGGAATGTTTTCTAATATCTGTACTGTTTCCTTTTATCCATAATGCGTTTTAAGGTACCGGCTTCCCATTTGTCTCCCTGGTTTGCACAGATGTGCAAAGATGTGTTGTTCACACTAGACTTCACTTACAACCAACAACCATCCCACTCACCAAGGAAAACCAATGCCACCTGAAGGAACCGGTGATGGATAAAGCCCTGATCTTTTGACTGGGTAGGAGTGTTCTGCTTAATTCAGATACTCTGTCCATCACCACCCCCTTTTGAATCGTTTTGGCCACCACAAGTGTGGAAGGGTATGCTCAGATGTGAGTCCCTTGCTCACTGCACCATCAGGATTCAAGCAAGCCGGGCCGAAGACGGCTGTAATGCCAGAAACCGGTCCCCGGAAGCTTGTTTCCTTTCCAGTAAAGAATTGGCTTGGTAGTTTGGTCTGCCCTGTTCCCATGATGCACTGGGCCAGGGTCAGACTAATTTGCATGTAGCCAGGTTCTGAACTGGGATGGTGCAGTGAGCTAAAAAATGGTGATGGATAAAGCCCTGATCTTTTGACTGGGTAGGAGTGTTCTGCTTAATTCAGATACTCTGTCCATCACCACCCCCTTTTGAATCGTTTTGGCCACCACAAGTGTGGAAGGGTATGCTCAGATGTGAGTCCCTTGCTCACTGCACCATCAGGATTCAAGCAAGCCGGGCCGAAGACGGCTGTAATGCCAGAAACCGGTCCCCGGAAGCTTGTTTCCTTTCCAGTAAAGAATTGGCTTGGTAGTTTGGTCTGCCCTGTTCCCATGATGCACTGGGCCAGGGTCAGACTAATTTGCATGTAGCCAGGTTCTGAACTGGGATGGTGCAGTGAGCTAAAAAACGGTGATGGATAAAGCCCTGATCTTTTGACTGGGTAGGAGTGTTCTGCTTAATTCAGATACTCTGTCCATCACCACCCCCTTTTGAACCTGAAGGAACCGAGCTTCTGCGGCTTACCTTGTTGCATGCCACGTGACACTAGACGGAACAGCAACCTAGGGTCTGATTCACAAAGGGCCTCCACACTTGTGGCGGGACATCCGCAATGGGTAACTGCAGTACGGAGGTCCACCACTGGTGCAGGATCCCCGCTATGACTATAGGGCCACCGCCAAAGAGGGGATTCTCTTTGTGAATTGAACCCTTAGTCTTACTTAACATGCTACAGTAGGTCCCTCCCCCTCCTATCCAAATTAGAAAACCAGACATCCGGTCAGTTTTAGGTGCTTCTTTGGCACTGCCTCTCACACAGTATTGTCATAAGTGGCCAGAACTGCCACAAAGCAGCAGTTTCTTCCTCCCTTAGAGGTGGGGACCATCTAGGTTACCCAAGTGCAGCCTTTGAAGGCTCCACCGTGGTAACCTTCAGCTGGAGACTCATCCACCACATGTCATGGGCTTCATTTTTATTGCCTGCGATTAGTATAAGAAGCAAAGTGGTCCAGGGCAAGAAAATAAAGGGCAGACCATGGACATTCTGTTAAGTTTCTCAGAAACAAACTTCTGCCTTGGGTGCTTTCTAGTAAGTAATGAATTTATGTCGAAAGGGCTATCTTCGGTGTCGGCTTGTGTACTTTTGGAGGAAATACTTTGCCAAGCAATTAGAGAACTCTTGATTTGGGGATCTGATTGCTGCCGGGCTAGTGGTGGCGGTGTCGGTGCCACTCAAGGAGTTTGAGAGCCTGGCCACCAAACTACAAATAAGGCTCTTGAATCATAACAACAATGGCGGGCTTGTTGACTTGAAGACGTGGGAATTTCCAGAGGACCATGGCCTGTATCTGATGGCTAACCTGGCTCTCTAGAAAGGCCAACCCTCCAAAAGTCACTTGATCATATGTATTCAATACATTTCATCTAATGGTCATCTCATTTTCTTGGAACTATAAGTAGATTTAAACAGGTTCAACAACTACGTCGTCGACCAAGTCGTATGTTAGGTCTCTCCAGCTCAGGAGATTTCCAGTGGATAATTGACTGTAAGCACCCCTTTCCTGTCGGATTTCCTCCAATGACAAAACATAGTCCCACATGTAGACATCACTAATCTCCCCAACATACTGATTAATGTAGGGCGATGAAGTCCTTCTCTTTCCTAGTTTAAAGCTTACGCTCCGCTTCATGGCGTATCCTCTCTGTAGGCCCAGCCTTGGTAGTCGCTTCCCATCCACCCATAAATGCGCGGTCCCCGTTGCCGATTCCCAACTGAAGCACAGATTCAACCACTGGTTGATCTTGTCTTGTGCGTTGAATTCTACCCGGTCCGCCCCCACTGTCAGTATGTATGACGTGGCACTGCTTTTAAACCCAGTGATCTCAGAATAGAAGGGTGGATGGGTTACGAGCTCAAAGAGGCCATAAGGCCACGCTTTGTCGGTATAGGTTCTGAAGCATAGTGTGAAACTGCGCAGGGTTGCGTTTTTCTTCAGTTGCAGATCCACGTGGGTGCTCTTGGTGTCCCTTTGGAAAACAAAGACATCTTTGGCCATGTCTGTCGAGAAAGAAGGAGGCAGTCATCACATTTGCCAAGATTCTTTGACCAAAAAGCAATACGATTTTTTCAATTTGTAAAACATTAAATAACATGAAAATGGCCACACTGGAAATGACATTACAAAACCTCTAGCCTTGACATCTAAAAGAATCAACACATTATATGCAAAGGGACCAGCATTGGAGGAGGAAACAATGATGTGCTTCAGACCCAGGTGGGATCATGAGAATTTAACGTAATGATGTAACTGACCGACAGTGCTTAATTTGTGCCAGTTGTCACCAACACTCATTATTGTCCAACTGGACTTATTTTTCATTTTAAGACTTTGGGCCTGAACAAGAGAGAGAGAAGCAGGATGGTGGGAAAAAAAGGAAGGGAAGACGGATAGGAAAACAGTGGCAAAGGGAGAAAGCAATGATGAAAAAGAACCTGCAAGTGTTGGATAAAGAGAGATAAGAGTAGTGCTTTGGAAGAAAGCAGCTTGGGTTGGAATAAAGACAGCAAAGAAAGGCGCTCCTTTCGCACTCTGGCAGCTAGACTCTAAGGGCCAGATGTATGAAGCTCAAATGGGTTTGCAAACGCAGAATTTCGGCGTTTGCGAACTCATTTGAGCAAAATGGTATGTATGTAGCAAATTTCAGTGCAAAATAAGGAATCGCAAAATTTGCGATTCCTTAATTTGCGATTGCATTTAAGGAATCGCAAAATTTGCGATTCCTTAAATGCAATGTATGATGCAAAAAAAAATTGCTAATTGTCCCTAAGGAATCGCAAATTACCACCAACTTCAAGTTGGTGGTAATTTGCGAATTTCTTGAAAAATGCCAATTTTTGCATTTTTCAAAGTGCCATGTGATGCACATACATGCCCTTAGGGCATGTATGTGCACCACATGTGCACCCATGCTTATTTCAGGGGTGCAACAGGGTGTCCTTTGGATACCCCTGCACCCTTGAAATTATTCTCAATTTGCGATTAGCAAATTGCTAATTGCAAATTGAGAATAATTTCACATTCATTCCTATGGGCCTCCCTGCACATAGGAATGAATGGGAAATTATTCCCTTATTGCGATTAGCAATTTGCTAATCGCAATTAAGGAATTTTAAGAAATCTCTAAAAAATAGCGAATTTCTACATACATACCATTTTGCAATTCTCAAATAGCGATTCCTTAAAAATCGCTATTATAGAATAGCAAAAGTGTATCTTGATACATCTGGCCCTAGAACTCTCTCCCTCTGTCCATCCGCGGCCTGACCAATTACTTGGCATTCCGTAAAGCAATTAAGACACATCTCTTCCCTTCGCTGTAGGTTCTTTAATTTTTAGGTCTCGCCTCTCAATGCGCATGCGCATTGAGCAGAGCGAGACTATAGCGACTTAAACAGACTTTACCCAACTGGGCGATTTGGTGCTGTGCCCGTGCGCTTTTAGGTCAATGCGCAAGCGCATTGACCTAAAATGCGCGTGCACATCATCAAATCGCCATCTGTTCCCTCAGCCGCACTCCTCCCACACCTTTGAAGTGAAGCTTAGCTTCACTTCAAAGGCCCCGGCTGCTTCACACCCTCATCGCCGCTCTCCCCGCTCCGCCCCCTCCCCTGCCCGCCGTGTCGCATTTCTCCTCCCCCCTCCCCTTCTCTGCCTTCTGTCGTAGTTTGGTCTCCTTTATTTTCTTGTTGATTTACTAAAAATAATTAAGTGTAAGCCTATTTGCTTTTCAGTAAAGGTTAGGCACCTTTTATCCATCTTACTATCGCATCGTTTATGCATTGTCTTGTTAGTGCTAGTTTCATACCGTTTTAAGTTTGGTTTTGTGTAAGACTTGTCTTAAAATTATGTTTTGGAACCACTGCTGGCCGCAACGTCGGTACTCCGTGTCGCATTTCTCCTCCCCCCTCCCCTTCTCTGCCTTCGTAGTTTGGTCTCCTTTATTTTCTTGTTGATTTACTAAAAATAATTAAGTGTAAGCCTATTTGCTTTTCAGTAAAGGTTGTGCACCTTTTATCCATCTTACTATCGCATCGTTTATGCATTGTCTTGTGAGTGCTAGTTTCATACCGTTTTAAGTTTGCTTTTGTGTAAGACTTGTCTTAAAATTATGTTTTGGAACCACTGCTGGCCGCAACGTCGGTACTACCCCAAATAAAACAGCTTGACACTTCACTTCGCTTTGTTTTGCTTGCGTTTAGCTGCTCCCTTGCAGAAAAATTTTCATTTGCTGCGTAAAAAAGCTGTTTTTAGGCTGCACTGTTCTAAACTTTCACTCCATAAAAGCATGGTTATACAAGAGTGGCCAGACTCCACCAATGTATTAAACACAATTTATGTATATTAGACGCCATGTCTCGCATAAAATAATAGAATTTCGCCCTATTTTTTGCTTTCTTGCGAGTGTGTTACTGAAGCACTGTCCGCCCGATTCACGCAACCACGTGCGCACCAAAATGCTACTTGGTGCACAGAGGGCGCGGTTCTCGTTTCCCTTTCATAGAGTGCCCTTTCACGCTCCTAAAACGGCATAGTGTATTACATGGGAGTATAACAACTCTTATAATATCGGCTTCCCTCTACACTAAACTGTGATTCTGGGCAAGCCACTTCCTACCCATGCACCCTTATCTTGCAAAAGCAGCACCGTTCAACAGACCCGAGTCAGACAGGTTATTCCCGAGTTTCAAAGCAAACAATGGCTTTATTTATGCTCTCTCCTGCCTAAAATTAACTGTTTTAATAGGAGTCAGTGGGGAAATATATTCCCCTATTTTTATCGGCGCAGCTCTTACATCATCTGGAAGATTCCAGATGGCTGCCTTTTTGCTTCTACAGCCCCTCACCCTCACACACCCCTCACCCTCACACCATCTCACCCTCACTCACCCTCACACCATCTTACCCTCACTCACCCTCACACCCTCACTCACCCTCACACCCTCTCACACCCTCACCCCATCACCCTCACACCCTCACACCTCCTCATCCTCACACCTCCTCACCCTCACACCTCCTCACCCTCATCCCCCTCACCCTCACACACCCTCACCCACCCTCACACAGCCTCACTCATCCCCACCCCCTCATCCTCACACATCCTTACTCACCCTCACACCCCCTCACAACCCTCTCACCCTCACTTAGCCTCACACCCTCACCCTCACACACCCTCACCCTCACACACCCTCACACACCCTCACCCCCCCTCACCCTCGCACCCTCTCACCATCACCCCCCCTGACCCTCACACACCCTTACCCTCATCCCCTCACCCTCACACACCCTCAGTCACCCTCACACCCTTACCCTCACACCCCCTAACCCTCACCCCCTCACACACCCTCACTCACCCTCACACACCCTCACCCTCACACACCCTCACACACCCTCACCCTCACACCCCCTCACTCACCCTCACACCCTCACACACCCACTCACCCTCACCCACACACCCCCTCACCCTCACACCCCCTCACCTTCACACCACTCAGTGCTACAACACATATTGTGTTACAATAGGTGTCACATTTGCAAAAGATAAAACTATTGGCATTGTAAATAACAAAGCTATTAATTTCGCTATGTTCAAAACAAGCACATAAATAAAAAATGTGTCCTTTACAATACCAATAGCTCAAACTTTCCTAATGCGAGACCTATTGCATTGCTGTGCTTCTCTCCCCTGCTGCACTCTCCTGCTCTCTAGAGATGTGGCCTAACGACCAGAGCTGCCATCTAAGTCACGTAAATACAAAACATGTTGCATTCCAAATGCTATAGGTGTCACATTCGCAAAAATTATAACTATTGGCGTTGTAAATGACAAAGCTATCAATTTAGCTATTTTAAAAACCAACAAATAAATAAAATATTTGTCATTTACAAGACCAATAGCTCCAACTTTTCTAATGCGAGACCTATTGCATTTCCAATGCTTGTTTTCTCAGTGGTTCTCCTTTTTGCTGCTATTAGCGCCAGAACGCCCCTTTCCTGGGGCAGCTGTGCACTCTACAAATAAACAAACAAACAAACAAACAAACAGCCTTGATATTCACAACTCTGGCATTTAGTAGAGCTGGTGGCTGGCTACTAAGAAATAGTTTAGCCACTACTTTTATTTATTCATTTATTTATTTACAAATTAAGGAGTGGACCTTTGTTTGCTGTGGCCAGTTTTAACCTTGCTAACACATCTCTTAATCAGCGACCGTGCCTGAGCTGTGTTTGACCTTTTGGTCACAGGTTCGATACCCAGCCTTTCATCATTCTGAGGTCGATAAAATAAGTAACAATAAACATCTGTTACTTCAGCACCAATATATCTTTCTGGGTGAACTTGATTTATACAGATATACTTGTTGCGTTTTGTATGAACTCCCCAGAGTGTCAGATCAGTTCATCTTGCAGAAAATGTAAACTTAAGACTAGTTTTCCCATGTTTACTCAAGTTTAGAAACCAGATCCAACCTGCTTTAATACCACTTTTATTGGGGTACACCGTACAGGGTAATAACCAGGAGGTATAGCCCCAACTTTTTGGTGTGATTCTTGGGCACAATATCTGGTCACAATTGCTGCACAGTGGTGGCAAATCCTGTATCTGTTGTTTAAATATAGTAATAATATGTTGCTTGCACATTATCTTAACGAATCTTTGAGCTTTTAACAGTGATTGAAGAAGCAACATATGCTCTCTTCAAGGAGTTACTTATAAGACCCTGCACACAAATATTTACATCAGCGTTAGTAGTGGTGAGCTTACATTTATATTCAGCAATATTATAAGTAGGTCTGAGCGAAATTTTAATTATGCAGATGTAATTGGAGTAATTTCGCATTACTCTTGTCGAAGAGCCCGGTCGCGAGGTCCTTCCTGAATTGCGGCATTTTTAAAGTGCAAATGCAGCAACCATTGTTTTACAAAACCCTCTTTTTGGATCAGATGATTCTCTACCCAAGATCAATACCAGCCCGAAGCAGGAGAATAGAGCCGCCAGGTGCCTGTCCGGGACCTGACACGGATAAGGGCCTATACTAGTAAATGGGCCGAATCCTTGCCAAGCCACTGCCCATGTTGTATACTTGAGAAGGAAACTGATTTGCATATATTGTTTTTGTGCTGACTTATCTGGGCACACAGTTTTTGCACTAGCTAAATATCTGGGGATAGTCTGGCATAAGAGAAGATATCTTTTAGCTGGGGATGTATGACACCTGTCAAACTGTAAAATTTATCACAATAATAATGTCCATACACTTGAGGCTGATCCTCATTTTGTAAATTGGTTTTATATGTTCATAAACATTCAATTTTTAGTCGTTTTCGATGTAATGTCTCTGTACCTTTTATGGCAATATGTTGCCGAAATAAAGATGTTGATGATGATGATGATAAGGGGACCGGACCCCCATTCCAAGGTACTCCAAAGAATGGGCTACAGAACTTTTAGAACCCAGATAACATCTGTCAGCAGCTGCGGAGCCCTCACGTAGTTCTACCCTTCAGAACATTTGTCCTCAGAATATTTTCACCCTCAAGTATATCAAACCCCAGGCCCATTTTTTCCAAGTTCGCGAAAAGTGATCGTAGATAGCCTACTATGCTGCATCATCATATAGGACTATTTTTCATTGTTGGCTTCTTGAATTAGGCCATGTACAAATCTGAGCAAGCGTAATCTGGTCAACAAGGTCCAGGAGTCGAAGATAAATTCCAACCTCAGGGCCTACCCAATCAAGTTCCCTGGGAGCCACAGGAGGCCCTTTATTTTATTACCACAAAATGCATCTGCCGGTGAGGGGGCATTTTGTGCTTAGGTAATGTATGTTGGGTTAAACTCCTTGCATAAGTCAGCGTAATCTTGCATAACTTTACAGTCATTTTGTGTGATACGCTACAATAATTTATGCGAGTTATGCCCACCCCTAACGATAAGAATGGCAACTTTTAGTTAGCACAGACGATCAGGATCTAAGAAAGATAATCAGAGAGATATTATGAGTTGGTTCTATAACATATAACCTCAGGTGTAAGGTTTGTTTTCCGAGAAGGTAAGAAACAAGATGGGAAAAGCAGGGATTTAGGTTCAGAGTTTTCATGATGCATAAAATGGAGTGTAGGAAGGAGCAATGCAGCAATGGTATTGGCTTTCAGTGTTCTTAGAGTGTGTTGGTGGGGGGCCTGGAGAGAGTGCAGTGTGATGGTTGGTATGAGCTAGTGGAGTATTTCTTGACGGCCCTCAGCCATTGATGATTGCGGGATTAGTGTGTGGCATATAGTTCTGAATTATGTCCTGCGGGGCCACTATTGCCTCTATAGCATCATTCAGAGCTATGGCTACATTGTGTACATTCCGGATAGTCTTGTGTGACCATTTTCGGCTCTTCCAGCCAACAAGGACAATAAAGAAGTATCCTATGGGAACATGTGAACCCTGCCTTGTTAGTCCAAAAGTATTTGGACTACAATACTGTATCACTTGTGCGAAGCAGTGCATAATTTGAGCTGGTGGTTTCTGGTGCTCAGCAACGGCACTTAATGTCAATACCGGCACCTGGGACAGCTGCCACATGGTGGCGCTGTTTATGTATTTTAAGCATGAGCAGAATAACAGTTTTAATTCATTATACATTAAAAACAACTAATAGCTGCCGCCCAAGCCATTCTTATAGCTTTGGGGGCCTCGAACAGTCTGAATTGTCAGACTTGTAGTCGGCCGATGTTTAGCAGTTATGTAGGAATGTCATTGGCAGAGCTGGCAGAGGCAATGGGTGGTGCAAACTGCGGTGGCCTGCTGAGGAGGGCCCTGGCATTTATTTATGTCCAAATTAAGCCCTGGTGCGAAGACCACAGTGCACTTAAACCAGGAAGTTTCCTTCAAGTTTAATATTTTCAGCAAATAGTACCCTATTCATGTCAATCGATGAGATATACTGCCTAGCCTGCCAATGCCCAGTAATTGCCACACGAATGCCCAGAACAAGCAGCTGAACTGTGTGGTCATCACTCTAGCTGATGAAATATGCCCTGTGGTTTGCATTAACACCTTAAAAAAAATAAGATGATTTAAATTCTCATAAAAGCACTCAACGTTGAAGCTCTTCAGCTTGCCCGTACCTCTTTGTACAAAGCACTGCATGCTCCCAAGGATGCTGAGAAGTACCAGGGCGCAGTGCATCGTCCTGTCCATAACGACACCACCTGATAAAAAGAAGGAAAATGGGTAGTAGAGTCTTCGAAACCATTCATAAGTAGTTAACTTAGCACCAAATCTATAAAATCAGCTAACAATGCCTGCTAACTGAAGACCGCCCTTGGACCAGTCCAGAATTCAGTGGCCTAATGTAAACTGAATGCCACCACCCTACAGAATGTGAAGAAGGGCACCTGAGTCTCCCATATCTCACAAATATTCATAGACCTTGGGTGGAATGGGGCCACTCTGAAAGATTTAGGGGCCTCACTGGCCCCAGGGGATGCCAGATCTGGTGGCTTAGTGTATGCATCCACTGTAGGGGCCTGTGTTCCACCTCATGGTCACAGGTTCAAATCCTGGCGGGTCCACTCAGCCTTTCATTCTTCTGAGGTCGATAAAACGAGTACCGTTGGGTAGCAATACACATCTGTTATTCAGAGCCCAGATACCCTTGGGTGAACGTGCGCTTTACAAATACACATGTTATGTCATGCAGGGGCCTGTGTTACACCCCTGCCAGGGTTAGATCATACCCCTGTACCCCACAAAAGACTAGACTACCCACACAGGTTTTACCCTTTACACCATATGAATGTCGACCCATTGTAGGTTAGTTGTAAACACTGAGTTATGAAGCTGAAATATTAAGGTGCTAATTATTATTTCAAAGACAAAGTGACAAATATTTAAAGAACATTTTGAGTCGCAAATAGCAGAAGTCGAAAATAGAAGTATCTTTTATTTGCAGAAGTTACAACATATTTCAAAAAACTAAAACAAATTCAATGATATAAGAATTGTTTCCAGTGCATCTCTGTCACAGACACATTTCTGTGCTTTTACTTTGGCACTTTTGATTTTGAAATACATGTATTCTTGTTTTATTTGTTTTTCACTTCAGTATGACGATGTTAACTCTTAAAAGAGTGATAGTCAGAAGTCCCTGTTCGTCAGTCATTCAAACCAGTATGGAGAATTTGGGGAACGCGAAATTGGGCTCTCAGAAAAGTGTGCCCCAGTAAAGTTTCTATCTCTCTAAAGGCAATGGAATTAGGCCTTCAACCATATATTCTCTCTGTCCTTCAGAAACACATGTTTGTGATATATTTTGCTGGGATGTATGACATTACAACGCATGCTTTTACCACGCATGCCTTTACAACGCGGTTTTTACAACGCAAACCTTTACAACGCATAGCGCTTTGGGGTGCTGGATAGTGAATAGTTTAATTTACTATTCCAACTCCAGTCCCCGTGGGCACTAGGGAAGGTGTTGGATAGTAAATTAAACTTATTCCCTATCCTAGAGCGCCCTCCAGCGCAATGCGTTGTAATGGTTTGCGTTGTAAACGTTGCGTCGTAAAGGCACTGCGTGGTAAAAGTGGCGTTGTAAAGGATGTTTCCCATTTTGCTGGGTTGAGACAAACTAGAAGTCAAAATACCCACCAATTGTAAAACAAGTCCTGTCTGAAAGCAGTCCTCCACCTGGGACAGTCTCACCCTGCCCTCCTTACCCTCAGAAAACATCTCACCCCTCACCTCCTCTGTCTATTCTTAAACTAATCCAGGGAATATTCAGTTGCTTTACACCAGCATTTTTGCCACCATCTTCTGTTGCAACTGACTCACATTTCTTGCTCCCTTGTGCTCTTTAGTTACATCTTCCTGCCTGGGAAAATGTCTACTGATATTTGTCACATGCAAAGCGTCCCAACCCCTTGCGGTCAAGGGTCATAATATGAAATTGAGAAATAAATAAATAAAAGTAGAAATGAAAGACTTAAGTTGATTTTAAGTATGGAAGAGCAGAAGCCAGACTGCTTCATACATGGAGGTCATCTTTCTATTCCTTCTGACAGTCGTAAAACTGTCGTAAGCTTGGGAAGTAAATCAGCGTTACAGCTCTAAGTTTTATTTACACTTACACAATGTGGACACAGTGAACGTGTCTTTCGACCATGTAACATCCTGCAGAATTTGTTTTGACAATTTCCTGTTTTTTGAAAGTGCTTACCCCAGCAGATCAGCCTGAAACCAAGTATTTTGCAAAAACCTAGTATCAAAAATATAGACCCATATAAATATCTCCCTACAATAGACAGTGTGAACTTAGAATCATGTCTAGCTTTGATTGTTGTATGGAAAGTAATTGCAATGAAGTGAGAAGCATGAACCAATTATTCATGAATAAATCACTTTAATGGGAAGGAAATTTAATGATTTCATGGCAGGTCAGTGCCTCTAAAAAAAGTTTTGCGATTGAGGAAGAGCCAGTTACACTTCAGCCACCTTGAATGTCTTGTTGCTGGGAAAGCTGCAACAACTTTGAGGGCGTTGCTCAATGCACATTTCCCTGTCACGTGGCAGTGAAGACCCCTGTTTCAACAGCTGGGTGGACCCCTTCACCTCATGAGCACTGTGTGCGCCCTGAGGCCGTGGATGTGAACCCCAACTCGCTGCAGTGGGAACTGATGAAGCAAAGCTTCGCATATTTTGCGGACTTGCTGTACTCATGACCCTCGGCTGTGTGTAACAAAGTAATAATTGTGCGTCTTACTAATGTTTATTTTATGTTTAAACGAGGTTTCCAGACGCTTGCCTATGTGTTTTACTAAAATAATTTACTCGAGTCAATTAAAATGTCTGCCGCTTGTATTTAGTTACTGCGCATGCGTCAGCCACACTCACGTGTCCTGACGCGTCTGCAGAGTTGGAGGGAAAATTATGCGCATGCGTAATACATAGCTTGGCCCAATGTGGTACTGCTCGTGCCACTGCTCTTGTCACTGTTTCTATGTAGCTAACATTTAGACTGCATAAGTAAATTTTTATGATGATAAGTTGAAAGTACAACCCTGTGATGTGATTTCATAATGTTACTTCTATGTATTAATTTGTTCTCGCTTACTTTCCATGTACCGCGGGGAATGGGGGTCCGAACTGATTGGGAGCCATATTGAAGGTCTCTTCTGCGCATGATCCTGGAGCACTGAAAGGTGGCAACTTTGGACAGCGGAACTCAGCCAGCTGGCAGCCACAGTCATGATGCTCCTGGGAAAGCCACCTCTGCGCTATGAGAACGGAGAATGTTGCTCCTCATATGATACATTGTAAAATTGCCATTGTATTTCTGCACAGTTTCTCATGGGAACCCCAATCTTGCTAGGCGGTACCCAAATATGTAAAGCATGCATCTAAATAGAGAGTTTTGATTGGTGTGTTACCCAAATCCTACCTTAGGACCAATCCAAATTGAGGGATTCTGACACTTTGCAACATTGGGGGGTGGTACACCGTCCCAAAAGAGTATAACTACCCTGGGTGCACCTAGGGAATTTGTCCGACTTGTCTGGTTTAGCTGACCTGTCACTGACCCATCGTACTCAATAGGTGACTGAAGATACAGAGAGCTGCGGAGCACTCTGTCCGAAATTGACCATAGACTAAGGTTTTACTGAACCTTAAAGTGCTGGCGAAGCACTTTGCTGGGAGTTCGCTGACCCAATCGGGGTCTTGATCGATAGCTGCAGAGAGGGTGGAGCGCAGGCGTTGCTTCCAAACTGCGGGTGCGGTCCTGTCCTGAGCGGTCCTGTCCTGAGGGTTTGCTGTCCTGTCCTGAGGGTCCTGTCCTGATTCCTATTCCGAGGGTATCCTGTCCTGTCCTGGGTGTCCATTCTGCACCTGCTGTCCATTGAGGGGTATCCTTCCTTGAGGGTTTCCTGTCTTTAACTGACCCGTGGCCAGGGTTTGGTTTCCACACCAGTCTAGGTAAATACTGCTCTAAATTCTTTAAACTTGCACCTTTCTGACTTTTGCTTAAATAAAGATACACCTTTGCATATGGTGATTTTTCCATGCTTTTGCCGCAACACTTGAAACGTAAAGTCATTTTGCATATTTTTCTTGATATGTTCCCATGTTACCCTACCTTTTAGAAATCATATTTTGCATTGCATTTTGTCATTTTCTGATTTGGTCTAGATCGGCCTTACTTAAGTTTTCTAAAGATTTCTTGCCTTGAATGCATAGCATAGTTCCTTTGCATCACATAATTGCATTTAAATGATTACCCTGTCTTTATTTCTCTATAGTTACATAATTTACATTATCTTGGTTATTGATTGCCTTATTCTTGTGTATCTTATGCATGAAGAAAACGAACTTTAGATAAACATTTTAAAACTTCCAGTTGTCCGTGGTCATTTACAACAGTATTGAATGTCAATTGAAATTGCATTTTGCTGCCTTTCCTTTTACAGCTAGGCCCCTGATCCGTTGAGGTCATAGGTACCCGTGTCGGTGGATGGTAAGTCGGGTACACTGAGTAATAACGGTAGGGAACACACAATTGGTAGCAGCCCGTGAAGTCGCCCTGTCAATGAGTAGTGTGAATTGAAAGTATATGGGCCCTGAAGCCGGAAACGGCGAAATCATTGGCCGGGTGACCTCGCGCGCTCTATCAGTTTTCTGGTAGATCAGAGGATGGTTAGGGACTAGCTAAAGGTTAGGTAGGACTAGTTAGGCTAGTTAAGTCGGTAGCTGCTAGTATATTAATGCTGCTATAAAAACGGTCATTCCGAGAGACCTGATCAATCTCTTGTGAATACGCATGAATAATATCTTGTAAAAATAATTCATGAATTATTGTATTGTTATTATTCTTGTTCTTATATTGTTATATGTATTAATCCATGCGTTCGTAAACCGTATCGTTTCTTGTTGTCCGAACTCCCCGGGGAATTGAAAGGGCAAGTGGTGAATAGAATCCATTGTCCTGAGGTCACAGGCTTAAGGAAAGTTAGGTGCAGGTTAGGACAACCGGGAAGCACTAACTAGGGTTTTCTGAATACATATGTGAATAAATGTTAGTAACGAGGTTCATTGGCAAAATTCCCATAGTGGCGTAACCTAGTAAGGGTCACATCGGAAGAGTAGCAGGTTCCTCGGAGCTTGGGTGAAAGCAGAGGGGTCCGCTGGGAAACCTTAGACTCGGATATATCCCAGAGAAGTGGATGAGTTTAGGGGAATAACAGGTTCACCGATGCTAGTGTGAAGGGTAGGCGGAAGAGATCTACCCGCAGCGCGTGAAAAGTAAATGGAAGTAGTTTACTTGCAGTAAAAGAAATCTTTCTGTCTAGACACTTGAGCACTGTGGCGAATGTGTATTCGTTGTTAAATAACCAAGCACTGAGCACTTTAGAAAGAAAGAAAGTTTCCGTTACCTTGTGAAGGGAGGGAGTCAGCCGCGAAGCGTCTCTGACGTCACTCCGTGCCGCGCTGGGATTGGTAGAAACAGCGGGCGGGTAGCGGGACTGGAATTGTAAAGGAGGGGTGAAGCGCCGAGGAGTGAGAACTGTCTCACGAAGGGGCCGCGCACCCATTGGTCGAAACTATTTGAACGTGTGCACCCCATTGGTCGCACGGCGTTGCAAGGCGCATTCTGATTGGAAGTAACTTTGTAAACAGAATTAAGCGTAGAAATTGTATGTGGCACTCGTATTGTCCAGAGACTAGACCCGATCCGAGAAACCAAGGGTTTGAAAGGGATCAGTGGAAAGCCAATAGATACGATATTATGTACGGAGGAAAGAGAAAGATGTCCCTTGTAAGTAGGGTAAAGAATTATTTCAAAACGGACAAACCGATTAAATCTAGAGAGGGCGTTATTGTCCCGCCACCGAATACTCCCGCCTCATTCATGATGTTTGACCAAGGGTACAATACCTGTGTGTGGTTGGAGAATTGGGTGAAGTACACAAAAGATGACGGAGTATTGGCTTTCCCGGTAGATGGTACTTTCAATGGTAGAATGTTATTTAATTTAAGAACCCGAATGAATGAATTACATCCCAGACCGAGACTAACGCAGTATGAGGCATTAGAGGAATGGGAGATTGAGGCTTTTGAAAGAGAAAAACCCCGAATGGACAAAGGTCTGACTAAGTGGTACCCCAGGCTGAAACAAGAGACAAGGGATAAGAGGATGAAACAGTGGAGGCAGAGCATGATTGTTGAGGGTCTGTTTCCCATGATGCCAGCAGGTAACCCTTCTGGGGAAGAGAAAAGGACAGAAAAGAGTAAGCATTGGGGGGCCCTTGGGGAGTCAGACGATGAATTGTTAGATGACATCTTTACGAGAAGTCCGCCCCCTTATAATGAGGGAGCCCGACCTTCCAGTGCAGGAGAAATTGCCCAACGTCCATCTATTAAGGAGGAGGATAGATCCATATGTAGGGGGGGAGGGGGCCAGGTATTGCCCTATTATGAGAAGCCCGAACCCCCAGAAGTGAGGACTATATATCCTAGAATGCCCGTGAGCCCGGAAGAAAAATATTCCCGTGAAAAGCTCTTTTACCCCAGACCTCTTTATGAAAACGAAGAAAAGCCAGTAAGTTCAGGAGTGCCCTTTTTGCAGCCTCCATATGGGGAGGAGCGCAGGTCATTCAGCACAGGAAATTTGTTCCCGAAACCAAATTATGATGGGGGACCGAGTGAAACGCATCCTACTGCCCCGAGTTTTACGCCCCAACTGACCCCACAGATAGTGCCTGAACGAACATTAGGAAGAATACTGGAAGAGAGAGAGCAAGAAGTCCTAGCTAGACAGAGAACAGAAATAATTCAGAAAATCTCCCAGTTAAATACCAGTCCTGAAGCTTTGACTATTCCGGTAACGATCGGACCAGTGGTTCCGTTGTACGGGAACAGTCAAGGAAGTCTAAACCCTTCAGTTATGAACCCAGTAATGGCCCGCCGAGACAAGAGCCCCTACTGATAGACGATCAGTCCAGTGAGTGTGAGTCCGAAGTTGCGTTTTTGGAACTGCCAAACAAACAGACCGGAAAGGGAGTGCCAAAGCGGCATAACCCTTTTGATGCGAAAGAAATTAAATTAGAATCAGCAACAGGTACCAGGAGTGTGTCTCTGGTAACTCCAGAAGAAATTGAAAATTGGAGTCGTGACTTAGAAAAACAGGTTCTGCAAACGAAACCTTTAGACCTCTACAAACTGAGAGTAGAAATAGAGGAATTAATGGCAGGAAATGTGGGATTAGACAGATTGAATACCTATTCTGAAGAGGAGTTGCTGTTTATGTGTAAAAGTCTTACCCGGAGTACTCGGGTGCTCCACGAGAAACTGACAGACACCGCAGCTAGTATGGGGGTAGATATATCCAGAACAAAGCCCTTGCAGAAACCATACCGAGCTGAGTTCTCAGATAAGGATTTAGAGAACTTGAATGTGTCAGGGAGGAAGTTGCAGATTAAAGAGTTGCTTGCGGTTTTGCAAAAATGGGGAGACGTGGAAAGATGGAAAACGAGGTGGGCGCGAAAGAAAGATGAGGCCCGATCCCGACAAGCCACCCCTGAGTTCCCTTTGAGGGAAGTAGAAAAGCCCGAAACGTTATGCCCCATGCGGGAAGTACCAGGTGGGAGGTAGGTGCACGTTCCATGGTCCAGACAGGATATTGTGTCCTTTACTAACGATTTCCCGAAACTGCGCGAGAAACCGGTCGAATGGTACCGGCAAGTGGAAAGGTTCGTAAAGGTACAGAAATGCCTGTGGAAAGACCTGGATGGGTTTTTCGACATTGTGGTCCCGGTCGATCTATGGACCGAGTGTAAAATAGCAATAGGCTGGCCTAGTGAGGAGTACCCGAGGGACTCCAACACAGGGGAGCCGTCGATTGAAGTGATGAAAAAATATGAACAAGTAATTCTGCATTTGAAAAACAAGGTGCCCGCAAAGGAGACAGATTGGACCAGGATAGATAGAACAACGCAGGAAAGGGATGAGACAGTGCACTCCTATTATGAAAGGCTGTTGCAGGTGTTCAAAACCTACAGTGGTATAGATAACATCGAGATGAAGGATATGACGCACTTTATTTACAGGTTTGTAAACGGTTTAAGACCTGAAATTTGTCAGTGGATAAAGGATAATAAAATCTGTTGGCACTCCAAAAAGGTAGACGAGGTCCTGCGGTACGCAAAGTACTGCGAGGACGAGATGGCAGAAAAGAAAAAGGCTCTCAAGGAAAAGGTGATGTGGGCTCAGGTGAAGCTCGCAGAACAGCAGGAAAAGCAGTTGAGTAACATGGTTAAAAATACTAAGAACGAAGGTCCTGGAGGAGGGGGAGGAGGCAAGCCCCGGCCCAAAATGAGCAGGGAAGAGGCTATGAAGAAATTTCCCTGCCACCAGTGCGGCGAAATTGGACACTGGCGCAACGAGTGTCCTTACTTGCCCGAAGATAACCCCAAAACTCCTGATTTAACTCCACAGACGCAGAAAGAAAGACCAAGAAAGACTCAACCACAGGTAAAAACAGTTCAGGTGCCCCGAGCACCCAAGCAAGTATACAGGGGAAAACAGGCAGAGGGTGATGAGATAGAAGTTTGGGAAAGCGGTGAGAACAGAAATGCAGCAACTTCGCAGTATTTACTGAACGATACCTTCCTTTGTGATGACCAGTACTGACGGGGCCTGAGAGGGGAGGACGAGGAGTGCGTACTTGGCGCCTCCTTGCCGGTAGACCAGTCCGGACCATACATTGAAGGAAAGGTTGACGGAAATGATGTCACCTTTCTGTTGGACACTGGCACTACCCGTTCTACTGTGAGAACAGTGGACGTTCCAAACCTACCCCTCTCGGGAGAAGCAATCCAAGTAGTGGGTGTATCTAATCAATTGATTAGTACTCCCGTTACCAAGCCCATGGAGATCTCAATTGGAAACTTTAAGGAAATGCATAGATTTGTCGTTTGTGACACCAGTCCGGTAAACTTACTGGGACGTGATTTGCTGTGCAAAATGAACTGTACCATCTTTTGCACACCAAAGGGTGTTGAAATTCAGACCCCAGATGAAGACGGCATTTATAAATTAATGCTGGTCCGCCCTGACTCGGAAATTAAACGAATGACCATGCAGGATTTACCCAAAGAACTCCAAGAAGCAGTGAAGCCAGAGGTGTGGGACTTTACTGGGAAAGATGTAGGGTTAATGAAAAACGTGGACCCCATACAGATAGCAATAAAGGACAATGCTGTGTACCCCAATACTAAACCCTACAGAATGAATGCAGAAGTGAAAGCGGGTGTTACTGTGGAAATACAGAAATTGCTAGAAGGAAACATCATACAGGAGGTAATGAGTAGCCCATGTAACTCCCCGATTATGGGTATCAGGAAGCCTAGTGGCAAGTACAGAGTAGTGCAGGATCTACGAAAAGTTAACAAAATAGTAGTTCCCTGTTGCCCTATTGTCCCGAACCCAGCAGTGATTCTGTATCAGATTCCCTGGGATGCTGAGTGGTTCACTGTGATAGATCTGTGTCATGCATTCTTTTCCATTCCCTTGCATCCAGATAGCAAATTTCTTTTCTCATTTGCCTTCAATGGTCACGTGTACTGCTGGAACCGGGTCCCTCAAGGGTATACAGAAAGCCCCTCTATCTTTAATCAGATCTTGAAAAAATGTTTGGAAACTTTGGTCTTACCTGGGAATTCTGTCTTGGTGCAATACATAGACGACCTCTTGGTGGCGTCTAAAAGTCATAAGGATTGTGTGATTGACACCATTGCCCTACTGAATCATTTGTGTGAGAAGGGACACAAAGTGGCCCCTGACAAGTTACAGTTCTGTGCAAAATCAGTGAAATATCTGGGGCATCAGATAGAAAAAGGTGTCCGAAAAGTGACATCTGAAAGGGTGAGAATAATTCAAAAGATGCAGTTACCCCGTACTCAGAAAGAAATCAGAATGTTCTTGGGTGTGATAGGATACTGCAGGCAGTGGATTCTGGGATTTGCAGTCCTAGCCAGGCCCTTGATAAAAATGACCAAGAGAGGAACCCCAGATATTGTAGAGTGGGATGATGAAAGCTTAACAGCCTTCACAAAACTGCGAGATTGTCTGTGTACAGCCCCTGCATTGGGAATGCCAGACTATTCTAAAGAATTTGCCCTATTCTGTGACACTCGCGATAATTGCGCGTTGTCTGTCCTAACTCAAGAACATGGTACAACAAGAAGGCCTGTGGCATATTTCTCTGCCACCCTGGATCCAGTGGCTGCTGGATTACCAGGTTGTCTGAAAGCAGTAGCTGCTACCTGCGCAAGTTTAGAGCAGAGTGAGTCCATTGTCATGGGACATCCGGTAACTGTGTATGTTCCACATGGAGTGGTAATTTTGCTGACCAGAACAAAAACTCAGTATCTCACCCCTAGTCGGCTGACTAAATACGAGAGGATTCTTGTGGGTGCTGCAAATGTAAACATTGTTCGGTGCAGTATTCTGAACCCAGCCACCTTACTCCTTGACCCAAAGGACATGGAAGGGGGGGTGGATGATGAACATGATTGTATTGATCTAACGGAATTCAACACCAAGCCACGCCCAGACATAAAAGAAGTGCCATTGCCTGAGCATGACAAAGAATTATTTGTAGATGGTTCCTGTTTAAGGCATGAACAAGGAGGCCTGAGTGCTGCCTATGCGGTAGTCTCCTTAGAGAAAATTGAAGAAGCAGGTTACCTGTATCACATAAAGTCTGCACAAGTAGCCGAATTGATTGCTATGATAAAAGCTTGCCAAATTGGGAAGAACTTACGCATAACAGTGTATACTGACAGTCAGTACTGTTATGGGGTTGTGCATGACTTTGGCCAATTGTGGCTACAGAGGGAGTTCCTGACTTCATCAGGTACCCCTATTCGAAATGGGAAAGTTGTTCAGGACCTTTTAGAGGCAATCCAGTTACCAAAGGAACTGGCAGTGGTAAAATATGCTGCTCATAAAAAGAGCATGGACAAAGTATCACTGGGAAACGATTATGCTGATCGAGTGGCCCAATGGTGCGCCAGAGATCGGTATATCGTAAATCCAAAACGAGGGGGGCCAGGAACCAGCTGCCAACTTCAGGTGTTTGAAGAAGTGCCCACATGGGATGAAGTGAAAGAGTGGCAGCAGGCGGCACCTTGGCAAGAAAGAGAGAAGTGGAAGGACGATGGGTGTCGACCAAGGCGTGTGGATGGTGTCATCTTAGGTCCAACTGGTATGCCTGTGTTACCTAGACACTTACTTAGCACAATGGCGAGGTTGATACATGAAGGGTCACACATTGGTAGGGATGCGATGATTCTAGTGTTCCAACAGACTTGGTACAGTAAAAAGTTCAGGAAAGTAGCAGAATCCCTCTGCCAGAGGTGCCTGTCATGTCAAAAGATGAACCCAGGGAAGAAAACTTTGGTGAAACTGGGAAAAATTGGGAGGTCCGGGGGTCCCTTTGTAAGAATACAGGTTGATTTCATCACCATGCCCCGTTGTGAAGGGAAACGATATGTCCTTGTCATGGTCTGTTTATTTTCCAAGTGGGTGGAAGCTTTCCCTACTCCCCAAAATGACGCAAAGACAGTAGCTAAGTGTTTACTAAAAGAACTGATACCTAGGTTCGGGGTGCCAGTCACTATTGAATCAGATCAAGGCTCACATTTTCAGAATGCAGTGATCGACGAACTCTGTAAGGCCTTTGGAATTGCCCAAAAGCTTCACTGTGCCTACCGTCCAGAGGCTTCTGGAGTAGTGGAACAAATAAATGGAACTATCAAAAACAGACTAGCAAAACTGTGTGATGCATCTAAATTGACCTGGGTGAAGGCCCTGCCCCTGGTCCTGATGGGACTGAGAAGTGTTCCTGATCGCAAAACAGGCCTAAGTCCTCATGAAATCATAATGGGAAGAGTGATGAGACAAGCATGGGTGCCAGGAAGCAAACTGTTGAGTATTACTGATGATTTGGTGCTTGAATACTGCAAGAGATTGGGTGACCAAGTGCGTTCTATCTCTCGCCAGATCGGAGAAGACGCCATCCTCAATCCAACGACTCCTCTCCACAAACTGGTCCCAGGGGACTGGGTGAAGATAAAGAAGCATACTCGGAAGAGCTGCCTGGAGCCAAGGTGGGGAGAAAAACGCCAGGTGATCCTGGTAACTACCACAGCAGTAAAGTGTGCAGGAGTTCCACGCTGGGTACACGTCAGCCACACCCAGAAGGTATTACCAGACGAGGAGCCTGAAGCAGAAGGGCGTCCAGCAGAGGACTCTGCAGGAGCCAGACCGGAAGTAGCTAACGACGTACAGCCCAGTACCAGTCGAGCTGCAGAATCAGCAGACGTTGGCCCAAGAATAGTTGATGACGAACTACCGAGAGACCAGCCTGCTGAAGGGGTCCAAGAAACTGAGCCAGAAGTAGCTGAAGACGAGCTGCCAAGCATATGGCCAGAAGAGTGGATTCCATTGATTGATCTCACTGAAGACCCTATTCGAACAAGTGAGAGACTTTGGGAAGGTAGAGAGTGGACTAGTCAGGAAAAGCAAGGCACAGGCGAAGAACCTCAGAATCTTGAGATTCACATCAAAACTGAGGAAGGGGAAGGTCAGACAGGGACAGAGCACGTGATTGATACAGAACAAGTGAATGATACGGAGCCAGTGCCTGCTAAAGAACAAGTGAAGGATACCGAGCAAGTGATCGATACTCCTCCACTGACTCCAGATATCGAAAAGGGACAGACTAAATATAGAGTAATAGTTCGAGCAGAAGAAAGTCCAGAGATCGAAGTGCTTGAACAGGATCAGATAGAATTAGAAGAACGTGTTCAGGAGCAAGAAACAGAGACATTTGAAAAACAAAAACAAGATTCACCTGAACAAGGCCAGATTAGTAACCAGGCAGAAGAAACAGATACGAGACCTGGAATTAGTCAGATAGAAGAAGAAGAAACTGAAACAGAATCGTCAACAGTTAATGAGAACAAAAGGGCAAGAGAAGGAAACGAAGTCCAAGTCCCAACGAAAAGACTTAAGAAAAGAAAACATCTTGAGCCCAGGTTCGTAAAGAAATTGAGACTGAGGATAAAGACAGTGGAAGAAAAACGTGCAGAAGAAAGGAGAAGCGCACGCATAGCTAAGCAACAAGAAGATACCTCCAACAGAAGGAGTGATCGAATAAAAAGACAAAACAAGAAGTGCAAGTCACCTGAATGGACACTTGTGTTGGAAGAACTTGAAGATCTTGATATAACTGACGTAAGCGACGGAGAGCCCGTCCCTGAGTACTCTGACGAAGAGGAAGAAGAGCCACCGTGAATTTGCACAAAGTAAGATACTCGTGTAAAGACACCAAGAGGGGTCGAGAAACTTCTTCTGAGCCAAAATGTCTGATTCAAACGTGAATGGTAGCCCTAGTTGCAGTCGTTGCAAAACATGCTGCAAGGTATGTGTCTGTAGTGTAGTTGTCCTGATATTACTTTGGATACGACTAACAATTTTCATCCCCTTTGCTGTGAGTAAAGATACTAACATTGTCCCTACTGAAATTGTAAATACTGACAGTGAGGAGCTGACAACACAGAGTGTAGCAAGACATGAGAGAGCACTGAGACAAACAAAACAAGACCTAGAAGCATCAGATGAGGGAGGACTACATTATCATGGAGTTAAGAACAAGACACACTTACATGTTTTCGCAAACTTGTTAATACATTATGTAGAGACTATGGAAATTGAAGATTGCTATGTCTGCATGAAGCTACCTACCTCTGTAGCTGAAGGCGTGACATACCATCACTTGCCGTTGACATATGGAATGTCCTGTAGCATTTTAGCTAGTTTATTTTACAAAAGAGGACCGTTACAGTACTATTACTCTAACAATGACGTGATCTTTTCTGAACTTCCTATACGTGGGAACTTGAATCCTGTACATACCAAAAGTGACGTAATAAGATATATGGGAGACTACTTTCTGACTATAGGTAACATTGACATAGCGGACGCACACAGAGATAACTTGACTTGTTCTTTGCGTGAGCAGGAAAAGATGTTCCTGAACATGGCAGAGAAAAGAAGAATAAAAATACAAAAGCAGGCTAATGACGAAAGTCAGAAAAGGCCAAGATGGGCAGAGAACATGGAAGGCACCTCATCTGGTGGGGCGGGTCCTGCTCTGTTGCTGGATTTTGAAAAGAAAGGCAAGCTATGTCTTCACCGCGAGAAGACTAGCTATTATAATAACATTTTCATTGGTTCCAGTGAATGCGAACATAATTACAAGGTAATTGGAGGTTGGGGTTTCAAAAATGGGTCAGAGCCTGTGTTTCCTGGAATTTATTATATTTGTGGGGACAAGGCTTATTTCAAATTGCCGGATCACTGGTATGGAAGCTGCTATTTTGGCATTGTCTTCCCGAAAATATACCATGTGAATGGACTTGCTGGAAGCAATGAAAATACTAATGGCTTAATGCGTAGTAAAAGAGAAAGTATAGGTGAAATTATGGGTAGTATTTTCAGTGCACTGATACCTGGAGTGGGAGTGGTTCTGAACACTCACAGAATTTGCAAATTGTCTACTATAGTGGATGTATTGTCTACTGAGACAGCTCATGGATTTCTGCTGGTCAATACCGAAATGGTTGCGATCAGATCAATGGTTTTGCAGAATCGACTTGCTCTTGATACCTTATTAGCGAAAGAGGGCGGAGTCTGCCGGATGTTGAAGGCGCAACATTGTTGCACTTATATTCCGGATAAAAGTGTACAGCTCAAAAGATATGTGAAAAACATTACTAATTTGACAAAGGAACTCAAACCACTCGAGGTTGATAGTGCCTGGAAGAGACTGGTAGATGGTCTCTCAAATGTAGGTCATTGGTTTGCTAGCTTAGGTAAAGGCTTATTGTTTAAAGTACTGATGCCAATTGGAATTATAGGTCTTATCCTATTCTTCATCTTTGTCTGTTGCAAATGTCGCAAACACACCAGAAAACATCAAGTGAATGCTAGAGGAGTGAAACGAAGTGTGGATGAGATCGAATTGGAAGAAGTGAATGATCAGATATACAAAAAGGTGAAGACTTCTCACCCTACCAAAACTGAAAGAGAAAAGTTGGAACGCTTGCTGGAAGAGATAGAATTATATAAAGTGTGAAAGAAAGTTGGCATCTGGTTCCATTTATATTTTGTGATGATAGTAAATATCATCAAAGAGGGGATTGATGAAGCAAAGCTTCGCATATTTTGCGGACTTGCTGTACTCATGACCCTCGGCTGTGTGTACCAAAGTAATAATTGTGCGTCTTACTAATGTTTATTTTATGTTTAAACGAGGTTTCCAGACGCTTGCCTATGTGTTTTACTAAAATAATTTACTCGAGTCAATTAAAATGTCTGCCGCTTGTATTTAGTTACTGCGCATGCGTCAGCCACACTCACGTGTCCTGACGCGTCTGCAGAGTTGGAGGGAAAATTATGCGCATGCGTAATACATAGCTTGGCCCAATGTGGTACTGCTCGTGCCACTGCTCTTGTCACTGTTTCTATGTAGCTAACATTTAGACTGCATAAGTAAATTTTTATGATGATAAGTTGAAAGTACAACCCTGTGATGTGATTTCATAATGTTACTTCTATGTATTAATTTGTTCTCGCTTACTTTCCATGTACCGCGGGGAATGGGGGTCCGAACTGATTGGGAGCCATATTGAAGGTCTCTTCTGCGCATGATCCTGGAGCACTGAAAGGTGGCAACTTTGGACAGCGGAACTCAGCCAGCTGGCAGCCACAGTCATGATGCTCCTGGGAAAGCCACCTCTGCGCTATGAGAACGGAGAATGTTGCTCCTCATATGATACATTGTAAAATTGCCATTGTATTTCTGCACAGTTTCTCATGGGAACCCCAATCTTGCTAGGCGGTACCCAAATATGTAAAGCATGCATCTAAATAGAGAGTTTTGATTGGTGTGTTACCCAAATCCTACCTTAGGACCAATCCAAATTGAGGGATTCTGACACTTTGCAACATTGGGGGGTGGTACACCGTCCCAAAAGAGTATAACTACCCTGGGTGCACCTAGGGAATTTGTCCGACTTGTCTGGTTTAGCTGACCTGTCACTGACCCATCGTACTCAATAGGTGACTGAAGATACAGAGAGCTGCGGAGCACTCTGTCCGAAATTGACCATAGACTAAGGTTTTACTGAACCTTAAAGTGCTGGCGAAGCACTTTGCTGGGAGTTCGCTGACCCAATCGGGGTCTTGATCGATAGCTGCAGAGAGGGTGGAGCGCAGGCGTTGCTTCCAAACTGCGGGTGCGGTCCTGTCCTGAGCGGTCCTGTCCTGAGGGTTTGCTGTCCTGTCCTGAGGGTCCTGTCCTGATTCCTATTCCGAGGGTATCCTGTCCTGTCCTGGGTGTCCATTCTGCACCTGCTGTCCATTGAGGGGTATCCTTCCTTGAGGGTTTCCTGACTTTAACTGACCCGTGGCCAGGGTTTGGTTTCCACACCAGTCTAGGTAAATACTGCTCTAAATTCTTTAAACTTGCACCTTTCTATCTTTCTGACTTTTGCTTAAATAAAGATACACCTTTGCATATGGTGATTTTTCCATGCTTTTGCCGCAACACTTGAAACGTAAAGTCATTTTGCATATTTTTCTTGATATGTTCCCATGTTACCCTACCTTTTAGAAATCATATTTTGCATTGCATTTTGTCATTTTCTGATTTGGTCTAGATCGGCCTTACTTAAGTTTTCTAAAGATTTCTTGCCTTGAATGCATAGCATAGTTCCTTTGCATCACATAATTGCATTTAAATGATTACCCTGTCTTTATTTCTCTATAGTTACATAATTTACATTATCTTGGTTATTGATTGCCTTATTCTTGTGTATCTTATGCATGAAGAAAACGAACTTTAGATAAACATTTTAAAACTTCCAGTTGTCCGTGGTCATTTACAACAGTATTGAATGTCAATTGAAATTGCATTTTGCTGCCTTTCCTTTTACAGCTAGGCCCCTGATCCGTTGAGGTCATAGGTACCCGTGTCGGTGGATGGTAAGTCGGGTACACTGAGTAATAACGGTAGGGAACACACAATTGGTAGCAGCCCGTGAAGTCGCCCTGTCAATGAGTAGTGTGAATTGAAAGTATATGGGCCCTGAAGCCGGAAACGGCGAAATCATTGGCCGGGTGACCTCGCGCGCTCTATCAGAACCCCAGCGCTTAGGGTTGACCTTTGGGATCTGCCCCACCCCCACAAACCATCTCCACCTTCCCCAGCACAAGTGCGGCTCTGGACTCATGGTGGCCCTGGGCAGGGCAGCGTAGGTAGAGCCCGGCCGGGACCCCGCACCATTTCTTAAGAGCCTCAGGGGCCCCGGCCGGGGCCCACACCATTTCTTAAGAGCCTCAGGGGCCCCGGTTGGGGCCCTGCACCATTTATAAGTGCCTCAGGCCTGGCGTCCCCTGGGGTTTAGCAGGGGCGGCTCTAGGCTCATGGCGGCCCAGGGCAGGGAGCGTAGGTAGGGGGCCCCGGACGAGGGGGTCCGGGTGGGGCGGAGCCCCCCTGAGCTCAGGAACTAGGAGGAATGCAGGCGCAGAGGACAGTGAAGAGGGGGGACTGGGGTCAGGGTGTTTGGAAGTGGAACAGAGCCAGAGGCCGCCAAATCCCAGCATGTGACCACTATGCAAATATGTATCCATCCTCAGAGGATTATTATATTAAGGATATATATTGGTGTGGAGGCCCCTAGGATTTGGTGGCCCTGTGCAGGTGCACAGCTTGCACATTCCTAAGGCCGCCCCTGCCCAGCATTACTCCCCATACAGCGCCCCTCATCCCTCCCCAGACAGCGCGTCACCCCTGGTCCACGGTCTCCTCTACACAACCGTGGGTGCCGCGGTCACCCCTCCACTAGCCCCGCAAGGATGAAGGCCCCCAGTGAAACCCGGCCAGGGCTAGAACCGCCATCAAAGACACCCGCGGCTCCCGAGTCCTCTCCCCATGAGAGTGCGCCAGCCCAGCAATCCCCCAAGGCGGAGGACCGAGCGCCCTCCCCCAACGTCCCCCGTGCCTGTGTGCGGCCACAAGACCCCCCGCCGCTCCGGCAGCACTGCGATCCAAGGCGCGCCCGCCCTCCCCGTGCGCCCCCCCTACTCCAGGACCAGCACGTCTTCTCTTTCCCTCCCCTCCCTCCTCCAACCCCATCCCACTCTCTCTGCTGTTCCTCCGCTCCCTCAAGTGCTGTGTGAGGTGTAACGACAACAGCTTGTTATTTAATTATTATTATTTTTTTACTCCGTGAACTAGTGAGACTGCGAGTCACCATCACTGACAGTTTGCACATTTTCCCTTTGCACAAATCGTTTTCCACAGTGTAACTGTTGACATTGTGTGCACGTTTGCCGTAGAGCCCTGATGGACGATAATGTTAAAATAATCACATCACAGTGGCCATTTTGTTAGGGAGATAGAAACAATCAAACAGCAAAATATCATTTTGCCTGGTCCTCCAAAATTCATTCTTCTGGCTTTTCTTTCTTTCTTTCTTTCTTTCTTTCTTTCTTTCTTTCTTTCTTTCTTTCTTTCTTTCTTTCTTTCTTTCTTTCTTTCTTTCTCTCTTTCTTTTTCTTTCTCTCTTTCTTTCTTTCTCACTCTCTTTCTTTCTTTCTTTATTTATTTCTCTCTTTCTTTCTCTCTCTCTCTCTCTCTCTTTCTTTCTTTCTTTCTTTCTTTCTCTTTCTTTCTCTCTTTCCTTCTTTCTTTTTGTCTTTCCCATTATCCCATTTCCATAGACAAGTACACTGACAGTATTAGCTAGGATCCCAAATTATTTTTAAATGCCCTATATATCAGAATGCAATATAGCACACCATAAACCAGACTATAAGTAGCTCCATATTTTTTTTACAGTCTGCTGCCATTCAAAACGTGCATCAATTATGGGCTAAATGGTAAAGATAACTCTGATATTATAATGTATACTTGATTGATAAAAATTCATAAAGACCACTGTTACCCAGGAATAGGATGTCCTGTCTCTGACATGACTGTGCTTCACAGTCTGTTCGGAAAGACACACATAAACACAACTTTCAGAATGGCTTTATGTAGACACGTAATAAGAGTAAAGCAACATATGATCTGTTGACTGCGGTATCCACACTTACTTATATAATACATAACAAAGGATAGTAATGACCTTAAATTAATTGCATGGCAGGTGCAAGACCCACAAGTTTTAGTTTCTGATTCAACAAGCATTTGCAATGCAATAGGTCTCACATTATTAAAGTTTAAGCTATTAGTATTGCATTATTTAGCAATGCCAATAGCTCAAACTTTAATAATGCAAGACCTATTGCATTGCAAATGCTTGTTTAGCTTGTGGTGATGTGTTACAGGTATTGTGTGCTGGGCACGCTCAGGGATCGGTACTGTTTACCATTCCCATTTGGCCCATATTCACACATCCCCTTTTATTTTCATAATACATAATACACTACACTTTATAGGTCTCCATTACTAAAAATTCGAGCTATTCGTGTTGCATTATTATTTGTTACGCCATAAACTCAAACTTTTACTAATGGGAGACCTATTGCATTGCAAATGCTTGTTACAATTTGCACGCATGCCACCGACACAAATACACATCAACTGTGTTTGATCACAATCTCTTCACCCCTTATAAGTACACATTCTCCGGATATGACTGACTCTTTACCAGCCCTACTTGCATTTAACTCTCCATTTCCTCTCTCTCTCATGAGCTTCAGACAGCACAACTCGGAAATAGGGCCATATGTATCATTGAAATTCGCATTCGCAAACGGCCTTTGCGAATGCAAATTCGCAAAATGATATGTATGAAGGAAATCCCGATGCAAAATAAGGAATTGCAAAATTTGCGATTCCTTATTTTGCGATTGCATTTAAGGAATCGCAAATTTTGCGATTTCTTACATGCAATGTAAGAAGGCAAAAAAATTTGCTAAATGGCCTTAAGGAATCTCAAATTACCACCAACTTCTAGTTGGTGGTAAGTTGCAAATTCCTTAAAAAATGCAAATTATTGCATTTTTCAAAGTGCCATGTGATGCACATACATGCCCTTAGGGCATGTATGTGCACCACATGTGCACCTATGCTTATTTCAGGGGTGCAACAGGGTGTCCTTTGGACACCCCTGCACCCTTGAAATTATTCTCAATTTGCGATTAGCAAATTGCGAATCGCAAATTGAGAGAAAATTCCCATTCCTTCCCATGGGCCTCCTGGCCCATAGAAATAAATGGGAAAGTATTCCTTAATTGCGAATTCGCAATTTGCGAATTCGCAATTCAGGAATCTCAAGAAATCGCTAAACAATTGCATTTTTCTTGATACATACAATTTTGCGATTCTGAAATAGCGAATTCTTAAAAATCGCTATTATAGAATCGCAAAATGGTTCCTTGATACATATGGCCCCATAGTGAGCAGCGGTGGCCTCTCTGTTTGCGAGCCGTGCCATCTGCAGCTCTAACACTGACTCAGAAATTCCCTATGAAATAAACTCATTTTAGAAAGTACAATCCTATAATAAAAACAAGCACATGCAAACATTCATGAGACGACCCATGGTCTTTCGTATTGTCTGGTCATATGTATCAAATCATCCTGCATTAGAATGAAAGAATTATATGGTTTTACCCCCATCCATTTTAAGACTTCGACTTTTCTGAACATCTTCCTTCGCCCTCCTCCACACTCCCCTTCCTTTTACCCAAACCCACCCCAGCTCCACTTGTCACCTGCCTTTATTCCCGCTTCTCCTCCCCCCATACTTCTAGGTCCTGTTCAGGTGGCAGTAGACACAGACGACAAACTACACGAATCTCTTCTTTTTACTTTTCATTTCCCTAAAGACTCGTCTAAGTCGAATTTTACATGTATGTAATTTTTAAGAAATATTTTTTCGAGTTTTCTTTCTTTCCAAATATGAACTTTGATACCAGGTGAATGGTGTTTCTTTAATTAATTGGAAAAAAAAATCCTAAATGTCTCATTTAGTCGAAATATATTAGCTCTGTCATCTTTGATTCTGACAGTCACCAAAAAGACATAGACCTCCCCCTCCTTCAAGTGTTTTTTTATAGATCTTTTTGTTGGAGATATGGCAAAGAACAAAAAGCATGTACACTGGCATGGTCAAATGAAGCAATTTTTCTCAGCGTCAAACAGTCCCCGCGTCCCCTCCCTCCCCACCCGCCATATTACAAACAATAATATTTAATACTGATTGATTGGAGAGCAGTATCTCAGATCTCAGAGCCAGTGCCAGTAAGAGGGGTGCTGGGATTTCCCCTGTAGTCACTCCATTTCCCCCAGATTTTCGTCTTTTTTTGGGGACAACCACGACTGTCGTACAATTATTTTTAAGAAGTATTATTTCTGCACAGCTCATTAGACAGAAATTAATAAGGGACACAATAAAACAGTGGACTTGGATATAAACGCCTATCAAACTTACCGTTCGAAGAAGTTTTCAGTATTTCTTTTTTTATGGGCAATCCACTGAAAGGCGACGGCTTCTTGACGTCAGCAGCACCGAGCAGAGACAGGGAGAGGAAAGAAGCTTGCGCCCTCTCTGTGGATCTGGTTATAATAATTAATGCTTTCCACCCTCATGCAGGTCAATAAGGGAGTACAAATACTCTTTCTATCACACTTATATAGTTGACGAGCACTTGCCCTGGGGTGCTCTGGACAGGACACAGTCAGGCCTGATAGGGCCTGTGAATGTCCAACTGCTGGAAACCCCATGTCCCAGCCCTGGTGCACCATTGTTCTCCAGGCTCCCTATCTACAAGACCCCTTCCCTGTGTCATCTCCAGGGTGATTGCAGCCACTGTTAATAACTTGTTGCATAAAACACACAATAACACACTGAGTATGGCAATCTGCTGGCAGTGCACCAGACTATCAAGTAAGATAAAAACTGTACAGTCTGCGGAATTTTTAAATAATACTGCTGGGTGTCCTGTTTGTGAGAACATCTATTACGGGGGAGTGGTATGGGGCAGTGGCCAGAGCGGCTGACTCTGGAGCGCGGGGCTCACGGTTCAATCACCGGCGGCAGCTCAACTCAGCATCATGTGACTCTGGGCAATAGCTCACTTAATCTCCCCAACGACCCCCAGTGCCTTGACATTTTAAGGGGTGATATGTTGGCACTTTACAAATATGGATCAATATCATTATGCTAGGCAAAGAGCGAAGTGAGTGGGAACTAACGGGAACGGAACTCTTACTCTGCACAGCCGTTGTGGCAGCTCCAGTAGTTTCCTTTTTGTAGTTAATGTCAGTCACTCTAACTGTTGCACTTGCTCCCCTCTTTCAAGATGTTCAAGAGTTATCTAAACTGTACTTTATTTCCAGCTGTGCCATCTCCCTCCTCCTCTCTCGTTCCCTCCATCTTTTTCCCTCTCTCTCCCTCTTCACTCGTTTCACCTCACTAAGTTACTCACAGTTCGAGGACTAGTTGTATATGGGAAGGAACAAAGGGCCAGATGTACGACCCTTTCATTTAGCGCCTTGCAATTTGCGACACATTGCGAGTCACAAATCGCGAGGCGCTAAATGAAATGTACATCAGTGTGTTTACACTGTTTTACGATTCCCAATGGGAACACAAATTGCGAGGCTCATTAATATTAATGAGCCTCTCACAATTTGCGACCCCTTTGGGAATGCCAGCCCTCCCAGGGATGGTGGCCTGCTGAGCTCAGCAGGCCACCATGTCTGGGAATGCTTTTCAATAGAGCAGTTTTTTTTTTAATACAGCCCGTTTTCCTTAGAGGAAAATGGAATGCATTTAAAAATATATATATATGTCTTTGTTTAATTTTTAAGGGCAGGCAGTGGTCCCTGGGACCCCTGCCGGCCCTTAAAAAAATATTTCTCATGCATTTGCAAAGGGGAAGGGTCCCCTGGGGACTCCTTCCCATTTGGAAATGCATTGCCACCTACTTGAAGTAGGTGGTAATTGTGAGTGCGCAATTGCGGTCGCAAAACATTAGTACACTGTTTTGAGACTCCCTATTTGAAAGGGAACGCCCCTTCCAAATAGCGAGTCGCAAAACTTATTTAGCGAGTCGCAAATAAATTGCGACTCACTAAATAGGCTATGTACATGGCCCAATATGTTTTTGCATGCGCAGACGGGTCCGGAAACCCCTTTGAGCATGCAAATACAGGTCGTACATCTGGCCCAAAAAGTGTCATTTTAGGAGAAAGGTGGAACTTACGCCACTCCTAAAATAAAAAAATAAAAACAAATATATATATATATATATATATATATATATTTGTATGGAAGTTACAACTATTTTGGTATTCTACATAAGATTCCTACCAGAAGATGAGTAAAGCTAGAACTTCGGGAGGCACAGTCGTATGTGTAAGTAAACACGTTTACACGTGTAATATAAGTTCACATGAACAAACTCTACACAGTGTAGAAACATACACATTTGTACATTAATCTCGTTTGCAGTGCATTTTCTTCACTTAATCTCCCCCCCCACCCCCACTGCCCCCTCCGCCTCCCCCTACCCCCCGACAAACCCTTGGGAATGATCACAAATGTTAATTTAAGCTCAAAGTTGTCCTCGTGCAAGTTCCAAAGACACATGCAGACACTTGAATAATGTATGCACTAATTTTTCACAGATGTGCACCTGTACGTACATAATTGTAAGTCAGTGGTCACCTCTGCTCACACATATTACACATTTTTTTCTGATGTGAATTTACGACTGGGAAATTCTTTTATATTGTGGCCTGTCATGAAAAACAAGCATTGGCAAGCCAATAGGTATCACTGACAAGAGAGCTATTAGCTTTGTCGATGTGTTTTTAGCGCTTGGCTTTTAATTGCTTTAGCGACGCCTGCGAATTGCCCACTGCTTTAAAACACACACACACAACTTCTGGAAACTGCACTCTTGACAACGTTGCAGCAAGTCACTGGTGTATTTTGAGACCCTCACCAACTTCCCAACCAATAAAGATGAAAATCAAACAAAGAGAAAGAGCAGATAAAAACAGGGAATTATGACCCAAAATAAAGAGTCACTTGAAAGGCTGACACGCCACTTTATCCAATAATAATAATAATAATCCACATTTGTAAACAGGGCCGGCCTTAGGCATGTGCAAGCTGTGCACCTGCACAGGGCCACCAAACCCCAGGGGCCACCACACCAATATATATCCTTAATATATTTATCCTCTGAGGATGGATACATATTTGCGTGGCGGCCCCTGGCAGGGATTTGGCGGCCTCCGGCTCAGTTCCACTTCTAAACACCCTGACCCCCCCCCCCTCTTTCCTGGCCTCCACGCTCTGCCCCACCCGGACCCCCTCTTCCGGGGCCCCCTACCTACGCTCCCTGCCCAGGGCCACCATGACCCTAGAGCCGCCCCTGTTGTAAAGCGCACAATCACCCGTAAGGGTCTCTAGGCGCTGGGGGCCGTCGGGAAGATTAAGCAAGCTATTGCCCAGAGTCACATGGGGCTGGACTAACCTGCCGCCGGAGCCGGGGATCGAACCCTGATCCCCAGATTCCAGCGTCAGTCGCCCTGGCCGCGGCGCCACACCTCTCCCCCGGAAATGTTTTTTGTGCAGTGCATGACGCTGGCCACGGGGGAATTGTGCACACTGTTTTTTATTCCATTGTGTTATTTTGTGGAAGCGAGTAATTTCTTTCACTGAGCTGGTTCTGATGGGGGGTGGGGGGGGGGGGTGGCTGATGGCTCTCCAGCTCGGCTGATGTTATGTGCTGTGTTTTTTGCTGTATTGGTCAGTGCAGCCTTGGACAGTCCTGTGATAAGATATATTTTGGTGTCTTGATGTTGTAAAGTGCCTTGTGGTGATGTGCTGGTGTATGTTGCCTTGTCACGATATATTCTGTATTGTCACCTGAAGTGCTGCTGTGATTTAAACCCTTTTACAACAAGGGGTGGTGATGGACAGAGTCTCTGAATTAAGCAGAGTACTCTCACCCAGTCAAGAGATCAGGGCTAGATCCAACACCGTTTTTTAGCTCATTGCACCATCCCAGTTTCAGAACCTGGCTGTATGCAAATTAGTCTGTCCCTGGCCCAGTGCATCATGGGAACAGGGCAGACCAGACTACAAAAGCCAATTCTTACACTGGGAAGGAAACAAGCTTCCGGGGATCGGTTTCTGGCATTACAGCCGTCTTCGGCCCGGCTTGCTTGAATCCTGATGGTGCAATGAGCAAGGGACTCACATCTGAGTATATCCTTCCACGCTTAGGGTGGACAAAATTATTTACAACAAGGGGTGGTGATGGACAGAGTCTCTGAATTAAGCAGAATACTCTCACCCAGTCAAGAGATCAGGGCTAGATCCAACACCGTTTTTTAGCTCATTGCACCATCCCAGTTTCAGAACCTGGCTGTATGCAAATTAGTCTGTCCCTGGCCCAGTGCATCATGGGAACAGGGCAGACCAGACTACAAAAGCCAATTCTTACACTGGGAAGGTGATTTAAACCCTAGCACTACCTCCCCAGTGCTGCCATCGCGCCCCCACCCGTTTTGCGGAAGTGCCGCACTGCCGCAAAATCGCGGCTGCCGTAAACGGGTTAATTCGTTTTCATGTCATGCACTGTACTCGTGTACGTGATACATTGTGCTTTCATGATGCGTGGTAAATTTTATGTTGAGCTGTGAGCTTGCAGGCAGCTTTTTACATTTTTTTTATTAGATCTGCTGCCTCAAGTGCAGTCTGCGGTCCACCTGGTGCGGTGCACCCAGGCCCTCCTCTGGAGTTCTGGGGGCTGACACAGATGGATACTTCCCCTGGTGCATCCCTGAGTGGGATGGACATTGTTGCAAACACCGAGGTGCGAGGTCAGAAGGGCAGCATCGCAGGGTCCAGAGTCAAGTTCGCAAAGCATCCAGGGGCTTATTTATGAGCCTTTGTGTCACTTTTGCGCCGTCGGTGCGTCAATTTTTGTGACGCACCAGTGGTGTAAAAAATCTGCCTTGTTGCACCATATTTACAAAGTGACGCATTTAGTTAGATGCGCCACTTTGTAAACCCCTGCACCACATTATACCTGCGCCAGGTATAATGTATCCAAGGTAGGTCAGGACAAATATAAATAATTGTAGTTTGATCGTGGAAAAAATTCCCTGACTCGGCTTCTTGTTTGCAGTGTTTTAGATACAGGTGAAAGGGCTCCTTTATAGGAGATTTATTTTTAAAAAAAGGCAGCCAACACGTGTTTCGCCCCCTTACATGGCCGTAGGCCTGGGGCTTCATCAGGGCTGTGTGTGTGCATATACAGAGATAATGCAATGAGTTTTTTCTGACTGTGTTCCTGCCTTGTTTGAAAGAGCATTTTAGGTGAAAATGCTCCACCTACTCAGAAGAGAACTGTAGTTTTGTCTAGTGGGCTGCAACTGTGGGTATAAGGTGGGATGCTGTTGCCTACGTGTTTTTGAGGTCCGCCCACCAAATTGAGTCTTCCTTTATTTGAATCAACAGTGGGTGACTTGCATCCAAGGAAATTTGTGTGAGATCCCCGCAAGGATCCGAAGAAGAAAAGGGCACAGGCTTTCAACATGTCAAGCATGCATGGTAGCCAGGCAGAAGCATCTGCCGTCAAGGTGACCAATTGTACCTGACAGACTCTGCCCCAGATGGTTCAACTTTTGAGAGGAACAGAGATGTAGGAAAAAACACACCTGCTAACTTGAAATTATTTCATCGTGTGAGGTAGGGGTGGGGCTTTGGATGGGGCAGCGCTTCATGCCGAGACTCCTTGCCCCCTCCTCATTGTGACCTCCTCTCTTCAAAATAAAACGCTTGCCAAAGCTGCCACCAATATCCTGGGCTGTTTTCACACCTTTTAATGGACATGGGCTGCTTCGGGCCTCGGAAGCCGAACTGGAAACCCACTCAGAGCAGGAGCTTCCGGCTCACTTTCCCTGTCACCTTGAGATAGTAGCTCCTCGATGACTGTGATGGGAGTCAATATAGTATGACCCACAGTAGCACTGCGTTAGTTGGCAAGTACGAAAAACGCATGCCATCTCTGAACCCTACAATGGATTTATTAACACGGTGCAAGGAAGTGCTCTGCTGGCATCTTGGCTTGGCCTTGTATGGTTGGGTAGGGTTGCCCCATCTCAAAATAAACAAGCATTGGCATAGTCAATAGGTCTCGCCTTTGGGTGTGGGGATACATCCTAGTCCCTTCTGAAGAACCTTTTCTTCAGTGTCAGTGAGTGGGCGTCGGGACAAATTAACCACTAGAATTATTTCTTGTGGGTTTGGCTTCTGGTTTCTATTCCCCTGGCCTGGGTTTCCCTCCATTTTACTCATTTTTCATGTTGGTTGCCTCTTTCCAACTACTTTTTCGACCAGGACAACCAACTATTATAGCCCGGCTACGGCGGCCATTGTTGTTGTTCTCTATAGCATTAACGACCGCCCTACATAGGGCCCTTTCACCACTGCAGCCCGCATACTGATAAAAAAGACCCAGTGGCACCACAGCTTATGTCACACTCGCAGAGCGGGTTAACTAACCAGCTTCTTCCCGCCCCTACCACAAAGGTCCTTGATAACTTTGTTTCTCTGCATCAACACCAACAGAGACCAACACATGCTGACGTCCCCTGTTCCTGCCCCGCCATGCACAAATACACAGTACTATACGGACAACATCGACATCAGATGTCTGTCACCAATTAATGAGGCCACAAATTATTTTTCTACCTGGCACACCCACTGAGCTATTCTTCACAGCTCCAAACGATACAATGGAATAATAATTGATTGGGGCACCACCTAACGTTTTACGGACTGACTAAAAGGTAGAATAAAATATCCCACCCTACTACCACCTAGGCCATTGTCTTTCACCGCATACAGATACTTGTCTATCATGCTTTTTCTATTGACTGTTGGTAACCTTCATCCTTCCATGCGCAGTCCAACACATAGAAGAATAGCCTGATGTGTTGACCACCGGGTACTGTTGAAGCCTGGGTACTTGACACGATTAGGTGAGTCCATCCTGTCCTTCTGCTGCTTTTATGAGTTTCCACATGGGTGTATGACCACTATAGCTCACCTAGGAAGTTCACCACCTTGATTTGTAACTTTTTTGTATCCTCTAGCGCAATTACGTTCACCACAACAGTTTTATGATTGAGTGTGAAAGTCTCCTTGTAGGCAGTGTCAATTACTGTCTGTTTATGTATATGCCTGAGAAGTATTTCTTCCTTTTTCTCCAATTATAGGCAGATACAGAACATTACAGGTACATTGACACATTCGACAATTTTTTCTGCTGTGGTCAAATATATAATCCATAGTTTTATAGTGTAGATAGTTCCTGTTCATCTTTGTTAGGGGTGGTCGGATTTGACCACATAAACGAGTGTTCAACGTAGATTCTCCAGGGCTAAATAGGAGTTCTCCTTTCCGCATTCAAGTTCAAGTTCAAGTTCAGGAATTTATATAGCGCACTACTCACCCAGTGGGTCTCAAGGCGCTTGTGGGGGGGAATTATTATTTATCGAATAGCCAGGTTTTAAGTTCTTTTCTGAAGGAGATGTGGTTCTGTGTAAGGCGGAGGTGAGTGGGGAGGGAGTTCCAGGTCTTGGCAGCCAAGTAGGAGAAGGATCTACCTCCCATCGTGGATCTTTGGATGCGCGGGACAGCGGCGAGGCCTTGATTGGAGGATCTAAGTTGGCGGGTGGGTGTGTAGAAGGATAGTCGAGTGTTGAAGCATTCGGGCCCTATTTTGTAGAGGGCCTTGTGTGCGTGGGTGAGGAGACCGAATGTTATTCTCTTGTTGACGGGAAGCCAGTGGAGGTCTTTCAGGTGGCCGGTAATGTGATCTTGGCGAGGGATGTCCAAAATGAGTCTTGCTGATGCGTTTTGTATACATTGGAGTTTTTTCTGTAATTTGGCTGTAATTCCGGCGTAGAGGGTGTTTCCGTAGTCTAGTCGGCTTGTAACCAATGCGTGGGTGACAGTCTTTCTTGTTTCGGCGGGGAACCAATGGAAGACTTTTTTGAGCATACGAAGTACGTTGAAGCAGGAGGAGGAGACGGCGTTGACTTGTCTGGTCATCGAGAGTGAGGAGTCTAAGATGAAGCCAAGGTTACGTGCGTGGTCTGTGGGTATGGGAGCTGATCCCAGATCCGAAGACCACCATGAGTCGTCCCAGGCAGAGGGGGATGATCCTAGGATGAGCACTTCCGTTTTGTCTGAGTTAAGTTTCAGGCGGCTGTTTTTCATCCATATGGCTACTTCTTTCATGCCTTCGTGAAGATTGGTTTTGGCGGTGTTGGGGTCATTGGTGAGGGAGAGGATCAGCTGGGTGTCGTCAGCGTAGGAGATGATGTTCAGGTTGTGTTGACGCGCGATGGAGGCGAGTGGGCTCATGTAAACGTTGAAGAGGGTGGGACTGAGTGATGATCCTTGTGGTACACCGCAGATGACTTCGGTGGCCTCTGATTTAAACGGGGGGAGTCGGACTCTCTGAGTTCTCCCCGCAAGGAACGAGGTGATCCAGTCCAAGGCTTTTCCTTCTATGCCAATGTTGCTGAGGCGTTGTATGAGGGTGCTGTGACAGACAGTGTCGAAGGCGGCGGAGAGGTCGAGAAGAATGAGGGCTACTGTTTCACCATTGTCTAGTAGTGTTCGGATGTCATATTATCGTATTTCCCTATTAACTCCATGTGGTTTTTTGTGACATTCCCTAAATAGCATGCTGGTTTGTGTTGGCGAACTTAGAGACGCTCCCTAATGAAGTGAAAAGGGAATCTCACCCGCGAATCATTGCTTGGCTTACTGCTTGGTTAGTGACCACGCCCCCTTTACTCAGCGTCCTGCTTAGTGAGGTTCCCGTAGCGTTCTTGGTTCCTGTCTGCCTTCGTGTTCCAGTTTGTTCCTCTGATTTCCTGATTTCCTGAACCCGTGGTATTGTTAGTCCTTGGTTCCCCGTTTGATTCCCGAGTCCCCTTCACTTTCCTTTCCCCGTCTTTTCATAGCCTATTCTGTTCCTGATACTTAGTCTTCTGAGCTCCCGTCCAGTTTCTCCTTCTCCCCGGTGCCTTGCACTATTTCCGCCTTTGCAACTGGTCCGTCCCCCACGCCCTGTTTTCATTATTTGGTTCGTTTTCGAGCCCTTCTTCCCGCTCCGTTCCACTCGGGCTTTTGTTATTTGAGTGGACGGAGGTGTTCTTTGTGCATTAGCTTTGTTGTGTTTGTATTTGTCTACAAGCTCCACTCTGTCTTCAGTTTACGAGTTGGACGCCTGGTGTGTAATCCGTGATTGTCTCGTTGAGTGTACACCCGCTCCGCTCCGTCATAAGTTTCAAGAGTCGGACGTGGTGTGTGTCTTTGTGCGTCTTTGTGCTAGTGGTGTGTTCTATGTTTACCCACTCCGCTCTGTCTTGAGTTTACGAGTCGGAAGTGGGAATTATTGCCGTGTCACTTTGTCCTTAGCTCCATAAGTGATACGAGTTGTCATCTGCGGCTCTGGTGGCCCAGTCTTGCTCTGTTTTCAGTTCAGGAGCAGGACTGGACTTGTTTACCTTCTTGCTTGGAGGTATCCCTTGCTGAGTAGTCATTCCAGGTTCCCTTCATTACCTCCTGGTTCATGACTTTGACTGCTCGCTTATGCCCTGACGCTCACCTGGTGAGGTAAGTGGAATTCTATGTTGAACACTTGTGTACTAATCCTGCAAACTACTAGTGAGTTTAGTACTGTTGTATGTTTGATTCCAGCCATCTCCTGCCATCGAGACTGCAGCTACATCGTCCCTGCTGGGGGAGAGTGGTATACTCCCTGGGAAATTCCCCCCACACTTTTAGAGAGCAACTGACTTTGAGTGAGTTATCTCTTCTCACTTGGGTCATTGCTGTTTGGAAGTGTGTGGGACATTCATCTTTGCTCCTGTGGACATCCATCCTCCTCTACAGGGCAGGACCCTTGACAGAAAGCCAAGCCCACGTATATATTCCACCTGAGCAAAGATGAATACAGACCCGAGTACGGGTATCTCTGAACAAACCCCTTCAATGGGAGAGATCAATGCAGTAGTAACGGCATTACAACAGGAAGTGGCCATGTTACGCACAGAAAATATGAAGTTACAGGCGGAAGTAACCCACTTACAAGCACAAGAGACAGGGGCTGTGGGTGGGACAGGCGCAATTCCCAAGAGAAATTATATTCAACCAGCCCGTTTTTCTGCGCAAACAACCATGATCAGTCCCCCTGCTGATGCATCCAACGTAGTCCCTCCTGTCCAAGTCACCGTCCATACACCTAGTCCCGTTCCCTTGGCTATGCCAGAGAGATTCACAGGAGATAGTGCAAAATGTAATAGTTTCATGACCCAGTGTCATCTCCAGTTTAAGTGTAAGCCCGCTGCCTTTCCAGACGATGCCTCAAAAGTAGCATTTATTATTTCTTATCTAGGAGGAAACGCCTCAGAATGGGCAGTCCCTCTGGTAGAAACTGACGATCCCTTGTTATACAATTACAATGATTTTCAGCTCAAGTTTAGAAGTCTTTTTTCCAAACACGCGTATATGCAAGCCAGTGACAACGCCCTGCTTAATTTAAAACAGGGGTCCAAAGATCTCCTCACATATATAACGCAGTTCAACCGGTTGTTGGCCGAAACTTATTGGCCTGAAGAAAAAAGAACCTCGTTATTCTACAGAGGATTATCTGATGAATTAAAAGACATACTGGCGCAAATAGTAAATCCGCCTGAAGATTGTCCCTCATTTATTGAGCTTACGGTAAAACTGAATTATCGACTCCAAGAGAGAAGAGGAGAAAAGACTCGCATCGGATTTCCCAAGTTGGTGGTACAGAGATCCGACAAGAAGGAGAGTAAGGACATGCCTGAGCCCATGCAGATTGGTGGGGTGAGAGGCCCTATCTCAGAGGAAGAAAAATCCAGAAGAAGGAAGAACAACTTGTGTTTATACTGTGGCAAGAGTGGCCATTACGCTGGAGACTGTCCCAATCGTCCTTCTATTCCTTCCAAAAAGATAGCCAGTGTTCAGGAAAACTATCAAGCTTGAGGAATGAGGAGATCGATTCTTCAAGTACATCCCTTTTTCAGATCTCACTAAATCAAAAGACTTTGCCTAGACCAGTGAAACATTTCTTATTGAATATTACCCTCGTGATCACCAATCAAGATAGACATAACATGTCTATACTCCTAGACTCAGGAGCGACTGGAAATTTTCTGGACATACAGTTAGCCCATAAGATGAACATACCCTTCGTGTCAAAAAAGAGGCCCGAACCAGTGAAGTCAGTGGATGGTTCTGAACTATCATCAGGGTTGATTAGTCACCAGACACCTCCCCTTCTCGTGGTATGTGGTAATGGGCATTCAGAACAGATAATCTTTGACCTGATAGACACTCCTAATTTTGGAGCTATATTAGGAGTGCCGTGGTTACAAACTCATAATCCCACGATTGATTGGATAGAAAGAACAGTGACACTGAAGTCGCCCTATTGCATGACTCATTGCTATCAAGAAGCCAGTGATAGTTTACACCCTTTGTGTTGCACCGTCCAGTCCATAGCGGTGGCATCGGTGGTACAAGAAATCTATTCAGAATTCAAAGCCGTGTTCAATGAGGAAGAAGCAACTAAACTACCACCACATCGTACGTACGATTGTCGTATTGACTTGACACCTTGGGCGGAACTTCCTAACAGTAGGATCTACGCTCTGACCGCAGCCGAAACTGAATACTTAAAAAACTATCTGGATGACATGTTACAAAAAGGGTTCATCAGACATTCAACATCCCCGGTGTCCTCGCCTTTGTTTTTTATCCCGAAACGGGAGGGTGGCTTGAGGGCATGCCTTGATTACCGGGCTTTAAACAAGATTACCATAAAGAATAAATATCCATTGCCTCTCATCCCTGTCCTGTTGGACCAAGTGCGAGGAGCAAAAATGTTCACCAAGATAGACTTAAGAGGAGCCTATCATTTAATTCGGATCAAATCGGGCGATGAATGGAAAACTGCATTTCGCACTAAATTCGGATTATATGAGTATTGTGTCATGCCCTTCGGATTATGTAACGCGCCAGCCACGTTTCAATATTTCATCAATGAAGTACTACGAGAATGTCTTGATGTCTTCGTCATCTTGTAGATTGATGATATTTTAATATATTCACAAACCGAAGAAGAACATGTGGTACATGTCAAAAGAGTGCTGAGAAAACTGCAAGAGAATTCCTTGTTCGCCAAGTTGGACAAAACCACCTTTCACACTGATACCATCGATTTTTTGGGTTTTGTAATATCACCCCAAGGGATTCATATGGATCCGAAGAAGACGAAGGCGTTAATGGAGTGGCCCAGTCCAACCACAATCAAGGAAGTGCAGTCCTTTCTAGGATTCTCCAACTTCTATCGAAGATTCATTGATCACTTCTCGGACATCATCGTACCTATAACTAAATTGCTCAGGAAGGGTACCAAGTTCTCCTGGAATGAAGAAGCGGAACAGGCATTCCGCAAACTCAAAGATAAATTCATGTCTGCCCCCATTATTCGTCATGCCGACAACACTCTACCGTTTTTTCTGGAAGCCGATGCTTCACAAACAGCCGTTGGAGCTGTCTTATCACAAAGAGACCCGGGAACTGGGCAACTACATCCTGTTGCGTACTTCTCTAAGACTCTGCTTCCTGCCGAGCAAAATTACACCATAGGCGAAAGAGAACTCCTTGCCATCAAGCTATCCTTTCAGGAATGGAGACATTACCTGTTAGGATCTCCACACGTCATCACTATTTTTTCTGACCATCGGAATTTACAGTTCTTCAAATCTGCCAAAGCCCTTACACCCAGGCAGATGCGTTGGGTGTCCTTTTTTAGCGAATACGATTTTATAATCACTTATAGACCTGCAGCCTAACATGGCAAGGCCGATGCTCTCTCAAGAATAAACAGTGCTATTGTAGAGCACACTAACAATGCACCTCCCATCATTCCAGAACATAAAATCATTGGAGCAGAAGAACATCATTCCAAGTCCTTTTTGGAAACCTTAAGAGAACAATACGCCTTGATCAATGAACAAGACTGGATGAAGAATGCACTGAATACAGTCAAAGAAGGATTGTATTTCCATGACAACCGTTATTTTGTATTAAGTTTGTTGGTTTTCCAGTAAGAATGGAAGAAACATTATTTTGCATCAAACTCAGGTTTAGCATTCACTTATATAAAATGGAGCAAAAGACATTTGTCTTCCTCCTTATTATAAAAAATGCAGGTAAAATAGAGAAACTTAGGGCCTGCTTTAGGTTTGGAAGACAGCGTATTCTGTTGCAAATATAATGGAGTATCTGGCAAAAATCTGTGGTCGGGTGGGCAGTCCTTAAGTATTCTGGTGGCGTAGCCCCATCGGTTCTGTTGACGGAATAGTTTGTCCGAAGGCCTGACGGAGCGGCAGTCATCTACTGAAAGATATTACACCGCAAGCCCTAACTTCAGTGGACAGTGCGATGTATTTCCTATCCTGTCCGTGAACTCCCCCCAAAAAATATTCTTTTTTAAAACCTGAACCAATGGGGGCCGCTCACCAAATGTTGAGTGCAGTCAACGCCACTGGGACCACTGGGTGGGAGGTCATTTCTAAATATGGAGGGCAGTTGTTTGTCAGGGAGGCGGTGGTAATGTCCTCCGCTACGCTAACGGACTGTACACAGCCCGCCGAACTCTAGATCCGCCCCAGAGTCCGCCTCTTTTCTGTGCCTTTATGCTTTAACCTTACTTACTATGGACTTGCAACTTACTCAAGGGAGATAATTTAGTTAATCTTTTGCACTAGTGCGATCTTTACGCGGGAGTGCATGAACTATACGCACCTCAACCGTTGCCTAGTGGAAATACTGAAATAAAACATTGATTGGCAAAGTAACAAAAACAGCATTTCTGACTGTTTGTTATTTCATGTTTTAGGATCTAATTCAGAGTTTGGTTGAAGCGATACTCAGTAACAAACGTGACCATCTCTCTGCTGTATTATGAGTGCCATGGAATAATACTTGCGGTACGGAGGACAGGATATCCGGGCTACCCGTCATGTTTGTGAAGGAATATCCCACCCACTGAACTCCTAATCAGTCCCTTACTCTGGAACTATAAGTGTACTAATTCTACAGAAAAAAACCCTCAAATAATGCTGCCTGCTTTACAAGAACAAAAGTATTGATAATAAGAGACATGGCTTTACTTTGAATATGTCTAGGTATTTTACTAGATAGTCAAAAGGTATTACTGCACTAAACGTTTAAAGAGAAAGTAAACCTTATAAGCACAGTGGATAATTTATAAAGGAGGCATAGGTTGACGAGAATGAAATAATGAGCTAAGTGGGTGTGTTTCAGTCCAAAAAGCATGTCAGAGTTTTTCTTTCACAATGTTCACAAGGACTCTTCAACTCTAGGCAAATATTAACTAACCTTCATTGGCAAAGCTCAAAGCAGTACTGGTACCTCACCATACATAGGAATATTTGTTTTGCCCGACTGCAGTAATTTAACGCCATGTGTAGGTGGTATACTAGTCCTACTACCATCCCTCACGTTATGGAAGCCCCAGCTCTGAAGTTATTCCAACTGTCCAGTAATTTCCCCAATAATATATTTGGAATTAAAATGTATTAATAGGGTTCAACAACTACATTGTCTACTAACTCATATGTCAAGTTTTTCCAATTCAGGTAATTTGCTGGCAACAAGGGTCTATTCCAATTTGTGGTCCCTTGGACTTCATTTCTTGACAAAACATAGTCCCACATGGAGACTTCATATATTTCACCAACGTATTGGTCTTCAGCGGGTAGCTTAGTCCTTCTCATCCCAAGCTTAATGCTTGGATTCCCCTGAATGACATATCCTTTGCTCAAGCTTTTCCTTGTAAGAGACCGCCTGTCCACCCAGAGCCGTGCAGTTCCATTTGCAGATTCCCAGCTGAAGCACAGATACACATGCTGGTTGATGACTTCCGGTGGGTAGAATTCTGCCCACTCGTCTCCCACAATCAGGATGTATGACTTGGAGTTGCTTTTCAAAACAGTGATCTCAGAGTTATAAGGTGGATCAAATTTGATCTCGAATAGGCTGTAACCCTTTGATCTGTCTGTAATGGTTATTATACATAGTGTGAAACTGTGCAGCGATTCCTCCTTCAGCGGCTTCAGGACCACGTGGGATCGACCAGTATCCTTTCGGAAAACAAAGACATCTCCAGTCATGTCTGTAAGGAAATAATTAGACAGTAACTATCAGGCAGGTAATGCTCTACAGTATTACACAATTCTTGCTTTCTATAGTGCATTGGGTTAGCTAAAAAGGGTAGGGATACTTGTGAGAGCAGGTGAGGACAGTGAATCACTGATTGGTTAACATTACATCCTACTTCACTATCCACAATGCGGAACCACTCTAGTGTGCTGGGGAACTCCACTCATGAAGCTCAGGCTCCGCACCGAACGGTCTAGGCGCCTCGTGAATCCCGGATCCTACCTGGCTACAAAGTATCAGTTATATTACAATAATTCAAGGAGATTTGCTACATGATGTGTAACAAATGTTTGTTAACATTGGACCATACCATTACATCCTTGAATAACCAGTTGTTGATCACAAATGCAAAAAAAGACAAAGGTTGTGGAGTAAAGATGGACGTCAAAGGGAAGAAACAAGTGCACCATTCGATCCATTCGATCCAGGAAGATTCTAAAGGCTGAAAGAACCTGGGCTGGATCTTCATAAATGCAGGCAGCTAAAAACAGTAGGTTTGGTTGCATCAGACAGGTGGACTAGATGAATAAAGCAGGTGTTTCGACTTATTTGAAAAGGAGGCCTGGCTTAATAAATCTTGGGGTGTTGGACTAAATAAAGTGGAAGATTTGACTGATTAAGGCAGGAAGCTAAAATTCATAACCTAGACAGTTGACTATGTTTATTTTGCTACTTTTTTGCAAGAACTGAATATTTTCATAAGAAAGTTTGTACATAGTATCAGGACACAGTACATAAGAATATAAACCGATAAAGAGTTTTCATGGTGGGAGGTTAGAATCTTTCTGGCAAGTCTAGACTCAAGCATTCCAATGAATATAAACATCACAATCAATAATTGTAGAAAGCTGGCCTTGTATATAGTGTGCACAGAATCCAATGGAATCCCAAAGGTAGGCCGAGGTAAAAGTAGATAGCACCTTACTATCTATTTGTGGTAGTGTGGGCGAGCAGTAAGGTTATATCAAAGGGTAGTGTTAAGCCTTTATTGTACACACTCAGGCAAGAAATGATTTCACACACTCAAAAGACTGAAATCTGACCAATCTGTTTGCATAACAATATCACTTAGTTGTATTTTATTTTCTAGAACTAAGCCAGGCCTGTAAGGGCAATTGTACTTTAAAAGAATACTGCAGTTGAATAATGTTTGAATGCAGTTGAATGCAATGGGATTGGTTACAGGTAAGTTGTTTGTTTGTAAAGCAGTTTGAATTACTTTTCTGTTACTTTTCAGATCAATTTTTAAGATACTTTCTCTACTCAATGTGATATGCCTAGATATCACACTGCAACATTTCCTAGAGGAAAGGTAAGTAAATCAGTTTTTGTGCATTTGCAGTTTCTTAGGGTTTCATACAAACCAACTCCACATATAACTTTCACAAGAAAGCCTTTCAATGCAGTCCTACAGGAGAAAACAATGTTATCGACTTAATGGTAAATACTTAGGCGTTGGTTTTCTTGGGTTAGAACAAGGGTTCCCCCAGGGTCAAGGATGTACTCTCAAACTCTCAAAATGACCTCAGCGGCACTAAGGTGGCCGGATGCAGAGTGCTGAGGCACAGTGTTATCCAATGGGGGATAGGAGGCCTCCGTATGGTGGCTGCTCACGAGTAGGCCACAAGGTTGTGGGAGCAAAGCTCCTGGTGTTAGGCTCAAGGGAAAGTGGTATCCGATTTAGCACACAAAGTGCACGGCAGCGGTAACCAGCCTTTCATCATTCTGAGGTTGATAAAAGGAGTAACAATAAACATCTGTTATTTCAACACCAAGATATCTTTCTGGGTGAACTTCCTTTATACAGATATACTTGTTGCGTTCTGAATGAACTTCCCAGGCACTTATAAATGCTGAAACAAACTCAATTGTAGGTTCAAAGCTGCATATCTCATCCTTCTGTCAGATCAGTTCATCTTGCTGAAAACGTAAACTTAAGACTAGTTTTCCCATGTTTACTCAAGTTTAGAAACCACAGTGATTGAAGAAGCAACATTTGCGCTCTTCAAGGAGTACTTACAAGACTCTGTACACAAATATTTACATTAGCGTTAGTAAGGATGAGTTTACATTTATATTCAGCAATATTATAAGTAGGTCTGAGCGAAAATGTATTTATGCAGATGCAATTGGAGTAATTTTGCATTACTCTTGTGACATGAGATTCCCGAAAATGATGCGATTATGCACATAATTCAGAGTAATTTGGGGTAAAAATGCCGTCCACAACCACACAGGAATAGAGGACGGGCGGCTACTGACTGCTGCTGTTTGTGTTCTGTTGCATTTAGCGCTATTTTCTTAGAGTAGAAAATATTATTTCCACGACATACATCTTATGGAAATATACACAATACAATTACATCATATAGTAAAATAAATGCATATTACAATTGCATTACTAAAATCCTCTTAGCTTATCAACTGTTTTTCATTTGAGGTCAATATAGAAACCCTTTATTCCCTACCATAGTCCATACTATGAGTATCTGATAAACAAAAAACATTTTATGCGTTTACATGATACATTCAACGTACAATACCAAAACATTTCAAATTTCTGGTTTTGTATGAGCAATATATATCCAGCAATTGTAACCACAATATCAAACGGTTTCATAGCAAATAAAGTGACAAATGCTTCACTGCGTGATCTAACTCCAGGCCTCATGAGTGATGGGTGCAGTATCCTTTTCCTTTCGCTCAAAAAGAAAATTCCTTGTAGCAGTAATTGGGTTAATGAATACTTCTTTTTAAGGGGCAAGGTCTGCGGCTCAGTCAAAGAGACAGGTCTTGAGGTCCTTCCTGAATTGCTGCATTTTTAAAGTGCAAATGCAGCAACCATTGTTTTGCAAAAAACTCTTTTTGGATCAAATGATTCTCCACCCAAGATCAATACCAACCCGAAGCTGGAGAATAGAACAGCCCAGGTGCCTGTCCGGGACCTGACACGGATAAGGGGACCGGAACCCCATTCCAAGGTACTCCAAAGAATGGGCTACAGAACTTTTAGAACCCAGATAACATCTTGCATCAGCCGCGGAAACCTAACATAGTTCTACCCTTGAAGATTTTCTTCAGAACATTTGCCCTCAGAATATTTTCACTCAGAAGTATATCAAACCCCAGACCCATTTTTTCCAAGTTCGCGATAATTGATCGTAGACAGCCTACTATGCTGCATCATCATATAGGACAATTTTTCATTGTTGGCTTCTTGAATTATGCCATGTACAAATCTGAGCGAGCGTGACCTGGCTAACAAGGTCCAGGAGTCGTAGACTCAGAACCGTCACCATCAAGCTGCCTGGGAGCCCCAGGAGGGCGTCTATTATATTGGCACAAAATGCATCTGCTGGTGAGGCGGCATTTTGCGCTTAGAAACTATATGGTGGGATAAACTCCTTGCATAACTTTGCAGTCATTTTGTATGATACGCTGCAACAATTTATGCGAGTTACGCCAACCCCTAACAATAGGAATGGCAACTGTAGAGGTATAGTTATCTCAGGCGATCAGGATACATGCAAGATAACCAGAGGGATATTATGAGTTGGTTCTATAATATATAACCTTAGGTGTGAGGTTTGTTTTCCGAGAAAGTAAGAAACAAGTGGGGAAAAAGTGATTTAGGTTCAGAGTTTTCATGATGCATAAAATGGAGTGTAGGAAGGAGCAATGCAGCATTGGTATTGGCTTTCAGTGTTCTTAGAGTATGTTGGTGGGCCGCCTGGAGAGAGTGCAGAGTGATGGTTGGTATGAGTCGGTGGAGTATTTCTTGACGGCCCTCTGCCATTGATGACTGCGGGATTAGTGTGTGGCATAGAGTTGTGAATTATGTCCTGCGGGGACACTAGTGCCTCTATAGCATTATTCAGAGCTATGGCTACATTGTGTAAATCCCGGATAGTCTTGTGTGCCCATTTTCGGCTCTTCCAGCCAACAAGGAGAACAAAGAAGTATCCTATGTGAACATGTGAGCCCTGCCTTGTTAGTACAAAAATATGTGGATTACAATACTGTATCACTTGTGCGAAGCAGTGCATAATTTGAGCTGGTGGTTTCCGGTGCTCAGCACAGGCATTTAATTGTCAATACCGGCACCTATGACAGCTGCCACATGGTGACGCTGTTTATGTATTTTAAGCATGAGCAGAATAACAGTTTTAAGTCCTTAATTCTCTTCCTGACCCTTACTATATCCTCCCCGCCGATCGCCCTGAGGGGAAGACCGGCGGTGGAGTGGCTATGATAGTCCGCTCCGACCTTCAATTCCAATCCCTTCCCACCCTCCTATTTCATCAGTTGACTTTTTGGTTGTTCGCTCTTCTAATCTTGCGACCCCCCTCACCGTTGTGCTCCTCTATCGGCCCCCTCAGACTATGCTTCACTTCATCCCGGCTATACAGGAACTGCTGGCCACTCTTGTAATTAACAACTCTGCTGTTCTTCTGCTAGAGGATTTCAACTTTTGGCTGGGTGACCCCCATGAGGACGCTATGTCCAAAGACTTTTCTGATACTCTTCATTGTATCAATTTTATCTCTCATATTTCTCTCCCCACCCACATTCATGGTCATACTCTTGACCAAGTCTGGTCAACCAATTTATCTATTTCTACCCCTACTATATTGCCCTGTGTCTGGTCAGACCACTCCCTGATTTCATTTTCTGTACACTTGGGCGAGGTCAACTCTCCCCCTCCTCCCAAAAACATCTGGGCCCGCAACTGGAATAGGGTGGACCTAGCTGCATTAGGCCACTCACTAGCCTCCTCTGCCCCTGTCCTGACAGACACTCCTCCCAACATGCAGGTAGCCTTTATCAACAACTGCGTATCAGAGGCATGCAATCAAGTTGCTCCACTCAGACGGGTTAGAATTTGTCGCCCCCACGACGCCAACGGATGGTTTACCAACGCCCTTAAATCCCAGAAATTGACGCTTAGGCAGGCTGAGCGACACTGGCGACGCAGATATTGCCCTAACCTTAAGGCCCAATACCTGTCCCTCCTTCGGGCCTATAAAAATGCTATAATTACCGCCAAACTGGAATATTTTTCCCAGAAAATTCATCAGGCAGCCAATAGGCCCAAAGAGATCTTTACGATTGTACATGAGCTAGCTGCCTCTGACAGAGCTGCTCCTAAGCCTATCCCCTCTCAATCCCTCTGTGATGCTCTCAATGATTTCTTCGTTGAGAAGATCATTACCATCAAGCAGAATATACCCCCCGGCTTCACCTCTCTTTTCCTGCCCTCCACTGCCACCGCCCTCCTCCACCCTTGACCAATTTCCCCTGATCTCAGAAGAAGTTTTCCGCATCCTGCTAGGGAAAGTTAAAACGGGCTCTCCCGCGGACCATTGTCCGGCCCACATTCTGAGGGAGATCTTTTCCTGCTGCCCGGTACCTCCTGTCACCGTCCTTAATACCTCCATCACCTTAGGAGTTGTACCTGATTCGTTTAAATCGGCCATGGTCATCCCTATCCTAAAAAAATTGGGCGCCGACCCTACTCTACCCTCCAACTTTAGGCCCATTTCCTTGCTCCCGCTCCTGGGTAAGATTCTGGAGAGCCACATCACTTCTTCTCTCTCCACTTACATTGAGGCTAATCATCTCCTGGCTGCCCATCAGGCGGGCTTTCGACCTGCACATTCGACGGAGTCCGTTGTCCTCTCCGTTGTCGATGAGCTCAGACGCAGCGCCGACACCAATTCCCCACAGGCTTTAGTACTCCTTGATTTGTCCGCCGCCTTTGACACGGTCGACCATTCTATTCTTCTCGACCGTGTCAGCGGGGCTGGCTTGCGGGGGTCGGCCTTAGCCTGGCTCACCTCTTTTTTAGCAGGCCGCATGGAGGCTGTCCGGCTGGAGGGCTTCCTCGCCCCTACCCGCCCTGTTTCCTGTGGGGTACCCCAGGGTTCATCCCTCTCTCCTCTTTTGTTTAACCTATACATATACCCCCTTATTGTTGCTTTACAGGACATGGAGGTCACGGCATTCAATTATGCCGATGACCTCCAGCTTATTTTCAACCTCTCCCCTTCCCCTGATTCAATTTCCAAGGTTCATTCCACCCTGACCTTCCTTTACAACTGGATGAACCTCAACCAACTGAAATTGAATCCGGATAAGACGGAGTTGGTTCTTATCTCCGGTCTCTCTAATCCTTGGTCTTCCGCTTTCTGGCCCCCTATTTTTGGTTCCCCCCGTCTCCATCTGCTTCCGTGAAAACCCTGGGCATACAAATTAGCCAAGACCTCTCTATGCGCCCTCAATCAGCGCAGTGGTCTCCTCATGTTTCCTATCCCTCAGGACCATTCGCAAAATCTTGCGGTACTTTTCTGCTGAAGCCCTCAAACTCATCATCTTGGCGATGATCCTATCTCACCTGGATTACGGCAACGCCCTGTATGTCGGCATCCCAGCGTATGAGCGCCGTCGTTTGCAGCTCATTCAGAACCAAGCGGCCCGCCTTATCCATAGGCTTCCTAAATCTTGCCATATTACCCCCCCTGCTAAAGGCCCTCCATTGACTTCCCATAATGGAACGTTCGCTCTTTAAGATGGGCTGCTTGATCTTCATGTCCCTAGCCGGCACTTCCCCTGACTTTTTTAGGTCCAAGATCAATGTGTACGTTCCCGGTAGGAACCTTCGCTCATCCACCCAGTTCCTCCTTGCTGTTCCTCGCTTCCGGAGGAAGACATTTGGGGGCTCCAGTTTTTCAGCCCTTGCTCCCCTTTTCTGGAATGCACTCCCTTTCGCGATTAGATCCACTCCTAGCTACTTGGATTTTCGAGCAGCTCTTAAAACCCACCTCTTTTCCCTAGCATACTCCTCTTAATTTTTTTCCTCCTCTCTCCTCGGGGCCAGTTTTTTTCTGTAGCACCAAGAAACCGCTTGGTAGTAAACGCTTTACAAAACCCTTCCAACTTCAACTTCATACATTAAAAACAACGAATAGCTGCCGCCCAAGCCATTCTTATAGAATTGGGGGGCCTTGAACAGTCTGAATTGTCACACTTGTGGTCATCCGATGTTTAGCAGTTGTGTAGGTATGTCATTAGCAGTGCTGGTAGGGGCAATGTGTGGTACAAGCTGCTGTGGCCTGCTGAGGAGGGCCCTGGCACCTATTTATGTCCAAATTAAGCCCTGGTGTGAAGACAGCAGTGCACTTAAACCAGGAAGTTTCCTTCAAGTTTAATATTTGCAGCAAATAGTACCCTATTCATGTCAGTTGTTGAGATATATCAGAAGATTAAAACATTTCCTATATTCTTAATTGGCCAGTCTACCCCTGCCTAGCCTGCCAATGCCCAGTAATTGCTTCACCTAGCAGCTGAACTATGTGGTTATAACAGTAGCTGATGAAATATGCCCTGTGGTTTGCATCAGCACCTTAAAAAGACTAAGATGATTTAAGTTCTCATAAAAGCACTCAGTGTTGAAGCTCTTCAGCTTGCCCGTACCTCTTTGTACAAAGCCCTCCAAGCTCCCAAGGATGCTGAGAAGTACCAGGGCGCAGTGCATCGTCCTGTCCATAACGACACCACCTGATAAAAAGAAGGAAAATGGGTAGTTAGAGTCTTCGAAACCATTCATAAGTAGTTAACATTGCACCAAACCTATACAATCCGCGAACAATGCCTGCAAACTGAAGGGCGCCCTAGGACCAGTCCAGGACTCAGTGGACTAATGTAAACTGATTGCCCCCACCCAACAGAATGTGAAGAAGGGCCCCTGAGTCTTATATATCTCACAAATATTCACAGGCCTTGGGCGGAATGGGGCCCCTCTGAAAGATTTAGGGGCCACACTGGCCCCCAGGGGATGCTGGATCTGGTGGCTTAGTGGACTAATGTCTCCACTGTAGGGGCCTTTGTATGACCTCATGGTCACAGGTTCAAATCCCGGCGGGTCCACTCAGCCTTTCATCCTTCTGAGGTCGATGAAATGAGTACAGTTGGGTAACAATAAACATCTGTTATTCAGAGCCAAGATACCCTTGGGTGGACACATTACTCCACTCAGCCACTGGGCCCGGCTACCCGCAGACCGATTCCCACCACTTCTGCAATGCATTCTCCTATTTCTCCAAATAGCCCAGCACAGTGGGGCATGCCCATGCAGTGGCGGCTCCTCCGCCAAGTCATGCGCACTGGGCATGTTCTCCACTGGGCTGTGCTGAACTTCTTCCTTCTCCCTCCTCCACATTCCCCTTCCTTTTACCCAAACCCACCCCAAATCCACTTGTCGAGTTCCTTTATTCCAGCTTCTCCTCGCCCCCTACTTCCGGGTCCTGTTCAGGTGGCAGTAGACACAGAAGACAAACTACACGAATCTCTTCTTTTTAATTTTCATGTCCCTAAAGACTCGTCTAAGTTGAATTTTTCATGTATGCCATTTTTAATAAATAGTTATTCGAGTTTGATACCAGGTCTCTGGTGTTTCTTTAATTCATTGAAAAAATTTCACATTTAGTCTAAATATAAAGCTTAGCTCTGTCATCTTTAATTCTGAAATTCACCTGAAAGACATAGTCCTCCCTTCAAGTTTTTTTTTTATAGATCTTTATATTGGAGATATGGAAAAGAACAAAAAACATCACACTGGGTGTACACTGGCATGGGCATTCAAAGCAAATCTTCTCAGCGCCAAACAGTCCCTGTGTCCCCTCCCTGCCCCCCACCCCCCCACCCCCCCATATTACAAACATCAACATTTAATACGGATTGATTGATGGGCAATACATCAGAGCCAATGTAAGAAAGAGGGGGTGTTGGGATTTCCCCTGAAGTCATTCCATTTCCCCCAGATTTACGTCCATTTTTGGGTCAGCCACGACTGTCACACAATTATTTTTAAGAAGTATTATTTCTGCACAACTCATTATACAGAAATTAATAACAGACACAATAAATCAGTGGACTTGGATATAGTGCCTTGACGCCCTTGGGCTAAGTTTATCCCTCTATAAATTCAATATTCATTCATTCATTCATTCATAAACTCTTATCAAACTTACCGTTCGCAGAAGTTTTTAGTATTTGTGTTTTTTATCGACAATCCACTGAAAGGCGACGGCTTCTTGACGTCAGCAGCAGACAGAGCAGAGAAAGGGAGAGGAATGAAGCTTGCGCCCTCTCTGTGGATCTGTTTATAATAATTGATGTTTTCCACCCTCATGCAGGTCAATAAGGGAGTACAAATACTCTTTCTATCACACTTATATAGTTGACGAGCACTTGCCCTGGGGTGCTCTGGACAGGATACAGTCAGGCCTGATAGGGCCTGTGAATGTCAAACTGCAGGAATCCCCACGTCCCAGTCCTGGTGCACCATTGTTCTCCAGGCTCCCTATCTACAAGGTCCCTTCACCTGTGCCATCTCCAGGTGATTGCAGTCACTATTAGTAACTTGTTGCATAAAACGCACAATAACACACTGAGTATGGCCTTCTGCTGGCAATGCATCAAGCTCTAAAGTAAGATAAAAACTGCACATTCTGCAGACTTATGAAATATTACAGCTGGGTGCACTGTTTGTGAGAACATCCATGACAAGAAAGAGGTGTGGCGCAGCGGCTAGAGCAGCTCAGCATCGTGTGACTCTGGGTAATAGCTCCCTTAATCACCCTGAAGGCCCCCAGCGCCTTGAAATCTTAAGGGGTGGTATGTTCACGCTTTACAAATAGGAATTATTCTTATTATGCTAGGCAAAGAGTGAAGTGAGTGGGAACTAACAGGAACTGAACTCTTACTCTTCACAGCTGTTGAGGTAGTTCCAGTAGTTCCCTTTTGTAGTTAACGTACACCTCAGTTAGTCTAACTGTTGTACTTGCAACCCTCTTTCAAGAGGTTCAAGAGTTATCTAAACTGTGCTTTATTTCCAGCAGTGCCATCTCTCCCCCTCGCTCGCTCTGTCTTTTTCCCTCTCTCACCCTCTTCTCACCTCACTATGGGCCAGATGTAGGAAGCCAAATTGCGATTGCAAATGCTGAAATTTGCATAATTTCGGCGTTTGCGATCGCAACTTGACGGTGTGCAATGTGGGTAGGCAAATACCCTCTCTCAAAATAAAGAATCGCAAAAATTGCGATTCCTTATTTTGCGCAAGCATTTAGGGAATCGCAATTTGCGATTCCCTAAATGCTATCCTACTAGGCATCGCAAATTGTGATAGTGCCTTAAGGAATCGCAAATTACCACCAACTTCAAGTTGGTGGTAATTTGTGATTTCCTTTAAAAAAACACTTTTTTGCTTTTTTCAAAGTGCAACGTGGCACACATACATGTCCTTAGTGCATGTATGTGTGCCACATGTACACACATCCACATTTCAGGGGGTGGAACCCTTGCACCCTTGAAATTGCGCATGCAATTTGCGAGTACCTCATGGTTACTCGCAAATTGCGTGCGCAAATCGCATTCATTCCTATGGGCCCGGAGGCCCATAGGAATGAATGAGAAGTTATTCCTTGATTGCGAATCTCAATTTGCGATTCGCAATTAAGGAATATTAAAGAATCACAATTATTATTGCGATTTCTACATACATTCCATTTTGCGAGTCCTTAACAGTGTTTCAGTAAAAATTGCTATTAATGACTCGCAAAACTAACTTTACCTACATCTGGCCCTATGTTACACACACCTCAAGGACTAGTCGTATCTGGGAAGTAACAAAGAATTTCATTTTAGAAGACAGGTGATCCGTGCTGTGGCTGGCCGGAGGGGAGGGCCCCCCGCGGGGCTGGCGAAGCCAAGTACTGGCACACTGTCTTTGGCTGCCCACTCACTATACCATATGGCCCGGGGAAGGGCCTTGATCTTCTTCAGCGTCTACCTATTTGAACCGTCAGAACTGTGATTAGCACACGATCCCCCAGACTTGAAAAGTTGTCCCTCTTTCTTGAGAGTATGGACGGTGGCCCGTTTCGCTACTGCCCTTTTGGTATTCTAGGGGGGTTCCCCCACAGTTGGACTTTGCTGTTGTTTTTTTTTTTTCCCCTTTTTATTGTCTTCCTGAATTTGCTGAGTGTAATGGGGGGGGGGTGGTTGTGGGAGAGTCGGCAGTAGAGATGCAGTGGACCTGTGCTGGACTGATGTTTATAGACATGGGGGAGGGGTGCATACAAAGATACGATGGCCATGGTAAAAATATGTACCTGGAATATTAGAGGTATGCACACGCCAGCGCGCCGTTACCAAATATACTCATACTTGAAAAGGCACCAGATACAAATTGCACTCCTGCAAGAAACACACATGAACAAGACGGAGGTGGTCGCACTGCGCCGTAGATGGAGGGGGCAACTGTATGCTACTGAGTACTCCTCGTTCGCCCGTGGGGCGCTAATGTGGGTGAAGCCGGGTACCCCCTTCACAATGACTGATGTGCAAACAGACCCAGAGGGCAGATATGTGTTAGTGAGGGGCCGCATTGATGGGCAACCTATAGTACTGGCGTCCATATACTCTCCAAACACGGAACAGGGGGGCTTCCTAGCACGCGTCTCGGAGAAGCTGGCGCCCTTGCACGGAGTCCCCTGGGTTCTAGGGGGGGACTACAACACGGTGCTGGACCCTGCGCTGGATCACTCGGCCCCACCTAGGCCCGATGTTACATCTCTAGGAGCCATAAGGGCACTCACCCAGTGGGCGACACAATGGGACTTAAAAAATGCATGGCGCACACATAACCCTAACACCAAAATATACTCTTACTACTCGGGGGCACACGCCATCCATGTCCGCCTCGACAGATACATGGTGTCGTCAGAACTGTTGCCACACATAGCGGACTCACAATACCTTGGTCGCACACATTCTGACCACAACCCACACACGCTGCAAATAGCTTGGGAGCGCCCACACCCACCCATCCCCACATGGCGTTTACAGCCGGCCCTACTACTGGACGCCCCCTTCCGGGACTCCTTGCAGGCCTGCGTGGCACGTTACTTTACTGATAACTCGGGCACGGCGTCCTCCCCGCAGATCGAGTGGGACGCTTTCAAAGTTGTGGTGCGGGGGCACTGCTTGGGCACGCAGGGCAGTATACAGAAACGTCTAGAGGCCGACCTGCGCCGGGTAGAGGCAGACTTGCTCCGCCGGGAGCAGGAGGCGGTGGAGGGGGTGGACGTCCGGCTGGGTGAGGCCCGTGAGGAACATATGAATTTACTGGAACGACTGCGTCACATTAACTATGCGGCCCACTCGGCGCGAGTGCACCAATACAGCGACAAACCCGGGAGACTACTGGCCTGGCTGATCAGACAGAAGAGCCGTACGGAGCCGGTGTCCGCCATCCGGACGACCGTGGGGGAGGTAGTATACACTCAGAGTAGAATACACCAGGCCTTTGTACAACACTACCAGGCCCTATACAGATCACAACTGAGGGTTTCGCCAGCGACCATAGTGGGCTACCTTGCAAATGTCCAACTACCTTCCCTTACAGACACACAACGGGGAGACCTAGGGGCGCCTTTTACACAAGAGGAGATGCGCGAGGCCATCTTCGCCCTCTCCAATGGCAAATCACCGGGTCCAGATGGCCTGCCTGCGGAATTTTTTAAAACCTGCTCAAACACGCTGATCCCGGAGCTGCTTAAAATGTATAATGCCGCGATAGAAGACTCGACACTTCCAGCTACGCTTAATGAGGCTAACCTGGTGTCCCTTCTGAAACCCGGCAGGGACGAAACGAGCATGGGCTCCTACAGGCCTCTGGCTATGCTGAACACCGACTACAAAATATTCACCTCTCTGCTGGCCCGACGCCTAGCTATAGAGGTCCCAACCTTGGTTCATACTGACCAAAATGGTTTCGTACCGGCGAGGAGCACCTCACGTAATATCCGCCGTCTCTTCCGTATACAGGAGGCCGCCGTGTCACACTGGCCGAGATCGGGCTGTCTGGTCCTGGACCTTGAGAAGGCCTTTGACTCTGTGGAGTGGCCCTATCTGGGGGCGGTGCTAGACAGGTTTGGCCTTGGAGATGCATTCGAGGAGATGGTTGACCTAATCTATCAACGGCCCAGTGTCAGAGTACGAACGGGCAGGTTACTCTCAGAGGCGGTGCGGGTGCGCAGAGGCACCCGACAGGGCTGCCCATTGTCGCCCCTCCTCTTTTCTCTGGCTATTGAGCCCCTGGCAGCGCTGCTGCGGACACGGGGGGTGGGATGGGGAATCCCGCTGGCTGATGGTATACATATAGTTTCGCTTTACGCGGACGACTTGCTTCTGTACGTGCGAGACCTTACTGTCGTGCCGGACGAATTGTCGGAAATTTTCCAGACATTCGAAACAGTATCGGGGCTTAAGGTCAATTGGGCAAAGTCCGGTGTGTATTCATTCAGCCCGGACACACAGGAGTGTGACGTGAGCCTCGGAGGTGTCAGGCTTACCTGGTATCCTACCACCTTTAAGTATCTTGGAGTGCACATATACAGAGACGCGGAGACCATAATGGAAGGTAACCTGGGACGCGCAATGTCCTCTTTACGAGCCCAGATGGCATTCTGGAAGACACTGCCTCTAAATGTACCCAGTAGGATTGCATTATCCAAAATGATAGTGTTGCCTAGGTTGCTCTATCACTTTGCCAACATCCCGCTATATGTCCACGCAAAAATATTCCGGGACCTGGAATCGATGGTCCGCAACCTGATCTGGAATACCGGGCGCCCCCGAGTGGCTCTGACGAAGCTCTACTCCCCGGCTACGGAGGGTGGGCTGGCAGTCCCTAATATGGAGCTGTACTATCTGGCGGCACAGCTGCAATGGGTGACACACTGGCTGAGCGGCACGTGCTTGGATGACACAGCCACCGCCACCTACTCGTGGACACACACACAAATATGCACATTGTTCCATACCTTGACTACGGGACCCCGCCCACTGCCCCTACATGTAGCTGTGGCCCGCAAATGTTTCCTCCGCAGCTTGAAGCTGACCCGGGGGGTCAGGCCCTATGCCCCTGCGCTTCCTCTGTTGGGCACACCCAGGAGAGGCGGAATAGTGACACCGCGCATGCTAGAGAGCTGGACTGCGGCTGGAGTGGAGACTATGGGCGACCTTTATGCGGATGGTGCTATGCTCCCATTCGAGGAGCTGGCGGAGGGCACGGGTCTGCCTGCAGGGCAGTTCCTGACCCATGCGTCTATACTGAGGGCATACACGGACTCCTGGGGAGATGTACGGGAAGAACCGCAGATGCACCACGTTCTGCAGTACTTACATGTAATGGGCAACGGTTCCCACATCATCCACTGGCTGGCACAGGCCCTCCTCCTACACACACAACAGTCCACACAGTCGTTACGGGACAAGTGGGTGGCCCACCGAGGGAGGGATTGGACGGATAAGGAGTGGACCATGATCCTAGCCTGCCCCATGAATATCCCGCGCAACTCCCGCTTCCGAACCATTCAATTTTACATATTACACCAGGCGTACTTATCACCAGACAGAATCAACAGATACTTCGTGACCAACATCGCTGCCTGTCCCAGATGCGACCTGATAGGCGCGGACGTTTTGCACATGCTCTGGTATTGCCCCTCATTGGACACATATTGGGGGGAGGTGACGTCTCTCCTAACGCACAGTACTGGCCCAGGGCTGCCACACACCTGGGAGGCTTGCATTCTAGGATTATATAAAAGGAATAAGCTAAACAAGACACACGCCAGGTTCTGGGATCTGGGCCTCATCACAGCCAAGCGGTTACTCACCAAACACTGGAAAAAAAGAGAGCCACCGATCCCTAAATACTGGTATGCCTCCTTCACTAACTGGGCTAGAGCTGAAAGCGTGGCTTTGCATCGAGAGGAGATAGCGGGATTGAGGCAATTCCCAATTGCACAGCTCTGGGATGGTTTCGTGAGATCCCTCCAGGGAGAAGGCACGGCCAGAGGATTTGTATAGGGATCGCCACAAGCGGGGTGCAGCAGATGGGATGGGTGGGGGGACGGCAGGTACACAAATAGTGCTTCCCCCCCCCTGCGACAATTGCACATTCGGAGCGCTGGCTGTGAGGTGCTTATAGACCAGTGAGAAATGCCTCGCCCCCAGCCACCCAGACCACTGCCGGATACACACACCACACGTCCAACACGCTGGCCGGAGGACCGGACAGCTATCCACTTGAAGGCACATCGACAAGAGGCCGGTTACAATATCTTCCTGGACCCTCTTCACGGCGCCACTCCCTTAGACACACTCTCCCTCACCACCCCCCCCCCCTCCCATATGACCCCCCTCAGGTTAACAGTATTGGACACTTGCCTCCCATACATAGTTCCCTTTATTCTTTTATTTTCTCCCCCTCTTGAGTGTCATCCAGGAGGCATACTCGGACACCGAGTCGGACACGAGGACCGACGTGGGCCGTGTCCCCCCAGCTAACTGACAGGCTATTGATGTCATCCAAGTGACACATCACCCAATGCAGGGACGAACAGTGAGGCTCTGCCGTCCATTAATGGATGGAGTACCTCACGGCGAGGGTGGGCCGCACACGAGTATCAGATACCTCTACACAATTGACATGCAGCTAAGGCCTACCCGTGATCTTTTTAGGGGTTTCAGCAAAATGGATGCGGAAATGTTCTTAGGGGACACGACCAACAGTGTGGGACACACCGATGAGACCCGTCCAGTTTACTGAGTTCAAATGTTTTCTTTTGTTTAATAAAACAAGACGTCCTTTAAAGACACAACTTACATGTGAGCACCGGTACTGCGAAGGATACTGTTAATGACCTGTATATTATGGTTATAGAGGTGGGTATGTATACTTGTCTCTCGTGCCTCTTTGTCCTTCACATACCTCAAAAAGTTGCGGCCGGCCCTGAGGGTTGTGGGCCTTGCTATATGTATTGCTCTGTGGATTATTAATAAACGTCTTACAAAAAAAAAAATTTTTTTAATAATTTAGGAGACAGGTGAAACTTACACCGTTCCTAAAATATATCTATTTGTTTGGAAGTTACAACTATTTTGGTACGACACATAACATTCCTACTAGAACATGAGGAACATTAGAACTTCGGAAGACACACTTGTAAGTGTACGGTATGTATGAGTAAACACCTCTACACAGGTAATGTAACTCCCCATGGACACACTCTACACAGTGCAGAAACATACAAATTGAACGTTAGTCTCCTTTGCAGTGGATTTTCTTCACTGCACCCCCCTCTCCCCACAGGCCCATTGGAATGATCGCAAATCTAATTTAGGCTCAAAGTTGTGAATGTGCAAGTTCCACAAAGACATATGCGGACACTTGAATAACTTATGCACTCATTTTTTTTCACAGATGTTCACCAGCTTATTGTAAGCCAGTGGTCATCTCTGCACAACCACATAGTGCCGATATAGGCAACCTCCCCCAGCAAGAAGAACATAGCATGCACAGCAATACAATAAACACACAAGACATGTTTGTTGGAAAACATTTGCTGCAGGTTTATTTCTTCCAAGAAATATATGCCGACATGGTGGGTTAATTTACGGGTGATCCAAGGGCAGGCAGCGGTGACTAACCTAAGCTGCCCTGCCTGCCTGATGAGCCAACTGCACCGTGGCCAGCCCAATTGGTGCTACCATTTTGTGGGGATTATCCTCCTTAAATACCGTGGACCACCATGCCATCCCTTTACTCACGCCTTTTTAGGGGCGAAGCGTGTCTAGGCAAGCCCCTGGTTGCTCAGGCTCACAACCACCCGAAGGACTAGCGGGCGCCGTCGTTTTCCTCCATGCCCTGCAGTGAAGACTCTAGGGGTTGTTGGGCATCTGCACCCCTATTGTGTTCCTGAAGAGGGTATCCCATATGTACCATTCAGCCTCTGGATCACCCTGTAACTCCACCTGCAACACAAATTAACAAGTTAACATGTTCGTTCCCTGGCTACGCACCCCAGCCAACACGCCAGGTATGTAGTAGGGAGAAATACGGCGTGACCAGGAAGAACCAAAAGGACGGATGGATGGGTGGGGCCAGGTATAAGTACCTCTCCTGAACCCTCCGACGTGCCAGAAGTGTCGCGGAATCTGCGCTAGACTTCCAGGGACTCACCTGGGGTCCCCACAAGTAGACGTGGTGATGTGCCTAATGTGGCCCTAAGGCAGCCGCCCTTTTGAGTGGGCACCCTGCGTGTGCTGCTGGCAGCCTCATTACACCCTTTTTTCTGATGTAAATTTACGATTGGGAAATTCTTTCAAATTGTGGCCTCTCATGAAAAAAAAGAATACCATAGCATCAGAATATCTAATTTCTACCAACATGTGAGAGCCATTTGGTGGGGGGTTTTAACGCAAGCCCTTAATTGTTTACATGGAGATCTGGCGTGGTGCTGACAATGGAGTGTGACGTAGACCCCTAAATGAGACCCCTGGTCTGGTCAATCTATGAATTCTGTTCTAGGAATGGAATACACTGTTCACCTTCACTGGATAAACCATATATCCACTGGATAGATCTGTAAAAAAATAAAATGTCATGTCCTTATGTCCTTAGTCCATAACCTCGACGGTTACGTCCTGCCAGAAGGGCGGAGCTTATGAGACCGCCACCATTTTGGTGCATGCTGTATTAAGATCTCACTGCTGTGAAGAGAGCCACCACCACCATGGCGCCTACATGCAGCCTAGACAAAGTCAGCTGTTGCACTGTCAGTCTGCCCAAAGGGACTCGTTGCCGGACTCACCTGGAGGACAGAGGAGATATATAGTGACACATTAGGAGCTTCCACCCTACTACCGCTAATGGAAATGGCTTCCAGAACTACTATTGTTTCAGTCAGGTTTCCAGGCAAGAAGTCTGCCTCAAAGTGGTATACATTGACTTCTAAAAATCTTAAGCTACCCGTGCTCCAGTCACGGACCCCTGAAGCAGGCTTAGTGGAAAGAAAAGGGGCTTGTTTTATTTACTTTCAAACTCGAGGCTTTACCAAACTTTTCCAGGACTTATATGATCTGATTTAAGTCATCACCTGCATCTCCTGGATACAACAGGGCATTGTCTGCTTATAAAGAAATCGAGAGCAGAAAATTCCTATTCCAAATGCAATAATTCATGCCCTTCAAGAGAGATACGCCTCCAGAGGTTCCATGGCCAGGGTGGATAAAAAGGGAGAAAGGGGTTATCTTTGGCAGCAAGGCATAACATTGGGAGTCTCCTGGCTTGGCATCAGTATAAAAGTGACATCACATTGGGAGTCTCCTGGGTGTGGCACCTGTATGAAAGCGACATAACACTGGGAGTCTCCTAGGCGTGGCATCCACATGAAAGTGGGACAACATTGGGAGACTCTTGGACGTGGCATCCGCATGATGGTGACATAACATTGGGAGTCTCGAGGGCGTGGCATCCGCATGATGGTGACATAACATTGGGAGTCTCTTGGGCATGGCATCCGCATGATGGTGACATAACATTGGGAGTCTCTAGGGCGTGGCATCCGCATGATGGTGACATAACATTGGGAGTCTCCTGGTTGTATCATCCGTATGAAAGGGACATAACATTGGGAGTCTCCTGGTTGTAGCATCAGCATGATGGTGACATAACATTGGGAGTCTCTTGGGCATGGCATCCGCATGATGGTGACATAACATTGGGAGACTCTTGGACGTGGCATCCGCATGATGGTGACATAACATTGGGAGACTCTTGGACGTGGCATCCGCATGATGGTGACATAACATTGGGAGTCTCCTGGTTGTATCATCCGTATGAAAGGGACATAACATTGGGAGTCTCCTGGTTGTATCATCCGTATGAAAGGGACATAACATTGGGAGTCACCTGGGCGTGGCATCCGCATGATGGTCTCTCTTTGTAAAAACAGTTAGCTCACAGCCAGACAGCTGGATAGGAAAACAGATCACCTATTATATATGTTCATCAATATTTTACATAGTCACAGAAATTGATTAAAAACATTTCTAAGCAAATTGCTAATTTTTAATTAATTATACAAAAGTCAATCAAACATACAAGATTATTTTTAAAAAAACAATACACAATAAAGGAGGGAATGAATACACATGTATATAACACAAAAAAAGAATTTATTGTGTTGCAGTAAATAAAACAGAGTAAGTAAAACCACAATTCATACAATCTTCCTATGCTAAATTGTACTAGAGATATATAACTAAGCAAATGAAATAAATCACCAACTATGAATAGCCAAAGTTCTTTCTTAATCATAAAATATCAAAAAACACATATTTACAAATACATAAAAAGTGGCAAAACTAATTTTGTTCGACGCGCGTTTCGGCGTTTCCAAAAACGCCTTCTTCAGGAGCCACAAGGTTATACTGTAATGATTTTGAAGCAAACAAAGGAACACGACTTCCCGGGGTCAGAGTATTTCGTTTTCTAATCAAACCCTCCACTTATGATCAGACAGGGGATGTGAATTTATATCAATAGATTTGTATTTCCCCCGATCCTTTATCTACCATTAGTTCTCAATTCGGACAGCCGTTTAAAATTCTTTCCTTTGCTAGGCACTTCCGAGGCTGTTATGATTACTAACGGTCGGGAGACGCCAGCGGCTATATCCAGCCCGTCCGCGACCCTACCTCGATCTACCTCGCCGGACCTCGAGTAAAGAAAATACCGGCATTCAGAATACGCTGTACGAACCCGGGTTTAAAAGTGGGAACTATCTTTCTTTTCTTCCCGCACTTGGAAGTATCGACATAGATAAACTACGACTCAGCAATTCAAGCAAAAATTAACAGCCTCGGAAGTGCCTAGCAAAGGAAAGAATTTTAAACGGCTGTCCGAATTGAGAACTAATGGTAGATAAAGGATCGGGGGAAATACAAATCTATTGATATAAATTCACATCCCCTGTCTGATCATAATTGGAGGGTTTGATTAGAAAACGAAATACTCTGACCCCGGGAAGTCGTGTTCCTTTGTTTGCTTCAAAATCATTACAGTATAACCTTGTGGCTCCTGAAGAAGGCGTTTTTGGAAACGCCGAAACGCGCGTCGAACAAAATTAGTTTTGCCACTTTTTATGTATTTGTAAATATGTGTTTTTTGATATTTTATGATTAAGAAAGAACTTTGGCTATTCATAGTTGGTGATTTATTTCATTTGTTTAGTTGTATATCTCTAGTACAATTTAGCATAGGAAGATTGTATGAATTGTGGTTTTACTTACTCTGTTTTATTTACTGCAACACAATAAATTCTTTTTTTGTGTTATATACATGTGTATTAATTCCCTCCTTTATTGTGCATTGTTTTTTTAAAAATAATCTTGTATGTTTGATTGACTTTTGTATAATTAATTAAAAATTAGCAATTTGCTTAGAAATGTTTTTAATCAATTTCTGTGACTATGTAAAATATTGATGAACATATATAATAGGTGATCTGTTTTCCTATCCAGCTGTCTGGCTGTGAGCTAACTGTTTTTACAAAGTGTTTATCCTTGTCGTCTGGAATCCTTATTCCAAAACAGGGGGTCCTTGTTAATTTGCACCAATAATCCGCATGATGGTGACATAACATTGGGAGTCTCCTGGTTGTATCATCCGTATGAAAGGGACATAACATTGGGAGTCTCCTGGTTGTAGCATCCGCATGATGGTGACATAACATTGGGAGTCTCTTGGGCATGGCATCCGCATGATGGTGACATAACATTGGGAGACTCTTGGACGTGGCATCCGCATGATGGTGACATAACATTGGGAGTCTCTTGGGCATGGCATCCGCATGATGGTGACATAACATTGGGAGTCACCTGGGCTTGGCATCTGCATGATGGTGACATAACATTGGGAGTCTCCTGGTTGTATCATCCGTATGAAAGGGACATAACATTGGGAGTCTCCTGGTTGTAGCATCCGTATGAAAGGGACATAACATTGGGAGTCTCCTGGTTGTATCATCCGTATGAAAGGGACATAACATTGGGAGTCTCCTGGTTGTAGCATCCGTATGAAAGGGACATAACATTGGGAGTCTCCTGGTTGTATCATCCGTATGAAAGGGACATAACATTGGGAGTCTCCTGGTTGTAGCATCCGTATGAAAGGGTCATAACATTGGGAGTCACCTGGGCTTGGCATCCGCGTGATGGTGACATAACATTGGGAGTCTCCTGGTTGTATCATCCGTATGAAAGGGACATAACATTGGGAGTCTCCTGGTTGTAGCATCCGTATGAAAGGGACATAACATTGGGAGTCTCCTGGTTGTATCATCCGTATGAAAGGGACATAACATTGGGAGTCTCCTGGTTGTAGCATCCGTATGAAAGGGACATAACATTGGGAGTCACCTGGGCTTGGCATCCGCGTGATGGTGACATAACATTGGGAGTATCCTGGTTGTAGCATCCGTATGAAAGGGACATAACATTGGGAGTCACCTGGGCTTGGCATCCGCGTGATGGTGACATAACATTGGGAGTCTCCTGGTTGTATCATCCGTATGAAAGGGACATAACATTGGGAGTCTCCTGGTTGTAGCATCCGTATGAAAGGGACATAACATTGGGAGTCTCCTGGTTGTATCATCCGTATGAAAGGGACATAACATTGGGAGTCTCCTGGTTGTATCATCCGTATGAAAGGGACATAACATTGGGAGTCTCCTGGTTGTAGCATCCGTATGAAAGGGTCATAACATTGGGAGTCACCTGGGCTTGGCATCCGCGTGATGGTGACATAACATTGGGAGTCTCCTGGTTGTATCATCCGTATGAAAGGGACATAACATTGGGAGTCTCCTGGTTGTAGCATCCGTATGAAAGGGACATAACATTGGGAGTCTCCTGGTTGTATCATCCGTATGAAAGGGACATAACATTGGGAGTCTCCTGGTTGTAGCATCCGTATGAAAGGGACATAACATTGGGAGTCACCTGGGCTTGGCATCCGCGTGATGGTGACATAACATTGGGAGTATCCTGGTTGTAGCATCCGTATGAAAGGTACATAACATTGGGAGTCACCTGGGCTTGGCATCCGCGTGATGGTGACATAACATTGGGAGTCTCCTGGTTGTATCATCCGTATGAAAGGGACATAACATTGGGAGTCTCCTGGTTGTAGCATCCGTATGAAAGGGACATAACATTGGGAGTCTCCTGGGTGTATCATCCGTATGAAAGGGACATAACATTGGGAGTCTCCTGGTTGTAGCATCCGTATGAAAGGGACATAACATTGGGAGTCACCTGGGCTTGGCATCCGCGTGATGGTGACATAACATTGGGAGTATCCTGGTTGTAGCATCCGTATGAAAGGGACATAACATTGGGAGTCACCTGGGCTTGGCATCCGCGTGATGGTGACATAACATTGGGAGTCTCCTGGTTGTAGCATCCGTATGAAAGGGACATAACATTGGGAGTCACCTGGGCTTGGCATCCGCGTGATGGTGACATAACATTGGGAGTATCCTGGTTGTAGCATCCGTATGAAAGGGACATAACATTGGGAGTCACCTGGGCTTGGCATCCGCGTGATGGTGACATAACATTGGGAGTCTCCTGGTTGTAGCATCCGTATGAAAGGGACATAACATTGGGAGTCACCTGGGCTTGGCATCCGTGTGATGGTGACATAACATTGGGAGTCTCCTGGTTGTAGCATCCGTATGAAAGGGACATAACATTGGGAGTCACCTGGGCTTGGCATCCGTGTGATGGTGACATAACATTGGGAGTCTCCTGGTTGTAGCATCCGTATGAAAGGGACATAACATTGGGAGTCTCAAGGCATGGCATCCGCGTGATGGTGACATAACATTGGGCGTTTCCTGGTTGTAGCATCCGTATGAAAGGGACATAACATTGGGAGTCACCTGGGCTTGGCATCCGTGTGATGGTGACATAACATTGGGCGTTTCCTGGTTGTAGCATCCGTATGAAAGGGACATAACATTGGGAATCACCTGGGCTTGGCATCCGTGTGATGGTGACATAACATTGGGAGTCTCCTGGTTGTAGCATCCATGTGAAAGGGACATAACATTGGGAGTCTCTTGGGCGTGGCATCCACATGATGGTGACATAACATTGGGAGTCTCCTGGGCGTGGCATCCACATGAAAGTGACATAACATTGGGAGTCTCCTGGGCGTGGCATCCGCATGATGGTGACATAACATTGCGAGTCTTTTGGGCGTGGCATCTGCATGAAAGTGACATCACATTGAGAGTCTCCTGGGCGTAGTATCTGCATGAAGGTGACATAACATTAAGAACCTTCTGGGCCATGAACTGTGGAGCAGGATGCATGCTGAAAGCCTAAAACACAGGAGACTAAACCGTGCCCAGGGATTGGTCTCGGCTCAGGCAGGGGAGTTAACGTAGGCCATCTTGTGACTGGCTGTACAGGACTGCCTGCAAGTTAACTGAAACCTGTGATTAATCAACCTGCAACAAAAAAAATCATACTTGCACACAAAAAAATACATGTTGTGTCTTATGTTTCAGGTATTCTTGGTCAAGGTACATTGATTATAGTATATCTAGTGCTTAATTTGAGACTGTGGTTGCAAGTTTGAACCATCAGGGCTTAATTTTGGGGACAGCACTTATTTTTCCCCATCAGATTATGACCCAGAGCAACAGAAAGAGAAACACAAAAAAACGATGAAGGGGGAAGAGAAAGATAGAAGAGTAAAGGGATGAAAAAGAACCTGAAAGAGTGAAATGAAGAGGCAGGGAGTGTTTGGTGGTGGATAAAAGATGCATGAGGTGGAATCAAGCCTAGGCACCTTTCATATTTGACCCCCCCAACATTATGCAGTGCCAGATGCAGGCTTCTGAGCAAATGTTTGGTCCCCAGCAGTTACACTTCAATAAATTCAGCACTGGATATAGCAGTGCAATAGTCTACAGGACTGGCCTGCTTTACATCATTTTGTGCACAGTTTATCAGATGAGAACAGGAAACACCAAACACAAGAAGTGCCCTTTTTCTTATCTACGTTTTTCTGTATTAGAAGAGGGAACATTTTTACAGACCTCGATCGGGTATTGTATACTGTGGCCAAATTATTGTCTAACAAACATATTTTGCCCTAAATTTCGTTTACAAAAATATCCCCATTGAATATAATAACAGAAAATATACGTTCAATGGGGCAATAACTTTAAAAATAATATTTAGGTCATGATATTTATATCACACAATATTTTTGTTGTCAATATTCTCACATTAGTGCTTGATATGAGCAGGTGGTTTCTGGTGCTCAGCACCAGCACTTAATTTTCAGCACCAGCTCTAGTAACAGTCCACCACATGGTGGCGCTATTTGTCTAATTTATCTATGAGCACAACAACAATTATTTATTAATTCAGTATACATTAAAACTTACTTATACCTGCCCCAGGCCAATCTTATAGTTGTGGGGGCCTGGAATAGTCTGTCATTGGCAGAGATGGCAGGGGCAATGGGTAGTGCAAGTTGCAGAGGGCTCCTGACAAGGGCCCTGACACTTATTGTTTTTTACAAATCAATCACTGTCTCACATACAATCGTTGATTTGTCTATCACCATCCAGTGCAGGAAAAAGCAGGATTGTACATTTTTCCAGAAAGAAAACTCGGCTATGTCGTTATTTTTCTTAGTAACAAAAACATTCCTGAGAAGAGCATATCAAGGGGAGTCCATTGCGCTGTGATTTTTGCCGACTGTGTTCCTGCCTTTTTGGAGGGAGCATTTTAGGTGAAAATGCTCTACCAACCTGGAAGAGAACTGTGGTTTTGTATAGTGCGCTACAACTGGGGGTATCGGAGGTGGGGATGCCGTCACCTCCTGGTTTTGAGGTCCGCCCACCAAATTGAGTCTTCCTTTATTTGAATCAACGGGGGGTGACTTGCATCCAGGGAAATCTGTGTGAGATCTCCGCAAGGATGAGAAGAATGGGACACAGGCAGTCACCACGACAAACATGCATGGTAGCCAGGCAGAAGCATCTGTCTTTAACGTTACCATGGTACCTGACAGACTCTGCCCCAGATGGTTCAGCCTTTGGGAGGAACAGAATGTAGGAAGAAACAGACCTGATAACTTAAAAAAGTATTGCATCATGTAAGGTAGGGGTGGGGCTTAGGATGGGGCAGCGCTTCATGCCGAGATCTGAGAGGCACCTTACCCCCTCCTCCTTGTGACCTCCTCTCCAAAATAAAACTCTTGCCAAAGCTGCCATCAATATCCTGGGCTGTTTTCACACCTTTTAATTGACATTGGCTGCTTCAGGCCTCGGAAGCCGAACTGGAAACCCACTCAATGCAGGAGTTTCCGGCTCACTTTCTGTGTCACCGGGTTATCCTAACTCCTCACTCGGTTTCTGTGATGGGAGTCGATATAGTATGACGCACAGTGGCACGGTGTTAGTTGTCAAGTTCCAAAAACCCACACCACCTCTGGCCAGTTTCATCTGAATGCCTGGGATGGATTTACAATGTAACTGTAACAAATGATGGACGGAAAGCTGAAAGATTCAAACATTCTCCCCCAGTCAAGAGATCTGGGTTAAATCCATCGTTATTTTGCCCACTACGACACCCCAGTTTGGACCCAGCCATGTGCAAATAAGTCTGGACCCTGTGCCTCATGGGACAATCCAGACCGAACTGCCAAGCCAGGTCCTCCCTGGACTGGAAACAAGCATCCTGGGACCGGTTTCCGGGTAGGTCACCCTTCCTCAGCCAGGCTAGCTTGAATCCAGTAGCACAGTGAGCAAGGGACCCACGTCTGGGCATACCCATCCCACTTATGGTGAAAAGTGTAACTGCAGCAAATGATGGATTGAATGCTGAATGATTCAAACACTCTCCCCCAGTCAAGAGATCTGGGTTAAATCCATCGTTCTTTTGCCCACTATGCCACCCCAGTTTGGACCAAGCCATATTGACTGACGAGGGCTGAAAACCCCAAAATGGTCCTAGGATGCTTGTCTCCAGTCCAGCAAGGACCTGGCCAGGCAGTTCGGGGAGGACTGTTCCCATTGGGCGCAGGGTCAAGACTGATTTGCATATGGCTGGGTCCAAACTGGAATGGCATGGTGAGCAAAAAAACGATGGATTTAGGCCCAGATCTCTGTACTGGGGTGAATGTATCACATTGTTCTGCATTCTGTCCATCAATTGTTCTTTTTGCATTTGTCACCCTGAGTGGGATGGGTATGCCCAGAAGTGGGTCCCGTGCTCTCCATGCCACTGGAGTCAAGTTATCCTGGCTGATGATGGCTGAAAGCCCAAAACCGGTCCTAGGATGCTTGCCTCCAATCCAGGGAGGACCTGGCTGGGCAGTTCGGGCTGGACTGTTCCTATTGGGCGCATGGTCAAGACTGATTTGCATATGGCTGGGTTCAAACTCGAATGGCATGGTGAGCAAAAAAACGATGGATTTAGGCCCAGATCTCTGTACTGGGGTGAATGTATGACATTGTTCTGCATTCTGTCCATCAATTGCTCTTTTTGGATTTACCAACACAGTGTAAGGAAGTGCTCTGCTGGCATCTTGGCTTGGCCTTTTATGGTTGGGTAGGTTTGCCCCTTCCTCAAAATAAAAATGCGGCCAGTTGTTCTGGTTTTGGGATTCTGGATGCAACAGACACTGGTCAACACACATGAATTTTTGCAAAATCAAGGCATACCTTTTAATGTGTCAATTCTGCCTCTGTTCTAAAAATCATCCACAAATGGTTCACACACCTCCAAAAAACGTTTCTATGATTTCTTATGGGAATTATTCAATATATCCAGATGGCAACTCAAGGAATAAATGGGTAAAATCATCAATTATCGTAATTCTAGTGACTGCGCATTAAAATGGGAGGTGCAGTCTGTGAGAGTTTAGTGTACACAAGACTTTGCCATAGTTTTTCTTTCAATGTGCTTCTCAGCCCCCAACCTTCTTTACACTCGATTGCAGAGATCTTAACCTGATTCAGTTTCGCAGTGCTTAATTTGTAAATATACTGCACCTTGGCTTCACATTGCCACTGCGACCGCTACCAATGATAGTAACAGAACAACTACCAACCATCACACTCTTACAACTGTGAGAATTCGAACTATTCCAGGCTCTCAAAGCCATTGGGAGGCAGCTAATAATCATTTTGAATGTATATTGAATTAATACTTGACTGTTGTTGTGGTCATCTCAGACAGCACCACCTTGTGGCAGACTGTCACAAGCGCTGGTGTTGAAATTCAAGTTACGGTACCGAGCACCAGAAAACAGCGGTCCAAATTAAGCACTGCAGTTTCAGCAAGTTGATCCAGTCCGTTACAGTTTCCCAGACATTATCATATTAAAATGTTTGCTTTTCTCATGCAAAGGACAGGTCTGGAAGTACAAGGATGCAGATAAAAATCCAATGGGCCAGCTAATGTATCAACTGCTGTAAAATGAGACCAAATACTTCTGCTTTTTCCATAATAAAGAATGGTCTAAACGGGATATGACAGTCTTTATTACATTGATGACAAGGTATTTTAGTAAAGTAAGGGGTCTACCTCTTCTATGGGTAACACACAAATTAACATGAAGTTATGCGATAGTAGCATCTGTCATTTATGTCACTTAGTAAAATCAAATAATTACGCTCTATCGAAACCCACATTATTATCATATATCAATATTTGCATCTTGTCTGGAATTTAAGAAAAGATTTTAGAAACAATGGCACATCTTTGAAATATCTATTGCTTATGAAACATTACCACTGTAGTACACATTTTTAGCAAAGAAATAATCTGATCCATGAATAATGGGGTTACAAATGGGGCAAAGTTATTTTGTACTATGTTTGTTGGTTTTCCAATAAGAATGGAGAAAAATTGTTTTGCCTCTCACTCAGGTTAAACATTCACTTATTTAAAATGGAGCAAAATACATTTGTCTTCCTCCTTCTTAGGAAAAATGCAGGTAAAATAGAAAACTCAGTGCCTGCTTTAGGTTTGGAGGACAGGGTGTTGCAAACATAATGGAGTATCTTGCAAACATCCGTAGTCAGATGGATGGACCTTAAGTATTCCGGTGGCGTAGCCCCATCGGCTCTGTTGATGGAATAGTTTGTCTGAAGGCCTGACGTAGCGGCAATCATCTACTGAAAGATATGACACCGCAAGTCCTAACTTCAGTGGACAGTGTAAATTCTTTTTTATCCGGTCTGTGTCAGCCCCCCCAAAAAAGAAGTTTGTTTTTTAAAAACTTAATTTTTTAAAAACTTTAGCGGATTGCCATCAAAACCAATGGGGGCCACTCACTAAGGGGCCGATTTCGATTTCGTCCGGAAGGGCTCCGAACCATGTTCCCCGGATTGCGGACGACAGGCTCGGAGAGCCTGTCCGCAGTCCGGAAATCCTTCAGTACTCCCCCAGTTGCCTCTGTGCGACCGAGGGAGTACGATGGCAGCTTTTCACTGCCTTTTCGTGTCGGTCTGTCCGGCACGAAAAGGTAGTCGGAAGCTGTCTCTGGGGGCCCCCCAACAGGGCCCCTATGGGTGTGAGGTCACCGATGGCGGCCTGGGGGCACCTATGGTGCCCCTCCGTTGATCCCTGTACCCGGTGGCAGGCACCTTGGGGTGCCGGCCACAGGGTGCAGGGATGAACTGCACCCCTGCTTTCAGCAATGCAAGCATGCTTTCCGACCGGAAAGCATGCTTGCAGGGTTCGGTTGCATCGTACTACCAGGGCTGTAACTGAAGACAGCAGGCCGGTCGGTTACAGCTCCTGCCCGATGTCGGATGGACTTAGGTCCTTCCGACATCGGAATAGCTCCATAAATGTTTAGTGCAGTGAAAGCCACCTGGACCACTGGGTTAGAGGTCATTTCTAAATATGGGGGGCAGTTGTCTGTCAGGGAGGCGGTGGTCATGTCCTCCGCTACACTAACGGACTGTACACAGCCCGCCAAACTCTAGATCTGTCCAATAGTCCGCCTCTTTTTTGTGTTTTGGTGCTTTAACCTTACTTAATATGGACTTGCAAATTACTCAAGGGAGATCATTTACTTCATCTTTTGCACTAATGCTAGCTTTACGTGGGAGTGCATGAACTATACGCACCTCAACCGTTGCTTAGTGGAAATACTGAAATAAAACATTGATTGGAAAAGTAACAAAAACAGCATTTTTGACTGTTTGTTATTTAATGTTTTAGGATCTAATTCCGAGTTTGGTTGAATCGATACTCAGTAACAAACGTGACCATATCCTCTCTGCTGTATTATGAGTGCTATGGAATAATACTGGGAGGATATCCGGGCTACTCGTCATGTTTGTGAAGGAATATCCAACCCACTAAACTCCTAATCAGTCCCTTACTCTGGTACTATAGGTGGAGTTATTCCACATAAAAAAAGCTCAAATAATATTTCCTACTTTAAATGAACTAAGGAATTAATAATCAGAGACATGGCTTTACTTTGAATATGTCTAGGTATTTAACTAGGTAGTCAAAAGGTATTACTGCACTAAACGTTTCAAGAAAAAGTAAACCTTATAAGCACAGCGGGAAAAAAAATTGAAAGGGGGCAGGGGGTGACGAGAATGAAATATTGAGCTAAGCGGGTGTGTTTCAGTCCAAAAAAGCATGTCAGTGTTTTTCTTTCTCAATGTTCACAGGGACTCTTCAACTTTGGGCAAATTTTAACTAACCTTCATTGGCAAAGCTCAAAGCAGTACTGATACTCACCATACATAGGATTTTTTCCCAACTGCAGTAATTTAACGCCATGTATAGGTGGCGTCCTATTTCTATTCATCCCTCAAGTTATGGAAGCCCCAGCTCTGCTAAAGGCACATGGTCTCAGGTAGCCAATCAAGTTATTCCAACTGTCAAGTAATTTCCCCCAAAATATATTTAGATTTGAAATGGATTAAATGGGCTCAACAACTACATTGTCTATTAAATCATAGGTCAAGTTTCTCCAATTCAGGATATTTGCTGGATACAAGGGTCTGGATGAATATATGAGCCCTTGGACTTCATCTCTTGACAAAACATAATCCCACATGGAGACTTCATATATTTCACCAACATATTGGTCTTCAGAGGGTAGCTTAGTCCTCCTCATCCCAAGCTTAATGCTTGGATTCCCCTGAATGACGTATCCTTTGCTCAAGCCTTTCCTTGGTAGATGCTGCCGGTCCACCCAGAGCCGCGCGGTTCCATTTGCAGAGCCCCAGCTGAAGCACAGATTCACATACTGGTTTATGATAGCTGGCGGGGAGAATTCTGCCCACTCGTCTCCCACAATCAGGATGTATGACTTGGAGTTGCTTTTCAAAACAGTGATCTCAGAGTTATAAGGTGGATCAGATTTGAACTCAAATAGGTTGTAACCCTTTGATGTGTCTGTGAAGGTACTTATACATAGTGTGAAACTGTGCAGTGCTTCCTCCTTCAGCGGCTTCAGGACCACGTGGGATCGACCAGTATCCTTTCGGAAAACAAAGGCATCTCCGTGCATGTCTGGAAGAAAATAATTAGACAGTTACTATCAGGCAGGCAATGCTCTACTGTATTACACAATTCTTGCTTTCTATAGTGCATTGGTTTAGCTAAAAAGGGTAGGGATACTTGTGATAGCAGGCAAGGACAGCGAATCACTGATTGGTCAACATTACATCGTACTTCACTATCCACAATCCAGGAACCACTAGTGTGCTGGGGAATTCCATTTATGAAGCTCGGGCTCCGCACCGAACGATCTAGGTGCCTTGTGAATCCCGAATTCTACCTGGCTACAAAGTATCTGTTATATTGCAATAATTCAATGAGATTTGCTACATGATTTGTAACAAATGTTTGTTAACATTGGAACATACCAGTACACCCTTGAATAACCAGTTGTTGATTACAAATGCAAAAAAAACAAAGGTTGTGGAGTAAAAATGGACGTCAAAGGAAAGAAACAAGTGCATCATTAGATCCAAGAAATTCTAAAGGTTACCTGGGCTGGATCTTCATATATGCAGGCAGCTAAAAACAGTAGTTTTGGTTGCATCCGGCAGGAGGACTAGATGAATAAAGCAGGGTTGGTTGAGCAAGGAAGGGGGTCTGGGAAAGAAAGTAGTAGATTTGACAGAATAACATTGGAGGATTGGATGCATCTGGTCAATTTAGCCAGGTAGATTGCATCCAACTCACTTGTTTTTACTGTTGCCTGGTTTTCCACCATTAAACTTTTTTGGGAATAAACCGAGGCATCTTTTAAAATCTCACTTTTTCTTTCACCATCACACACATCACTGAAAAAACAGCTCCGCTGTAATCAGGCGTTGTAGCACACAACAGAGAGGCACTCGGGCTCTCTGGTGGGGACCCAATGATGAAGCATGTCACCAACTAGGTTGATGAGTGAGGGTTCTTTTTAACAAGAGTGTTTCATCGTGTTGCCTTCCCTCTCCCTACCTTTTGGCTTCACTCTTTTGTTGTTTTTTCTTGATTATCTACTCAAGCCAGAGAAGTAGATTGAATGAATGGTTTGAGTATGGCGGTAGGTTTGGAAGAATATCACAAAAGATTTGGGTGGGTAAAGCAGGATGTTTCGCTGAATGAAGCAGGAGGCCAGGCTAATAAATAGGATATTTTACTAAATAAGGCATGAGGTTTGGCTTCATGAAGCAAAGTATATGTCTAAATAACGCAAGTTTGACTAAATGAAGCCGTGGGTTTGGCTGATTAAAGCAAGAGGTTTGGCTGGTTTGGCAGACAAAAGACAAATAGATATTGCTGATGAAAGCATAAGGATTGTCTTATTAATGCAGTAGGATTGGCTGTTAAAATAAGGCTTCAGGTGAACAACGCAAGAAAGTTCCCACAATGATACTGGATCTTCGGTGAATCGAATTTTCTGAATAATGTGATAGGTTTGACAAAATGAATTAAAATCTTGGGCTGAATGAATCACACCAGTTTTGCTTCAATATAGAAGGTGTTTTGATATATTTAAAAAGGAGGCCTGATTTAATAAATCGTGGGGTGTGTGACTAAATAAAGTGGAGGATTTGACTAATTAAAGCAGGAAGCTGAAATTCATAACCTAGATGATTGACTGCATTTATTTTTCTACTTTCTTGCAAGAACTGAGAATTTTCATAAGAAAGTTTGTACATGGTATCAGAACCACATAAGATTATAAACGGATAAAGAGTTTTTATGGTGGGAGGTTAAAATCTTGTTGGCAAGTCTAGACTAAATACTAAATATAACAATAAATAATTGTAGGAAGCTGGCCCTGTATATACTATACCAAAGTAAGGTATGGTGTGCACAGAGTCCAGTAGAACCACAACTAGGCAGAGGTAAAAGTAGATAATACCTTAATCTCTATTTGTGGTAGTGTGGGCGAGCAGTAAGGCTTTCTCAGAGGGTAGTGTTAAGCATTTAGGGCCCGATGTAGGTGGCCCTTTACCGATCGGAATCGGCCGAAAATACCGATTTTCGGCCGTTTCCGATCGGTAAAGGGCTATCGAGATGTAGGGGCACATTTTCGGTAATTTTACCGATTCGTTATCATTTCCGAATCGGTAAAGTTACCTAATCGGTAATATTTACCGATTCAGTAATGATAACGATTCGGTAGAACTACCGAAAATGCAATGTAGGTAGCCAATGTTCCATCAGCACATGGCCTACAGAATCGGTATTTTACCATGGAATACAAATCCATGGTAAAAAACCGATTCCTGTGTACATGCACATCTGTGCATGTACACATGTGCCATGTGACAGACAGACGTGCCCTTAGGGCATGTCTGTGTGCCACATTGCACACATGCCCGTTTTGGGGGTGCTAGAGGGTGTCAAAGTGACACCCCCTGCACCCTTGTGAATTCTTTAATTACCGATTCGGTAAATACCGAATCGGTAATGCCTAATCATTCCTATGGGCTTCAAAGCCCATAGGAATGAATGGGCATTACCGATTCGGTATTTACCGAATCGGTAATTAAAGAATTGTTAAGGATTCGGTAACGAATCCAGATGTTGGGACCTACATCCCATTTACCGATTTTGGAATACCGATTCGGTAGGATTCGGTATTTCAAAATCGGTAAATGGGATTTACCTACATCGGGCCCTTATTGTACACACTCAGGCAAGTAATGATTTCACACACTCAAAGACTGAACTCTGACACATTTGTAAGTATAAAAATATTATTTAGTTGTATTTTATTTTCTAGAACCAAGCCAGGCCTGGTACAGGTGAGTGTAATTGTACTTTGCAAGAATAATGCATTCAGTTAAATACAGTTTGAATGCAGTTAAATGCAATGGGATTGGTTACAGGTAAGTCGTTTGTTTGTAAAGCAGTTTGAATTACTTTGTACGTTACTTTTCAGATTACTTTGTGTGTTACTTTTCGGATTACTTTTTAAGTTACTTTCTCTACTCAATGTGATATGCCTAGATATCACACTGGGACATTTCCTAGAGGAAAGGTAAGTAAATCAGTTTTTGTGCATTTGCAGTTTCTTAGGGCTTCATACAAACCAACTCCACACAATTTAACAAGAAAGCAGTTAAATGCAGTCCTATAGGAGAAAACAATGTTATTGACTTAACGGCAAGTACTTAGTTGTTGGTTTTCTGGGGTTAGAACCAGGGTTCCCCCAGGGTCGATATGCACTCTCAAAGCGCCCTCAGCTACACTAGGGCGGCCGGGTGCAGAGTGCTGAGGCACAGTGTTATCCAGTAGGGGATAGGGGGCCTCCGTTGGTGGCTGCTCGCGAGCAGGCCACAAGGTTGTGGGAGCAAATCTCCTGGTGTTAGGCTCAGAGCAAAGTGGGATCCGATTTAGCATACAAAGTGCACCCACAGCCGCGCAAGGGCGGCCGGGTGCAGGGTGCTGGTTTGGCGTTGGGTGCCCTGTTGATTTTGATGGGCATTCTCCGGTTGCAACAATGATTGCAGGCTCGGGGACAAAGAACTTCTGTAGGTGACCACCAATTGGTGAGGTAAGGTGGGATCAATTGGGATGCTGGGACACTGTTGCTTGGGCCACCCAAGGCCGTGGGACGTCGGGTGCAGGGGTGTCTTTAGTCATTGTGTTTTCCTTACCAGCTCCGGTCGCAGTCGGGTGGACCCTCCAGAAAGGGGCTGCAGGCATCAATTGGAGACTTAAGGCAGGTCAGGGATCACCAGATCCCAGGTCATGATTGACAGGGGACCTCCTCGTGGTGTTGGGTCCCGGGAGCTCACGGGAGACAAAGTCTGGTTTGGGAAGGTAGGGCAGGTCCTGCGGGTTCTTGGGGGCTGCTGGCTGCAGGACACTCCAGGATTTCGCTGGAGCAGGCTGAGGTCGGAACAGGCCAGTAGGGCTGGGGCCAAGGCAGTTGGTGTCCTCCTCTTCTTCTTTAGCACAGCTCTTAGGTCCTTCTTCGTCTTGTTTATTCTGAGGAGGTGAGGTTCAGGGTTGCCCCTAAATACTAAATTTAGTGGCGTTGCAGTAGGTATAGGTCGGGAACAATGAGTCCCTTCCTGGGGGTGGGTACACCCCCTATTATGCCCCTCTCCAGTGGGAGGGGACATAAGCCTCACTCTGGTTGGCTGGGTCCCCATCTGCAAGATGGCGGAGACTGAGAGTTGTGCTTCACCTCGCCTCTTCCACCTGAGGGGTGGGGTTGGCAAAGGTGGATAAAACTCTCCTCCTAACTTGGTTTTCCTGCTGATTCTCCCACCCAAAGTGGGGGTCAGAGCTGGTGGGGGCTATTTGCTGGGAGCAGCAAATGGCTGAGGTAACTCCCAAAGGCGGCAAGACGGTGAAGCTTCCCCTTCGTGGACTCTGCCCATCCTGGGGGAGGAGGATTGGCACCACGTCCCAGGATGTGCTTTGTTTCAGGACCCCGAGAGCGGCAGGCTCTCGACCCAGGGGTCTAGAAACATGTCTGGTGGTGGCAACAGATGAGCAGCCACTCAGCCTGGACACTAGAAATAGGTTGTTTTTCAGGGGGCATCTCTAAGATGCCCTCTGAGTGCATTTTTCATTGAATCCCACACTGGCATCAGAGTGGGTTTAATGTGCTGAGAAGTTTAATACCAAACTTCCAAGTTTTCAGTAATACCACTAGGGTGCTGCGGAGTTCATAATGACAAACTCCCAGCACCATATACTCTTAATGGCATTACTGCACTTGCAATGTCTAAGAATTGACTTAGACACGGTAGGGGTAGAGGGCTCATGCACCTGTACCCTGACCTCTGGTATAGTGCACCCTGCCAGAGGGGTGACTGATCTATGCCAGTGCAGTGGTTTGTGGGCATGGCACACAGAGACGTGTGCCATGTCGACTCTTCACTTTGTTCTGCACCACAACACACTGCCTGCAATGTCAGTGTGTGTGTATGTAAAGGTACAGGACTTCTGAGGGTGACACAATAAGTGCTGCAGCCCTTAGAGGTCTTCCCTGGTCACAGTGCCCTTGCTACCTATGGTACCATTTCCAAGGGACTTACATGTGGCCAGAGTTGCCAATTGGGTTTTGCAACAGTACAGTTTAGGGAAAGAACATAGGCACTGGGTACCTGGCAGGAAACCAGATCATACTCGATCAACATACATCAACATTAGGCAAAAAGTGGGGGGCAACCATGCAAAAAGGGGCACTTTCCTACAATAATATAAAAACATATCTTCATTAATTTATGTTACGGGGTATGAGTGTACGGATGATTGAACAAGGACTAATTAATTCGTTTTTGAAGCTGAATTTTTAAGAGACTTTAAGGGGCTGATTACGATGTCGTTAGGAAAGGCTCCTGGATGTGATTCGGTATTTCAGAATCCGATTCGGAACCCTTGTTTCCGCCTGATTCGTACAGATTTCCCATCGACCGATTACCATGTCCGGAAACTGAACAGGCAGCCCAAATCGATTCCGAAAGGTATTGGGTCAGTCCGAGTCTTTTGGAGCCAAATCGTGCAGCTCTATGTGCACCGTTTCCGGACGAGTAATTATGATGACTGATTTGGACAACCGATTCAATTCAGTTTGCCCAAGATGAACAGGCTTTCAGAATCGGTCTTTGAGGGACCATTGCGGGCCCCCCTTCACCCAGAGGCATCCGAATGTAGCCCGTGGGGGTGCTAAAGCGACCCCCTCTTCCCAACCATGCACAATGTGGCAGGCACCAATGGGTGCCCACCACAGGGTGCAAGGTTTTCCCCAACCCCCCCCTTTTTCCAATGGGAGCCTGTGTTCTCGTTAGTAATACAGCCTCCCATTGAAGTTAATGCGATTTCGGCCAAACGATGTTGGGAAGCATCGTAATCAGTCGTCCGGTCTAGCAGGACCCGATTCGTTCGGAGATGAGTTAGGAACAGATTTGCTCGGTACAACTTCCTAACGACATAGTAATCGGCCCCTAAGTTGAAGAGAATAAGTTGGAGAGTTGGTGGATTGTAAACTGTGCTAGAACTAGACATGGGGAAGACAGAATGGATATTAAATAGATTAGAAAATTGGATACAAAAATAAAACTATCTCTCTACTTGCATCCTATGTACAAAACCCTGATGGAGTAGAAATCTAGGTGTATGGAGGTCTTGAGAAGTGAGACCTGAGGCAGGCAGATCCCATGATTGGCTTAGGGCAAACTCATGACTATGGGCCCCATGAGATGACAGTCTGCGGCACTGTAGGTAATCAAAGCTGGAGGATCTTCTCACTCAAGATGGTGGGTGCTTGCTTAATTAACAACAGGTATGTGCGGAGCAATGATAGCTGTCATGGAACTCGGGTGCCTGGATGTCAAAAACACTATCTATAGCAGACCAGGGTTTTATATTAGAAAGCAGGTAGACTAATGTGTGTTCTTTTTCACAATGTGTATCGCAACAGCTTAGAAATACCTCCCTGTAACTCGAGGACCGGTCATTTGCTTTAAAATGGTACGCGGCATCGATCAAACAGACTATCGAGGGCAGAATACCAAAAATAGAATATCGAGGACAGAATAAAATCAAACAGAATATCGAGGGCAGAATATCAAAAATAGAATATCGAGGACAGAATATCAAAAATAGAATATCGAGGACAGGATATTAAAAATAGTCTATTGAGGACAGAATATCAAAAATAGAATATCGAGGACAGAATATCAAAAAAAGTATATCGAGGACAGAATACCAACAATAAAACCAAACTCCACATATAGGTACCTACGGTGTCCATATATCCTCAAGGTACATAGATGTGGAGTTAGGAATAATAAATCTATACTTTCCTTTATGCACTTACCTTTCAATATTGTGTCCCTCTAAATTCTGTCCTCGATATTAGTGTGCCACTATATTGTTGGTGTTGATATTCAGTAATACAATAGTCTTTTTCGCCCTGGGAGCCGTAATCAAAAATATATATCTTCACATAATATTTTAAAAATTGTTAGCATGTACTACTTACATTACTTAATGGATTCCAACTCAACCATAATTATAACAGTTTTATATTCAACAGTGTCCAGGTTGAGCATGGTGGAAATTTGTGCTTTGGGGGGTGGTTATGTGTGTGTGTGTTTATTTCTGGAAAGTTGAATTGTGGCATTGTGTGTGGGGGTTCTCTGAAACAGTTTTGTTTATCTGCAGCCTCTCTTGCTTTTTTTCTTACAATGCAATTTCCAGAATCTTCTGTAGGAGGAGAAAAGGGCTACCTGAGGGTGAAGGGCTAGGACTAGAACTGGGGTAGAATACATTCGCAATTGCCAACCCCACAGGGTGTCCTTCACCTGGGTATCTAATCACTTGTCTGGTAAATTAGTTAATGAGGATTACAGTATGGTAGGTGTTTTAGGGTTTTGAGTGCTAAGGTACTGGGGGAGTGAATAAGTAACCCTCCAAACCTGTAGTGTCTAGCCGACATGCAGAACATCTATAGGACCACATAGCGCTACTAGGACCAGAGACGGCCTGGATTGTCTTATGGTGTAGGTGCCGACCGCATCCACACTGTGATAGAATTACACATGCCTTCTAGACCAATGGCTGGTTGGAGCGGTTGGTTCTACAGACAATGGTTAATTTGGACCATTGGTTGCCGGAGCTCAGCACCAGCACTTAAGTGTCAACATCAGCACTTATGACAGGCGTTGATGTTTGTCCAATTGAGAGATGATATCATTAGTTGTTTATTTATTCAACATATATTTAAAACTATCTATACCTGCCACCCAATCCATTCATATAGCTTTGGGGCCCTGGAATAGTCTGAATTATCACTCTTGTAGGAATATGACTGTGAGTCGTTTTGTTGGTACTGTCATTGGCAGCGCTGGTAGGGGTAATGTGTGCTGCAGGCTGTAGTGGCCTATCTGACTAAGGCTCTGGCAATTATTATTTTTTTTTACACAGTGAGCAATGCCTACAGGGTCTGTTTCAGATTATTTCAGGCTGACAAATGCAAAAAGAACAATTGAAGGACAGAATGCTGAGCAATGTCATACATTCACCCCAGTACAGAGATCTGGGCCTAAATCCATGTTTTTTTGCTCCCTATGCCATTCCAGTTTAAACCCAGGCGTATGCAAATCAGTCTTGACCCTGTGCCCAATGGGAACAGTCCAGCCCGAACTGCCAGGCCTTGTCCTCCCTGGACTGGAAACAAGCATCCTAGGACCGGTTTAGGGGTTTCACCCCTCTTCAGCCAGGCTAGCTTGAATCCAGTGGCATGGAGAGCACAGGAACACTAATAGGTGCCAGGGTACAGCAATGGGTTGGTGCCACACCTTCCATTTTACCACCTGGTTTACTGGGTATAGAGCGTGGGAAATGGACTACTAGCTGGAATCTCATCAGGGCACCAGTACCATAGGCAACGATGAAAGTAGTTGGGTGGAATTGAACTAGAATGTGTACCGGATTACTGCGTGTGAGACAGCAGCCCATGAGCAGTATTATAAGACCAAAGAGGGTTGTAGTTTGAAGAACAGGGGCGATGATAAGGATGTTCCTGGGGCAAAGTAGATGCCATGGATATGGGAAAATAACGTGAGAAGATAGTACGGATTGTTGTAAATTGACCAAGATCACTGCAGCATTGAGCTGAAGCCATATTGTTTCTGGCAGCCATCTGGACTGACCATGTGCTCCTTCCATCTTCGCTGTTGCCTACCCTTGTGCTTTGCTCAAGAACTGGCTATACTTAGCCCCTGCTACATTACACATGCTCAGAAAAAGTCTGTAGCTGCCCATGCACCTGCCCTAGCCTGTTACTGTCAGGCTGTTTTAACTAATGTCAGTAACTCATTACCCCTCCTTCTTTGTTGACTGTGCATTCTCTGTATGACCATCTATGTGTGTAACTCTTCCTATGTGTACTTGTACCATCTCTTTTTGAGCTCCTGTGTCGGTATAAAAGACCCACAGTTCTTCTACTCCTTGTGCTACCTCGTACACTGCTGAACGGTGCTGTATCTGTGTAGTTCCACCTTATGAGGTTTAATAAACTATTCTCTTGATATTTCAGCTTCTGTGCCAACTTCTAGTTATTGGTCTGAGGACTAGTGCGCAAAGAAGGGCGAAACCCTAGCACCGGTAGGCCTTGGTGAGGTCTACTTCTACAGGATGATCAAGAAACGTCTATTAGTGGACATATCAGGAGGAGGAGAAAAGATCTCAGACATAGTAAGAGATATAAGGCATGAAAATAAGAAGCTGCCAAAGAGGCACTTAGAAAGATAAAATGAAGGTCAGGGTCTTGTTGACAGAAAGGCCAAGCCCGCCTGCCACAGTGCCACACATCTAGGGTTAGATTTCGCATAACAGAATATTTTTTTGCAGGACCACAAGGCCGAAATTAATTACGCATATCACCTTATCTTAGTAAACAAATTTACAGTTCCCTTACTCTCTCTATGCTTCTGCGCATATGGGGAGTGGGGGTGGTAGGTCGGGGAGGTGGGCTGCAGGGTCTGGCTGAACTGGCCACACCCCTTTGCTAAATGCAGCCAATCAGTAGCATTCTTTGCAGAAACCCTACAAATTCCTTTGAGAACATCTTGCTTGCCTTATCTGAAGGACTCTGCTGCCCTAAGGACTCACAAAGGATCTACCCACTGTAGCAGGTCTGGCGCTCCAGTTCCATGTTGCGATCATTATGGACAGGACAGTAAAGGGATGGACTAGCCTCAGATAATATTCACATCCACAGCCTTCTCCCTAGGTGACTTTGAGACAATTGGCAGCCTAGGTTCATACAGTCTGTCCCCCAACAGTAAGAATCCGGGACTTGTCCTGTAGCTTAGCGCGGGTCTCTGCTATCGCCTTATGCGGCTCTCACCTCAATCAGGCAGATTTCAGGATCCATTCCTTGCCTCTTTTTTGGGGACTTGTCCCTGGTGTCTGAGGCAGAATTCCTCTATTGTGACGCTGAATTGCTGAATGCCTGGTCAAGCCACCACTCTGCCCCCTTCACCATCCATGCCAGCCATGGTCTTACTGGGACAGAAAATAGGCCCGGGCACCAAAATCAAACTGGCCCTCATTAGTGAGTCAGATGGCTAAAAAAGTGGCCCATGTTTGCAAATTAGAGCCGTTTTGAACCTGTAAAGACACGCTGTGTAAGTGTTTTGCAAGGCATGGGCGACTGCATGCCTTTGAGCTCGCTGTACGCAAAGTTTCTTTTACTATCAAGGAAGTTAACAGTAAAATAGTGCTCAGCAGACCATTAAATAGGCCGGCAGCTGGCCAAAACATGGACCACATAGCACGCACTGACCTGCCAGACTAGCTCACCGGGTACTGCCTGCTTGCCCTGTTACCAGCTCAGATATTGAAAGTCCAGGAACTGCAACAGGCTGCAAAAAAAGATCTCCAAACAGAATGTGAATGAACAAATAGCTGAGACAGAGCAAACCTGACATGGAGGCCACATGCAGCTGCGAAGTGCTGATGCTCCTGGGCAGCAGTTCAGCGTAAGGTAAGGCATGCCTTAGCTCTCTCATTGCACCATGCAAGTGACTTGGACAATCACAGTGTCAAATGGTCTGTACATTTAGGACACCTTCACCCAGTGCTTAGAAGGCCATCTTAGGCCACAGAATCTGCATACTGGCAAATCAAACTCCTACTGCAAACTACAAGTCCCAGAATGCAATGTGATGTCGAGTTGAAGGTCATAACTGACATGCACATATGCCGAGGCACACCCAAATATCAGTCCAAACTGTAAAGCAGGGCGTGTCCCATATAGTAACATACACTGGCAGCCAACACGTGTTTCGTCCAGCAGACTTTTTTCAAGGCTATGACGCATAGGCCGAAAACCCCAACACCCCAAAGCACAGCGTACCGGATGGCGGGTATGAGAACAACAGTTCTGAATGTCTACAAATAGACGTTGTAGTGTAACTCAGTAATCCGTTCCTTCCCTATTTTTGTTTACCAGAATCGCATATCATTACGTAAGGTCCAAGATCACCAATCTTTCTGAAGCATGCAGAGTCTAAGGGCCTGTAGAGAAGGGGACAGTGCACGCATTGTTATTGGACAGGTGATGGAGTCACGTGACCTTCAGGGATCAGTGCCTGCCGGGGAGCCCTGATGTGATCAGACGTCACAATGTAGTCGATCTGTTCTGCTGGGGGTCCTTGCTGTCAAGACAATCATTTGACTTGTGGTCCCTGTTTATGGTCTTGGGGACATTTTTGCTACAGTTGGATTACATGTCTCTGCTTGGGTCAACGACAAAGTCTGTGATTAGTGTCACTCAAAGTGTCACACATGAGACCTGGAAATGTCACGCATTGGCACAATGCACATATGACACAAAACCTTGGCAGCCCTGTGGAGGGCTGTGGGGGAGAGAGTGAGGATTAAAGGGGTTAAGAAAAAGTGCTACATAAAGATCTAGAGACTGGGGAAATAGCAGATGTTACTGGGACTATATTAGAAACCTCAGGTGAAGAGGTCAGAGATTGTAAGGGCCTCTGATCAATGGGAAGAAGCAGTTAGGAATTAAGAAGCCATCATGGTGGGGAGAGGCCAGTTACTTAGGGTGAGAGGAGTAGTGGTGGGGGTAGGGAGAGGTATACACCATTACTGAGGGCAGGCTACAGAAGCAGGACAGGCCATGAGGGCAGTGTCTGGAATGATGCAAGCTTGCATAGGTGGGGAAAGAAGAGGCAAAGAGGCCAGGGATCACAGCAGTATTATGAAGAAAGCACAGGCCTGCTTCGTATGTTTCATCCATAAAAGTTTAATATTTTAATACATCAGTGGAAGTATCTCAGTGTGCTTTGACTGTGTGTCAGGAGACTCTAGCCATAGCTGGTTGAAGCATGGCGGCGGAGGCAGCCGCTGTGGTCACTCTGGTCATCTTCGATGGGTCCAGTTTGCTGGCTTGTGATACCAGAGATTGGAGGACAAGATTAATTCTGTATGGCTTTTGGGGTACAAAAGTTTTTGCGTAAAAAAGTTTTTGCAGGAAAATTTGCCTGCTGAAAATTGATTCAAAAATGTATTATGCGGCATGACCTGTTTTTGTAGGATTATTCACCTGCTTATATATGCTCTACCCCAATTTTTCTTCCAGCTTCCTCACTGTGCTTACCCTGCCACCCAGAATCTTACCCAGCCTGGACTGGAACAACATACTCCAGTTCTGCACTGTTGCGCTTGGTTTGATTCGACTACTTGTAATTACATTCATCAGCATAAATTGCTAATACTCACTGTTAGAAATGGGGGTCTCTAGTTGGTAGAGGTAGGTACAAAAGGGGCCATTTCCAACACTCACAAGTACATGTTTCTATTATGTGCCATCCATTATTTAATATTTTAATTGTAGAATATGTAACAGACGATTGCTTAGTGTCCTACTGTATGTGTAATTTCTCAGAGACCATTCTTGCACGACCCTCACCTAATCGTGAGAGCTGTGAAGTAGATCCCGCCATATCATGCGTAGGACCAACCAACTCAAAAGAGATCTTTCCCACTTGATTCACTACTTGACTGGAATGCATAGAGCAAACAACCCAAAGCTGGACCAATCTCATAGGGTAATACAAAAGACAGAATTAGGCCTGAAATGGATAACAACACCAAGGATGTGTGTTGTAATCTGCTTAGCTTTGCTTCAGTGTTAGCCTTCTAGATTGTTTATGAATTCTATCTGTGATGCTTGTCTGTATTCTATGCTGTGGCAGTTAGAGCTTTGGCCAGATAGGTGACAGACCTGTTTTCTTCTGTGCTGCATTAAACCTGCTTATTACCTTCTACCTACGTGTAAGATCTCCATTCTTACTTACTACATTTGGCGACTTGGCTTGTGGATGCTTCTGGCCATTTTTTTGATATCCAGGAATTGCAGTGGAGTTGAATTATACAGAAGAACAGTACTCTGTTTCCCAGTGAACCCTACGTGACAAGCGGTGAGAGAAAATGACGTTCCCTTACTTCCGACGTCGAGCAGTGCCGAGAAAAACGAAGCGGAACTACTAATTTTAGTGTTTTCTCTATCGGCATTGCCGTTGTTTCAATCTACTGACGTCACCTCTCTGCGTCGTCTTAGCAACTGCTTAGCGGTGAGTTAGACTTCCTTTTGTTACCACAGCAACTCACAAGCTATTGCATTTGACGCACGGCATTCTTCTTGTCACCTAGCAACTAGTAACCTGGCAACTAGTTAACAAGATACGTCACTAGCGTAAAGTCAAACGTGTGACATTTGACGCCAGTGTGAAAGGCCAAACGCGTGACGTTTGACGCGGGTGTGACGCCTGACGCTGTCGGCCATCTTTCGGAAAGCACATCGGCTTTCGATGGTCTCGTAAAATACCGCGTCAGTATTTTTTATTTAATGTGCATTTTCTCTTGCTTCATCGGCCATTCATCGGACTTCTCCTCTCATTATACTTGCTTCACTGGATCAACAGTAAGCGCGTATTTCTTTTTGCGCTATTTCTTTTAAAGTTGTTTACAACAAGTTGGTAACTTTGCTATTGGAATTAACTTATTTTAATGACTTATTCAAAACAACTTGTACTGTGACAGTTGCGACAGTTGTGCTTATTTTGAACATTTATTCAACACTTTGCTCAAACCACTTTACAATTTTATTTTGTGGTTCTTTATTTACATATAAGTGTACTGATAATGGCACAGCCAGTCAATGTTGCTCTTCCTCCTCAATTCCTTAGCGAGCCTGGAAACCCATCCACTTCTTGGGAAGATTGGATTGCTATGTTTAACAATTATATAGAGGCATTAGATGGAGATGATTTTTCGCCTAAAAGGAAAAAGGCTCTTCTCATGACAACTTTGGGGAAGGAGGGAAACGTATATTTAAATTTTCGCCACAAGTTTTACCCTCTGGTTCATCCTCACCTCTGGACGAGTTTAAAAAAGCGGTTACAAGGTTGGAGACGAGATTTGGAAAAGAAGAAAATTTAGTCCTACAGAGATACAAATTTTATAAGAACAAACAACTTGAAGATGAGAGTATAGATGATTTTGTTGCACGCTTGCGTGAATTGTCTGTTAAGTGTAACTTTGGACAAATGGCAGATGAGCTCATTAGGGATCAACTTATAGTACAAGCTAATAATCGTAAAATACAAGAGCGTTTATGGGCAGCTAAAAACCCTACTGTGAAAGTAGCGATGGAATTAGCCAAAATAGTTGAAGAGAGTGAAAAATGCATGAAGGAACTTCAGAAGAGTGGTTTGGAAACAAAAGTTGCTGAAGTTTCACACAAAGTGGTTAATAGTGATAACAGTGACAGTAAAGCGGCTGCTATTGCTATTGTGAGAAAAAAAGGTTATGTTCTTCAAAAGAAAAATGTTTCTCATCAACCCTCTAATAGGCCTCATCCCAAAATGTGTTCAAGGTGTGGTAGTTATTCACATTCATCTGAAGCAAAGTTTTGTTTTGCGAATAACAAGGAATGCTTACGGTGTGGTAAGCTAGGTCATTTTGCCAAGATGTGCAAAAACAAGTCTAATTCAAGAGTAACTGTAGTGGATGAGTTTGGTGAGCTAAAGCGAGATGTAAACAAAATTCTTGTTTTGTGTGATTCAGTATGTTCCTGTATTGAGAAAAGAGAGCGAATTCCAAAAGCTGATTTTATGATTGATGACAAGTGTATCAATCTAATGGTGGACACTGGTTCAAAGTGGACCATCATTCCTGCGTCTTTATTAAAAGTTGTGTGGGGTAACAAGTGTCTCCATGATTGCGACATCTTTCCTTTAGGTTACCAGGGAGAGAAAATTAACCTTCTTGGTTACTTTGACGGGAAGATTGTTTTCAAAGACAGATTCACTTGGGGTAAAGTGTATGTATCTGTAGATGGCCCTGCCATTTTGGGACGTTCTCATCAATATGACTTACACATTGTGGTAAATCCAAGGGCTGAGGAACCTGTTATGATTCTAGACAATCTCACTGTTGATGATATTCTCACCAGGTATAACAATGTTTTTAGAGAACAATTAGGTGAATTGCAGGGGTACTCTCATAGAATTGTGTTGAAAGAGGGCAGTATTCCTGTTCAACACAAAGCTCGACGGGTGCCTTTTGCTTTGCGTAATGAAGTAAAATCTGTTCTGGAGGAAATGTTGCAAGGGGGGATTATAGAGCCTGTGGAAGCGTCTCTATGGATTTCCCCTGTTGTGATTTCTCAGAAACCTGACAACAAAATTAGGTTCTGTGTGGATTTGCGCTCATTGAATAAGTGTGTAGTGGCTGACGTGTTTCCGTTGCCTAATATTGGGGAATTGATTTCCACTCTCAAAGGAGCTAAATTTTTCAGTAAGTTAGATCTGAAACATGCATATCACCAGATTCGTCTTGAAGAAGCTTCTAAACACCTGACAGCCTTTGTTACTGGAGAAGGGACTTTTCAATTCACTCGTTTACCCTTTGGGCTAATTTCTGCTGCAAGTGTTTTCCAGCGCATGGTTACTGAGGTGTTTACGTGTTTAGATAAAGTAATATACTTTCAGGACGATATCCTGATTTTTGGTGATTCGTTAGAGGAGCACAATAGTGTTTTACAAAATGTTTTGCGCAGAGTGTCTGCAGCTGGTCTCACTTTGAGGAGAGAGAAATGTGCGTTCTTGGTCAAAGAGGTGGAATACTTAGGCTTTTCCTTGTCTGCTGAAGGCGTTAGGCCAAAGAAATACCTGTTGGAAGCCATTGAATTAGCTCCTCCTCCAGCTGATAAGGAGCAACTCAGATCGTTCATAGGGTTAATCGAGTTCTATGCTAAGTTTGTTAGGGATTTCTCAACCAAAACTGCTCCTATGAGATGTTTGTTAAAAAAGGGAGTCAAGTTTTCGTGGTCTGGTGAGCAGGATTCTTGCTTTAATGAGATCAAAGCCGAACTCAAATCTGCCAATGTACTTACTCCGTTTGATACCAGTCGTTCTTCCATTATGATGGTGGATGCGAGTGGGATTGGTCTGGGTGCTGTTCTTCTTCAAAAACATGGTGGGGTGGAAAAAACCATTGCTTTTGCATCCAGACCATTGACTGCATCCGAATTAAAATACTCTGTAATAGAACGAGAGGCACTTGCGGCTGCTTGGGGTGCAAGTTACTTTAGGACTTACTTGTGGGGTTCTAGATTTGTTCTTCGTATCGATCACAAGCCCCTGCTTAATGTTTTAGCCCCTGGGGGTACTGGGAAGGGCTCACCCAGGTTGGCCAGATTAGCTTCTCGTCTACAGGATTATCAATTTGATGTGGAGTTTGTACATGGTTGGAAGAACATCCAGGCTGACTGCTTATCTCGTCTTCCTGTACAGTCTATCAAAATACAAAACTCTTTAGATGTTGTGCCAGATGATGCTGCTGTTGCTTCCTTACAAGATGTCTTGTTCTTGGGGGAAGGTTCCTTTTCTGCTGAGGAGTGGTCAAAAGGCATGGAGGAGGATTCTGTTTTAAAAGCAGTGGTGGATCTTGTTGTCAAAGGGTCGAGAAGAGAGAGTACCGTTGAGCCTCCAGTTAGGCCCTTTCTTAGAGTATTGAATGAATTATCTCTGTCTGGTGAGAATGTTTTGATGAGGGGTGATCGTTTTATTCCTCCTAGTTCTCTGAGGAGTAAGATTCTTGATATGGCTCACGAGGGTCATTTGGGGCAGACCCTCACCCAAAGACGTGTGAAAGAAAATTTCTGGTGGCCCTTGATAGATTCCGATGCTGTGGATTGTGTAATTAAGTGTAGTTTTTGTAAAGAAGGTGATAAACGCCTTAAGGTTGTAGGCTCTCGTTCTATTGGTAGCATTTCCTTTAAGGATCTACCTGGGCACAGTATCTGCCTTGATTTCATTGGTCCAATGAATGAGTTACCTTCTAATCAGCGTTTTGCTGTTGTCGTAATTGATTGCTTTTCTAAATGGTTGACTGTTCATTTTATGAGGGAGATTACTACTGACTCCACTATTGCTTTTCTAAAGAGTGTCTTTATTGATGAGGGTTTTCCCTCAGTGCTGATTACTGACAACGGTACTCAATTGACGTCTGCCAAAATGACTTCTTTTGTTCGTGAGTGTGGTATTGAGCATCATCGTACCTGTCTGTACAATCCCGAAAGTAATGGTTTGTGTGAGAGGGTAAACCGTTTGGTGAAAGGTGTGATTCAGATGTTTGTTGCGAGTGGATGCTTCTCAAGTGAGCGTGTTCAGGAACCTGTATGGGCCTATCGCTCAACTCCTCACAAACATGGAGAAAAGTCTCCTTTTGAGTTGATGCGTGGTCGTCCTCCTGTTTCGAAGCTGACTCCTTCTTGGTTGAGAAGTTTTGATAAACCTTCTCCACCTGGCTTGACTTCTTCACCAATCTCAGTTGGTGATCTTGTCAAGGTTAAGCCTGGCCGTTGTTCTAAAGGCCTTACTAAGTTTAGAGGTCCTTTTTCCGTTAGGAAGGTTTTTTCTCACTTTGTCCTTCTTGACAATGGTGAAAAATGGAATTACAGGAGGGTGGCACTCTACCAAAAACGTGGAACTGTTTCTAAGGAGGATTCTTCAAATGTGTGTGATAAGAACTGCAATGGCTATATGTTATCTTTTCATAATAACTCTAATGTTTCTTCTCCGTCTGCTGTACGGGGGGAGGTGGGTAGTGGTGATGCTTCTACTTCATTGTGTGATGATGCTGGTTCTACCCTTGCTGCCAGTTCTACTGTTGATTCTATTCCTGTTCGCTTAGCTCCCTTAGGTATCGGTCTGAGGAGTCCACGTTCCCGCCATCCTCCAGCTTACTTGGAAGATTACATTCATTGATGGTTCTTTTGTTCTTTAATTTCTTTTGTTTTCTATTAATTTCTTTTGTTATCTAAGGGGGGGGGAGATATGTTGTAATCTGCTTAGCTTTGCTTCAGTGTTAGCCTTCTAGATTGTTTATGAATTCTATCTGTGATGCTTGTCTGTATTCTATGCTGTGGCAGTTAGAGCTTTGGCCAGATAGGTGACAGACCTGTTTTCTTCTGTGCTGCATTAAACCTGCTTATTACCTTCTACCTACGTGTAAGATCTCCATTCTTACTTACTACAATGTGTAACAAGAGCATTTACGCCTACAATGGGTATATACCATAAAATTTGCTGGAATAGAGTTTTGGAGAAGTTAGAAAACACATAGAAGTAGAGTGTCTTTTCATCTTGAGAGTCATTTCCTGCACCCTGACTGACTATTCCAGTGCTGCTTACCTTTCAGGGCAGGTAGTTTTCAGTCATATCTATTGACCTGTGTAGACATGAAAGAAAGACTATTGGTCACATTGAACATCAGGAATCAGCGGGTATCTGAGAAGATGTGAAAAGAGCACGCCTCTGTGCAGCGAGGACAGTCAGAAGTCGTAATATGCATCAGAGCATCCGTTTTTATTGTTTCACACTGGGTAGCATGACCACAATACTATGTGATCATGCACAAAAAAATAAAAGAAATGCAAATAAAATGTGTACAGTAATTTTCTCGTCTACCCAATACCCCACTGTACCTCTTTGTACAATAGTCCCATTGCTCCACATGAGGCTGAGAAGCACCAGGACACATTGGAAGTTGTTGTCCATGACTCACACCACCTATTAGAAAGAAATACAGAGTTATCAATCTATGAAACCTGATGTCCAGCAGACTGTTGTTTTCGTTGAAGTGGTGGCAAACATAGTGGTGGTTGCGCAGTGTGGATGAAGCAGGATTAGGGAAATCTCATTTGAATAGATGTCTTTCAGGCCTAATTTTGTCTGACAGATATCTTGTCAGCCTTATTAACAGTGCCATGTGATATAACACGTTTGATAACAAGCATTTACAATGCAACGGTCTCGCCTTTGCCAAAGTTAGAGCTATTGGCATTGTAAATGACAACATTTTTATTTATGTGTTGGTTTTGAAAACAGATAAATAAATGGCATTATCATTTACAAGGTCAATAGCTTAATCTCTCGCAAATGCAAGACCTATTGCATTTGCACCCACCCAAACACCCACAGAGAGCCCCCCACACACACAGAGCCCAACACACACACACACACACACACACACAGAGCCCCACACACACATAGAGCCAGCCACACACACACAACCCCCCACACACACAAAGCCCCACACACACAGCCCCACACACACGCACGCACACACACACTCACAGCCCCACACACACACAGAGAGCCCCCCACACACAGAGCCACACACACACACACACACAGAGCCCCCCCCCACACACACAGAGCCCCCCACACACACACAGAGCCCCCCCACACACACACAGAGCCCCCCTCCCACACACACACACACACACATAGAGCCCCCCCCACACACACAGAGCCCCCCCCACACACACAGAGCCCCCCCCCACACACACACAGAGCCCCCCCCCACACACACAGAGCCCCCCACACACACAGAGCCCCCCATACACACACACAGAGCTCCCCCCACACACACACAGAGCCCCACCCACACACACACACAGAGAGCCCCCCCCACACACAGAGAGCCCCCCCATACACACACACAGAGCTCCCCCCACACACATACAGAGCCCCACCCACACACACACAGAGCTCCCCACACACACACACAGAGAGCCCCAGACACAGCCCCCTCCACACACACACACAGCCCCCCCACACACACAGCCCCACATACACACACACACACAGCCCCACACACACACACACACATCCCCCCACACACACACACACACACAGAGCCCCACACACACAGAGCCACACACACACAGAGCCACACACACACACACAGAGCCACACACACACACACAGAACAACACACACAATTAGGAACGGGGGGCAGAAAAGCAAGCACAACGAGGCAACAGGGTGGTGGGGGATCAGAAAAGCAAGCACAGCGAGGAACGGGGTGGGGGGGCAGAGAAGCGAGCACAGCGAGGCACAGGGGGCTGGGGGGGCAGAAAAGCGAGCACAACGTGGAACAGGGGGGTGGGGGGGCAGAAAAGTGAGCACAACGAGGCAACAGGGGGTGGGGGCAGAAAAACGAGCACAACGAGGAACAGGGGGTGGGGGGCAGAAAAGCGAGCACAACGAGGAACAGGGGGGTGGGGGGGCAGAAAAGCGAGCACAATGAGGAACAGGGGGGTGGGGGGCAGAAAAGCGAGCACAACGAGGAACAGGGGGGTGGGGTGCAGAAAAGCGAGCACAATGAGGAACAGGGGGTGGGGAGCAGAAAAGCGAGCACAACAAGGAACAGGGGGTGGGGGGCAGAAAAGCGAGCACAACAAGGAACAGGGAGGTGGGGGGCAGATAAGCGAGCACAACGAGGAACAGGGGGTTGGCCAGTGGGAAACGAACGGCAAGAAAGGGTGGGCGGGAAGTAAAAGAAAGGCAAGAAAGGGTGGGCGGGGGGGGAACGAAAGTAAAATAGGGTGGGTGTGCGGGGAACGAAAGACAAGAAAGTGTGGGTGGGAGGGGAATGAAAGGTAGGAAAGGATGGGCCGAAAGGGAACGACAGGCAAGAAAGGGTGGGCGGGGAATAAAAGGCAAGAAAGGGTGGGAAGGCGGAAGGATAAACGGCAAGAAAGGGTGGGCAGGGTATGAAAGGCAAGAAAGGGTGGGCAGGCGGGAGGATAAGAGGCAAGAAAGGGTAGGCGGGAGGATAAAAGGCAAGGCAGGGTGGGCAGGTGGGAGGATAAAAGGCAAGAAAGGGTGGCCAGGGATAAAAGGCAAGAAATGGTGGGCGGGGGATAAAAGGCAAGAAATGGTGGGTGGGGGATAAAAGGCAAGCAATGGGAAATGAAAGGCAAGAAAGGGCGGGAAATGAAAGGCAAGAAAGGGTGGGAGGGCGGGAAATTAAAGGCAAGAAATGGTGGGAAGGCGGGAAATTAAAAACAAGAAAGGGTGGGCGGGGCAAAACTAAAGGCAAGAAAGGGCGGCGGGATGAAAGTTAAGAAAGTGTGGACAGGGGAAACAAATGCAAGAAAGGGTGCGCGGGAGGGGAATGAAATTCAGGAAAATGTAAGAAAGGATGGGGCCGGCAGGGAATAGAATGCAAGAAAGGGTGGGCAGGGGATAAAATGCAAGAAAGGGTGGGCGGGGGAGGAAATGTAAGAAAGGGAGGACGGGGGATAAATGGCAAGAAAGGGGTGGAAGGTAAAATTCCAGCCAATGGGAAGAGGAGAGAAAGAAAAGAGAAAGAAAGTTAAAAACACACCCCCGAATCCCAAAAAAGACGGGGCTTGAACGGAGTGACGCCCCTCTCCTCCAATGGCTGGCCTCCGTTTAGGAAGCCAGCCAATGGAGAAGAGGGGCTGGTTCAAGCCCCACTCTCTGAAACATCAGTTTTCTCCCAGCGAGAGCTGCGCAAGCGCACCCTTCGCTAGGCGAAACCTAAAAAGCAGATAGGTTATCTGTAATGTTTGTGATGAAGTACCATTCCACCAAACTGTTAGGCCTTATGTCTCATGCCCAAGATAGGATATCATAACGTGGAAAAAGTAAGGAAAGTTTCTCCAAAAGAGGACATAATTCCCACTTTCTTTAAAATATCCCACTTGGGGAAGATTTGCTGTAAACACTTGTCAACACAAATAAAGGTAGCTCATAGATCACAGATGAAAGTTAATTACCTGGATGGTCTATCCTGCAGAAAAGGAAGCATCAGGAAGACGAGAGGTGAAACAAGTTCACTTTTTATCAAGCTCACCCCACAAAATAGATCGACACGTGACAATTTTTTGTGTAACCAGTATTATTACAGTTCAGTGGGACCTGTGCTTAATTTGAGCTGGTGGTTTCCGGTGCACAGCACCCGAACTTAATTGTCAACACCAGACTTGTAACAGCCTGCCACATGGTGGCGCTGTCTGTCTAGCTTAAATATGGTATAAAAACAGTTGTTTGACTGTTTGCTGAATTGTGACACTTGTAGGAGTGTGATGGTTATAATCTGTGGTGGTAATGCCATTGGCAGCACGGGGGGAGGCTATGAGTGGTGCAAGCTACAGTGGCATCCTGACGAGGGCCCTGGCACTTATTTGTTTACAGATTAAGCACTGAGTGGGGCCAATGTTATTCAGTTCAGAATTACATAAGGGCAGTAATTCATGCCTGGATTTGAAGCAACGACTTGAAGCTTACACAAAGGTCTCCTCAAAAGATGTATTTATTTAATAGATGGGAGGGACAGGTTGGTGTAACTCTAATAGCAACTGTCTCAACTAATCATTAGCCAAGTCTTAGCTTTTGTAAAATGTTATATTTAGGCTTATATTTAAAAATACAAGAATTTATACTTTCTAATACAAATCTTTCACCTGAACCTGATGGTTGTAACTGTTAGAAAGCTGCCAATGTCAAACTGTTATGGCAGTGGAAACTGTGGGTAATAGTAACATCTGTTATTTACAGAACTTAGAAACTGCATGATGCTGGTTACAGAAACACTAGGCACCTCAAAAGGCTGAGTCTGGCAGAAGACAGTCTGTGCCTCTCAAGTAACTTTGCTACTTAAAAGACTGTGTCCTTCAAAAGTAGTCTCAAGGAAACAACTCTGACCCCCAATAGTATGTGCTTCTCAGAGGTCTATGACTCTAGGTCTGGAGTGCCCCTTAAAAGTGTCTGGTCCTTGTTAGTCTCCATACTTCACACATGTGTGGCTAAAGGAAGGTTCTGCCCCTAAGATAGCTCTGTCCGGCTCACGAATGGATGTATATAGTATTTAATTAGCGGAAACCTAGAAAAAATGAGTGTAGCGCTATGTGAGTTAGAGGGCAAAAATTGATAGGTAACCATTCCACCGAAGATGCAGCATAATTTGTCTTTATTCACATAACAAGTGGCATACTTGGACTGTTCTTGCTAAAAAAATCAGGAACACCTCCTGCAAAATGTGTTCCTGTAGTGGTGCTTTTTTCCCCAGTGGCCTTAACGATAAAACCCAACAACCACATATGGGTACTGTGGGTAATTTTATGTCAGACAGTTCTATCATTGTTCCTTTTTTTCCCAAATATAAGGAGTATTATCCAGTGGTGGCTGGTGCCATTCATAAGTGGTGAGGCCACATGATTCTTCAGTGTCGCTCAAAGAATGAACGAAATGCAAACTATTATGACCTCTTTGCATTCCGTTCATCCTTGGAGTGACACAAAAGGAACGCATACCTAAACTCAGCATTGTGGCGTTGCCTATCTTTCATCAAGATTCCGATCCCGCTGCTCTGGTCACCCGGGACCTCCTGTGAGTACTGCTGGTAACCTGGCCATGAACTTTGCCTACGTTTACCCAGCGTAGCCCAGCCCATCCCAACACTGCTCTTTAAAATACAGAGTATTAGACTCTTATTGCAGTCAATGCTTTATTTGTAACAAAATAAGTGGCAGGGCCCTGTCAGGGTCCTCGTCAGGAGGCCACTGCAGCTGGAGCCGCTTATTGCTCCTTCCGGCGTCGCCAAAGACAGAACCCACACAACAACTAGCCATTACATCCTACAAGTGTGACAATTCAGACTATTCCAGGCCCCTAAAGCTGTAAAAATTACTTGGACAGCAGGTATTTATTAGTCATTTTAATGTATATTGAATTAATAAACAATTGTTGTTGGTTTAATCTCTAATTTAGACAAACAGTGCCACCATGTGGCAGACTGTCATAAGTGCCAGTGCTAAAAATTGAGTGCCTGTGCCAAGCACCAGAAACCATTGGCTCAAATTAAGTACTGATGAAGTGTATGAGAGGAGTGTTGGGATTGGCTTGAGCAGGGCAACCCAGCGCTCCATTGGTGACCAGAGACCTGGCACCTCTGCCCTGCAGACTCTCTAACAGTGTGGTATTCATAGGCCTTTAAAGTGCGCATGTCAGATTGGTCGCCACCTGAGCTCTTGTCCAACCTGACATGCACAGGTTATTCGGTCACAATGTATTACACCTTATTATAAGTGCATTGTATCCTATGGCAATTGTAATAAGGTTTATAGGATATCCATCACTCTGTGACGGAGTAGCTCATCCGCCAAGCTCTAAACCAGGCCCACAGACTCCAAAATATATATTGCATGAGTGTTGAACTTTCAAAGCTGTCTCACTATAAAATATTCTACCTGTATGTAATTCCTCAATCCCACCATTTTAACCGCTCGCATATATATATATTACAGATGGGTAAGCAAGAAAACATTCTTGTTAAGATATATTTACATAAGATCAGGATATTGGTAGTCTTGGTAGCTTTGGAGCCTTTCTTTTTGCAAATGATGTTGTTGGGAGTTGGATACATTTATAGCATGTTTGACATGCTATAAATGTATCCAACTCAATAACCGAGTAATCGTACAGTGATTAGTGAGTGTATCTAGCAGAGTACATAGAGTTGGTCGCCATATATGCATTAAAACACCTTAAATCTTAGCAGGATTGGCCTTGTTATGTGGCTTTCAATGAGTGAGACGCATGTGGCTGTCCCTCAACCAGAGATGGATTGTCCTAGAGGTGAATGAAGTAAATTACAAACAAGCTGGCGACCATGAAAGGCTGGCGGAGCTTATGAAGACAGTCGTGTATCAGCCTGACATGTCCATCTCGGCCAGTCTAAGGGCCATATGTATCATGCAAATTCGCAATCGCAAAGGCCGAAACTCGCAGAATTTCGGCCTTTGCGATTGCGAATTTGCATGATATATATGGCCCTTTGTACATACATACCCATTTGCGATTCACAAATAGCAATTTCTTAAAAATCGCTATTTGAGAATTGCAAATGGGTATCTTGATACGGATCACTGACATTATATCGACCACAAAAATATCGAGATACAATAATATTGAGGATAAAATATCGAGGGACAAAATATCGACTGCCTATCTTCAAACAGGTAAGTACTAAAATATCGACTCAAAAATATCGAGTTACAAAAATATAGACTGTCAAAATATGTTTTTTTTTAAATGTCTTTAAATTAAGTAAAAACTAATATAATAATACATATATTTAATATAAACTTAGTTAAAATTATTAAATAAATGTAATATTAATAAATAATTAATGTAAATAAAAAAAAATATATAACAAAAATAATACATATATATGTATATAAAAACATATTATTAAATAAACATATATAATATTTTTACCGTAGCATAGCAAAATGGTTAAAATTTATTGTAACAACTCTAGTGAGTTCAACAGTAGCAAAAGCGTTGGATAGCGTAGGGGTAAAAGTTACTATTCCCACTCCAGTGGGTGCAACAGTAGGGAAAGCGTTGGATTGCGTAGGGGTAAAAATTACTATTCCAACTCCAAAGAGTGCAACAGTAGGGAAAGCGTTGGATAGCGTAGGGGTAACAATTACTATTCCCACTCCAGTGGGAGCAACAGTAGGGAAAGCGTTTGATAGCGTAGGGGTGAAAATTACTATTCCCACTCCAGTGGGTGCAACAGTAGGGAAAGCGCTGGATAGCGTAGAGGTAAAAATTACTATTCCCACTCCAGTGGGTACAACAGTAGGGAAAGCGTTGGATAGCGTAGGGGTTAAAATTACTATTCCCACTCCAGTGGGTGCAACAATAGGGAAAGCGCTGGATAGCGTAGGGGTAAAAATTACTATTCCCACTCCAGTGGGTGCAACAGTAGGGAAAGCGCTGGATAGCGTAGGGGTTAAAATTACTATTCCCACTCCAGTGGGTGCAACAGTATGGAAAGCGCTGGATAGCGTAGGGGTAAAAATTACTATTCCCACTCCAGTGGGTGCAACAGTAGGGAAAGCGCTGGATAGCGTAGGGGTTAAAATTACTATCCCCACTCCAGTGGGTGCAACAGTAGGGAAAGCGCTGGATAGCGTAGGGGTTAAAATTACTATTCCCACTCCAGTGGGTGCAACAGTAGGGAAAGCGCTGGATAGCGTAGTTGTTAAAATTACTATTCCCACTCCAGTGGGTGCAACAGTAGGGAAAGCGCTGGATAGCGTAGGGGTAAATATTACTATTCCCACTCCAGTGGGTGCAACAGTAGGGAAAACGATGGATAGCATAGGGGTAAAAATTACTATTCCCACTCCAGTGAGTGCAACAGTAGAAAAAGTAAAAACTTCATAAATAAATATAATTAATAGAAATATTATTACCAATTAAATTTAATTTCCAATACCAATTACTTTTATTTACCAATTAAATTTTATTTAATGGACAATTATTAATTAATTAACAATTTTAATTAATTTACATAATTAATTAATTATTATTAAATTACTTCCCACCCTATCCCCCTATAAACTCACAACCCACTACAGAAAATAATGTACTAAATATTAATTATTTATCAAATAAATATTTATAATTAATTACCAATTACATTTTAATTAATTACCAATTAATAATTAATTAACAATTATTATTAATTTACATAAATAATTAATTATATTTAAATTACTTCCCACCCTATTCCCCTATAAACCCACAACCCGCTACAGAAAATAATTTACTAGAAAATAATGATTTATCAATTATTCAATTATAATTATTTACCAATTAATTTTTTATTATTTACCAATTAATAATTAATTAACAATTACAATTATATTACAGATTTAATTAATTATAATTAAATTACTTCCCACCCTATTCCCCTATAAACCCACAACCCGCTACAGATTTATATTACACAATTATTACAAATTATTAAAAACTTACCTTATTTTCGATTTTTTTGTTGTCTATATTCTATCTAGTCGATATTATGTCTAGTCTATATTTTTGATTCGATATTTTGGCTATTAATATCGATATTACTCGATATTTTTGTAGTCTATATTATGTCTGGTCGATATTTTGTCTAGTCTATATTTTTACCTCGATATTATGTCCAGTCGATATTTTGGAATCGATATTATGTCTGTTTACCATCTTGATACATATGGCCCTTAGCTCCTTACAAAGGCAGTGGTAAGTGTAATTTCCATGGAGCCAGTTTGCCTCCACTTGAAATGTGTGAATCATTTTCCAAGCATGGAGATCCTGATTCATAGAGGAAACCTACATCAAATGGTCAGGCATGCTTTGCAAGCGAGATGTTCTGTTTTATATCCCGGCCCTCGATGGCTATTAAAACATCGGTCATGGCTCCGTCAGATTTAGTATCATTGGTCCCCAGGAGCCGAGTTGTGGTGGTGAGTCACCCACTGCCTTCAACAGGATCCACCCAGTATCTGCAGTCATCACCAACAGAGTGATTATTCCTGGAGGATCCATAAAAAGCCCATGCAGTCACATGTGCAGGATTTGAATGGTAACTTTAATTTATGGATCCCATTGAAATCTATATCAGACCTTGCAGTGCAGTTGTGACACATCTGCCTGTAGGAGAATTCAAATGTATGCATATTCCTGTGTGAAAAAGGAATCCTCTCAGGCCTGAGCCTGCCACATTGCTTGGATCATATATGATTGACAACCCACTGTCTGCTTAGCTAATTGCAGTTTAATGTATATCGGAGTCGTGCTTCTTGTGCTGGCCCAAATTAGTGTTGAGGCGCACCACAGATAATATTTGCATTTCTATGTGAAAAATGTCTGTGAAGCTCAAATTGGATAGACATTATCTTTCATATTGTGAGTTCAGATTGTTCAAATCCTTCCTGGAGTATGCATTTCCTTTAAAAAAATATAGTTTGTTCCACTTTATTACGCGGTAGATCCCGGTGTCTATCATTTTTGCCCACTTTTGTGATCATTTTCCCCTACTTGGCTCTTGTTTTTATAGTGGGGACTGCGGTACTCCTTCACTTTCACTATAGTTCTTCCACCACTGACATGCATGGATTTCCCTGCAACCCACCCCTTCCACCCACTTACTTAATTGTCCTTCCTTACTCTAGCTACCATTATTCACAGGTTAATTTTGTAAAACAATAAGTGCCAGGGCCCTTGTCAGGAGGATACGGCAGTAATAACACAAGTACTAAAATTCACTCTCCTACAAGTGTGACAGTTCGGACTATTCAAGGCCCCCAAAGCTATATGGACAGGCCCGGACTGGCCGTTGCGGGCACCGGGCAATCCCCCGGTGCGCCGCAAGGGTGGGGGCCGGTTTTGGGCCCTGGGGGCCGCTTTTGTTACAGGGCCGTTTTTGCAGCATAGCTGCAAAATCGGCCGAATACCGGCCCCGGCAAAGAGCTCGGTCGCACCCCCAGGGGGCCGGCCGAGCACTTTGCCAGGGCCGGTTTTGGTTCTCAGTCCGGCCCTGTATTTGGATGGCTTGGGTGGCACGTATTGGTGATTGTTAATGTATATTAAATGAATTAACAGCTGTTGTTGTTCTCATACCTAAATTTGCCAGAGAGCGCCACCATGTGGCAGACTGTCACGAACCCCGGTGCTAAGAATTATGTGCCGGCGCCGAGCACCCGAAAACCACCGGCTCAAATTAAGCACTGATATTCCACCCTGCTCCTCTCTCCCCTCTTTTCTTGCATGCTGCAAGTTCCTGCTCTTTGCTCCCATCTACTTCTCCCAACTCTCTCCTGTGCTAAACTCCTCACCTATTGTTTTAAGGTGTGGCGTTTAGTTTGCCCAGGCTCCCTCCATGCCTCCTGTTTCTGGGTCCTGTTTGGGTTGTAGTAGACACAGAAAAAGGCAGACAGAAGTAACAGTGACATTGCGAACCCCCGCTTTAGTAGCTAAGGCGGAGGTTGCCACTGGACGCAATGGCCTGGTAAAATGACCCACTAAAACGATAATTGATTTAATTTTGGATTCTTCAAACAAAAGCTCTAAAATGGCGTACACTGGTGGAAAGGGCTGCTAAGTGAGCCACGTTCATTTAAAGGAGACAGAGAAAGAATTGATAAAACATAGGAAATGGAGAGGCAGCAAACAGAACATGGAAGAGAGAAAGGGAAGAAGGAAAAATAAGATAGGTATGGAAGAAAGATTGGAGTTAGAAAATGGATAGGTTACAGGAGGGGAAAAGAAAGAACAGGCGATAGTAAGAAAATGTGAAAGGAAGGAACCAAGACATGAAGGAAGGAAAAGTAAGGGAAGATGAAAGGAATGACAAAAGCAAGAGTTAAAAAACAAAGGAAGAAATTGGGCAAGTGTGGATGGAATGGTATTGGATAGAATGGTGGATGGATGAGTAAAAGGATGAACACATGTGTGTTAAGATGTATGGAATGGTGACATGATGGAACTTTGGAACGGTGAAAGTATGCATGAATGGAGGGTGATTGGAAGGGGGAAGATGAATGAATGAATGGATGGATGAATGTAGGGCGAATGGAACTATTTTAGGAAGGGTCGATTAGTTCACTCTCTGTCAATATAGGTTTCGTTTTAATTGGAGGCGATTTTAATTTGCTGGCTACTTCCTTGAGTAGCAGCCCAATCTTGTATTCCTCCAAACTCCTTCCTTTGTTATTTATTTAGTCACATTATCCTTGCATTTACTATTACTAATGTCGTGGGAACTGGAAGAAGCCTTTTTCTTGTTTTTATTTCTTTCTGGACTCAGAATGTGATACCAGCTCTGTGAAATTTCTTTCATAAATTAAAAAAAAAAAAATCTTTAATGTCTACTTGACCATTCGACAACTTGGCCTTTAGTTCAAACACAATTGTCAGCTATAACGCCTTGGTTCCTGGCGTTTTTCTCCATTTATTTTTTCAGCACAATTAATTACAAAAAGTAATGATCAATTAACAATATAAAATATTGAATCAAACTTATGGAACTTACTGTTGTTCGACGTTTTCAGTATTTCTAAGCTGTTTTCTTTGCCCAGCTGCGGAAGGTCAGTGACTTCTTGGAGTCAGGCAGAAGAGAGGCACAGACACAATGTAAATGCCATCAGTGAACTTTGTTCTGCAAACAGGTTGTGTACAGGACCCTTTTTATATTGGAAGGATCAGTAGCCATCTGTAGTCAGGGTCAGTGTCCTGGAGGTCGTCACTTCCCGTCAATGATCAACACACTCTGCTGTTCAGTGTGCACGTGCAGGAATTGTAACTGGCCTGAAACAGGATTACATTGTAAATTATGCATGTCTTCAAGGAAACATCTGTGTTTTAATGCTGCCTGGCATCATATGTTGGAGATCATGTACAAAAACCACAGGTCGAAGTGAGCGGGAACTCATTGGAACTGCATTCATTTTCGATTTATAATTCTTGAGGCTGGACTTTAAGACTTCGCTGGTAGCTTGGTTTCTTGAAAATCCGCGAGATGGCCAACATCTCCAGTAGCCACCTGCATTCCTCACAGAATACACATGAAAGGAAAAGAAAGGCATTTACAGGCATTGATTAGCTGGAACGAATGCTAATTAGCCATCTGCCAGGCAGCACCCCACCGAGGAAAAAAGAGCTTGAGACAAGCTATGCCAAATGGCATAGGTCAGATCTGTTTATTATAAAAAGTTATGGTAAAGGCTGTGGGCCTGAATTCCTAATTGCTAAAGGCATATGTTAAATCTAACAGGCCTTCCTGGAACTGACTTAAAAAAAAACTATTGGAGTAGTCTTTGATAGTGAGCTTAATATTTCTAACTAGCTGACAAATACAAAAGGAACATTTTTACAGTGTGAGCTAAATGCAATAGGAAGAGGTTTAATACATATGTACCTTGTTTTGGTTTCGGGAAATGATTGATGTCCAGAGACAGAGATTTAAGGTTCGTGTAATGTATACTTTGAGTCTGGCTAAATCTTTGATAGCTCGCAGTAGGCTGAAGAAAGTGACCCAACTAGGGCCACCCGGGTCACTCTCGACCTCCTCTAGCCCTCCAAGAAATGAAGAGTCGATGACGCAGTAGAGCAATGCAAACAAACGAGTTTATTCACTAAGTACACTGCAGAGGAGTCCAGTCTGACCAGCCTCCTATGGTGGCTGACGAGGGACTGACTCTAACAAGCATACAGTTTACATTATGTATGTTGCGTAGCACACAAAGACCCGCCTACTATGGAAAAACACTGGTAGATGTCGTAATACAATGGGGGGTACAGAACATACGTTTCAATTCCGGGTGTTGGGGTGCTACAGGCAAGGAGCGGGGTGCCGATAATTTGGGTAGGCGATTTCAATATAGTATTGAACCCTAGGCTTGAAAAATCACCCAACTCTAGGGCCTGTGTTCCGGTAAAATCTAGGCAAACTCTTTTATCAAACATGGCTCAGCTAGGGTTGGCAGATATATGGAGGGAAAGGATGGGTGAACAACTGGGGGTCTCTTTTAGAAATCGAAAATATAAGCATAAGTCCAGAATAGACTATGCATTCTTTAGCTACAGTATTAGAGAAGTGGTTAAAGATATAGATTATCTGCCATCCTATATTTCCGATCATTCGGCCATATCTTTTAGCCTAACCCCTGCCCAACAACAGCGGCTCAGTTCATGGTCCTTCGACCGCACCATCCTGTTAGAGGTGGAAGAAAATAAATTTTTGCGGTCTGAGACCAAACACTTCCTTGAGATAAACTTAAACTCAGCAAACATCTCCATGGTTTGGGATGCGCTGAAAGCCTTCTGGAGAGGATGCATCACCAGCAGAGCCTCCTACAGAAAACGGCGATTTAGAGACACCATCAAGGGCATAGAGGCAGAAATTAACATCATAGAGAGAAATCTAGGCCCCCATTTAGGTTTAAGGGAGGATCAGGAAAAATGTGCCTCCCTCAAAAACCAACTGTAATTCATTCTCCGGGATAGGGTCGCCAGAAGATAAGAGGCGAGTAAAATCTCGCACTTCGAATTCGGGGAGGCAGCAGGCAAGATACTCACCTGGAAAATAAGAACAGACCAAGCTCAAAAACATATTAGAGAGATTAGGGTTGAGGGAGAGTCAGCTCCTCGCCTCTCGAACTTAGAAATCGGAAGTGCTTTCTTGGAATTTTTCCAGAACATACACAGGGAAGATATCATGGAAGACTGTGTAGAAAATAACACCTGTCTTGAAGGAGTCTCTTTGCCCAGACTTACAAATGATCAAAGATTGGGTTTGGAGACATAAATCTCCGAGGAGGAAGTGAGGAACACCATTGCCCAGACTAAAAGAGGGAAGGCGGCCGGCCCTAATGGGTTACCCGGGGAGCTGTATCGTTCTCTTAGTGAGGCCATTATTCCAACTTTGGCAAAAGTATTTAACAGTATTCTCCTGAACGGAGAAAACCCCCCAAATTCGTGGAGTGAGGCGACGGTAGTGTTGATCCCCAAACCAGGGAAAGATCCGTCTGGATGTGGTTCCTACCGCCCGATCTCACTCCTTAACAGTGACTACAAAATCTTTGCCGCTATTCTGTCTAAACGGCTGGGGGGTATAGCAGACACCATCATACATCATGATCAAAAGGGCTTTGTAAAAGGGCGCCAATTAGCGGACCTCACCTATGAACTAGTGGGGGTCATTGACATCGCATCCGCCTTCTCTCTTCCTTTGGCCGTGCTAACCCTTGACGCGACCAAAGCCTTTGATAGGGTGAACTGGCCTTACCTGGCCGCGGTAATGAAAAAATGTAATTTGGGGGATAGATTCTGTCGGGTGATAAGGCTTTTATACAAGGCACCAACAGCTAGATTACTTGTTAACAGTGCATTGACGGAGGGTTTTAACATTACAAGGGGTACAAGGCAGGGTTGCCCGCTTCCCCCCCTCCTTTTTAATCTTTATATTGAACCTTTTGCTCAGGTTCTTAGGGTGGATCCCAATATACCTTCCTTTAAATTCGCAGGGTGGGAAAGGCGGGTGGCGTTATATGCAGATGATATTCTTGTATTGACGGCCGACTCTGATCGTGCTTTTCCAATAGTCATCAAGAAGGCGGAGGAGTTTGACAGGTTTCAGGCTATGAAATTAATGCAAACAAAACTGAAATAATGGCCTGGAACATAAATAACACACAACTGAGAGCGGCCCCCACCCTGCGTTACCTGGGGATCAATATTATACAGGAGGTGGGGAAAATTCCCGAATGCAACCTGGATCGGGTGTTTAAAGTCTGCCAGAAACAACTTAAGGCTTGGGCGCACCTCCCCTTATCCATCTTGGGGAGGATAAACTTAGTGAAGATGTCCATCCTGCCCAAATACACATTCCTTTTTAACTCCATTCCTATGGCCTTTGATTCCAAACAAATCGACAATTGTCAACGGGAGATTAACTTGTTTATTTGGAAATACAGAGCCACCAGACTAGCATGGAAAAAGCTTAGCCGGAGGAGAGAAAAAGGTGGCATTACCGGACCTTCTATATTATGCTTGGGCTTTCCAGTTTTCGCACTCAAAAATGTTGTTAAAAAACCCTGCTACCACTCCAGGAGGTGAAATGTTTCGGGCCATGTTGGAAGGGGCCCATTTACCAGCTGAGGGCTTCCTCTTCAAATTTGGGGACCAAACATTTTTCCAAAAAGTCAAATTAAAAATTCTTCACTCATTGGCTAAAAGCTGGGTAACAATCATAAAGAAAATAGGACTTAGTTATTTTTCCAATTTGGCACCAATATGGGAATCACCAGGCACTCCATCTTGCCTGCAGGATAGTTTGGCTGTTGCCTTGAAAGATGCTGGAATTATGAAGTGGGGAGAGTTGCTGACTGGGGGTGCACTGCTGTCTTGGGATGAGCTATGGGGGAGTGTGGGTTCTGGCTTATCCCGATTCAAATATATGCAGCTAAATAGCAGGGCACAGGCACAGCTTAGACAGGGGTCTCCACTAGGGAAAGAAAGTAATTTGGAGGAACTTCTTGTGGCAAAACCAGGGGGCAGCAGAGAAGTCGCATTGTGATATTGGAGAATTTTGGAGGAGGTCGACGGCGACTTCAAACTCCCGGATGAGTTATGGGGAACTGAGTTAAATTCTGAGTGTGAGCAACTTTGGTTAGCCCTGTTGCATAAAATTGTGAAACCCGCATGGTTGAAGCGTAACCATCTTTTTACAGCTCACCGGGCATATCTTTCACCTTTGAGGCTATCAAAATTCCAACCAGAAAAATCATGTAACAAATGCGGCTTGGTGGGAGCATCAGATGTTCACATGTTTAGAGACTGCCCCCCCCCCCGCCACCCCCCCTCCCCCCCAATCCGGCTTTTCTAGGGAAAAGGTGAAGGCCACGTTGGACTCTATTCTCAATGTCGCCCTGACTATTAGTCTCCCACTGATCATTTTTGGTATCGACGAAAACATCTTTGGCCACGCAAGATCTTTTCTATTTTATGCTATTCTATTGGCAAGAAGACAAATATGTAAATTCTGGGTAGACGTCGCCGCACCAACACACTCAGACTGGTTGACGTCCCTGTATGAAACCTCTAGAGTGGATCTGGCCAGGACCTGTAGTAAGAAAAAACTAGTCTTCTGGGATCTATTGATACATTGGTCTTAGGATCTCCGGGGTTTCTTTTTTTCCCCCCGGGTCCTATGATTATGCCTTCTATGCTCCATGGACGATTGTTACGGGTCGCCCAGGTAGAAAATATGGTCCAGCAGGTTTATGTTAACCTTGGTGGAGTTAAATAAGAAACCCTTCACCTCTGGAGGCCCCGTCTGCCAATAACTATTTCGTGTCTTGCTGTGAGAGTCAAAAAGATCTTCTGGACTCGCTCACGTAGGACACGCAAGGAGGTCGGTGCTTTCTATATGAGGGTTTAGGCAAATGAGGACATAAAAATAATAATAAATAAATATACAGTAGTATCTCAGTGTAATAATATGCAGTAGTATCTCATTGTAATAGTATGCAGTAGTCTCGCATTATAATAATATGCAGTAGTCTCTCAGTGTAATAATATTCAGTAGTATCTCATTGTAATAATATGCAGTAGTCTCACATTGTTATAATATGCAGGGGTCTCTCAGTGTAATATTATACAGTAGTATCTCAGTGTAATAATATGCAGTAGTCTCTCATTGTAATATTATGCAGTAGTCTCTCTGTGTAAGAATATACAGTAGTATCTCAGTGTAATAACATGCAGTAGTATCTCATTGTAATAGTATGCAGTAGTCTCACATTATAATAATATGCAGTAGTCTCTCAGTGTAATAATATACAGTAGTATCTCATTGTAATAATATGCAGTAGTCTCACATTGTTATAATATGCAGGGGTCTCTCAGTGTAATATTATACAGTAGTATCTCAGTGTAATAATATGCAGTAGTCTCTCATTGTAATATTATGCAGTAGTCTCTCTGTGTAAGAATATACAGTAGTATCTCAGTGTAATAACATGCAGTAGTATCTCATTGTAATAGTATGCAGTAGTCTCGCATTATAATAATATGCAGTAGTCTCTCAGTGTAATAATATTCAGTAGTATCTCATTGTAATAATATGCAGTAGTCTCACATTGTAATAATATGCAGAGGTCTCTCAGTGTAATAATATACAGTAGTATCTCAGTGTAATAACATGCAGTAGTATCTCATTGTAATAGTATGCAGTAGTCTCACATTATAATAATATGCAGTAGTCTCTCAGTGTAATAATATACAGTAGTATCTCATTGTAATAATATGCAGTAGTCTCACATTGTTATAATATGCAGGGGTCTCTCAGTGTAATATTATACAGTAGTATCTCAGTGTAATAATATGCAGTAGTCTCTCATTGTAATATTATGCAGTAGTCTCTCTGTGTAAGAATATACAGTAGTATCTCAGTGCGATAATATGCAGTAGTCCCTCATTGTAATAATATGCAGTAGTCTCTCATTGTAATAACATGCAGTAGTCTCTCATTGTAATGACATACAGAAGTACCTCAGTGTAATAATATGCAGTAGTCTCTCATTGTAATAACATGCAGTAGTCTCTCATTGTAATGACATACAGAAGTACCTCAGTGTAATAATATGCAGTACTCTCTCTGTGTAATAATATGCAGTAGTATCTCAGTGTAATAATATTCAGTAGTCTCTCGTTGTACTAATATGCAGTATTCTCTCATTGTAATAATATACAGTAGCCTCTCATTGTAATAATTGCAGTAGTCTCTCATTGTAACAACATACAGAAGTATCTCAGTGTAATAATATGCAGTAGTCTCTCATTGTAATACTATGCAGTAGTCTCTCATAGTAATAATATGCAGTAGACTCTCATTGTAATAATATGCAGTAGTCTCTCATTGTAATAATATGCAGTAGTCTCTCATTGTAATAATTGCAGTAGTCTCTCTGTGTAATAATATACAGTAGTATCTCAGTGTAATAATATGCAGTAGTCTCTCATTGTAATACTATGCAGTAGTCTCTCATTGTAATATTATGCAGTAGACTCTCGGTGTAATAATATGCAGTAGTCTCTTATTTTAATCATATGCACAGGTCTCTCAGTGTAATAACAAGCAGTAGAAAATAGAGCAAGTTTTACTCCACCACCACTCCACCAAGTCTCCTTTACCATACTTTTCCTTCATTTGGAGGAAGAGGCACATCAGAAACTACATTCCGTGTAAGGTTTTGCTGTTGAAATACAAAACCAATATGCAATTGCACAGAAAGTAATGTCTTTTTCAATGCTTGTTGAACTTTTCATTTGCCAGTATTTGACTGCCCTACTCTGGACAGCTTGAACTTTCAGCTGTATTTGTGTGACAGCGTTTCTGGAATTTTACTGAGTAATCCAACTTTTTTTGGCATTTTGATAGCTTGAATAAGCTGAAAATGAGCTAATCATTCAAAAAAGTTCAGAATAGGGGACCCCAAAATATGTCTTTCAAATGGGCCCTAAACATCCTTAAGATGGCATAGGGGAAAACACTTACCATGGAGATGATGGTTACAAAATACGTTTATAATATCACAGAAAGGAGAAGACGTAGGGCATTACAAGGTTCCCGACTGCCCTTAATAACTCAGATAAACACAGAAAATTGGTGTGGTGCCCTCAGAAGTCTGCTTTCTGCTCAATCAGCTGATCTGCAGTTCATTAACAGAGACCCAGTGAGTTCCTGTGTGCTGCTAAATGTTTTTTGACCAAAACTCCAGGCAATTCCAAGAACTGGACGAGGATGGCTCACTCATGTAATGTGTATGAGGCTAGGGACCACATGGTATCTAGAACAAGGTGTGCACTACAATAGAGTGACACACACTACAAAAGCATTGTCGGTAGAACGTAAGGATTTACTCCAGAACAAACCAAAGGATTCCACAAACAGAATGGTGTTCGTCTCAAAATTTTCGAGCAACTCTCAAAAAATCCAGAAGATCATTCTACATAGGTGGGAACTTCTACAACAGGAAGCTGACTTCAGAAACCTGTTTTGCAGACACCACTGTTTGCATACACTAGAGCAGATAACATAAAATATTTACTCTCTAAACGGCCAAAAGACCTAGACACAAAATTCCGCGGGATGCGTAAATGTATGAATTACATTCATTGCAATAACGTCATGGCGGAACCACACTTAACCATCGATGTTGTGTATATTTGATATGTATCCTGTTATGCCATTTTTCTGCAAATACATGATTTTTTCAATGTACTAACGTTTATCAAGTCGACTGTCTTTTTGTTTACGATATCAGTGTTGTGCTCGACTGAATCACAGTTGATAGTCCCACCCTTGGGAGGACATAAAACGAAATGTACTGATGTGGCAGAACCACTGTTCACTTAACATACCTATATCCAGGCTCTGCACATTACTGGGTTACCCCATTGGGATTATCAGTCACATTACATGAGTGAGCCATCCTCGTTGGTCCAAAACAGTTAGCAGCACACAGGAAACTCACTGTGTCTCTGTTAATGAACTGCAGATCATCTGATTGAGCAGATAGCAGACTTCTGAGGGCACCACGCCAATTTTTGGGTGTATCTGATCTACACAATCAGTTTCTTTGCAAAGTTGACAGGTGGACGCATCATCCGCAGGTATGCAGCTATCAAAGCGTTTTAATAGTCTGATTGATGCATTTTTTCATCTAAAACCCTGTGGTCCCAGACAAATCCCCTTTCCTTCCCCTAGATTTCTGTATTCTATTCCTTTATCTTATAACTGGACCCTCAGAGTCTGCAGTGTCCTGTGGTGTTTAAGTGCCGAATGTCCCCTCACAACTTCTTCCTTCGAAGAGCTTTAATCAGGACCACTGCCCTCTTTATCATCTGTTTTCTGAGAGCCGGAGCCATGTAATTCGAGGGAAACCGAATCATCTTGAACGTGAATCCCATGAATTTGAGGTTTGATAGGGGCTCTCTTTAACTTTATTCACACTTGACGACCTATCGTAGACGATACCAATACGTACTCTGGGGTTTGGGCCATTGCTAATAAGAGGTTGGCTTCTTGTTCAATGTTTTTCCATCCTTTTCTGGTGTTTGCTCGTCCCCTGGACCATAGCTTCTTTGCAATCCATTTGATTGGAAGGCTGGTGTCCTTCTACTACTCACACTCAGGGAACTGATTTCTTTTTTTGGCTTTCTTTACTCCATGGCAGGGCATGTGTTTTTTGACTCGCTCCCCTGTGTGCTAATTTACCCCCAACATCCACTCACCTCCATGTTGCCGCCATCAAGCTTGTGTATTGCTTCCCTAATGCCCCCTGCCTTCTTGTATTTTTTTAGATACTTATAAAAAAACAAATCAGCACTTTTTTCATTTAAATCCCACCCCCACCTCTTCGGTTGCTCCCACAAACCTTGTTATTCATGCCATCATTTACTTCCCCCACACGTTCCACCATAGTTCCTCTGCCTCACACTGCCACACCTTTTCTTCATCCATGTAAATATATATATATATATATATATATATATGGAGTTTTTGCAAAGAGACCTAAAAATAAACTATCGTGTTCAAGAGGAGTGCCGCGTCCTTGCCTTTTGTTTACAAAATTACTTGGGAGACACGTTCCCGGTCTCCAAACGCGTGCACCAACCAATGGAGTTCCCTCTGCTACGGGGACATTTGTGAGGAATATATATATATATATATATATATATATATATATATATATATATATATATATTTTGGAGGCCCTGGCAGCTGCAATATGCTGCCAGACTGCTCCTATTGATGCACCTTTCATTTTTTTTCTTCACTTCTCCAAGACTGGTATCCGCCTAGTTGGCCACCCCAGAAAGGTAAATAAAAAAAATGTCAGCCATGTCTTGTCAGATGAGTGACCATGCATATATTTATATTCATATTATGTTATCACGCTGGGACACAAGGCAACAGCATTGGCAAAGAATAGGTCGGCAGTGTAAGCCAAAATGTGTGATCGGTTGGCTTTGCCACTGCTTGTTAAATCTTGGGAATCGAGGTGGAAGAATACTTCTAAGTCTCAGAGACGTTTATCCCAGCGTTGTGGGACTTACAGAGAGAAGGCCTAGCTTCAGGCTGCCTCACATGGAGGCTAAGACAAGCCAAGTTTTTTTTTTATTTAGAATATTTTTTTATTGGCATATATTGATTTGTGCCCAGAACCTCTTGACAAGCCAAGTTTTTGAAAGCTAAATCTTCCGGGCCAGCCAAGGATTTAAACTCTGACGGAAGTGCTCCTTTAAGTTGGCAGCAAAGCTGAGGAAAAGAGCATACAGCATCAAAATCCGATTATTGCTACACGGATCAAGTGTTCTGTCAACTTCCTTCTTGCAGGACACCAGAAAGTCCCAAAGCGTTCCCTCAGTTCCTCAATATTTAAGAGCTGGATTGTGAAATATATGGCCCGCTGCCTCTGATACTTGGGCGAATCGGATTGGTTGATATGTGTCACGTGCATCTCACATGGGGGCTATAAAGCACGTGCTGCTGCTGTCCAGTCGACAACTTCCTGAAAGAAAGTGGGTTTTCGAAGACCTTTGCTTCGCATCTGACATGTAAGTTATTTCGTGAGTGAGTGACCAGAAAGTGCTCGTTCTTGACCTTTTATTGGGGGATGGGGGGCCCAGGCTCTGCTGCTGACTTTAGAGCCAGGGAACCGGGTTCGAGTCTCGGCGCCGGCTCAGCATCCTGTGATTCTGGGCAAATCACTTAAACTACCTGGGGCAGATTTACAAGCCCCATGCGCCACTTTTGCGTCCCTTTTAACATGGGAAAAGTGACGCAAACGTGGCGCAAGGGGCTTGTAAATCTGCCCCCTGTGCCTAAACAACTAAAATCAATCTGACCTTGAGTAATGTAATCTCGTGCTCGTGTAAAGCGCTCCAATTGACCTTGGGGTCGAGTTCGCGCTATGTAAATCTGCAAAAAAAAAAAAAATGCGCAGAACAGACGAGCTTCAGCTGTGATTCAAAGTAGTTGGCACTTTTCATTTTTTTTTCTTCAGTCCTCAGAAGTCAGATTTTAGTTTCGAAAGTTTCCGTTGTTAATGTCACCCACCCTTGCCCTGGTTCCATTGCCCGAGCCATTTTTTTTTTTTTTTTTTTAGAAAGTCACATCTTTCGGTGCTGGATGATTCAGAGACCGGATGAATAAACTAGGAGGGCAGAGCACCGAAATATCACTTTCGAAATGTTTCGAAGGGGAGTTTAAATATGAGCATTGCGGTCCATACTGAATGAATATGGTGATTCAGCTGATAGAATGGGGAGTTGCTGAGGTCAGGCAGCTTTGGCTGGAAATGGAAAATACAAATACTTTCAGACGCCACGAATTGGAGGTGAAGGGTCAACAGAAAGGGGGTGGAGTCATAATGGACAGCGCCATGGAGAGCAGACTCTGACACTCAAATTACACAAATATTTTTAAGCCTCTGCCCCCAAATGAATTAGGGCAAAGACAGATGTTTTTGTAAATTTGTTCGTTCTTAATTGATTGCTTACAAACAAACTGCTTTTAAAAATAGCTTCTTGGTTAAGGCGCCTGCTGCAGAGATCTTTGCATCCCAGAAATGTCCAGGGTGTACTAACAGTAAGATTGCTTGGGTTGTTAATTCACTTGATGTAGAAATCTGCTTTTGTCTGGTTACAGGTTTGGCTCATCATGAAACAGAGGGTTAAAGTGCCTCACAGAAAGCAGAACGTCTAACATGCAGCACACAGATTTGTATTTAACCCAGACATCTCAGTGGGGTACTGCTTTTATCACAGCGATTCCCATGTCACCTTCATGTCACCAGTTAAAATATTTGCATTACAGCTCTGTGCATTATGAACCGGAACAAGGCTCAATGCAGATTGCAAGGCATACATATAGAACCCTACACTTTTTTGCTCAAAGTCTCGTTATTCTAAAGTTGATAAAGAGGATTACTTTCAATAGTAATCAAGTCGTATTATTAAGTTCTATATAAGCCGTTATTAGTGTAATTGTTCAAATAGAAATATCTGACCTTACAGTGCATGCTTATCTGTTACACATCCTAACAAAAAAAATGAATGTGTCCTCATGTAATGCAAGGTGTTATGTAAAGCGCTCTGATACCCGATTCGGGTCCAGTTTACTCTATATAAAACTCTGTAAAATACAAAATAAATAAAAATATCAAGCTTGGAAAATTGACCCCCCCCCCAAAAAAAAATCATGGTTTAGCTTAAGCACTTGTGAAGTGGCAAGGTGGATTTGTTTTCTCAACAGCATTGTCATCAAAGTGTTAAAGTTCCAGCTAGCTCTCAGCTGGGACTGGGACAAAAGGAGTGCTGATGGCCTATTAAGTGAAGTATTTGTGTTGGGCTCAGCCGGAACTGGAAGTAAGAGACCTTCCTCCGTTCCTGCAGGTTCCTGCTCTGTACACACAGCAGGGAAAGCACGCCTGCAGCTGACTTTGTGGGAAATTGCACCAGGACAAGGTCAGCACATTTCACCCTAGCCCCGTCCGGATCCGGCTCAAAAATAAAAATATAACACCTACGTGCAGGCCCTTGCTTTACCTCTGTCCTCTTCAGTCGACGCACGGAAGCACACAGGCTCAAAGACTCTCCGAAGCCAATCACGACGCTGCTCTCATGCTGGTAATACTATTAGCCGCATGACAGCAGAGTCGTGATTGGTCTGAGCCGCATGATTCGTCTCTCAGACAGGGATTGGGAGCCTGGGACTGTTCTCTACCAGGCTGTGCAACACAGCAGGTGGAGAAATGCTAAGTGCGCATGTCTATTCGGCCGGCCCAAGACGGCTGGCCAAACAGCCATGCACACTTGGAGAGTGACCACCACTCCTCTCCCTGCTCTGGCCACTCCCGCCCCTCCCCATGCCTAAAATGAAAACAAACTGAGCCAGTACAGAAAAATAAAATGATAATAACATTGTGTTATTTTCATTTTATTTTTCCTTTTTTGCACTGCTCAGAGAGTAGTGGGGCAGTGCTCCTTCGCCTTAGCGGAGGAGCTGCCACTGGACAAAGGAAGGAAGCAGGGATCCAGATGAACCTTCAGGAGTTAGATTAAGAGCCACGAGCTGGAGCTGCTCCACTTACATATTTATTTTTCAAAATAAACATTGCAGAGACATAGATACAAGGAACAAGAGAGAGCAGTGACTGAGAGGGAAGTGGCAGACATAAAAAGAGGGAGAAAGAGAGGACCTGAAAGATCATCCTCAATCATAAAGGAAGAAGAGAAAGAAAGGATGAAGTGGAAAGAGAGACAGAATAAGAGGGAAATGGATGGATAGAGAGAGGGGGAGAGAGAAAGAGATGAGACGGCTGAAGGAACACAAAATACAGGAGTAGAGAAGAGGTAAAGAGAGAGAGAGAGACAGGCCGAAAAATAAGATAAAAGAAGGGAATAAGTCAGAGTTTAAGTGTGAGGGAGAGAAAGAGAAAAAAAGCCCGATGCAGGGATAGGGAAACAGAAAGAGACGGAGAGAGAATAAGAAAGATATGACATGAAAGAAACAAAAGAACAGAGAAGGCGAAAATGAGTGTTTAGATTTCTAGTGCTTTCCTGTCTCCTGACACTCTGACACCTAGAATAGTGGCATCTACCACCTCCCACTACAAAGTGTTATACTGCATTTATGTTTTCTGTTCCTTTACAGCTGTTTGATGCTTGAGAAGATTAAATGTGTCCTCCTGTGGTTGGGTGGCCATAAACCTTTAGTCAGCAGGACTTTGTTGTTGGTTGCACAGAGATTTTCTCTGAATAAAAGGGTTGTGGCAACCATTACCTCCTCGTCCATCTTCCTGTCCCAATCCTTAAATCATGAGCAGTTGTCCAGCACCACAGAAACTGATTACCTAGCAAAAGCCAAAAAACTTGCCCCAGTATGCCACCGGATAAACCGACATGCATAAAGCAGGAACTACTTCATGTGAACATCCTGGGAATACATAGCAAAATATCCAAGAGAAGAAGCAATCCCCAAATTCATGACATGGGAGGGGGGATGGGCTCAGGAATGGGGCAGGAAGACCTGGACTCGGAGTAATGACGATTATCGGTAAGTAACTGGGTATTTTACGCTGTGGCATCATTGCTTCAGCCTTGTTAAGCTCTTTACGTGCAAATCTGATGAACACGCACCAATATGGTACATTGAGTCCTCCCCTACACCGGTCAAATACTGTTGGGGTCAAATACTATTCATTTGAAAGAAGACATCTTCTGGCTCCAGTCTTGCACTGTAGTTTCTGATTCTCACAGAAGAGTAATCTTTCCTGGGGCGTATCTATCAGTACTAGAGTAGGTGCAGATGCACCCGGGTCTCAGACTCCCCTGCTGTGCCACTACTTTTTAGCATGTGTTCAAAATGTCCCTCATGACAGAAGAAGCCTCACTGTAGACATATTTATACCTGTTCAGGGAGAAAAGGGGTGATGGGTCCCAATCCCTTGCTGGCCGTATAGTATTGAGCAAATATAGTTGAGGTACTTGTCCTTGACAGGGGGATACCCCTAACCCCCCAGTCACAAGAGAGTTCCAAAAGAGTTGTCAGGACATGCCAAAGTAGTAGTGTTATTCTGAAAAAATTCCAGTACGCTGGGTTCATAGTGATAATTCTTTATATAGAAGTGTTGTAACTCATTTGAGGGATTCTGATTTGGATTTCAAAAAGGTTGGCTTGCGGGAGGCTGTGATAAGGTAGCCCCACTACGAAGGATATCCACTCAAAGATCAAAGGAATCAAATCGCTGGTTTGGTGACGATCTAAAGGCAAAGAAGCTGACTCTTCGGCGGGCAGAAAGGCACTGGAGAATGGACTACTGCCCTTCATCTAAAAAGTCTTATCTATTTTTGCTGAACGATTACAAAAAAGCCATATTGAGTGCTAAAACAACTTATTTTTTAGCGAAAATATTGGCAGCGGAGAATAAATCCAGGGAGATCTTCTCCATTGTCCAGGACTTGGCTTACTCTGACAGGGCCACCCCTAAACCTTCCCCATCCCAGTCCCTCTGTGATTCTTTGAACACTTATTTTTTAGAAAAAATTGTTAACATCAGAGCCAATATTCCACCCCCTTCCTCTGCTTTTTCTGAGCCTATTCCCCCGACTGTTCACGTCTCTCTCTCCTCTTTTCCTCCGCTCACTGAGGAGTCATTTCTTGCAATACTCCCCAAAATAAAATCTGGTTCCCCGGCGGACATCTGCCCAGCCTACATACTACAACAGATCTACTCGGTCTGTCCTAAACCGCCTATATCTTTCCTTAATAGCTCGCTGGCTCAGGGCGTAGTAACTCCAGCCCTTAAATCTGCCACCGTAGTCCCCATCCTCAAGAAGCCTGGGTTGGACCCTTCCATTCCAGCCAACTACCGCCCCATCTCCCTCCTGCCCTATCTGGGCAAGGTGCTAGAGCGACACGTTACATCAGTCCTCAGTGCCCACGTGGAAGACAATGGTGGTCTTGCGTCCAGCCAGGCCGGTTTTCGGCCTAGGCACTCCACCGAGTCCGTCGTGGTATCGGTCCTGAACCATCTCAGGGAGGGCATGGACCACGACAACAACCAGGCCTTGGTGCTCCTCGATCTCTCCGCCGCCTTCGACACGGTTGATCATACCATCTTACTGTCCCGTGTCGGAGCGGCGGGGGTCGAGGGCCCAGCCCTGGTGTGGCTATCGTCCTTCCTGAGGGACCGTGCCCAGGCGGTTCGGCTGGGGGATTTCTCGGCCACCCAACTCAAAGTCACTTGTGGTGTCCCTCAGGGTTCTTCTCTTTCTCCCCTTCTATTTAACCTCTATATCTATCCTTTGATCTTTGCCCTCCAACAGCTGGAGGTCACTGTATTCAACTACGCAGATGACCTCCAGCTTATCTTTAATCGCTCCTCCTCTTCTCATTCTGTCTCTAATTTTCAGTCTATTATGATTTTCATCAGGGACTGGATGAACCACAACCATCTGAAGTTGAACCCTGACAAAACAGAATTGGTCCTTACAGGTGGTTCCTCCAGTCCCTGGAACTCTCTCTTTTGGCCCTCCTCCCTGGGATCCCCTCCCACACCTTCTCCCTCAGTTAAAACTCTGGGTATCAAGCTCAATAATCATCTCAATCTTCACTCACAAATTAGTTCTGTGGTGTCTTCCTGCTTTTTTGTACTTCGTACTATCCGCTCTGTGTCCCGTTTCTTCTCTCCTTCCGCTCTCAGATTAATCATGTCCGCTCTGGTTATTTCCCGGCTGGACTATGCTAATGCCCTTTACAACGGTATCCCGGCCTATAGTCTGCAGAAGCTCCAGCTGGTTCAAAACCAGGCGGACAGATTGATCTATGGTCTTCCCCGTTCTCACCACTCTACCCCCCTGCTGAAAGCACTACATTGGCTGCCTGTTAAGGAGCGATCTCTTTTTAAGACTGGATGCATGGTCTTCCAGGCACGTCAAGGGACTGCCCCTGCCTTTATTTCTTCTTTACTTAAAGAATACACCCCTGTTCGCGAGCTGCGCTCATCCACCCAATCACTTCTACATGTTCCCCGATACAGACGCAAGAAATGGGGGGGTTCCAATTTCTCTGTTCTGGCACCTTCCTTCTGGAATTCCCTCCCTGATCATCTGCGTCTGGCTACACATTACTCTGTTTTCCGAAAACATCTTAAAACTTTTCTTTTTACCCAAGCTTTCCCAATGTAACTTCCTCTCCTTTCCCTGTCACCCCCTCAGTTCTGGTGTGTGTTACTGCTAATTTTGCCTCCATAGCGCCAAGAAACCGCATGGTGAATGATGCGCTCAATAAATATTTTAAATTCAAATTCAAGGTGAAAAACAGCCAACACGTGTTTCGCCCCTTTACATGGCCATCCGGCCTGGGGCTGTCTCAGGGCATCCCAAATCTCATATGGACCTGTATCGTTCTTGAAAAAATCCTTTTGGGTCCTGGGTCGATCCAAAGAGTCTCGAGCAAAATGCCCACAGTTTGGTCGTAGTTCTAAAGCTGCATCTATTTATACCCATGCTCCCTGTACAGTCACACACTTCTCACCGCCACTTATATAAAACATACCCCCTTAGATCACTGATACTCATTGTACGGCCAGGGGGCAACATGCGACTCACCAGGCCCTTTTTGAGGCCCTCCTTGTTAGCATTCCATTGCTATTTGAAGCCTGAACCAGTGAAAGCCGCCACTTTCATGCCAGAGTGCTTCCCTGTTTTATCATCGAAATGTAAACATACAATTCACTACACATGAGGAGTACTGCAGAAACGTACAGAAGAGGAAATTAACATATATTCTAAGGCAGTTTAGCAAATCAGATTAGCATTTTAAAACGTAAATCATTTACCTACTTCAGGATTACTTTTCTAGGGGAAATTTTCTCAAATTTTTTCTCTGGTTTGAAAAACACACAAAGAAGAGAAAATAACAAAATATACTGAAATGCATGCTTTAAGTAGATTTCAGAAGAAAGCATACATTTGCTTTTTTTGATCTTCCTTTGCATATATGTTTGCTTCCCCAACCCCCTCCCCAACCAACGCAGTACCTGGTCAAACTCTAAAACTTTTCCTGTGGCACCTCAGTAAATATTTGTTAGTAGCCTGCTGTAGATTCACACACTTTTCATAATCATTGATGTGAAGCAGCCACATCTAATGTCCTAGTACATTTACACACTTGTCACTAACTCTTCTAAGAAAGAGACCCCGCTTAATGTCCCTGTAGATGCACACACTTCTCACCACCACTTATATGAAACAGACACCCCTAAGTCATAGTCATAGTCATATGCTCTTGTATAGCGCACGTTTCACCAAAAGGTCTCAAGGCGCTCGGCAACAGAGAAAGGGACGACAACCTTGCTTGAGTGGAGGGTGGGGAGGAATTACTTGGGAAAGAGCCAAGTTTTTAGGCCCCTGCGAAAGGCCAGATGATTGGATAGGGACAAAAGATGGGAAGGCAGCTTGTTCCAAAGTTGGGGGGCTATATAAGAAAAAGCCCGACATCCATTTCTCGAAGTTCGGACCCGCGGCTGGACTAGGAGAGATTTAGAAGAGGATCTTAGAGCTCTGGAGGGTTTGTACCAGACCAATTTCTCCGCCAAGTATGAGGGCCCTGTGCCGTAGAGGAGTTTATGGGTAAGATTAAGGATCTTAAATTGACTTCTTTGGAGTACAGGCAACCAGTGTAACTCTTTAAGACTGGGCAGGGAGGGAGACCTGGGAGGCAACCCTAGCACCAGACGTGCGGCGGCGTTCTGTAGGGTTTGAAGCTTTGTCAACAGACACTCATTGATGGTGGCGAACATGGCATTACCGTAATCCAAGCGGCTGATAATTAGTCCGTGAACCAAAGGTTTCCTGGACTCGAGAGGTAGCCATTTAAAGATTTTACGAAGTTTCCGCAATATTACGTAACAGATGCCTGATACTTGGTTGACATGTGCTTTCATAGAGAGAGCACATTCGATCATAATTCCCAAATCACGGACCACTTCTTTGGGTTCGGGGCAAAGTCAGAGTTCTCGGGGCCACCAGTGCTGTGACCAAATTGTCTTTGCCTTGCCAAATAGCATAATTTCTGTTTTGCTATAGTTTAGTTGGAGATTGTTTTCACTCATCCATTCACTAGTCTTGATCTTGCACTCCCTAAATCTGATGCGGGTATCAAGGACATCTAAGCTACAGGTAATAAGCACCCGAGTATCGTCCGCGTAGGACACTGTAGAAAAGCCATGAGATTTTATAATATTGGCCAGGGGGGTCAGATACATGTTGAATAGTAGGGGGCTAAGAATGGAGCCCTGTGGAACCCCTACAGAGAGAGGGGTCTTTCTAGACTCCAAGGTATTAACTTTGACATATGTAAGTCGGTCCGCAAGATAGTTCTCAAACCAAGCCAGGGCTTTGCCTCTGACACCAATCTCCCACAGCCGTCGGTTAAGAATGCTGTTGGAAATGGTGTCAAAGGCAGCTGAAAGGTCTAATAGGATCAAAATTGCGGACTCGCCTCTGTCTAGAGTGAGACGGATATTGCCTACTATCTCATTTACTGCAGTTTCCGTCCCATGAGCAGCGCAAAATCCTGACTGCGAGGGATCTAGAAGCGCATGGGCTTCAATAAAAGTGGAGATACGCTTCTTAACTAGGTGTTCCAGTACTTTCCCGAAGTAAGGCAGTAGCGATATTGGCCTGTAGTTAGACATAATAGTAGGGTCACTGGTGGGTTTTTTAAGGATAGGTTTTACCTGGGCCACCTTCCAGCTACTGGGTATGGCTGCAAGCTCAAACGAGGTATTAAAGACATTGGTGAGGGAGCTGACCAAAAGCGGGAATATCTCATTACACTTTCGAGGGGCCAGTGAGTCAGTGGGGGAACCCGACTTCACTTTCCTGAGGGCTTCTAATACTTCATCTGTCGTGATGAGCTCAAATTCCGTAAAAGATGGACGGTCAATATGTCCTAGAATAGAGGAATCACGGGGAGATGTCTCTCCTCTACTTGGGTGACATCAGGTCCAGAGGCTGCAAACGTAGAATGCTTAAGGATGCTTAAGAGACAGTTCACATTTCGTTTAAGAAACAGATGACAAACGAATCCATACTCCTTTAGCCTCACATTAAATGACAAGTATGTGCTTCAAATAATCTGCAATCTCCTCACCCTTCAGTGATGCAGAACAATAACTAGAAATAAAGAGGACTTTTGCCTCTGTCTTCCCATATAGTGCAGTGTTATCTGTTACCTACCCTCTAATTGGTCGCCACTTTCAGCCTCTCTGGAAGAAAGATACACTTTACCCACTGAGTCAGACTGGTAGCTCTGTAGGACACTTCCTCATTGGTTAGCTGCCATTGTCACTAATGGAGGTAAAGGGTTGGGTTTTGCATTAGGAAAACCTAGTGTAACTAATAACCCTCTCTCATGACTACTTTAAGACTGATTCTCCCAATTCACAGCGGTGCTCAACAGGCAGAGGAACCAAAATTCACTCAGGGCGGGGTGAGACTCCGTAACATGAGCATAAACTTGACAGACTATGGTAATACCGCTCTAGTTCACTTAGGGCGGAATGAGACTCTGCAACGTAATGAACAAACCGGCGCGAGAGTATATAGTAAATACAACACTGATTCGGTTACAGAGGGTTTGTTTAAGAAGGCACAAGGATTGGATTTCCCCCCAAATGTAACAATAATCTTAAATTATGCACATGACTTCCTTTGAGAGCGATTTGTGTTCAAATGTATCTAAAGTAGAAATCCTGTAAGTCCTTTAGATTTGAAAACAATGACCTACAGAATGCAAAGTACTAATCAGTTAAATACTTTGCTTTTCAGAACTGTGGGGAAACATGAGGTCGACCTTTCTGTTCCTGCTCAGCATCATGGGAGCTGTTTCCCAAGGCACAAGTAAGTGTTGTTGAAATAATGAAGGTGCAGCGGAAGAGGTTTGAGGGTGTTACTGAAGGGTGCACAAGCCTTGGTTTAAAACCAGTAAGCTGTCCTACCTTTCACCCTGGAGTACTACTACATTGGGTAGACATATCACCTCCTTTTTGATACTCTGCATCTCTTGGGGCTGGACTGTTCCTATTGGAGTAGGGTCAAGACTGATTTGCATATGGCTGGGTCCAAACTGAGTTGGCATGGTGGGTGGAAAACAATGGACTGGGATATGGCCCGAGCGGTTGCCAGTGGCTGAGATTAACTCAAGCATTCCATCCATTACTTGTTGTTGTCACAGGGGTGTAGGTCATTGCATGACAGTGGCAGGTGAGTGGAGACAGTACGTCAGTAGGTGGGGGATGGTAAGGGATACCAAAGGAGGGGATGTGGTGCATGCCACAGAAGGAGTTGTTGAAGATGCAGCTCAGTGGATGAGAGAGAAGATAATGTGGGTCAGTGATGGGGGAGCGGGGCAGGTCAATGGAGAGGAGAAAGGGCTGGTCAGTGGGCAGGTGCGTGACAACAGATAAGTGAGAGTACAAGTCACCGAAGGTGGGGCGAGGGTGCAAGTCGGTGGACAGGAGAGGATGTGGATCAGTGATGGGGATGGTGGAGGTCACTGAAGAGGAGAGGGGGCAGGTGAGTGCAGTGGGGAGAGAAGATTGCGAGGGCACCGGCCATGGAAGTAGAGTAGAGGAACATATCCCAGAACCTGTTGTTGAGGTTGAAGGTAAGTGGTCAGTGCAGAAAGGGGTGCAGATAAACAAAGGAGGGAGGATGCGGGTCAGAGAAGGCAGATGGTCAATGGAGAGGAGAAGGAGCAGGTCAGGGGAGTGGAGTGAAAAAGGATCTCAGTAGATTGTTGATTCCACTGGCCATCGCAGAAGGGGTTGCCGGCCACAGGAGGAGTTGTTGAGGGTGCAGGTCACTGGAGAACGTATGAGGGTGGATGTCACTCGAGGAAAAGTAGGTAGTCAATGGCACCTGGAAAATCAAACATATCGCACCAATCTTTCAAAACATAGCTTTGAATATACATCTTATCCAAAGTGATACAGTGTGTGTCACCAATACGTGCAACTTAGAGCATCCCTGTTACCTTTGGTGGAAAAGACTGATGGTAATAAACTAATGCCGGGAATGTTCTAGCTCTAGAGTTAAAACGTGCACCTAAGTGCCTCATATCAGGCCAATAATTGCATAGCTTGCTGTTTGATTTTTTCAATCTTGCCACTTCACTTGTCATTATTTCCTTCTCTCAGCCTTCCTTCTAATATGTTTTTGCTCATTAATTGCAAAATACTGTCTAATCTGTAGACTATAAAAATACCTATGGTATAACATTACGGTGAGAACTGAAGATGGACCTAGCATAATGCCTGTCTGATAAATTCTTCTCGAGTTGTAAAGTATTACTAACACCCACAAGAGCAGTCTCGCTGAAGATATTCACTAACAGATATTTACCCTATTCAGTGAAAAAACCTTTTATTGTATTGATCTGTATTACCCCTATTTCTATTTTCTTTTTTCTCTAGTCCTACAATTTTAAAACCAAACAAGCTTAGCAGAGACTGCCCCTTCATTTAAAAATAGAATGGGGTTTTCACCTTCCAAAATGAGAGCAGTTGTTTTTAAGTACACACTGTTATACTTTCTTATTCCACAAAGAACTTGCATGAAGGGACACTGCCCGACCACTGTTCTAACTCTCTTAGTCGGTGGTGCAGTGAGAAATGTCTTACCAACAGTTCTGAGCTCTCTCTCAAGACACAAGATTTGGAGCCTTCTCTTGAGATAATCCATGGCCTGAGACACTCAGTGACTTATTGGACAGTGTGAGGATATGAAAAGTTAACCTGACTCAGACAGGTAGCCAGTGCATAGTATCCAAAACAGAACATGAAGTGTTCCAATTTTCAATTTGGTGGTACAATTATCAGATTGTTACAATGCTCAATTTTGTAATAGTTATTCTAATAATCTTGGCATTGTTCGGCTTCTTTAAAACAAGCAAACTCATATTATTTTGAGGTGGAGGACAGAGATGAACTCATAGGGCACACATGGCTTACTGTTAATATCACAGATTCATGACTATTGCAAAATGTTTTCATTTGTCTTTGGTGGCTATTTCAGTACCACCCACTTTAGATCCTGGGTGTGTCTCCTTTCCTTTTTGTCAAAACTGCATCAATACACAGAGTTAGAAATGCAAGCTTGGCTGACTGAAGTTTCCCTTTTGACACCATCCTGCTAGATACACTTCCAGACAAAATTAACTGCAATTGAGAAGAGCTAACGGAATTGAAGAATTCCTGAGGAATTACCAACGGCATTTAAGAAGATATTTGTTCCAGCTTTACCGTGAGACTTTGGGACTGGGAAACTGCTACAAAGGAGTACCTGTTCCAGCCTCTTTATGCCCCCTCCTCCAAGGATACAGGGGTCATGGTCCTTTAGTGAAGCCATCTTCCACCTGTGGAACCACTTTCCAGTAGTTGAGAGTGAAGAAGACCCTTAGGAAATGTGGTGGCCTGCCAGGAAGAAACATGTTGACTAGTTATAACTAGTTTCTCTCTTAAATCTCTCCCCTGTGCATAGGAAGTGTATGAAGTGGTGCAGACATATAGTGCTGGTGCTGATGAGAAATCCCAGGAACCAGTTGGAACTTGACATTTTGCTGTGGATCTGACCTGGATTTATGAGGATTTCTATTGCAACTTGAACCGACTGGTATCTTTGGAACCAGTCGAATGTATGAAATCTTAGGTGTCAGAACTTATAAGAACGTTTTGACTTTAATGTAATTTGTAAAAGACTGGGCACAGTTGCCCGTTTTACCGACAACAAATGCATTTTTGGTGGAATCATTTTTTTTTACTCCATGGCAGATAGGAAATTAATGGAAGATCTCATTAAATCATTTTAGCTACTGTTTCTTCCATGCCCTACTCGAGATCTTCTTTCTACATATTTCTTTAAGACAAAGACGAAGATGGCCCACCACTAAGTATTACCTGTATAGGGTCCATCATAAATCAGTGGCAAAGGGTGTTGACTTTTAATCACCTGCACCTGATAAACTAATATTGCATTTTGTACTCTCCTGTGTTTTTCAATTGAGCACTTTTTGTTCTTGCTATAGGTCTAATCTCTTTATCTTATTTTCTTCATTTGTGCCATTTTAAACATCATATTGATTTCTTACTTGTTTTTCAAATTCTATATTATGTGTTTTGTAGCTGTATTGCCACGTTTGTTTGTTATTTCGCAAGTACCCAGGAAAAGCCTTGTTTTAAGAGACCGGCTACCCTGGGTCACCTTGGGATTCCTGCAAAACCAACAGTTGATGGACAGAATGCAGAACAATGTCATACATTCACCCCAGTACAGAGATCTGGGGCTAAATCCATAATTTTTCTGCTCACCGCGCCATTCCAGTTTGAACCGAGCCATATGCAAATCAGACTTCACCCTGTGCCCCATGGGAACAGTCCAGCCCGAACTGCCAAGCCAGGTCCTCCCTGGACTGGAAACAAGCATCCTAGGACCGGTTTCGGGCTTTCAGCCCTCATCAGCCAGGATAGCTTGATTCCAGTGGCATGGAGAACACAGGAGTCACGTCTGAGCATACCCGTCCCACTCGGGGTGACAAATGCAAAAACAACAGTTGATGGACAGAATGCAGAACAATGTCATACATTCACCCCAGTACAGAGAGCTGGCCCTAAATCCGGCATTTTTTTGCTCACCATGCCATTCCAGTTTGAACCCAGCCATATGCAAAATAAGGCTTGACCCTGTGCCCTATGGGAACAGTCCAGCCCGAACTGCCAAGCCAGGTCCTCCCTGGACTGGAAACAAGCATCCTAGGACCAGTCCCTTGCTCATTTTGCCACTGGATTCAAGCTAGCCTGGCAGATGACGGCTGATTAGCCAGAAACCGGTCCCAGGATCCTTGTTTCTGATCCAGGGAAGACATGGCTTGGCAGTTCGGGCTGGACTGTTCCCATGAGGCACAGGGTCAGACTCATTTGCATATGGCCATGTCTGAACTGGGGTGGCGGAGTGAGCTAAAGAATGATGAGGGATTAAACCAGTTGACTGGGGGTGAGTGCTTGCAATGTTCAACACTCCGTCCATCATCCCCTTTGGTTTTGTTTTGTTCGCCCTAAGTTGACAGGGTATGCCCAGACGTGGGTCCCTTGCTCACTTTGCCACTGGATTCAAGCTAGCCTGGCTGATGACGGCTGATTAGCCAGAAACCGGTCCCAGGATGCTTGTTTCCAGTCCAGGGAATTCATGGCTTGGCAGTTCGGGCAGGACTGTTCCCATGAAGCACAGGGTCAGACTGATTTGCATATGGCCATGTCTGAACTGGGGTGGCGAGTGAGCTAAAGAATGATGATGGATTAGACCCAGATCAGTTGACATGGGGGAGAGTGCTTGCAACGTTTAACACTCCATCCATCATCCCCTTTGGTTTTGTTTTGTTCGCCCTAAGTTGACAGGGTATGCCCAGACGTGGGTCCCTTGCTCACTTTGCCACTGGATTCAAGCTAGCCTGGCTGATGATGGCTGATTAGCCTGAAACTGGTCCCAGGATGCTTGTTTCTGGTCCAGGAAAGGCATGGCTTGGCAGTTCGGGCTGGACTGTTGCCATGAGGCACAAAGTCAGACTGATTTGCATATGACCATGTCTGATCTGGGGTGGCTGAGTGAGCTAAAGAAAGATGATGGATTAAACCCAGATTAGTTGACTAGGGGTAAGTGCTTGCAATGTTCAACACTCCGTCCATCATCCCCTTTGGTTTCACCTTGGGATTCATAATAGAGGTCAGATTGTTTGGGGTTTCAGTTACTGCTCATGTCGAGATTGTAACCTACCTATCCAATAGGTAAAATGATTTGGTTTCCAGCAAACACGCGTTGCTGTTGCCCTTAATCTGGGAATCAACGCAGACCAGACATCGCAAATTTAATGGTGTCGGTGCTGCTGATTTAGTGACACAAATTAAATTGAATAGGATTGGATCAATAAGCAGTGTGTATTTTACCTCATGTATATTACTTTATTACAAATGCTAACAAAACAACACATTTTAAATGCAAGGGTGCTGTCCAATAGATAGTATTTCTCATAATTTAATGGCTTCTTTTTTATCCCTCAAGGTCGTCAGATTAAGGCTCTCTTTGGCAGTACTGAAATTTTATAAGTATGCATTGTAGGCAAAAGTGATATGTTTCAAAGAAAGCAATGTATAGGGGGTGGCAGCTTTCTCTTCCTTTTGCCATCTCAGAATCTATGTGAATTATAAGTGCTTTAAAAATGCCCAATGCTTGGGGCTCTATTAAAAGCAAGCCTGTTAATTTTGATCTCTTGGCAACCGTCTGTTTGTGTAGTTATGGGAATTCGTAGTAATGAGAAGTTTACCTCACCTGGCAACTTATAGGTACAATAAATTATTTCCCTCATGCTGTCTCAAGTGGTTAATCTCTCTGACATTTAATGAGAGAAATCCAAGGTAATCACCTGGACATGCAGAATTTGACGTAGGAGGCACCAAATCATGATTCTTACGTCCAAATTCCGAGTTTGAACTTGGTAAAGGATATGCCTGCAAGACCCGGCAAATACCGCACCGGTGTTTTAGTCGGCTGCAACTGTATATATTTACTATATTCCATTACACTGCTTTGTTGTTAATTTACTGAAAGGTCTTTGAAGTATCTGAAATGAAACCGGCTTTTGTTATGTATGTTTTCATTTCCTCTTCCATCTTGGATACCACATTCATATCATTACTTTCATTCCCTCTCCCATCTTAAATATCACCCACACTGCTCCTCCTGTTAGGGACCTAGTTATCCCTTTCCGTGCTCCCGTTGGCCAACACTCCCTCCCCAGTGCTGCGAACGGCCAACTGCCGTCGCAGCCCCGCCCACTCAATGGAACGCCCGCACCGTGGCGAAATTGCCGCCGCGGTTAAGGCGGTATGATGGTGGTCAGTCAGACCGCCGACTTCTATCGCAGCAGTCAGGAGTCCATCCGACAAACAATCAGCGGTCTGACCGCCGCATTAGGATGCAACCGCTGGGCTGGTGGTCGGAAAGTGCTCCTTTACATGGTGGCTTTTATTGCCCAGGAAAAGATCGGCAGCACAAGCTGCAGTGTAAAGGAGCACATCTGTGCACCGTGTGCCATGCACCATGTGGTGCATGACACGGTGCATGGAGGTGCGTACTGGAACTACATGTGCCCCCTGGGCCACTTTACAGACACCCACGATGGACGGGACCCATATTTGGGGGCCCCAAATCCGTTTCCAACATGGCAGACTTCACAACATGAAAAGGCTTTCGGAAAGGGATATTGAAATCCTGAAGATGGTGCCTGCCTCTGCACCGCCTCCATTTGGGATTGCGATTCCAACTGCCGCCCCGTCGGGATTAGATGATCCTGTCAGAAGCGGCAGTCTTCCCCCGACCGCTTAGGTTCTGACCACCTGCGTTGAAATGCTGTAGTCGGACCAAATGCCTGCCGGCGGTCAGACTAAAGGCCTGTCGGCAGTCGCACCGCCATCGACGGTCTGTCGGTGTGCGATCCGTCTGACATCATAATAAGGCCTTAATTGTCAGAACGTGCCACATTGCAGAGATCCAAGACACAAAGAATATAGAATAAATAGAAAGATATCTAAATAAATAATACACGGAAAAATAAATTCATGCATAAATAAATTCATGGTTAAAGTGTTATCAATTAAATCCATCAATATACATAGAATATGCACGTAAATAAATGTATACATACATATAACTGGACAAAAACATTGATGTATACATAAACTCATTAAGAAATGTATTTGATCAAATGACTCCCATACTTTCATGCCATCATCCCTCTTCCAAGGAGCAATACATTCTTCATGTCTCTTTTCTTTTGTTACAGACATGGATGGCCAGGTATTTCTTTTCGCAAGTCAATCTGCCACCAACCATGTGACGCTGAAACAGGAAGTGACCTCATTGAAATGTTTCACCGCCTGCCTACGTGCAATCACAGAGCTAACTAAGGGGTACAGCTACCTTTCTTGCAACAGCCCTACTCAAGACAACAATCTTCTAATTTTTCGCAGGAATTCTAAGGAAAGTCCATTTGCGGTCCATGTGGGTGGGCCAGAAACGCCCTTCAGAGCTACAAGTCCCACATTGGACAGAAGTCACCACATATGTGGCACCTGGGATTCATTCACAGGGGTGGTCCAGATGTTTCTCAATGGAAAGCCACTCGCCAGGAAAGTCATGAAAAAAGGCTACTCCATTCAGGGTCCTCTAAAATGTATTCTTGGCCAAGAGCAGGACTCTTTTGGAGGAAAATTTGACATAAACCAGTCTTTTGCGGGTGAAATTGATAATGTACATGTGTGGGATTATGTTTTGTCGTCTGCAGAAATACACCAGGCCTTTATGAATAACAAGCACTTAAATGGCAATGTCATCAGCTGGAGGGACCTGTGGTATGACATCACAGGAGATGTGCTGGTGGAGCCGGTGCAACAGAGTAGTTGTGATAACCAGGCATGTTATGAAGGTTCCCCAAGATGTGACGCAAACTAGTTGTTATAGGCCCTTTTTATAGACATTTAGGGCCTCATTTCGAGTTGCAGAGAGTGGCGTCCCTGTAGACAATACTCCTGTGGGCTACTAGAAGCAGGGGCGGCTAGCAACTTTGAAAATCCGTAGGAACCAGTGCGCTGTAAAACTCCCTGATATTGTTGCCTTTCTCCTCTCCACTCTCCGGACACAGCAGGAAGGTGGGTGATTTGCTTCCTGCACCCTAATCCAACCAATCCTGGAGCTGCTAAAATCAGTTCCAGGATTGGTTGGAGCAGGCTAACCCAGCGCTCATTTTAAGGCTAGGTGCCTGTGCTTCCAACCCCTCAACGGTTTTACAGCACTGGGATTGCAGGCTTTAAAGTGCGCATGACAGATTGGCTGGCTGTATGCAGCCCGCCAATCTGTCATGTGCACTGAGCAGTCATCCTGCAATACACAGGAATCTGCCCCACCATCAAGCTTGCACTAGTGCGGACGGTGGCCAAACAGGGTAATAAAATGGTAATGACCATTTTATTATTCTGTGTGTACCTGCTGCGCTTGCAGCAGGGTAGGTGACGAGCTTCTGCCTTAAGAGAAGAGCCCCGCTGACTAGAAGTGACACATTTTTTTCAGAACTAGTAATCCTGAAGCACCTGACCCTGTTTCACAAGTTGCAAATTTGTTCTTGGCAAACTGCAATTATTCTTGGCAGGAACTGCAGGTAGAGGCATTAGAATGTGGAATATAGCCTTGTAGGCCGCTGCCAAGGGCTATACCGGTTGTATAGAAAGGCCCTGAACCCGAGTTATGGACCCAAGCTGCAGGCGTGAGCCTATAACAAGGGAGAAGGCTGTTAACAACTGGTATAACCTGAGGCAGAAGGGCTATAAGGCTATTAGAACAGTCCACCCACTAAGGGTAGAATGTGCTAAATTAAAAAGGGAGAACCATGAAGACAAACATTGGGATGTTGGAGCTCCGGGCTTATACCAGCCATTTAAAGTCCGGAGCTTCTCCATTGTTTTCAACGGAGTTCCCAACATTCCAAAGTTTTATTTAAATAAAACATTATCTGTACTATTCATAGAGCATTGGAAGTAAGACAAATGGCATTTGCAAACTTTTACTCCCCCTCTACTTCATCCCATCCAGGAATCTCTGATTGGCCACATCACACCATAAACCACAAACTTTCAAGAGACTAAAACATGGAGGCAAGTCTTCAAATGGTCATGGCCAAAGCCTTGGAATGGCCTGAACCCTACCTAAAGGACTAAATAATGCTCTTGTGCTTGCGAATACTCTTGAAAACAGACTCATTTAGTATTAAATCTGTTTATTAACAAATGAGCAGACTAACCTGTCACTAAAATCTAGACCTTAGGGTAACCAGACAGGCACAGGGCCGCACATTCATAAGGACTCCTAGTACTTCCCATACTCTTGATAATTTCCTCTAACTTGATATGTGCAGTGCTCTTAAGTACCAACAAGGGGTTTGTAGTGTTTCCACATCATTAAAATAAATAAATAAATGCATAAATTAAAAAAAGAGGACTTCATTAAAAATTTCAATATTTGAGGGTCAGACACACTGACCAGGCTGATGGACTCCAAAATTGGGCTCCTCGGTCCTAGCCCACCAGGGTTTTTTTTCCTAACGCATGCCAGCAGAGTCCAAATGTTGTGTTATTTATTATTTGTTTAGCTCATTCGCCCATAAGCGCCTTGGTGGTGACGGAAATAAACACATACCCTTCAGAAACAATAAAACCAACAGGTTAAAATTATAGGATAAAGTTAACAGAGCTTAATAATTAAAAAGTAAACTGTTTAGTTTGTTTATCAAAAGGTAAAAGCTGAGATTCTTTTCATAATTCCTGTGGCAGGTCATTCCATACTCTGGCTGAAGCAAATGAGAATGCCCTTTCTCCAATGTAGGCTGTCACAGGTACAGATACCTGGAAGTAGCTCTCTTGTGTGCAGCCCACTTAATTAGAAGGTATTACTTGGCCAAATTTGTTATGTATTTCAGAATTGAAAAGTGTGTATCAGAGATAAAAATGTGGGTATTTTCGCAACTCATAAGCTGATGTTTAGAGAAAAATGCTTGAATTTCTCGTACATATTTAAAGCTTATATTTGAGTGATAAATAATGCGTTGTTGGGGAAACTTATAACTAATGTCATTTCCCTGGTGCCAGAGGCATCACCGCTATAGTTGTTATTACCCATGATGCACTATGGCCAGCATTGCTGGTAATCTTGTGCATGGTATCCACTAATGTAATCTGGTTTGATATGTAACTATTAACTAATTCAATTTGGTAGCTCGGATGATTTTCATTGAATATAAGTAGCTCTTATTACAGAAAAGATTGACTCCTGCTTTAGGCAGACCTCTCATACAAGGGATCCCTCCTACAACCTCTTTAGCTGAAATCAGAGCTGAAGCCACGTAGTACACGACAGTGCTGTGACTGATGTTCCACTAACGGATCTCCTTCTGGTGACCAGATTCAGCGTCTTCAGCGATGAGCCACGCCCCAGAAATATCATATTGGCTGTGCAGAATGCTATAGCCCACTGTGATTGGCAGAAGATTGCCCCATCCCATAATCGTCATATCCAAACTCAGCTGCCACATATAATCCCAGTATTTCGACCATACACATTTATTTGAAAGGATAAAGGCCACCGTTTATCGGCTGCTTTTATATTCAAGCGATCATTCATTAACTCACTTGGTGATGCACATTCATTTTGGTAGCTTTAAGTCCTATCAATTTAAAAGTTTATTACCAACTCTACACCTTTTATTAGGTATCATTCAGTTCTGGTCCTTTCACAATCCGCCTGTATGGAGTCATCTCCCTTTTTCGGTTCCCTCCATCATTCATTTGCCATTGGGTGACGACTTCACTGAGCCGAGCTTTATTATCCATCTATGTAGCATACCTGGTGGCCGTACACTTCTGGAAGCCATGCTATGTTCAAACAATCAGGTGTGCCGTGTGCTTATGGAAGCGCTGCCTGTTCTGCTTTTTGTCAATTATCCAATTGGTAGCATTTGTTTCATCCTTTATAATACTGTTGTATCAATCAATGTTAGAACATGGAATGTAGGGATAGGATGTTTAACCCCTTCAGTGCTGCACGAATTTCGCTGCAGTGCTGAAGGGTCATAAATCACATTGACTCATGACGGAAATGTTCCGTCATCAGCACCGACGCTGATGACGGAACCGTTCCGTCATGAGCATGGAAGGGGTTAAAGTCAATGCAGCAGGACATTTTGGCTCAGAAAGTTGATGTCTACCTGTCGATGTTTGCGGGCCTCTGCTGAAGTGTTGTTACACCATCAATACATCTTGATACTATCCATGGGCCATATTACACAAGTGCCCCAGTGGTGCTGTGGGTATTTGTGCCCGCTTTTTCGCCCCCGGGGCACTTTGGTTTTACAGAAGTGGACACAAATGCTTGTGCATCCCCTTCTGTAATACCGATAGCGTTGGCTCACATATAGTGCCAGCTCTATCACCAGAGTGTGTTCCCTCATTTGCATGGGGGCGTGACCCAATGCAATTGAGGGTATTCCTTTGCCTCTGCCCCCGTTCCGTAGTATAGATGCGGGTGCAGAGGCAAAGAAGCTGTCAGGATGTGCATTACCAGTGTGCCACCTATAAGGTGGTGCACTGTCAGTGTGCCCCCACACGGCAGCCCTCTGGAGGGGGGAAAGTGGGTCCCATGGACCCCCCAGACATGCCCTTGCTGGCGGGTGCAGTCATTCACTGCACCCTCCTGCAAGGGGATCTTGTTGTAAATTACTTATATGTGAACCTCATTCCTGCTTCCCCTTTAAGTAGTTATGTAGAACCTTTGTACATTCTAGTGTTCTGCCTCTGCCAAGCGATATTCCAGACTTGACAGTTAAGGCCTGGTCAACTGGCGAGGTCCACGTTGTTTCTTTGCTCTATAAATAAATACTGAATGCTTACCAGATGTGCCTCCCTGAAGCTTGATTCCTGCCTACACTAGATCTCTCCCGTGTTAAAAGTGGAGGCGGGTAGCCACTTGCATTGTAAAACAAGGAGCGGCTTCAAAGGTTTTCACATGAATACGCTGTCCCCAGTGCAGCTTGAGTTCGCGGCTGTCCTGGGGGGAAGAACATTCATCCTAATATGGTGCATCTTCCTTGTTTGCACCAGGTGTGCCCAGCACAAACAAGGAAAATGTGCCACATGTGTACGATGGCCTCAAGTCTTACAAACTGAAGTGATTTCAGGTGTAACAAGGTTTATGTGCCACCAGCATTCTCTCCCTACATAGGATTTCTGGTTGTAACGCAGAAGCAACTGGTAGCGTGTCTAACTCTAGGGGGCCAAATGATTGGGAACAATATGCTACAAACATCCTGTTGTTCTGCCTCTTTGGAGTGGAATACATTGCTGAATCTGATTACTGGTTTGGCCTAATTCTGCGATGAGCTATTCCAATACCTGAGTGAATGTCAGGCAAAAGGAAGCATATGTCATGAGCTGATGTAACAAATGTCCCCTGGTGAAGAAGGTCAAGTCAGGAAGCATGCATCCTGATACACAAGGCAACTTTAAAACATCTATGTTATGAAACTGTGTTCTAAAGAACGTCCAGCAAGAGAGAGCTGGAAGTCGCTCAGTGTGCCGACACTGTGGTGCAGCCACCATCAAAGTAGAACAAGGTTTTTCACTTGCCTGACAGAGATGCACTGGTCCAGTGAGTTATCTTTCTAGGTATTGGCTTCAAAATCTAAAGATTGTCATCTAGATGCAGTGGTCACAGTAACTAAATTTGGGGAGTAGTTTCAATGCACCTTCTACTGAAATTTACTCACCCGTTAAGTCACATTGATCAAGGCTACTTGAACATGACTTACTGAAGTAATAACAAACTAGTTCTTTTGATTTAAGCAGGTGCCACTTAGCAACTTTTGAATGACCCAACATGCTGCTGATAACATGTGCTACTTTATTTAAGTCTGTTTACAAACTACCATTTTAACTCAGGAAGTGGAGAGACTATTTTTCCAAATGGCCTGTGGTGGGGTTTGCGAGATAAAATCATCTACCGTGATAGGAAGATGTCCATATGGTGTCAAAGGGATGATGGGTGGCATCAAATACCCTTCCACTCTCTTTTATCACATTGGGTGAAAGTTGGTAGCTGATCACCAGAGTCAGCTGGGTTGGAAATACGAGATTTGGAGTTTATTGTGAAATTACACAACCATACAACACTTGACCATGTGTAAATCTGATTTTATGGCAAGGCACAGAGGCCAATATGAAGAAACCTTCGGAGACTTCATAGTAATATAAATGATTTATTGAAACATGTGTAGCGAAGACAAGTTCGGTCTTACAGGGGCCCAGAGAGAAACTGCCTGTCAAGGAATCCGATTGGTCAGATTCCATGACAGAGCAGAGTTCTTAGGCACGCGTCACCACACATCTTCCCCTTTACAAACAAACAGCAAAATAGGCAAAAATGATGCATTAGAGAACTTATAAATAACATAAAGAACAATGCAAGGAACACTAAAAGAAAAGTGCAAACAATAAAAATAAGAGCATAAGCTTTCCTCCCCTCTAAAAAAACAAAGATTAATCACAAATGAAGTCTTGAAATTTGCTAGGAGTAAACTTTGTGCGTACACTTCTTCTCAATCCTTCTTCTGAAATTCCTTTATCTCCTTCTATGAGTTTACTATCAGAGGACTTATAAACATTAAAATCACTAACATTCCCACCAGCACTAGGATCAATTGCTAAACGAGAAATGTTCCACCAATTTCCATCTGAAAGTTTTGCAGCATTTTTCCTTAACTCTACAATTTGTAAAGGAGCTTTGTATTTGGAAAACCCTTTTCCAACCAAACAAGGATTTTTTTACACGTACCCAGTCACCCAACTTCACTTTAATGCTTTTAGAATTTTCAATAATTCTGTTAGCGCTTGACATATCTGAATTTGATTTAGCTATATTCCATGAAACATTAACATTCACATTTTTGTCAAAGCATGAAGATATCCAAGAAGGACATAAATCAGTTGCTGCCTTTCTCCCTCGCATTAACTCAAACGGAGTTTTTGTCGTGACACTGTGAGGTGTTGTTCTATAACTCCAAATCAACTCTTTTAAAGCAATTTCCACATTCATGTTACTTTTCAGAGTAGATTGTATACACTCAACTAAAATTCTATTAAATCGTTCTACTTTGCCATTGCTTTACGGATAATACAAGGGTTTCGTGATGTGTTTGATATTGCATTTTTCTAAAAAACGTTTTCATTTCAAAAGATATAAATTGTACTCCATTATCAGTTAAAATTTCATTAGGAATACCTTCTCTTGCGAATACGTCCTGAACATTTTTTATAACATTTTTTGTAGTGGGCTCCATCACACCTCTACCCATCTTGACAAATGGTCAATTAAAACAATAAAATATCTCATATTGTTGGGTAAAACATGGTATGGTCCTAAAAAATCCACGCCAATGCGTTGCCAAGCACTTTCTGGACAAACAGTGGAAAATTCAACTCCCTTTTTAGTTTTCAAAACCGTATCACTAATTTTACATTTCTTACAATCACGTACATATAAATCTATTTCATGGTCCATTCTAGGCCACCAAAAATGTTCTCTTATTTTCCTTTTTGTAGAAGTAGAACCTAAATGGCCAGAGCTGCTGACTTTGGAGCTGGGGAACCAGGTTCGAATCTCAGCGTCAGCTCAACATCTTGTGATTCTGGGCAAATCACTTAATCTCCCAGTGCCCATCAAAAATGAACGTGCCCCTGTGTAACGTAACTGATGCTCATGTAAAGCGCTCCAAAACTTCGGGTGAGTTTGCGCTATACAAAAACTGCAACAATAAAAAAAAGGGTGAGGGACAGATGAGCTCTACCTATGATTAAAAGCAGTTTTTATTTGCTAATTTATATAGCGCAAACTCGACCCGAAGTTATATTACACTGTTGGCAGTTTTCATTTTTTCCTTCAGTTCCCAGAAGTCAGATTTTAGTATCAAACGTTTCGTGACTGAGTGTCATCCACTCTTTCTCCGAGTCTATCGCCAAGGGCCATTCGTTTTTTAGGAAGTCACATCTATCGGTGCAGGAAGATTTACAGAGCGGATGAATAAAGCAAGGAGGGCAGACCCCCCTAGTGTCAATATTGGCAACTCACCAAACCTGCAAAACACAGCACTCTCATCATAAAGAAACACACAAGACACAGTAATTGTTGGAGAGAATATTGCTGCAGGTTTAGTATTTACAAGAAATATGCCAACATGGTGGGTTGACTTACGGGTGATCCAAGGGCAGGCAGCCCCTATGCTGCCCTGCCCACCTGATGAGCCAACTGCACCATGGCCTAACCAATCGGTGCCAACCATTTAGGGGGGTCTCCCCATTTCATACCGTGGAATCCCATTCCACTCATTTACTCACACCCCTTGAGGGGGCAGAGCGTATCCAGGGAAGCCCCCGTTTGCTCAGGTTTACCCACGCCCAAAGGACTAATGGGGCATGATCGTTCTTCTAGAGTCCTGCCGTAAGGACTTCCTGTGGTTGTATGACATTTGCATCCTTCTTGTGCTCCTGAAGAGGGTACCCCTATGTACCATTCAGCCTCTGGACCGCCCTGTAATTCCACCTGCAGCACAAAATAACAAGTTCATGGCCTTCCTACCCTAGCCACCCATCCAGCTGACATGCTGGGTTAGCGGTAGGGAGGGAGACAACGAGCCAGACATAGATACTTCGGAAGTCCGAACCCTAGACCGGTAGGGCTGTGCCAAATGTGGCACGAAGATGGCCGCCCTCTAAGGGGGCGCCTGCGGGGCTGCGGGCAGTCTCATAGTGCCAGTATCAGCAACTCACCCAACCCGCAAAACACAGCAATCTCATCAGAAAAAAACACACAAGACACAGTAATTGTTGGAGAAAATATTGCTGCAGGTTTATTTCGTATAACAAATATGCCAACATGGTGGGTCAACTTACGGGCAATCCAAGGGCAAGCAGCCCCTATGCAGCCCTGCCCACCTGATGGGCCAACTGCATCGTAGCCTAACCAATCGGTGCTAACCATTTAGGGGGGTCTCCTCCCTTCATACCGTGGACCACCAGTCCATCCATTTACTCACGCCCCTTGAGGGGGCCCAGCGTATCCAGGCGATCCCCGGGTTACTCAGGTTTACAACCGCCCGAAGGACTAACGGGGCCCATCGTTCCTCAAGGGTCCTGCCGTAAGGACTTACTGGGGTTGTTTGGCACTTGCACCCTTCTTGTGATCCTGAAGAGGGTACCCCTATGTACCATTCAGCCTTCGGATCGCCCTGTAACCCCGCCGTAGCTCTGGGTGTGGCACCCATCACACCCAGGGCCCCCACTAAGGCAAACATTCTTACTTACACCCTGCTGACTATAGGGCATCGCCCAGGTCCATCAGAAACAGGTCCATGTCCACTCTAGACAGGTGGACCCCATCCTCATTAAACCACCCCGTGTAATTACCAGTCTTTCTGGCTGGACACTTCCGGTCTACCTCTGAAGGTTCCCCGTGCTTCTAGCTGGACAATTCCCATCCATCTCTGCAGGTGTACCCCGTCCCTATCGGGGAAATCTAGTGGTGTATCCACTCAAGAGACCACGCCTTATATACCAAGCCCTTATTTTATTTTGCATTCAGGTTGTGCTAAGCCCCCCTGCTTGATGGGCTTGTGCATTGCTTGTATACCCCATCAAAGGAAAGTCTGCTGGCCTCCACTTAAATTGGGGACTACTTTTCTGTTTTCTCCATAGATTTATTTACCCATCCCTAGGCTTGTTCGATCGCCTAACCGGAAATGAAACAATTGCTCTCTACTTTGATCACAGTCCAGGGTTAAAACTCAATGGTGCACTGTTCCAATACGGGCCTACTTGTTAGGTTTTGACGGGTTGTGCCTTACCCACAACGCCCAGTCACTGATTTCAGAACATACTGGAAAATATATTGGAGTTGGCCTCCCAGGCACACTGTGTATTTGTTAACGAGTTATTGTATGTGGCCAACTCTATCCCATTATCTCTGCATGCTGGCCTCCTCTTGTATAGGAGTACCACGCCAGCCAGACTTCTTACCCAGACGGGGATGCAAAACTACTGCTCTTCGTAACCCACGAATGTCTGATTTAATCAGTGGAGCACTGCATGCAATATGTGCCTCGCATTCAGGTTGACTAAGCTCCCGATGTCTTTGCCATTACAGAGACCTGGCTGCAGGATGCGGATGCAGCTATTATTAATCTAGCTTGCCCCCCGGGTTATGCTATGTACACCTTAAATCGGTCATCGAGAGGTGGAGGTATAGCCCTAATAGTTAGGTCCTGCTTTGCCTGCGTATGGAGTAGCCTTAACATCGCCGGTTGCGAAAGCGCCGCGTTTAAAATCTCGGTCAGCCCCCAGTTTACGTTCTCTGGGATGATTGTATACCGTCCACCGGGTAGTGATGTGGTGTTCAGAAACTCATTCCCCGATGCTGTTAGCACATTAGCTATGGGCTGTGCTAATTATTCCATCCTGGGTGATCTGAACCTACATTTTGATATTCCAACTAACCCGACGACACGCAGCATCCTGGCTGACTTAGAGGCTCTCCAGCTTACCCAGCAGGTATCTCAGCCCACTCATGTAGGGGGCCATATTTTGGACCCCTATTTTACCAATCTGGCTGAGACAAAGGTTATTTCCATCTCTCCGCTTGGGTGGACAGATCATTTTTTGGTGACCATCCATTGCCCTTTACCTGTGATCCCCTCCATCCACTCGGTCAGAAGGGTATCCAGGAGACATTGGAATAAACTTAGGCTGGATGATCTCCATCGTCTCCTAGCGGTAGAGCCACTGGGCCCACTGAATGATGTGGAAGCAGGCTATGATCAGTTTTGCACTTGGATTTCCAGGGCCTTGGACTCTCTGATTCCCATCGTTTCGAGTAAACTCAGTACCAGAGAGTCGAGTCCTTGGTACGACGGTGCCTTGCTTGCCTTGAAGGGAATCTGCAGACCGATGGAGAGAGCATGGCGGAGGACTTATGAGGCTGATTTGAAAGCCGCATATGCTGCCTCCATCAGGATCTATCACCGTGCTATTTGTAAGGCCCGTGCGGCATTTTATGCTGCAGAATTTCGTAACAGCTTAAATCCGTCAAAGACTATATTCAAGGCCGTGAAAGATCTTTTGGCGAAGCGGACTTCCTCGGTGTTTTCGGGGTCCATCTCCCACTGTGAGTCTCTGGCTTGTTACTTTTTGGGAAAGGTCCAGGCTATCTATCGGACATTCCCTAGCACAGGGACTGACCTGGGAGTCTCAGATGGGGCTTTAAGCCACCTTACCTTGCATTCTTTCCCTCCCCTACTCCCGGAAGGGTTTGACAAACTTGCGTCAAAGGTCAAATCTGGCTCTCCGTTGGATCCAGTAAGATCTGCTCTTTTTAGAGATCAGGCCTTTTTGGGACGCTCGGTTGTGTGTTCTTTAGTCAACCTCTCACTGGAGTCAGGGGTGGTCCCAACGAAATGGAAGCAGGCGGTGGTTTCCCCAATCCTTAAGAAGCCCACTCTGGACCCCTTGAAGCCCGAAAGTTACTGCCCGATTTCTTTGTTACCCTGGCACACAGAATGGCTTCCGTGCTGGGCACAGCACGGAAACCGCCCTTCTTGTGATGGTAGAGCATCTGCGAGCGGTGTTGGATGCTGGTCAGACGGCGGCGCTGATATTATTAGACCTCAGCGCCGCCTTTGACACGGTGTCCCACAGCATCTTGTTGCACCGGCTCGCGGAGATTGGTGGCGAGGGCCAGGCGCTGCAGTGGTTCCGCTCCTTTCTCGATGGTCGTTCCTTCTGTGTGGCCACCCCTCCCTTCAAGTCCAATTTTCAGCCGCTGGCCATGGGGGTTCCGCAGGGATCCTCGCTGAGCCCCACGTTATTCAATCTATACGTGAGACCGCTGGCTGAAGTCACTAGGCAGTGGGGCCTAACCCTGGTCTCATATGCCGACGACACTCAGCTGGCGGTTACTCTCAGCGGGGACGCGGAATATGATGCCCCCAGGTTTCAGAACGGACTGAAGGCGGTGGCTACCTGTTTGACAGGGAACTGTCTCCAGCTCAATGCCACCAAGACTGAGGTGATGATCATCGGAAAGAGAGTGGAATTATGGGGCGGTCTATGGTGGCCGGCTGAGTTGGGACCTGTGCCAACTCCTGTATCGGAATTGAAAAATCTGGGAGTTTGGCTGGATGCCGGTCTCACTTTTGTGGGCCACACTAAGAAAACAGCAGCATGCTGTTTCGGACTTCTTAGGGGTTTAAGACCTGCCCTTAAGTTTTTTGATGCCCCAACCAGGCAGCTGGTAATCCAGGCTACTGTCATCTCGCGCCTGGATTATGCCAGTTCTCTCCTGGTGGGGGCTAACCTGGCAGAAATTACCCGCTTACAACGGGTACAAAATGCCGCGGCCAGAGCAATTGTAGGCCTGCCCAGATTTTGCTCTGTGTCAAACGTCCTCCGCTCCTTGCACTGGCTTCCAGTGAGGAAGCGAATTTATTTTAAAATCTTGTGTCTGGCTTTTAAAATTCTGAAAGGCATAGGCCCCCAAATCATGTGTAGCTTCCTGTCTTTTTATGTACCTACACGTACTCTTCGTTCTCAAGGTCAGACTCTTGCTGTAGTCCCCAGATTCAGGCTCTGTCGGGCGGGCGGACGCTCTTTTAGTGTTAAAGCTGCAACCCTCTGGAATTCCCTCCCGGCTGAAATCCGCCTGTTGGAGGACCTCATGCCTTTCCGGAAAGCTATCAAGACTTTCTTGTTTTAAAATGTTCTCCAGTGGTCTTAATGATTAGTTTCTGTTATGTTGTGTCCTACCTTGTCACTGCGCCAGGACGCTCCTTCGCTGGAGCAGCTGTGCGCATAATAAAAATCAATAACATAACATAACATAAGCCCTTGTTTACTTCTGTACTTGACTCTTCCTAAACATGGGGGGCTAAAACTGATAACCGTGTAGAGCACCAGTAGTGGAAGTCTACCTTCTCCTACCAGACCTGTATTCCGCTGTGGCTAGAAAAGTTTGTTTTGCTTGGTTGGAGCAACTGTAGCATGCCCTTAGTTCCAGAGTGCACCTATTTTGCTGATTTACGGTAGACAATTGCACCAACCTTTTTGATTGCTAAACCATAGTGAACACCTTACTGCTACCAAAACTGGTTTGAGGGCATGTATGTAGTGCACACTGTTGCAGCCACCGCAGCCTTCTTGGAATGACAACTTACGCAGCCCACCCGGCTTGCTTAAATGCAGTCCATCACAGATACACACTACCTGCCAACCAGCTGTGACCCATCACAAACGTACCCCAGTCTGTGTTTTCAACATTTATCCTTTGTGAGAGGCGCCCGTTCATATGTAGTGTGAGGCTATGTCCTGGCAAGGCATACCCAATATCCTGACCATTTTTCTTCACTGCCCACCTTCATGTGCTATGTTGTAAGCGATTAAGTACCAACTATATCTCTTCCCCTTGGAAAGATACAACAAACCGCTTTGATTTTGAGAACCTTAATAAGCACAACATTTACCATGGACCTCAGCCCTTCGGCCTCTGAAACTCTAAATAAGATCAGCTGGCTAAAGCTCAGACTAAAATGCATTACAATTGTTTATACCCAGGCCTGTTGAAAGCCAATGTTATTCCATTATTATTATGAAAGGCTGAATGGATGGCAAACTATCTGATGGGAGGGCCTTAGTAAATAGATGCCTCTATGTAATTCCAATATTCCCAACCTTTCTTAAAGGAATGACTAGTATATAGTTTACTCTCCAGTGTCCGGCCCACAATATTCCCAGGCTGCTTAATTGCTAAAAATGTGAGTGGTTTAATGACAGATGCTTGAAATCTAATATTCGAAGTTTCAAATCTCCCCCAACCCACCATATTGTGAGACTTCTTAGTATAACGTGGAGGACCGGGGAAGTCTGTGGCTGTCTTGGGAGTGTATCTGGCTGTTTTATTCCTATTCTTAACATATCTGGTTCAAACTTCGGGGTCAGTCAGACCCCATGTCGCTCAGCATGACAACAAACAATCAACAGCAGTTTGTATGGTGGAAGTCAAGTGCTAGGGTGGCCCCTGTGACGTCGTTTATTAGTGTGTTGACTGAGTTCCATAGTTTCCTGGGATCACTGACATAACCTCGACAGACCGAATATCGACTGGACAAAATATCGATGACAAATTATCGACTACAAAATTATCGATTGCCTATACTTAAACAACAAAACACAAAAATATCGAAACCACATTATCGACTAAAAAAAACAACGACTACAACAATATCGACTAACAACATTATCGATTTCTAAAACATCGATTATCACATCTTTAAATGAAAAACAGTCAAAATATCGAATACAAAAATATAGATAGCAAATTTATCGTTTTTTTAAAATATCGAAATTACTACATCCTTGAATAAATCACTTTATTATCTTAAAATTTAGTCATACTATTCATAATTATTCACTAATCGTTTCTAAAAAGCTATAAAACATACTATATATTTTCCTAACATTTATAACACAAAATAAATACAAACATACATTTTATAATACATAAACAATGTTTCGAACAACTAAACATTTCTTACTGCAAATTATATATATTCCTCCACTTTAAAAATATAAAGATAACATTACCTATACTAAATAAGGCCTTACACATTAAATAAACGTTAATTGGCGTCACCCATATAAGGAAAGCAATTAGCATAACAGGTTAAAAAATTCAAATCCACAAATTAAAACAGACTATCAATTTAAACAACCAATCCTATTTCAGAAACTATTAGACTAATACTATATAAACAAGATTACAGCAAACTAAAAATGCAGCCTAAATCTCCTAACTAAAGGAAGATGAAACTCTGCAGGATTTCTGAAAGAAAACTTATTGACTTCAACATAAAGACAGCTACACCTATCTAAAGTAAGTACTACTACATTATTTTCCATAGAAAATGTAACTCTCAAACCTCACACCTAAGTTTAAAAGCCAAATACCTAAAATATATGTGTTTTTTTTTACTATTTATACTACAGACAAAAAGAAAATACAGAAGACCTAGACAAGACCTGGACATCAAAAGTTAAATATAAATAAGTAAGTATATAATTTAAATGTAACTTCGACATTTAATAGATAGGTAACTAAATAGAAACTAGCTAAAAACCTCTACCAAAATATCATAAATAGTTATAAAATATTTGTACACATTTTCTCAACTTCCACAGGTACAAAAATATATACACAGAAAATAACAGTTTGAAGAACATCAACACCTGAAAAGAACTACTTGAAATCATAAAAAGATTTACAGGTAAATCAGAAATGTGTTAAACTGTATTATTAGAATACAACATTATTTTTTCAAAAAATGTAATGACATTCTCTTTTAATTACCTCCTAGCACTACAATACAAGCATGACTGAAGGAGCTAAATTCATTTATTCACAAAAAGGGAAAATGCTTCTGTGTTACATGGGATATGTCTACACTCAAGAGAAACAAAAAGATGGGAAAGTTTTTTGGAAGTGTACGAAATATTATGCCAACAAATGTTATGGTAGAGCTATAACTCAGGAAACTACTGTTACTTATACTAAGGAACATAATCACCCACCCAATGTAACAGAAATAGAGATTAGACAAATGCTAGATTCCCTTAAAGAAGCTAGTACTAGTACTGATCAACCAACAACTGCTATTCTGAAACACCATTTAAGTGTACTTCCCCAACATGCTTCTAGCCAATTACCATCTATCAAATCCCTTAAAAGAACTGTAGCTAGACAAAAAAGAGCAACATGCACTACTCCTCCCACACCAAAAACTTTTGAAGAAGTGCAAATTCCCCCTGAACTCTCTGTAACTCACAATAAAGATGATTTTATACTCTATGACAACAAATCTAAAGATAAAAGAATTATACTGTTTGCCACAGCAAACAACATGACTAAACTTACCCAATGCCAAACTTGGATGATGGACGGTACTTTTTCTGTATGCCCCAAACCTTTTTATCAATTATACACTATCCATGGTCATTTCCAAAATGCTAATATTCCATTCCTTTATGCCCTTCTACCAAACAAACAGCAAGCTACCTTTCAAGAAATACTAACTGAAGTCAAGCAACATACTAACAACTATTTTCCACAAAAAATGATCATTGACTTTGAAAAAGCAATGATAAACAGCATCCTTAAAACATACCCACACACAGCAATACAAGGTTGCTATTACCATTTTAACCAATGTATCTGGCGACATCTACAAAAATCTACCTTGAGTATCCAATACGCCACTGATAGCACTTTTGCTTATCAAATAAAAAAACTCATCGCCCTAGCCTATGTTCCACTGACAGATGTAACTGAGCACTATAACTTGCTAATAGACAGCCCCTACTATAAAAGAAACAAAGAAAGACTAAGCCCTATGCTTGACTACTTCGAAGACACATGGGTAGGAAGGCTACACAGATCAGGCCATAGAAGACAACCCAAATACCAAATAGCTTGGTGGAATGTCTACCTTAGCACACTAAATAAGGAAGCAAAAACAAACAATGCAGTTGAAGGATGGCACAATGCCTTCCAAGGAACTACAGGCCGAGGAACGCCTACCCTTCACAAATTAATACAATCCTTACAAAAAGAACAGAGTTACCAGGAGCTCCGAATGGAGCAATCAGTAACTTTGATCGGACCTAAACTCACCAAAGAAACAAAAAAAATGTATAACACACTCCAAAGTCAAGTTACACTCTATCCAACTAGCAAAGGACTAGAATATCTATCAATGATTGCAAAAACTATTCTTTAAAACATAACATAACTATACACGTTACATTAAGCATTTTTTTCCGAAATTCCTTGATTTTTACATGTAGCAATTTGCAATTAAATTATCAAATACATAATATTAACATATATAAAATGTATTTAGATAATGTATTTACAAAATGTTACATACAACGTAACTAAAGCAAAAATTAAAACAGTTTCCCCACCCATAAAAAGTTTTGTAAATACTTACATTTCTGTTGCACCTTCAAACGTAATCCAATTCCAAGCAGTCCATACGACACCATTGCAAAAACCCATAAAATCCATGGAAGGCCAAAAAAACATGCAAAAATACAAGCAAATCCATAGCGACTCCTCTCCAATGTAATACACATGATATATCATTGAAAACCCGAAAATAGTAATTTTTTTTTAAAAACGCTCCTGGAAAACTTGAAAACCAAAATATTTGTGTGCAAAAATAAGAGTATATAATACTTGTCACACAACTCTGATCGAAAAAGAAGGACCTCCTCAAAAACATTAAAACGCGACGATAACCTGGAAAAAATAAAATACATACCCACCCACACAAAAACACCCATACATATATAAAAAGAAGTGTAAATAATTATTTAAATTGTAGAAAATTATTTCTTAAATATTCATCACTTTCAAATAATTATTCAACTGTTATCTGTTACTTTAAATAAAATTTTATTATTTATATATACATTTTGAAAATAATCTATATGTTAAACAAATTTGAATATATAACCTTGTTACAAATAATTTGTTTATAAAAATAGCTAATATTAATTTAAACATTATGTATGTCTATAAAAATGTATTTGTGTGTTTATCTATGTAAACATTATTATTATAAATATGTTCAATATTCATAATATTAATTTGTAAAAAAAAATATGATTACTTTGTAAAAAACAAAAATGTTACTGTTATAAAACAAATATACATATTTATCTATGACAATATATTCAATGTCTATGTGAATAAAATAATTGTTATTAAATGAAAAGTACATATTACCAATTTGTTTCTTTAACTATTTAAATTACAATATATGTGAATAAACATAAAATTATTTAAATATCATTTATTTGTTAAAAACATATATATGCACTTCATATATTTTTTGGGATAATAAAAACTGTTTACTTACAATTTTCAATAGAAATAAAAAATACATCTCTACTTACAATTTATTTTTTATATGTTAATAAACTGTTTTTCATTTATTCCATTTAACCCTGTGTATGTTTCCTTCTTTATTATTCTATATAAATATTAATTACATATGAAATATTCTATTTAAAAATGCATTTTAAATTTTAATAATTTTAAAAATGTATTTATCTTTTAACTACTACAATAACAATAATTATAATTAATACAAAATGTTTCTATGTATTTTTAAAACTTTATTATAGTATCCTACCAATAATAATTATTTGTATTAAAAATGTTTTCTTATTTCCACTGCACCAATTATAAACTCACAAAACCATACTACACATTAAAACCATACAAATTACAATTCCCACTTCACCAATTGTAAACTCATGGAAGGTGCTGGACACTGAACCCATACTAATTACTATTCCCACTCCACCAAGTATAACATCAGGGAAGGTGCTGGACACTGAACCCATACAAATTACTATTCCAACTCCACCAAGTATAAACGTTATTTTTACCCTGTACCCCTGTACCCAAAAACCCCAAACTGACCCTGAACCCTAAAAATACCCCTTTACCCAAAAACTGAAAACTGACCCTGAACCCTAAAAATACCCCTTTACCCTAAAACCCAAAACTGACCCTGAACCCTAAAAATACCCCTTTACCCAAAAACTGAAAACTGACCCTGAACCCTAAAAATACCCCTTTACCCAAAAACTGAAAACTGACCCTGAACCCTAAAAATACCCCTTTACCCAAAAACTGAAAACTTACCCTGAACCCTAAAAATACCCCTTTACCCAAAAACTGAAAACTGACCCTGAACCCTAAAAATACCCCTTTACCCAAAAACTGAAAACTGACCCTGAACCCAAAAAATACCCCTTTACCCAAAAACTGAAAACTGACCCTGAACCCTAAAAATACCCCTCTACCCAAATACCCAAAACTGACCCTGAACCCTAAAAATACCCCTTTACCCAAAAATCCAAACCTATAACATTTTAAATATAATTATATACTTACCAATACTTACGTTGTAATGGTATGCGTTGTAAAAGTACCTGCGTTGTAAAAACATTCGTTGTAAATACATGCATTGTAATGGTATTTGCGTTGTAAAAGTTTTGTTGTAATGGTAGTGCGTTGTAAAAGTTGCGTGGTAAACGTTGTATACCTTAAATAAATATTATTATTTCATTATTTATTATTAAATTACTTCCCACTCTATTCCCCTATAAACCCACAACCCGCTACAGGAAATAAAAAATTTAATTTATCATAATTAGCAATTAATCAATTAAATTAAATTAATTACCAATTAAATTTTAAATAATCAACAAATATTTTTTAATTAACAATTAATTAAATATTACTACCAATTACTAAATTTACATATTTAATTAATTATAATTAAATTACTTCTCACCCTATTCCCCTATAAACCCACAACCCGCTACATGACATAAATTATTTAAATTAACATAATTAGCAATTAATCAATTAAATTAAATTAATTACCAATGAAATTTTAAATAATCAACAATTATTTTTTCATTAACAATTCATTAAATATTACTACCAATTAATAAATTTACATATTTAATTAGTTATAATTAAATTACTTCCCACCCTATTCCCCCTATAAACCCACAACCCGCTACATGACATAAATTATTTAAATTAGCATAATTAGCAATTAATCAATTAAATTAAATTAATTACCAATTACATTTTATATAATTAAAAAATATTATTTAATTAACAATTAAATATTACTACCAATTAATAAATTTACATATTTAATTAATTATTATTAAATTACTTCCCACCCTATTCCCCTAAAAACCCACTACCCACTCCTAGAAATTATTATACTATTTGAATAATTTTTTATAATTATTAATTTTTTATAAATTTAATTTCAATATAAATAAATAAAAAAATAACATATTTTAACAATAAATGTAGTAATAAACAAAATAAAACAGTGTACATTTAAATATTCGATATTATTTATATCGATATTATTAGTCGATATTATGACAGTCGATATCATGACTGTCGATAACACAACTTTCGATATTCTTAAAACCTATATTTTGACTTTCGATATTTTTAAACTACTAGAAAAAACGATATTTTTTACTATCGATATTACTTACTCGATATTTTTTCAAGCGATATTTTTTAACATACATGAAAATCGATAATAAATACATCGATATTACTTACCTCGACATTAATGCCATCTCGATATTCTGAAATCGATATTATGTCCATTCGAAAATAAAAACTCGATATTTAGACTGCACACCAGTTTCCTGACCTTGGTGCAGTGGAAGAGGAGGTGTGCCAGGTCACCTTTCTGGTTGTTGCAGTTACAGCAGGAGTCGTTTTCTCTAATACCCATGGATGCTAGTCTGGCTGGGGTCCAGTAGGCCTTGTGTATCAGCCAGAATTTTGTCTGATCTAGTGTTGTTGTCACCTTCCTTCTTGATGTAGAGGACCAGAGGTCGGCGCTCTCCTTGTCACTAAGTTCCTTGACTTCCACCATCTAGCACTGGGGTACACCGATCCCTCCATAAGATCCGAAACAGACAGAGACCTGATTGACCTCCTGCTCACAGCAGCGGTCAAGACGGTATTGACCAAATGGAAAGACACAGCGAAAGCCACCTTCAAAGCCTGGTTCAACTGGGTCATTTTCCTGCGGGGGGCTGACAATATAACAACCAACAGCCTACCGAACGCAGGGAAGAAAAGTGAAATGTGGCTCTCGCTGGACAACTACCTGGCCTCACACAAGCCACCCTGAACGCTAGGGAGACAACAAGGAAAGAAGCCCCAAGCAAGATAAGACACCACTGAATAGACAACTTCAGATCGCCTACTCTGCTAACTAGCTGCGCCTCTCTACTCTCTTTAATCTCTTTTTCTATACCTCTCTCTCCACGCCACCAGGGGAACGAAAAAGCATTTGGACAGTATGCAAGGGGGAATGGGGAACGCCGAAAGAAACGGAAGAAGCAAGAAGAAGATGGACAACCCCCCCCCTGGGGTCCCTTTCCCCTTGTCTTCAGTTATCTCCCATCTATATCCTGTATATCCTCTGCACCATGTAAATATAATTTTCAATAAAAATTTACTGAAATAAAAAAAAAAAAGCAGTTTGTATACCGTAGGGTGTGACAATGAGGTGTTGCCACTGCACCTTTAAAGCCAGCAAAACCGCAGCTTCCATTGAAAAGGCGGTACCAACAGACAGCCAATTCTTCACCACGCAAGGAGAGTCCCTGAAGAAAAGGCAAGGATGGTGGCACATACTCAAGATATAAAAAGGGTCCTCCTCTGAAGGAAAGGCTCCCCCACTTCTTCCACTTCCTGTCGTAGGCAAACCACCAGCGCTGCTGAATCCTCACTGGACACAAGCCTGCAACAAATTTCAATGCATCATAAATCTACCCACGCTCCAGCTTAGTTTCCTAAGCACCAGATACCCTTGGATTTAACAGAATTGACACAGAAACCGGTAGGTTCAGCTCCACATTGCTATCATCAGAGCTCTGCAGTCCCTCTGCCTGACGGGAAAAGGAGTTATTGACCGCAGCGCTCTTTTAATTCGCTCAACATGATGTGATTTGAAATTAACATAAGAGTCTGAAACCAGTCCTTCCACATATCCTGATCACAAGTCCTAACCCCAACTGTGCGAAGATTCGGTCATTCTTGCCGGGCCCTCCCGGCCATAGCAGATTAAAACTACACAATTGTTTCACCTTTTGCGCCACACGTTGTAGGTAGTTGCCTTGACAGAACGGATATTAAAACAATTTGAGGCATCCATGTACCATGTTTGAACTCAGGCATCATAATATTAAGTCGTTGAAGCAAGAGTCGGTGGACAGCCAAACCAATGAATGGCATTGGTCTGCCGTGTTCACCTCCCTTAATATTAATCGGTCAGCGTGGTCAATGAATTATGGGCGTGGCGTAAAACACGTATGCTGCAAATTTGAGCTTAGCTTGGTGTGCTGCCGACTGGTATTTTGAGGTTTGTATAATTACATCCAGAGATATACTACAAAAGCAACACTACACCTACGAGCCAGTACTATTGGCCTTGTTGCATAAGATAAATAAGCCACAATTGTGGCTATCGAGCAAAGCATATTGAAAATGCTTCTATTCTGACCTGGTGAGACTGTGCCACTAAGCAGCTTTATTTTGTGTGGGGGAACCTCCATGACCAGACCAAGAGCCAGCCTGGGCCAACCCCACCCCCGAAAGTGCCCCGGCGCCGGATCCGCTCACCGTCCTAATACCGCTCGGCCCAGTACAGTGGGCGTGACACCCTGTGGACAGCGTGTGCCCTAACGTGCTCAACCGATGCTAATTTCCATGCGAGAGCTCAGCCTGGCACCCCACCACGCCCGAATCACGCACAGGCTGTCAACGGGAACTGCCCCCGTCTACACAGCTGCACAACCAACAGCTCTGGCCGCAAGACGTATCTCTACGACACAGGCGGCATTCCCACCGGGGGCCGCAAGCCACCATCATGCGGCCCAACTGTTACCCCGCTTCCGAGAGAAACCTACGCGTGCCTCTCCCCCTCTGTGCCCATTGATGGCTCTGCATGAGGCCGTATAGTCAGTTTTCAATATGTAATCAACACTCCTCGGTTAGACCTCAACCCAGTGAGAGAGGCTGTCACCACTGCCAGGTTGGGAAACGCCATCAAACCCCCGGGAGCCAGAGCGAGAGTAGGCCGCAGGCCAACCGGGCCACGCATGTCGTGTAAACATGCATTTTATATTTCTCCAGCCCCGACAGCCTCAAATTTCATTGAAATGCATTCTTCCTTGAATTTGCAACCCTTATTTTATTTATTTATTTTATTTATAAAGTTTTATATAGCGCAAATAAGAAACCGAAGGATATCAGAGCGCTTTACAATAGGTTGGAAGAGAGGACAAACATGAAATGTACACAGCAATTGTAAAGAAAAACGATAAACAGTATATGTGTCAGGATGTGTCAGCAGCTCAAGAAGAAAAAATAAAGCCACTAGCATTGGAGATCAGCCAGCAGGGACGACGGCTGGTCGAGGACCCTCCCTACACCCCTGGGCGCAACCCCCACAGAGTAATGAACACTACTATGGAGGGGAGCACTCCAGGGAAAAGGGAAGAGGATAAAATAACAAATACTGTTGCAGAGATGGTTCCTTGTCTCCCTGAGTCTGGTCTGGGGCTCTGAATGTCTTCACTAATCACTCCTCGTGAGACCACTGCATAGATAGGAAGAGAGAATGGTGTGAGAAGCCATACAAGAATGAGCATACAGACTCACCAACTGATATACACTTGTCCATTTGCTCACATGTGCTAATGCAGCTGTTCATGTCTCTCCTGGATTAGAAACACAATTCTGAAAACATCATGACATACAGAGAACCATCTCCCAATAGGACCCTGTATGATCCAGGATCCAGTATCCCAAATGTCACGTGTCCATAGTTCAGAGATAGGGATATCAGCTAAGTACTTTCCAAAGGCAACGCCCCCAACCGCTGTTTAGTCTCGTAGCGGGGAATTAGCAGGAACAATGAAAATAGCAATTTATATCAGAGAGTAGTGCAGGGAGAAGTGCCCCCTACCACCGTTTTGAATCACAGCGACCATGTCTGTGTCCGTTGAAAAAGGTTGCTAGCAAACGCACCCAGCCACTGTTTGTGTCACAGCGGAAGTGCTTCCCAGACGCACCCGTCCGCGGTTCAAATCCACTGCGTAGGTGCTTGTAGATAAATAGACGCTAAAGGCAAACAGACCCCAGCGCGTGGGTCAACAAACAGTGTCACGGTAAATGGGGGGAGAGATCCGATGCTTCAGCCCGACAGGAATTAGGGTACCTGAGACCTCCCTGTACCGGGAGTTGGGAACAAAGAAATGAGGACAGCAACGAGCAACGCCGTGCTCCACGGCGTCTCTTCTCCTCTGGAAATCAGCTAAACAAGCCGCAAGTAATCTAGGAATCCAGCGGGGAATACCTTCCGCTACATTGATGAAAACCAGACAAAATTGTCAAGCAACTCCCCCAGGAAGAGGAGGTGCTTTATAGGGGCGATGTTCGCAGAGGCTCCTAATCTGTTTCTTCTTGAGGTGCCCATAAGGTTTCTGGGAGATGTAGTGTTTCGGGCGTCTAACACAAACAGACCGGTGTACATTCATACAAGGGAGGAAAACACAGTACGTGGGTGTATTACCTGCCCTTCCTCCCTGTCCATGTAGTGTGCTCATGACAATATGTAACTCCAACCACTAGCATCTGCGGTTGAAACAAGCACCCACTCCCATTCCCATGTGAATTCATTCCCCGTGAATCAATCTACAGCCATCTTCAAAGTAACTTGTGTAGACGGGGGGCGTGGCTAGCAGCCGATCATGGCGGCAGCATAGAGGCATAGCTCCGGGGAAAAGGCGGCCTCTCACATTTATTTTATTTTATTTATTTGCATGTTTGTATGGCGCTGTGAATCGACTCCCGGAGGAGTATCTCCGCGCCTTCGGCAGCAATTAAAGAACAGCAACTAGTCATAATTAAGTACAAAGCCCCAGGCCAACTAATGATTAAAAAGGAACGTTTTGAGTTTCTTCCTAAAAGGGAAATGTTCCCTGCATACTCTAATTTCCTTCGGGAGTTGGTTCCACAACTTAGGACCAGCTACAGATAGGGCCCTTCCCCCCTTTCTGGCCTTCAAGGCCCTGGGAACACATAGCAGTTCCTGATCTCCTGATCTCAGGGATCTGGAGGGAACATAAGGGATGAATTTTTCAGAATCAATCCACATTATTATCCGACATCCTGAAACCTTGGACGAGAGGACCCAGGGCCGGGGACCGGGCGGCACCGACCGGTAACAATCTGGAGAGCGACCGAGATCAAGAACAGGCGTACCGTTCAGCACCCAGGTACGGCCTCTGCGACAACGTGAAGCACCGCCCCAAAGTAATTTCGGAGGGCCGGGCGGAAGTGCAGGAGATCCGGGGAAGAGTCACCGGAAGCCCGCCCTGCACCGCAACGCGGAGCACAACGTAGCGGAACAGAAAGGACATAAAGGGACACCCTCGGCCCCGACGACCTGCTGTACACCCCGCATACCGCGGGAATCTATATCGGAGGCGGAGGAAGCGGCGCGATCTAGGAGCAACTGCCAGCCGCGCGCCCTAACTCACGATCCGCAGCGCCCTCACCCGAGCGCATTTTCGACCCGCCGGAAAGATACCATCCCAGTAGAGGTGAACTGTCCCGTTTAAGGGCCCTGCTATTGATGCGAGATACCGGCACTTCCAAACACAATCCCGGCGTCACCCCTACACAAGCCTGGCTCACGGACAGAGAGGAGGAATACCGGGACCCATTTACACACCGCCCAGATTGGAGATCAGAACGGCATGATAATTGGTCTGGAGGCCACTCTGACACAATTGGACAGTGGTGTGTAGCCCATACTGCACCCCGGGAGAGCGAATGGAGGGAGCATTTATAGTGGCACAACTGATTGCTCAGCCGCTGGGTTGACCGAACCGGGGGAAAAACAACACGTGTGCTTGGCGACACACAACCGGGGTGCCCTGAGACTGGGGGTACTGAGGGAGTGTGTGCAGTGGGATTACAGACAGCGAGCGCGTCCCAATGCGTGGAGAAGACGCTACTCTTCCCCAATCAAAGCTCGACATTAAGGAACAGAGCTGCAAGCTTCCAGCAGCAGGACTGAATGGCAGGAACAGGCACTGAGGAGTGTGTAATCTGGCGCACATCGCCCAAAACGTCGTACATACCCACCAATCACCGGAAGTTCGACGCGAAACAGGGACTGAAGGACTCGGAGGCCGTAGAGAACGCCTAGGGACTGGTAAAGGTCGTGAGCCCCTGAGGACAACCCAAAAACCCAGTGGAGGTGGGGCACGAACGGAAGGAACCATGGCTGGCAGAGGCACGAAACACAATTCGACACAAGCCAAGCTTGACAAATTTGCATATGACAAACACAATCCCCCCCACGCGGAGCCTCGCACGTCCACGGGGAAGTCATCGGAAGGTGAAGGGTCCAAGAAGATAATGCTTGAGGACGTGATGCGAGCACTGGCGCAGGTCCAAGCCACGGTGGCGTCAACTGCAACGGAGGTCACCCTATTGCGAGCAGACTTTCACAAAATGAGTGAGAAGGTGAAACAGGTCGAGGTGGTCACGAAATCCTTGGTAGAAGACGTTTCAGAACTACAAAAAGCGGTGGAGCAGGTGGTGGCCGAAAATAGAACACTCAAGGAGAAGCTGGATGACCAGGAGGGGCGTTCGAGAAGAAATAACGTCCGAATTCTTAGGGTTCCGGAATCAGAGGGTACACGCGCAATGGACCTCTACGTAGAGGAGCTAATCAAGACGAAACTACAGCCCAAGGGGCTTTCACACTTTATTTCAGTGGAGAGGGCGCACAGAGTCCCCGGTGGCAAGCCGAAACCGGGGGCCCCCCCCGAGACCAATATTGGCGAGATTATTTAACTTTCGGGACCGAGACACCATTGTGCAGGCGGCGAGGGTGTCACCATCAATCCAGATCCAAAACTCGGATGTGGCCTTCTTCCCGGATTACACAGCTGAGGTCTCTTGCTAGAGAAGGACTTTCCTAGAGGTCAAAAAGGATTTGCGGACAAAAGAAATATCTTACTCAATGCTTTTCCCGGCTCGCCTCAGAGTGGTCGCGGACAACAAGGTCTGGTTCTTTGACACGCCCAAGGCGGCACACGAATGGCTGGAGGGTTGGCGACAAGTGGGGTAGCCCCGCCGCACGCACGGGTCCAACCGGGGCCATCAAGAAGGCAGCCAAACAGGATCACGGACATCGGGCAGAGATGGAGTGGCCCTGTCGCCTCCGCGACAACACATTGCAGCAGAAGGGGGGGGGGGGTGTGGAATCCTGATTACCCGGTACAAACCTGGGTGCTGATGGACCAGAACTTTGACGGTTGGTTGCGCTTGAACACTGGCCTGGGGGTCTCCGAAGAGGACAGGGAGGCCGCCGGCTCCGGATGGATATATGGAGACACACGCGTCCCAACACGAGACAATACACATACCATTCCACTGTACACAATAGTTTGTCTAGGATAGACTACTTCCTGGCGTTGGGAAATGGCATGCAGAATGTAGATAGTATTGAAATCCAACCTAGGGGGATATCAGATCACTCCCCAGTTGTACTGACCCTCTCCACTCAGGAGAGATCACGTAGAAGGATTTATCCCATACACGCATCATATCTCACGGTTCCCAAGGTTAGAAAGGCACTCAAAAAAGCGACTACACATTATTTTGTTGAAAATACCACATCGGTGCAGTCTCCGGCGATACTATGGGAGGCGCACAAGACGGTTCTACGGGGACAGGCCATAGCTTACATTACGGGCTATAGGCGCGAAAAATTACTGGAACTATCTGAGCTTGAACTGGCACTGCACGACGCAAACGTGGCGCATACGACAGCCCAGACAATAGACACATCTCGCACTCTACTCCTACGTCAGCAGCAACATAGGGAACACCTACGACATCAAATGGCTGAACAGATTACCGCGGCTACACATAGGATCTACGACTTGGGAGATAAGGCAGGGAAAATGTTGGCCTGGTTGGACAAGAGAGGGGGATGCAATAGAGGGATACAAGAAGTGTACGATCAGAAGGGGGAAGCACAAACAGGCCCTGAAGAGATAGTGGAGGCCCTTGCGGTGCATTTTGAAGGCGTATATACCCCAGATAGTGCAGTGTCGGCGGACATTCGCTTAGTCACATAGTCACACAGACGCTAGCACCGGAGGCAAGCGAGGAACTGGAGGCAGACATCAAGACGGAGGAAATACAGAAAGCCATACACGCGGTGAGGTCGGGGAAAGCATTGGGACCAAACGGTATCCCGATTGAATGGTATCAAGCTATGTCAAAACGGCTCAGCGGGCCCTTGTTGGCTATGTACACCGACAGCCTGGATAAGGCTGAGCTTCCGTTGGATCAGCGGACCGCCACTATCGTGGCGATCCCCAAACCCGGGAAACCATCGGCGGAATGTACATCATACCGCCCCATATCCCTTCTAAATGCGGAAGTTAAAGTATTGGCGAAGCTCCTAGCTAGCCGGCTGATCTCCTGCCTCCCACACCTGATACACCCAGATCAATCGAGCTTTATGCCCCACAGAAACACCGCCCTCAATTTGAGACGGGTACACGGGGTACTGGCTAGGGCACAATCACATGCAGAGCCAGCGGTTATATTGGCTCTTGATGCGAAAATGCCCTTTGATATGGTGGAATGGCAATACCTTTTCGAGGTCCTGTCGCACATGGGGTTTGGCCCTAAATTCATTGCTTGGGTTCGGTTGTTATACACTAATCCCATGGCACAGGTTGTGGCGAATGGCCACATTTCCCGTAAATTCCCTTTAGCACGAGGCACCAGGCAGGGATACCCCCTATCACCGTTGCTCTTCGCAATAGCGTTGGAACCCCTGGCGACACTGATACGCTCGACCCCACTGTTGAAAGGGATTACCTGATTGGAGGGATGGGAGGATCGGCTCTCGCTCTATGCGGATGACATGCTCGTATATCTCACGGACCCGAATCGCAGCATACCGGCACTGCTGGCACTGTGTGACGAGCAGGGGAAAGCATCTGGATACACCCTGAACTGGGCGAAGTCTGAGATGTATGTCCTGCAGGGACCGGCCCCGATTCTTGACAATCACTGCCCCTTAAGAATAGCGGGGTCTTCCTTTAAGTATTTGGGCATCTATGTCACCAAAGACCCAATGGAATTTTTTGATAAAAATCTGAAACCGCCGCTAGAAAGGTTAAAACACGACGTAAAATATTGGGCGACACTACCTTTGATGCTACTGGGCAGAGCGGCGCTCTACAAAATGAAGTTGCTGCCGAGATTTTTATATGTACTAGATAACACACCATACCCGGTACTGCCCGGATATTTCAGGTGGGTGTCGGCGCTTGTATCCAGCCTCCTGTGAAGCAATCGCCCGGCACGTATAGCACAAGCTAAAATGAACAGGGGTTGGTACGTCGGAGGGATTGCGCTGCCGAATCTGCAATTATACTACTGGGCGGCTCACTTGAAGCCTATTAACCAGTGGATACACGCACCCCGGGAAGACCCGGCATACAAGGCTGATAGGGCACAGCTTGGCACCAACAGCATGTTAGCAGCTCTTTATGATAAACGCCTCATGAACAGCTTGGTGGGACCCACGAAACTCACTACCGCACTGTGGTACACGGCACAAGCCAAACTGGGGTGGAAGGGGCGAATTACTAAACTTACCCCGCTGTGGGACACCAGAGCCCTGGGGAGCCTGAGAAACTGTAAGGGCTTCACACACTGGGACAACATTGGCATATCAACAGTAGGTGACCTGTGGGATAAAGGCACGGTGGTACCTTTCGCGCAGCTGCAACAGCAATATGAGTTAGGACTGACGGAATCGTTTAGATATGTGCAGATTCGGCACGCACTGCTCACTGCCATTCCACCCGACTCGGAGGTCCCAGAGGCATCTCCTCTTGAGGACCGCCTCCTCACGGATTACATGCAAGAGCGGGCTACATCACTCACTTATCATAAATTGCTCAGCAACCTACCGGACCCTACATTAAAATTGAGAGATAAATGGGTGGCGGAAATAGGAGAGTTGGACGATTCTGACTGGAATGAAGCATTGGCATCACCAAGGGAGGTGGGCATATCAGCTAAGCTCCGTCTTGTGCAGCTCAAAATATTGCACAGGGTGTATTACACTAGAACGACACTACACTTAATACAGCGGGCACAACATCCCTACTGTTTGTGCGGATGTGGGGAGGAGGGTACGTTTCTTCATACCATATGGGATTGCCCTCGCATCATGGATTATTGAAGACAGATTATGCGCACTATATCTCAAACGACGGGGTTGTCCCTAGTTCCTGAGCCACGCAAATGCCTCTTAAACATTTGGGAACCGAACGATCTTACCAGACAAAGCCGACAGTGGTCCACGATAGGTATGATGATAGCGAAACGAGATATAGCACAGAAGTGGGGCGTGGTGGAGGCCCCCACACTGACTCAATGGTGTACGAACATGGATAGGGTAATGATTACGGAGAGGGCGGTTTACACAGCCAGGGCCTGCCCACGTAAATGGAACAAGATATGGACCCCGTGGAAGGTATTCAGGGGGGAGATTTGCGAACCCCTGCAGGAAGAACACAACCTCAGACGAAGAGGAAGAGGATGAGTAAGAGTAGACGGGGAGGGGTGTGCAGGCACGAAGACCCCTGCGTTCCAACATAGTATGCAAATCATAAGGGAAGGGAGTAGTGGTCTGGTTAGTCCGAACCAATACAGCACATACATGGAGTCCCTCACCTAACGGGAGAAACACGATAAACGAGCCGTGGGTGGAGGTCTTGTTCTCCCACAGAGTGCAAATGATACGTAATGATGGGGCAGGTGTGGTGCTCTTCTTAATATTGTCTGCCGTACGGTTAATGATTGTTAGCTCTACTTTTAAAGTTGAATTGTTGCTATAAAATAGAAAAACTGGACCTACTATTAGCAGATGTACACATGCGAGTTATGTACAAACAATTGATCGACCATGCCGCCGGACTCCCGAGTTGTCGGCAAATGGGCTGTGTTACTCAGAACATTTTGAATCACATTCGAATATGCTGTGGCCGGCCCCAGGGGTTGTAGGCTATAAGCTGTGTACAATTGGAAATGTACAATAAAGATTTAAAAAAAAAAAAAAAAAGTACCTAGTGTACTCTTAAGTCCCCATGCAATTTTAACTGGTCCGTTTGCAAAGCGCTCTGACACCTTTGGGCAAACTTTGCACCATTATAAACAAATAAACTGAATGGGTTTGTCACTGTCCCCCCCCCAGCACCGAACAAACCATGCAACATGTGGTGGCCACAGCCTACAGCGGCGCCTCACTCAGCCAGATGAGCAGTATTTTTAGGTCTTGCCTACGCAGCGCACATGCGCTGCCTAGGAGGACCTTTAGCCGTCGCTCTGGTCATTTTCAAGCACACACTCGTGCTTGTGGCGGCATCCATCTTGCTGGAGTGCGCAGGGGTGCGCCACAGGCATGAGTGCGGTGCTTGAAAATGACCAGACTGCTCTCCCAAGCACGCGCGCGCCTCGCCCACACGTCCCAGCCACTCATTGGCTCCGCCCTCTCCTTTTTGCTCGCGCGTCTTGTTTACACATAACTCCCCCACTTCATTTGGAAGTCCCACAACCATCTTTGCATCCCCGCGTAATTCAAACAGGTTCACTAGAAAAACGTCCCCAATCGACCTGAGATCCTCTCCACCTGCCCCCCGCCTCCCCGGTGGCTGTCAAGGATTTACAACTTGCGTGCGCCTCTGACATTCATCGAGGCCAATAAACCAAAGTACAGCACGTTCATTCTGAGGACTCCTAAGTAAATAATGCCTTGTTGTAGGAGAGTAGAGTCTGCTATCCTATGGTCACCCCAAATTTTTGCTTTTGCTTCACTGGTTTTGGACTACTGAGGCTGTGGGCCTGCTAATCAGACCCCCATCCTGCTGTTCTCTCACTAAATTAATGATACATGTGCTATAGGTACATACCACAATTGGAAATGGACTCCTTGTCAGCCCCTGTATAATGCACTATAGGTGCCCAGGGCATAGGGGCCACCAAGGCCTACCAGGGGCTGCAGCATATCTTTTGCCACCCCTGGCTGGTTCTTAAATTGACACAACTGGCTGATCACTCAGCTGGGGTAAGGTGGTGTAATCACCCCTTACTTAGATATAGTATACCTATATCTAACCCTATATCTGGACACATATAAACCTGTGAGCCACTCCTATGGAAGGCCTCATCAATCCTGGAGGTAGAGTGCGTGGTTTAATGTGAGATGGAGCTCTCGCATGAGCTGAGCCTGTCTGCAGCTGTCGGGAACAACTCCCTAAGCTGTTTCAGGATAATGCCATACCATATACTCTTAAGTGCATTATAATCCTCGCGGTTATATAGCAACTTTGGTTTGGCTTTATCAAAACATGTCGTGTAAGGTGTCATACGATTTGGAATACTATCCCCTCGCCAGTTCTGGCGACGGGGATAGCATTCCACCCCTCTAGAGGGGTAAGACATGTTACTTTACTTAAATGCGGTTAATTTCTAAAAGGACCTTGGATCCACAAAATGGATGCTTCTGCCACAGACACGAGTCTGACCCCCTGAAGCTGACCGAAACTCAGCCAAGGGGGCCTGGACAAAGGGTTTCCTGTCGCAGGGAGGTGTCACACCCCCCCCAGACAGGAGATAGTGGATTGTAGCAGGGAGGTTTGAAAGAAACTAGACACTGCCTGGGGCGCACAAGGCTGCCCCTTGCATAATCCGGCCAAACCGGTTCTGGGGCACTCCAGCCCTCGTGCCAGGGCGGCCTGGATCAAAGGAAGGGGGTGTATCCACCCACTTCCTGGGTCCCACCCATAGGAGGGGACCTAGCAGGTAATCCAGCCCCCTAGATTAGTATAAGACTGGGAGCAGTGCCAATGCACTTCAGATTATCCTGATGAAACATAAGAAACGAAACTCTGGACCCTTCGACATCCTACTCGACGTAGAAGACTGAAGAATCTCCCTTGTGGTCAAGGAGTGACCACCCTGTGCAAACAGGCACCATCCAGCCATCGACGTCTGATTTGTTGCAGTTCCCGCCGGAACTCGAGTGACAGAGATCGACGAGATCAAGCTTGCCTGCCTTCTAACAGACCGATCCGCAGTCCCTGCAGAGCTGAGACCCGTGGAGGCGACCGGAAGCGTAGGGCACGCCATCTTGGAAAGACCACGAGACGCTGACCGTGCAGCCCACGAGTGACCCTCGAAGCTGTACCACGGGGTTTGAGAAGCCTCAACCCTGAGCCACTCTTGTACTGAAGTTCACCCCTCTACACTTGACGAGTGCTGCGTGGGGCCCTTCTGCTACTTTTGGCTCAACGCGTTGGCCCAGTCCCTTGCCAGCTGGCTTGTGGCCCCTGTGCCAACGAAACTTGAAATTCGACTTGCGATTCTGGTTGCTCCAGATTTGCACCAGCTCCCCTGAAAAGGAGCCCCCACTCTGACCCTCCTGGTTCGAGTGAGAAGCAATCTCCCGGTTCCGCGTGGATTGCTTTTGCCAAGTGTTGTTTGCTCCAATCTTGAAGCCGACAGCGCCGACGGCGAGAGCCTGCGTGGGACAGATCGTGACCCGCTCCTGGACATCGTAGATGCCCCAGAGCCACGTGACAGCGGAGAGAAGCTCCTCGACAACCACCTGATTGCGCCCGACATTGCCTGGTTCCGTCCTGGTTCCACCCTGGTCACTGCTGAGTGACCCAGACTATGTCCCCTCTGCTTTCAGGTACTTTTCGACTTGAGTCCACCCTTGGACTCCACCGGACACTTCTCTTTCACCCCGCCTGCAGCCCTTTCAGCTCCAAGCACCAAGAGCCTGCGTGACGAAACCCGACTCAACTTCGACCCTGTGCACCCGCTTCCTGTGGGTGAGGTAACATTGCAACACCAGTGTTCCCACACTGGTACACACCTCTAGGGTCTGTGTCTTAAGTTTTGTTCCTCTAGGTTCAGCGGAAGTGTCCTTAAACTTTAACTTTATAACTTTTACGCACCATTGGTTAACATTGGTGCATGCGTGCGCTTTCTGCACTGCGCCCGAATCCCGCGGGCTTTTCCCGACTTCAGCATTGCTTGTCCTGACTGTTCCCAGCAATTCCCTAGGCCCTAGGCCTAACCACTGATCGATTGGTATCCCTTATACCATTTTTTTAGTATATGGTCTGAGTGGCCCCTCGCCCTCATCCATAATTGTGCAACTTTGTATGTTATACTGTGCTTTTGATTTAACGCTTGTGCCCCTTTATTCATAAAGAATACTGGGGATTGTTTTTAGTAATAAATACATATATTTTTATAATATATACTTGTGTGGTGTCCTTTCATTTGATATTACAGGATTGTATGTGGTAAAACAGCTCGCTTAACACGACCTCTTAAGTTAAGCCTTTAGGCTGCTTAGTCCATGCTACCCCTAGAATAGATTGTCTAATAAGGTTGACTTACAACCAGACACCATAAGGGATTGTTTGGTCTGATAACAGGTGGTTCCAGAATTGGAAACATCACCTATCAGGCCAACTTCTCACATTGGTGAGCAGCGGTGCGGATTTGAGCTTGCTGTTGTTTTACCATTACAATCTTTTATCAAATTGAAAGATCACATCAAGTACCTTAGGTACATATAAATCAAAAGCTTAGCATATTTAAGTTCTACTGAACTTAGTAGTTGTAGATTAAAGGGATTAGCACACCCTGCCTACAACTCACTGGCAAGGTACAGTAGGGAAACACTTAGTGTAGGTAGGTGCATCACTTACACCACACTAGAGTCATGTCTGACACAGGAAAAGCCTCAGGGCCTGCTCCTGTGACAGTTGACCTTACCAAGGCAACTTCCAGTTATGACAAACTAACCCACAAAGACTTGGTTGCCTTGTGCATATCAAGAGGGTTAAAAAGGGGCAGAAGTCCCACCAGTCCTTCCCTGATAGCCATTCTAGAACAGGATGACTTAGAAAAGGCGAATGCAGTTCCCTTAGAGTCAGGAGATGGAGTGACCCCCCCTGTAACTGATACCACTCCAGAGGAGGAAGAAGAAGAGGAGGAAGAGGAGGAGGATGGTTCAGACTTAGAAGAACCTGAAGATCAGGAACAAGGGGTTAACCAGGTTATAGTTGCCAGGCTTAACCAGGCTAACTTAAACCTACTTGGGAATGGAGAGGACCAGCACCTCCCCAGATCCCACCAGAGCATTCTCCCAGGCAACAGAAGAGTGAGATCTCCTTCAGGGAACTCTCATATTTCTAGTGCCTCAAGAGAATCTCAGAGAGGTATGACTGCCTCTCAAAAGATAGAGCATAAGGCCAGGATGAGGGCTGTCAAACTCCAAATAGAGAGGGAGGAGGTAGCCCTGGCTCAACCTAGACTTGCCTTGGCAAGAGAACAAAAGTTAAGTGGCTTAGATGCCACTGGTGGCAGCAATATTCCTAGAGAAAAAGACAGGAGCTATGATAATAGAAACCTGACAAAAATGGTGGCCCCCTACAAGGAAGGGGGTGACATCCACAAATGGATGACTGCTCTTGAGAGAGCCTGCATGGTACAGCAGGTTCCTCAGGAACAGTGGGCTGCAATTTTATGGTACTCCTTTTCAGAGAAAGGGAGGGATAGGCTCCTCACAGTTAGACCTGAGGATGCCAAAAAGTACTCTGTCTTGAAGAGTGCTCTTATTGAAGGGTTTGGCCTAACCACTGAGCAATACAGGTTGTTGTTCAGAGACACCCAAAAAGTACAGACTCAAGACTGGACTGATTTTGTAGATGGTGCCACTAAGGCTCTGGAGGGTTGGTTGCAGGGAAGTAAAGTTTCAGACTATACAGGATTGTACAATCTTATCATGAGAGAGCAGATCCTTAATAACTGTACAAACCAGCTGTTGCATCAATACCTTATTGACTCTGATCTGACCTCTCCCCAAGAATTGGGAAAGAAGGCGGACAAATGGGTCAGAACAAGGATTAAACAGAAACCCCAGAACCAAGGTGGTGACCAGAAGAAAACAGACCAGAAGGGTGGAAATCAGAAAGATAAAGAAAAAGACCAGAAGTCTTCAGGCCCCCAAAATAGTAATAAGGAGGGTGGTTCCCAAAATGGTAACAAGAAAAAGAAGAATGATGGCCCAAAGAAACCTTGGTGTAATACCTGCAAATCAGTTTCACACTGGGGCAGTGAATGCACCAAGAAAAATCCAGTCCCCACCACTGTAGCTCCTAAAGCACCTGCACCCCCTAGTACAGTTAACAGTGGTGGAACACAGCCAAAGGGTGTAGTAGGGTTAACCCTGGATACTGAAGTAGGATCTGGCCTAGTCAGAATCCCTACTCAGGCAGTTCTCCTATATGATGTGGACGTAGCTTTGTCCACTACAGTGAGTCCCAGTAACCTGGGCAAATATAGGCAGACGCCTTTAATTAATGAGAAACTGGCTCAGGCCTACAGGGCCACATGTGCCAGTGTCACAATGGTGACACGTGACTTTGTGGACCCTGGACAAATTGTACTAGGTGAAAGTTACCTAGTGACCAATGCAAGCAACTCCACTACTTCCCATAGTCTGGCAGTTGTGAACTTCTCCTGGGGAGGGGTAGATGGCCTAAAGAAAGTTGTTGTGAGTGCAGACCTCCCAGTAGACTGTCTGTTAGGCAATGATCTTGAAAGCTCAGTTTGGTCAGAAGTGGAGTACAGGACTCATGCAGAAATGCTAGGGATTTCAGCACATGTCCTTGCAGTGACAAGGACTCAGGCTAAGAAGTGCCTTCCTGAACCAGTGGTGGATCTTGGAACAATAGACCAACCACAACCCAAGAGAAGGAGCAAGAGGGGAAAGGCTGAGCCTTCCACCTTGCCCCAGGTTGAGGATCAGGTTTCACAGGAAACTGATTCTGCAGTCCAAGAGGAGACTGTCTCTGAGGAACTTGAACCTGACGAGGTTGAGTTTCTGGGGACAGGGGGACCCTCCAGGGCAGACCTGAGGCATGCTCAATTAGATTGCCCTTCCCTTGAACCCCTCAGACAGCAGGCTGCTGCTGAGGCTGCTGGGGATGCCCAGGGTACCCATACTGTGTATTGGGATGATGGACTCCTTTACTCAGAGGCTAGAGACCCCAAGCCTGGTACAGCCAGGAGGTTGGTTATACCTCTGAAGTTTAGGGGATTCCTTCTTACCTTGGCCCATGATATTCCCCTTGCAGGACACTTAGGCCAGAACAAAACGTGGGACAGGCTTGTTTCACACTTTCACTGGCCTCATATGTCAGAAAATGTCAAGGAGTTTTGTCGCTCCTGTGTCACTTGCCAAGCCAGTGGTAAGTCAGGTGGCACAACAAAGGCCCCCCTCATACCACTACCTGTGGTGGGGGTACCCTTTGAAAGAGTTGGAATAGATATTGTGGGTCCCATGGATCCTCAAACAGCATCTGGGAACAGATTTATACTGGTGGTAGTGGATCATGCCACCAGGTATCCAGAAGCTATTCCCCTGAGGACCACCACAGCACCTGTGGTGGCAAAAGCTCTCATTGCAGTTTTCTCAAGAGTGGGCTTTCCAAAGGAGGTATTGTCAGACAGAGGTACTAACTTCATGTCTAGCTATTTGAAAGCAATGTGGAAGGAGTGTGGAGTGAACTACAAGTTTACCACACCCTATCACCCACAGTGCAATGGGCTTGTGGAGAGATTCAACAAGACCCTCAAGGGAATGATAAAAGGATTACCAGAGAAGCTTAGGCGGAAATGGGACATTCTTTTACCCTGCTTGCTCTTTGGTTACAGAGAGGTCCCACAGAAGAGGGTTGGCTACAGCCCTTTTGAACTTTTGTTTGGCCACCCTGTGAGGGGTCCATTGTGTTTGGTGAAGGAAGGATGGGAGTTACCTCTCAAAAAGCCTAAGCTAGACATAGTGGACTATGTACTTGGTCTCCGCTCCCGGATGGCTGAGTATATTGAGAGAGCATCCAAAAACCTGGAGGCCAGTCAAGAATTACAGAAAGCTTGGCATGACCAAAAGACTGTTCTGGTTGAATTCCAGCCTGGGCAGAAGGTGTGGGTGCTGGAGCCAGTGGCCCCAGCAGCACTCCAAGACAAATGGAGTGGACCCTACCCTATCATTGAGAAAAAGGGAGAAGTCACCTACTTGGTTGACTTTGGAACCCCTAGGAGCCCCCACAGGGTGCTCCATGTGAATCGTTTGAAAGCATTTGTGGACAGGGAGGACATGAGCTTGCTCATGGCCACAGATGGGGAACAGGAGGAACAGAGTGACCCTCTCCCAGACCTGCTTTCTCAGAACCCTGATGATGGTTCAGTTGATGGAGTAGCCTTGGCAGGCAGCCTCACTGACCAGCAACAGATGGACTGCAGACAAGTTTTGCAAGCCCAGAGACATTTGTTTTCACTCACACCCAGCCAGACTAACTGGTGCACCCATGAGGTGGACACTGGTGATAGTCTGCCTGTCAAGAATAAGATCTACAGGAAACCTGACCATGTCAGGGATTGCATCAAGGCTGAGGTGCAAAAGATGTTGGAGCTTGGAGTGATTGAGCCATCAGAGAGCCCATGGGCCAGCCCAGTAGTCCTGGTGCCAAAACCTCATACCCAAGATGGAAAGAGAGAAATGAGGTTTTGTGTGGACTACAGAGGTCTCAATGCTGTCACTAGGACAGATGCACATCCCATTCCAAGAGCAGAGGAGCTCATTGACAGATTGGCTTCTGCCAAGTTTCTGAGCACATTCGATTTGACAGCTGACTACTGGCAAATCAGACTAGTTGAGGAGTCAAAAGCCAAGACAGCATACTCTACCCCCAGTGGACATTATCAATTTGTGGTGATGCCCTTTGGTTTGAAGAATGCACCTGCCACCTTCCAAAGGTTGGTGAATCAAGTCCTTGCTGGGTTGGATGACTTTTGTGCGGCATATCTAGATGATATTGCTGTCTTTAGCTCCACCTGGGAGGATCACCTGATCCACCTGAAGAAGGTTCTGGAGGCCCTGCAAAAGGCAGGCCTGACTATCAAGGCCACCAAGTGCCAGATAGGGCAGAGTAAGGTTGTATACTTGGGCCACCTAGTAGGTGGAGAGCAAGTTCAACCACTGGAGAGCAAAATCCAGACCATACAGGACTGGGCTCCTCCAGTTACCAAGACACAAGTCAGAGCCTTCTTGGGCCTGACTGGGTATTACAGAAAGTTTGTGAAAAACTATGGGTCCATTGTGACACCATTAAATGACTTGACATCCAAGAAGATGCCAAAAAAGGTTCAGTGGACAGTTAGCTGTCAGAAGGCATTTGATGACCTGAAGAAGCCATGTGCTCTGCACCTATCCTGAAGAGTCCTGACTACTCCAAACAGTTCATTGTACAGACAGATGCTTCTGAGTTGGGGGTGGGAGCTGTGCTTTCACAACTTAATCAAGATGGTCAAGACCAGCCCATTGCTTTTATTAGCAGAAGGCTGACCCCCAGGGAGAAACGTTGGTCAGCCATTGAGAGGGAGGCCTTTGCTGTGGTTTGGGCCCTGAAGAAGTTGAGGTCCTACTTGTTTGGAACTCACTTCCTAGTTCAGACAGACCATAAGCCCCTCTTGTGGCTCAATCAGATGAAGGGTGAAAATCCCAAACTGCTCAGGTGGTCCATTTCCCTGCAGGGTATGGACTTTACAGTGGAGCACCGCCCACGGACTGACCATGGTAATGCAGATGGTCTCTCCAGGTACTTCCACTTAGAACATGAAGACTTATCTGGTCAAGGTTAGTTTAATGTCCCTGCGTTTGGGGGGGGGGGGGTTGTGTAGGAGAGTAGGGTCTGCTATCCTATGGTCACCCCAAATTTCTGCTTTTTGCTTCACTGGTTTTGGACTACTGAGGCTGTGGGCCTGCTAATCAGACGCCCAGCCTGCTGTTCTCTCACTAAATTAATGGTACATGTGCTATAGGTACATACCACAATTGGAAATGGACTCCTTGTCAGCCCCTGTATAATGCACTATAGGTGCCCAGGGCATAGGGGCCACCAAGGCCTACCAGGGGCTGCAGCATATCTTTTGCCACCCCTGGCTGGGTCTTAAATTGACACAACTGGCTGATCACTCAGCTGGGGTAAGGTGGTGTAATCACCCCTTACTTAGATATAGTATACCTATATCTAACCCTATATCTGGACACATATAAACCTGTGAGCCACTCCTATGGAAGGCCTCATCAATCCTGGAGGTAGAGTGCGTGGTTTAATGTGAGATGGAGCTCTAGCATGAGCTGAGCCTGTCTGCAGCTGTCGGGAACAACTCCCTAAGCTGTTTCAGGATAATGCCATACCATATACTCTTAAGTGCATTATAATCCTCGCGGTTATATAGCAACTTTGGTTTGGCTTTATCAAAACATGTCGTGTAAGGTGTCATACGATTTGGAATACTATCCCCTCGCCAGTTCTGGCGACGGGGATAGCATTCCACCCCTCTAGAGGGGTAAGACACGTTACTTTACTTAAATGCGGTTAATTTCTAAAAGGACCTTGGATCCACAAAATGGATGCTTCTGCCACAGACACGAGTCTGACCCCCTGAAGCTGACCGAAACTCATCCAAGGGGGCCTGGACAAAGGGTTTCCTGTCGCAGGGAGGTGTCACACCCCCCCAGACAGGAGATAGTGGATTGTAGCAGGGAGGTTTGAAAGAAACCAGACACTGCCTGGGGCGCACAAGGCTGCCCCTTGCATAATCCGGCCAAACCGGTTCTGGGGCACTCCAGCCCTCGTGCCAGGGCGGCCTGGATCAAAGGAAGGGGGTGTATCCACCCACTTCCTGGGTCCCACCCATAGGAGGGGACCTAGCAGGTAATCCAGCCCCCTAGATTAGTATAAGACTGGAAGCAGTGCCAATGCACTTCAGATTATCCTGATGAAACATAAGAAACGAAACTCTGGACCCTTCGACATCCTACTCGACGTAGAAGACTGAAGAATCTCCCTTGTGGTCAAGGAGTGACCACTCTGTGCAAACAGGCACCATCCAGCCATCGACGTCTGCTTTGTTGCAGTTCCCGCCAGAACTCGAGCAACAGAGATCGACGAGATTAAGCTTGCCTGCCTTCTAACAGCTCGATCCACAGTCCCTGCAGAGCTGAGACCCGTGGAGGCGACCGGAAGCGTGGGGCACGCCATCTTGGAAAGACCACGAGACGCTGACCGTGCAGCCCACGAGTGACCCTTGAAGCTGTACAACGGGGTTTGAGAAGCCCCAACCCTGAGCCACTCTTGCACCGAAGTTCACCCCTCTACACTCGACGAGTGCTGCGTGGGGCCCTTCTGCTACTTTTGGCTCAACGCGTTGGCCTGGTCCCTTGCCAGCTGGCTTGTGGCCCCTGTGCCGACGAAACTTGAAATTCGACTTGCGATTCTGGTTGCTCCAGATTTGCACCAGCTCCCCTGTAAAGGAGCCCCCACTCTGACCCTCCTGGTTTGAGTGAGAAGCAATCTCCCGGTTCCGCGTGGATTGCTTTTGCCAAGTGTTGTTTGCTCCAATTTTGAAGCCGACGGCGAGAGCCTGCGTGGGACAGATCGTGACCCGCTCCTGGACGTCGTAGATGCCCCAGAGCCCACGTGACAGCGGAGAGAAGCTCCTCGACAACTACCTGATTGCGCCCGACATTGCCTGGTTCCGTCCTGGTTCCACCCTGGTCACTGCTGAGTGACCCAGACTCTGTCCCCTCTGCTTTCAGGTACTTTTCGACTTGAGTCCACCCTTGGACTCCACCGGACACTTCTCTTTCACCCCGCCTGCAGCCCTTTCAGCTCCAAGCACCAAGAGCCTGCGTGACGAAACCCGACTCAACTTCGACCCTGTGCACCCGCTTCCTGTGGGTGAGGTAACATTGCAGCGCCGGTGTTCCCACACTGGTACACACCTCTAGGGTCTGTGTCTTAAGTTTTGTTCCTCTAGGTTCAGCGGAAGTGTCCTTAAACTTTAACTTTATAACTTTTACGCACCATTGGTTAACATTGGTGCATGCGTGCGCTTTCTGCACTGCACCCGAATCCCGCGGGCTTTTCCTGACTTCAGCATTGCTTGTCCTGACTGCTCCCAGCGATTCCCTAGGCCCTAGGCCTAACCACTGATCGATTGGTATCCCTTATACCATTTTTTTAGTATATGGTCTGAGTGGCCCCTCGCCCTCATCCATAATTGTGCAACTTTGTATGTTATACTGTGCTTTTGATTTAACGCTTGTGCCCCTTTATTCATAAAGAATGCTGGGGATTGTTTTTAGTAATAAATACATATATTTTTATAATATATACTTGTGTGGTGTCCTTTCATTTGATATTACAGGATTGTACGTGGTAAAACAGCTCGCTTAACACGACCTCTTAAGTTAAGCCTTTAGGCTGCTTAGTCCATGCTACCCCTAGGATAGCTTGTCTAATAAGGTTGACTTACAACCAGACACCATAAGGGATTGTTTGGTCTGATAACAGGTGGTTCCAGAATTGGAAACATCACCTATCAGGCCAACTTCTCACACTTGTTCTCCTTGCAGTGTCGATGTAGATCACTTTCCATGGCTCTGCTTCCTGTTTGTGCACTTTTTCTGCCCAGCTGACCACTTAAAACAAAACACTGCTCTTCCGTGGTTGAGCGGCGCCACATAACAGCCTGCTGCCGCCCATGACTGCTGCCCGCCCAGCCAGGCAGAACACGAGCCTGGGCCCACCTGACAGACCCAACCGCCTGTACAGGCGTCCGACATACTGCAAACAACTGGGGCACCATGTAAGGGGGTGCATGCAGGGGCACAGCTGGAACGCCGCCTACCAGCAAAGCAAAGTCAGGCCACACATCCAGGCGTCACCTGGGACTGGGCGTCAAGATCACATGGTGGCCTTTTATGAAAACAGCACTGCTAATGATATGGAATCCAGTCAAAGCAAACACAGTAGCAATAATGTAAAAACATACATATATAGGACTTACTGTACTCACCAATAGATACATACAACTAAATATGCCCGTAGCATGCATTGCTGGTCTCAGAATGAATTCTGGGCTCATACATCATCGGAGAGGCACTTGCATTTTCTGTATACGGCATCACCGCAGTGTCGCTCTGCTACATGAGTCTTCGAGCTCACATCCCAAGCGCTGCATAGTTTTTAATAACATTTTCATATCAAGGGAGGCCCATTGTCTTATTTGCCAAATGATAGGACTCCCTCATCAATTTCCCATTGTCACCTATTACCGTATATCCTAACCTTTTTAAGTGATACAAAATTTCATCAAACTGCATGATTACCCAGAGTTTATATGGCATATCGGGTGTGATGACGTAGCATGGGAACGTACTGAAGTCACGCCAGTGCTGCTAGTTAAATCAGTGCAATTCCTGAGTATTTTCAGTAGCTGCGCCTGCCCCACATTAAGGCGGTCGTTCAGGGTAAAGAGCAAAACCACGTTTCTCGTCGCCCACTCTGCATGTTAACATTCCCCAAGAAGAGGCATTCTAGAATGCTTGCTTCTTTGATGTGTCAACTGGGGATTTGATGTCTATGGTGACTTCATTCACCGGGGGCCCCTTTAAGGGTTTTATGGTAAAGTCTTTCAAAGGAATCCAAGTAGAAAAGTAATGCGGTTTATTCTTGAGCAGCAAAAAGCCACACAAGGGAAGAGGCGACACAAACTGCCAGGCACAGGAATGCTCACGGAGGCAAACTCTAGAATAAACTGACATTCCACATGTCAAACAAACGCTAACAGAAAACCAGCAAGCACTGGAAAACATATATAAACCCATGCAACAGGTTTCCACGGCATAAAGCTGTTTCTGCATTTTGTGCTGCAGATTCCTGGCCATAACCTGGAGAGCATTTACCTGTGTCTGAATTGCAATACATTACAATTCCGCTCAGCATGCGCATCTATTACATAAAGATGACAGGAGCACCCAGTGGGACTTTAAAGAAGATTCTGGACACACAGGTGAGGTACCCTCCGTTCAAGTATTTTCCAACAAGCAGGAGCAGAGGGACAGCCTTCCTTACACAAGTATTATAACCGTCTTTACTGTCTGCAGACGATTCAGTTGGTGCAATGATCTGCTTAGAACACAAATCTTGCAAGATTATCATAAGTTTTTCCTTGTGATTTAGGGGACTTTACAGACTCTGTGAGGTATGAGTGTGGCATTGGTTTTCATTAGAATCCTGTGTTTAAAACGCTCAATTTATGGAAAATCCTTTTTTAAAAGCAAAACATACTCATGATTAGTACCCTTATATTTACTGACTAAACTATTGGTACAATGTTTGGATCTAAATGGATACCTGATCCCGAAATGGAAACCGCTTTTTTGGCCACGTAAATTTTCTGTTCCGTTACTCTGCCTGAAAATTACAAATTTGCCCATAAATATCCCAATACGTCAATCTTATCACCAGCATTTCATCAAGGCCATACAACATGAGGAAACAACGCTTTTTCTCCCCATGGTTTTTTAGGTCTCGCCTACGCAGCGCGCATGCGCTGCATAGGAGGGCCTTTAGCCGCCACTCTGCTCATTTTCAAGCACACACTTGTGCTTGTGGCTGCATCCACCTTGAGGGAGCGAGCAGGGGCGCGCCACAAGCACAAGTGCAGTGCTTGAAAATGAGCAGACTGTGCGTGCACGCACCACTCCCGGGCTTGTAATTTCTTTCCCTCTGTTTAAACCTTATTTCCTGTCTTCAATTGATTCCTTGTTTATTCACTTCTTTCTTAATCTTTTTCTATTCTTTCCATCGTTCTCTTCTCCTTTCCTTTCTTCTTTCCAATGTTCATCTTTTCCACTGTCGCTTCATCCTTGTTACAGCAGGTCTTAAGTATACTTTGCTTCCTGTCGAACAGTCCATCGGTTGAACGCGCCAGCTTTGTGAAAAATTGCTGCTAACCCCTTGCCCCAACAGACATAGACAATGGCTAGTTACACTGGATGTTGAGAGTTTATACTCCAACATTCCAGGTAATGGTGCCGTTTTAGCAGTTCAATGGTTCCTGGATCTATACGAAATTGAATGTGATCATGATTTCATTAATAAATGCCTTACGATCATACTTGAAGAAAATGTATTTGAGTTCCGTGGCGACCTATTCCAGCAAATTAAAGGAGTCAGCATGGGCGCCTCTTGTGCGCCCACTATAGCCAACATATATGTCACCTATTTCGAACAACAATACATCTTCAATGAGGTGGCTCCATTTTTTTAATCTGTTTTCAGTTGGTCTAGGTATATAGATGATATTATTTTCATTTGGGATGACAACGAGGATATTCTCCTTGAGTTTGTCTCATGGCTGAACTTATGTGACGGAAATTTAAAGTTCACGCCCCAAATCAGTAATGGACGTAACTATAAAACATGATGGGAGACAGCTGTTTGTAGACCTATATGTTAAGCCCACAGCACGTAACACATTGTTACATTTTAATAGTTTTCATCCGACTAATCAAAAAAGCAGCATCCCTTTCGGACAGTTTCTTCGATTGCGAAGAAACTGCACCAAACTTGAAGACTATGACCTAAGAGCAAAAGACATGAAGGAGAAATTTATTCTAAGAGGCTACCCGCACCGGCTGGTTCGGGGTGCTTATAAACGGGCAAGATTTTATGATCGGCAGCATATTCTATCAGGCTCCATCAAATCTAGAACAGACGATCTGGTTTTTGTTACACGCCATTCAATTTTAAATGAATAGATTAGACAAACTATTTGCAGCGGAAACCACGCCCGGGGACTGACGCTCCGTTCATGTGAGAACTTAAAACCGACCAGAGACCTTTCCTGAGGCGTCGCTCGCATGCCGGTATTTATCCAGCCGTGACTGCCTTTAATTGCTTTACCTACTGCAGCCCGGATTACCGTGTTAAAGATTTGACGGTCCTAGAAATACTATTCTGCCAAAAAAGTAAAGGCGAAATAAAACGAGAAAAAAAGAAAACAAGTTCATTCTAGCCAGAGACCTTGCTGGTGCTAGTTAGTTACGCTCTGCAAAGTCCTTTGTCGTACTGATTAAGTGGCCATTTCTTTGAATTGTCGTAGTCCCTGCCTGTGTCCCACTGTATTTATGCCCTGATGAAGGTGCGGCCATAGATCGGGCCGAGCACTGAAACGCGCGTTGGTGTGTTGATATTCGATCCTGCCACTACTATCAACACTCTTCCCAGCGATGCACTGAGTGGATGTGGCAGGACAATTCCAGTGTATTATTATATGATGTGTACTGGATGTATGATGAAGGTATGAGTGTTTGTATGGGTGATGAAAGTGTAGAAGATTGATGTGTTGAGGATGGAAGAATGAATGGGATACCGGGGGCGCGTCACTGAATTTTATGTGATCTAATTATCGCAAATTTCGTATAAAAATATTTTTTGACTGAGAATAATGTATGAAAATAAAATGATGTATTTTTGCATTTTGTGTTTGAACCCTCATTGAATGGCCCCTATTTGAAAGTGAGCTCAGAGTTTTGTTCATTGAAGAAAATGTTTGGACTCCGTATGAGCCTTTAACCCAAATACATAGGGCAGTACCACGTCTCTTGATTCTGTTTACTAGACAAACTATTTGTTCATGTTGGCATTTACTAAATGTAAATAACAGTAAAGACGAACACATTAAAAAACCAATGTTCGCATGTAGAAAAAACTGAAACCTTAAGGATCTGATTGTCCGCTCTCGTATGCCCACCAAAACAAAGGAACCTACCCAGCGTAGCATCTCTGATATGACACCACTGGTAGGCAATTTCAAATGTGGCACTTGTATAGTATGCCCCTTGGCCATTCAAGCCAAAGAATTGCAATATCATGGACAAAAAATTGTAAATAAATGTATGAGTAACTGTAAAACAAAAAACATCATCTACTTACTGATCTGCCCATGTGAAAAAGGATATGTGGGAGAGACCTCTCGTTCTTTAAATGCTAGACTAACAGAACATAGGTCTGCAATACGTACCTCCAAAATTAATTCTCCAATGGTATCACATTTCCTTCAATACAACCACTCACCTGAAGATTTAAAGTGGTTTATATTGGAGAAAATGGTCTCTAAGGATGGAATTGACATTGATAAACTCAGGAAGAAACGTGAAGTGTTTTATATCTTTTTTATTAAACACAGTTCAAAATGGCTTAAATCAAGAAATACCCTGGGAAAATGCCACCATTTAATCTCCTTTGAGTTAGAGACAAAAATTGAAACTGACGACAAACCTCCAATGTCCAAAGACATCTGTGTCCTTCTAAGTATTCTTTGGCTGGTGATGTTCAACACATTTGTTGAACACTTGCAGTGGGGAGGTAGATATGCAAATGTATAACTGTTCACAAATACAGTCATAAATATTCAGTTCAGAATATGTATAGTTATATGTATCTACCACAACATTTACAGTCCTATTGTTAATTGTACTTATGGACTATTCATTGTTTATGTAACGATATGTTCGCAATACAAGTGGATCTATGTGCTTCTTGTACTAGATATACTGTGGCTTTGGGCTCTCAATGTCTTGGATTCCCTTGATCTATTTAGAAACTGACGTTATCATGCAGACACACACTCTCCCCTATCAGTTTCAAACGTAGAACTATAGAGAGGATAGGTATATTTTCAACTGGTGCACCATCATGGCCATTGTCTATTATGCGTTGAAGTCGAGTTTTTTGAGTAATATATGGCACGGCCTGATGGTCGATGCCTTATCTTGCATTTATATGTAGTGCCCTCATGCCTACATTTGACCGTTCCGAATGATTGCAATAGCCCACGCTATGGCCCCGTTATTAATCCTGCCTATATAGGATAGTGTGCGCATTAAATTCAGACTGTGGAGTTTCTGTACCTCTCTCGGCACACGCGCCATGTATCCGCTTTGATCTTCTTTCGACCCGCGTGTAAGCGCGCCTACATGCGCTGGTAGACTTTTTGGCTCCGTAATTAAACCAGCCAGCGGCTTCCATTTATTTACGAGGCTCACACGTGTGAAGTTTCTTCCCCATTTTTTGAATCCATTCTCAACCATATCATTGGTCATTCAGGACTTCCGGCCCGCCTATAAAGAGCACCCCGCAGGTCGTCTCGGTTCTCATCTTTTTCCGTTGAACCCCTTTGGAGCCAGCATTATCGAGACGGAAGGCCACGCGCGTCATCGCTCTCATCATCTAAGGTAAATCATGCGAGATAGTACCCTTTTATATATAACCGTCCCCCTGCTTCACCTAGATTAACTTTATGGGGATTATACAACTAATTGGCCACTTGTGGTCTTTTACAGGAAAATACCACCGATTAAAGTTAAAACGGTTGCCTTCCAGTTTCAACATGTAAGATTCGGCGGCAATTAACTAATCCTTCATATCCTTCTATTTAGGACTCGGGTAATAACCTTTAAGCTTCTTAATTTGATTCTAACTGGCCCGCTAGGGGATAATACGCTATCATTTACTATATTAATCTAATATGTGCATACGTCTGTTTATAGATACGACATTTGATCGCTTAAACCTCGCTGGCTCCACGATCGATCTGGTGTAAATTATGCAAGCTGCCTGGTATTTCTGCAGTTACTTGCTTCTTTATAGTACATTACTCGGGCTTTTAGAATATATCCCTTCGTATGTTTATCACACTACATTTAGGAGGAGCATCCCTTATCTGCGTTTATACTGAAGCCATAATATACGGCTGCTTGATTCCACCGGGGTCCGAGGCCGCACTCCTTGAAATTGAACTTCCCTAGTAAGTGACTCGGTTTTTCTCTATTAACCCCTATATGCTGTTCTAGTACGAACAATTTCTTCAGAACCACTAGTAGTACCCAAACAAAAACCGTCTCTTAATCTACCTGGTAATTGAAAGACACTCTATTACTTTGAATTCTAACATATTTAGCAGAAAGGTTGGATAAGTTTAAGTTTAAAATATTTATAGAGCGCTCTGTGACCAAACGGCTTCCTGGCGCTAGGAGATTGAGTCAGTACCGACAGAGCGAGAGACCTGGGAGCGATTTAAAATGGGAAAGCGGAGGAGAACAGGTGTGTTTTGAGGGCCTTGCGGAAGTGCAGGTAAACAGGGATAGACCTGATGGTCAGGGGAAGACTGTTCCAGAAGCGGGGGGGGGCGAGGATGGAAAATCTAGTGCCGCCTACTCTGGACTTACGAAAACGGGGAACAGTTAAGAGTGCTTGGCTAGAGGAACGGAGATTACGGGAGGGGAGGTAGTGAGTGATCATAGAGTTGATAAAGATGGGGGCCGTGCGAGCACGAGCCATGAATACAATGCAGCCAATCTTGAAGAGGGTCCTCTGCAGGATGGGAATCCAATGGAGGGATCGCAATAAGGGGGTGATATGACAGAATTTGGGAAGCCTGTAAATAAGGCGGGCAGCTTGGTTCTGGACGGACTGGAGACGCCGCAACTCGTACGCGGAAATGCCCACATAGAGGCAGTTCCCATAGTCCACCCGTGAGAACCATGGCCAAAACAATCATTTTCAGGGCAGTGGCGTAACGAAACTTGAGGGGGCCCCCCCTGCAAAGTGCATGGAGGGGGGCCCCCCTATTCTCCAGACCCAGTCAGGAGCACTCTGGCTAGGGGCCCGTGCACAGTGCTGAAGCAGGGCCGCCACTCCGCGGGCCATTTTTACGCCACTAAGCTGTACCAGTATCTCATTTTCTACATAGGGACTCCAGTCAGCACTCTTTAATTATATTCACCATTCCTTTGTCTATTGAACTACAATTTTCTTTCCTCTAACACTTCTGAATTCACTCTAATTTAGAAGAGATCATCCTCTGTAAATCTGTCTCAAAAATGCTTGACTATGACCACCCACCATGAAGTAATTCCCCATCCTCCATTTATGTCAACAGGTTCAGCCTGCAGAACTTGCTGTCGATGACTCATAAAGTTGTTGGGTTTATATAACAGGTAGTCTGTTTTCCTCTATCTGCATCTTCATCCGATGAGCACCCTCTTGTCCTCCAAAATCCTGGCCTGTTTCCTGGAGATTCAGAAGAATGATTGCTTCTTCTGCTGCAATAACCAATAATGACCACATTTGCTAGCACATGTGTACACGTTACCTGTAATACCACATTTTTGTCATAAAATGTTCCAAAACCCCTCCACATTGAATTCCTTTTTTAAAAAGTGTCTAGCACTCAGTGCTAAGTAACTTCATGTGTGTTTACTGACCATCAAAGTCTGCCCTTTGGCTGTTTGCTCCTGAGGCAGCACTAAGTCATCACTGTCTTCTGACAGGCAGCAGAAGCCACACATCAGGGGCAAGGCTGGTTTCTTAGCAGCACAAAGCCAGGGCCATGTGGCGTACTGTGCTCTTATAAATATGAGCATGCGCAATGCTGCACACTGATGTCTCTCAGCCACTCAGAGCATGCACAATGAGATGTACTTCCAAGTGTCTTACGTCAGTGTACCTGAAGGTGATCCAGTGGATGCTGGAGTAGCGTAGAGTGGAGTAGCATAGTGACATAGCGTGGAGTGACGTGGAGTGGAGTGGAGTGGCATGGCATAGAGTGGAGTGGCGTAGAGTGCTGTAGAGTGGCATTGTGTGGAGTAGAGTGGCATGGAGTAGCATAGGTGGAATGGAGGGGCGTACAGTGGCATAGCGTAGTGGCATAGCGGAGAGTGGCATAAGGTCTAGTGGCATAGTGTGGAGTGACAGAGTAGAGTGGCATAAAGTGTCGTGGTGTGGAGTGGAGTGGCGTAGAGTGGCATTGTGTGGAGTGAGTGGCATGGAGTATGGTAAAGTGGCATAGACTGGAATGGAATAGATCGGCATATATTAGATTGGTATAGAGTGGAGTGGCATAGAGCAGTATAGCATACTGTGGCATAGAGGAGATGGCATAGAGTGTAGTAGAATGTTGTAGAGAAGAGTGGTGTAGAGTACAGTGGTGAGATGTGGAGTGGAGTGGTGTAGAGAGGTGTACAGTAGAGTGGTGTGGTGTAGAGTTTAGTGGTGCAAAGTGAAGTGCCATAGAGTAGAGTGGCATTGAGTAGAGTGGACAGGATTGACGTAGAATAGAGTGGAGTAGAGTGGCGAAAAGTGGCATTGAGTGGAGTGGACCGGAAAGACCTAGGGTAGAGTAATGAAGAGTGGAGTGGCGTAGAGTAAGGTGGCATAGAGTAGAGCAGAGTGGCATAGTGTGTAGTAGCATGGTACAGAGTGAAGTGGCATAGAGTGAGGTGAAGTAGCATGGAATGGAGTGACGCAGAGATTAGTGGCGTAGAGTAGTGTCTTTATTTGGAGTGGTGTACAGTGGCATAGAGCGGCGTGGAGTAGAGTGGTGTAAAGTGGCGTAGAATAGAGAGGAGTGGTGTAGAGTAGTGGCATTGAGTGTAGAGGCATAAAGTAGAGTGGAGCAGCAGTGGGATGGAGTAAAGTGTAGTGGCCTAGAGTTGCTCAGAGTAGAGTGTCGCAGAGTGGCGTGGAGCAGAATGAATTGGCATAGAGTGCTGTGGATTGGCATTGTGTTGTGGCGAGGCATACAGTAGAGTGGTATAGAGTATAGTAAGATGGAGTAATGTAGAGTAGAGGGGCATAGAGAGAGGGGTGGAGTGGAATAGAGTAGCATTGAGTAAAGTGGGGTAGAATAGAGTGGCATAGAGTGGAGTGGCATAGAGTAAAGTGGAGTGGTATAGAGTAGAGTGGCATAGAGGAGCATTGTGTGGAGAAGAGTGGTGCAGTGTTGTAGAGTAGCATGGAGTGGGGTAGAGTGGAATGGCATAGAATAGAGGAGTTTCATACAGTGGCGCACAGTAGGGTGGAGTGGGATAGAGTAGAGCTGAGTTGCCTAGAGTGTTGTAAAGTGGAATGACATACAGTGGAGCAGAGAGGAGTGGCGTAGAGTAGACCCTAGTGGTATAGAGTAGCAGTAGCGGTCGGCAGTAGGTGTTTCTGTAGGGCGGTGACGTGGGGAGGGGCAGGGTGGGGGAAATGTATGGATTACGGAGTTTTACAGGTATTTAAACATTTAAATAAATAAAACTAATTTCATTGCGCACACTGCATCACCAAATGTGATGCAGTGCGCGCAACGAAATTCGTTTTATTTATTTAAATGTTTGTTAGGGTTTGTATGTTGTATATATTGTGTATATGTACATTTGTATGTTAGTTTATGAAATCGATCAATGCGTGATTAAGGCAGTAAGATGTAGAAATAGAAAGAGGGTTTAAGAGACTTGGTTTAGATAGAAGAGGTGAGGGGCCGGATGTATGACGTAAAATTGCATGCGCAAACCGGTTTGCGACCTGTTTGCGCATGCAATTTCAGTCTGGGCCATGTACTTACACTATTTTGCGGTTCGCAAATAATTTGCTACTCGCAAAATTGTGTATTGCGACTCGCTATTAGAAAGGGGAGTCCCCTTCCCAATAGCGACCGCAGAGCCATGTATGAATGTTTCGCGACTGCAATTGCGGTTGAAAAACACTCGTAAATTACCGCCCTCTTCAAGAGGGTGGTTAGGAAGTCGCAAAAGGGAAGGGGGACCCGTTCCCCTTTGTGACTGGCTCCCAAAATATTTTTTAAGGGAAGGCAGGGGTCCCAAAAACCTTTAAGGAAAGCAGACCACCATCCCTGGGAAGGCCTGTCATTCCCAATGGGCTCGCAAATTGAGAGAGGCTCATTAATATTCATGAGCCTTGCAATTTGCGACCCCATTGGGAAACGCAAACAGTTTTAAACATACTGTTGTACATGCAAAATAGTGCCCCACAATTTGCGAGGTGCTATTTTGCCCGTTGTACATCTGGCCCGAGGTGTATTAAGGAGACTGAAATGACACAAAGGTGTTTTTCAGTTTAATTGCCACCACCTGTCTGGCTGTGCAACGGTTAAGGCTGGGAAATCCAGGCGTGCAGATCAAGAAGCAGATTCGATATTTTCAGGCCCGGACTGGCCGTTGTGGGCACCGGGCAATCCCCCGGTCGGCTGCAAGGGTGGGGGCCGGTTTTGGGCCCTGGGGGTCGTTTTTGTTGCAGAGCCGTTTTTGCAGCATAGCTGCAAAATCGGCCCTGTAACAAAATCGGCTGAAAAGCGGCCCTGGCAAAGCGCTCGCCCCCCTCCCGCCCGGGAGGCGGGGGCTGGCCGAGCACTTTGCCAGGGCCGGTTTTGGTTCCCAGTCCGGCCCTGGATATTTTGTTTAGTGCAAGAAAGCTGTGCACTCATTAATATTAAAAATGTCTGGTTGTTGCTCACTACCTCTGGGATGGTGCATGGTGTAGAGGTGCAATGTGCTGGCTAGCATAGGATTTGTACTGGACACATGCTCTTCCAGTACAAACAATTATTCCTACACAGTTTTTAACATTCCACCTTTTGTATAGGTGCTGTAAAGTGCAGCACATATCCAATGTGTGAGATTTTGGGAGAAATTATCCATTTTTGTGTCTGCTTCAAGAAGGCGTAATTTTTTTTGACAGAAAATAAGGCTTTGTGTCAAACTATGTGTGCTTGCACTAATCCACTGAAATGACACCCATGTAATGCCCCTTGACACTAAGCGGCACACAGCAGCGAGGAAGGACACCTTTCAAGTGCAAAATACCTATTGCGCTGTAAGCTAAATATCCTTCCAACAGTTTGCTCTGCTTCGAATCGCTTTGTGGGACTTTGCTCTGGTGCAAACCTCAAGTAAACTGGGCCCTAAGTTTTGTTAATCATACATGTCTGTCAAATTAAAACACAAAAGCATTTTTTTTTCAGCAACGTTATAATTATGGGAGGAATTTCGGCTGCCATAGGCACTTTGGTAGGGGGTCTCTTCGAAGATGGGTGCCCTGGACAATTGCCTGCTTAGCCCAGCCCTTAAAACGTCTGATTCAGAGGAAAATGTAGTTATAAGTTCAGTGTGGTATGAAGTTTAAGAGGCGGATCAGAGTCATGAGAAAGATCAAAAACCAACTGAAGGTCATCAGCGTAATTGTATACGGAGACCTTCATGTTTAACAAAGCAACAATAAGTGGATGAATGTAAAGGTTAAAAAGAACAGGGGAAAGAGAAGAACCTTGGGGAACCCCACAGGGCACCGGGCGAGGGGGGGGCAGAGAAACTGGAGAGACGAACTGCCTGTGTCCGACCTTGAAGGAAAGAGGCGATCCAAGAGAAGGCAGAGCCCCGGATGCCCGCTGCCATGACCCGGCCGAGAAGGATGGAATGGTCAACCGTGTCAAAAGCAGCGGACAGGTCGAGGAGCACCAAGGCTTGGGGGGAGTTGGAGTCAGCCTTACTCTTCAGTTCGTCCAAAACAGCGAGGACCACGGACTCAGTCGAGTGGACTGGGCGAAAACCCGCTTGGTGGGAGGCCAGGAGGTGGTTGTCCTCTATGTAGGTCGAGAGACAGGAGGTAATGTGACTCTCCATGATCTTGGCTAAATAAGGGAGTAAAGAAATAGGTCTGAAATTGGTCGAGAGAGTGGGATCAGAACCAGGCTACTTCAGAATGGGGATCACTGTGGCAGACTTAAAGGAGGCTGGGACTATGCCCTCGGAAATGGAGGAATTGAGTAGGGAGAGGGGAGAATCAGGACAGCCGGAGAACAGCTCCCTTAAAATCCAGGCCGGTCCGTAGTCGGTGGGAGAGCCTGACTTAATTTTCTTGAGCAAAGTAAGGAATGACTCCTTAGAGATGGGAGGAAAGTGATTAAGAGAGGAAAGTAGAGGAGGGAGGGGAGTGGGGGGGGGAGGAGAAGAAGACGGGGGAATATTCCGTTTAATGGTTGCAATCTTCTCAAGAAAGAAATCATTCAACAAGAGGCAGAGGGCATGGGATGGGACTGGATAAGGGTCGGCCTTATCCGATGCGGCCAAGGAGTGAACGATAGAGAAAATCTCCTTAGATTGATTTGCCGCTGACAGAATCTTGCCAGAAAAGTAGTCCGATTTGGCTGAAAGAATAGCTCGCTTATAGTTAAGAAGAGATTTGTAGCGATCTCTCAGGGAGGGGCAGTAATTGCGCCTCCACTGGCGTTCTGACTGCCTGAGAGCTAGTTTCAAAGCTTTAAGGTCGTCAGTGAACCACTTGTTGGCATCGTGGGGGCGGCAAGCCTTGTTCCTCCTATAAGGAGCCACAGGGTCGCATGAGGTGGACAGCCAGCCATCAATGTCGTCAACTTGAAGGTCAAGAGAGATCAGATAAGTTGGGAGGGAGGGCCATTGTTCTATGAGATGAGAAGAGCCGTTCAATTTCTAGTAATGTTTTTAGATCAAGTGGCAACTGTAAACCCTGCCCAAATAGAAAGCGGTTTATTGGCCAATCTAAAGAAAATCTGTTACATTACATACAAACTCATATAGAAGAGGGCTCCATTTGAGCCATTAATATAACACGCCATTAGTTATTCCCCGTTATGAAATCCACATCGACCCTCTTTTTTCTGAGCAGTTCAACATTAAAAGGTACCCATTAGTCCAGCAGTTCATTATTATTGATCTTCTATCCCCCAAATTTTTTTTTGTCATTCTAAAAATAAGTTCTTCTTTCCCACAGACAATACTTCCATGCTTTTACATTTAAGTCTGCTTTATTTATTGTGATATCCCGACTGAGCTGAAACCACAGTATATCACCAAGTTTCATCGTGTTTTTTAAAAATGTTTTTGACCTATTAATACCCATAAATGGTGGAAGCAACCTGTTAGGTCATAGTTGTACCCATGGGCCATTAATTAAAACGTTTCTTTTCCCCTCTCAGTAGGCCTTCCTGCGTGGCAGCACCGGGACGCCGCATTGCTGGGGCAGCTGTCTCGCTGTACAAAAACTCATAACATCAACTCTAAGGGGGGTAAATGTCACCGTAAATAGAATATCTATACAAGAGATGGGTGTTGCAGGAGAATGATAACCATTCATAGGTGAGACGGACAAAGATGGAAATACTGTTACTTTGAGCAAGTCACACTATATTTGTGAAATCCCAAGGCTGTCACAGAAGGGAAGCTGTTAAGAAAAACTGAATAGTAACACTATGCCATCTATTTCCACATCCATTAATGCTAAACTCACTCAGTGGAAGGAATGTGGTTTAACATCCGTATATGAATACTCTTTTCTGAAGGTTCATTGTCGCCGTTATGTTACCTATGTATTTCCCAAAATGCACATGACGGGTTCTTCCCCACCTGGTAGGCACATTATTTAGGGTAATGGATCAGCCATAGAGGACTTGGCACAATATGTAAATATGTATTTGCAGACTTTGGTATGGAATCTCATCGGGCTGCATACATGTGTAGCACTTGAGTCTGGTATGGAAGCTCTAACCATTTTTGAACTAACAGAGTGATAGTTATTTGGAACCTCAGATTTGTTGTAAATGGCTAACATCATACTTCCAAACAATCCTTTTTCTGCATGCTGGAATTTGGTATTTACAAAAGCAGGGGATTGTGATGAGTTCCAGGTTAGCGCCGTCACCCCCCCGTGCATCTCGCAGATTCACGGATTCATAAATACTGCTGGTAAAAAGGGGCCATCTCAACACATAATCAAGGGCAGCCAAGCGCGGGGGTCAGTGCACAGTGCGCTCAGCTGGCATCAGGGCTCGCCACATCCAGCATCGAGGCGAGACTGGGCGTGAGGGCCAGAGTGCGGTGTGCGCCTGCTGCTGAGCGAGTCGGAGCATGCGTCTGTCTTGTTTTCGTCTGTCAGATTCCTTCTGACGGTGGTTAGTTTTTGGGTACCGAGGCAGTAGCCTCATTACTCCACATTCATTTCGAATTTTTTAGTCGCTGTTTAGGTTGTCTTATTGATGTGACGCTTTGTCACAGTTGAGGTTGTATCACATGCTCACCTCAGTGATGGGCCGCGGGTAGCAGTCAATTGAGTTTGCAGAATTGTCAGCATGTTTCCTCAGAGTCTTGTCTTTGTCTATCTAGTGCCTTCTGATAGTGTTGAGTTTTGGGTGCCTGCCGCGGCGATTATGCCATCGGACAGTGAAAGGGTTTTGGTTGCTTGCCGAGGCGATTATACCGTCCGGCAGCAGTGAGTTTTGCGTACCTGCCGGCGTTTGCCTTCAGGCAGTGATGAGTTTTTGGATGCGGTGTTGCTGTTTCAGTTTCGCAAGGTTAGCGCTTCAATGGGACGCGGGTAGCAGTCAAATGGGTTTGTAGAGAGGTCTGCGAGTTTCCTGATCAGTGGGTTTTCCTTTTGCTCTAATCCTTTGTAGAACGTCCTGTTGAGTTTGAGGAGATGGTCGTCCAACATCTCAATGTGGAGGTCTGCTGTTCGTGTGCACATAGGTGCACCTGCTGCAATCCGTAAGGCCTTGCTCTGTAGGTCTTTCCGAAGCTGCGGGCGGCAATCGGAGTATGCCGGGCTCCGGATCCCTTTATATAGGGCACAGGGGGCATCGGGTGCGGAACCGCCGGGAGTTGTCACTGGAGGGTAAAGGGAGCTATAGAGGGAGGGGAGGCTCATAGAGGAAGGAGATGAGTGCTGGCAGCGAGGAGGGTATGGAAATGATGAGGACAAGTGGAGGGATGAGAGAGTTCAGGAAAGAGTTGTGGACAGAGTTGAGGGGAAATGTGAATGGATGGATCTTAGGTGTTTTGACACAAGTTTTGCATGCAGTTTTTAGCTGGAGTTTAAACGTGTGTTTACAATTCCAAGTACACAGTGAAACCCTTTTGGGTTTTGGGGGGGGGGGGGGGGGGTGTTGCATTATAAAACAGAACCCGTTTTACATCACCCCAAATCAAGAAATTCGGGAACATGGTCCAGGAGAACGCCAGAGCACTGGTTTCAACAGTGCCCGCCTGGCAGGACACGTGAAAGGACAAGGGACAGATCTTAGTCTTACAAATGTCTACTATAAGCATCAAGTCAACCAGACCTGAAAGCAAAACGCTTTCTCTCATTATTCAACCATCCCAAATAATCGCGATAACAATGACCGAGCAACACCGACGATACACACCAGGTAGCTGTTGCTTTACTGGGTAAAGGAGGTTGCAGGGCCTGCTAGTGGTCATAATTATTATTTCATTGTCTTTGGATATTTTTATATAGTGCTTGCACTGACTTGCACCTGCATCGGAGCTCCTAGCAGGGAAAGGGGAGGGTGTGAAAAACATGACTGCTTTATAAATTAAGAGATCACAGGTCAGCGCTTTATGGAGAGTGCAAGCTGAATTCTTAGAGATAAAAGAGACTTCAGGCCTTTCGGCATTTTTGAACAGTGCTTAATTTGTGCAGGTGGTTTCCGGTGCGAAGCATTGGCACTTGACGGTTTTGCTTTGTTCGCCATAAGTGTGGCAGGGTATGCTCAGACGTGAGTCCCTTGCTCACTTTGCCACTGGATTCAAGCAAGCCGGGCTGAAGATGGCTGCAATGCCAGAAACCGGTCCTGGAAGCTTGATTCCAGTCCAGGGAAGGCATGGCTTGTCAGTTCGGGCTGGACTGTTCCCATGAGGTACAGGGTCAGACTGATGTGCATATGGCCATGTCTGAACTGGGGTGGCTGAGTCGGCTAAAGAATGGTGATGGATTAAACCCAGATCAGTTGACTGGGGGTGAGTGCTTGTATTGTCAACGCTCCGTCCATTTCCTTTGGTTTTACTTACTTGACTGGGCCAGGGCTATTTAATTTATATCCCTTGTGAATGGCCAAGTAATAGATCTACTGTCCCTTCCACTGCCTCCTTCTGTTCGGATGCATGCCTGTCTGCCTCGCGTGTCTTCAGAGGTACCAGTTGAGGATGGATCTGGAGCCAATATAGTAATTGGGTGGAGCCAGTGTAAGTGGGTGGAGCTGGTAAAGTGGGTGTGGCCTCCTACAAAAAGTTTAGCACCTGCACTTAATATTTTACAAATTAAGCAGGTTTGCAACGCTTTGGGATGGGTGGTGGTTTGAAACGCTTTGGGATGGGTGGTTTGAAACGCTTGGTAGTCTTGGTTCCTGCATGTGTTGGGAGCGCGCGCTGTCATGCGAGGAACACGCGTGTATAGGTGCGATCCCCAAGGTCAGGCGTGTGCGGCCAGCGGGGTGGGGGGGAGAAAGCGTAGAATTTCTTCCAATGGGCTTTCATTTTGGAATTAAGTTGGCCACCAGATGGGACTGCTACACCGTTCCTAGTAAAGAAAGAATTGCAACGAGCATTGCAATTTGTTTACAAGGGACCGTTTTTTAAGAGAAAAGAGCAGGTTGTTTGCCAGGGTATTTGGCCACATGCTGGCACTGCCCGCCGTTCCCGAAGTCATAAGTAAAACGAATAGTAACGCAAGTTGGCGGCGTTATCTGCAGAGGATCACAGCGGACGCTGCCTGTTCTCTCGAATCAGCGCGGAGTGTGCGTCTGGGCAGACTGGCTCGCTGCGCGGCAGGGGCTACGGTAGCAGGGTGGGTTTTCAGTTTGCTGCCAACAGCCTTGAGTCCCCAGGAAATGCTGCCGCCAGCCAAGTTTGACTGTGGCCGCTGACCTCAACACACGGACACTTGTTAAACGTTGCACTTTCTGGGAAGATTGCTGCAGGGTTCCCTCGTCGACGAGCGCAGGGCCTCCTTTTCACTATCGTTTTTTGGGGTATTGTTTGTTTCTGCTGTTGTGGTGCAGGTGTCCGGTATCCCTCTCCTGACTGTATTTCTGTTTACTTAACTTCAGGCAGTGGAGAGGCCTGTGTGCTCTGTGTATTGTAGGTGATGCAGTGCTGGCCCACTTAACTTTTCTTTTCTGGCTCCATCTGCGAGTCAGAAGCAGCTACCATGGTTCATAACATGACAGGTGTATTTGTAAGGCACACCATTACCCGAAGGTGTCCTGGCGCTGAATAACAGAGGTTTGTTACCCAACTCAATGGTACTTACTTTATCGACCTCAAATGGATGAAAGGCTGAGCAGACCCGCCGGGATTTGAACCTATGACCATGAGGCCGAACACAGGACCCTGCAGTGGCTGCTTTAGCTCACTGAGCCACCAGACCTGCTTCATGTTCTCCTTTCTTTGCTCTCTGTACAACAGCAGATAACAGTGCCAAGACCAATTTCGGTCTCTTTTGGCGGTCGGGACGCATGGGAATCGGCTCTTCAAACTACAATGATTTGAGGACCCCCTCGCCCCGAGGGGCTGTGTACTCTGGAATAAAACCACATTATGCTACATTTCTTGTCAATACAGGAGTCTTCAGGAAGCAATTTAAATGTCAAGATACCTCTCGGAATAATGTTCCTGCTGGAGCCAGAGAAGCGTTTTGTCTAGTGGCAGTTTCACTCATCAAGTAGCGCAGATTGTTAATGTGCCTGCTGAACAGAACGTGTGCCAGGCAGATCACTGCACTGCATTTTATGTGGCAAGCTCAGGGGGTTTTGCTCCTGGCACAGAGATCCTTTTGTTACTTGAAGTTCGTAAGTTACCATCCTAATACAACACCTATACATATGAAACACAATCAAGAAGCTGCGTTTAAACTGCGTGGTTTAGGTTAGAAATGTATTTTCCTCCAGGTTTTCTTTATCCCAATGTTGCTAAAAGGTTTAGGTTGGGAAGAAATACAATCTTTTTAGTAAAACCGAACACGGTTGTACGTTTAAAATCCTGCGTTTGTGCCTCTCTGGACCACACTTACACAAAATATACTGCCTGCTAATAAGGATGATGTGGGATTCCTACAACTTGCAATCCTCACTCGCAATGCCAATAGCTCAAAATCAAGTCATTGCGAGACCTATTGCATTGTAAATGCTTGTTTGTTTTGGCGGTTGGATAAGCGGAGTTGCTGAGTGTTTATAGGGAAGTGGCGGCAGCTTGGAGTGTGTAAGTGAGGTTACAGTTTGTACTTGTGAATGTCGCTACTTTGCAAATTGTCGCTAGCCTTGGCCGTGCATCGCAAATGTGAGCTGAAAATGAGAAGGAACGGTGAGTTTGCTTTATTGTTTTAACCCTTGTGGCATGGGACAGCTTGATGATGGCTGTGCCAGGGCCTCCGGCAAGGAGATGGGCGGCTGATTCCAGGTAGCGTATAGCTACAAGAGGTGGCTAGGAGCATGGAGGGGGTAAGTGTTGAGGGGGCATGCAGGGTTAAGGGGACACCTAGGGATATATTTGGAGGTTGGCCAACAATTTCATTGCTTTTGAGCGGTGAGTGGTACAGGTGAGGTGCAAAGCAGAAAGGGGCAAATTTACAAGCCTTTTGCATCACGTTTCCCATGTTAAAAGTGACGCAAAAGTGGCACAAGCGGCTTGTAAATCTGCCCCAAAGAGTTCGCCGGCAGATTGGAGGGCTGTGTAGGGAGTTCGCTAGGTTACTGTTGTTGGGGAGCGGGGTGTACTTGGATCAGGAGGGTAATTGTGGCTGGCGGGTGGTACGCTACTTTCATACAATATGGAGTTTTATGCAACAGTAAAAAAAGTAGCACAAGAAAGTGTATAGATGAACAATAATACAGAAGGAGCGGCAGGGAGCCAGCGATCGAGCGAGCAGGAGTATCACAGGACGTGTGCACATCTTCTGTTCTTTGAGTGGCAAATAATGATGAAAAGTGCAACATATAATAAAAGCAAACGAGGCCTGATACAGAAAACATGTATTGCGCAAGACAAAGTAAATAACGGCGGCATGCGATAAAAGCAAAAGGGGAGGTATAGAGAGACGGAGGGAGGAACGAATATAGGGATTCAACTGATAGAATGGGCAATTGGTGAGGTTAGGCAACTTTGGCTGGAAGTGGAGAATAAAAAAAGCTCTCAGATGTCATAAATTGGGGGTCAGTGGGTGGAAACAGAGTGGCTCGGTCACAATTGGCAGTTATAACGCATGCGATGTAACAATGCGTAGCCATTACTAAGCATAATATTGCATCGTATGTGCTTTTACAACGTATGCGATGCAATGGCTATCCACATCATTGTGAGGAAACTGAGGCTGTACCTTTTCCTCACAATGACGTGCACCGAACCCCACCCCTCAGGCGACGCTGGGACCAGGAGAGAGGAACTACTAGGAGAGAGAGGTAAGGGGGATTGTGCTTGGGGTGGGGGTTACTTTTCTGTGATTTAGGGTAGTGTCGAAGTGGTGTTGTAATGTTTGTGTAGTGTAGGGTTGTGTTTTAGGATTTAGGGTAGTGTCGGGGGGAGTCATGCAGGGTAGTGTTAGAGTGTAGGGACCGGACTGGGGGTAGGGGAAGGGTCATGCTGGGGGTAGTGTTTTAGGGTTTAGGGTAGTGCTGTGGTGTTTGTGTGGTGTAGGGTTGTGTTTTGGGGTAGGGTATGATGTCCACTCCAACAGGTGATCCAGTATGATGCGTCCAATTATTTTTGTTGCCAAGAAGGGAAATGGGCCGGCAACATGTGGGGTCCCACATGCATCCCTTCTTGAAAATTGAGACGATAACAGATACATGCCACGATGGGGGTATACCTGCCTTGCACACAGTTACAAATATTGGAAGGAAGAGTGCCCATAACCCCGAATTAATCTTAAATAAACCCATGGGCACCCCGTCCGGCCCAGGTGCATTTTTAACAGGGCTATTTTGTATCACCTTAAGGACTTCTTTATCAGTGAAAGTGATGCCCAACGGTAAAGGTATATCCAACAACCCGTTCCAGAGACATCTTAACCCTTTGAGTGCTCATGACGAGGTCAGCTCGTCATGAGCTAAGGCGCTACGGTGCTCATGACGAGCTGAGCTAGTCATGGCCACACCCGTTCCAATGGAACGCTCAGCACAGCAGGGGAATCAGCCCAGCATGCGCCCGTTCCGTGGAACGCTCGCATGCTGGGCTGATTCCCCTGCTGTGCTGAGCGTTCCATTGGAACGGGTGTGGCCATGACTAGCTCAGCTCGTCATGAGCACCGGAGCGCCGTAGCTCATGACGAGCTGACCTAGTCATGAGCATGGGGGCGCTGTACGCGCCCCCCAGCACAGCGGGGGATACAGCCCCGCACGGAAGGGGTTAAAGATGTTGGGGGCCCTGGACCAAGCATATTTTGGGGGCCCCTGTGAGTAACAGTTGTGAATTTATGATCCTATTTCAGCTCTTTTATGCCCTCTTTGGCCGAGCCACTGATAGTGCAAAGACACACTCGTACAAATTCTGAATGTGTTTACATGTAATATTCACGGATAGTGATGTTTCCAATCCTGTAACCCAGCAGCTGATCGCTAATATTAGTGCAAATATTCTGACGCCCCCCCCCCCATTTCTCACACATGAGGTCCTGATTTGATCTAAAAAACTATTTTGTGGATGTTGCATGAATCAAACATTACATTTCTCTACAAAATGTCTGTAATAGACACACATCACCCACATTGAAAATAAAGCAAAGGAAAGTGGTATTTAAAACAATCTGTTTAAGAATCATTCACTGCCATCATGGTAGACTCTGTTGAACAGAGCTGGTTCTATCAGGGGTCACCCTGAAAGGCTGCGGCCCTGGGCCAGAGCCCACTTTGCCCATGCCTTAAAACGTCTATGACCCGTTCTCTTCACAAATAGCACTAGATCAGGAGATTTTACTGAAGTGCACTTTCCATCTATCACAGACCATATGAGTGGTCACTAAATCAGAGGAGCCCCCAGGGCAAAAACTACCTCAGCTGTTTTCCAAAAAGCTTAAGAATCTCTAGCTTGGCAGGCAGCCCTCGTCTCAACCCTTAAATCAGCCTTCCTAGTTTTTAATGTAAATTTGTAATCGCCTACACCACTCAAATACTGTTCGTTTGAAAGAAGACCTCTTCTGGCACCAGTCTTGCACTGTAATGTCTGATTCTCACAGGAGAGTAATGTTTCTAGGGGCATATCTATCAGTTGTAGAATAGGTGCAGTTGCACCAGGGTCTCAGACACCCATGCTGTGCCACTACTTTTTAACATGTGTTCAAAATGTCCCTCATGGCAGAAGAAGCCTCACTGCAGAAATATCTATGCCCATGCTCCCTGTACATTCAGACACTTCTCACCACCACTTATATAAAACATACCCCCTTAATGTCCCTGTAGATTCACACACTATTCATTACCATTTATATGAAGCAGCCATCTCAAATGTCCCAGTACATTCACACAACTCTTCTATGAAACAAACACCCCTTCATGTCCCTGTAGATGCACACACTTCTCACCATCCCTTATATGAAACCGACACCCCTAAGGATGCTTAAGAGACATTTCACATTTCGTGTAAGAAAGAGGTGACAAACGAATCCATGCTCCTTTAGCCTCGCATTAAATGACCAGTATGTGCATCAAAAATGAGAGGCAATCAAAAGCTACAAAAGTAGTATTCAAATTATTTGCTGAAGTATAAAACAAGCCAGTTTGTGCTTGAATTTCTCTTTTTTTCTTTTTCTCTTTCTTCTCAAGACCGACAAATGCAGCCAACGCGTTTCGCCCAACACATAGGCTTCTTCAGGGCAGTGTTTATTAAATGGCCATGGTTGTGTATTGCATGAATGCCCCCGTCACGGGGGGCGTGGCTAGCAGCCGATGAGGACGGTAGCAGCCTAGCGAGGCTCCCGACTCTCCGCCCATTAATCCGTTCGAAAATCCTTCACCTGAACTGGGATCCCCGCGAAACTCCGGGAGATCCCAGGCGATATCCTCAGGGCTGCTCCGGTTTGAGTGGTGTGCCGGTGGGACCCCTGCAGTGGGCACAAATTGCAGAGGAAAGCCCGAGGTGCCAAAGCACATGATGGCGGCGTCCTCTGAGCCTGCAGCCGAAGAGTGATCGCAGCCCCAACCAGACGCCCAACTGAGGAGGAGGGACCGTGCCGGGCTGGGACGGGGACCAGGACCGACTGACGAGCCCCTGGCCCCCCGACCCTGAGGGATCCAGTGCGGTGCTCCGCGCACGAGCAGATCCGGTGAGGCTCCGCCCCGCCCGAGGGCCTGGAAACTATACACCCCGGCTTTTGAGGCCTGCTGCCCCCACGGGTGCCGGGGAGCGGCCGGGACCTCGCCCGGTGGCCCTGGCAGACAGATTGCGGAGCCAGGCCCTCGGTGAGGAGAGGAACGAAGACGGGCGATCACTGGCCCCAGCGGCCCAGCCCTGCGGCAGACGCCGAACCGGAGGCGGTCGTGCCTGAGCTGCTACCCATCTGAGGCCTTGAGGCGGGGGGCCCCTGGCGGGGCCCCCTGCCCTCCACGAGAGCGTTAGGCGACCGACCCCGGGGCAGGAGCTGATGTGTGGAGCCACCCCGGTGGAGGGCGCTGACTACCCGGCGGCGGACCGACCCCTGAGGGGGGAACCCTGACTAGACTCCCCGGCTTCCGGGCCCGGAAGGAAGGCGGAGGCCCGAGAAACAGAAACCTAACACTGGGCCGGAGGAGCGCCGTGAGCGCGGCGCCCTAGCACATATTGTGCTCTTTCGGCTAGCACCGCTGGGGAGAAGAACGGACGGGTCCTGGACAGCGGGAGGCGGCCCGCCCGAGCTGCGGGCCCTCTGGCGGACGGGCCTACCCGACAACGCGACCCCCCGGCTCTTGGGCCTAGGCCGGACCTGAATAATAGGAGCTCCCTGAGACCAGCAGTGACCGGGGAAGTGGCGGAGGAGCCCTGGATGGTGGCCGGTGCCTGCCGCACACCCCAGCTGCCAGCACCCACCACACTTGCTGTGGAGATCGGCGGGGGCGGTAAACCATGAACTTGCTGCTGGCCCTTGCTCATAGAGGGGAAACAAGTAATGCGGAGTAGAGTCAGTGGGGAGCGCACACACGGCACTGGAGGAGTGGCGGCACAGAGCGGTCTTCACCCATCGCCTGGAGAAACGCCTGCGTGGGGCTTGATGGAGCTGGGCCGTTGTTGAACCCATAGCCACACGTACCTCGGACCCCTCATTGCCTCGCCGATGAACTTGGACACCATTGCTGCGGTGGAGCACCCCGGGGCCCAGCACAAGATAGTTGCACTGTGAAGCTGACCCACTTGGGAACAGGGGCTACAGCGGAGAGTGAGAGCTAACTGACCCTAAGGGGAGAAGGGCTCGGGGGGGGGGGGAAGAAAACCCGAGAGACTCTTCCTAACGGGTACACAACAGATTGATCGCTGCGGGTGGTACCAGCCGCCCCTGACTGTCCTTGGGATCCCGGACCGGCTTCACGGGAGAAAGATGGGAAAGCCAAGGGGAGTGAAAGGAGATGGTAGCCCCGCCACGGAGACGCCGGAGGATCCCCCGCAGGCCACGACGGACTTGCAGCAGATGCAAAACCGGATCCTAGAGGCTATCGCAGCCACGAAGGAAGCACTACACCAAGACATTGTGCAGGTGTCAACGGAGCTGGGACTCCTGCGGGCGGACCACGGGAAGCTGGCAGACAGGGTCAAGGAAGCGGAAATCACCCTGAAAGACATCGTGCCGGCACACAAATCGATGGAGGGGAGGCTCACGGAAGCACTGAACCGCATACAAGATCTGGAGAGGCGAGCGGAGGATACGGAAAACCGCAGCCGGCGGAACAATGTGCGCCTGGTGGGCCTTCCAGAGAAAAAAGAAGGCACAGATATGGTGGGCTACTTGCACGAATGGCTGAAGACTGTGGTGGCCCCAGAGGGCCTTTCCCCCTTCACTCTGGAGCGGGCGCACCGAGTGCCGGCCAGACCCCCGAAACCGGGCCTCCCGCCTCGCCCAGTGGTCATTAAACTACTACACTACAAGGACAGGGACTGGCTATTGCAGCGAGCCAGGGAAGCGGGACCCTTCCAGGTGGACAACAGTAAAGTAACACTGTTCCCGGACTACACGTTCGAGACCCAAAAACTGCGCGCCTCCTTCCTCTCTATCAAAAGGGAACTACGCACGGAAGGCATACAATACTCGCTGCTGTTTCCGGCCAGACTCCGGGTAGTGGTAGACGAGAACACCCTGTTCTTCCCAACGTCAGCAGAAGCATGGACCTGGTGGGACACCTACAAAGCAGGCACGGATGGGGCTCGGTTTCGGGCTGAAGAGGAGCGCCAGGGACAATCACTCAGACTATCAAGACGACACCGAGGGCGCGGACAGAGCTCCAGAAGGCCGACGAACTTCCAAACAGCAGATGAACGCAGAGCGGCGCTGCAGGCGGTAAAAGAAGTTTCGGGTTCGGCACTGACCCAATCGGAGAAGGAATCTGGCTCTGAAGGCCAGGGCACGGGCTCGGACACTGAACTGTCGGAGCTGGGCGGAGCCAGGGGCCTGAAGGTCACGCCACAGACATCGGAGGAAATCATCGCGAGCTGAACCTTCGGCAAGGTACCTGGTTGAGACACAGGGGTTTAGTGAGACTACTGAGAACTCTGGAGCAGGCCGTTGTAAGACTGACCTGTTGTAAGTCATGATGCATATTGCGGGGCGGGGGCTAGGGGGCGGCACTTGAAGGTTCCAGTAGCTAGCGTGCGCACCCCGGGGCCCATAAGGCCAACGTAGCATTGACTACGAATTAGTGGATCTGTGAGCACGTTGCTCAATTGTTTGGATGGGAGTGACTCTTTTGAAGTTAGGTCCTGTTCTGGGGGAGGGAGGGCCTGGAGAGATTGGGGTGACTCTAGGAGCAGTTCGGGGAGGGGGGGCGTGAGACTGTTGGGGATGGGAGGGACTAGGGTCATGTCTGTGGTCTGGATGCAATTTCCCGGAGATCTACTTTACATCCAATGGGACAATGGCTAATGTAGGTTCATTTAAAATGTGTCCTGGAATGTGCGGGGCTTGAATACAATAGCGAGGAGACACTAAATCCACTCGTACCTAGTTCGCAGAGGAGTACATATAGCATTTCTACAAGAGACCTATTTAACCAAGAAAGAAGGAATAGCGCTCCAGCGTAGGTGGAGGGGCCATCTATTCTATACTACGTACTCTGCATTTGCTAGGGGGGTGTTAATTTGGGTGAGAGCGGGAACCCCCCTCCAGGTGACTAGGCACACAGAGGACCCGGATGGGAGGTATGTGGAAGTTGAGGGACTACTTAGAGGCCGACACAGTGCTCAGTAGTATCTACGCGCCGAATGTGGATCAAGCAACATACTTTGCGAGACTTTCCAGGGTGCTTGCCAGCTACTTTACAGGTCCTGTGCTGATGGGAGGGGACTTAAACTCCATAGAGGATGTTACACTGGACAGGTCACACCCACCACTACGCACTTCCCCAGTACACCGACTAGCGAAGTGCAGGTCTGATTGGCAGAGTACATGGGACCTAACAGACAGCTGGCGCGCTCAGCACCCTACTGAGCGGGATTACTCGTTCTACTCTAGCCTACACGACCTGCACATACGCCTTGATTCCTTCCTTTGCTCCCCTGCGGTACTTGCTGCGGTGGCCCGAACTGAATACTTGGCACGTACGTTATCCGACCATAATCCAATCCTCCTAACGCTGGATTGGATGACTGAGCCACCTAAAATCCCAACATGGCGATTGCGGCCGGACACATTGGATGACCCGCCCTTCCGCGTTTAGCTGGGAGATCGGATCACCCAATATTTTGAGGAGAACGAGGGTACTGCCTCGTCCAGGGCTATAGAGTGGGATGCGTTTAAAATAGTAGTGAGAGGACACAGCATTGGGAAATTTGCGGGGGTACGCAAGACATTGGTAGAAGACCTAGAAAAAGCTGAGCTCACACTGAGGGAAGTGGAACTGGACCGACCTAACCACCCTGAGTTACAGGAGAAAGTAAGTGAGGCGCGGGAGGCAGTGGCAGTGGAAGTGGAGCGCCTTCGTAGCTTCGATTATAAGTCATACTTAACGAAGACTCTTGCTGAAGGACAAAACCGGAACGCTCTTGGCCTGGCTGGCAAACCCCAATCGGAATAGCCAACCGATTCTAGCCTTGCAGGGGAATGGAGGTCACACCCATACTACACAATCCGCGATACTGGACTGTTTCAGGTCATATTACAAGAGGTTGTATAGAACTGAGCTAGGAGACCACGCTGAAGCGCTGGACGCCTTTCTGGGCGACTTGCAGCTCCCGCACCTGGAGCAAGAACAAGCTGACACCCTGGGAGGCCCAATTGACTTGGCCGAAATAAGGGGAGCAGTAAAGCGAATGGCGCGCAATAAAACGCTGGGGATGGATGGGCTGCCCATTGAATTCTACGGGAGATACCTAGACCAATTAGCCCCGAGACTCCAGGTGATCTATAATGAAGCCAAGGAAGAGGGCGAACTTCCCCGATCAATGCGCGAAGCCATAATGATCCCTTGACTGAAACCACGAAGAGAGAGCACAGACCCTGCATCCTATAGACCGTTATCCATGTTAACGACTGACTACAAAATATTAAGCACTGTGTTAGCCACCAGACTGTTGACCCATATGCAGGATCTGGTCCATAGAGACCAGTCGGGTTTTATACCCACAAGAAACACCACACACAACATCCGTAGACTACTCAGGCTAGTGGATACTCCGCCGCCAGAAGCGAGAGCCCCGCTGGTATTGGCGGTCGACATAGAAAAGGCCTTTGACAGCCTAGAATGGGACTACTTGTACAGAGTGATGCAAAGATTTGGCCTGGGATAGGGATACGTACAATGGACAAAGGTGCTCTACTCATCAGCGAAAGCCAGAGTAAGGGTCGGATCCTTGGTATCGGACCAGTACGAGGTGACTCGGGGAACCAGACAGGGATGTGCACTTCCCCCCTGCTGTTTGCGCTTGCGGTGGAACCTCTCGCAGCTATGGCTAGGCGAGGTGAATATTACAATGGGCTAGCCTTCAGAGGAGATCTCCATTACATCTCCTTGTATGCGGATGACCTCCTCCTCTTTTTAGACAATGCCGAAGAGGCTGTGGAGGGCGCTGAGAGACTACTGGAGCGCTTCGGCGATATATCGGGACTGCGGGTAAACTGGACGAAAACCTGTCTCTTCCCGCTGCGAAAGGAAGAGGAAAGCCCTGCGCTCCGCCCGAATCTCCGATGGGAGCCTCACTGCCCGAGTTACCTGGGGGTGCACATATACCATGAACCGGCAGACCTCCTGGACGGTAACGTAGGTCGCTGCATCCGTGCCTTGAGGGGCTGTATGTCCTTCTGGGCCACCCTGCCCCTTTCGACGGCGGGTCGAGTTGCACTTCTGAAAATGGTGGCCCTGCCGCGACTCTTATATTTCTTCCGGACTCTCCCCGTGTGGATACCCGGAGCGATCTTCAAACAATTGAGATCCAGGTTGGTGTCCTTTTTATGGGGAACAGGCAGACGCAGGATTGCACTGGCGACGCTAACCCGCCCTAAGGATGAGGGGGGCCTGGCTGTCCCGGATTTTGAGCTCTATTATTTAGCAGCTCAGTTGCAATTCTTCACACAGGAAGTAGCGAGAGTGTACCGTGGCCCGGAACGGGAGAGGGAGAACGGCACCCCCGCCATGTTCTAGCGTATATCACCCTGCAACAAAAATTACTGCTACGAGGGCTATCCCAAGAGGAACAGACCCTTCGGTTGTGTTGGAACCGATCGCAAAAGCGAGCTGGACCCGATCACCCATATGCAACAGAAATCCCACTGGGCATGGTGACGGCACTCCCGCATGGCGGGGACTGGTCGGGACTACGCCTCTGGGAAGAGGCGGGGTTGCAGATGATAGGAGACTTATACGAGGACGGGGTGTTATCCCCATACCAGGCTCTGCAGGAGCGATACGACCTTCCGAGGGGAGACTACCTACTGCATGCGGCGGTGGTGAGAGCCATACAAGCGCACTGGGTGGGGGGCCTGATAGAGCCCATGACAACGCTAGCGTGCCAGTATACGATGATGGCGGCGGGAACATTTAAAGCTGTTACATGCCTCTATCGCAGAATGCACACCGAAACCCTACTGCCACTCACATCACTTAAGACTAAATGGGAAGCGGACCTGCACTTAGAAATCCCAGACTCTACATGGGCACAACTAGTGCGGAGAGCCAGAAAGAGCACCAGGAACGCGCGCTTCCAACTGATACACCTCTATATCCTCCACAGAGCTTACCTCACCCCGAGTAAAATCACAGCGTACTTTCACGTGGAGGACGTGGCATGCCCCAGATGTAACCAAATAGGAGCTGACCTAGTACATATGTTAAGGGGTTGTCCCTGTTTACAAGAGTATTGGAAGGAAATAGAGGAGACCCTGAATGCAGTAACGGAACAGGAGTTACATTATGACAGCGCGGTCGCTATTTTACACTGGTTCCCTCACACGAAAAAGAACAAACTGTCGAGTAAATTCATAGACATGGGCTTACTCATAGCGAAGAGAGAGCTGACCAAGGGGTGGAAATCAAAGGTGGGGCCGACACATAGGAGGTGGCTGAATGAATTCTTAAAATGGGCGACGGCGGAGAGCACGATACGTTACCAACTGGCCCGCCGGAGTTCAGACAAAAAGGCGCAAGAAGCAGCAATGACATGGGAAATACTAGTGCAGACACTCAGGGATAACGCATTAACAGAGGAGGGGGAGGAAGAGACAGAGGACATGGCAGCCCCAGCAGTGAAGGCCACGTCCCCAGCACTTCCGCAGGACACACGCACACAATAAAACACGATAGCTCCGAAATCCCACAGTATAGGTACACATGCTTGCACCGAGCACAAGACACAGACACCGAGGGGAGGGGAGTTCAGCACAAGGGGATCCCGCAGTGGTACATATACGTCTTTACTGGAACAGCAGAGCGACGCAGCGCGTTAACGATTAAAAGCAGTGGGCGGAGACCCTTATATATTAACAGTACTGACTAGCCCGGCCCAGAGGGAGCACTGTATTGCGAATTGACGCCGCTCTGCCTCCGGGATGTGGGCTGAAAGGCTGTGTACAAAACATCTGAGTAGGGATACGTGAACAGCGACTCTGTACTGAAAGATACTAAATGTGGCACTGTATATTGTACATGACCCTGCAATAAAAATTGTTTAACAAAAAAATAATTAATGCCCCCGTCACATCAGATTTATAAATGTCTGTTTCACGCTAATTTGAGACCCTTCCTCACTTAGGTTTGGGATGAGACTCTGCAATGTAATGAACAAACCGGCGCAAGAGCATATAGTAAATACAACTCTCATTCGGTTACAGGGGGTTGTTTAAGATGGTTCCCACGGATCGGAGCCACTCCTGATTTTCCTAATCTCTCATTATTCACGACTTCCATGTAGAGTTCATTGTGTTCACATTCATTTAAAGTAGAAATCCTGAATCTTGCATGGCTAGCACCCTCGTCCTTTTAGTTTTGAAAACAATGACTTACAGAATGCGAAGTGCTAATCACTTACATACTTTACTTTTCAGAACCTTGGGGGAAAAATGAAGCTGACCTTTCTGTTCCTTCTCAGCATCATGGGAGCTGTTTTCCCAAAGCACAAGAAGTAAGTGTTGAAACAATGAAGGTGCAGCGGAAGAGTATTGTGGGGTGTTACTGATGGATGCAACATTCTTGGTCTAAAGTCAATACGCTGTCCTACCTTGCCCCCCTGCATCTCTTAGGGGTTGGACTGTTCCTATTGATGCAGGGTCAAGACTTATTTGCATATGGCTGGGTCCAAACTGAGTTGGCATGGTGGGCGAAAAATGATGGACTGGGATATGGCCCGAGCGATTGCCAGTGGCTGAGATATACTCGAGTATTCCATCCATTACTTGCTGTTTTCGCAGGCGATGATGTAGGTCATTGCAGCACAGTGGCAGGTGAGTGGAGACAGTACGTCAGTAGGAGGGAGATGGTAAGGGATACCAAAGGAGGGAAGGTGGTGCAGGCCACAGATGGAGTTGTTGAAGATGCAGGTCCGTGGACGCGAGAGAAGATAATGTGGGTCAATGATGGGGGATGGGGCAGGTCAATGGAGAGGAGAAAGGGCAGGTCAGTGGGCAGGTGCGTGACATCAGATAAGTGAGAGTACAAGTCACCGATGGCGGGGCGAGCGTGCAAGTCAGTGGACAGGAGAGTATGTGGATCAGTGATGGGGATGGTGTAGGTCACTAAGAGGAGAGGGGGCAGGTGAGTGCAGTGGGGAGAGAAGATTGCGAGGGTACTGGCCATGGAAGTAGAGGAGAGGAACATATCCCAGAACCTGTTGGTGAGGTTGAAGGTAAGTGGTCAGTGCAGAAAGGGGTGCAGATAAACAAAGGAGGAAGGATGCGGGTCAGCGAAGGCAGATGGTCAATGGAGAGGAAAAGGAGCAGGTCAGGGGAGTGGCATGAAGAAGGATCTCAGTAGATAGTAGATTCTACTGGCCATCGCAGAAGGGGTTGCCGGCCACAGGAGGAGTTGTTGAGGGTGCAGGTCACTGGGGAACGTAAGAGGGTGGATGTTACGCGATGAAAAATAGGTAGTCCATGGCACCTAGAAAAGCAAACATATCGCACCAATCTTTCAAAACATGGCTTTGAATATACATCTCATCCAAAGAGATATAGTGTGTGTCAACCAATGAATGCAGCTCAGAGCTTCACCATTTACCTTTGATGGAGAAGACTGATGGTAATAAACTAATGCCGGGAATGTTCTAGCTCTAGAGGTTTAGGATGTGCACCGAAGTGCCTCAAATTCTGCCAATAATTAAATAGCTTGCTCTTCTATTTTTCCAATCTTACCGCTTTACTTGTTTCCTGCTTTCAACCTTCTTTCTGGTATGCTTTTGTTTAATTGCACATTCAGTCTGGTCTATACTCTATAAACATGCCTATAATATAACATTTGCTACAACATCCGGTGAGCACAGAAGCTGGACCTATGGTAATCCAGCTCTTGTCCACTTAGGGTGGGGTGAGACTCTGCAACGTAATGCAGTGTGTAGCAAGTCTGATAAATTATTCTCTTGAGTTGTAAAGTATTACTAACTCCCACAAGACCAGTCCCCTGAAGATATTCCACTAACATATTTCTACCCTATTCAATTAAAAACCTTTTATTTTAAGCATTTATTAAGCGCACTGTCACCATAGCAGGCATCCTGGCGCTGACTGAATCCGATGGAGCAGGAGGTCAGAACATCAGGGACGAGAGATTATCGGACAGTTGTCGTGGGAAAGAGCCAGGTTTTAATCCTTTTCCTAAACGGCAGAAAATCAGAAATGTGTCTAATTTCAGCTGGAACCATGTTCCAAAGCTTGGCAGCTGCAACGTCGAAGGATCTGCCTCCGGATCTGATCTTTTTGAATCTGGGAACCACTGCTAGCTTGGCTTCAGAAGAGCGAAGCTGCCTAGCTGGGGTGTACCAAGCATATTAAGATTGGAGGGAGGCAGGACCTATTGCATGAAGCGCCCTAAACGCTATACATAGGGCTTTGAATTGTACCCTCTGCCTCACCGGTAGCCAGTGGAGTTTGCTCAATGAGGATGCCACATTTGCTTTTCTAGGAAGCCCCAATGCCAATTTTACAGCTGCTAATTGCACTCTTTGGGGTCTGTCTAGCAGGAACCCAGGGGATTCCAGCAAAAGGGCGTTACAATAGTTTAGTCGACTAAGGATGGTACATCGTACCACTTGGGCACGTGCATGAATGGGGAGGAGAGGCAGTACCTTCCTTAGCGAGCGGATGATGGAAAAACAGCAGGCAGTAGTCTTTTGAATGTGTGTCTCCATAGTGAGTCTCTGATTCAGCAGAACCCCAAGGTTGCGAATTGTAGCTACTGGTCGAACTGTGGTCCCAGATTCAGGGGGCCAAAAGTTATCTGGGAAAGGCCGAGGAATCTTAGTGCCAGTGCTAAAAAGTACCTCTGTTTTCCCTGCGTTAAACTGGAGGGAGTTGTCTTTTAGCCAGCGAGAGGTGTCACGCAAACAGTTGTGAAAAGTCTCAATTGAGGTGGAGTCTTCTCCCTCCAGGGAGAGGATCAACTGCGTGTCGTCGGCGTAGTTGATCATTTTGATATTATAGCTTTTAATTAGCGTGATCAGTGGTCTTGGGTACAGATAAAAAAGAATTGGACTAATTGCAGAGCCCTGGGGGACCCCATGTGAGACCAGAGTGAACGCCGACTGAAAAGGGGTAATGGACACCGCTTGCTGTCTATCCTGCAGAAACGAGTGGAACCACTGTACTGCCGAACCTCTTACTCCAGCCTCAGACAACCGCTTCAACAAAATGTCGTGGTTCACAGTGTCAAAGGCGGCAGACATATGAAGCAGGATCAGGAACGCTGCCTGCCTTCTGTCTGCACGCCTCTGAAGTTCGTCCATAGCGGTGATTAAGGCGGTCTCGGTTCCGTGGGTGGGCCGGAAACCGAATTGATCCACGTCAAGAAGTTGATGACGTTCCAGATGGTTAGAGAGGATGTTACTAACCCAGCTTTCGACAATTTTGGCTGGGAAGGGCAGCAGAGAGATGGGACGAGAGAGGGCTTTTTTAACAGGGGATACTAATGCCCGCTTCCACTGAACAGGAACAGTTCTGGTTGCAAGTGATTAGTTGCAAATTAGATGAAGGGAAGGAAGAAGTTCCAACTCAAATTCCTTCCATATTTTATGTGGAACAGCGTCTAAAGGAGACCCAGAGGAGATCCTTCTGGCTAGCTTACAGAAGGCCTCATACGTGATAGATGGAAAGTCAAATAGAAGATCATTTGAGGCCAAGGACGACACTGCTGGCTGGTTCGCTGGGGGTCTCGGACTAAGATCGGGGGGAGGGATAGAGTCCGGTGAGGCTTCTAAGTCCTTAATGATAAGTTCAATTTTTTCTTTGAAGAAGACAGCAAGATTCTCACAAAGATCTTGAGACGGGACAATGGTATTTTTGACACATTCCGGGTTGGTGACACTATTCAATATGTTAAAGATGTTTCTAGAGCTGTTGGGAGAATTGCCGATCATGGAGTAGTAATCTGCTTTTGATTTTTTAGTCAGGTTCTTATATTTCCGAATTTTATTTTTCCAGAGTTCTTTAGCAGTTTCAGTGTAATTTCGTCTCCACATTCTCTCTGCATGTTTACAGCTTTGCTTCACATCTTTTAAGCTATCATTGAACCAGGGTGCGGAATTGGTGCCCTTACAGGTGCGGGTTTTTAGGGGGGACATGAACGTCAAGAATAGTAGTAATCCTTGAACAGAGAGAGGAGTAGTTGTCATCTACCTGTTTTTCCTCGTCAAAGAATTGGTCTAGATGGAACACTTTCCCTGACGAATGCAGAAGAGTAAGAGCTTTCCAATCTCTGCACTTGATTTTGTTGGTCAACCCAGGAGCTTTGGAATGGTCACCTTTTAGGTCTATAAAGAACTCCTTTGCTAATAGCTGGGGACCTGCGAACAATAGGTCTAGAAGGTGTCTGCCCCTGTGGGTTGCTCCAGTGACCAACTGGGAAAGTCCAAGGCTTTCGCAGGAGTTAAGTAGGTTGCGGAGACCGGAGTCGAGGACGCCATTCTGCCAAAGATTGAAATCACCCAGAATGAACAGTTTGTGATGCAAGAGTGAAATATTGGTTAGAGTGGCCAAGATCGCTTGTTGGTGCTGAAGACGGAGCGTACCCGGTGGACGATAGCAGACGATCCCGGTAACAATGTTCCCGGAATGGGTCTGAATAGATAGTCCTAAGAGTTCTGTTCCTTTGGTCGGGTCTAGAGCAAGAGTCTTAATATTGCAGGCTGCAGTAAAAATCACACCAACCCCCCTCTTCCATTAGCCCTAGGGGTATGTAGGAATTTAAACCCAGGAGGACAAGTAAAACCCGGATCAACCAGGCAGTCAGGACGAGTCCATGTTTCTGTCATGAAAAGGACGTCAAGTTTGTGAGTTTCGATAAGTAGTTGGATCTCGATGCTGTGCCTGGGCAGGGACCTTACATTCAAAAGCCCACATTTTAGCAGATTGTTGCCCAGGAAATCTGCTCGCGGTAGAGCCGCATGTAGCAAGGTAAAGGTTCCTTTGTCAGCATATAACTTACCCAGTTGTAGGAGCATCTCTCTAGAGTAAGGGGGCCCAGAGGGTAGCGTGCTGGGGTCTGTTGGAACGAGACATGCAGCGTAGCTGGCACCAGGCGCTACCTTGGCGCGGACGGGCGCAGACTGGCTTGCCTTAGGCGCTCCCGCTGCACTCGTCCCCTGCGCGTCCGGAAACGACACATGATTTATGGGGAGGGGGCAGGGAAAAGAAGGGGGCGTGGCCACGGCAAGCGCCGGAGATGGCGCCAAGAGTGTCCCGGTTCAACTTCCGCGTCAGCGCTGGATCCGCTGCGCGGCGTAGTCTGGGTGAATTAAGTTTCCCAACAAGTGCTGGAAGGGAGCAGGGGTGAGTAATAAAATACAGAGATATGTGACACTCAAAATTTTAAAATATACACAAGAATCGCGCTCCCAGCTTTCCGCCTCAGGAGAAGCAGTCAATCTGCCCGGCGTTAGTAGTCAGCGCCTTTTAAAGGGCTCAGAGGGGGCGTGGCCTCAAAGGGGCGTGGCCACGGCAAGCGCCGGAGATGGCGCCAAGTGTCCCGATTCAACTTCCGCGTCAGCGCTGGATCCGCTGCGCGGCGTAGTCTGGGTGAATTAAGTTTCCCAACAAGTGCTGGAAGGGAGCAGGGGTGAGTAATAAAATACAGGGATATGTGACACTCACATTTTTAAAATATACACAAGAATCGCGCTCCCGGCTTTCCGCCTCAGGAGAAACAGTCAATTTTAATGTATTGATCTGTATTGCCCCTATTTCTGTTTGCTTATTTCTCTAGTCCTACAATTGTAAAATTCAAACAAACTTAGCAAAGACTGCCTCTTCATTTACGAAAAGAATGGTTTTATCACCTTCCAAAATGGAAGCAGTTGTTTTTAAGTTCACACTGTTATACTTTCTTATTCCACAAAGAGCTTGCATGAAGGAAAAAGGCCCAAACACTGCTCTAGCTCGGTCAGTGGTGCAGTGAGAAGTGGCTTACCAACAGTTCTCAGGACAGAAGGTTTGGATTCTGCTCTTGAGAGATTCCATGGCCCTAGATAATCAGTGTCTTATGGGACAGTGTGAGGATCTGAAATGTTAACCGGGCTCAAAAAGGTAGCCAGTGATTAGTCTCGAACTTGAACTGAACTTTTCCAAATGTGGATTTGGCGGTGCAGTTATCAGATTGTTACAATGCTCAATTTTTTAATAGTTATTCTGATAATCTTGGCATTGTTCTGCTTATTTAAAACAAAAGAACTCTTATTAATTCAAGGTGGAGGATAAAGATGAACTCAAAGGGTTCACTTGGCTTACCATCACACATTCAAGGTAACCCCAAAATTTATTAATTTGTGTTTGGTGGCTATTTCAGTACCACCCACTTTAAAACCTAGGTGTGTTTCTTTTATTTTATTTTATTTTTTATTTTTTTAACTGCATTAATACACAGTAATAGAAATGCAGGTTTGGCTGACTTTAGTTTCTGTTTTGATACCATCCTGCTTGAGACGTTTCAAGAGCAAATTGACTGCAATTGAGAAGGCTTAACTCGAATTGAAGAATTTCTGAAGAATTCTCAATGGCCTTACAGAGGCCAAGAAGAGATCTGTTCCAGCTCTACCTTGAGATGTTGAAACTGGAATACTGCTAGAAAGGAGTACCTGTTCTAGCCTCTTTAAGCCCCATCTCCAAGGAAACAGGGGCCATGGTCCTTTAGTGAATGAAGCCAGCTTCCACCTGTGGAACCACTTTCCAGTAGTTCAGAGTGTAGAAGGCCCTGAGAAAATGTGGTTGCCTGCCAGGAAGAAACATATTGGCTAGTTATAACTAGAGGTTTCTCTGTCTCAGGTTCTTCAATCCCTCACCTGTGCCTAGGAAGTGTACGAGTTGGTGCAGACATATAGTGCTGATGCTGCTACTGATGAGAAATCCCAGGAACCAGTTGGAACTTGACATTTTTCTCTGGTTCTGACCTGGATTTATGAGGATTTCTATTGTAACTTGAACGGCGGGTATCTTTGGAATCAATCCAACATTTGTAATCTTTTCAGGTCTAAAAAGGTGTCAGAACATATAAACATTTTACCCACAAAGATGACATTTTTTAACAAGATGGACCACCAAGTATTTAACAATGTAAATCAGTGGCAAAGGGTGCTGACTTCTAATAACCCGCACAGTGGCGGCTCCTCTGCTATGGTAGAGGAGCATTGCCCCACTGCTTTCAAGCAGGGTGAAAAAGAAGCATAAAATGGTAATAACTTTGAGTTATTATCATGTTATGCTTCCTGCTGCCTTGCGGGTGGGCGGGGCTGATCTGCTCTTGGAGAAGGGCAAGCGAGGAGTGGTTTGCCCACTCCTAAGGGCGCAATGACTGTTTGGCCAGACCTCTCGGGCCGCCAAAACCAGTCATGCGCACTTTTGCCAAGCCAAGGATCTCATTCCCTGGTTGAGGGTCCAACCAGGACGCTCAAACCCGATCACAACACTGAATTGCAGTGTTGCGATTGGTATGGGGAGCCTAGGTGCCTACCAATCACAACGCTGCACTGCAGCATTGTTATTGGTCAATGGTGCCTGGCTGTGCTTCCGTCCAAGACGGAGAAGAGCAGAGATGCAGGACCCAGTGCAAGGGTACATTTATTATTTTTTAATGTTTTTTTTTCTAAATATGCGCAACCCCTCCAATGCGACCGGCGATTCACCCCACCACCCACGAGCCATGGCGGCCGCTGCTGCTCCCTCACCCGATAAACTAATAATGGCTTTAAACATTCTTGTTGGTTTTCAATGGAGCACTTTTTGTTTTTGCTGTAGTTCTAATCCCGTTTGTGCCATTTTAAACATTATATTGTTTTCTTACTTGGTTCGCAAATTCTAAATTATTTGCTTCTCAACTGTACTGTCTCGTTGGATTGTTTCACATGTACCCAAGGAAAGTCTCGTTTTAAGAGACAGGCTACCCTGGGAGTGCTTTGGAACAATCATAGAGGTCAGATTGTTTGGGATTTTAGGTACGACTCATGTATATCACATTATTACAAATGGTAACACATTTGAATTCAAGGGTGTTGCCCAGTAGATAGTATTTCTCATTTAATGGCCTCTTGTTTTTTATCTCTTATGGTCGTCAGATTTGGTTTCTCTTTGGCATTATTGGAATTTTATACGAATGAATTGTAGGCAAAAGTGATGAGTTTCAAAGAAAACTTAATGTGTAGGGGGTGACAGCTTTCTCTTTCTTCTGCCTTCTCAGAATGTATGCGTATTAGAAGTGCTTTAAAACTGCCCAATGCTTCGGGCTCTTTTAAAAGCAAGCCTGTTAAGTTTGATCTCTGGGCAACCCTCTGTTTGTGTAGTGATGGGAATTCGAAGTAATGAGTTTACCTCACCTGGCATTTTATAGGTACAATAAATGATTTCGCCCATGCAGACTAAAGTGGTCCATCTCTCTGACATTTAATGAGAGAAATCCAAGGTTATCAACTAGACATGCCGAATTTGGTGCAGGAGGCACCGAATTATGCTTCTTATGCCTGATTTCCGAGTTTGAACTTCGAAAAGGATGTGCCTACTAGACTCGGCAAATACCGCACCAATGCTATCCCTAGTTGCCTCATACGCCTCCTCCCCGCTTATGACAGGGCTATAGACTGCTGCAACTGTATATATTTACTATATTCCATTACACTGTTTTGTTGTTCATTGACCTGAAGGTCTTTAAAGTAGGTGAAATGCAACATGTTTGTGTTATTCAAATAGGAGGCACGCTTACATTCCCTCTCATCTTATATTTGCATTTTATTTATAAAGTTTTATATAGCGCGAACAAGATCCTGTGGGAAATCGGAGCGCTTTACAATAGGATGGCAGGAAGGACATAAATACAATATCAACATCAGGTAAGAATAGGAAACCAGAATGATCGTATAATTAGAGGACAATTGAGTCAAGATAGATGCGTATGTCCGAGCATAAGAGAAAGTGACATGTTCTACAAGCCTGGAAGACCTGTATCTAAATTAGGCGCCTCATATAAGTATGTGAGTAAATCTATGTACTCCTCTGTACCTGTATTCTTGAGTATCAATCTAAAAAGTAACCAGGCAAAAGCTCAGGATCAAAAAAGAGTGCTAGTATGTGGTGATCATGAAGAAATCATTACGTACTCTTATCCACGTACCTTAAATCCGTAGTTATTTCCCAAAACTATAGCTATAATATAAGTAGATTGCGAATCCAAGTTCAAGCTGGTATGTGTCACTTGTAACTACAATGAACAAAACGATACTGAGTGACTAGTCCAGATCTAAATACTACAATAAGTAATTGTATTAATAGTCTGCCAGTTCCTTACCCCAGTGCTGGCAAAAGCTCTGACTTCTGTGTTTGGCGTGTCCGACCGAATCGTGTTCACAATCGGCACCATCTTGGCCATGTCTTCAATACACGGACCTATTCATGGTTAGAAAATGGACAAACTAAAGTTCGTACGCGTTGGTTCCATAATCTTGGAGTGTGTGTATCACTCGATTAAGTGTACATTAATGTGCATGCCTTAATGCATAAAAAATAATTTCTTAAAACATACGTCAGTGTGTATAGAAGTAGTAAAATATATATAGTAACTGCGGAAACAATATTCTTGTTCCTAACAGACTGATAGTATGGTCATCTTCCATTGTGTGAATTATACTCCTCATAGGAATCGGACACCGACTGTGATATATCTCTCAAAACCGGCCTTCGACATTGTATCCGTCTTGTGAAACAAGATAATCTCATAGCATTCAACATAAGAGCTGTGTCCGCTCTGCTTGTTAACCGAGTGTAAGGCATCTCATCATGTATATTGTTTGAAAAAGAACCTGTCATGGTTTTTAGTCGAAGTGAAACAACCTGTACTCGTATGAAGACATGACCGCTTCTATATCCATAAAGAGCAAATCATTTAACAGGGTATGTAGTGGTAAATGATTACAAAGTTTCTTAATTGAGTACATATTATACAGATCCTATCTAATTTGGAACATTACTGATTCTACATCCATTCACAAAATAGATCCGTAAACATTATTAGCCTAGCATTTTCTTAATGTATTTTACAACTGCGAGTATCACACTCACATATGCATAAAATGTCAACTCTGCGACAGGCAAAAACTATCATTACAGGGGTGATTGATTATTCAGTTACCTAGAAAATAGTATAATTCCTGGTCTATGTTCAGACCATATTCCACTGTCTGTAATTTCATCATGATCCACTTAGCTTCTCTTCTCATGATCAATTCCCTATTACCACTCCTGGGTTCCCTGGGCACATATTCAATTCCGTACAACATAGTTCCTATGCATTCCTTGTGACTCGCAATCGTTCATGTGAACCGTCACTGGGCATCTCATGTCACCGGTTTTCTCCGCTATCCTTGAGAGCGCGGATGGTGCGTCCCACATTCATACGTTCACACTTACACACCATAATGTATACCACAAATTAATGGGTGACCTGCGGAGAGCCAGACCTGGCCTTGGTGGGATTAAATCTTAAACATCTTATCCGCCATAAGTAGATGCCAGTGTTTCTTCAAAAACTTCCGATATTTGTTAGACAGTCCATTATAATTAGGGGTCCCGGTTTTATAGTATTTATTTTTTTGATATTTCCGTCTGTATTTATCTATATTTATTTTGGGTTTTCTGAAAAAATGAAGCTGAAACTGGTATTTCTTCATGTATTTAACTATTAAATATACACTTATGCTTGAATACCTGCCAAGTTTCAGTGCTGACGCCCGCAGAAGATAAATCAATGCACTAATCTGAAAGTATGCAAATTTCAGTATCTACCTTGTGCATATCTACTGCTGTTTAAGACTCTTTACTAAAAGTCTTTTTTTAAACACAGCTATTGGCCTTGCAGTCATGGTAGAGAGTATGTAGAATCACTAAAAAAGCAACACCATTTCCGTTTTTATCCACATTTAAAAATAAATAGACCGGAAAATAAATGATTTTCAGTCTGTATTTATCTGTAAAAACGGGGAGCCTTCATTATAATCAATGTGATGTATCTGTTCTTGTCCCCCATCACCGCTCGTGTACTGAACGTGTTTCCTGTCTATACCAATGATTCTTTTCCTTGCCGATCTTACTACATGTATGTTTAGTCTCTTTTCTATGAACCGTGTCTCTATTTCTTGTATACACGTTTGGTATTTATGCTCCTCACTGCAGTTCCTTCTGGCTCTTATCTCACCAAATGGTACCCCATTAATCTGAAAGTTTGGGTGGGCACTGGTAGCATGAAGGGTTGCATTACATGATGGGGGCTTACGGTATAGCCTACTATGTATTTTTCCCCCCTTTATGTATGATTCCACATCTAGGAATTTAATTACTGTTACTGTGTTTTGACGTAAACCTTATATCAACTTAATTCGGATTAAGGTTCATTACAAATTCCTTAAGTTGTGTTTCACTGCCTGTCCATATCATTAGGCAATCATCAATATAACGGCCCCAGTACAGTTTATGCTCATTTGGCGCCATTGGGCCCCAGATATGGTCCTTCTCAAATGCACCCATAAAAAGGTTGGCGTACGAGGGGGCAAATCTGGAGTCCATGGCGGTGCCCTTCAATTGTTTGTACCATGATGCCTCAAATAAAACATTGTTTCAAAAATCATCTCTACCATAAAAATCAACATTCGGATATGTTCTAGAAGCGTCACCGGTCTCGTATTCAATATGCGATTCAGAGCATGTAACCCCATTTTATGCGAAATACTGTCATAGAGAGATACTACATCCAAGGTGATAATTCACATCCCAGGTTCCCATTGTATTTCATTCAGTAGGTTTAAAACATGTTTGGTGTCACTTATGTGTCATGGAAGTTTCTTAAAAAATGCTTGTAAAAGTAGATCCTCATATTCAGAGTCTCTCCAGTAGCCCCCAAAATACCTTATACTGCGGGTCTTCCTGGAGAAAATCTGACTCCTTATGAATATTTGGTAGTGTGCACAGACAAGAGTATCTTGGACAGTCGATCTGCAAATAGTGATATTCATCAGCAGTCAGTGAACAGTTGTCATATAAGTGTTTCAACTTAGTGTTATCTTTTTTTGTCAATTTAAAGATTGGATTACAATCTAGTTTTTTACAGCAGGAAGTATTACTGTAAGTTGTGAGTAAATAATGAAGTTTGACACATTGGAGTGCTCCATGACACAAAACATATAGAATAAATGATAAGATATATAAATGATAAATGGATAAATAAATGCAAGCATAAATAATAAATTAGTGGTTCAAGTGTGTTATCAATTTAATCCATCAATACATATAGAATATGCACACAAATAAATGTTTGCACACATACGATCCTGGGAAAATAAATAGATACATTCAAAAATGGCATCCATACTTTTTTTAAAATTTAGTTTGAATTTTTTTTATTGCATTTGTCATTAGTCATTTATACAACAGTACAAAAAACAGGTTCCAGTACAGATATCATGGGGTGACCATACACAGCTATATGAAGGATTAATCAAAATGCCTTCCATACTTATGTGCCATCATCCCTCTTCCAAGGAACAATACATTCTTCATGTCTCTTTTCTTTTGTTACAGACATGGATGGCCAGGTATTTCTTTTCGCAAGTCGATCTGCCACCAACTACGTGACACTTGAGCAAGAAGATACCTCGCTGATAGGTTTCACCGCCTGTCTACGTGCATTCACAGAGCTAACGGAGGAGTACAGCTACCTTTCTTGCAACAGCCCTACTCAAGACAACAATCTTCTAATTTATTACAGTAAATCTAAGGAAAGTCCATTGGAGTTCTACGTGGGTGGCGAGGAAACACGCTTCAGAGCTACAAGCCACTCATTGGACAGAAGCCACCACATATGTGGCACCTGGGATTCAATCACAGGGGTGGTCCAGATGTTTCTCAATGGAAAGCCACTCGTCAGGAAAGTCATGAAAAAAGGCTACACCATTCAGGGTCCTCTAAAATGTATTCTTGGCCAAGAGCAGGACTCTTTCGGTGGAAGCTTTGACCTAAACCAGTCTTTTGCGGGTGAAATTGATAATGTACACATGTGGGATTATGTTTTGACATCTGCAGAAATACACCAGGCCTTTATGAATAACAAACACTTACATGGCAATGTCATCAGCTGGAGGGACCTGTGGTATGGCATCACAGGAGATGTGCTGGTTGAGCCGGCACAACAGAGTAGTTGTGATAACCAGGCATGTTATGAAAGTCCCCCAAGATGTGACGCAAACTAGTGGCTGCAGATTATTGATATTTAGTGCCATATTTTGAGTTGCAGAAAGTGGCATCCCTGTTGACGATACTAATCTGGACTACTAGAAGTGGCCCATTATTTTCAGAACTTGTAATTCTGAAGCTCCTCACCCTGTTGCACAAGTGGTGAATTTTCTGTTGGGAAACTGCAATCATTTTGGGCAGGAACTGCAGGCAGAGCCATCAGAATCTAGAATATAGTCTTATAGCACGCTGCCTGAGGCTATACCGGTTGTTAAAGGCCCTGAGCCCGAGGTGTAGGTCTGAGCACACCAGGTCCAACTTATTAACAAGAGTTTCAAGTACCAGGACAAGCGTGTACATGGCGAGTGAGTAGGTCTAACTAGGTCTGTTAAATGTACATTTAAGTTTCAATGCGATGGGTTTGTTAGGTTTCCTGTCCTGGGATATGGTTCACCATGTTAATTTGAGGAATGGAATGCTGGATAAAAAGCTGAGGGTTCTACTTTCAAGAGGAGTGGCATTATAAAGGTTGCTTCCACACTGGGTATATCTGAAAAATTTGGAAATTCTAATACAAAATTGTTTTGTTTTGCTTTTAACTGATTCATTACTTTTGGTCATTGTTATTGAAATGTAATATGCTTTCTGTGATGTATAACCCTGAATGTATTGTTTGTATGCCATCTTGTATACCACAAACCTAGCCGAGCGCCGTTCAGAGTAAAAGGCAATGATATGATCAGGATGGGATTGTGCTGATTGTCACCAGAGATGGCGAGCTTGTCATTCATTCAAAATAAAAACTCAAATTGGTAGCCTTTGTTGCATCCTTTATTATAATGTTGTATTGATCAATGTTAGAACATGGAATTTAGGGATAGAATGTTTAGGGTCAACATAGCAGGGCATTTTGGCTCAGAAATATTCTGCCTGCCTGTTGATGTGGGCGGGTCTCTGCTTAAATGTTGTTACACCATCAATACATCTTAATACCATCCATGGAACACATTAACACCTTCAGCGTGGCGCGAATTGTCGCGCTGTGCTGAACGTTCTATTGAGCGGGCGGGGCCATGACGGAACGGTTCCGTCATAAGCACAGCCCAACCGGCGCTCATGACGGAACTGCTCCGTCATGAGCACCGAAGGGGCTAACACAAGTGCCCTGGAGGTACTTTAGGTATTTGCTCCCGCTTTCTGTGCCAGTGAGGTACTTTGGTATTACAGAAGGGCCGCAAATGCATCCCGTTCTGTAATACCGATAGCGCTGGCGCACATATAGTGCCAGCTCTATCACCAGAGGGTATTCCCTCATTTTCATGGGGGCGTGACCCAATGCAATTGAGGGAATTCCTTTGCCTCTGCGCCCGTGCCATATTAAGGATGCGGGCACAGAGGCAAAGAAGCTGTCAGGAGGCAAATTAACAGTGCGCCCCATACGACAACCCTCTGGAGGGGGAAAGGGGGCCCCATGGACCCCCAGACATCCCCTTGCTGGGGGTGCAGTCACTCACTGCACCCGCCTGCAAGGGGATCTCTCCCCTCTTAAAAGTGCCAGGGGGTCTCCGCCTGCTCTGAGAAACAAGGAGTGGCTTCAAAGCAGCCGCTCTGTTTTTCACATGAATACGCTGTCCCCAGTGCAGCGTGAGTTTGCGGCTGCCCTGGGGGCAGCGTATTCATCCTTATATGGTGCATCTTCCTTGTTTGCGCCAGGCACAACTTTTAAAAGGTGCGCCTGGTGCAAACAAGGACAATGCGCCACATGTGTACGATGGCCCCAAGTCTTGCAAGCTGAAGTTATTTTCAGGTGTAACAGGTTTATGTGCCACTAGCATTCTCTCCCTACATGTGATTTCTGGTTGTAACGCAGAAGCAGCTGGTAACGTGTCTAACTCTAGACGACCAATTGATTGCAAACAACATGCTGCAAACATCCTGCTATTCTTCCTCTTGGGAGTGGAGACATTGCTGAATCTGATCACCTTTTGGCCTAATTCTGCGGTCAGCTGTTCCAATGCCAGAGTGAATGTCCGGCAAAAAGAAGCATATGTCATGAGCTGATGTAACAAATATCCCCCCCGGTGAAGAAGGTCAAGCCAGGAAGCATGCATCCGGATACACATGGTAACTTCCAAACATATATGTTATGAAACTGTGTTCTGAGGAACTTCCAGGAAGAGAGAGCTGGATGTCGCTCGGTGTGCCGGCACTGTGGTGCAGCCACCATCAAAGCAGAACAAGGTTTTCTACTTGCCTGACACTGGGCCGCGCGAGTTAGCTTTTTGGCGTGTTGGCTGCATAATCTAAAGATTGTCGTCTGATTGAGTGGTCACAGTACCTGTAGCTTTGGGGACTGCAGTAGATGCACCTTCTAGATGTGTAAGCTAGATCCATGTTACACAGCCTTGTGGAAACTACTAATAACATTGCCTCACCCCTTAAACATTGATCAGGGCTACTGGAACATGACTGGACTGAATTAATAACAAATTAGTTATTTTGATTTCGGCAGGTGCCACACTGCAACTTTTGATTGAACCAACATACTGCTGACAACAGTGGCTACTTTATTTAAGTTTGTTTACAAATTACAATACTAACTTAGGGAGTGGAGAGACTATTTTTCGAAATGGCCCGTTGTTGATTTACGAGATAAAATCATCTGCCACAATAGGAAGATGTCCATTGGAAGTTGTTACCGTCTATGGTGTTAAATGGAGGACTTTTAAAAATGTGTGGTATCAAACACCCTCCCTCTTATCACACTGGGTGAAAGTTGGCAGTTGATCACTAGAGTGAGGCGGATTGTAAATATGAGATTTGGAGTTTATTGTGAAATTACAGAACCACATAGGGTAAATTTTTTTTTTTTTTTTTTTTTTTTTTAACCGGTGCATGGTCATGTTGGCCCCCCAGCGCCTAGAGACCCTTACGGGTGATTGTGCGCTTTACAAATGTGGACTTTACTTTACTTCCTTGTTGCAAGGTGTGCACGGCTTGGGTGTTCAAAATTTCCATTGTTTGAAAGGAAAAGAAAACCTCCACTGGGCATGAAGAGTCTGATTTTGATACTTTCCTTACATAAGCAGAGTAAAAGAGGTACAATTTTATAAGAAAACCTCTGAAGCAGCAGGTTTGTATCCTAATGTGTGTTTTATTGAAATTAGTTTATTATGTGAGGTAGATTAAGAAAGCAGAGGCCCTATAATTCCCAGCCTCATAAAATATTGATATATATGTTCTAGCTTGTACAGTAACATTTCTGGAATTGTATTGTAATCTTTCATAAGAATGCAAGGATATCAATTTTACTTTTAATGTGAAAAAAAAAAATATGCCACAAATGAAAGACTTAAGATGATTTTAAGCCTGGAAGAGCAGTAGCTAGACCCAGATTCATACATCTGGGTAATCTTTAATTCCTTCTAACAGTCTTAAAACTGTCGTAAGCATGGGAAACTGTAGTAAATTAGTGCTACAATGTTTTATTTATACTTACACTATTGTTACACAGTGTCAGTGGACATCGTGAACATGTCTTTCGACCATGGTAATTCCTTGAGAATTTGATTTCACAATTTCCTGTTTTTTTGACAGTGCTTACACCAGCAGATCTGACCACAACAAAATATTTCCCCAAAACCTAGTATTAAGAATCTTGATCCATATAAATATCTTCCTACAATAGACAGTGTGAACTTTGAATCCTGTGTTGCTTTTATTGTTGTATGGAAAGACAATACAAGAAAGTGAGAAGTATGAACCAATTATTAATGCATTCATCATAATAAAAAGAAGGAAATCTAAATATTTCATGGCAGGTCAGTGTCTCTAAAAAAATTTTGAGAGTGAGGAGGGGTCAGTCGCACTTCAGCCGTCTTGAGTGTCTTGGTGAAGACCAAAGCTTAGTTTGAGAACTTTGAACAATGCACATTTTGCTGATGGTCAGTCTGCCCCGGCATGAGACCATGAAGCGCACAGAACTCCGCGAATCATTCTCCCTGATGGTGGATGGCCATGTTGTGCTATCTTTTAACCCCCACCGTCCATTGCTACTAAAGCCACCTCTACAGGTTTATAATAAATCGACGTATGTGACCCCTAATTTGAGCGGGCAGGATCCTGCATAATTTAACAGGACACCAAGCTAACTGTGCAAGATCTGGTAGCATATCCAGAAAAATGTGAAGGATTTTATTTCCACTCCATTAAATGCCAGAATCGTATTTTATGTAGATAGCTCGGTGGGTTACTGCTTTTGTCACAGATCCTTTTGTTACTTGTAGTTTATTATGTCACAACCCTACTATAGGACAGTGAGCTATGAACTGGCAGCAAAGAGCTGCATTCAAACTGCAAGGTACAGGCTAGAATGTTTTCCACAATAATTAATTATATTAATGTTGCTAAAAATGATTTGTTTGGGTGGGAATACTTCTTATTAGTAAAGCCGACCCAACCACTGTTACGTTTTAAGTCCTGAGCTTGTGGTTCTTCAGAATAAGAACTTTTAAAACCTAATTGAAATAATCTTACAATATATACTGCCCACCAGTATGGATGACATGTGACTCCCATACCTTGTAGCCCTCATTGTCTTATGCACCGTTTCCTATACATTGATTGACACACATATGATTTATTGTTTCTGTGTAATGTGCCATCTAAACCTTAGACACTTAACACATTTCCCCATTTAGTGCATGAGCTGCAGACAGCACAGCTCGGGCATAGTGAGCAGTGGTGACCCCTCTGTTTGCGAGCAGTGCCATCTGCAGCTCTAACACTGATTGAGAAAAATACCCTATTCAATAAATGCATTTTAGAAAGTGTAATCCTATAAAACAAGCACATGCTAACACTATTGTCTGGTCATATGTATCAAATCATCCTGAGATGTGCATTAGAATGAAAGAATTATATGGGTAAACGCCCATCCATCTTAGGCCTTCTCCTTTTTTGGGCTTCTTCCTTCTGCCGCCACCACACTCCCCATCCTTTTACCCAAACCCACCCCAGCACCTCTTGTCACGTGCCTTTATTCCCGCTTCTCCTCACTCTCAACTTCCGGGTCCTGTTCAGGTGGCAGACACAGAAGACAAACTACACGAATCTCCTCTTTTTACTTTTCATGCCTCTTCTGAGTTAACTGTTTTATGTATACCAAATCAAATAGTGCTTTATTCGAGTAATTACTCATAAAAGCAAAACATACACAAAGTATAACAATATAAAATAGGATTAAATTTACACTCAAATACATTTACAAAGCACTATGGGGTCCATAAAATACATTTAGTTAAAAGGATTCTCAAAGTATTTGTTAAATAATTAAAGAGATTTGATTAATGCAATATTATAAGAACATATACAGGTTTTAAAAAAGCGATAGTGTAAATGGGTTAATATAATCAAATTTCACAAACAGAGAATAGTTAACCAACTAGCAGTCTCTGCAATAATATAAATACAGAGAATAGACAATTAACTAGCAATCCCTGTAAAAGACCAATTTCATTGTTATTCTAAAAACAGGGTAATACAGACAGAGAATAGTTAATTAACTAGCAGTCTCTGCCTCCTCGCTCATGCCCAGCCCATATATTTCGCTGTTGCTATTAATATCCATGTAAGTGGGCTTGAACATATAATTCGCAGAGCAACAGAACTACAAGTAGTCCCCAGATTCCTACACATTGCTGCCAACCAAGCCCGCCTAGGGGCACAATATGCTTTGCAGGAGAACAAAAAATGACCAAGGGTTTCCTTTCCCGTTCCACAAACGGGGCAAGTGTCACACCCACCTAAGCCCCATTTGGCTGTCAATGATCTTATGGGGAGGGCTCCAGCTCTCAATTGGAATAACAGCTTCCTGTCACTTGGTTTTGAGATAATATCCCAATACATCTCCAGAGCCGGGTATAATTTTACCTCAAGAAAACCCGCAGACATAGACCCGTTACTAGAGCTACTCAAACTCCTGCTAGCAACGTGTTCCCAAAATATATTTTTTAGGACTGACTTGGAAGGAAATGATTCACCAGCTGGATCAAGCCATAAAGGACTTAACCCAAGCTCAAACAACATTGCCTTGAGTGTATTGAGCCAACTGATTTTATGAAAGCAGTCCGCCTTTATGATATCAATAAAACCTTCGGCATAGTGAGCTAATTCTGGGGTAGTCCAGAGTCTTCGCCAATATAAAATTGGACGTAATCGGGCTAAATCCTTAATCTGGTTCCTACCAAGCTCATATCTTAAAGGCAGGAGAGGAGTGCTTTTCGGGGTACCTGTAAGTAGCCTTAAAAATTTGTTCTCCAACCCTTATAGGGAGTTCAAATTTTCAAAACCCCACATCTCTGCACCGTAGAGTGCGGACCCGATAGCCTTTGCTTCATAAACCAGCAAAGCTGGCTTGACTGGTTTGGTCATAGACTTCCTATGTTCAGAGTTAATGACGCCAGATAATTGCTTATGTCGCAAGGTTGCAATGTTAATATGCTGATTCCACCTGTTATCTGCAATAAGGATGCCCAAATATGTAAATGAATTTACCACCTCAAGAGGCCGCCCACTCATTACTATTTTGGACTTAAAGCTACGATGTGGTTTAAAAGTCATGAGTTTAGTTTTAGTGGCGTTCACCTCCAAGCCGTGTGCTCCACAAAAGTTCTCAAAAATAAACAGGGCATGCTGCAGACCACTAGGGGTGTTAGACAATATTAGAGTGTCGTCCGCAAACATAAGTATAGGGATTTTTAGCCCTGCTAGAGAAGGAGCATCAACAGAAGCTGTTATCATACGGGAGACGACACCATTTATATACAAAGTGAACAATGTTGGGGCCATTGAACACCCTTGTCGAACCCGTCTTTCTACAGGAAATTCTGCTGTGGTCATATCATAGCAACCCCATTGGATTTTAGCAAAAGACTCATGCAAGCGCATTACCAAGGTCAACAGTTCCGCAGGGACCCCAGACCCTGTAAAACTTGCCACAATTTGGCCCGTGGCACCAGGTCGAAGGCAGCCCTCAGATCGACAAAAGCCGCGTAAAGGCTGCCTCCTCCCAGCACCACAGACTTCCATTGAAGCAATTGGAATCGAAATACTTGGTCCACCGTACTTGTTGCCCTGCGAAAACCTGCTTGATAGGTGTTAGAACCGGGAGTCTCTGGTTGGCAGAGGTAAGTACCTTAGCCCAAGTAGGGACCCCTGGTTCCGGTCAGGGCGACGGAATAACCCTCTGAGATAACCCCTGCTCACCCTCTAGGTAGCATGGCGCGAGCAGTCTAGGCTAAACAGAGGCAATGTGGATAACATTTGCACTTAACACAACAATAATTCCCAATCCACCACAAACTGAGACCACACAGGTAAGTATATATAAAATATAACTTTATCTAGTTTCAGCAAGGTAAATCAAGCAGTTGCACGATAAACACTTCATTTAGAAAAATGTTGCACTTAATTCTTAATGGTTCTTGTAAATAGGCAGTTCTCAGAATCAAAACAAAAATAGTCTCTAGTCTCTCAAATCAGGAGTCTAAAACTATTGCCCCTGATCTCTATGCAATCCGCTCTCAAAAATGAGCAGTCAACCAATGTGAGCGTTGAAATCTTGCTCTTGGCTTTTAAGCGCTGCAAGCGCGCTTCCTCGCGAGGCCCGGGGACTCTCCTCTTTCCCCGGTTCCACCTCGCTCCTCTGTATGCCCTTCGGCGCCCTGCGCCCACCAGAACTCACTCTCCCCCGGGCCCGGCCGGTCCCTCCTGCTCCCCCGCCTGCTCTTGATCATCCAACGAGCGGCAGGGAGCGGGCCTGGCTCTCCAGGCTGGGACGGCAGGCCGGGGCGGAAGACACTCGGGGAAATCCCTCGGCGAGGGCAGGTCTCTTCTTCCCGGGTCCGGCGGTGATCGCACAACGCTTCCCTGGGTCCCGAGGACGGGGACCAATCCGGTCGCGGCGTCTGGGCGAGCCTCTGGTGCACCCGGGAGTCAGCCAATGGCAGAGCGGCTCCCGGGACAGTCAGGCAATGACGCTCCCCTCCTTCGGCCTATCACGGCCCACCACCATGAATGACGCTGCGCCGCACGGGCCAATCCCGTCGCGGCGTTAGTGAGGGGGCTCGGCTCCCTCCACCAATGGAAGCACGGCGGCTTCGTTCTTCGCCGCTTCAGCTCCCCAACGATCGACGATCTTGGGGGGGGGGTATTCTTGGCCCCCGGGCCGCGGCGGTGACACGGCTGGCAGTGGTTTTCAGTGCGCCTCGCACTGGGAAGGCTCACAAGTCTCCGGCAAGCCCCACACCCGCGTGTCGATGAACACGCCGACCTTGGCCACTCAGCAGGCTGGGTCAGCGCAGCGCTCTCAAGCAGATTAGAGAGCAGCCCGTGCGCTAAGCAGGCAACCAGCAAAGTTCCACGATCTCCTTGCCACACAGCAGCTTCAGGTGGGGGCACGGCAGATTCCTGCAGTCCTTGGGCAACCTTTATGTCCCTGGGTTGCAGACAGGGGGCCAGCTCTTCTCAGGCCCTTGGAGATTCAAGTTGCAGACACAGCACACAGCAAAGTCTTAGCAGTTTCAAGTAGGCAGGGTCACAGCACACAGCAAAGCCCCTTTCTTCTCCTCAGCTTCCAGGTAGCCAGTAGAACAGGTCAGCCCTTAGAGCACACAGCAAGGCAGTCTTCCTTTAATTCTCTAGCAGTCCTCCTTCCAGCCGAGGTTCCTTCTTGGTTGCAGAATTTCAGAATCTAATCTTCTGTAGTCAGGGGTCCTTTCCTTATACCCCTCAATGTCTTTGAAGTTCTTTGAAGTCTTTGTGCATGGAGGCCCTTAGTCCAGTCTAAACCAGTTCTGGGGGTTGCGGAGCACCGAGGTGTCTCTGGTTTTCTTCTTCCTGTCAGCTTCAGGGCCAGAGGTGTCAGTTGACCACCAGGAGAGAGCTAATGTGGGGGAGGTAGGCAGGCGCAGCTCAGCACTTATCAGGCATTCCTTCCTCCCTCCTCCCAGGCAGGCAGATGTGCCCTTTCATCCCCGGGATGGCTCCGACCCTCTCCTCTGGGGCTCTGCAGCCCCCCCTGTCACATCCAGACCAGGCAGGCATTCCACAAACCCAGGCACACAGAAAGGTTTAGACAAGAGAACAGCCACTTTCTAAAAGTGCTATTCTCCAACACAGGATTTAAAAACACCCTTCACTAAAAGATGTCATTAAATTCTGAGTTCAGGGATATCTTTCACTTATGTCCCATCTTGTTCCTATGGGAAGATAGGCTGGTATCACATGGGCCCAGCCTCCTCCATGTTACTCTATGGAGCAAGATAGCCTTTCAGCAGTGAGCACATAAAATGGCTGCAGCCCACTACCAGAGCATGTTACCTGCACTAGCACATGCTCTACCTTATCCATACACTGCACCCTGCCCAGGGGGTACCTAGAGCCTTCCACAGGGGTGACAGATGTGCACAGACAGGGAAGGGTTAGGCCTAGCCAGTGGGGACACTGGCCAGGCTGACATGGCAGTCACTGACTGCACACAGGCTCTGCGCTGGCAGGCCTGAGTCACCATTTTAAAGTTACTCATGTGGGTGGCGCAATCTGCGCTGCAGGCCCACTAGTAGCATTTGTCATCACCAGCCCTGGCACACACAGTGCACTTTACTAGGGACTTTGTGGTGATACAAATATGCCAATCAGGTATATTCAATCAATATCACAATTTATAGAGGGAGCACTTACACTCTGACACTGATCAGCAGTGGCAGAGTGTCCAAAGCATCTAAATCAGCAAAAACGAAATCCAGCACAGCATCAAAACACATGAGTCAGAGGCAAAAAGATGGGGGAAGAACCACGCCAAAAGGTGTCAGGTCTAACACGTGTCCCCTCCAGCTGAAAGTGGGGAGAACTACCCAACCTCTTGGGAGTCCTCATCACTAAGGCGGATGAATCTGGACAGACCGTCAGCATTGGCGTGTTCTGTACCAGGGCGGTGCTCCACCGTAAAGTCCATCCCCTGTAGGGAAATGGACCACCTCAACAATTTTGGATTCTCACCCCTCATCTGCATTAACCATCTGAGGGGCCTGTGGTCGGTCTGAACACGGAAGTGAGTCCCAAACTGGTAGGGCCTCAGCTTCTTCAGAGCCCAGACCACAGCGAAAGCTTCTCTTTCAATGGCACTCCATTTCTGTTCCCTGGGGATTAGCCTCCGGCTAATGAAAGCCACCGGTTGATCTCCTCCCTCATTATTGATCTGTGAGAGTACTGCTCCCACGCCTTCCTCTGAAGCGTCAGTTTGCACAATGAACTCACTGGAAAAGTCAGGTGCCTTAAGCACCGGTGCTGTGCACATGGCAGTTTTGAGGGTGTCAAAAGCAGTTTGACAGGCCTCCGTCCAATTCACTTTTCTGGGCTGATTCCTAGATGTCAGCTCTGTCAAAGGGGCCACAATGGTGCCATAACCTTTGACAAACCGTCTGTAATACCCGGTGAGACCTAGAAAGGCTCTCACCTCAGTCTGGGTCTTGGGGGGGGTTCCCAAGCCAGAATGGTATCAATTTTTGCCTGTAGGGGTGCCACCTTGCCGCTCCCCACCTGGTGTCCCAAGTACACCACAGATCCCTGCCCTATCTGGCATTTACTGGCCTTGATAGTGAGGCCTGCCTTCTGCAGAGCCTTCAACACTTCAGTGAGGTGTTGCAGGTGTTCCTCCCAAGTGGAGCTGAACACCGCAATGTCATCCAGGTAGGCTGCGCTGAATTGCTCCAGCCCTGCCAGTACCTGGTTGGCTAATCTCTGAAATGTGGCGGGAGCATTTTTCAACCCAAAGGGCATGACACAAAACTGGAAGTGTCCTTCTGGCGTTGAAAATGCTGACCTCTCCTTTGCCCCGTCAGTTAAGGCAATCTGCCAGTACCCTGAAGGCAAATCAAAAGTACTCAGGTACTGGGCAGCTCCCAACCGATGCACCAGCTCATCAGCTCTGGGGATGGGGTGCGCGTCAGTCTTGGTGACCGCATTGAGCCCGCGGTAGTCCACGCAGAACCGAAGTTCTGGGGTGCCACCGGGGGTAGCAGCTTTCTTAGGCACTAAGACCACTGGGCTAGCCCAGGGGCTGCTGGAGGGCTCAATGACCCCTAGCGCCAACATCTTGGAAACTTCTTCCTTAATGCTAGCTCTGACCTTGTCAGCCACCCTGTAAAACTTCTGTTTCACAGGCATGCTGTCTCCAGTGTCCACGTCGTGGACGCACCACTTGGTGACACCTGGGGTCAGGGAGAACAGTGGGGCGAACTGACCCAAGACTTGGCGACAGTCCTCCTGCTGTTCGGGAGTCAGGGTGGGGGAGAGGACCACACCATCCACTGACCCATCTTGCTCTTTGACTGCCAGGAGGTCAGGGAGAGGATTACTATCCTCCTCCCCTCCAACATCTGTAGCCATGAGCATAGTCACTTCAGTCCTTTCAAAGTGGGGTTTGAGGCGGTTCACATGTAGCACTCTCAGGGGCTGCCTGGGAGTCTTCAGGTTAACCAAATAGGTAACCTCGCTCTTGCGCTCCACCACCTCATAGGGGCCAGACCACTTGTCACGGAGCGCACAAGGCTCCACTGGCGCCATCACCCACACCTTTTGACCCGGTTGGAACTCAACCAGAGAAGTGTTCTGGTCATAACACCTCTTCATTTCCTCCTGGCTAGCCTCCAGGTTCTCTTGAGCGAGCTTCCTGAAGCGCTTAGTCTGGTTGCGAATGGCCAGCACATAGCTGAACACATCCTGAGGGGTTTTCCCACGGGATTTCTCCCACCCCTCCTTCACCAGAGCCAGAGGCCCTCTGACAGGGTGGCCATACAGCAACTCAAAGGGACTGAACCCTAAGGATTTCTGAGGCACCTCCCTGTAGGCAAACAGGCATGGCAACAAGACATCCCATTTCCGCCTCATGGGCTCCTCCAGGCCCATGATCATGCCCTTCAATGTGCGGTTGAATCTCTCAACCAAACCATTTCCTTGAGGGTGGTAAGGAGTGGTGAATTTGTATGTCACCCCACACTCACTCCACAGGGACTTCATATACTTAGAAATGAAGTTTGTCCCTCGGTCCGAAACGACCTCCCTCGGAAATCCCACCCGGGAAAAGATCCCCATCAGGGCACGGCCCACCACTGGGGCGGTGACTGTCCTGAGCGGAAGGGCTTCCGGGTACCGAGTGGCATGGTCCACCAAGACCAGGATAAACCTGTTGCCTAGGGCTGTCTTGGGATCCAGGGGCCCCACGATGTCAATGCCCACCCGCTCAAAAGGGGTGCTCGCCACGGGAAAGGGTTGGAGGGGTGCCACGCGCTTCCCTCCACTCTTGCCACTGGCCTGACAAGTCTGGCAGGACTTACAAAAGGCAGAGACGTGCGTCTTCATCTGGGGCCAGTAGAAATGGGTGACAAGCCTGTGATAGGTCTTGTCTTGCCCCAGATGTCCTGCGAGAAGCACGTCATGAGCCAGACCCAGTAGGAAGTTCCTGAAGCGCTCCGGTACCACCAGCACACGGGCTGCACCGGGCTCAGCGAACTTAGGCTCACTATAAAGTAAGTCATCCTCCCAATATATCAAATGCTCCTTGGACCCCAGGCCTGCGGCCTGGTCGGCAGCCTGCTGCCGCACACCAATGAGAGAAGGGCACTCCTTCTGAGCCTAGCAGAATTCCTCCCTGGAGGGACCACCCTCTTGCTGCCACTGGGACAGCTCAGGCAATTCCCCTAGTTCGGCCACCTGCTCCCCTGTAGGTTCCAGGGCATCCCCTTCCGGGTCTGCCTCCTCCTGGACCGTGGGAACAGTGGGGGCCGGTTTCCCGCGCCCTCTACCCCTTCCTCTCTTGGCAGGTCCCTGGGCCATTGTTCCAGGCTCCAGCTCTGTTAGACCGCCCTCTCTTGCTGTCATTGCACGGGTGGACACACAGATCCACGCAGGCAAACCCAACATCTCCAAGTGAGTCCGGTGCTCCACCTTCTTTCATGGGGAGCTCTCCAGGTCATTACCTAATAGACAATCTACAGGCAAGGCATCACTTACAACAATTTCCAAAATACCGGAGACTCCTCCCCACTCAAATGGAACTTTGGCCAACTTGCAGTAGCCCACTGAACTGTCAGCTGCCACCACCGGCCAGAGTACCTGGGGAACAATTTGCTCTTCAGACACCCACCGACACCTAACAGATGTCACGCTGGCCCCGGTGTCTCTCAGAGCCTCCACCACCTGTCCATTGATGGTCACCTTCTGCCCGTATTTCTTAGTGTTTTGGGGCAGCAAGGTTTCCTGGGCCATCTCTTGGTCTCCTAGAGAGACAAGGGTCATCAAAGCTAACCCCTCCTCCCCACTAGAAATCAAATCCCCTCCCAAAGCTACACTGGCTAACGCCGGAGCTGGAGCTGGAGCACCAGTGGGTGCAGATTTCTTCTTTGGACAGTTTGGAGCAATGTGCCCCACCTCCCTACATGCATAGCAAGTGAGGGTCTTCTTGTCCTGCGGGCCCTTATGGGGCCAGGACTTCTTAGACTTGGGGGGTTGAGACACCTTCTCTTGGGAACTACTTTGGGGCCCTTTAGAGGACTCCTTTTGATTACCCGTGTCCCCCCCACTCTTCTGCTGGGGACCCTGTCCACCTTTGGCTGGGGTACTTACCACCCCCTTGTGGACCCTGGTGCTAGTCCACCGGTCCGCCTCTTTAGCAAGCTCACTGGGATCCGTTAACTTACTATCCAAAAGATGCTGGCGCAGCTCTGGGACACACAAACTACTTAAGTGCTCCCTACTAATCAAGTGACACAACCCCACATAATCAGTAACTTTGCTGCCCTTCATCCAACCTTCCAGTGCACGCGTGTACATACTCACACACTCCACCCAAGTACTTGAATCAAGCTTCTTGAAGTTCCTAAACTTCTGGCGGTACTGTTCAGCAGTGAGCCCATACCTGAGGCACAAAGCCTCCTTCATGGCGGAGTAGGCTAAAGCATTCTTTGCGTCTAAGGGTGCCAAGACATCCCTCCCTGAGGCCTCAAAATGCTTCCACAATCCTGCTCCCCAATTCTTTTCAGGCACCTCATTCATCTTTAAGGCAAGTTCATACGCTCTGAACCACGCATAAATATCCTCACCCCTCTGATAATTCTGTACCAGATCCTTTGGTATGTATACCTTACCCGCCTATACTGGTTGTGCGCTGCCACCATTAGAACTGGACACCCTCTCTTTATATTTGAAGTCCAATTCCTTCATGCTCCTCATGAGCCAATTGGAGCTTCTTCTCCTCCAAAGCGAGAGCATGCCTTCTCTCCTGCGCCGCTCTCTCCTGCGCCTCTTTCTCAACTTCTAGGCGCAGTCTCTTCTTAGCGGCTTCCGCTCTGAGCTTCAAAAGCTCAATCTCATGGGCCCTAACTCTCTGATTCTCCTCCACCTCCTCTGGAGAAATAATCCTACTGGAGTGGGTGCTGCCGGCCCTAGACGCTGGCTTCGCCACTGGCAAATCACTAGGCAGAAAAACAATCTCCTGTGCGCCACCCTCTCCAATAGTAGCTTCTGGGTCACCATGTTTGGCCTCCCACCAGGCCCTCAGAGCTGTCCGTAGCTCTTCCTTATTTGCGCCGCCCCTTACTGGGCATTCAAGCTGTCTGCAGACTTTTCTCAGTTGCTCCTTGTTATAGGTGAGCAACTCCTGGATTTCAAATTCCACTTCCCCTTCTGCATTCACGCTTTGCGCGTTCTGAGACATGGTACTTCCTACCCTTTTTCAACTAAAAAGGTTTCACCAAAAAGAAAAAATCTTGCGCAACCTCTTCTGCTAAACTAGACTAGTGATGTACAAGAAATCACTGCAGGTCAAGTGCAATTATTAGTTCAAAATCCGCACCGCGAGCCACCAATGTTAGAACCGGGAGTCTCGGTTGGCAGAGGTAAGTACCTTAGCCCAAGTAGGGACCCCTGGTTCCGGTCAGGGCGACGGAATAACCCTCTGAGATAACCCCTGCTCACCCTCTAGGTAGCATGGCGCGAGCAGTCTAGGCTAAACAGAGGCAATGTGGATAACATTTGCATTTAACACAACAATAATTCCCAATCCACCACAAACTGAGACCACACAGGTAAGTATATATAAAATATAACTTTATCTAGTTTCAGCAAGGTAAATCAAGCAGTTGCACGATAAACACTTCATTTAGAAAAATGTTGCACTTAATTCTTAATGGTTCTTGTAAATAGGCAGTTGTCAGAATCAAAACAAAAATAGTCTCTAGTCTCTAGTCTCTCAAATCAGGAGTCTAAAACTATTGCCCCTGATCTCTATGCAATCCGCTCTCAAAAATGAGCAGTCAACCAATGTGAGCGTTGAAATCTTACTCTTGGCTTTTAAGCGCTGCAAGCGCGCTTCCTCGCGAGGCCCGGGGACTCTCCTCTTTCCCCGGTTCCACCTCGCTCCTCTGTATGCCCTTCGGCGCCCTGCGCCCACCAGAACTCACTCTCCCCCGGGCCCGGCCGGTCCCTCCTGCTCCCCCGCCTGCTCTTGATCATCCAACGAGCGGCAGGGAGCGGGCCTGGCTCTCCAGGCTGGGACGGCAGACCGGGGCGGAAGACACTCGGGGAAATCCCTCGGCGAGGGCAGGTCTCTTCTTCCCGGGTCCGGCGGTGATCGCACAACGCTTCCCTGGGTCCCGAGGACGGGGACCAATCCGGTCGCGGCGTCTGGGCGAGCCTCTGGTGCACCCGGGAGTCAGCCAATGGCAGAGCGGCTCCCGGGACAGTCAGGCAATGACGCTCCGCTCCTTCGGCCTATCACGGCCCACCACCACGAATGACGCTGCGCCGCACGGGCCAATCCCGTCGCGGCGTTAGTGAGGGGGCTCGGCTCCCTCCACCAATGGGAGCACGGCGGCTTCGTTCTTCGCCGCTTCAGCTCCCCAACGATCGACGATCTTGGGGGGGTATTCCTGGCCCCCGGGCCGCGGCGGTGACACGGCTGGCAGTGGTTTTCAGTGCGCCTCGCACTGGGAAGGCTCACAAGTCTCCGGCAAGCCCCACACCCGCGTGTCGATGAACACGCCGACCTTGGCCACTCAGCAGGCTGGGTCAGCGTGGCGCTCTCAAGCAGATTAGAGAGCAGCCCGTGCGCTAAGCAGGCAACCAGCAAAGTTCCACGATCTCCTTGCCACACAGCAGCTTCAGGTGGGGGCACGGCAGATTCCTGCAGTCCTTGGGCAACCTTTATGTCCCTGGGTTGCAGACAGGGGGCCAGCTCTTCTCAGGCCCTTGGAGATTCAAGTTGCAGACACAGCACACAGCAAAGTCTTAGCAGTTTCAAGTAGGCAGGGTCACAGCACACAGCAAGCCCCTTTCTTCTCCTCAGCTTCCAGGTAGCCAGTAGAACAGGTCAGCCCTTAGAGCACACAGCAAGGCAGTCTTCCTTTAGTTCTCTAGCCATCCTCCTTCCAGCCGAGGTTCCTTCTTGGTTGCAGAATTTCAGAATCTAATCTTCTGTAGTCAGGGGTCCTTTCCTTATACCCCTCAATGTCTTTGAAGTTCTTTGAAGTCTTTGTGCATGGAGGGCCTTAGTCCAGTCTAAACCAGTTCTGGGGGTTGCGGAGCACCGAGGTGTCTCTGGTTTTCTTCTTCCTGTCAGCTTCAGGGCCAGAGGTGTCAGTTGACCACCAGGAGAGAGCTAATGTGGGGGAGGTAGGCAGGCGCAGCTCAGCACTTATCAGGCATTCCTTCCTCCCTCCTCCCAGGCAGGCAGATGTGCCCTTTCATCCCCGGGATGGCTCCGACCCTCTCCTCTGGGGCTCTGCAGCCCCCACTGTCACATCCAGACCAGGCAGGCATTCCACAAACCCAGGCACACAGAAAGGTTTAGACAAGAGAACAGCCACTTTCTAAAAGTGCTATTCTCCAACACAGGATTTAAAAACACCCTTCACTAAAAGATGTGTCATTAAATTCTGAGTTCAGGGATATCTTTCACTTATGTCCCATCTTGTTCCTATGGGAAGATAGGCTGGTATCACATGGGCCCAGCCTCCTCCATGTTACTCTATGGAGCAAGATAGCCTTTCAGCAGTGAGCACATAAAATGGCTGCAGCCCACTACCAGAGCATGTTACCTGCACTAGCACATGCTCTACCTTATCCATACACTGCACCCTGCCCAGGGGGTACCCAGAGCCTTCCATAGGGGTGACTGATGTGCACAGACAGGGAAGGGTTAGGCCTAGCCAGTGGTGACACTGGCCAGGGGGACAGGCAGTCACTGACTGCACACAGGCTCTGCGCTGGCAGGCCTGAGTCACCATTTTAAAGCTACTCATGTGGGTGGCGCAATCTGCGCTGCAGGCCCACTAGTAGCATTTGTCATCACCAGCCCTGGCGCACACAGTGCACTTTACTAGGGACTTCGTGGTGATACAAATATGCCAATCAGGTATATTCAATCAATATCACAATTTACAGAGGGAGCACTTACACTCTGACACTGATCAGCAGTGGCAGAGTGTCCAAAGCATCTAAATCAGCAAAAACGAAATCCAGCACAGCATCAAAACACATGAGTCAGAGGCAAAAAGATGGGGGAAGAACCACGCCAAAAGGTGTCAGGTCTAACAATAGGGTGATATAATATTGTTGTCCTCTGCCCAATCCAGAAGGCTATTAACAACCACTCGACCAACTACTTTTTGTACAGTGTCGATAAGGCTTATTAGCCTGTAGTTACCCGTTTGAGCACGGTCACCCTTTTTGTACACAGGAATTATCACTGCTCCTTTCCACGAAGCCGGGACCTCAGCACCATTAGCAATGAAATTGATCAGTAAATAAATATATTTACACCACCGCTCTTTGTCATTTAAAAAGATGTCTGCAGGAACGCCATCAGAACCAGGAGCACGTCCTCTATTTGCAGCATCTAAAGCAATCATAATCTCTTTTTCAGTAAAAAGATTACCTTGAGAGAAGGACACGTTAATACTGTCTTCACCTGTAATCTGAGTATTAAGAGCATACTGTGAGCTAAAAAATTATATCCAAGCCTCCTGAGGAACGTTGTTATTGGGGGGTTCATCAACTCTCTCACTACCCCATTTAACAATATTCCAAAATGCTCTGGAGTCCTTTCTATCGCTCGCTTTCTTCAATTTGCACCAATGAAGCTCGTCCCAATCTCTTTTGGCTTTCGCTATGCACATTTTATAACTCTTTCTGGCTAGGCGAGTAGTTTCAACCACCCTCTTTTTAATGGCCTGGCCCAGTGCAAATCGTGCTGCCCTACATTCAGCGTTATACCATTTTGCCTCTTTTCTGTTTCTTAGCCCATTTCGCCTAACAGGTTTCAGAAAATGTTGTTTGATCCCAGCAAAAGGGGTATCGTGGATATTAACCACGTCCCCCAAATCAGAGTGTGAACCGCTAATTGTACCCAGAGCTGCTATAGCCTTGTCAGTTTCCCAATTAATATTCTCAATTGCCTGTTGGTTGATCACAACACTAGCCCATTTCAACCTACGCATACTATTTTCTGAAATGATCAAAGGTGGAGCTAGAATGTTCTGGCAAGATAAGCTTGTCCCAGCGGGCCACCATTTATGTTCTACACATAGGGGGTTATGATCACTCTCAGGTCTCATGGTTACCTCCATATCACAAACAGATGGCCACAACGCCAAGCTGCAGATAACATAATCAATCCTGCTTCTGAATCTCCCATTATCAAAGGTCATAGATCAGTTTTTATCCGACGTTGTACGGCCATTCAGGGCTCTTAGACCTTTTTCTAGGCACATAGCATTCAAGTCTATAATGTCCTCAGTCCACCTCGTGACTGGCTTTAAGTCTAACGCAGGTATGCCCCATTGTGAATCCTCGTCTGCTTCAAGGGAAGCCTAAAAAATGACCAAGGGCTCAAAAGTTCGGTTAAGGTCACCCGCAATTACATCATTGTTTTTCATATGGAAAAAGTATCCAGAAAATTACCCAAGGAAATTAGAACATCAGATCGTCCACCCTTTGCACTCCTAGCATATACGTTATATATATCAAGCGACCCAGTTTCACCACTAGATACCTTGATCAACTGGATGTCGTTATTACTAGTCTCTATATTTTTGATGGTAAGTTTAAGGGTCTGACGAACCCAAATTGTAAGTCCCCCCCATTGGTCTCCCTTTAATACCCTTTATTGCTGGCACCGAATAATTTAGATAGCCTAGCACAAAAACAGGTTCACAAGCCCAAGTCTCTTGGAATATACAAACGTCTTACAAGCCAACAAAGCTGAGCCATTCCCCACAGTCTAGCTTAGAGCACAACCCAGCCAGATTCCAGGAGATTAAATTCCCCACCCGGTCGAACAAACAGGTTGCACTTCAAGATTTAAGGTTGAAGGACAAGCACAGGACCCTCCTACCACTGATGTTACTGGACTTAACTGAGCTACGGTGCTTAAAGTGACGAATTGGCCAGCCTCTTTACCGTTATAGACAGGCAGCGTGCATCGGCTTTGATCTTTTATAACTGATGGCAGTAAATTACTACCACCAGGGAGTCAATCACAATCATTCAAATTGGAAAAGGCTGAGAACCTGTTCTCAAGGTTGAGTCCCCACTCAGTGGGTTTAGCAACACTCCTCCCCTTGGCTGAGACCAAGTTGCATTTTGTCCTTAATGTACTCCTATTCGGACCCTTTCCACTCCTGTAATAAAAAAAGTCTAAGGTAAGCGGTACAATGCCGTTAGATCTTTGCTGTGGTGGTAGAAGGTTGGGTAGTATATTGACCAATACTTCGGGGTCTAAAAAATGCAAAACACAATCCCCCCTAAATCTTTTTACACTACACCCAATCCACTCCACCCTCCTGGCCATAACTAGTTCCTCTGCCAGCTGTTGCTTGCCTCGGTAAGTTATCTCCATATTGTTAGTTAACCAGTGTAAAGCCTTGGACAACAATGATCAGGTAGTTTCTTCCTGACCGGGAGCCAATATAGGAACGTTAGCTAATACAAGAACTAATGGGGAAGCCTCCACTACAAGCTCAACTGAGATAAGTGATCTTATGCCCAGAGTCACATTATGCTGAGCTAAGCTGCCGCTGGCGATCGAACCGCGAGCCCTGCGCTCTGGAGTCAGCCGCTCTGGCCTCTGCACCACACATAGTTGACGAACACTTGCCCGGCACTAGCTCTGGGGTCCTCTGGACAGTATACAGTCAGGCCTGATAGGGCCTGTGAATATCAAACTGCAGGAAACCCCATATCCCAGCCCTGGTGCACCATTGTTCTCCAGGCTCCCTATCTACAAGGCCCCTTCCCTGTGTCATCTCCAGGTGATTGCAGTCACTATTAATAATTTGTTGCATAAAACAAACAATAACACACTGAGTATGGCCGTCCATAGGGAGTGCACCAGACTATAAAGTAAGATAAAAACTGCACATTCTGAAAACTTTATTAAATATTATAGCTAGGTGCACTGTTTGTGTGAACAATCTATGACAGGCAAAGAGCGAAGTGAGTGGGAACTAACAGGAACGGAACTCTTACTTTTCACAGCCGTTGTGGCAGTTCCAGTAGTTTCCTTTTTGTAGTTAATGTACATATCAGTAAGTCTAACTGTTGTACGTGCTCTCTCTTTTGAGATGATTCTTTCACTGTTGCGCCTAGGACCTGAGAGGTATTTAAATTCTACTTTATTTCAAGAAGTACTATCTCTCTCTCTCGCTCTCTTTTCCCATCTCTCACTCACTTCCCACTTTTCTCTTCACCAAGTCACATACAGCTCTAATAGTAATTTTATATGGAAAGGGACACAGAGTGTAATTTAAGGAAACATTTGAAACTTAAACCACACCTAAAAGTATGTCTATTTGTTTGGAAGTTACACCTATGTTGGTATTACACATAACATTCCTAACAGAACATCAGTAACTTTAGACCTTCCAAAGATAAAATCATAAGTATACGGTATGTGTGAGTAAACACCTCTACAAATATTTGTAACCTTAAGTGAGCAATCTCTATGCAGTGATTAAAACGAACCTATTGTTGAATGTTAAGCTGATTTGTAGTTTGTTTTTCTCACCAAGCGGCTGACATACTCATGGAAATGCACATAAATTTAAATTAAGCTCAAAATTGTGAGTGTACAGATTCCACAAAGACACATGCACACACTCAAGTAACTTATGCACTCATTTTTCACACATGTTCGACTGTACGTAAATTATTGTAAGTCATTGGTCACCTACGCGCACATATCTTACACCTTGTTTCTGATTTAAGTTTACAGTTGGGAAATTCTTTGTAATTTGCACCACTCACAAAAAAAAAAGATTACCATAACATCAGAATATCTAATTTCTACCAACATGTGGGAGTCATTTGGTGGGGGCTTTTTCACGCAAGGCCTTAATTGTTTACATGGAGATCTCGCGTGGTGCTCACAATGGAGTGTGACTTACACACCTAAATGAGAAATCTCTAGTCTTATCAAACTATGGAACCAGTTCTAGGAATTGAATAAACAGTGCACCGTCTCTGGATAAACCACCCATTTATATCTTGATTTCCACTGGATGAATCTCTAAAAAAAAAAAAAAAAGGAATGGCTTTGTTTAGTCGTTGGCGCATGGCCTCGCTGCCCTGCCAGAGTGACGGAGGTCATGAGACCTCTACCGCTCTTGATCAGGGCTACCTACTGTATTTCGATATCCCCGCCTGCCTATTGGAGATCTCATTGCTGTGGAGAGAGCCATCACCATGGCGACTCCAATCACAGCAGGGAAGTTTGAAGAGCTGGCGCCACACTTAAAGGGCCAGCTCAAGAAACGTGTTCAGAGAAAAGAAAATGCCAAAGAGGAAGTTTGTGTTTCTGAACTAAAAGCAAATGGTCCTTATGCGCAGGGAGCTTTTCCTCCTCATGTGGGTTCATTTAACATTTTCCATGTCCTTTTCCACCATGCCTTGCATGGTGCTCAACATGCAATCCATGTATGGGACCTACAGCGTGTCATGTTCTTCTAGCCATATGGCTAGCCACTGAAGCGGGGCTTCAACATTATTTAGTTCTAGGGAAGGAGCACTGAATCCTCCCTCCTAGCTGGTGTGTGGGGGGGGGGGAGTAACATAGGCAAGGATGTCCTGTGTCGGCATCCAGCCTAGTCAAGTCGCTAGTGCACCGTTAATCTGCCCAAAGAGTGTCCTTGAAATGCACAGCGGGGGGGGGGACAGAGAAGAAACAGAGTGAACGCAGTGGGATCATAATCTAAACCTATCCTCCACAATACTGATAATGACATCACTTCCAGAAGACTTGCAGATGTGTGCTGTTGTTTCAGCCAGGTGTCCAGACAAGAGGTCTGGCTCAGGGTGATATACATTGACTTTCAAATATCTGAACCTACACTGGACCACTGAGGCAGGCACTGGTTGTCTTAACTCAGTGTCACCTCAGTGGAAACTAACAGAACTTGTTTATTTACTTTCACACCCGAGGCTTCCCCAAACTTTTCCAGGACTTACATGACCTGATCTAAGTCGCTGCCTGCATCTCGTAGGCACAAGAGGACAGTGTCTGCTAATAGAGACATTGTGTACGAACAGTTCCAAATCCAGCAGCTACAACCAGAGCCCTTGATGAGGCAATATGCCTCCAGTGGTTACAAGACCAAGGCGAATAAACTGGGAGAAAGGGGTCAGCTTTGTCTTATGTCTCTATCTATGTGGCACTTATTGAAGATTGTTCTCCTTTACTGACCCGTGTTACGGTCAGCAATGCATCTAAGAACCTCCCTTCCAAATCTTCTGGCTGAGGATGAGTAAGAGGTATCCCTAATCCAAAAAGTTGAATGCATTTCCATGTCCGCTGCTGATGGCCTGAGAGTTGCTTCCAGGAGTCCTCACAAACACTAAGTTCTTCAACGCCAGGCAGACATCTTCCAACATTTTGGGAGTCTGACGCTTTTTGGTTGGCAGGATGCATCGCGTTCGTACGGGCTGCTTTATAAAAATCCTGATAATAAGGTACATTTCGTTGTTAATAGATTCTTGTCTCTCAGCCATGGTACCATCAGAGGACCTCAGCGCTGTGATGACTGTGCGGGCATTATGTGGCTGTGCCAGTCAGCTAGGAAGTGACCCGATGTGCTCCATTCGTCATGTTTTTGGTACTATGGCACTAGGAAAAACAGAGGTAATGCCAAAAAAAGTCATTGGAAAAGAGGCAAATTATCAATACCTTTCAAAAAAGCCAACGAAGTTTGAATAAGTTGCAGATGGAGTAGCATGATGATATCTGCAATGGCCAATTTGAGGTACTTCCCACCATTCACATCTGACGTCAACCTTTTGGCGGCAGAAATATTTGTATATTTTTTTGGCATTTGGCCTTTCACCCATACCTGTGTGTGAGGTAGTTACATCACCTCATCATAAACTGGTTGCCCACCAGAGCCTCTTAATGGTCACTTTTGGTAGCTAGTGACTGGCATGTTTTATTTTGTAGTAACTAATTTTAAAAACGCTGTAAATACTCTCCTGAACAAGGGTAGGCATGCACCTGAGAAGCACTGGCATTTTGATGCAGAGCAAATGTTAGTACACAATTTTTAGATGAACATTTTTTTATAAGAACGGCAACACAAAGACATAAGTTAAACTATATTGAAATATATTTAAGTGACTAAACAGTATCTGAAAACGTTAAGAATACGTTTAAAATTAATTTCATTATATTGGGAGTATGGTTGTTTCTTATACTTGGTAGGAAATCAAGTGTACAGTTAGTTAAAGTTGAAAGGCATCACCTTGGGAGTCTCTGGGGTGGGGTATCAGTAGGAAAGTGGCATCACCCCCTACCGCGAGCCCCCTACTTGCTTATGCAGGACACTGAATTACAGAGCTACTTTGGGGATGACCATGTATCTCTTAGTCTAACGTAGAGTAATATTTCCATGTACTATGGGGCAAGAAGAAGGTTGAAGCCTTACAACAATAGGGTCTGAACCATACATGATGGTTGATCTGAGCTCAAGCAGGGAAGTTAACTTAGGCCATCTTGTGTCTGGTTGTACAGGGCTGCCTGTAAGTTGGTCAGAACCTGTGTTTAATCAACCTGCAACAAAAAAACATGCTTCTAGAAAACAACTTGTCTTTTATTGCAGGTATTGTTGTTACACACATGTAGCTGCCGGTATCTTGCTTATGGCGTACAGCAATGCTGTGATCTACAGAACTGGCCTTTCCACATCATTTTTGGCAGTTTATCAGATGAGAACTGGGAAGACCAAAAACAAGAAGTCTCATCTTTCTTACCGCCATTTTTGAGTTTGTTGATTGCCAGGAAAACAATGAAAACCATAATATAACTTGATAGGCCACACTATTCACCAGTGCTCTCAAATCCAGCAGTAAACAATATTCTGCAATTTAGCTGTCACAAAGTGTGACATCCATATGGCATTAAATCCTGAATCAGGTGCAGTCAACAATTATTGATACCATCTTTGTCATTCTCTGTTAATATTCTGGGTGAGGAAAATTCTAAAAAACATACGAGTGACTTAACCACTGTCAGGAATCATTCAGTCAGCTCTCTATACAACACAGGACATTTCCGCCCCAAGAAGACATTCAGGGTTGTGGTGAAACCTAGAATGGTGAACTTCTGGGTAAATGTGAATTAGTTGGGGAATTCAAGATGGTCGCCGCTATTGCCGCGGTGACATTTCGGCGACGTTCTAGTCTCCCGCTATCTTGAAGAGCGAGAGCGCTGAGAACTGCGCACTTCAAAATAGACTGTACCGTGAGTGGCCGTAATCCAAGGCGCTCACAGGAGTTTCGAGTTTAGTGTTTCTGTGAGAATAATTCATAGTCCTGTTCCTGAATATCTTAGTCCAGAGTCGAAGTTGGGTGTAGCTGTGAGAACCAAGACTGTGAACGGTTCTCGTCTTTCGACGCGTCAGTGAAGAGAAGTCCGTCGAGAGCAGGTTGCGCTTTGACAGTTATTCTAGCAAGAGTCTGAGGAGTTTTTGTGAGAAAGACTTTCTGGACTCTTCCTGAGGAAAATTATCCTCAACTTGCAGTTCCACCCCCGCAGCGAGGACAAGTCTACGAACGTCGGAGGACAGCAAGTCTGCATCCACTGAAGGACCAAGTAAGACTTTTCCAATTGCCTGGAAGATCTTCTAGTTTTCCCCAGAGCTCCCCCATTGCGCTGCCCTATCTCTTCCCTTTCTCTCTCTCCTTCCTGGTTCCTTTTTGCGCGCATCTTCCAAAAGTTCAAGACTGTCTCCATGAACTGCATGACCAACTTCACATACTTGTGAACAGACTCCCATTTGACAGCAACGTTCTCATTGAAGAAGGTAGGCGAGAGAATACTGGGTTGAAGATCAAGGAACATTTCCTCTAATTCAGTTACTAACGGGGTGTCCTCCTTTTTTCAGTATTGTCCACTCCTTCATGGTAACCACTCGCAACCACATACAGAGAGGGGCAAGGCTCTAAAGACAACTGGTAGGATAAACTGGATTTGTGTACTATATGTCCTGGAAGTGTAGTTGGAGTTTCTGCATTGTCTTTCTCTCTTTCCTCTGTGCATTAGGAACCCACGTGCAGTCCTGACCACCAATAGAATATAGAAGGTCAAGTGGGTGCCAGTTGTCGTTGGAGTGTCTCTCTTTTCTGTCCACTTCCCCTTTCCCTGTCTCTGGTGCCGTTGCTCGCGAAGCGGCGTCACTGGGGATAGGGCATTGGGAGCCAGCATCAGTTCTGCCTCAGCGAAGAATCTGGGACCTGACAACCCCTTCCATGCTCATGACGGAACGGTTCCGTCATGAGCGTCGGTTGAGCTGTGCTCATGACGGAACCGTTCCGTCATGGTTCCATAAGCCCAATGGAACGTTCAGCACAGCGCAGGAATCTGCGACGCGCTGAAGCGGTTAAGAATCAAATGAAACAAGTAGAGAGGGACTCTCTACACTAATGTTTCAATGTAATGCCCTCCAATCTTGATATTAGTAAATATCCTATCCTGCTGTAAAAGTTACATCCCATAAAAAGAAATGTATATCTAAATTTATATATATATATATATATTATACATTTAAATATATATACATTTATATATAAAATTAAAGAAAGTTATATCCCCCCCCCCCACCCACACACAAAAAAAATTATATCCCATACAGTTCGCAACTTTCTTTTTGGCAGGACCTTTTCTCTTAACTCTGTCACCTAGAGTATCAGCCATCCTCTTCTTTTGAGAAACTGAAGTAGTCCTGTAAATGCCATCCTGCATAAAATGCCAGCCAGTCTAAATAATTGGCCCTCTGTCCCAAAAAAGCTTTGACCCAACCTACCTGCCAAGTAGACCATATGCTCTTGTGATACCTTGTTGCTGCTCATCCCAAAGATTAAGGTCATCACCCTCCCAGTACTAGAAATCTTCCTGAGGGAACATTTTTATATTTGTTAAACAATTATCGTGGCCTTAAGATCACCTTACAAAAAGAATGTGTCCTAAATTTTGTTTACAAACCTATTCCCCATAAGAGTGAAAAAAAGAATCTTGATATTTATGTCACACAATATTTAGTTATCAATATTCTCACATACAACTGAAGTATCACAATCTAGGATAGGGAAAAGAGATCTACCTGAGTGGAGCTGCGGCCTACCTCTAGTGACTCCCTTCAGAAAAACCTTACTCTTATGGGACATTGGCTACTTAGAGCCTCCAACTAGTTTCATCTGAATGCCTGTGATGGAACTGTCAACATAGTGTATGGGAGCACTCTCCTGGCCTCTATGCTTGGTCTATGCCTGGTTTTCTGAGGTTTGTTAGGGTTGCCCCTTTCTCAAACTGAAACAGTGGTCATTTGATTGTGTTCTGGGACGCTGAAAGCGCCGGAAGCTGATACACATCTGGTATTGTTTGTAAAATCCTATGCATAACCTTTAAATGGCAATTCTGCCTCTGTTTTTAAAATCATCAACAAATAGTTCACACAGCTCCCAAAAACTTTTCAGTGATATCTTTTTTGCTATCTTAATTTACATTTACAGTGGGAAAATTCAGACCTTTGATGAAATTCCCAATTTTGTAATAAACTTGACAAGGAAATACCAGAAATATCTGTAAATACTGTCCAGATGGCCAATCACTTTAAATAGGGCAGGCACAAATTATAAATATTTGGCAGTACAAGCAGCCTGTGGGAGTCTATTCTTTATTTCAGTGTGCTTCTCGGCTCCTAACCCGGTATACACTCAATTGCAGAAATCGCAACATAACCCATTCTCTAATTAGCATTTTTGCTTTTCTCATGAGAACTAAAGGACTAAGGGCCATATGTGTGAACATATTTTCCCATAGACACAGAATAGGCAAACCCTTTTGATGCATCTGGCCCTAAAATATCAAAACGCGGATAAAATGCCATGGACCAGCTTATGGAAAAGTTTTCAGTGGTGCAAAATCAGAGCAAATCCTTTTCCCTACTGCGTAATAAAGATCCGCATAGACAACATCTGACTCAGTCTTTATTATATAGATGGCAAGGTATCTTAGTGAGGTAAGCACTAGCCGCTGAAAATCCCTAGTCATTGTTCTATATGTAATACATGAAGTAAAATTAGGTTGTGTGATAGTAGCATCTGCTATTTATGGCACTTAGTAAAATTAAGGAATTAAGCTTTAGTGAAAACCAAATTGTTACAAATCACTATTTACACCTTGGCTAAAATTGAAAACATGATTTGTGTCATTTTTGCTGTTGGTTTAAACACCTTTTGTTTATCAAATATTTATCAGTGTGATACAGTTTTTAGCAAATAAATATTCTTTTCATGTATGATTTGGATTAAAAAAAGAAACTGGGCAATGGTAATTTGCAGTACGTTTGTTGGTTTTGTAATGAAAAATGGAGACAAATTATTATGCCTCAAACTCAAGTTTAACGTTCACTTATTTAAAATAAAGTAAACAAATATTTGTCTCCACCCTTATAACGTAAATGCAGCTTATATAGAGAAACTCAGGGCCAGGTTTACCTTCTGTTCCAAACCCTGGGTCCGCCCATCTGATTTAGCGATAGGTGGACATTAACTATTCCACCAATGACACCCTTATTTGCTCTGTTGACGGAATAGTTCACGATGACAAATGTTTTAGTCCTCAAAGTTTACATTTTGAAATACTTGACGAAGCTAGCAGGCTTACCTTTTATATTGTAAAAGGCATTATGCACTCTGGTAGGCTCATATAAGAAATTGCTATTTTACGATTAAAGCCTGCTTGTGTGCACATTGCCACATGGTCCAAAACAGATAACAGGCCCAGACTGCATTTATAGGGCTTGTTGTCCTCTGTGATAGTTTTTTAGGGTACATGATTTGCACTCTGGTTAGTCTCCAAGGCCCCCATGGCAGGGTTTCCAACTTATAATCGCACCTGAAATGTTATAAATCTTGTAAATATTTCTCACTTTGAATATCATTGTGCCAGCATTAAAGTGTTTTTCCTTTTCAAAGGATGCAAGGTGAAATGACAACATTACAGGAAGAGCTTCCAGTTGTGAACTCCTTGATTAGAGTAATACTCGGCTTAAGAGCCCATCACAAACAGAGCCCTAGTTCAGGTAGTGATGGGGTGTTATCGATTTCATTATGTTTAATATTTAATTGTGTGTGAATTGAAACACTTTGTTCATTTTAAAAATGAAAACACAAGAATTATTTCCTAATTTAAGACTTGTGTACTTTGTGGAGTTCTTTAACATGTACCAAACCCCTTTAATTTGTTATTTTGGCTCTATATTTTTAGGTCGACCTCTTCCAATGCGCTTGCGCATTGCAGATGGTCGATCTATAGTGGCCAAAACAGGAGCTGAACCAGGCGGCCGGATTTCGGCAAGTGCACGTGCTCGTGCACGAGCTTGCCATTTGCTCCCCAGCCGCATTTCAAAGAAGCTCTCCCCGCCTCCGCTCCCCCGCCCCCCTCTGCGCAATGCCTTCAAAGGGATCACCTCCCCACCCCATGTCGCCAGGCTTCCCTCCGACTCGCTCACTCCCCTGCTCCTTTTGGCTCCCATGCAAAGACCAGCTCAATAAAAGTCTTTACTAAAAGAAATGCTGCTTGCGGAGTGCTCTTTTAAAAGAGTTTTTTACGAAAGATGGCAACATTTGGAAAGGTCAAGCTCCAAAATCACACAAACTTTGGCATGGTGACAATATAAGTCTAAGGAATATCCCTGGACTAACTTTTGGACAACAGGTTGTATGGTACTTTCACTATGATCACATTTCATTCATACAATTACTCTTTGAAAACAGGCCAAGAACTAAAATGTAGCGTTTACACTCTTTTACTAAAATACAATCTGATCATTCTTTGTTAAAATTTCAGAAAAAACAAATATTCTGAGAGCATGTAATATAAAAACATCTCATACATTTAAATAAAATATAAAGAAACCTAATTTAACGATACATAAAAAAACACCCTAGTCTAATGGGCAAATTTCACAAAAAAAATCATTCCAATAATAACCAGCATTTACAATGCAATGGTTTCGCCTTTGGAAAAGTTAGAGCTATTGGCATTGTAAATGACAAAATTTGTATTTATGTGTTGGTTTTGAAAACAGATAAATAAATGGCATTGTCATTTACATTGCCATTAGCCTCTGCAGTCACTCTGCAGACCCTAACACTTCATAGCATTCCCTAGTCACTCTGCACTCCCTAGTCACTCTGCACTCCCTAGCCCTCCCTAGTCACTCTGCACTCCCTAGCACCCTGCACTCCCTAGCCCTCTGCACTCCCTAGTCACTCTGCACTCCCTAGCACTCCCTAGTCACTCTGCACTCCCTATTCACTCTGCACTCCCTAGCACTCTGCAGTCACTCTGCTCTCTCTAGCACTCCCTAGTCACTCTGCACTCCCTACCACTCCCTAGCACTCTGCAGTCACTCTGCACTCCCTAGCACTCTGCAGTCACTCTGCACTCCCTAGCACTCTGCAGTCACTCTGCACTCCCTAGCACTCCCTAGCACTCTGCAGTCACTCTGCACTCCCTAGCACTCTGCAGTCAATCTGCACTCCCTAGCACTCCCTAGCACTCTGCAGTCACTCTGCACTCCCTAGTCACTCTGCACTCCCTAGCACTCCCTAGTCACTCTGCACTCCCTAGCACTCCCTAGTCACTCTGCACTCCCTAGCACTCCTTAGCACTCCCTAGTCACTCTTCACTCTTCACTCACTACTCTGCGGGTGACAGTGCTCGCCATGTTGGCCGCGGAAAAGGAGTAGGGTATTGAGTGGGGGCAGGGTTAAGCTTTAAAAATATCTGCCTGGTACACCTAACACTTTAATCTGGCTATCAGCCAGTATGATTAAAAACAGGAAAAATTAGGAAGTCCCAGGGCTCTAGTAACCCCTACTTCCTCTTAGGGTCAACATATTTCTGCCACTTGTGTTCCCAAATGCTCAATCCACACTTATTCCATAATGCTGACATAACTGATGAATTTAACATACATACGTCAAGCACACGTGTGAGTCATGGGAGGTATGGGGTCCTTGTCAAACTGCTGCAGCCTTAGTATCCAGCCTCCAGCGCTGCGAGAATAGGTACACAGAACCATGATTGACAATGCTAGAGGTGACGTCGCCTTCCATACTTCCGAGGAGTCCATGGAGCACTCTGGCAGGGACGGGTGTGTGTGTGTGTGGGGTGGGGGGGAGAGGGGAATAAAAGACACCGAGATGAAGGTGACTGGTGAGGGAGATGGGTGAAGCGGTGACTTTGATTGGAGTAACAAGATGAGTCCACCTAACCCCCCCCCTTCACACACACACACACCTGCTAAATATTACACGTTATCGGGGACATACTATTCCAGTTCTGGGCTTTTGCGTAAGTGGAAGGAGCCCCGTGCATTCCGAGTAGCCCTTGTCACCTTAATAGAACCCATTGGGCTAAAGTTCCACGTAAAAACGTTTCGTAGAAGGAAAAACGGAACTGGAAATGTGTGACCTGGTGACCTTAGTCTATGCACCCCTCACCCTTCTCTGTAGGAGTGATGACCTGTGATTGGGGAGATCATGACTGCAGCGGACACAGGTCTTCAGCCCTGGTAGAGTTCCATTAGCGACCATTAACGCCCTATACCTACGGCAAAAGGCGCTTATTACCACAGACAAGGTCATGAAGAGGCCACCTCTGAGACATCAGCTCTTAAAGACTTTGATTGCCGCATGTTACCTATAGTGCTGATTGCGAGGCACACCCACATATTCTGAACGAGGACAATCGCCAGCCCCAGCCCAAATTCTGAAGCCCCGTGATGAACCACCCGCTGTTATTACATTTTCCCAGAGCTGAGCGCCCAGATGAAATGTTATTGCCAGGGAAAGTCCAATGAGGTCAGAGGGTGCTGTCCTGTGAATGTACTCAGACCTTTTCCGGCGTGCGCGAGGCAGCACGTGGCCAGGGCACTAATCGTCATTAAGGCCCAAGCTTTTGTGGCTTGAGAGGGCACGCGCTGTTGGAGCCGGTGTCTGTCCAAGAGGCCGTGGGAAGGGGCTGGGGTGCGAACGGCCGGGACAAGGAAGCACCCGACACTGCTACGTGCACTCCCTCTTAGGCAATGGCATGCACAACTGAATATTCAACATGAAACTAAAGTTACATCCTCAGAAACCTGAATTTCTCCTCCTCTCATTGAGGGGCAGGAACTTCCCGTCAAAGTCTGGTGAACTCAATAGCACCAGCAAATTAAAACTCTTGGCATCAAACTCCATAAACTAAGCCATGTTGGTTTACAGATCAAAGAGATGGCCGGGAACAGAAGATTTCATCTAAAACGTATCCATAGCCTCAAGCTTTGTCTCCCAAAACAAGATCTTAAACTGGCTGTCCAAGCCCTAGGCAGTGTTTAATTTGTAAAAATTAAATACGGTGCCCAAAGTTCTCTCCTATACCGTGTCCCTTACTGTGTTTTGAGATCCAAGTCCACACAGAGACAACACACACTGCACACACCAAACCACCCCTGCCCGCAGCTCTACTGCACACAGGATTTTCGCTATACCCGCTCATGAGTCTCTGTTAACCAATTCCTCCCACAAACCACATCATGAAACACCAGCAGCGAGAAACCCCCCCAGCCAGATGAACCATCTCCCGTTTGGACATAAAAAGCCCTCCTCCCGCCGTGCTCGCTCTCCCAGAGCGTGTGGGTTGCATTTATTTATTTAAATACACAATTACCAATCGGAGATGGGGGTTAATTGCAAGGAACTTACAAGAGCTTGCCCAGGACGCCCACTGCTGCCGCTGCACTCAGGCGGGCTCTGCTGCTCCTACCGCTTTCTCTGTGGGGTTTTTTAGCGGCTCCACGCAGCTTCTCGACGGTGCTTTGTTGTTGTTTTTGAGGCGAGGGGAGCCGCCGGTGAAGTTTTGTGCGCTCGAGGCTTCTCGCGCAGGGTCTGCTCACCAGCGGAGGAGGAGTTGGATCGCCATCTTCCTCTCACTTCCCTCTCCTGCTGCTTGCTGCTGCAGCAGATGACCTGAGAGGGATCCGTCTCACTCACACTGCGCGTCTCTCTCCTCACTCTGAATAATGAGCAACCAGAGGCCAGGCAGAGCGAGACAAGGAAGACAACCTCGCAGTCCTTCTCCTCCATCACCGAGAAAGCCAGAGCTCCAGGGAGCAAACGCGGACCATGTTTACCGCTAGTGTCGTGTGGTGTGTCCACGGACAGCGGTAGGGGGGCAGGAACGGCACACGGACAGCGGGAGGGGAGAGGGGGGTGGGAACGGCACAAAGACAGAGGGAGGGGGCCGGGAACGGACAGCGGGACATCGCGCAACCCAACCCTGAAAGCGCCATTTTGGAAGTGTGGCGAAAACAAAGCTTAAAAAAAAAAAAACACCGCCCACCGCCGCATGACGAGTGCTAAGGGGCGGGATGAGTAAAAATCACGGGAACGCCCACGAATCTGCTCGGAGAATGAGTGACGCATCTCTGTTCCAATGGCTAGCCTCCATAAATATGGAGCTAGCCAATGGGACAGAGAGGCGGAACGAAGCCCCATACTTGTAAACAAAAGTTTTTCGCTTGCGCAGAAAGTCTGCTACGTAGCCTTTCGGCGAGGAGAAACCTAAAAACGAACATAAACCCCCTGGTTTCAGATAGGTCGAATGATGTTTCTACCAATTAGTTGGATCCAATAGCCTTAGGACAATTAATATGCTGCCACCAGAGTTCCTGAATTAACATGTAACTGGTGTCCTCTAGGTTTTACTTGGATTCTCTATTTCATAGTGCGTCAACGCGTTTCGGTGTTTATGCCGTAGATGTGGTCACACCTTCCTCAGGACAAATTTAAACGGGGTCATCGATTTCCTGTTGCTGGTATCCTTCTTGATGTTTACTGTCTGTGTGGTAGAGGGCTCAGATGTCATAAATGGGTGGTCTTACCAGATGTCATCTGAGGCAACACCCAAACTCATATACAGTTCGTGGTTTAGTATCTTGAGTTTGTTCGTCTCAGTGCAGCAGTTGGCTCAGATATCATATACAGCTGTTTTTGCCGGTGTCAACTGTGGCACTCCCTCATGTGGGGGTCGTGATTTGTTGTCTCGAATCTTTTACACGGTCTGTATATTGAGTTCCTCTCTTTTGGTCATTATATCTGTTTTTGTGGTTCCCTTTATTCCTGGGTATCCAATTTCTTTTCTTTGGTGTAGGATATCTTCTAAAGAAGGGGTTTCTATCACCAACTTCAATGGTCGTATAGGCAATATTATGAATTGATCAACGGGCTTCTAGAACTATATATGTTCTGGTAGCTGGCCGCTTCCGTCCTGGCCTTGGGTCTTGCTCGATCAGTCAGCATTTGTGTATGAACACGCATTTAAGATAATGTTACACTGTCACAGTTTTCAGGAAATATGTTTTGTCTTTGAATTGCAATATAATTCCTTTCGTAGGACATCTCCTTCCCAGTCCTTCCAACGCAAGTTGCGCCTTTTTACATGAGGGAAAGGATGGTGAAGGGATACAGCTCTGATAACCTTTATCGTTCAATGCACGGCATTGCCTGTATGCTATGCTTTTGTCGGGGTGAGTGTGTTTATTGAAACTGCAGACTGCAGTTCACTTGGAGACACCTAGGCGAGGGGCTGGAAGTGACTGGGCTGGAGCTGGGAGTGTCAAGGTCTAGCTAGGCCCGTTTTCATGCAGAATTGCCTGGGCAATCGCCAAATCACACCTGTTCCTCGTACGCCTGCAAGACAAAAGAAGCCCTGCATTGCATATCTGCGGGAGGGGGGACGGGCGCCACCGAGGATGGGGCACCTTCTGAAAAGTGCTCAGGTTTGCAGCCACGGGGAAAGGGGGCTTCGACTCTCAGACGGAATAAGAGCATTTCAGCGCACTACATGCTCATTCTAAAAATAGACACTATTATTTTGTGGGAAATAATACCGAGCCCATCCATAGAAAAAATGCAAAATGTCACATTTGAAATCTGTGAAAGGTAAATAATACCATCTCTGCACCTGCATTAGCCACTGGGTATTTATGAAAAAGTTGATATTTAAGCTTTTAGCATGTGCTTTACATTTATTTACTTACAATACTTTTTTTTAAAATTTGAAATGTACGCGCCTAAACTCGTTTCTACTTTTTTATGTAAACATGCTCAAACTTTGGAACTCCCTGCCCCTTTCCCTGAGAAGTCTTGAGGAACTTTCAGCCTTCAGAAAGGCTTTGAAAACTTATCTTTTCCCTAGGATGGGTTGAGCCGTTGCTTTGCTTGGACCATGAGTCAAAAGCGCCAGGATGCCCTTGGTGGTGACAGGTGCGCTATATAAGTATACCACAATACAATACAATTCTCATTCACATTTTACATATCACTTTATAGACAAACATCACTCTGGGGCAACACTCATAGCCAACACCGCATTACTTAGGGACATCCTAACCTCACTCATGGACACCAGCACACTACTTACGGACACCCCCACGCATCAATAAGTGACATCACCGCATCACTCAGGGACACCACCACATCACTCAGGGACACCACCACATCACTCAGGGACACCACCACATCACTCAGGGACACCACCACATCACTCAGGGACACTACCACACCACTCAGGGACACCACCACACCACTCAGGGACACCACCACATCACTCAGGGACACCACCACTCATCACTCGGGGACACCACCACTCATCACTCGGGGACACCACCACTCATCACTCGGGGACACCACCACTCATCACTCGAGGACACCACCACTCATCACTCGGGGACACCACCATATCACTCAGGGACACCACCGCATCACTCAGGGACACCACCGCATCACTCAGGGACACCACAGCATCACTCAGGGACACCACCGCATCACTCAGGGACACCACCGCATCACTCAGGGACACCACCGCATCACTCGGGGACACCACCGCATCACTCAAGGACACCACCGCATCACTCAAGGACACCACCGCATCACTCAAGGACACCACCGCATCACTCAAGGACACCACCGCATCACTCAAGGACACCACCGCATCACTCAGGGACACCACCACATCACTCAGGGACACCACCGCATCACTCAGGGACACCACCACACCACTAAGGGACGCCACCACAACACTCTGGGTCACCACCACAACACTCTGGGTCACCACCACATCACTCAGGGACACCACCACATCACTCAGGGACACTGCCACAATACACTGAACATAACATTCACAAACGTTTTTTAGTAAAGTTTAAGATATTGCCATTATAAATTAAAATTACTTTTATTTAAGTATTAAATATTATTTTTGAAAAAACAATTATTTGTTATATCAATACATCTAAGTCATGTTAATACTAAACATGTTGCATTACAAATGCGATAACACTCTACCCTCTCAACACTCTTTCCCCTCTACACTATCACTACTCTCCCCATTCACTACTCTCCCCTTTCACCACTCTCCCCTTTCACCACTCTCCCCTCTCACCACTCTCCCCATACCACTCTCCCCTCTCACCACTCTCCCCATACCACCCTCCCCTCGCCCCTCGCCCCTCTCACCCCTCGCAATGCCTTTTAATATTAGAAAAGGAATTGCCATTAACAATGCCAATATCTCAAAATCTCGCTATTGGGAGACCTATTGCATTGTAAATGCTTGTTAATTGTGATGTTGATATGTCATTTCTGGCTTTCCTCTTAAACTTCAGGAGTGTCTTGTTTCAGTTGCATGTTTGAACACTATCGTTTTGGAGATGTGTGCAGATAAAACTAAACTGTTGATTCTAGAGGATGATCCTTAGACCTTAGATACAGTTTGGTAGTCACTGCCTCTTGCCCAATCTCAGCCCTGCTACTATGAACAAATGTTGGTGTTACTGCCAATGCCTATCTTAAATCTTGCCAGCATGTTAACTAGAACTCTGGAACATGTTGTTGTCGTTTGCAAAGTCTAAGGAAAATTCTTCCTAGCCTCTGAGTTGAAGGAGAGGGCGGTGATCCAGGCAGCCGTCTCATGCTGTTGACTATAGGAATGCAGTCTTGCTTGGCCTACCTAAATACCATATCTGGTGCCTTGAGATTGAGCCAAATGCAGCTGCTATGTCTGTTTCTTAATTTACTTCCATTGTCAACTCCCAGTTGGATTTCCTCTACAGGTAACCAGTGAGTTAATGGATCTTTTATCTTAAACTTTGCATAGTGCAGAAGGTACTTGCTGGCACTCAGCCTGAGTAGCTCAGCTCTCAGTTTCAGCATAACATACCCTCCCCCATGCTTCATTCCTTTTCTCATGCACTCTTCGTTGTGTCCATGCTCCATCGCACCTCAGCAGGCTGATGCTCTTTCTTGGTTCTCACTCCTCTTCCGTGTTCACCAGAATTAAACCACTCTACCCACGTGAGTGCAGGGTGGGCTGTGTGCCTGTGTTAGTGCACTGGTGCAGCACATGAAAGCCTAACCTTTTGCACTGCCAATGGTTGTTTTGTTTCCTTCTTAAGAATTATGTCCTTCCTTTCTGATCTTGGCTCTTGCTTCAGGAACAAAAGGGCTCTACTGTTTTTATAAGGAAGACCCATGTTGGCTGACCTCTAGCAGGCAAACCACAGCGGGCGTGTTAAGGAAATAACTCCTCAGTGGAACACTTTGTGTTAGTGTGTCATGGATGAAAACTGTTGTATTGTATTTTAGAGGTAAATCCCCTTACTAGCGACAGGTAGGATCTCCTACGTGCCATGATTTTCCATGGGTTCCTTCTCTCCCACTATGAGGCTTTAAGTGTCACGGCTCAAGACAGGGTCAGAGAGCTGCTCTGGTCACTCACACATGACACCAAAATGCCTCCCACAGAGACCCCGCTGCGGACAGATCCTTCTGACCAAGCGTCCCTCACAGTGCGCGTGCGCGGTGTCCCTGAACCCACTGATCAGTAATGTCCAGATAGGTGTTCAGGATGACAAGTATGCAAATAATCATTCTAAATTTCAGAAACTGTGCCTCATGCAAACTCATTGTAGATGTCTTGAAAATCTGACTCAACATTTACCTTTCAGGGGTTCAAGAGCTCAGTCCTAAATAAAACTATTACCTACAGCCATTTAAATAGCAATATAGGCTTTAAAAATCACATAAACCAGAGAACACAGTGCTTACCGGGTTCTCTTGGTTTCAGGTGGTGGGTGCTGGTACACATGTTTAGGAACATCAGACGTTGGCCAGAAGAAGAGAGAGAGAAAGTAACAAAAATGGAGAAAGAAGGATTAAGAGAAAGATATGAAAACAGTGACAAAGGGGGAAAACATGGTTGAAAAAGAACCTACAAGAGTGAAACAAAGAGAAAGGAGGTGTAGTGTGGTGGAGGAATGAGGCACGAGGTGGAATTAAGTCTAAGCCACCTTAGTTTGCAGCAAACCCATTATTCAGCAGTGGCAGCGGGAAGAAAAAATGAGTTTGATTACATTCTTGTTTTAAACAAAATAAGCACTGAGAACATAACAATTTTTGTTGGACCAATCACTTTCCACTTTTATCCCATTGACAAATTTCTTAAAGTGGGAGTTAATGTTCACAGGAGAAAACCCTTCAGAGAAGTGCAGAAATTGAATGTCATGAGAGCCTGGGCATTGATGATCCTACTGAAGAAAGGCTTTCTTATGGGATATAAACAAACAATGAGCAACATTTGGTTTATTAAACTTTTCACATGTTTGTCATTGTTGTGCTACAGTCACAGTCACAAGTAAATCCAGGAGAGCTAGATCCATGCCAGATTTTCAGGATATCCAGACAGGACGCACTTATTTAAAAAATGATGTAAGTCATATATGTATGTTTGGGATTTTCTGAGAGTTTTACACAGAGCTGACGCACCTGGACCTAAGGTGGACACCCCGGTGACAGAGAAAGTGTGCCAGTATATGGCTGTGCCAATTCATCTCGATTTTGTATCTAAGAAACGAAATTCTCTATCTACGTGACTCCTTCTTTGCATAAAGAAAAGGTTGGCATATGGGCAGCCTGCTGATGAATCCTTCCAGGGAGTCAGAAACATTTAGATTTTAGAGGAGTCCTGCGGAAGATTGTCAGATATGTCTTGTTCGCAGGTGGGGGGAGCGCAGAGCCCTGTTAGTGCTTGGGCGAAGTGGCCAATTGCCAAGATACCCCCTCATTGCAAGCTGCCCCTGGTAAAGCGTGGCCTCTCTCCAGCTTCTTCTTCGTCACCTATGCCTCTGCTTCACCTATATTTCTGTCTCAACTCTCCTATTGTTTCACCTGACCTCTTCTGCTGAACCACTTCTTCCTTCCCTTCCCTTCCCTTCCCTTCCCTTCCCTTCCCTTCCCTTCCCTTCCCTTCCCTCCCCTCCCCCTCCCCCTTCCCCTTCTCCTTCCATTCCCTTCCCCTTCCCTTCCCCTTCCCCTCCCCCTTCCCTTCCCCTTCCCTTCCCCTTCCCTTCCCCTTCCCCTTCCCTTCCCCTTCCCGTTCCCCTTCTCCTTCCCCTTCCCCTTCCCTTCCCTTCCTTCCCCCTTTCCTTCCCTTCCCCTTCTCTTCCCCTTCCCCTCCCCGTTCCATTCCCCTTCCCTTCCCCTTCCCTTCCCTTCTCCTTCCCTTCCCTTCCTTCCCCTCCCCCTTCCCTACCCTTCCCTCCCCCTCCCCTTCCTTTCCCTTCCCCTGTCCCTCCCCTTCCCCTTCCCTTCCCTTCCCTTCCCTTCCCCTCCCCTTCCCGTTCCCCTTCCCTTCCCCTTCCCGTTCCCCTTCCCTTCTCCTTCCCCTTCCCTTCCCTTCCCTTCCCTTCCTTCCCCCTTCCCTTCCCTTCCCTGCCCCTCCCCCTTCCATCCCCCTTCCATTTCCCTTCCCCTTCCCTTCTCCTTCCCCTTCCCTTCCCTCCTTCCCCCTCCCCCTTCCCCTTCCCTTCTCCTTCCCCTTCCCTTCCCATTCCTACAACCTATCTCTGAATCTCTATCACATTCCTTTGCACCCACCTTTTCTACCTCTCACGGGCTCGCCACACTCCCCCTCTCTATCACTCTGTCTGTCTATATCTACCACTGCGCCTCTCGACACCCTCTCACTGCCTCACTTTGCTCTACCTCGCCCCTCTCTGCACCTCACTACTTTGTGTTCATCGCAGCGTCCTCTCTTTATCCTCCTCCTGCTTTACATCTCTCACCAGATTTCTTTCTTTACCTCAACTATGTTTCTTACTCTCTTTAGTCCTCTCTTTACTGCACCACTTTCCTCCTTGTCTCTTTTAACCTACAGATCACTCACTACTTGTCTCCACACCAATCTTCTGCTTAACTGCTCACTTTACCTCTCGTTTCTTTTGTTCTGAATCTTTTCTCTCTACCTCACCGTTCTCAATAGCTTACTCCTTTCACGCTACTTCTATTTTAGATTATAATGATTAATACATTGTTTCCTCTAAAGTTCCTTTGTTTCTGGACAAATCTACACTCCTCCCCTTTGGCTCTAATGTCCTCACCCCTTTTCCACAAAATTGCTGTATTATGTTGCAGTATCTGTTTGTTGGAGTCCTCTAAGTTCTGCAGAGTCCGCTGCCTTTCATCCCCCCCCCCCCCCCCCCCGGTGCTTGAGTGCTAAATGCACCTCCTAATAACACCTTCATGAGTAGGGCTTTAATTGGGACTACTAACAAAGACCTCCATTCTTTATTACCTGCTTTCTGCAAGGCAGGAACCATATAGATCGGGTTAAACCAAATCAGTTTGGACTTGAATTCCATAAATTTGAGGTTCAAGACCGGCTTTCTTGAGCTTGTTCAAGTTTGATGCCTATTGTAGACAATCCAAATATGAACAGCGGGTTTTGGGTCAGCCCATTGCTTACAATTGGTGGCTTTCTTGTCACTTTCATTTGCTTGCTTCGTATTCAATGGTTTTCCTTCTTCTTCTAGTGTTTGACCATCTCCTACAATCTTTTTGATTGGATGGCTTGTATCCTTCTACTGTCAGACTCAGGGAACAATTTTTTTAGGTCGAGCCTGGGCAGCGCATGCACTGCTCTGCGAGGCATGCTGTATTCAGGTAGGGACTTCAAGCGCAGCCCACGCTCAGCCCCTATTTTTCATTTGTTTGTGTCATTGGTAACTGTAAACTGTGGCTGTTCATTGGTCAAAAGGCTTCGTAGACCCTCCTTAGTACCTCATGGTCTCATTTTGTAACCTCCTATTGTGACACCCCTTGTTACATGTGTTGTTGCTCGGTAGCCTTTAATTACAGCGTCCGGGCACTATTTTCTCAAATCGCTGTGTCCTGCCTGCTGTTGCAGGCAGGACACAAGCTCTCCTAACGTTTTTTTTTATTGCACGCATTTTCAATGCAATAGGTCTGGCATTTGCGAGAGTTTAAGCTGTTGGCATTGTAAATGACAATGCCTTTTATTTATCTGTTTTAAAAACAACACATAAATAAAAGGCATTGTCATTTACAATCCCAATAGCTCAAACTCTCATAAATGTGAGACTTATTACTTTGAAAAATGGTTGTTTCTTTTGCTTTCAGCCCTCTGTGGGAGTGCATGTGTTTTTTCACTCTTCCCTCTTGTGATGGTTTAACTCTAACATTCCTGCCCTGTGCTCCCCATGTTGCAACCCCCCTGCTTGCCTATTGCTTCCCTTGCTGTCTCCATCCTTCTTGTTTTTTTTTGTCTTTTTAAATACGATTTTTTTACTTTTTAAATGTAACCCCCCACCACGTAGGCTGCTCTCACAACCTTCTTCCCAGTTAACCTTGCTATCGTCTACTTCCCCCCACCCGTCCACCAATGCTCCTCGCCCTCACCCTGCCACACCTCTTCTACATCCGTAGTATTTCTTTTATTTCTCTATACAGGAAGTCGAGGTAGCTGCAGTATGCTGCCGGGCTTCTCCTTTTAAAAATAAACAAGGTGATGCCCATTTAACTTATGTTTTTTCTTCTTCCTTGCTCCAAAACTGGGATCCACCAACTTGGGCATCTGCGAAAAAGTCACCTTTGTCATGCTAGATGTCCAGCATGTGTGGTGATGAATGCAAAAGCATTGGCAAAGCCAATAGGAATGCATCAAAAGCCAAAAGGCCTGACCTGTTATCTTTGGCAATGCTGGTTAAATCTTGGGTTGGGGAGAGTGTAGGGGGATGCTTTTAAATCATGGAAACAATATTCTATTATTATTATTATTATTAATCGGGTTTTATAAAGCGCAAACAACCCGGAGGCCTCGTAGCGCTATGTACCGTCATACTAATGAGAAGGGAGGGAAGATTAGATGAACAGGTAAGTTTTCAGATCCTTCCGAAATTTTAAAAGGCTAGGTTCGCTGCGAAGAAGAGTGGGCAAAGAATTCCATTCCTTTGCGGCATTCCAGGAAAAGGAACGTCCACCCCATCTAGTGCGTCTGATCTTATTGACAGTAGCTAGGAAAGCAGTGCTGGAACACAGAGATCTGTGAGGAAGGTAGGGTTCCGCTAGGGAGCAGATCATAGTGGGGGCAGTCTTCCACATGGCTTTGTGCATGATACACAGGGATTTAAACAACACTCTGGCCTTAATGGGAAGCCAGTGCAGTTTCCTCAGGGCCATGGTACCTGATTGCCGTTTGTTAAGGCCTAGTAAGAGGCGGGCTGCAGCGTTTTGTGTCACCTGCAACTTCCTTATTGTGGAGGTGGGAGCCCCTAAGTATAGGGAGTTCCCGTAGTCCAAACGGGACAGAATAATGGCTTGCACCATTATTCTGCGAGCTTCGAAAGGGAGAAGTGGTAACACCTTTCTCAGCATACGCATGAGCCCAAAGCATATGGCGGACAGAGTAGTAGCTTGCTGCAGGAAGCTGAGGTTAGTGTCCAGCCAAATGCCTAGGCTCTTTATATGGGACTTAGGTTGGGGCGGGGGGCCCATACACGAGGGCCAGTCCGGTAGAGGGCTGGGAATGGCTGAGTTGCCTAGCATCAAAAGCTCCGTTTTCTCGCCATTTAATTTTAAATGCGAGATAGCCATCCACTGAGCGACCGCTACCAAACAGTTGCTTAAATTAGAAGAGGAGGAGTCCGCCTGATTCATAGATACGACTAATTGCGTATCATCAGCGTACGTCACTATGTCAAGGCCGAACGAGTGCACTATATCAGCTAAAGGCTGCATATAAATATTAAAAAGTGTCGGGCTCAAAGCAGAGCCCTGGGGCACACCTTGATCCAAGGGCCAGCATTTTGAATGGGTAGTGCCCTCGACAACCTTAAAGGAGCGATTCTCCAGGAAAGACTGGAGCCAGTGCATGGCCTTCCCAGAAATTCCCATTTTATAGAGGCGGTGAAGGAGAATGCTGGTGTTAACAGTGTCGAAGGCGGCACTAAGATCGAGCAGCATGATTGCTGTAGTGCCGCCTTGATCCATTTGTTTCCTGGCCAATTCAGTTACCGCCAAGAGAGCCGCCTCAGTTCCCAGTTTGGGACGGAAGCCGGCTTGGGAATCGTGGAGAAGATGATGATTTTCTAAAAATTGAGTGATGGACGTGTTAATATGTTTTTCTAAAAGTTTGCTGACCCATGGAAGGAGAGAAATAGGTCGGTAGTTAGCCATGTTCTCCGAATCCAGGGTGGGCTTTTTCAATAGGGCCTTAAGTTGGGCACATTTCCACGCTGTGGGCACTGAGCCTGTGGTAATAGATGCATTCAAGATATTAAGGATAACCGGTTTGATGGTGTTCTCAATTGTTATTAGCTGGCAGGGGGGGGCAGGATCCGCAGGAGATCCGGATTTAATTTTCAACATGATAACCCCAAGTGAGTTTGCATCCAACAATGGAAACTCTTCTAATTTTGGAGTGCTGGTGTTTAGTGAGGTGGTTCCTGTATCCTGACATAAGTTAGGTGGTTTAAAAGCAGAGGCAATTTTCTGTATTTTGCTATGAAAGTATTCAGCTTGACTATCACAGCGAGCCTGAGCTTTACTAGGATCAGGAGGAGTCAAAGGGGTATCAATCAGGAATTTAGCTATCCGAAAAATTTCTCTAGAAGAGTTGGAGGCGGTTATAATTTTTTCCTCGAAGTATGATGTTTTAGTACATCTAATTTCTGTTTTGTATTTTTTGATGGCTTCAAGATGAATAATTTTGTCTGTATTACTACGGGAAATCCTCCAGTTTCTTTCAAGTTTCCTACACACCCTTTTTAGTTCTTTAAGTTGGGGAGTATACCAAGGCGAATCCTTAGATTTAGTCTTTTCTTTGAGGGCTTTGATAGGTGCAATAGAGTCCAGGGCTGAGCACAGCCAGTTGATGTAGTTCTCATACTGCAATGCCGGGTCTGTCTCATTTTGTGGGGGAGCCAAGGAGAGCAAATTGGCCCATTGATCAGGGGAAATTTTGGACCAGTCTCTCCCATGTAGGATAGTACGGGGGGAGGGCTGTAGTGACATAGCTGGTGTCCACTGTATAGGTATTAAATAGTGGTCTGTCCATGTAAGGGGCAGTGGAGTCCCTACTTCCAGTCTATGGTCATTGCTAAGTATCCCATCAAGGAGATGGCCCTTTTCATGGGTGGGTTCAAAGCCCTTCTGTATGATCTGGAGAGCTGCCAGACTGTCCAGAAATGCCCTAGCCGTTGAATTATTAGGGTCGTCTAAATGGATATTTATGTCTCCTAATATCGAGAAGTAGGGTCTACTAACCACTAAGTCAGCTATCTTAGATTGAAGTGAGTCAATAAATTCTCCTATTTGGTTGGGGGGACGGTAAATAAGAGCGCCAGAAAATGAGACTGTAGGTGAAAAGTCCAAAGTAAAGAGCATACTTTCACAGTTAGAGATAGCGGCCGATGAGGTCCTACAGAGGTAGTGGTTTTTAAGAAGAATGGCTAGGCCACCTCCTCTACCTTCTGGTCTATCTTGCCTTTGCAAAGTGTATCCCATTTGTAAGATAGAAGTAATATCAGTGTCAGATGCATCTTTTAACCACGTCTCTGTCAAAAATATTACATCGGGATCATTCTCCTCTAGCAGGAGGGACATTTGCACAGCGTGTTTGGTTAATGATCGGCAATTTAAAAGAAACATTTTGTAAGTTTTAACAGGGTGCAGTTGACCTTCCTGACTAGAAAGTGTAAATTTACAGTGGGAACAGATTCCCGTAGTAGAGTTAGGATGAATAGAGTGCCGGCAGGTATCACTAATAGGCCACATAAGGTTTTTTAGTGTAGTTGAATCATACCGTATCGGTTGGCTGCCTTATGTTCCGCACTGCGCAGGGGGGGTGGCCCCTGGTCCCGTCCGGTCGCGGACGGGCGCAGACGGGCTTGCCTTCGGCGCGCCGCCGGCGCGCCCGCTGCGCCCGCCCGCTGTGCGGACGGGCGTATCTGGTGTTTATATCCACTGTAGGGGGCGGGAGGAGGGTGGGATCGTCGATCATCTAGACCGCGATCCTTCCCCTACCCAAGATGGCGCCCAAAGTTAGTTCAGCGCCCAGCGCCCGGTAATAGCGGCGCTCTATCAGCTGAGGAGGGGGGAGGAGGCCGCCCTGGGCGACGTAAGTCTCACACCAAGGTCGGGCCAACTGGATAGTTAAAATCTATCCTATTAAAATATATACAGGTTTTAAAAGCAGGTTATTCTCAATCATTAACCGCCAGTTAGCAAAATAGCAAGATTTCGAAAAGGAGCAAGAGCGCTGAAGGGCCCCCGGCTTTCGGCCTCAGGGGAGAAGGAAGTATGTTGTGAGGCTCATACAGAGAAGGCCTAGATTCATGGTACTGCACATGGGAGGCTGAGAAAAGGTTGTGTTGAAAAGCACATTGTTTTGAAAGCTGAATATTCAGAATCTTCCGGGCCAGAGAAAGATTTAGGCGCTGACGGAAGTGCTCCCTTAACCTGACAGCACAATTGAAGATAATCCATCCAATCATTGTTAGGCGGATCAGTGTTCTGTTTACTTCCTTGTTGGATGATAGTGGAATTTCCCATAAATGTCCCTTCATAGCAACACTTAGAAATTGGATTGCGTAATATATGGCCGTCTGCCTTCTGGACTTGGACAAATCGGATTGGTTGATATGTGTCACGTGCATCTCACACGGGGGCTATAAAGCACGTTGTGCTGTTGTGCAGTCCCAACTTTCAGACAGAAAGTAGGTTCTCGAAGACGTTTGCTTCGCATCTGACATGTAAGTTTTCATACATCATCAGTCTCCCCATTAATATGTCTTCTGTAGCAGTAGTATTTACATAGCGCTTCCTACTTCCTTGTGGTGTGCCAAGGAACATAAGTGAGAGGGTGGCAGGCTGCGCCGTGGGGTGGCGCTTACTAGGTAGCGTTGTACTTGCCGTGACCCTATGTGAGAAGCGTCTTGGTGTCATGCGTGAGTGACCAGAGCGGTGCTCTTGCATTGGCTTGGAAGGCAGCGCTTTCCCCATGGAGGAGGAAGTCTAAGAGATAGACAATCTCCAACCATGATTGTCCTTACTCAGCAGTTTAAATATTTGCTGCAGATCCCAGAAGTCAGATTTTTAGTATCGAAAGTGCCCCTGACCATATATAATCCACCCTTGCTCTGGATCTATTGCCCGGGGACACTTGTTTTTAGAAAGTCAGACCCTACATAACTATATAACTTAAATATGTATATTTTAAACCTCTGCCCCAAAGAAATTGCCAGCAAGGGCAAATGTTTTAGTAACTTTGTTCTAGCTTACTTGATTGAATTTTAAATATCTTACAGGTTAAGGCACATGTTATGGAGATATTTGTGTCCCAGCAATTTCCAGGGAGTATTAATAGTAAGATAACTTGGGTGGTTAATACACTTGATGGGGACATCTGGGGATGTCTAGTAACCGTTTTGGACTCATCCTAAAATACATGGGGCCTCATTTATGAGAAATGACGCGTCGCTGCGTGAAAGCAGCGATGCGTCACTTCTCAGTGCGCACTCCTTATGACATTCCTGATGCGTCATATTTAATGTATGACGCATCATGTCGCAAGGAGTTACAGATACGTCAGTATTTCTGACGTATCTGTATGGTGCAAAAGTGACGCATTGCTGGAGTGTGTCACAAAAGTGACGCAACTCCAGCAATGCGCCCTTTCACATGGGGCAAGCCCCATGTGAAAGGGCCTGCATCAGTCTTACGCCTGCTGAGAGGCAGGCGCAAGGTTTTGACGCAACGGCGTCCTAAAAGTGACCCAGTGAAATCTCATAGATTTCACTTCGTCACTTCTACGACCCTTCCTTGCGTCAATGTGCCCCCCTTGCATACATTATACCTGGCGCAGGTATAATGTGGCGCAGGGTTTTACAAAGTGACGCATCTACCTAGATGCGTCACTTTGTAAATATGGCACAACAAGGCGCATTTTTAAACCACTGGTGCGTCACAAAAAGTGACGCACCGGCAGCGTAAAAGTGACGCACAGCTTCATAAATGAGGCCCATGGTTCAAGTGGCTGCCCGAAAGGAGAAGATCTACAGTGCAGGTCAAAGATGTGTATTTTATCTAGACATCTCTGGGTTACTCATTTTGCTGCATAGATCCCCGTGTGACCTGCATGTAACAAGTTAAAATTCCAATAATATTAAGTACAGGAAACAATCAATTGAATTCAAATTTAAAGGCATAAATATAGAGCACTTCAGGGTTTAAAAAAAAAAAAAATCATTATTTTAAAAAGTAGTTGAAAATTGCTCCTTTGTTTAGTAATAAAAACGTATTAATAAGTCCTACATTAATAGTTAATAATGTAGTTAGTGAAATAAAAAATATCTGTCCTCACGGTGCATGCATATCTATTACATGTTGAACTTGGAAAACTAAAACCACCCCCTCCAAATCATGGTTTAGCTCATGCACTGGTGAACTGACAAGCTGGATGCCTTTGTTTCCCTGCTGGCATTGTCATCAAAGTGTCAAAGTTCCAGCAGGCTCTCAGCTGGGACTGGAATGAAAGGAGTGCTGCTGGCCCCTTAAGTGATGCATTTGTGTTGGGCTCAGCTGCCTGTAACTGAAAATAAGGGACCCCCCTCCCCTTAAGTCCTGCAAGTTCCTGCTCTGTACACAGCACAGTGCCAGCGTGGGTGCAGCGGGCTTTGTCAGCAAATTGCAGCAGGACATGGTCAGCGTTTTTTTTGTGTGGGAGTTTTATCAATTGCGAACTCGACCCGAGGGTATCAGAGCGCTTTACATGAGCACCAGTTGTGTTACAGACAGACACATTCATTGTTTTTAATTAGGCGCAGGGAGATTAAGTGATTTGCCCAGAATCACAGGATGTTGAGCGTCCCTGCTGAGACTCAAACCCGGTTCCCCATCTGGTCTGGATGCTGGGTCCAGTTCAATAACAGCTGCCGACCCAGGGTCAGGATGGATCACCCTGGGGGTGAGGGTGAAGAGTCAAAGTCTGATGGGAAAGGTGAAAGAGACATAGTGCTTAATTTGTGCCAGTGGTTGCAGGTGGTGGGCAGCAAAACTCATTCTTGGGGACTAGGACTTATTTTTCATCATCAAACTTTGACCCAGAGCAAGAGAGAGAAATGCAGAAAAGGGAGAAAGGAGCAGGAGAACGATTAAAAAATCTTGACAAGGGCATTCAAATGGGACAAGGTGAATTCCGTAGATATCGACGACTGCGTTCGGCACTCCATTGTCATTTGAAAGAAGGGACTGTGATACCAGAATACTCCCCCCCTGGAGGATAGACTCCTATTAGATCCCATGATTGAAAAAGCAGTGTCCCTTACTTATAAAAAACTGGTAAACAACTCCCCGAACTACATGGGCTCCCTGGGGGAGGCCTGGGAATCCGATGTGGGACTTTTGGAAGATGACGACTGGGCGGAGGCCCTTCAGAGCCCCGGAGGAATAGCCATCAGAGCGCGTTTTAGGCTTGTTCGACTCTGCATCCTTCACAGATCATATGCCTCGAGAATGGTACAGCTCCGTATTGGTGGTTGTGGATCCGAGCTGTGTGCTAGGGGGTGTGGTGAGAAAGGGTCTTTCTTCCATATACTATGGTCCTGTCCCAGGATTCAGAAGCACTGGAAGGGCCTAACCCGCATAATGGAGGCTGTGGTGGGTGAGCAGGTTCCAATGGAGTCCAGATGGCACATACTGGGCGTCACGGGAGAGATCACATGGCCACAGTGGGCCAAGCTCTGGCTCGACTTAGCAGGGGGGGGGGTCGCCAAGAGAAATATCGCCCTGGCATGGGGGGCGGTGGAGCCCCCGACAGTGGCAGCATGGTTGTGCTATATGGACTGGTGTCATAATGTGGAGCGGGTGGTCTATTAAGGTCGCGGATGCCCTCGCAAGTGGGAGAAAATATGGGGGCGTGGACACCGTATAGAGGTCTGTGAGAGGGACCGTGAGGTGGGTTGTATATGTTATCCTATGAGAGTTAAGCGGAGCACTCAATCTAGTATTGTGCTAAATTACGCAACATGTCATGTGTGCTATGTGCTAAGGAGCTATATAGCTACCGTGTCATTTGCATAAACTGTATATGTATGTCTGGGTCTGATTTGTCTCTGAAACTTGTTCTTTTGTTTAATAAAAATATATATTTTTTTAAATCATGACAAGGGAGAAAAGAGGGATAAAAACTGCTGTGCAAGGGTGAGATAAAGAGTCATGAAATGTAGGAGGACATATGAAGGAGGCATCTGACGGAATCAAATCTAGGACGCCTTGGTATCCCAAAATTAGGTAGGGTGGGCTGCAGGTTCCTAAAAAAAATCTGAGCCTCTACCCTATGTATTTATTTATTTTCCAAAATAAACAACACAGAGACAGAGTTACAGAGAGTGAGACAAAGTGAAAGTTAGCTATGATTGAGAAGGAGGTGGCAGACATAAAAAGAGGCAGAAGCAAGGACCTGAAATGAAAAAAAAAAATAGGAAGAAGAGAAAGAGTAGAACAGTGAAAGAAAGGAGATGGGAAAAAGAGGGATAAAGAGCAAAAGAGAGGGGAAGAGAGAAAACAGGTTAGACGGAGGGAAGGACAAATTAAAGAGGAGAGATAAGAGGTAAAGAGAGAGACAGTTCGTAGAACGAGATAAAAGAGGGCGAATAAAAGACAGCAGAAGTGTGAGGGAGGGAAAGTGAAAAAGTGCTTGATGCAGAGATAGCGAAACAGAAAAAGCCAGAGAGAAAATAAGAAACATGTTGTGTGAAAGAAGAAAGGACAGAGAAGGCGAGAATGAGATTCTAGATACCAGGGCCCTTATTTACTTATTTTTGGCGTAGGGGAGCGCCGCAAGGCTTCCTGCTGCGCTGCCCTATGTCAAAAGAAAAGGGCAGGAATGTGCCATATCTATGAGATACGGCACATTCCTGGCCTTCTTTTACTGTGCTGGTGCTCAAATGGCTGCCTTGCACAAACACAGGCACCCTTGAACCATGGTGCAAAGATGTCCGTGCAGTAGGGATGATTGTTTTTGTGCAGGAAGGGACCTGGACGGCATGGTGAGCAAAAAAACAATGGATTTAGGCCTAGATCTCTGTACTGGGGTGAATGTATGACATTGTTCTGCGTTCTGTCCATCAAATAATGTTTTTGCATTTGTCACCTCGAGTGGGAAGGGTATGCCCAGACGTGGGTCCCGTGCTCTTCATGCCACTAGAATCAAGCTATCCTGGCTGAAGAGGCTTGTTTCCAGTTCAGGGAGGACCTGGCTTGGCAGTTCGGGCTGGACTGTTCCCATTGGGCGCAGGGTCAAGACTGATTTGCATATGGCTGGGTTCAAACTGGAACGGCATAGGGAGCAAAAAAATGATGGGTTTAGGCCCAGATCTCAGTACTGGGGCGAATGTATGACATTGTTCTGCATTCTGTCCATCAATTGTTGTTTTTGCAAGGGACACCTTCCTGCACAAAAACTATCAATGGAGGCGATTTCCTCTTTTGGTGTGTGCTGCTGAATGCAGTACACATAGAAAGAGGTAAAAACAAGGAGGAATGATGTTCTTTCCCCTCGCTGCGCCTTCCCCATGCCTCCCCTGGGGAGGCGTAGACTTTTCACACATTCCAAGATTGACAGCATGCTGTAAATCTAGGAATGTGTCAGATGTCATGGATGTTACATGGGAACACCCACAGTAAAATGGCACACCTCCCTATCACAGTGTGAGGCAACGCAGGGACATCTGCTGCGTTGCCTCACACCATATCTATGAGGCCATTAAAAGCTGTGCAGTGTGGCTTTGCGTGGCCTCATAGATATGACTTTACAATGTGCACCGCCAGAGCGTCAATAAAAGTGACATTACGGCGGCCTGCGGCGCTTGTAAATGAGCCCCCTTGTGCTTTCCCGTCTCCATATTACAGGCCGACACACACTCTGACACCTAGATAGGATACATCTATCGGCCTCTCACTACAAAGTGTTATCACACATTTTCATTTTACATTTCCTTTTCTGTTTGGACCTTGTGACTTACTAATGGAGGGCCGATTTCATCTTCCTGCGGGTGGGTAACCAAAAACCTTTAGTCAGCAGGACTCTCCTGAACGTTACGTGGAGCTTTTCTGGGAGTGGATTTCACGTAACAGCATCATTGCTTCAGACTTGTGAAGCTGTTTACTTAAAAGTTTGATGGACATATGGCATTATGGTACATTGAGTCCTCATTTACACCACTCGTATTTACTAAAAAATGTTGGAGCGCGGTGCTTCGCCAAATTTATCAACGCCACGCTCCGCCATTTTTTAAATGAAGGGATGCGCTGTATTCACAAGAATACGGCGCACCCCTGTGTTTCCCCTAGCACTAAAAAAGTTGCCTAGTGCCAGCGCAGGCAGCCTGTCGCCATGTTGTAAGGGTGCCTGCGCTGCTGGGGCGATTCTTCATGTGCAGGCAGGGTCACCTTCCTGCACATAAACAATCAACAATGGTGATTTGGAACACATTTTGTGGCAGGGTTTAGAAAAGAAAAAAGCAAATTATGAGACGTAATACGAGACATTTTGTGATAGTATTATCTTATTATATTGTCATTTTTACACATGTTTATTCTATCTGGGCAGAGGTTTTACCTCATGTATTGGATGTATGACTGTACAACGCGTGCTTTCACAATGCGTACCGTTACCACGCAGGGTTTACAACGCAAGTAGTTACAACGACTTGCATTGGGGGGCGCTGGATAGTGAATAGTTTAATTTACTATTCCAACTCCAGTCCCCGTGGATAGTAGGGAAGGTGTTGGACAGTAAATTAAACTATTCCCTATCCTACAGCGCCCTCCAGCGCAAGTTGTTGTAACGACTTGCATTGTAAAACCTGCGTGGTAATGGTACCGCGTTGTGAAAGTTTCGTTATAAAGGATGTTTCCCCATTTACCGATCTGACACCCAAATACAGCAATAAGCACAGAAGGTGACCAGTCTACATTTGTGAAAGGCCTTCCACTGCGCAAAAAGAAGTGTTGCAGCGTTTTTAGTAATTTTTTGTTTGAGCTAAAAACAATTTATTTGTAAAATGTGCAGATAATGCAGCAGATAAAGGATTATGTAGCAACATCGGCAAATCCATAATTCTGCGCAATACTCCGCTGCCCCAAAATCTCATAGTTCTAGTGGCCCTGGAGAAAATATGGCAGTGCAACTGTTGTTCACTTGCCTCACTTTGAGAACCTGCAACGTAAATTAATATCAGTGTGGGAGCACGTGGTAATACAGCTGTCATTCACTTGCATCAGTCTGAAAATCTGCAATGCACATATACATTAGTGTGGGAGCACGTGGTAATACAGCTGTCATTCACTTGCATCAGTTTGAGAATCTGCAATGCAAATATACATAAGTGTGGGAGCACGTGGTAATACAGCTGTCATTCACTTGCATCAGTCTGAGAATCTGCAACGCAAATATACATAGGTGTGGGAGCATGTGGTAATACAGCTGTCATTCACTTGCATCAGTCTGAGAATCTGCATCGCAAATATACATAGGTGTGGGAGCACGTGGTAATATCCATTCACTTGCATCAGTCTGAGAATCTGCAATGTAAATAAATATCAGTGTGGGAGCAGGTGGTAATACAGCTGTCATTCACTTGCATCAGTCTGAAAATCTGCAATGCAAATATACATAAGCGTGGGAGCACGTGGTAATACAGATGTTATTCACTTGCATCAGTCTGAGAATCTGCAATGCAAATATACATAGGTGTGGGAGCACGTGGTAATATCCATTCACTTGCATCAGTCTGAGAATCTGCAACGCAAATATACATAGGTGTGGGAGCACGTGGTAATATCCATTCACTTGCATCAGTCTGAGAATATGCAATGCAAATATACATAAGTGTGGGAGCACGTGGTAATACAGATGTTATTCACTTGCATCAGTCTGAAAATCTGCAATGCAAATATACATAAGTGTGGGAGCACGTGGTAATACAGTTGTCATTCACTTGCATCAGTTTGAGAATCTGCAACGCAAATATACATAAGTGTGGGAGCATGTGGTAATACAGCTGTCATTCACTTGCATCAGTCTGAGAATCTGCAACGCAAATATACATAGGTGTGGGAGCATGTGGTAATACAGCTGTCATTCACTTGCATCAGTCTGAGAATCTGCAACGCAAATATACATAGGTGTGGGAGCACGTGGTTATATCCATTCACTTGCATCAGTCTGAGAATCTGCAATGCAAATATACATAGGTGTGGGAGCACGTGGTAATACAGCTGTCATTCACTTGCATCAGTCTGAGAATCGGCATAGCAAATATACATAGGTGTGGGAGCACGTGGTAATATCCATTCACTTGCATCAGTCTGAGAATCTGCAATAAAAATAAATATCAGTGTGGGAGCAGGTGGTAATACAGCTGTCATTCATGTGCATCAGTCTGAAAATCTGCAATGCAAATATACATAAGTGTGGGAGCACGTGGTAATACAGATGTTATTCATTTGCATCAGTCTGAGAATCTGCAATGCAAATATACATAGGTGTGGGAGCACATGGTAATACAGCTGTCATTCACTTGCATCAGTCTGAGAATCTGCAACGCAAATATACATAGGTGTGGGAGCACGTGGTAATACAGCTGTCATTCACTTGCATCAATCTGAGAATCGGCATCGCAAATATACATAGGTGTGGGAGCACGTGGTAATATCCATTCACTTGCATCAGTCTGAGAATATGCAATGCAAATATACATAAGTGTGGGAGCACGTGGTAATACAGATGTTATTCACTTGCATCAGTCTGAAAATCTGCAATGCAAATATACATAAGTGTGGGAGCACGTGGTAATACAGTTGTCATTCACTTGCATCAGTTTGAGAATCTGCGACACAAATATACATAAGTGTGGGAGCATGTGGTAATACAGCTGTCATTCACTTGCATCAGTCTGAGAATCTGCAACGCAAATATACATAGGTGTGGGAGCATGTGGTAATACAGCTGTCATTCACTTGCATCAGTCTGAGAATCTGCAACGCAAATATACATAGGTGTGGGAGCACGTGGTTATATCCATTCACTTGCATCAGTCTGAGAATCTGCAATGTAAATAAATATCAGTGTGGGAGCAGGTGGTAATACAGCTGTCATTCACTTGCATCAGTCTGAAAATCTGCAATGCAAATATACATAAGTGTGGGAGCACGTGGTAATACAGATGTTATTCACTTGCATCAGTCTGAGAATCTGCAATGCAAATATACATAGGTGTGGGAGCACATGGTAATACAGCTGTCCTTCACTTGCATCAGTCTGAGAATCGGCATAGCAAATATACATAGGTGTGGGAGCATGTGGAAATATCCATTCACTTGCATCAGTCTGAGAATCTGCAATGTAAATAAATATCAGTGTGGGAGCAGGTGGTAATACAGCTGTCATTCACGTGCATCAGTCTGAAAATCTGCAATGCAAATATACATAGGTGTGGGAGCACGTGGTAATATCCATTCACTTGCATCAGTCTGAGAATATGCAATGCAAATATACATAAGTGTGGGAGCACGTGGTAATACAGATGTTATTCACTTGCATCAATCTGAGAATCGGCATCGCAAATATACATAGGTGTGTGAGCACGTGGTAATATCCATTCACTTGCATCAGTCTGAGAATATGCAATGCAAATATACATAAGTGTGGGAGCACGTGGTAATACAGATGTTATTCACTTGCATCAGTCTGAAAATCTGCAATGCAAATATACATAAGTGTGGGAGCACGTGGTAATACAGTTGTCATTCACTTGCATCAGTTTGAGAATCTGCGACGCAAATATACATAAGTGTGGGAGCATGTGGTAATACAGCTGTCATTCACTTGCATCAGTCTGAGAATCTGCAACGCAAATATACATAGGTGTGGGAGCATGTGGTAATACAGCTGTCATTCACTTGCATCAGTCTGAGAATCTGCAACGCAAATATACATAGGTGTGGGAGCACGTGGTTATATCCATTCACTTGCATCAGTCTGAGAATCTGCAATGTAAATAAATATCAGTGTGGGAGCAGGTGGTAATACAGCTGTCATTCACTTGCATCAGTCTGAAAATCTGCAATGCAAATATACATAAGTGTGGGAGCACGTGGTAATGTTATGTTATGTTATGTTATGTTAATTATTATTTATTAAGCGCGCATACACCCGGAGGCTTCTTGGCGCTGGAAAGAGATAAAAAAAACATAACAAGGGTGGCTCTAACAAAAGTCTCTATTTCAGATATGCCTGTGTGAATAAGTGCGTTTTAAATGCCTTTCTGAAGGCAAGAAGGTCCTTGCACTGCCTAAGAGCTGGCGGCAGAGAATTCCACAGGGTTGCTGCTAAAAAGTGAAAGCTACTGCCTCCCTGTCGTTTCTTCTTGAAGCGAGGTACCTCCAATAGATCTTTATGGGCTGACCTCAAGCTGCGTGCAGGAACGTATCGGCCAATCAGCTGTTTGATAAAGGAAGGGCCCTTCCCTTGCAGGGCCTTAAAAATAATGCAGCCAGCTTTAAATTCGGCTCTTTGGGCCACAGGAAGCCAGTGCAAAGTCTCTAAGCCGGATTTAATCGAGACCCATTTGGGAACATTACAAATCAGTCGCGCAGCTTGATTCTGTAGGTACTGCAGTCTTCTAAGTTGGCCTATAGGTAGGCCAAGATAAAGACTGTTGGAAAAGTCAATGTGGGAGAGAACTAGGGCCATGACCACCTGGATTAAGGCAGTGTGGGTGAGGAGGTGTGCAATTTTCCTGATCTTTCTCAGTTGGAAAAACCCAGAAGAGACCACCGTACCGATCTGAGTTTTTAAGGTAAGGTCCTCACTAATGGTTATCCCCAGGCTCTTGACGGTTTTAGATTTCTTTGGGGGAAGGCCGATGTCCATGGGCCAAAAATTGGGACTCCAACTGATTTCACTTTTTCCAGGCAAAATCAGCTCGGTTTTCCCCGGGTTTAATTTAAGATGATTTAGCGACATCCAGTTCTGAATTAGGGTCATGGTTGCTTGAAAATCCTCCACCGCATTTGGAGAATTAAGTGTAAAGACTAGCTGCAAGTCATCTGCATAATTGTATACAGTGACTTTATGTTTACTTAAAGCAAAAAGGAGGGGCCGCATATACAAATTAAATAATAAGGGGGACAGGGAGGAGCCCTGAGGGACCCCACAGAAGGAATTAATTTTAGGGGCTGAAAAAGATCCTAAGCAGACAGACTGGGTACGTTCAAATAAGAATGATTTCAACCAAGCCAAGGCAGAGTCTCTAATGCCTGCCTGTTCGACACGGTTGACCAGAATGGAATAGTCAACCGTGTCGAATGCCGCAGACAGGTCCAGGAGCACCAGGGCTTGGTGAAAATTTTTGTCAGCATTGGACCTCAAGGTGTTCTGTACAGCCAATATGACTGCCTCAGTAGAATGACCAGGCCGGAATCCTGCTTGAGTAGGTTGTAAATAGCCCGATTCCTCCACAAAATTTGAAAGGCAGTTGGTAACATGGGCCTCCAACATTTTGGACAAAAAGGGCAGCAAGGATATGGGCCGATAATTCGTAAGGTCCAATGGATCAATGCCAGGTTTCTTCGTGAGGGGTATCAGTAAGGCCTGCTTGAAGCTACTAGGGACCATCCCTGAAGTAAGCGAGTTGTTAAGCAGGGACATCATACTGTTAGGAATGGCTCGACCAATTTCCTTCATAATTTGAGGGGGACAGACATCCGTAGGGGAGCCAGATTTGACTCTGGCTAATAACTCTGAGAAGACTTTCAGATCAATGAGAGGAAAAGAGTGTAAAGTTAGGGGGTTAAAAAAAATATCATCCACAGGGGCACACATAGGAAGTGTGGAGATGTGCTGTTTGATCGATAAAATCTTTTCTTTGAAGAAATCATTCAGGGAATTGCATAGTGCTTGTGTCGGAACAACTGGTGGAGAAGTTCTATCATCGTTACAAAGGTCGTTCACTATCCTGAAGATTTCCTTCGACTTATTAGTAGAATTTAAAATTTTAGATGAAAAGTAGGCGGTCTTGTGGTTAAGTAGTATTTTTTGATATGCCTTTCTTGCTAGGCAATAAGTAGCCCTAGCTAGAGGGCAATACTGAGTGCGCCAAGCCCTTTCCTGTTGCCTCACTTCCAGTTTTAATTTTTTTAGCTCAGGAGTGAACCATTTGTGTGCATCCCTACTCCTAGAGCTACAGAGGCGTGTGGGTGGAGCGTAAATATTGATCGCAGAAGAAAGCCATTCCTTAAATCGAAGGTCGGCCACCTCCACGTTAGTACTCTCTAGGGGAAGGGAAGAATTAAAAAAAATTATAAACATAGGCAAATCCATGGACGTCCATTTCCTAATAGTCCTACAGGTTTGAAGCTTAAATTGGATATTCTTATCTAGTTGAAAAGAAAAGCTTATACAGTGGTGATCAGACCAGCTGCAAGGTTTTATATCTATTGAGGAGATTGGTAGGTTCAAAGACCAAATTTGGTCAAGACTATGACCTTTCTGATGAGTCTCAGTATGAATAAATTGTGTCAAATTGAGATCATCAAGAAGTTCTTTCATCTCTGCGGCTTGGGGGTCTAGCGCTGTATTATCAAACCAGAGATTTAAGTCGCCGACCAAAAGAAGTTTAGAATGGTTGGTGACCAAAGGAGCCAGTAACTCAGCTAGGGTGGAAGGAAATGTGGCCATAGATTGCGGTGGACGGTACAATAGCACCAATGCAAGTGTTCCGTTAGGGGAATCCAATTTAGCGACTAAATTTTCTGTGTTGGGCAGAAGCAGAGATGACAGTTGTCTAAGTTGATGTTTTTTATTAACAATGATGGCTACTCCTCCCCCAGCTTTCCCTCCTGGACGAATTACAGACAGAATATAATAGTCTGCTGGTAAGGCAGCTAAAATGTCCGGCAGAGAATCCGGGGTAAGCCAGGTTTCGGACAATAGCAGCATGTCAGGTTGTAAATCCGTTAATAACAGAAAAATGTCTGTTTGATGTTTAGTCATAGAACGGGTGTTCAAGTATATACACCTGAATGTACTAGTGGTGCTAGGTGTGGTAGTAAGCATCGTATACTCAGGAGCGGAGTCAGCTGTGAGAGTGGCAGTGTTACTTATGCCTAAATGAGCGATTCGTTTAGCCGTGTTGTGAGGGATGGTAGGACACATCGATCTGGCTGGACGTAGCGCTTGTAAGTCAGCAGATGTGTATGTGTAGGTGCCAGCGAAATCCCCAGCCCCTTGTCCCGGACGCTCGCGGACGAGCGCGGACAAGCTTGACTCTAGCGCGACTCCGGCGCGCCTCCGTCGCGCCCGCTGCGCTCCCTCCAGCACATCACGTTTTATGTGAAGGAGCCTTGAGCAACTGGACCGCTGCCTCAGGTCCCTGTGCTCTCTGACTCCTCCCAATATAATACAGATGTTATTCACTTGCATCAGTCTGAGAATCTGCAATGCAAATATACATAGGTGTGGGAGCATGTGGAAATATCCATTCACTTGCATCAGTCTGAGAATCTGCAATGTAAATAAATATCAGTGTGGGAGCAGGTGGTAATACAGCTGTCATTCACGTGCATCAGTCTGAAAATCTGCAATGCAAATATACATAAGTGTGGGAGCACGTGGTAATACAGATGTTATTCACTTGCATCAGTCTGAGAATCTGCAATGCAAATATACATAGGTGTGGGAGCACATGGTAATACAGCTGTCATTCACTTGCATCAGTCTGAGAATCTGCAGCGCAAATATACATAGGTGTGGGAGCACGTGGTAATACAGCTGTCATTCACTTGCATCAATCTGAGAATCGGCATCGCAAATATACATAGGTGTGGGAGCACATGGTAATACAGCTGTCATTCACTTGCATCAGTCTGAGAATCTGCAACGCAAATATACATAGGTGTGGGAGCACGTGGTAATGCAGCTGTCATTCACTTGCATCAATCTGAGAATCGGCATCGCAAATATACATAGGTGTGGAAGCACGTGGTAATATCCATTCACTTGCATCAGTCTGAAAATCTGCAATGCAAATATACATAAGTGTGGGAGCACGTGGTAATACAGATGTTATTCACTTGCATCAGTCTGAAAATCTGCAATGCAAATATACATAAGTGTGGGAGCACGTGGTAATACAGTTGTCATTCACTTGCATCAGTTTGAGAATCTGCAACGCAAATATACATAAGTGTGGGAGCATGTGGTAATACAGCTGTCATTCACTTGCATCAGTCTGAGAATCTGCAACGCAAATATACATAGGTGTGGGAGCACGTGGTTATATCCATTCACTTGCATCAGTCTGAGAATCTGCAATGTAAATAAATATCAGTGTGGGAGCAGGTGGTAATACAGCTGTCATTCACTTGCATCAGTCTGAAAATCTACAATGCAAATATACATAAGTGCGGAAGCTTGTGGTAATGCAGCTGTCATTCACTTGCATCGGTCTGAGAATCTACAATGCAAATATACATAAGTGTGTGAGCTTGTGGTAATGCAGCTGTCATTCACTTGCATCGGTCTGAGAATCTGCAACCTAAATAAACATAAGTGTGGGAGCATGTGTTAATATCCATTTACTTGCAACAGGCTGAGAATCTGCTATGTAATTGAACAAATCCGTCCGAGAGTGTATAGTGACACAGCTCTCACTCGGTTACAGAGGGTTTTTCAGCATTGTTGCATAAGGGTCAGATCCCCCACAGATTTTCGCAATAACACTCTAATTATGTTCATGTCTGACATGTCAGATTCATTGTATTTAAATGTATTTTGAGTGGAAATCCTGGAACTTGCATGGCTAGCTCCCTCATCCATCTGGGCTTCAAAATATTGACCCACAGAAAGTGAAGTTCTAATTGGATGAATGCTTTACTTTTCAGAACCGTGGTGGAAAATGAAGCTGTGCTCTCTGCTCCTTCTCAGCCTCATGGGAGCTGTTTCCCAAGGCATAAGTAAGTATTGTTGAAGCAATGAAGGTGCAGCGGAAGAGGGTTGAGGGTGTTACTGAAGGGTGCACATCAGTTGGGGGGGGAATGCTGTGGGACTGTGCAGGTCAGTGGAGGGCAGGCAGTGAGGGTTAGTGTAGAAGGGTGTAGCACAGTGTCTGGGGGTATGATCAGTGGACTCTAGAGAGGGTGTACTGGAATGATAGGATGGGGCAGGATGGTGATGGTGTAGAGTGGAGGGGAGATAGTCCCTGTCAGTGGACAGTGGTGGAGGGGAGAGGGAGCAGGACACAGAAGGAATTCCTGAAGATGCAGACCCATGGTCAATAGAGAGGGAAACAACCTTTACATCGCGGTCATTACACCGCGATGTCATTACAACGTGGTCGATACAACGACCGCGTTGTTACCACGCAATGCCATTACTACGCACGTCATTACATCGACTTACAGTAGATGGCGCTCTAACATAAGGAATAGTATAGTTTACTATTCCAACACCTTCCCTACTGTTGCGTACGCTGGAGTTAGAATAGTAAATTATACATTCCTATTGTGCATTACAAATGTGCAATTTAACTGTCTCTTGGAGGCATTGTAAAAATCAAAGCATCAGACCGTAAAAATAATAGTAACACGTGTGGGATTTTCTGCACTCTCAGGGTCACCTTGTAATACCTGCTACTCTGAGAGCAGTGTCTTTGATGTAGGAAAAATGTACACGTATAATGAATTACCTTTAAACATGGAAGGGTTTTTTAGGGTAGTGCCTGCGAGAGCATGCGCTAGCAGAAGCGTCTCACTTGCGAGACACTGTTGTATACGTAAAAGGGCTGGGAGCCCGCCCATTGCTTACCAATGGTTGGCTTGCGCAGCACTCTTTTTTCCCCCTCGTAATTCGTCACTGAAGGGCTAGCATCATTTCTGTTCCTCTCTGTGGAGCAGGAACCAAGCACTGATTGATTCACCTTAATCTTGCCCGGCTGCTGCTCCTGACATGGTTGAGGTACTATTTTGTTCTTTTTAGCTTCTAGTGCCCTGCAAACAGAAGTGGTGTGACTGGCGAAAACTTGCCCAGCAGGACAAACAAAATTGCAAAGATTTATTTAATATAGTTAACTTTCTTTAATTTTGCCAAGCCTTTTCTCAGTTTGCACACATGTTTTCTTTTGTTTTTTGCTCTTGGGCACTGTTCTCAAAAGATGAGGGTTGCCTTTTTCTTAATATTGCAAGGCAACATTATTCCTTTCTTAAGTGATATTTTTGAAATTGTGCTTTAACACATAATTGTGCAGTACACCTCTACCCACCAACTCTAATATGCCCCACTTCATCCAAGCCAATCCATCTCACCTCATTCCATACCAATCCACCCCACTCAATCCAATCCACCCCAGACCAATCCAATCCACTCCACTACAATCCAAACCACTCACCCCAATCCAATCCACTCCAATCCACACTACTCACCCCAATACAATTAGACTCCAGTACACCACACTCAAATCCAAAACAACCCACTCTACTCCAATCTGCCTCACTCCAACCCAAAACAGTCTGCCCCTCCAATCCAAAACAATCTGCCCCACTCCAAAGCAATCTGCCTCACTGCAAAATAATCGGGTCCATTCTACTCCAGAACACTCCACCCCCTTCAATCCAAAACAATCTGCCCCAATCAAATCCAAAACAATCTGCCCAACTCCAATCTGCCCCACTCCAATCTGCTCACTCGAATCCAAAAGAATCTACCCCACTCCAACCCAAAACAATCTACCCAGCTCCAATCCAAAACAATCTGCCCTACTCCAAAGCAATCTGCTCCACTGTAAAATAATCTGGTCCATTCCACTCCAAAACAATCTGCCCCAATCCAATCCAAAACAATCTGCCCAACTCCAATCTGCCCCACTCCAATCTGCTCACTTGAATCCAAATTAATCTGCCCTACTCCAATCCAAAACAATCTGCTCAATCCATAAACAATATGCCCTACTCCAATCTGCCCCACTCTAATCCAAAACAATCTGCCCCACACCAGTCTTTCCCAATCCAAGTCAAAACAATCTGCCCCACTCCATTCCGAAACAATATGCCCTACTCCAATCCAAAACATTCTGCCTTACTCCAATCCTCCCCACTCCAATCCAAGCCAATCCGCCCCACTCCAATCCAAAACAATCCGCCCCACTCCAATCCAAAACAATCTGCCCCGTCTCAATCTGCCCAACATTAATCCAAAACAAATTGCCCGGCTCCAATCCAAAACAATCTGTCCCATTCCAATCCTACCCACTCCAATCCAATCCGCCTCACCTCTCCCCAATCCAATCCACCCCACTCCAACTCAATCCACCACACAGCAATCCAATCCAGCCAAGTCCAATCTACCCCAACTCCATTCCGGCTCCACCCAACCCCACTCAAATCCACCATACCACAATCCGATCCACCCCACCCCAATCCAGTACATCCCACCTGAATCCAATCCACCACACTCAATCCAATCCATCTCACTCCAATCCAATCCACCCACTGTAATCCAATCTACTCAACTCCTATCCACCCCACACCATGTCAATCCACTCCACTCCAATTCACCCAACTCCATACCACCCCACTCCACCCCAGTTTTGCCCATCCCATCCGAATACAATCCACCCCACTCAATCAATTTAGCCCCACTCCTACCCACCTCAATGCAACCCCCCTACTCCAATCCGCCCCACTTCATCCCAATCCAATCCAACCAACCCCAATCCACATCACCCCACTCCAACCCACTCCAGTCCAGTCCAGCCCACTCAAGTCCACTCCACTCAAGTCCACCCCAATCCACTCCACCCCACTCCATCTATTTCATCCACCCCACTCCAATCTAACCCACACATCCAATCCACTCCAATCCAACCCACACTAACCAGGTCCAATACACCCCAATCTACTCAAATCCAATCCACCCCACTCCCTCAATCCACTCTAAGGTATTCAACCTGACTCCATTCTATGCCACTCCACTCTACAACACTCTCTGCCACAGAACTTTGCTCCCCTCTACTCAACTCAATGACACTGTACGACACTCTACTTTAACAAATCCAGTCTGCGACATTCTACTCCCCCCACTCCACTCTAGGGCACTCCACACCACTAACTTTTAGCCATGCTGAGTAGCAGCCACACTGGTGTACAACGCGGCACAAACACATTGCCAAAGCCAATAGCTCTTGTATAGGCAAGACCTCCTGGCTTTGCAATTGCTTGTTTTAGTATGTAGACAAAAACAGTTCCCCAGTCCATCGGATAGGTATTTTATTGCTGTGCAGGGAACAGTTAATCTTGATTTGTAGTGCCGATCCTCGCTATATCATCTCTTTTCACTTTTCTTTCCTGCACCTTTGTCCCTTCTCCTTCATCTCATCCGACACACAATCCCACCTGCCCAAACTGAAAAACTGCCTTGATCAACAAAATATCCAATCTGACACATCCTTCACTGCTGCAAAAATTGTTTTCTCCTCAGTTTATGTCAGCTCTCTATTATTACTATTAGTTGCCTTCCATTTCTAAATTACAAACATATTTTTTAATTTTTTAGGCATGTTTGATTTTGAACACCATCATTCAGTTGGAAGACCTGTCCTTGGGCAAAATATTAGATTTGTAAATATTTCTCCAACTTGACTGATTAACCCTTTCCTTGCTCCTGTCGGCCAATGGCCGTCGTGAGCACTACCTCCGTAGTGCTGCGCATGTCCGTTGGCCTATGTGGCCCTGCCCACTTAATGGAACGCCCGCACAGCGGCGGAACTGCCGCTGCGGTTAAGGCGTTAACAGGTTGGATTTTTGTCACTGTGATTTATCAAAAGAGAGTTTATTCAGCTTGTTTTTACCTATTCTGAAAATGAGCTTTAAGGGGGTTTCAAAGTAGGGCATTTTGATCTTTCTCTACATACTGATTTCCCCCCAAACATGGAGTCTGACGTGCACAAGACAGGGCATGGATGCCATGGCTATTAGCAGATGATTCTTTTTAATGAGGACCTTTCCATGAAATCCCAGATAGGAGCACAGTCTCCTCCTGCATCTCTCAACTTCACAAGATCAAGAACATTAGGAAATACTCTACCCCTGAAGACATTTTACAGATAATAATGACACTAGTGGTGTCTCGCATTGACTATGCGAACGCTCTTTACTTAGGACTGCCAAAAGGATTGAACCAGAGGCTGCAGACAGTACAATATCAGGCAGCTAGGCTGCTCTGGCTCCAGCCTAGATACTGAAGAAGGCTTTTTTTGTAATAACTGCTTTTGATGTTTGAATCAGTATTTGGGCACACATTGAAGGTTAAACATAGAAACACGTTTTCTTAAAGAAGACACAACTTAATTACTTTGCAAGAAGAGTCACCCTCACGTTTACACTGTAAAAGGGATTGACTTGACAATGATATATGTAAGAGCCGAATTGTGCAGACATTCATCGTTTTTTTTAATGTTTGGCACTGATTCTCCTGAAGAAGGGTAGGCGACCCGAAATGCATTGGGCAGGAATTGAATATTCGTATACAATGAGGAATGAATAAATAATCATGGGAAGTTCTTAGCGTGACAACCGCAAAGGATAAATGAACAATTAAAGAAGTGTGAATAAATTAGGATACAGAAAAAGAAAATTATCAGAGTATTGTTTTACCTTTAAAGAAATTGGTGAAGTTTGTGGCGAACAAAACCTTAGAGTTTTGGAGTTAAGCGCGACCAGGGTTGGCAAGTGGGGATCCACTTACTGCACATAGCGCCAGCTAGATATTGCCACACTAAGCCTCAGACGAGAAAGCTCCACTGGCTCCCAGTTGCCCAGTGTACCATCTTTAAAACTGGCTGTATTATTTTTAAGTCCCTTTATGGAAAAAGTCCAACTTTTGTGCCCTCCAGAGTTCAAAGCTACATTCCCAAACACAATCTAGGATCAGGCTACTATAATCTGGTAGCTGTTCCTAAGCTTACAAAGAAGAGATTGGGTGGTCCCAGATTTTCTACGATTGCCCCGCGTCTCATTTACTTCTGACATACAATGGTTTACTCCAGATTTAGGACACTCCTAAAAATCTGGCCTTTTAAAGAAGTTTATGGCTCTGCTCTCAACTTAGATGGTCCCTCTTTTTACTCAGTGCCATGAAACCTTTTTGGTGTACGCGCTTTATGAATGATGTGTAACATACCATAACATAACATAACATAACATAACATAAGTGTCTAATTGTTGGAAAAATACACAAGAAATGTGGTTAATGTTGAAAATAAGAGATACGTTCAACATAGAGAACGCTGCACGAGCCTTCCTCTCGGCTCCATCAATTTCTGGTTTGCTACTGATCTTGCCTTTTTCTCTACTGGTTGATATTCATTGTGTACCTACTTTTCCTTCCCTCTCATCTGATGATTTGGCTTGGGTCAAAAATAAGGTGAATATTTAAAAAAGGTCCATAATTTACAGTGTTGCCCTTAATATTTCTTCTCTTGACTTGACATGTGAGACAAGTTCAAAAGCGTTCTGCTTTTCAAAGACAACTGAGTTTTTTTAATCTACAGTTGACTTACAGTTTGGTACATCAACTGCATTTGGTTGTGCAACTCTTTCCCAAAATGTTACAAAGTTCAGGTGTGGGTGTAAGGATTCATTTATTCTTCCTGTTTCTTTTCTTTTGTTACAGACATGGATGGCGAGGTATTTCTTTTCGCAAATCGATCTGCCACCAACTACGTGACACTTGAGCAAGAAGTGACCTCGCTGATAGGTTTCACCGCCTGTCTACGTGCATTCACAGAGCTAACAGAGGATTACAGCTACCTTTCTTGCAACAGTCCTACTCAAGACAACAATCTTCTACTTTTTCATAAAACTTCGAAGGCAAATCCATTTTCGGTCTACGTGGGTGGCGCAGAAACGCCCTTTAGAGCTACGAGCCCCGCATTGGACAGAAGTCACCACATATGTGGCACCTGGGATTCATTCACAGGGGTTGTCCAGATGTTTCTCAATGGAAAGCCACTCACCAGGAAAGTCATGAAAAAAGGCTACACCATTCAGGGTCCACTGAAATGTATTCTTGGCCAAGAGCAGGACTCGTTCGGAGGAGGCTTTGACGTAAACCAGTCTTTTGCGGGTGAAATTGATAATGTACATGTGTGGGATTATGTTTTGTCACCCGCAGATATACACCAGGCCTTTATGAATAACAAGCACCTACATGGCAATGTTATCAGCTGGAGGGACCTGAGGTATGACATCACAGGAGATGTGCTGGTGGAGCCGGTGCAACAGAGTAGTTGTGATAACCAGGCATGTTATCAAAGTTCCCCAAGATGTGATGCAAACTAGAGGTTTGGTTAGGTTGCAGCTCATTTGTGTCGACATTGGACCTCATTAGTTATTGCACAAAGGGGCATCCCTGTTGCGGATACTACTCTGAGCAAATAGATGTGGTCCAGTATTTCCAGACCTAGTAATCACAAAGCACACAATTCAGCGGCAAATTTGCCCTGGGAAACCATGATCACTCTTGGCAAGGGCTGCAAGCAGAGGCACTAGAATCTAGAATAAAATTTACAATTCCCTGTCCTATTCAAAAAGCAATGGAAAAAGACCAAGGGTATCAGCAAAGTGTTGCACTCCCCCTGAACATAAACGATGTTGACATAAGTGCATCAGTGGCGTCAAAAACAAAAACATACCTTCCAGAAACTACAAACAACAACAGGTTAAAAAGTTTAGAATAACGTTGAAGGAATTTTTTTATTATATAATAACTTTAAAGCATTTATTTAAGGCCTTTTTGTTTTCTTATGAAAATGTAATAGCAAAGATTCAATTTGTGATTCCAGCGGGAGGTCCTTTCATGTTCTGGCTGAAACCACTGAGAAGGCCCTCTCTGCAAAGGAGGTTGTTCCGTTTTTGCCAGTTTTTAACAGCATTAGCTTAGTCATTAAAGGGGTATGCATGACTTTGTGAAGTTGGAACTTTGAGAGTAAACTTTGTAGAATTCCTTAGAGACCTAAATATTACTCTAAATGGAGCAAAAACAGAACTGGAGAGATATGTTCTTTCATTTTGGGTCAATTATCAATCAGGCAATTGTATTTTCAACTATTAGAAGACTTCTTAGTATTGTTCCAGCAAGTCCAGATACATTTATATTCCCTTAGTCCAGTCTGAAATACACCAGGGCATTTTCTACTGGAATGTTAGGATCCTGTAAAACGAAAGGCAAAGTTTTCAAGCACATAAATTTGGGAAAAGATGGTGCTCAATACTTTTCCCCCCTTGGACTCTAAGGATAGATCAACATTGATTGTATATATTGAGGTTCTTAAATGGTGAAGAAGGTGCGGTGAAGAGTCCCAAACTTTCTGGCTATGAGAATGGATTCAATTTTTCAAAATTAACAAATAACTAAGCTTTCGATGAGTTTAACTTAAAAAAGGACCATTGACGATTATATCAATGATCCCAAAGCTTTGGTTCATAAGATGTGATCTGCAGGTGTTGGCAACACCCCTTTGTTAGTTGCATTGAATTTGAAAATTGTTTATATTCTGCATTCATATCGCAGTACTCTCCTGGGGTATATAGAATGTTGGCCATGGGTGATTAGCTATTGAAAAGAAGGTGTGGCAGCACCCGATCCCGAGTGACACCGCAGGTGATCTTCTTGGACTCAGACTCAAATGGATGCAGAATGATTGCATGAACGACCTCACAAGAAGCTTATTAGTTTCAGATGGTCGGAGAAAATTATCACATCTTTAATAGCTTTCCGTGCCACATTGGGTGGTAAGAAATTGGGGACCCAAAGATCCCCTCATATGGGGATTAAGTTCAAATTAATTGACTTTTATTTTCTCGAAGCAGCATCTCAAAAGGAACTTTTTAGGGTTTTTCGAAGATTTTCCCTCTAAAACGTATTTTACTAAAAGCACACCAACCGGAAAATTGGGCATTTTAAATCTTTGATGCTAACTTCATATAACTAAGACCAATATACAAATATATTGTGTTTGCCACTCTTTGTATGAGCGCCTCACTTTTCAAATGTAGGCCACTTTCAGAGTTTGGAGGAAAATAAAAATCCCCAAATTTTAGTAGGAAACTTTAGATGTGGAGTAGAATCCGCCAGCTGAATTTCCTTCACAATACCATCCCTGTTATAAAGCAAATTCTGCCAGTACATTTTGCTCCTTGTTAAGACTTTATTCCAGAAAAGCGAGGATTTTCAGTTCACTTCAAACTCTAAATGCTCTTTGCATTTTAAGCCATGATTGGTAGAGTAACTCTGTTCAGATGAAAGTCCTGGAGGTCTGCGACTGTAGATCTGAAGTGGGTTTACCGAGTCTAAGATAAAATTAGAACATGGCCAAAGAGCCCTGTCCCCACTGCCTCTGGAAACCAGTAGAAGTAACAGTGGATGCTATACTCATTTTACTGTGTGCGCTGAAATTGCATATTCCAAAATGCCGCCTCTCTCTTCATCTCGCCAAAGAGAATCCATGAGTCCCTAGCGCTCTATTGTATATCTGCTCCAATCACTATTCACTCAACTGAACATGCAGGTCTGTGCAGTCCTTCATTGCATCCCACTATATATGGTAATAAATCACTTGAACTTTGCAGTGTGTCTCTGTGAATTGAGTTTGTTGGTGTCCAGTAAGGCCTGATGTACTATTCCCATTCACAATCCTGTGATACACACTGTGCACAGCGACAAGTTTGGGAATGCAGTTTGCGATGTGAATTAATGGTTAGCATCCCATATTGTCTTTTCTACTGGAATCACAACACAACCTACCTAGTGAATATTAGTTATTTGGCATTCATTCATTATTCGCTATTTAGGAGTCCCTGTGATTGGCTGTGAATGTAGAGATAGTGATCTGCCAGGGACATCAGACCTCCATCCCTGCATTTGCATTCTGAAATGGATTAAATTTAGTTTTGTTTTTAAAAAGCAGATTGTGCCGGCAAATTTGGTACCACAGACTATGAGGTCCCTGTAACTGATCAGTGGTTTGCACCTGCAATTGTGGTCACAAATCATTGATACATCTCTTCCCCAGTCACAAATTCGAGGTAGATGCCCCTTTCAAAGCACCTCCTATTTGTGTACCAGAAAAGGTTGCAAAAGTCCTTTTAGGAGACTTTTTCCAACTTGCGAAAGGGACTTTTGAACATTGTAAAAAGTCTTTTTGTGGTCACAAACCAAGTGGTTTGGGTAATTGCATCATTTGCATCTGCACAAGGGCTTTGCACATCAGGCCCCAAAAACCCATGCTATGTTTCTTATGTAAATTGCTAGTCTCAAGAAAATATCTATAACTTTGAACCTGGGGCCAGAAGGCATCAGTACGATAGAAATGTGTGTGTTTGTCATATCCTCACTATGAAGCTTGCAAAATTAGGGAATACCTGTTAAACAAGGATCCTTCGCACTGCTGGTCAAAACCACAGGTTGAGCAAAGATAATCTCAAAGGCTTGAATAAGAAATGAAGCAAGGCAGAAGAACCATCAGTGTGCCTGGCCCACAAGTCTGGAACAGTGTGAGGCCACACCTGAGGAACCACGGGGACATGTCCGGGTTCCAGGGTCTTGTGCGGGTTTAGCGCCTGACTACATGCCGAGGCTGCTTTCTCTGAGAGTAACCACACCTTTACCTCTAACTTTTTCTGTTTGTTTTTGGGACTCAATCATTTATTACTTGAGGAACAGACTCTTGCTTCTGAATTAAGGTATTTAATAACTACTGTTTCAAGCTTTCAATTGAGTGATGGTTAAGAAGGACTTGTAAAGATTAGCAAATTTCACAAAACATAGTTAAGAAGATTGCTTTTGAGAAATATGAATTGAGGAAAACATGAAGTTAAAAGGCTACAAGTCTCAAGCAATTGTGGTGCCCTATGCTTTGTACATTTTATTTGGCCTCTCCTCCCTGGGCTTCATGTGCACTATCCCACACCTGATGAAAACCACTCCAGATCAACATATTGACAATGCCACAGTCGCACACTGGGACAGCGTGCCATAGGCAACTGCTGTTGGTGTATCCGTATAGAAACGTCCCTGGTACCCGTATACACCACGGACCCACTGGGCTCCAACGCATGAATATAATACATCTTTAGCAAAACCAAAGGTGGTTGAAGGACAGAGTGTTGAACATTGCAAGCACTCACCCCCAGTCAACTGATCTGGGTTTAATCCATCATCATTCTTTAGCTCACTCCACCACCCCAGTTCAGACAAGGCCAGTCTGACCCTGTGCCTCATGGGAACAGTCCACCCCGAACTGCCAAGCCAAAGGGAAGTTATTTAATTGCCTCAAATTGTAAAGCGCTCTGATATCCTTCGGGATCAAGTTCGCGCTATATAAAACTTCATAAATAAAAAATAAAACAAAATGTCTTCCTGGAACGGAAACAAGCATCCTGGTCTAGCCTGGCTGATGATGGCTGATTAGCCAGAAACCGGTCCTCGGAAGCTTGTTTCTGGTCCAGGGAAGACATGGCTTGGCATTTCGGGCTGGGCTGTTCCCATGAGGCACAGGGTCAGACTGATTTGCATATGGCCATGTCTGAACTGGGGTGGCGGAGTGAGCTAAAGAACGGTGATGGATTAAACCCAGATCAGTTTACTGGGGGTGAGTGCTTGCAATGTTCAACACTCCGTCCATTATCCCCTTTGGTTATGCTATAATACATTTTTAATCAATCTTTGTTCATGCCTTTTTTATAGAACGGGCAAGTCAGCTTTGTGACCAACTATTTACCAAGAAGGAATAGCGACATAATTAAATAACTCAAGAACTTGCACAGCTGACATTTGACCTGCTACTTAGCCAGTAAGAATCCAGAGGCTTTTACACCTAGGGACTTTCAAATGTGTATAGTACTCCAATGACAAAAGCCAACACCCAATTTGAAAAAATCAACAAAATATAAATAAATAAATAAAGACCACCTGCTACACTCCTGTTAATCTCACTATGATGACTGCTGTATTCACAAAGGCAAATTTACATGTACAAGTTTACTCAAAGGTAAAGTTACTCTTACACTGTGTAGTAGCTCTGCTACTCTTGGCTATTCACCATTTCGGAATGTAATGTTATTCCAAAACGAAGACCTACATGTAACTATCCCTTAAAACTAGAGGGTGGAGCTAACTTTATGGGTGTAAAGTTACTATTAGTAACTGTACACATAGAGACGGAAGTCTCCATCACTGGGATGGAGAGCTCCCTAAGGTAAAGAATAGTGAAAAATAAATACGTTTAATAAAATATAATAAAAATAGTTACAATATTTTAATATTCAATATGAATGAAAAAGTTACAGAACTATTATCTGAGAAGAATATTAAATAGAGAATTAATTTAAATATATGCTATAAATAATTATTTATTATTTATTATCAATTTATTTTAAAAACCCACCTATACGAAAGTGTTTATTTTGATATAGAAAACAATCTTTTTTGTTTACATTTTAAATAGATCATTATAATATATCATGATATTATTTATTATGTAATTATATATCATCTTCTAACGCTTTATAAATATTTTTTTCAAGTCAAAATAAGTTAACTTAATTTACCATTACTTTCTATAGTGTTTTATTTTAAATACCTGCCTTCATTATTTTCAATGGATGAGTGTTGCAGTTTCACTGATTGGCATGTGTGATGCTGGACTTCCTCCAGGTCTGAACTAGAGTACATATATGACTGTTTTGGGTAATTTTCTGTACTATTCACTTTAGAATCACAATTTGTGAATAGCAATAGCCTTACTCTTTTAGATGTGGTTGCTTGTCCCTTTCTAAACTCCCCCTTACCCTCACTTAGCCTGTCCTTATTCCTTCCTAAACCCCACCCCTTTGTAGTGAATATTCCACGTTTTCCAGCCACTCCTCAGTCCATTCCACAATACTACTATAATGTAGGCATACATGTGTGGAGATCACCACACAGAAAAGATAAGAAAGCTGGAGACGTATGCCTCTACACGTATTTTAGTGAATGGATTTTGCACTATGTGAGTAGTAGTATTGTAGCACTAATACCAACTCCATTCTTTGTTAAGGGGCCGCCTGACCTCAAAATGGCCACCAATTCAGACTGATTAGCAGAAACTAAGGACACCCTCACTCTGGATCTCCTAAGCAGCAGGAGAGGATTAAAGTCTCACCCCCTACATGTTCCAACCAAACTAACACAGCCCCAGGCTGAAGTGAAGCGCCTCCGACCACCCAAGCTGGTCATTAGCAAATAGGATGACTGCAGCACGATCACTCCTGAGGTTACAGAGCCCCTAACCCACATTATTGCACAGGCACCACCTGACCTCAAAATGACCGCTCATTTGCTGAAATCTCTGACCACATAGTCTTGCTGGTGCCTGACATATAGTTTCCGTGTGAACTGCTCTTACTCCTAGTGGGGAACACAGCACCTCCGCCCGCACCCCGCCCCCCCCCCCCCCCAACAGGTCTATACACCCCCCTGGCAGGTGGTCTGTATCCCCGATGGTCCTAACTAGCAGACCTCACTCTAGATTGAATCCCACCGTATTGTATTCTCCTCTGGAGAGCCCTCCCCTGTAATTACAACCCCCTGCATTGTAACAAACAGCTCCCCCCTCACATTCGAAAGGCTCTCCTCCTCCCTCAGCCTAGCCAAGATGCCACCAGCCATACACTTGGACGAATACCCATGCCTAACCCTGAACTACCTAACTCCCCACGGTCAAAACGCTTTCACTATTTCTTGCCCCCAAAGACTCTCTGTCAAAGCAAAAAAACTCCTTAAACTTAGAATTATCAGACAATTCCCTGAAACACTAATTGTAGACACGTACCACTGCCCATCTAGAGGGCAGCTAAAAACGGACTTCATCTTTTACACCGTCAGACCCGACCACTGGATCAACAGCCTTAATGCTCACCTCCTAGTCGCCAAAACCACCATCACAGCTCACAGTCGCAAACTAACCATCTCCCTACAAAAACACCAGTCCCTCACCGGCTCCATTTCCACAACCATTTCCTAGAATGGCACCATCCTGATACAGGCAAAAAATGAGTACCTCGAGTTCTTTGACTCTCTTTTCCTCACGCTAAAGAGGACCACATCACTTATCCTACCACAGGCGTGGAACGCTCTACCGGCCAAACTCCAACTCCTAACAAGTCACAGGACCCCACTTGAACCCCCGCCCGTGCCCCACCCCCGCCTCCCAATGACAACCAGCACCAAACGTCCCCCGCTATGAAGGTGCCAACCGCCGCCCAACTCTACCCCCCCATTCAGACTAAACACACCACAGTAGAGCCCCACTCCCATCTCCATTCACAACGGCCCCAGGACCCGTCCCCGCATACTCCCACAGCGCAGCCAATCACCCAAATAGAGAGAGCTCCTACTGCCGCCCAACTCCACCCCACCATCAACCATAATCAGCACACCAGAGTAGACCCTACTCACATTCCCAACTAGAGAGTCCTCCCACAGCCGCCTAATTCCACACCCCCAACATTGATAGTCAGATCACCAGAGAAGAGCCCCATTCACATTCCCACCCTCAATGGCTCCTTGGCCCGCCCACCCAACCTTCCACAGCGCAGCCTATCACCCAACTAGAAATAGCTCTACCATTTCCCCTGATCCCCCCTAGAAATATCTTCACTTGCGGCTCGCCCTCACACATCCCTCAAGACAAGTCGGCACACTCCACCCCAACGCTGAACAACAACCTCCCTCCCCCTCCCACCCACTCTAATAACCAGTCGCACCGAGACAGCTTTCGGGAAGCTCATCCTGAAACCACAGAGTCAATTCACCCGCGCCTTCCGTTCCATACCAGAAACATCGCTACAAGCACACACTCATCATCAACACAGAGCACTATCCTCCTTCCTCTTCCTACTCACACAAATAACATCTTGCACCGCCTCACCCTTCTGGAAGCTCAGCTCGAAACCCTGGTCCGAGGCCCGAACGAAACTCTTTCTTCCCTAGCCAAAATTGAAGTGTCCACCCACCAGCCCGCTCACCCCCCTACCCCTGCCCTTCCCAGACTGCCCAAATCGCCTCCCCCCAACCTGACCCTCGCCCCCCCAGATCGCTTCCGCCCGGCACTACACCAGAGTCAGAGAAGCGAGCAGACAGACCGAGAAGAGCGAAACCCTCCCTCTCCCCCCAGGAAGCGATCGCGCTCGCCTCATCCTATGACCACCCCGCGACCCCTGACCAGAACACCTCACAGCATCCACAGAGAGGGATTCCACCTGCCCTAACACAGGACCCCATGTTGATCGCCTCACCCAAGTCCTCTATTCAAGTAATCACAGGAGTGGGCAGGGAACACCCCCCCTCTAAATTCCAGACCCCCGGCACACCTAACCTCCCTAACCAGAGCCCAACCCAGCAAGTCGATGCCCGATGAAGAACCCCGCATCAAATGCATGCTCATCAACAGCAGATCTGCCTCCAAACATGCAACAGAATTAGCAGAAGCTATCCTCTCCTGTGACCTAGATGTAGCCTTTATCACGGAAACCTGGCTCAACTCCCTATCCGTCCCCATCATGGACATGCTGGTGCCGCCCGGATTTTCAATTACCCACAAAGACCGTCATAAGCAGAGAGGTGGAGGTGTAGCTATCATTCATATAAGTAATCTCGCTATCACGGAAAGCTCATGGTGCCTGTACAGCACCTTCGAATACCTCTCTATCAACATCAAATCATGCGCAAAGAGTTCAATACTATGCCATCTCCTCTACCACCCACCAGGCAATTCAAAGGAATTCGGAATGCAGCTCTCTGACCTAATCACCCAATGCATGCTGAACAACGCCAACAACATAATCCTGGGCGATCTCAACATTAGATGGAATGAAACAAATAACCCGCTCATCCAATCCCTCAACAGCCTTCTGCTAGAAAACGATCTGACACAACACTGCTCTGAAGAAACACACCACAGAGGAGCGATACTTGACGCAATCATTGCGGACAATTACACAATCACTATTGACTATATCATTCCAGTAGACTGGTCAGACCACCACTTAATTCTTTTCCATATCAACCAGCCAGCGCCAACTCAACCCATAAAACAAGCTCCTTCCAAATGGATCAGGAATTCTACCCAAGTCCCACGGAACATCCTTGAAGAAGAATTTAATATCCTAATGACATTATTTTGTGTGTGCGGGTGTTGCAGTACCAGGGGTTGGCCATGTGAGGTGCTAGACTTACTCGAGGTCTGAGGTGGAGTAATTTACTACTGTTGTAGATCTCTTTTTTTAAGGAGAATCTATAGAAGTGCAGTTTGTGAATGGGAATTGACTTGCTCTTTTAGTGGGTACATGTCCTTCCCTAAACCCCTTCTTTAACCTCCATACTCCTCATACATGTTTCCCCTTTGCCAGTCCCTCACTCTTGTCCTTCCCACATTCACTACAAAAACATGTGCATAAGTTTGCGGAGAGCCCCATAGTCAGGTCAGAGGTTTATTATGTAAAATATAGGAGTGGTGAAAGCGGAGACCTCTGCATGTAGGCCTGTGAATAGCATTATGTAATACGTGAGTACACTAATTGTATTTGTAGTAAACATACTACAAAATGCAGCTTGGAAATAGGCCCCATTGTGTGTGAGCCAACACTGACCCTAATGATGCATACGTTGATTATTTTAGCCATTTAGCAACCTTTTTGTACTGTTATCACCAGTTGGTAGTATTATCATGCCGTGATCCGGATCACTGAAAAAATATAGAATACAAAAATATAGAATACTAAAAATATCGAAGTAAAAATATAGAAAGCAAAAATATCGAAGTCCTATCTACAAACAGGTAAGTACAAAAATATCGAAACAAATATATAATAGTCAAAATATCGATTTTTTTTAAATGTCTTAAAAGTCATTTAAAATGTATTAAATAATAACTATAATTAACTAAAACATACTTTTAATTACTTAAACAACTTTATAAGTATTAAATAATTAATTTAAGTTCAAAAAAATAAACATACAATTTAATTTTTTAACACATATATATATATATATTAACATAATATTAATTAATAATATACCATATTTTTACTGTAGGATAGCGGGAGGGTAAAATGTACTATTACCACTCCAGCAACTGCAACAGTAGGGTAAACCTTGGATAGCGTAGAGGTAAAAATTACTAGTGCCACTCCAGTGAGTGCAACAGTAGGGAAAGCGTTGGATAGCGTAGGGGTAGAAATTACTATTCCCACTCCAGAGAGTGCAACAGTAGGGAAAGCGTTGGATAGCGTAGGGGTAACAATTACTATTCCCACTCCAGAGAGTGCAACAGTAGGGAAAGCGTTGGATAGAGTAGGGGTAAAAATTACTATTTCCACTCCTGAGAGTGCAACAGTAGGGAGAGCGTTGGATAGCGTAGGGGTAAAAATTACTATTCCCACTCCAGAGAGTGCAACAGTAGGGAAAGCGTTGGATAGCATAGGGGTAAAAATTACTATTCCCACTCCAGTGAGTGCAACAGTAGGGAAAGCGTTGGATAGCGTAGGGGTAAAAATTACTATTCCCACTCCAGAGAGTGCAACAGTAGGGAAAGCGTTGGATAGCGTAGGGGTACAAATTACTATTCCCACTCCAGAGAGTGCAACAGTAGGGAAAGTGTTGGATAGCGTAGGGGTAAAAATTACTATTCCCACTCCAGAGAGTGCAACAGTAGGGAAAGCGTTGGTTAGCGTAGGGGTAAAAATTACTATTCCCACTGCAGTGAGTGCAACAGTAGGGAAAGCGTTGGATAGCATAGGGGTAAAAATTACTGTTCCCACTCCAGAGAGTGCAACAGTAGGGAAAGCGTTGGATAGCGTAGGGGTACAAATTACTATTCCCACTCCAGAGAGTGCAACAGTAGGGAAAGTGTTGGATAGCGTAGGGGTAAAAATTACTATTTCAAATCCAGTGAGTGCAACAGTAGGGAAAGTAAATACTTCATATATTAATAAAAATAAATTAAATATTAATATCAATAAAAAATGTATTAAAAGTAATTACCAATTTAATATAATATAATAATTAATCAATTAAAAATACAAATATGAATTAATTATTAAATTTCATTACCTATTAATACAAATTAATTAGCAATTAACAATTAATTAATTAGCAATAAAAAATTAATTAAAATTAATTCAAAATAAATACCAATAAATAAATTAAAATATATAATTAATTACAATTAAATTACTTCCCACCCTATTCCCCTATAAACCCACAACCCGCCACGGAAAATAAATTAATAAAATTAACATAATTATCAATTAATCAATTAAGTAAAATTAATTGCCATTTTAAATGTAATTAATTACCAATTAAAAATTAATTAACAATTAATTCAAAATAGATACCAATAAATAAATTTAAATATTTAATTAATTATAATTAAATTACTTCGCACCCTATTTCCCTATAAACCCACAACCCGCTACAGAATTAAACTACGCAAAAATTAAATAACATTAAATTCATTACTTAGAATAAACTATAAAATAATTTTACACTTTTCACACATATACTAACATACAAAACACTTTAAAAAATTCGATATTATTAAAAATTCAATATATTTAATACCTACATTATATACTACGATATTTTGACTTTCTATATTTATGAAAATCGATATTAAATTACTCTCCTTAAATTCTATATTTTTGTTGACTATATTCTGTCCATTCGATATTTTGTCCATTCTATATTTTCACTTCGATATTACTGCAATTCTATATTTTGGAATCGATATTTTGTCTGTATACCCGTGATCCACCATATTAGACATCATATCTGTATCAGTACTTAGGGGCCTATTAGGATGCGTCCGTCCGCCACCGTGGCGGGACCGTCCGCAGGGTCAGCGGCGATCCCTCCGGTGCAATTAGGATGTGACCGCCACCCTGGCGGTCACATCCCGTATCTTTAACCTTGCGGCGGGTGCTGCTTGAAGCAGCACCCGCCGCAAGGTTAAAAATGCATGACTTACATTTACATGCACAAAGCGGCAGGCACTGCGTGGTGCCTGCCGCTTTGTGCATGTAAATGCTGGGGGGTACCATAGGTACCCCCAATGTGCACCCCCCACCCCCGACACCCTGGGGGCCCACAACGGCCCCCAAACACAAAAGACCACATGCTTTTCCACGGCGGAAAAGCCGCCGTGGAAAAGCATGTTTCAACGCACATCGTAATTTGGCACACCGCCACCAAATAGCCCTCCACACCCCGCGGATCAGCGGCGGACGGACCTGCCGTCCGCCGCTGTTCCCACCGCAATCCCACTGCCATCCTAATCTGGCGGTAGGTGTTTTCTGTGGCCACGGCGGTGAATCCGCATCCTCCAGGCCGGCGGTGGCTTCCGACGGCCCGGAGGATGCAGATTCACCGCCATCCTAATCGGCACCTAAATTTGAGTCGGTGATTACCGGTGCTGGCCACTGGCACTTAATAGTCAACATCGACACTTATGACAATCTGCCACATGGTGGCGCTGTCTGTCTAATTTATAAATGAGCACAACAACAATTGCATATTAGTCAATCGATATTAAAAATGGGTAACACCTGCCGCTCAAGCCATTCTTATAGCTTTGAGGGCCTGGAATAGTCTGAATTGTCATACTTGCAGGAGTGTGATGCTTTATAGTTGTGTTGGTGCTGTCATTGGCTACCCTGGCAGGGGCCATGTGTAGTGCAAGTCGCAGTGGGCTCCTGATGAGGGCCCTGGCACTTATCTGTTTTACAAATTAAGCTCTCATCCGTATAAGTGGTCTGCAAAATTGTGACAAAATCAGTGCTTAATTTGAGCCAGTGGTTGCTGGTGGGGGGCACCGGAATTATTTTTGTGCACTTGCACTTATTTCCCCACATCAGACATTTCAGCGAGGCCAACAGAGGGAAAAACAAACAAAACGAAAAGATGGAGGAAAGGAAACTCTGGAAATCCATCAGCAAGGGAGAAAGCAGACACCTTTGAAAGTGAGATGACGTGACATGGGGTGACTGGCAGTGAATTAAAGAGGCCTGAGGTGGATTCGGGACTGTGCACCCTTACTATTCACACTCTGAAATTTTATAACACCAGCCGTGGGTGTCTGAGCAGCGATTTGAGCCCTGGACAAAACAGCGGGCAGAGAAGTACAGCGACTATGGATTTTCCACCACTGTGCCAGAACTTGAATGTTGAAAGAGCTTTTGGCAGCAAAGAAGCCAAGAAAACGAAGGTATTAGGAGGAGTTGGGATATACACTTAGGGGCAGATTTACAAGCCCCTTACGCCACATTTGAGCCTCCGGTGCGTCACTTTTGTGACGCAGCGGCGGCACAAAGCCAGCGCCATGCTGCGGAGTATTTACAACGTGACACATCTGGGAGATGCATCACATTGTGAAGTCCTGCGCCACATGTGGGCGTTCCGGCGCAGGGGAGGGGGCGTTCCCGCGCAGGACGCCTCCTAAAAGTGGCTGAGTGAAATCTACAAGATTTCACTCTGTCACTTTTAAGGCCATGCTATGTCAAAACCCTGAGCCTGCTTGAAGCAGGCGTAAGGATTGACGCAGCATGTTAGGCATAGGGGCACCCCGAGCCTTGCTGGAGCTGCGTCGCGCTTGCGACGCAACTCCAGCAATGCGTCACCTTTATGGCAGCAGATGAGTCACGCAACTGTCTATTCTTGCCCCATGGTGCACCGCATTGTAAGTGTGGCGCATCCATGGTGGCGCAAGAGGTGTCTGCCGTGACGCACAATAACTGGCGCATCCCTGCTGAAATGCAGGGATGCCCTAGTTTTTGTAAATCTGCCCCTAAGGATGCTGTAGGGAGAAGGGTGCTCCTGTGCCTTCCTGTGCCACTAAGGCGGCCGCCCTGTTGGAGGCTCCCCTTTGTGGCCCCCCCCACCCCGGGCAGCCTTGGCATTCAGCTCTCATAGCAACGGGCTGTGCGGGATACTTGACAAAATGTAGAATGGTCAGTTTTTTTGTTTGTTTTATTTGCAGTTTTATATAGCACGACCTTGAACAGAAGGTATTGGAGCGCTTTACGTGAGCGCCCGTTACATTACACAAGGTCACATTCATTGATTTTTAGGCGCGGGGAGATTAAGCCATTTGCCCAGAATCACAGGCTGTTGATCCGACGCCGAGAGTGGGTCCCCCCAGTTCCAAAATCGACAGCTCTGGCCTCCATAGCTTAGAGCTCATTCGCCTCTGTGCAGCGACGTTGAGGCAAAACCCCAAAAGTTTCTAAGCATTACTCATGAAGCGCAAAAATGAGGACCGTCACCGCTGTCAGGATAACAAGTGTGGGACTGACACCCCTAATAAAAAAAAAAATAATGTTAGGGGGAAAAGATACGGGTGCCACAGGCACGTCAGTGAGGATTAGGATATTTGGAGTTGGGTTAAAATTGATAACCTGGAATTTGAGTTAGCAAAGAGATTCCACGTAAAGGTCACAAAGCAAAACCCATTCCTTATTGTGAGAGTGCCATTTTCGGACAGTCCCGCATTTCTAGAAGGTTCTAGAAGGAATCGTCAGACTGCGGGTGACTGTGAACCAGTGCGTCACGTGTCGGGCACGCCAGGGCTGTTGAAATGCTATCAATGAGTGAGTCACTTGTAAAACAAGCTTCAAAAACTGGGTGGGGTTGGAAAAGAGTCAGTCACTTGCGGGACAGGCTGGAAGCTGTAACAAGCATTTGCAATGCATAAGGTCTCGCATTAGGAAAGTTTGAGCTATTGGTATTTTAAATGACACATTTTTTATATATGTGTTGGTTTTGAAAATAGCAAAAATAGCTTTGTCATTTACAATGCCAATAGTTATAACTTGTGACACCTATAGCATTTGTAATGCAATATGTGTTGTATTCACGTGACTTAGATGTATTGATATTTCAAATAACAATGGCTTTGAATTTTTTTAATAATTAATACTTAAATAAAAGTTATTGTAATTTATAATGGCAATAGCTTAAACTTTTGTAAATAGCTTTTGTGAAGAATATCTTCAGTGTATTTTATTGTGATGAAAATCCAAGAACAGAAGTGAAATACTAACCTTTTTGTGACATTTGTAATAAAGCTTGAAACATTGAGAGATCATATTTGACCCAGTTGGTAAATGGTTGCACAGATTGATGCTGTGGTGGGGCTGAGAGATGTTGTGGTGGCGACTAGTGATGCTGTGGCATTCAATGATCCTGTGGTAGCGCATAGTGATGTTGTTGTGCCCCTTAGTGATGCTGTGGTGATGCGATAGATAGAGTGAGTGGGATAGATAGATAGAGTGAGTGAGGGCGATAGATAGATAGAGGGAGGGCGATAGATAGAGGGCGATAGAGAGATTGAGTGAGCGAGATAGATAGATAGATAGATAGATAGATAGATAGATAGATAGATAGATAGGAGTGAGCGAGATAGATAGATAGATAGATAGATAGATAGATAGATAGATAGATAGATAGATAGATAGGAGTGAGGGCGATAGATAGATAGCGTGAGGGCGATAGATAGATAGATAGAGTGAGGGCGATAGATAGATTGAGTGAGGGCGATAGATAGATTGATAGATAGATAGAGTGAGGGCGATTAGATAGAGTGAGGGCGATTAGATAGAGTGAGGGCGATAGATAGAGTGAGGGCGATAGATAGAGTGAGGGCGATAGATAGAGTGAGGGCGATAGATAGAGTGAGGGCGATAGATAGAGTGAGGGCGATAGATAGAGTGAGGGCGATAGAGTGAGGGCGATAGATAGAGTGAGGGCGATAGATAGAGTGAGGGCGATAGATAGAGTGAGGGCGATAGATAGAGTGAGGGCGATAGAGTGAGGGCGATAGAGTGAGGGCGATAGATAGAGTGAGGGCGATAGATAGAGTGAGGGCGATAGATAGAGTGAGGGCGATAGAGTGAGGGCGATAGAGTGAGGGCGATAAGATAGAGTGAAGGCGATAGATAGATAGAGTGAGGGCGATAGATAGACAGATAGAGTGAGGGCGATAGATAGATAGTTGTGTGCGTGGTTGTGTGTGGTTGTGGTTGTGTGTGTGGTTGTGGTTATGTGTGCGTGGTTGTGTGTGTGTGTGGTTGTGTGTGTGTGGTTGTGTGTGTTATGCTTTGTTTTTCTATGTTTTGTTATGCTATGTTTTGTTGTGTTTGGTATGCTATGTTTTGCTAGGCTATGATATGTTTTGTTTTGTTATGCTATGCTATGTTTTGTTTTGTTTTGTTATGCTATGTTTTGTTATGCTATGCAATGTTTTGTTTTGCTATTCTATGCTTTGTTTTGTTATGCTATGCAATGTTTTGTTTTGCTATTCTATGCTTTGTTTTGTTATGCTATGCTATGTTTTTTGCTATCCTATGCTTTGTTTTGTTATGCTATGCAATGCTTTGTTGTGTTTGTTATGCTATGCTTTGTTATGCTATGCTATGTTGTGTTGTGTTGTGTTTTGCTATGCTATGCTTTGTTTTGCTATGCTATGTTTTGTTATGCTATGTTTTGTTATGCTATGTTTTGTTATGCTATGCTATGTTTTGTTATGCTATGCTTTGTTATGCTTTGTTATGCTATGCTATGTTTTGCTATGCTATGTTTTGTTGTGTTTGATATGCTATGTTGTGTTTTGTTATGCTATGCTGTGTTTTGTTATGCTATGCTATGCTATGTTTTGTTATGCTATGCTATGTTTTGTTGTGTTTTGTTATGCTATTTTTTGTTATGCTATTTTTTGTTATGCTATGTTTTGTTGTGCTTTATTACGCTATGCTTGGTTATGCTGTGCTTGGTTATGCTGTGCTTGGTTATGCTGTGCTTGGTTATGCTGTGCTTGGTTATGCTGTGCTTGGTTATGCTGTGCTTGGTTATGCTGTGCTTGGTTGTGTTGTGCTTGGTTGTGCTGTGCTTGGTTGTGCTGTGCTTGGTTGTGCTGTGCTTGGTTGTGCTGTGCTTGGTTGTGCTGTGCTTGGTTGTGCTGTGCTTGGTTGTGCTGTGCTGTGTTTTGCTGTGCTGTGCTGTGTTTTGCTGTGCTGTGCTGTGTTTTGCTGTGCTGTGTTTTGCTGTGCTGTGTTTTGTTTTGCTGTGCTGTGTTTTGCTGTGCTGTGTTTTGCTGTGCTGTGCTTTGCTGTGCTGTGTTTTGCTGTGCTGTGTTTTGCTGTGTTTTGCTGTGCTGTGCTGTGTTTTGCTGTGCTGTGTTTTGCTGTGCTGTGCTGTGTTTTGCTGTGCTGTGCTGTGTTTGGCTGTGCTGTGTTTTGCTGTGCTGTGTTTTGCTGTGCTGTGCTTTGCTGTGCTGTGCTGTGTTTTGCTGTGCTGTGCTTTGCTGTGCTGTGCTTTGCTGTGCTGTGCTGTGTTTTGCTGTGCTGTGTTTGTGCTGTGCTGTGCTGTGCTTTGCTGTGCTGTGTTTTGCTGTGCTGTGCTGTGCTTTGCTGTGCTGTGTTTTGCTGTGCTGTGTTGTGCTGTGCTGTGTTTTGCTGTGCTGTGTTTTGCTGTGCTGTGTTTTGCTGTGCTGTGTTTTGCTGTGCTGTGCTGTGTTTTGCTGTGCTGTGTTTTGCTGTGCTGTGATGTGTTGTGTTGTGCTGTGCTGTGTTGTGCTGTGCTTTGCTGTGCTGTGTTTTGCTGTGCTGTGCTTTGCTGTGCTGTGCTGTCCTGTGCTGTGTTTTGCTGTGCTATGTTGTGTTGTGCTGTGCTGTGCTGTGTTGTGTTGTGCTGTGCTTTGCTGTGCTGTGTTTTGCTGTGCTGTGCTTTGCTGTGTTTTGCTGTGCTGTGTTTTGCTGTGCTGTGCTTTGCTGTGTTTTGCTGTGCTGTGTTTTGCTGTGCTGTGTTTTGATGTGCTGTGTTTTGCTGTGCTGTGTTGTGCTGTGCTTTGCTGTGCTGTGTTTTGCTGTGCTGTGCTTTGCTGTGCTGTGTTTTTCTGTGCTTTGCTGTGCTGTGTTTTGCTGTGTTTTGCTGTGCTGTGCTGTGTTTTGCTGTGCTGTGCTTTGCTGTGCTGTGTTGTGCTGTGTTTTGCTGTGCTGTGTTTTGCTATGCTGTGCTGTGTTTTGCTGTGCTGTGTTTTGCTGTGCTGTGTTTTGCTGTGTTTTGCTGTGTTGTGCTGTGCTGTGCTGTGTTTTGCTGTGCTGTGCTTTGCTGTGCTGTGCTGTGTTGTGCTGTGCTGTGTTGTGCTGTGCTGTGTTGTGCTGTGCTGTGTTGTGCTGTGCTGTGCTGTGTTTTGCTGTGCTGTGCTTTGCTGTGCTTTGCTGCGTTTTGCTGTGCTGTGCTGCCCTGTGCTGTGTTTTGCTGTGCCGTGAAGTAGTGTGGCTCACTGGTTAGAGGCGGCAGACCCGAGAGCAGAGGACGGCCCGGGACCAGGGTTCGATTCCCGGCGCGGCAGGTTTCTGGACCAGGGTCAGCGGACTCGATAATTCTCTCGCCTCGGTGCCCACTCTGATCAGCGTTCACACTCGGCAACTCTCTGGACCAGGGTCAGCGGACTCGATAATTCTCTCGCCTCGGTGCCCACTCTGATCAGCGTTCACACTCGGCAACTCTGGGCATTAGCTTGCCTCATCTTCACTAACGGCCCCACCAGACCGCCGGGGATGCCTGGTCTCACCCTGGAGATACCCATTAAGGGACCATCTCTCAGGGAAGCCAGGAAGGGTTTCGCAGCGTGTTAAAAAGGGTGACACTACCAACCAGAATATAAGATCCTTGAGTATTGCCCGGCGGTGTCGCCTCTTGAACCCATAAAGAAGTTAAACTATTGAAGAGGCAGGCGCTGGAGACTGGAAGGCAGGAAACAAGGTTTTTATTCTCTCCGGAGGAGAACACAACGAAACGGACAGAAGGTATCGTTCTGAGGTGCTCTGTCGCATCTCTGAGGCCTGGCCTCTTATACACGAGTTTATCTCTTTATTGCACGTTACACATTCTCGTCAATACTTTGATGTACGGAAAGACATCCCCGCAACCTCCCTTTCAGGCCCGTTCCCACACATGTAGTCCCCACCCCGGTCACAGCAGGTGATGATCATCGCGCAGCTGGATATTCCGCCGATTCACGGAACGTGTGGGGCTCGATCGGATCTCATGGGGTGGGGGCTTTGATCAACCCGGGGATCCCTTGATGGAGGAAGCTTTTTATTGTACGGGGAGGGGCAAGGAACAGTATTGGCAGAGCCGGGTGTCGGCCTGGGAACGAGGAAGACAAACGGGCACTCGGAAGAAAGGGGGTTTGCATCAAAGGGTCGGGGATCATGAATGGGAAGAAGGGAGGTGTTGCGCTGGGAACAGGACGAGGGCCTGGGACAGAGCAGCGCTGAAGAGGGGTTTATGATTCAAGGCAGGTGCAGGCAGGGAGGTTGTCAGCATACGGGGGATGCCAGCGAAGCTAGGAGGGGAAGAGGGGCGCGCTGGCTCTCGGCGAGAGCAGGGAAACCATGGTGTTCAAAATGGCGGCTGTTTTACGCGCACAAAAGGTTCAAGGAGAGCAAGAGGGCGCCGATAATGTTGACGGTTTCAGCCTAACTTTCAACAGTCCTCCCTTTTCAACATATCTAGCCAGCTTGCTTACTCAATGTCAATTTTCATCAAATTTCTAACTTCGGTATCATACAATGCTCTCATGTGTTCGCCTTCAAAGTCCACAGTTTTGGAAAAAATACAACTCGCACATAAAGAACACAGAGGTGGCAGACATTGAATTCCTAAGCATAGGCCACATATTACAACTACGGGAATCAGGATAATGGTGAGCAGTCTCCAGCCCCAGCTTTTGATGGTGTCCCAGAACCAACCGCCAAGCGACCATTCTTCTTGTTCTTGGTGAACTTCTGAAGAGAGTCTGTGAAGATGCTCGATGGCTTTGTACACTGAGGGTGAGTTGTCCGGTATGTATGTACAACAGCTGGACCCAATAATGCGGCATGCTCCTCCACGGTCCGCCAGAACCACATCGAGAACAAGGCGGTTCTGAAGAGCCACCAGACGGACCGCTTGGAGCTCGGCAGTGTTGTTAGCAAAGATACCAGCTGTGATGTTCATGGTTGTCTCAACTGCCTGAGTCAGATGTCGGATGGCACGGCTGTTTGCCATCGGGCCCCAGAGGGGGACGAGTCCTTTCATAGCATCGAGGAACTGCGCTCCCGTTGAGTCGGCTTGCTCAATGTCTTTGGCTCGTTTTTGTCTATGGTGATTCGCTGGTGCCACATAAGTCGGGGGAAGGACGAAGGAGATGAAACAAGTGCCCCCCCAGCCTTTGGGGAGCCAGGTGTAGGCTTTTGTGCCACAGACAAAATACATGTTTGGGGACGACACAAAGGAAGGTGGGTCCGTGGAATCCAAAGTTCTGGAAAAACGGCAAGCGCTACGGCCCACCAGCTGCGTTCCAAGTCCTTCTACACACATGTGGCCTGTGACGTTGATGACCGACAGGGCCACAGTCAGAGTGGCAGCCGTTCGTTTCCGCAGATAGGAGAAGGTGGGTCTGGTTGGATTGTTGAACACCTGCATTTCGATTCGTTCTTTAGCCGGGATGTCCATTTGGATCGAGTCGCTGGGGGTCAGCGGGCAGAAGTGTGTCTTTGTCTTGTTTCGCCTGGCCCCGTGAGAAGAATGTGCTGCAGTTCTGCTGGAGGTGGCATTGCCCGTATAGCTCTCTTGCAGGAGGATCAGCCAAGCAAGGCAGGAGCCGTGGGCAGAGAAGGGTGAAGGGATGAATGGTATTGAATGTCCAGTGGCATGGGGTAGCAACCCACAGATCCAGCAGTTGGTGGTATTGGTGGCAAGATTGTGCTGGTGAAGTAGCTGCACGAAAGAGTTGTTCCAAAACTCCTTTCGCCTCTCTCTTAGTTGAGGAGAGAGCGAAATTAGATAATGTTCCTTCATGGTGGTAGGCTGAGCAGTGGTTTGGAATGTTTCGTGAGCAGGTGCATGTTCTTCCAAAATCCAGAGCGTGGTCATGAGGAGAAAACAGAAGAGGATTGTGATGAAGAGTGCAATTGTCTTTGAGCGATGAAGTCTGTCTGTTCTTGGATTTCTGTAGTGGGTATTTCCTGCTGTCTCCGTCGGCTTCTTGTTTGGCGCTTCCATCATCTTCTTATCTGGCGCTTCCATCATCTTCGTTTTCAAGGTGCTCGGTAGTGGGCAGGACCACAGACTTAGTTTAGCTTCTCTTCAGGTAACCTTTGATAGTTTGGGTCACCGTTCTGAGATCCTTTAACCTAGTCCGTGGCCTACTTAGCCGAAGCTCCCTCCTTTCGACGCAGGAAATACCCTTCTCGAGATGGTACAGTGGGGTCAGGATGTTTTGAAAGTTCAAGTGTCTCTGTGTCAGGATAGCAATTCAACGATGGTCGGTCCTGGTTCAGGAGCTCTTCTTGGGTGTTGACTGTGTCTGTCGTGGCCAGGGCTGGGGAGACCTTTTTGCAGTGATGGGCGTGCAGCCAGTGCTTCTTCCCCTCCACTCGAAGTGCGGTCCGAGTGGTGATCAGCACTTGCCAGGGGCCCGTCCACCGGGGTTCCAAACTCTTTGATCGCTGAAAATTTCGGATCAGCACGAAGTCCCCCGGTTGGATGGCGTGACCCGGACCCCTAGAAGCATCGGGGATGGCCTGCTGCACCTGTTGATGAATGACAGAGTTTCAGTCAATTTATACAGATAATCAGACATTAGGACGTCCGGGACATCGTGAATGGAAGTTGGTTTTGGGGCAGACCAGACGCTCATGGGTCGACCGAAGACAACTTCATAAGGGGTTAAGTGATGTCGGGTGGGGGTAGAGCGCATCGATAGCAATGCCAGTGGGAGGGCGTCTGGCCATTTCAGGCCCGTGGTAGCCACTATTTTGGCTAGTTTAAGTTTTAGTGTGGCATTGTGTCGTTCGACAAGCCCAGCAGATTGGGGGTGGAAGACGGCGTGGAATTTCTGTTTAATACCCAACCCATTTAGGATGAGCTGGATAACTTGGGCTATGAAGTGGGGGCCATTATCACTCCATAAAACACGACAGAGGCCATAACGGGGGAAAAATTCCTTTAACAGAACTTTTGCAGTGGCCATAGCGGTGTTGTCACGGGTTGGATATGCTTCCACCCACTTGCTAAATGCGCACACCACAACAAGTACATATTTCAGGCCTTGGCATCTGTCTAGCTGTATGTAGTCCATCTGCAGGACTTCGAATGGGTGGTTTGGGACCCCAAATCCCCCCCGGGGTACTACAGTTCCTTTCCCGGGGTTGTGTTGCAGGCATATTAAGCATTGTTGGACCAGGCGTTTGGCGGAATCTGGGATCTTGTCATTGTGCCAAACCCTGGAGACAAGTTCGATCATGGGGGCTGATCCTATGTGGGCAGGGGAGTGTGCCATGGTCAATATGGGAATCAAGTATGAATCAGGTAGCAACCATTTGTTCGTGTCTTTTGTCCGCCAGCAGCCTTCATCGTCTTTCAATCCCACCCGTGTCCATTCAGTCAATTCGTGTTGTGTGCTAGCCGTTTGTATGTCTCTAATTGTGTCCTTAGCGTTAGTCCAGTTTTCTGCTTGTGACCTGGTCACGTACATACGTGTTGTCGTTCTATTTTCAGCTGTCGTTCGGGCGGTGATGTCGGCTAGTGCATTTCCCTGTCCAATAATGTCTGTCACTTTCTTGTGTGCCTGGCATTTGATAACGGCAAGTTTGTTGGGGAGGAGGACAGCTTCGATTAAGGCGGAGACTAGATCCCCGTGCAAAATGGCAGTGCCGTGTGAGGTCAAGAATCCTCTCTCCCTCCAAAGGAGCCCAAAATGGTGAACCACCCCGAAGGCATACTGGCTGTCGGTGTAAATGTTCGCTGTGGTTCCTGTTGCCAGGATGCAGGCTCGCGTCAAAGCAATCAGTTCCGCTGCCTGGGCAGATCGCTGGGTGATGCGGGCTGTTTCTACTACAGTTCGAGCCGTGGTGACTGCATAGGCAGCGGAAGTGGTACCATCGGAGAGTTTGATGCAAGAACCGTCCACCCACAGCTCCCCGTCGGGGTCAGGGAAAGCCGTGTCTCTGAGATCGACCCTACTCCTGGTCTGTTCGTCCGTAAGAGTCACGCAGTCATGTACGGGGTGCACATTGGGATCGTTCTCTGGCAAGGGTAACAGAGTTGCTGGGTTCAGTGTGGTGCATCTTTTCAGGGTGATATGGGGGGCAAGCAAGGTCAGTTCGTATCCAGTCATCGTGCACTCGTCAGATGTTGCGTCTTGGTTTGGTTCAGGAGGGTGTCGACTGCATGGGGTACCAGTACCGTGAGGGAATTCGAGAGTACAATCCCCTCACTCTGTCGGATAGAGATTGCAGCGGCAGCTACAGCTCGAAGGCAGGCAGGCAAGGCTCTGGCGACAGGGTCAAGAGTGGCAGAGAAGTAAGCGCACGGTCGTTGCTTAGGGCCGATGGCCTGGGTCAGGACAGATAAAGCGCACCCCTCCTTTTCGTGAGTGTAAAGGGAGAAGGGCTTTTTGTAATCAGGGGTACCTAGGACAGGGGCTGAGCAAAGGGCATCTCGCAGTTCCATGAAGGAAGTTTGACACTCAGGGGTCCACGGGAGTGGGAAAGGGACGTCTTTGTTTAGCAGAGAAAGCAGTGGTTTTACAACGAGGCTGAAGTTCGGTAACCATTGTCGGCAGAAGGAGGTGAGGCCTAATAGGGAGCGAACCTGCTTCTGGGTTTTTGGGACAGGGGTATCTAGAATGGTTTGGATTCGATCAGGAGTGAGTTTTCTTCCATCTTTGGACAAAAGGTGGCCTAGGTAAGTGACCTGGGGTAGGCAGAATTGCAACTTCTTCTTGGAGACCTTGTGGCCATTTTCCGCAAGGAAGTGCAAGAGTCGAATGGTGGCGGTAACCGCTAGAGGGGTGGTGTCGGCTGCCAAAAGGATGTCATCGACATATTGTACCAACACCACTCCGTCGGGTAACTGGACTTGGTCCAGTTGTCTTTTGAGGGCCTGGCTGTAGATGCTAGGGCTTTCCGTGTAGCCTTGAGGCGCTCGGCAAAACCTATATGAGCGGGCTTTTAGGGTAAAGCCGAAGAGATATCGGCTGTCTGGGTGGATGGGAATGGAGAAGAATGCGTTCTTGAGGTCGATGACGGTAAAGGTGGTGGCAGTGGATGGAATCAAGGTCAGGATGGTGGTGATGTCTGAGACCACGGGGTACTGGGGTACCACCACTTTGTTGATCTCTCGGAGGTCGATGATAAAGCGGTATGCTTTCTCATCTCCCTCTCCCTGCTTCTTGATAATGGGCAAGATAGGGCTGTTGCAAATGTTGCTAACCACTTCCTCTACCACTCCTGCGTCAATCAGTGACTGGATAATCATTACCAATGCCTTCTCGCCCTCTGGCGATATCCGATATTGTGGGAGTTTTGGGAGTGTTGCGTCTGGTCGGACAGTAATGTGCACTGGGTCAATTAGCATACGCCCTACGTCCGAATCCGCTTTGGCCCACAGATACGGAGGTAGAGTGTCAAGCAGGGATGCGTCAACGTCGGTGATGGAAAACATGTGTCGGGGAGAGCAATGTCTAAGCAGAACGGGGTTGTCGTAAAGAAACACTCGAACTCCATCTTGAGAACACCTGATCGTCGCTCGGAAGTGTTTCAGTAAGTCAAGTCCCATGATGGCGTCAGGGCTATTGGAGGAGAGCAAGAACGTGGTGTCGGTGGTGTTGTTTTCTACGTCAAAGAGAATCGGGGCAGACAAAGGGTTGGTGGAGGGCGTTCCATCGAAACCTGTCGATGTTATGAGTGAGCCAGACAAGGGTGCCCTTGGAATCAGTCGTTTAGATAACGCACTATGTGTTGCGCCAGTGTCTACCAGAAATGGAGACTTGGTACCCAGGACCTTAGCAGTGACATAAGGGCCCTGCTGGTCAACATAGAGCTCGACTGGATCCCTCCCTCGCCCTTGGCTGTCCTATGCGAAGGTGTGAGTGTCGTCATAGTCAGATTGTTGATATTGGTTCTGCCTGGGTCGATCGAACGTATTTGGTCTGCTTGATCTGTCGTTAGTCGCGTCATTTGGGGGCCCTCGCTGTTGTCCCTTAGGTCTCGGTCCGTTTGCTACATCCCTGGGGTCTTTGTTTCTGATCATTTCCAGAAGAACTGGGCACTGGGATTTCCAATGGCCAGTCCCTTTGCAGAAAGCGCACTGGTTTTCTCTAAGGCCTGTGCGTCCACTGTAGGAAGTCAGAGTGCGGTCCTGGGGAAATGTAGTCTTAGGGACGTTCGTCTGGTAGTTTCCCCGATATTGGTCTCGTCCTATAGTCACCCCTTGCAGTTTGGCAATCATCACCCTCTCTTTTAAGTCCTTCTTCTTTTTCTCTGTCGCCCTATCGTTTTCATTTTTCTGATGCTCATAGTATTGGGCCATTTGGAGAATCGCTGTAGGTTTGGAGGCTGCCCAACTACTCTCGCTGGCCTGTAGTTTCTGGGAGATTTCCGATGATAGGCCCTTAACATAATTCTGGACAAACAGATGGTGTCCGGTTGCAGTGGTCATGTCCTGGCCGCTGTAATCGGAGAACACCGTTTCAAACCGGGAGAAGTATTCCGATACATCCTCCTGGGGTTTCTGGCGACAGGCTGTTACTATCGACCAGTCCACTTTCTTTTCTGGGATCAGGGTTTTTAATTTCTCTACGATTTTATCTGGAAGGTCTAGAATGGATTTCAAAGGCTTTTGTCCTGGTCCCCGTTGTTTATCCAGGTCATTGAGTTGTGACCAGGTATGTCCAAACAGCTCAAGGTGGTCGACTTTCCGGATTTGCTTCCACACATCAGCTGGTAGACATAACCCGAAGAACAAGTCGATGTCAGCCAGGGTCATAATCGTTGAGCCCAGGGCTGTACCCAATTCAGTATAGAAGGCAGTGGGGTTTTTACGTAGGTCGGGTAGAGATTTCCGGAATGTCAGTATCTCTTGCCGGTCCCATGGCTGGTAGACCCAGTTGTACACTACCCTTCCCTTCGCATCTTGGTTGTTTGCGTCATCGTGAGTCCCTGTACCCTGGGGAGGAACCCAGTAAGGGGCAGCCTCTCGTATCGGCATCATGGTGTTAGATTGCTCGGTTGGTGGTTCGGTCACTACGGAGGTTGCGGATTTAGCTCCCGGCTTTCGTTCAGTGAGGTGGCGGAAAACCTCAAGCGTACGCGTAAGGAGGTCCGACACATCACACTCGCCCTCATCCCCGATATCGACCTTCCGGTACAGAGTCCTTAGGCTCTCGGGACCTTTGTCTCGATATCGGTCCTCGTATGCATTCAAGACATGATAACACAGTCGTACGGTAAAATGTCGTCTGTGACTCCCTGTATACGAGCTGAACATATCTGTGATGTACTCTTCATCATCCTTCCTTTCTACCAGTGTCCTTGCTATTTTGTCGATCCCCGCTCGCTCATCTTTGTCTAGTCTGTTTGTTCTTGCAGGGCCAGCCCCTCGAGTCTCATGATCGTCTAACGTTGTTGTTGATGCGGGTTTTAATACAAGGGGTTCGGCTGGCACAGAGGCCATTGGGGCCGACGCTGTGGCGGTACCTTCGTTTGTACCTGGGGGTGGCGCGTGCTGCGCCAAGGGTTGAGAAGGGGCATATGGAGGGGGCATGTAGATGATAGGAGGACCTAACAGCAGGTCCTCGTTGGCTCGTTGTTTCGAGGGTAAATCAGGGTAGAGCATGGAGGGAGTTCTAACCGGACACTGGCTTGGCGTTTCCATTTCTAGTTTCTGTTTAGCTTTCTCTCTTTCCTTTATCTCTTTTTCTAAGTTCTGGGCAGCTAGGTGGGCTGCTTTTCGCAGCTCTTTTTCCAACCTACTCTCAGTTTTCTTTTTACGTTGTTCAGTTTCTTTTCGCCACATGCCGAAACTGTCAAGCATAGTGGGTGTTGTCCTGTTTTTACCCAGGGCAGTTTCTAGCGTATTTATTTTATCATCATCGAAGGATCCTATCAGGGGCCACTGACTTTCTTGACCCTTTTTCGTATATTTATGCCATAGTTTACTATAGGCTATAGTGGTCAATCCATGCTTCATGAACATGTCCTTATTAGGGGTGCCTTCCAGTGGGGCTGGGTGGTCCATCTCTAATAAGCGATCCGGGCTAAACAGGCTACTAATCAGTGGGGAGAAGACAGACATGACGGCTCGTAACGAGGGACTAAAAAGTCAGCACTGCCTATCTTATCACTAGGTGCAAAGACTGGACAGAATATTTCTATTCTACGTTGTTTGCAGGCAGTGAATACCTCATGGATCAAAATAACAAAAAGACCAAGATCTGCGTTACCTACCCTTTTCACTATCTGCAAAAAGGGTGGTCTCTTCCCTGTTTGCAGACAGGGAATCTCCAGGAAACAATAGTTTTGCGAACAACAGTTCAGTTTCAAGTAATTATTGAGTGGGGGAGAAAAAAATAAGCACGGCTGCTGCCCTACCTATCCTCCACTGCTTGCAAAGAGAGAGCCCGTTGTTTCTCCGTTTGCAGACAGTGAATCTCCAAATAAATAAAAAGAGCAATACTAGTATTTTTAAACAATCAAGCAATCAAGCAATCATTTCGCAACTTGTCGTGATTACACGACCTTACCCGGACCGCATGGACAGTTTCTTGTCTTCCGAATCCAGCGCCCGATCGTCCTCTCTTCTCCGTTATCCTCGCGGCACTCCTGATGGTTCCCAGTCAGGACCGTAGATCGCTCGAGAGAGGTCTGTTCGGAACCAGTGAAGTTCGGATGATCGGCTGTCAGACGAGGGTCTATCGGACAGACGCGTTCCCGATCGTTGCAGTCGTTCACTTTGTCGTCAGGACCTCTCCCACTGGATCCATGGGTCGCTGATGGGCCCCACGTTGGGCGCCAATTGTTAAAAAGGGTGACACTACCAACCAGAATATAAGATCCTTGAGTATTGCCCGGCGGTGTCGCCTCTTGAACCCATAAAGAAGTTAAACTATTGAAGAGGCAGGCGCTGGAGACTGGAAGGCAGGAAACAAGGTTTTTATTCTCTCCGGAGGAGAACACAACGAAACGGACAGAAGGTATCGTTCTGAGGTGCTCTGTCGCATCTCTGAGGCCTGGCCTCTTATACACGAGTTTATCTCTTTATTGCACGTTACACATTCTCGTCAATACTTTGATGTACGGAAAGACATCCCCGCAACCTCCCTTTCAGGCCCATTCCCACACATGTAGTCCCCACCCCGGTCACAGCAGGTGATGATCATCGCGCAGCTGGATATTCCGCCGATTCACGGAACGTGTGGGGCTCGATCGGATCTCATGGGGTGGGGGCTTTGATCAACCCGGGGATCCCTTGATGGAGGAAGCTTTTTATTGTACGGGGAGGGGCAAGGAACAGTATTGGCAGAGCCGGGTGTCGGCCTGGGAACGAGGAAGACAAACGGGCACTCGGAAGAAAGGGGGTTTGCATCAAAGGGTCGGGGATCATGAATGGGAAGAAGGGAGGTGTTGCGCTGGGAACAGGACGAGGGCCTGGGACAGAGCAGCGCTGAAGAGGGGTTTATGATTCAAGGCAGGTGCAGGCAGGGAGGTTGTCAGCATACGGGGGATGCCAGCGAAGGTAGGAGGGGAAGAGGGGCGCGCTGGCTCTCGGCGAGAGCAGGGAAACCATGGTGTTCAAAATGGCGGCTGTTTTACGCGCACAAAAGGTTCAAGGAGAGCAAGAGGGCGCCGATAATGTTGACGGTTTCAGCCTAACTTTCAACAAGCGGTCGAAGCGCCTTGGGACCCTACGGGTAAGTAGTGCGCTATATAAATGCCTATACATTTACATTTACATTTGCTGTGCTGTGCTGTGTTGTGTTGTGCTGTGCTGTGTTGTGTTGTGCTGTGCTGTGTTGTGTTGTGTTGTGCTGTGCTGTGTTGTGCTGTGCTGTGTTGTGCTGTGCTGTGTTTTGCTGTGCTGTGCTGTGTTTTGCTGTGCTGTGCTTTGCTGTGCTTTGCTGTGCTTTGCTGTGCTGTGCTGTCCTGTGCTGTGTTTTGCTGTGCTGTGCTGTGTTGTGTTTTGCTGTGCTGTGCTGTGTTTTGCTATGCTGTGCTGTGTTTTGCTGTGTTGTGCTGTGCTTTGCTGTGCTGTGCTGTGCTGTGCTGTGTTGTGCTGTGTTTTGCTGTGCTGTGCTGTGTTTTGCTGTGCTGTGTTTTGCTGTGCTGTGCTGTGCTTTGCTGTGCTTTGCTGTGCTGTGCTGTGTTGTGTTGTGCTGTGTTGTGCTGTGCTGTGTTGTGCTGTGTTTTGCTGTGCTGTGTTTTGCTGTGCTGTGCTGTGTTTTGCTGTGCTGTGCTTTGCTGTGTTTTGCTGTGCTGTGCTGTCCTGTGTTTTGCTGTGCTGTGCTGTGTTTTGCTGTGCTGTGTTGTGTTGTGCTGTGCTGTGTTTTGCTGTGCTGTGTTTTTCTGTGCTGTGCTGTGCTGTGTTTTGCTGTGCTGTGCTGTGTTTTGCTGTGCTGTGTTTTGCTGTGCTGTGTTGTGTTGTGCTGTGTTGTGTTGTGTTGTGCTGTGCTGTGCTGTGTTTTGCTGTGCTGTGCTGTGTTGTGTTTTGCTGTGCTGTGTTTTGCTGTGCTGTGTTTTGCTGTGCTTTGCTGTGCTGTGTTGTGTTTTGCTGTGCTGTGTTTTGCTGTGCTGTGTTTTGCTGTGCTGTGCTGTGTTGTGCTGTGTTGTGTTTTGCTGTGCTGTGTTGTGTTTTGCTGTGCTGTGTTGTGTTTTGCTGTGCTGTGCTTTGCTGTGTTTTGCTGTGCTGTGCTGTGTTGTGTTGTGTTTTGCTGTGCTGTGCTGTGTTTTGCTGTGCTGTGTTGTGTTGTGTTTTGCGGTGCTGGTAAGGGTATGTGAGGGTGTGTGTGAGGGGGTGTGATGGTGAGGGTGAGGAGGTGTGTGAGGGTGAGAAGGTGTGTGAGGGGTGAGGGGGTGAGGGCGTGAGGGTGAGTGTCTCCAATGAATGTCACTGCTTTGCCTTCTTTGAAAATGTTCAGTGCTGGGAATAGAGCATGCCGCCCTAATTATCACAGCATGAGGCCCCAAAGTGATAATTATCACAGCATGCAGAGAGCCGCCCCACTCTGCTGGAGCACTCAACTGCACATTAATTATAGTTGAGTGCTCCAGCAGCCTGGGGTGCCTGTTGACATGCTTTGATAAGTGGGTCTCATGCTGTGATAATTGTTGCGGTGCCTGAGGAAGTGGAGACTCCTGCTGGGATAATTGGTCTTGTGGCCCTCAGGAAGTAGAGTTTCGTGCTGGGATAATTGGTCTTGCGGGCTTGCAGCGCCTGACGTCCAACAAACGTGCACAAGCTGCTCAACCTTGAAGCGCGTTCACAGACCTGGGTCGGCTCGTACCCAGGTCTGTATCGGGCTCGTTCACAGCTGTTACTCCCTTGACAGGGAGGAAGGTGACTATAGACTCGCTGGCGGGAGCGCTTCGCGCTCCAACGCCAGCTCGACCTAAAAAGCGCTTCGACGCCTTGTCAGGGGGCAGTAAGCGCTATATACATTCAAATACCGCGTTAAAGCTCGAGGTTCTCACAGTTAAAGAAACAGGGGGCATATTACCAACAAGTAGCGATATTTATCGCTAAATAGGCTTAGCGACAATTTTTTTATCGCTGAGCATCACCGGAATTTATCGCTAAGAAAACTTGCTATTAGCAACTTTTACCTCCAAAGCGATAAATTTTCCGGCGATAGCGGCGAAATGCGTGAATATCGCTGAGAATACAGCGATATTCACGCATTAGCGACAAAATGCTCTTAGCCATGTTATCCACCTCCCATTGGATAACATGGCTAAGAACTGGTCTGAGCAGGCGTTGGTTTTTGGCGATAGCGGGATTATTTCCATCGCTACGCCTGCCTTGCTAATAGGCATTAGCGACGTTAGCGACTGCTTTCAGTCGCTAACAGGTTGGGTACGCCCACTTTGCATGTCATTAGCGATAAATTTTGCTGACATGCAAAACGGGTCCCAAAACCCCCCGCTATCGCCTAAAAGCTGTTGCTAACATCAGTTAGCGACAGCTTGCTAATAGAGCGATAGAATTATCGCCGTTTAGTGGCCGAAAACGGCCGCTAAACCGGTGATAATTGCCTATCGCCACCCTTGGTAATATGCCCCCAGGTCTCGTGAACCACTCTTCTAGAATTATAGCGCCTAAAAAAGACACTGCCCTCTTCTGTTCGTGCATTTTCGGAATCACGCGGACATCTTCACCCTTAACCAACTCTTACAGAGCTCATTTTGTTGTTGATTTACAAAAACATGGAATATTGAGAGGCAGTTACCTCCTAACACTGTCTCCATTCACTGTGCACAGGGCGCTACACTGGAAAGTTCTGGAACATCACGGCATGGCCAGACCACAGCTCACCTCTTCAGGACTTTACACAACTTCAGTTTATGTTTGAATGAGTTTGTTCATAGTCGTCATTGGAGGTTTCTGCTCTCACCACCGTCCGCTGTAGCATGCTTGTCGCTGACATTTCCAAATATGCATATGTAAATAGTACACCCCTTTGAGTACACAGATTATTCACTCTTGGTCGCCATTGCCTCCTGCCAAATTCCTAATTACATCTTGAGGTTTTATAGTCCAACCCGGCCAGTTCCTTAGATATGATTCAAATTCTAGTCTGATGAACACAGATCTATGCTCGTGCCAGGGCCGGCTCTAGGCTCATGGTGGCCCTGGGCAAGGAGCGTAGGTAGGGGGCCCGGAAGAGGGGGTCCGGGCGGGGCAGAGCACGCAGGCCAGTAAAGAGGGGAGGGGGTCAGGGTGTTTAGAAGTGGAACAGAGCCGGAGGCCGCCAAATCCCTGCCAGGGGCCACCACGCAAATATGTATCCATCCTCAGAGGATCAATATATTAAGGATATATATTGGCGTGGTGGCCCCTGGGGTTTGGTGGCCCTGTGCAGGTGCACAGTTTGCACATGCCTAAAGCCGGCCCTGCTGGTGCTAAGAGTGCGCAGCCTAGAAATATAGCGCCGAAAACACTATATTCTTACAGATTTTGATTGGGCAGAAGATCTGTGCTTTCTCTGAAAAAGAGTGCTTGTGCTGCAGTTTGTGCCTTGTAGCAAAGCCAATGGCGTAACAAAACTTGAGGAGGGCACCCTGTAGGGTACATGGAGGGGCCCTCGCTCTGGATCCAATCAGGAGCTTGCAGGCCAGAGTATTGTGCTGAAGGGTCCCCCCTGCAGCTCAGAGCACCCCCCTCCCCCGCAATGCAGGGGCTGTGGGGGCCAGTGTTACACCCCTGAGCAAAGCTTGTGCTCCACTCAGCAGGACTGAGCTGGTTATGGTAACAAGCCATTCATCAAGACAATCTGGCTGATTTGATTAATAAAAATTGAGACAAAGGCAGTGGGCGTTACATATTTATTGTGAACAGCAAATTTTGAAGCAAAGATGCTTTTACGGGTAGATTTTTATTATATTGTGTTAAACCTTTTAGATAAGAATGTTGTCTACATGGAATCTTAAGGATTACCGTTGTTGGCCAGAGTTTTGGGCCTGTTTATCTCCTCTGAAAATCACTTGGAGTTGTAGATTTGGAGTGTAATAATCTGTGTCTGGATCTTTTCAGAGGGGATTTCTACTGTTTCATCAATTCACATTTTGTAAATGTTTGTAATTTTATGATGGTTGCCAGATATGTGCAATACAGAAGACCTTGGTTTATTATGATGACAAGCAAATAATAAAGGCTGATTGGAAAGTATTGGTTCACTAGGAAAAGGTATATCAGATTCCCTCGTCCAATCTGTTTCTATGGAGAATTACAAAACAGGCCGTAAGCCTGAATTATTTAAAATGAAAATCATGAGTTGCAATAAACATATATTTAAGGGTGAATTGATTTTACAGTGTGTTATTGCCTGTAGACAGGCATTTTGCTACATGGAATCTTAAAGATTATGGTAGTAAACTAGGATTTTGGTGATGCTTACTTCCTTGGACAATCCCTGTAGGTGGGAGATTTTCAATGCGATATTCCCTGCTAGACCTTTGTATATGGACCTGGCAAATATAGTTGTCTGTCAGGCACTTTTAATTACATACAAATTTAAAAAACGACATGCATACACACATATAGAGGGTCTTTGAGTCAGCACTCTTCTGTCTGTATGACTGTCATTCACATTCTGATTTTCCCGTGAGATCAGACTGTCAGTCTGTATCCTCGGTAAGACCATTTCTGACATTCTTCCTATTGTCCTGTGAGTAACGCCATTTTGCCTGATCACATGTGCACTTCCACCGTAAAATAAGTGTGATTAAGGGTCTGTGCAGGTTATAAGCCCCTTTCATTTATTTACTTCTTTTCATCGGAACATCTTACAGCTCCCACAGACAGTCCTATTAGGCCGCCAGCTTGCATGGGGTTGTCCATAGTGTAAATTTGTTTCACTGTTCCAAGATGGCCGACATGTTTAGAAGCATTATGTTGGCCAACTTTGAGCTGTACAACAATACAGAAGAAGATGGCCTCCCAGTGTGATGTTTAATAAACACCAATCTTGCTATGGGATTGTGCTTGGTGTATCATTGTTATTACAGCTCCAAGATGGCCAGCACCTCTCTTCTAAATAGAGCAGTTAAACTTCAAAACAACAACACACTATGTACAATACCATTGCAAGAAGGCTGCCGGCTGTTATCTTTAATTTTATTTTTGTATTGCGTGCATCTGCCCTCCAAGTTTAGATGGTGATGTTTTTTCCTATTTTACTGCTTTTATTTCTTATATTTTATCTTCCATGTGCTTGCTAGTTTATGTGCCTTTTTAGGTCAAGGCTAGGCAGCGTGCATGCGCTGTCTGCAAGACATGTTCTTATATCCTCTATCTGCTTTTGGCATGCCCATTAATTGGCATTTGTTCATTGTTGCGCCATTTAGAAATACAGGGTTTTTATTGGTGCATTGGGTCTGATTCTCCCTCCTTTACATGCTTGGGTCACGCCCAGGCGATTTCAATCATTGTTTGCTTGCGTTGGCCATCCCAATACGTCCGCGGTTCCTTCTGGTCATCCTGATCTGCCTTTTTATTTTGTAGGCTATCAACATTGTTTTAGGCCGTTTCACGGAACAATTCTCTTTTCGGCACCTGCAAAGTGGCAATTTCTGTCTGGTAGCTGTTGAGCTATGCCAATAGCTCTAAGTCAAAAAAATGCGAGACATATTGCATTTCTAATGCTTGCTTGTTGTGCACCGGTAATTGGGAGAATACAAGAATGAGTCAGTGGGTGAATGAATTGATGTATGAGTGATAATGCCTTCATGATGGTGTATTGAATTCCTAAATTCATAAGGTACGAAAGAGAAACTTTCTGTTATAAGCCAGGCTTACTGGGCCACAAACGCTTGTTTACTTATTTTTAAGTTGAAATTAATTATTTCAAACATCTAGACTAAACAAGAAACTGTCTGTCAGGGAGTAGAGGATTATTTTGTTACATCAAATATACGGATACTCTCAGAAGAGCCATGATCATATATTTCAGCTAAACCCAGAAGAAATAAAAGAAAGACGGTGAGGAAAAAAGAAAAAAAAATACAGAAAATACATGGACAATATATTATAGAATGATTACTGGTTAGAAGGGCCTGACATAGGAAAGTGCCCCAGAATAAATGTGGTCATTTACACACATTTTTCTCTTTCCCAAGGCAATGTGCTATTACTGAAGGCAATTTTCACCCTGTTCTTTAATGCCCATTTTGCTGGTGCACAGTTAACTCCAGAGAAAATAGTAGGAGTCCTTCATTTGAATGTGTGCTTGGCACCATGTGCATGGAGAAGTACTTTTACCTGTGCGTCTGTGTCATATTACAGATGCAGTGCACAGTCAAAACATTATTTGAAGGGTTCACTAACTGGAGGAGGGGCATATTCCCCAGGGCATGCCTTCGGAGAGTGCCAGGCAACGTCATGGAACCTATTCCATTGAGGGTCCAGTGATGAGCTGGCTTGGTAGTGATGCCAGACCGCCTCCTGATAGGCACGGCATGTAGTAACACTGCAAAGCAGTAAGAGCCAAGCTGTCAGTACCTCTGCAGTGGCACCCTGTGTTTCATAGCACCTACGCTCGTGGAGGACTTTAGGGCAGTGCTTAACTTGTGCCGGTGTTTGCTGGTGCTTGGCACCAGCACCAATTTATAAACATTGACAGCTATCTATCCATCACATGGTGGCGCTGTGTGTCTATTTTATTTTCGAGCTCATCACTGCAGTGCTTAACAATTTAATATATTTTTGAAAACTGATGGAACTAGCACGTAGCTACTGCTGTTACTTGCACTTGGCAGCAGTGGAAGGAACTATGGGCGGTGGGAAACAGCAAAAGCAAATACCATGACCGCAGAACAACGTGTTGCCTGTTCAGGGACTAGAGTTGGAATTGTAAATTATACTATTCCAAAGTCCATCGTCCCCCTAAGGCAAGTCATTGTAACAATTTGCATTGTAAATGGAATGCGTGGTTAAGACACATTCGTTGTTCCGCCCGCATTGTTAAGGAACGCGTGTTACGGAACATGTGGGAAAGGAAATTGTGGTTGAGTCATACAACAGTGGGCGGTACCAGCTGCAGTGGACTCCCGAGTAGTACTTTTGAACCTGGCACTTACTTTTTTAACAAATTAAGCACAGATTTAGGGTCTCTTTCGTTAGGGGAGGTACCATCAATAAATGTAAGGATTAGCTACTCAACCAATGCTCCACATTTCTTTGCTCTGCTGTCTGTAGCATTCACACTTGCGGTGCAGTCAACATCTATTTATCAAACTTAGGCACAAAGCCCTTGTCTGCACCGCACATACCTCATCATGGGTGTGCACTGTTAAAAAGTGGTGCAAGGCACTTTTACACTATTACGGTGCTAGGTCAGGAATTGATTGTTGTTGCAGTAGTTGTGAAGATAAGTCACATGGGGTGGTTGACGTGAGACTATCTAACTAGAAACGAGGTACATTGAAAACAGTCTCAGGAGTATATAAATCAATCAATCAATCAGGGATTTGTGAAGTGCGCTACTCACCTGTGAGGGTCTCAAGGTGCTGGGGGGTGGAGGGAGGTCGTGCAGCTACACCTCATCCAAACAGCGAGGTCTTGAGGCTCTTCCTGAAGGTGTGAAGAGTGGGGGAACATCTGACATTGAGCATGAGTTCGTTCCAGGTCTTTGACACGATGTAGGAGTAGGCTCTTCCACCCCTCTGGCTCAGCGGATGCGAGAGTTTCTGCAAGGGCGAGGTTGACGGAGTGGAGGCTTCTCTTGGGTATGTGGAAGTAGACTCTTTTGTTGAGTTATTGGGGTCCGGTGTTGTGAAGGGATTTGTAGGCATGAGTGAGTAGCTTGAAGGTTTCTCTCTTCTTGAAGGGGAGCCAGTGGAGGTCTTGTAGGTGCTGGGCGATGTGGTCATGTCGTGGGAGGCCGAGGACGAGTCTGGTGGTGCTGTTCTGGATGGTCTGGAGTTTTCAAAGCAAGGCTTTGTTGATTCTGGTGTAAAGGGCGTTTCTGCAGGCCAATCTGCTGGTTATGAGTACGTGGGTGACAGTCTTTCTGGATTTGGGTGGGATCCATTTGAAGGTCTTGCGGATGGTACTGAGGGTGTTGAAGCATGTGGAGGAGACGGCGTTGATTGGTCGGCTCATAGTGAGGGAGGAGTTGAGTATGATACCAAGGTTGCGGGCGTGGTCCGTGTGGTGAGGGGTTGCCAAGGACCGTAGGCCACCAGGTGTTGTCCCATGCGGAGGGGGTGGGTACGAGGACTACTGTCTTCTCCAAGTTCAGCTTGAGGCAGCTGCTGCTCATCCAGGATGCAACGTCTTTCATTCCTTTCTGAAAGCTGAGTCTGGTGGTGTTGGGTTCCTTTGTGAGGGTGAGGATGAGCTGGGTTTTTTCCGCTTAGGATATTATGCTGAGGTCCATGCTGTCTGACGATGGTGGCTAGGGGGCCATGTAGATATTGAAGGGCGAGGGGCTGAGTGATTATCCTTGGGGTACTCCGCAGCTGATCTCTGTGGGTTCGGAGAAGAAGGGCGGCAATCAACGGTGGTTCCCTGTATGCCGGCATTGTGGAGTCTGGCGATGAGTGTACGGTGGAAGCGGTGTCGAAGGCTGCAGAGAAGTCTAGTAGGATGAGAGCCACTGTGTGGGCCTGGTCGAGGAGAGTGTGGATGTCATCTGTGGCAGGAAGGAGGGCGGTCTCGGTGCTGTGGTTGCTGCGGAATCCGGACTGGCAGGAGTCGAGGATGGAGTTGGTTCTGATGAAGTTTGTGAGCTGGATGTTAATGATCTTCTCAGTTACTTTAGCTGCAAAAGGAAGGAGAGAGATAGGTCTGTACTTTTTATTAACAAAGCTCGAGAGACCATACAGTACAGAATATGACCGTTGTTACATCATGAGGTGAACACAGAATATCAATTACAGTGTATTCACGGGGAATGAGGAAAAACCTTTACATATCCTGCCAGCGTCTATTCACCCATGCCCAGCTCGCTGTATTTCCGCCAGGGTACCCACACTCTTTCTAATTTTTTAGCACATCTCCTGCTTTTGTATACTGTTACAGTCGAGATCACGTTTCCATTCCTCCAAATGTGGAGGAACAAGCGCCCCCCACCTCCTGGCGATGTTGCGATTTGCAACACCCGTTGCCAGAGCCAACTATATTCCCTTATATCTGGACCGCGTCTGTAGTTTTAGAGGTTGGGTCTGCGGAGGGCTTCTCGAGGAGGGGCTTGACTTTTGCTTGTTTCCAGTCATCGGGGAATGTGCAGGTTTGGAAGGTGGAGTAGATGGTGCTTCGTAGTTAGGGTGCTATGGCGGCTCTGTGGAAGATGTGTGGCAGGCAGGGGACCATGGGAGCTCCTGAGTGAATGCTCTTCATGGTCATAGTGGTATCTTCTGTGGTGGCCGGGGTACAGGCGGAGATGGTAGGCTGGCTGGCATTGCTGGAGGTAGGTGTGGTTTCAATATCTAGTATCTGTTTGTTGAAGTTGTCATAGAGTTACTTGATCTTGATATGAAAGTAGGAGCCAAGTTTGTCGAGAGATCCTGGTAGGGTGTAACATCTGAGGCTTCGCTCGGGGGTTTTGAAACCCTGTATGATGCTGAAGAGTTCCTTTGAGTTGCTGGAGTTGGCGAGGATCTTGTCCTGGATGAAGTTCCTTTTGGTGGATCTGATGTGTTGGTGATATTCTGTCATGGTGTTCTAGTAGCTGATCCGTGCTTCTGGGGTTTTGCTGTTTCTCCATACTTTCTTGAGACGTCTGCAGGTGTGTCTGGATTCTCGGAGGTCGGTGGTGAACCCGGTGGCTTTCATAAGCCGCTGTCTGTCGGACTTATGGTGGGGGGAGAGCTTGTCTGGTGATTCATCTGTGTAGTTTGTTGGCTGCAGAGTTGATGTTGATTGTGGTGGGACGGGGAGCGTGGTTGAGGATGGAGTTGAGGTGTTCTTCGGTGATCTTGCTCCAATTCCTGCATGGGGGAGTGGTGCCGGTTTGTGCGGGGTGGGCTTAGCGAAGGAGAAGTGTATGCAGTGACAATCCGTCCAGAGGTGTTCCGTAGTGTGGCTGAAGTGGATGTTGTTCCCTTGCTAAGGAGCTACTTAGCCATAGGCGCTTTTGACTTTTGCTGATAATAAGTGCAATTAATTATAAAGCGTTATTCTAAAGAAACTAGAAGACATATTTTCATTGAATTAAAACTCAAACGCAGTTAAGATTAAACAATGTTTGGATTATAATCAGAATCCGCCATTGTCTCTGATTAGTAGGGGTAATCACATCAAGTTGCCAATACTCCCGAAATTATTAAATCTTTTTAACACCTTTCTAATTACATACCACTGTTTTTAGTACGTCTGAAGGCCCTGTCATGAGATTTGTATATAATCATTACAAACTACAAAATAATTGCTCGTAAAAAATAATGTTTGCTCCAATGTGGAGATACTAATTACCAACATAAATGTGTGCTATTTATGTGTTCAATTATGGAAGGATATTGGAGACTTTTTTTTTTCATGGGGCTACACTATAGTAACCAGCACAAAAACTTCACATACCACACAGATGCTCATCTGCTTTTCTGCTGGAATCACCATACAAGATGATGTAGATGCTGGAATTATTTAAAAACTCCAGTAGGGATACTTTAGAGATGAGAATCATTATGTATGACCTCAAACAAGGCCTATCTCTGCCATAGCATAACATTGGGATACCTTTCACACCTTTTAAGTGCAACTCACAATTGGAAAAAGATAGAACCTTTAAATTTAGTGTCACTGAACTCACAATTTAAAATGTAATTTATGGGAAGCTGGATTTTATATGCCAGTTTAGCAAATGACACTTTTAAAAAGTTGGCATGCAGCACAAGATACCAAAAAACATGGGTGATATTGTGAAATGTACGGCTCGTAGCTAATCATTGCCTACCAGAAATACACTAGTTATTCTCCTACTGCATCTCTTTAACATAGAAAAATGTCATGGTGCAACCATACGTAAAAAGTATGTACAAGAAATTAGTCAAGAAAGATAATCTTTCACCAAAGTTTATCAGTTCAATCAATTTTATCCAAAAATTCAGAGATCCCTATGCCATGTATGATTTCCAAAGGTTTATCCCATAGGGGTTTGGAGGATGGATAGGATTTTTTTTTTTATTAGTGAATGGATTTCCAAGGAGATGGATTCAACTGAACCACTGATTTTATCTGATGTGACTCAGCTACTTTGTATATCCTTGTTATCTTTAATGTGAACATTTACTGTTGTAAAGCGCTCTGATACCTTTCAGGTCTAGCTGGCACTATATAAAACTCTTAAATAAATAAATAAATAAATAAACAAACAACAAAAATAACAATTTGCATGTGTATTAAAGAAGCCCTTCAACATTACTGGGTAGGAGCAACTGTGTCTACCATTCCTTCTGAATAATAATAGCACATATTGACCAGGTGCTAGAGCCCGGATGCTGTTTTTTCTCCCTCTATTCATCTTTAATGTTCTTAAACATGGATTTAACTGAACATTGCTTTAATAGGTGTAACTAGGTTTCAGAGACCCTTCGTTTTTGGTGTGAAATTCTATTTAATATTTAATGCAACTTCTTACCACACTATGGCCCCCATTAGGATGGCGGGCAGACTTTGCCTGCCCGCCATCCTCGTGGAAAATGGGACCGCCCGCCATAGGAGCGGAGGTCCCGCCTTGGGCATTAGGATGCACCCGTCACACTGGCGGGCGCATCCTGTATTTTTACCATTACGGCGGGCGGTGCAGAAAGCACCGCCTGCCGCAATTGTAAAAGTGCACGTTGTGCATTTCAAAGCACAACATGCCAGGCTCCGTGCGGTGCCTGCCATGTTGCACTTTGAAATGCGGGGGGGTACCATAGGTACCCCCCATGTGCACCCCCCACCCCCCGGACTCCCAGGGGGCCCGCAACGGGCCCCCGCAGGGAGTCTCCGCATGCCTTGCCGCCACGGAAAAGCATGTCAGGAAGCCCATCATAATATGGCTGGCGGTGTCTCATAGACACCGCCACCATATTAAACATTTTCCGCCCCGGCCACAAGGCGACCGGGGCGAAAAGCGGCGGACTGTGTTTACGTCCGCCGCGGTCCCCCCGCCATAGTAATATGGCGGGGGGAAATAGGTGGCGGGCGGGCATTACTGTCGGGCGGATCGCCACCGCCACCATGGCGGTGGCGCTTCGCCCAACATCGTAATGGGCCCCTATGTCGGAAACACATATATAAACTTTACCTTATGGATGGAAGTGAGCATTTCAACCCATACAGCGAATAAACACCCTTGAAGTGGAATTTGGCCCTAGGCCTCAGCTGGAAGAAGAGGTAGATGCCATGCATTTATGGTAAGAGCTGTATCATCCACAACAGGTTCTGTGTTATGAGAATCTAAACAAAATGTTTTCCTAGAATTTTGGGAAAGTTCATTGTCAACAGCCCTGATAAAGATGTTTACGTTGTTCTTGATACCGGATTTGTCCTATAAAAAGTGTAGATCTGAAACCAGCACATTCTACAAAGTTAGGAGAGGATGGATATTATAGTTTCAACACAAACAAAGAGATCAAAACAAAGGACTGAACAATATGCAGTGGCACTGCTGATTATTCATATTATGTCAACACGCTGTGGTTTCTCCTAATAACGCGAAGAAAATTTTACCATAATCCTTGCCTCCGTGTCCTTAATAGAATTGAGATTGTTCTTCAGAATTACTACAATTATTATATTCTTGCAGATGCATGTCCTGGGGAGTGAGGACTCGTCTCAAGTATTTACCATCATCCCAGCCCAGGTATCTCACCCTACAGCTCTTCGGATTGTGTGTTTGTTTGCCCAGACATGTACTGTACAGGCATTTTAAGGCTCGATGGGACATTTCACTCTCCACTCAAGGACAGAGAGGGCAGATCTCTATTTGGGCTTTTGTTTCTGGGCAACTGAGGCTAGGCCATTGGGGCTGGGTCATGACATTTATGAATGATTCAGATTATTGATGATTGAGCTGGGTTATTTATTTTTCTCCGTTAACACCCTTTAAAAAATGTTTTGTAAATGTACATCCCAGTAACATTATTATGAATAAAGGGTATGCCTGCAACCAAGCACATAAAACGGTCCTTCTCTGATCACAAGCGGATGCCTTCTCTGCATCCGTGAGTGCCCAAGACGCTAGAAACATGGACCATGATCAGCTGTTACCGAGATACAAGAACACTAAAGTTAGTGACTATATAGCCGCACCTTTGATGCACACATTTGCTCCATGGTAACAGTTGGCCCCCTGAGCAATCAATGGACTAGCTTGTGTCCAATGGCCCTTTGAGCTGTGAGAAATAATCTCCCATCAGAAACACTGGATCCATGAGCCGCGCTCCATGCTTGAGACACCCAAGTCTAAGTCTGTTCCTACTTGCCAATGAGTAGTGTCAACATCTGGAGCAGTCCCAGATGTCACTGGAGGATTGATTTTAAACTGCCGAAGGCGTTTTTCATTATCTTCATCTTGTTGGTCCTGTGTATTATACTTTTGTGAGCGCCAGTAACACTCGTGGCGGTATATTGTGGCATCAGAAGGTGATAGACACTTGTGGTCTTTTGTGTTGTCTACTGATTTATTTTCTCCAACCCTTCCACAAGCATGTAGAGATTGATTCATCTCTAAAAGTAGTACCGGTGAGGACACTCAAGTTTTTGTGTTTGACTGCCATGTTGTTCTACGTAAGTGGCAAGTCGGTTCTTCATGACCTGGTACTCAGAGTTACCTGGCAGTAGGAATGACAATGCTGCCTACTATCTCTGGATCCATGGGGCCTGGTACTACTCTGCTGCTCAATGAATAGCCAAGAACCTCCATCTTGCGGTTGTTTTGAGGTCTAATAAGAGAGGCTTGCTCTGTGAGCGAGATGTAGGTTTAGAAAAACTTTATTAAACTCTGAATAACCTTAATTGTCAGTCAATGCTGTTATTTAGAAACGAATTATCACTTTTATTTAGATAAGGGCTCAGCTACTGAGTAGAATGTGATGACTCAAAGGTAATGGGAATTCCATCCAGAGGAGAAGAAAGTAAATCTCTCTAGCAGATACCAACTCAGTCAGGCATGCGCATACTCTTGGACGACACCCGCAGGATCGAGTTACTGGAACTGTATATCTCGTTATCCATAAGCGGCTTGGAACATTTTTAGGATTTCTCAGTTCACTCCCATTTGTTGGTATTTGGACATTTGTGTAACACTTTGTCATGTGTAGCAATGGAGCAACCAAGCAGTAACTCCGGCAGTTCTTCGTTTCTTAAGGTTCTTGACTGATAATCAGGGCTGTCTTAACAGCATTATAGGCCCCCGGGGCAAAGCAGTGCACGGGGCCCTGCCTACACAACCACTCACAGGAATACAAATGTAAATTATCGATAAAATAGATTAGCATGGGGCCTCTATGCTCGTGGGGACCCCCGGGTAACTGCCGAGTGTGCCAATGCGCTAAGACGGCATTGCTGATAATCAGCGTAATCGCATCATCAGTGTCATAGGTCTTTCTCTTGTCATTGGAAGCAGGTCCTAGCACTGGGATACCTACAGACAGGAAGTGGGACTCACAGGCAGAAATGCCACAGGCCCAGTCATGCCAGATGGGCTGCTCTGGGTACCTGCCAGTGACTTAGCACTAAATGTGGGGCCCACCCGGATCTGATGAGGGGCCCATGAGTCTCCTATATCTCACAAATATTCATTGGCCTTCGGCTGAATGGGGACCCCCTAGAGGGGTGCAACCCCCCAACCCCCTCTGCACTGCAGTGGCTGCAAGGGCCTACGTTACACCACCTCTGGCACTTACTGAGTCCAACAGATTGGAGGATTCTCAGCCATACGACCGCTGGAGGGCCCACAGGTAGAATGAATACCTTGTGCGCAGTGCTTAATTTGTAAACAAATAAGTGCAGGGCTCTCTTCGGGAGGTCACTGTAGCTTGCACCCCACATTGCCTCTGCCATGCTGCCAATGATGGTAACAACACAACTACTAAAGATTCACACTCCTACAAGTGAGACAGGTGGGACTATTCCAGGTCCCCAAAGCTATAAGAATGGCTTGGGTGGCAGGTAATAGTCATTTTTAATGTATATTTAATTAATAATTAACTGTTGTTGTGCTCATCTCTTAATAAGCCGGACAGCGCCACCTTGGGGCAGACAGTCACAAGCGCTGGTGTTGACAATTAAGACCAGTGCCCGAGCACCGGAAACCACCAGCTTAAATTAAGCACTGCCCGTGGGACTCACAGCATGGCAACAGATTGCTCCAGAGATCACTGCCTTAGTGTAAGGGGTGTGGGCAACAATGTACATCCCCTATCAGGGGAGGAATCGAAAATGAGCTAAAAAACTATTTTATCCTAGTGGCTTTAGGAGTGCACGGAAGGATGCCCTTTGAGGAAAATCGAATTTTGCCCTGTCATGTGTCCCTACGTGTTCCCCATTATATGTCATATGTGCATGATCGATATGCATATTTACCCCCTTGACCGAATAAAGACGCAATTATAGTTGTGTCCAACGTTAGTATGCCAGTTATCCAGTCCTCGTGAAAGCAACGAGTATTAGGCCTATGTTGCCAACGTCTTTTCATTGTGCACGTTAACTCATCGAGTTGCACCCGTTTCTAGGCCTCATAGGGCCCGGACACCAGATTCGAGTCTCAAGTCTCCTGAAAACACTTCGAGGAGCGATGCAGCCCCTCCCGCATCCCTGACCCTTCACTTATTTCCTGCCAAGCAGCGCGGTGCCCGGCCTGGCCTGCCTGCCTGTCTGCCAAGAATATGTTATGCTTACAGTTATCAGTTCAGCTCCCCGGCTTCACATTCCTAAGCTAACGAACCGCATAAACATCTTCAGCTATAGTCTAGTCTTTCTGTCTCCATGCAAGAGAATTACTGAATTAATATCCATAGAAGATTCATAGCACACGCAATACATGTAGAATATATGCATGCACCAGCCTTAGTGACAAGTAGCCTTTGCCCTGATGACATTTAGATTCTGTCAACATGTACTCCAAACACGAGATATGCTATAGGTACATGTCGTCCTGACATCTCAGACTTTAGTCTCCTCTTCTAGTGCAGAAGTCAGACCCCCCAGCTCTCCCTAGTTACACGTCATGGTCCGTTTGCGCGCACCAGTAGGTTAAAGGTTCCAGCTGCTCAGGTAGCCCCCTCCATGTATCCACCCATTCATGACACTTCATGACACTTCTGTGACGTTTACATCACATGTCTCCGTGCACGCCCTGTGCACGCCTTCTTTGTACGCCCATATGTTCTTATCTGTCGTTTGTCACTTGTTACGCCTACTGTATGCAATGCAATTGTACTGTTTTACTATATATACTGTATAATGTTAATGAAAAGCTAGCTGTCCCTTTTTGCGCGAGGCTTTTTCTTTCCCCCTTGTGTCTTCCTGAGCCTTTGCAGGTGATGGAACCCGATGGTCCATTGGCTCGAGCCATCTGATTAAAGCCCATTCCGACTCAGATATCACGGATCCTGCCTCTTATTTATTGAGCTATCCTTTTCAGTTAATGCATAGAAAAATAGTACCGGTAATTAATTATTTATTTACCACATAAATGGCGCCCGAACAGGAACGAGCCCCTTCCCCACGCGCCGGCGATGTAACGCAGGCCCCCTGACCCTTCTACAGCCGTGACGGAACCCTACGTGCACGTGCAGATATTTCTGCTTCAAGTCTCCCTCAGGCCCACGGAGGAGACGGAGACTGCGGTCCGGCATCCAGACGAGGCGGTGAGGAAGGCGGGTCGTCCCGACCAGAGCCCAAGCCGAGAGAGCAAGGTCCGAGGTATCCGGAGGCCCACCTGTAACCGAAGCCCGAAGCCCGAGGCGCATGCGTAGTGCGTAGCAGTAACCAGACGCCGTAGCAGTCCAGTCCGAGGCCTTCAGTTTTGCTTCCCGGTGAGTACCGTTGCTGGGACGTATCTAGACGGGTTCATTAGTTTGTGCCCGGTCCGACGGGTTTGGGGTACACAGATCCGGTCCGACGTGTTCACCTAGGTGGATACGGTATGACGTGTCTCTTTAGGAGACCGGTATGTTCTGTACTGTTTTAGCAGTGCATCCAGTAATTCTAGTAAGTCTGTTCTCGAGAAATTCAAGTATTGTGTTTTCAATGTATCAGGCAGTATTCTGTTCGAACTGTTATTAATGTGTTCTTGATGTCGTGGTATGAATGATTGTTTTGCTATTCATTACTGTGTTCATTGTGTATTGTGTTCAAGTTCAAGTACGGTTCAAATATGCCTCTGTTCTCGAAGTTACGTCAGATAAAAACGAGAAAAGCAGTACTCGAAGAATCAGTTCCTGTCCCTCCTAGGGACAGTCCTGGACATTTCATGTATCATAAGCATGGCTTAGATGCCATACTGTATCTAGATTTATGGGTTGATTATACGAAAGATCTTGAAGAAAAATATAGATGGCCTGTATCAGGAACATGGGATGCCGAGTGCATCATGAGAGTAGAAGAAGCATTATGGAAAAAGAAAGCCAGACAATCTCAGAAAGATGCCATAGAATTATGGCGTAAAGAATCTCATAAAAGAACAGAGAAAGAATTCAGAAAAGCAGAATTAAGTAGGGAATCTTCTGAAAAAGCCCAAGAAAGGGAATTACTAGAAGAAGGTGAACGAGTTAGAGCAGAACAGTCAGACAGACAGAGAAATGCCCTTATTAAAGGTATGTATCCTCTTCTTGCCGAGGGTCTGCCGAAGGTGACCCCGGAAATATCCCGTAATTTACCGCCACCCTTGGTCCCGACTAAGCTACGTCATAAACCGACTGCAGCTGAAATTTTTCTTTCTTCCTATTTAGACGACACCGTCCCCGAATATGCTAATACAGATCCTACCCCGCCAGTCCAAGTTCAAGTCCAGCCCCCTGTTAATAATGTAATTCCTGTGTCTCCAGCCGTTGGTCCCGGGAATCCTGTTCATGTGCCAGTACCCCAGGGTCAACCCACATTACGTACCCCTACTGTACCAGTCACGTTACCAGCAGCCGCACATTCAGTATTAACTGACGATTCCAGTTCAGGAGGGGCAAGGGGAGGTACTCCTATCACCCCGCCTCAAACAAGACGACATACGCTGAGAGATGTAGCGTTACAGCGTACGCCAAAACTGGCTACGTATGACGCCCTCAGAAAGTATCTTACAGAGTGCGGAACTGATTGTAGATATGATCCAGTACCAGGCGAAGATAGCATGTTAATATATTCCATACGTTTACGACGAGTTGCAAGCTTCTTGGTTACCATATCAAATATGGAACAACATCTAGACAGAATATATCACTTTATCCGTACAGGGGAGAATCCAGAAAGTATTCACGAAGCTATGGTACACAGGAAAGTCGAGATTCAAGGCATGATATTGCAATTTCTGATAAATTGTTTAATAAGAGAACAAGATTATCCTGATAAAAACAAGGAAGATATGAAAGTCTTGACAAGATGGAGTGACAATATAGCAGACGGAAAACACAGAACACAAAATTGTATAGAAACCATGTACAAAAAGATTCGTAAAGAAATTATAAGTATACACCAAAAGGAGGAAGCAATGAGAGTAGCCGAGAAAGAGAATGACTCTTCAGACGAAGAGGTAGACAACGAGAATCCCACCAGAATAGTGTATGTAGGTAGGTCGAGATTTTCTGATAGACACACACGCCTAGATTACAAGAAAGCTTTTCCTCCTCCCGTACCAGAACAGTGTTCTCTTGAACAAGTATTCCAGGCTACCGAAAAAATTCTGAAACTACGAATAGGTTACAGTGAGCTTAGTACCATGCATGAACAAGAACTAGCCCGTTCAGCAGTCCGATGGATTAGTGATTCTGCGACGTTTTCAGACGAAGTAGTGGCTCAAATGTTTCTGAAACTGCCCCCAGGCGAGCAGCGACTGGTGGGTATGTACATGATCCAACACCTCATCACACTGTACGAGGATCAGCATTCTGATCCAGGTCCGTTATATAATGTACTGAACGAGTTACTCCTAAACAGATGGAAAGGTCTAGGTACCGATCTAATTAGTGTCATTTTAGAACAGCGCCACAAATACAGAACGTTCCTGACTCCGCATTTTGTTCCTGTTTCCCCCCCATTCTACATAGACCGACAGAATCCGTTGCAAGAAGTGCATCCAGTTAAGGGAGCGGGGGTAATCTCGAACGAGTATTTGTTTACACCCCTATAACGAAAATAGAACTACTAGAAATGAAAAAGTTAGTGCCTTGTCACGATAAAGATCCAGCAGGGTTCCACCGTGAATTAAAAGACATGCTCCGTATGGGAGAATACACGTATCCTGATATCCTCAAAATGTTAAAGGTCCTATTGCCTGCGGGCATATATGAAAAACTGAAAGAAAAAGAATGGGAGGTGGGAGAGAAAAAGATAGACTGGACCGCGTTAGAGAACGAAGATACTGCACGAGTTCCAGGTACTGGTCTTGGGGATAGAGCCAAAGAGTTGCCCGAACTGTTAATACAAGTCTTGCCAAGATTACTAGCCACGAAAAAGGAAGATTGGGATGCCATCTCAGCCTGTAAACAGAAACAAGACGAAGACACTAGTGATTTTTATTCTAGATTTGAGAAATGTTTCATTATTAATAGCGGTCTGAAAACAAGTAGTGAGTCGTATCCACATCTTTTTGTTACTAAACTAGTTGAGAATTCTTTACCGCAGGTTAAAAATAGAGTATTGAAAGTCGAAAGTACTTGGCAAGCTAATACCCCGTCCCAAATGCTCCAGATGTTACAGTATCACCAGAACCGAATCAGGGAAGAGCAAGAACACGAAAGGAGACGTATGAAAGACACGAAAATGAAAGTACTAGTTGCACAGTCTGTTCAACCAGATAGTCAGAAGAGGGGTCCGAATCAGACTAGTCATTCTGCGGCTCCTGTTAAAGGGACATGTAATTACTGTAAACAGCCAGGTCACTATATAAACGAATGTGCAGTTCTGAAACACAACATAGCTACAGGTAAGACAAAAGAGAGACCACGTCCTTCTAGACAAGAACATGTTCCGCAGAACTCACAGCCACCGCAGAACGCACAACAGACAGTTACAGTACCGCAGCCTATAGCTGCCACACAACACGTTACACAACAGATGTACCAGTATGCACAGTCAGAATATCCAGAATATCAGCAATATTCATGAAACAGCCTAGAGAGGGAGGTTGGCTTGCCTCTCATCGAGGTTCCTGTAGATCAAGAGGGTCCCTATGTACACAGTCAAGTATTAGGGAAAGACAGAAAGTTTCTGATTGATACAGGGGCAAGTAGGACTACCATCAGTAATGACGAGGTTCCAGGGGCTCCACTCTCAGGCTCAAGAAACGTTTCCCTGGGATTTTCAGGAAAGCCTATTGTTAATGAAATATCGAAACCAGTTTCCCTAGGAGTTGGTCCATTGTCCCGAACTACAGACTTGTTACTTACGAAATCATGTCCCGAAAATGTACTTGGTATTAAAACATTGAAAGAATTAGGAGCGGTTATATGCTGTTCCCCAGAAGGAGTGAGATTGTTTTTACGTGATTTTAAAGGTCATTATGTGTTACGTGATTTTGATCCAAGATTACTGAATGTACCACAGCATTTATGGGCGCAAGGTCCAACTGATGTAGGTTGTATGCACATTACACCCTATCGTGTCACTCTGAAACAAGGTGTTGTATTACCAAGAATCCGACAGTACAAATTGCCACCTGAGGCTGTAGCAGCCTTATCGAAAATTATTGACGAGCTCATTGCTCAAGGAGTAGTTGTAGAAACTGACTCCAATGTATGTAATTCTCCTATCATTCCGATTCTTAAACGTACTGATCCAAATGCACCTCCAGTATATCGATTAGTGATTGATCTTCGAGAACTTAATAAATGTATCATACCCCAGTACCCAGTGGTTCCAGATATCTCTTCCCTATTGACTGCCATTGATTCTGAAGCTACGTTCTTTACTGTTATTGATCTCAAGAACGCATTCTTTAGTGTCCCCATTCATCCAGACAGCCAGTTTCTTTTCGGATTCTGTTTAAATGGAAGAAGCTATAAATTCACACGTGCTCCACAAGGTTTCACAGAAAGTCCTAGTATTTATAGTCAAGCACTTAAGAGACAACTAGACAGTATTCACATGCCAACTGACACTGCCCTGCTCCAGTATGTCGATGATCTATTGATCACAGCCCGTACAGAACGTGACTGCGAACGTGCGTCACTTACAGTCTTGTATTTCCTGGCAGACATGGGGCACAAGGTGTCTCCTTCGAAACTGCAATTCTGTGTCCAGCAAGTGGTATACCTTGGACACTTACTGTCCAAGAGGGGTAGACAGTTGACACTTGACCGTATCCAGTTAATAGCACATCTTCCACAGCCCAAGACACAGAAGGAGGTACGAGCTTTTATCGGCCTCACTTCTTACTGCAGACAATGGATTCCTCAGTATGCATATCTAGCCAAACCACTGATACAGTTAACGACACAGGAGGCAGCCACATCGACTGTCCTCCCTTGGACCCAGGAACATACACTTGTTTTCAATGAGTTAAAGAAAGCTTTATGTAATGCACCTGTGTTAGCGACACCAAACTACAGTAAGCCTTTTACACTTTTTGTTACTGAACGTGATGGTACAGCATTGTCTGTTCTCACACAAGATCAAGCAGGACAACACAAGCCTTGTGCTTATTTTTCTAGCACATTAGATCCAGTAGCCCAGGCTCTGCCTGCGTGCCTCAAGTCAGTTGCAGCCACAGCTCTAGCTATCAGACAAAGTGATTCCATAGTGTTAGGACACTCCCTGACAGTACAAGTTCCACACTCTGTGGAAGTTCTTTTAAACCGAACACAGACTCAGCACTTGACAATTGCATGCTTAACAGGATATGAACTGACACTGTTTCAGCCACACATAGAAATCAGACGCTGCAACATTTTAAATCCTGCTACACTGTTACCCTCGATTACATCAAACCCTGCCACACATGACTGTGTGGAAGTTATTAACACCATAACAAAGCCAAGACAAGACTTGACAGACATTGCATTACCTGATCCAGACCTGACACTTTATGTGGATGGTTCATGTATGAGAACAAGTTCAGGAGAGTTAGTAGCCGCGTATGCAGTGACTACTGAAACTGAAGTTATAGAAACACATCGTATTGACACCTTGTCTGCTCAAGCAGCAGAGCTCATTGCTCTGACCCAAGCCTGCATACGAGCCAAGAACCTGAAAGTAAACATATATACAGATTCACGTTATGCATTCGGAGTCGTTCACGACTTTGGAGTACTCTGGCAAGAAAGAGGCTTCATGACCTCTCATGGAGCCAAGATTCAGCATGGTCCCCTCATTCAAGCTCTGTTAGAAGCAATACATTTACCGAAAGCCATTGCCATTATGAAGTGCAAAGCACATACGAAAGCCACTGACACCATTTCCCAAGGTAACGATCTAGCAGATCGAACAGCCAAGCGTACAGCTCAGACTCCAGACATTCCAGTTAACACGACCAGGATAGATGTTCCAGATCCGACTACTTGTATGACAGTTAAAGACCCTACACAAGATGTACTAGACATACAGTCACATGCTACTCCCGATGAAATCAAGAAATGGTCTGAACAAGGAGGGGTCCAGACAGATCAGGGATGGTTGACGAAGGGAAAAGCCACATGGTTTCTCCCCGACTCTATGGTTCAAGTCATTATTAACACCGCACATAGTCCAGCACATTTAGGAGAGAAAGCCATGTTAGACAGCATCCAGAACATTTGGTATAACAAGCATTTACGAGCAGCAGCTAAACAGAAAGTACGTACCTGCATGATATGTTGTCAGTTCAATCCAGGTAAAGGTGTTCCGGTGGAACAAGGTGGATTCCATCCTCCTGACCACCCTTTTGAAGTCCTCCAGATGGATTATATTCAGATGGATCGATGTCGAGGTTTCAAGTATGTCCTCGTAGTTGTATGCGCTTTGTCCAGATGGACAGAAGCATATCCAGTCCCAGATTACACTGCTGCGACCACTGCCAGGCAGTTGGTTCGTGAGTATTTCCCTCGCTATGGTTTGCCCAGGGTCGTGTATTCAGACAACGGCCAGCCATTCTCATCCGAACTCATGAAACAAGTATCCTTCTGTTAGGGTACCAGTGGAAGTTCCATTGCGTACGACACCCCGAGGCAGCTGGCCTCGTCGAGAGACATAATCAGACTCTGAAAATCCGCATTGCAAAGGTTTGCGCAGAGAAAGGCGTAGATTGGATGGTAGCCCTGCCAGTCGCCCTTTTTTACATGAGAATGGTCGCTCACTCCCGTTCAGGTTTGTCACCTTTCGAGGTTGTTTTCGGTCGTCCCCCGAACATGTGGGGTACACCGATGCCACGTAAAATTACCGATGTAGACAGTAATATGCTGACAGATTACCTGGCTTCCTTGATGTCTGCACTACTCTCTTGTCGTTCACAGGTTGCGGCTGCCTTTCCAGACAACACTCAAGTGAAACCGCACGAGGTCATTCCTGGCGACCTAGTACTCGTGAGGAATTTCGATCGTTCAAGTCCGCTGGAGCCCCGCTGGAAAGAGCCAAAACTTGTTCTGATGACCACAAGGACCGCCGTAAAGCTAGAAGGAAGAAAAGGCTGGCTTCACTCCAGCCACATCAAGCGTTTTCATGGACTCCGTCCAAAGACTTTTCTCAAGGACTGCCCAGATACTGACTCTAAACTTCCCCTGCTAGAGAAAACTCCGCAGCAGGAGTATAAAAACAAACTACGGTCTAGCAAGTCAGACAGTTTAATTGTTTAAGTCCCTCTCGGGTGAAGCGGTTAGACAGGTTCCTGACATGTATGAGATAGACCCCCATAGTGAGAGAGTTAGACGAAACTCCAAGAAAATACATTACTGTAAAAATTTGCGCAGCAGATATATTATCACTTTATTATTTATGTTATTTCTGAGTCTTACGGTTACATGCATAAGTTATGTTTTACATGTATTTTTTCCTCCTATTGATTCACATGTACATTTGTCTTCTAATGATACAGTAGAGCACACTTTTAGTGAACTACCCCCTCACGAGTTATCCTATCGACTTGCCATGCGCAACAATACTTTTATCCGAATGTTACACTATTCACACCAGATTAGCAATGCCACAAATTGTTGGGTGTGTGGTCGACTCCCCCCTTTCCAGACACCGAAGGGAGTTCTGCCACTTTTTCCCTATCCGTTTTCACACAATGGTTCGTGTGGAGCATGGTTTACGATAACGTCATCCTCAGACGATAAGTCCCTTCTGAATAGAACATGTTTCGCAGACAAGGAAGGTCTTTCCCATAGAACAGGGTTAGATCTAGAAAATGAAGTATATGATCTAGGTAATTTCTCCTCGAATTTCATGGTTTTGAATGTTCAATCCGAGACTACTCCAGACTTGCCTGCTATTACAGTTTTACCAGTGAAAGGCGAATTATGTGTCAGGAAGAATGGTTCAGTACTTCTAGGACACAGTGATTGTAATACTGTGGTCGAGTATAGTGACAGTGGGAAGTCTGCTTTCAAAGCCTCACGTCATTCATATTTTGTGTGTGGTCAGACCGCATATGTACGTCTGCCCCTAGATTGGGATGGAACATGTTACATTGCCTTCCTACTGCCACCAGTTTTCCTAGCCCCATCCGATTATCACAGAAACACACATCTAGTACACGTCAGACATAGAAGGGAGATCGAGTCCCCAATTGTCGATCAAACTGAAACTGCCTTAGAACAATATACAGACTTCAATAAAGGTTTCTTTTTCTTCATAGGTCCTGTCCAGAATAGTAAGCTAATACGTAGGTTAACCAGAACCCTTGAAGCAGTAGTGAATGAGACTACTTCTGCTCTAGGTAACTTAACAGAAGAACAATCTGCTATGAGGTTTGTCGTTCTTCAAAACCGCCTTGTCCTTGACGTCATACTGGCCGATAGGGGCGGAGCTTGTAGAGTCATCGGATCTAGTTGTTGCATTTTCATTCCTAATAACGCACCGTCTGTTTATTCAGCTATAACAAGACTTCATAAGATAGCCCATCAGTTACACCAGAATCCAGGCACCTGGACATGGTCCGGTTGGCTCTGGAGTATAATATCTGCCTGGGGATGGAAAGTACTGTCATTCCTAGGAATCGTAGTAATGATCATATTCAGTTGCTGTCTCTGTTTACAATGTGGCCCTGCGATTTGCGGCTTGTGCGCTACCTCTTGTATTCCTAGTTCTAAGTCCCGTTCCAAGAAGATAAGAGACGAGCAAATGATGCTATATGAACAGATAGATGGTATCATGAATATTGATGTTTCCTGAAGGAAACGTAGGGAATGAGGAAAATCGAATTTTGCCCTGTCATGTGTCCCTACGTGTTCCCCATTATATGTCATATGTGCATGATCGATATGCATATTTACCCCCTTGACCGAATAAAGATGCAATTATAGTTGTGTCCAACGTTAGTATGCCAGTTATCCAGTCCTCGTGAAAGCAACGAGTATTAGGCCTATGTTGCCAACGTCTTTTCATTGTGCACGTTAACTCATCGAGTTGCACCCGTTTCTAGGCCTCATAGGGCCCGGACACCAGATTCGAGTCTCAAGTCTCCTGAAAACACTTCGAGGAGCGATGCAGCCCCTCCCGCATCCCTGACCCTTCACTTATTTCCTGCCAAGCAGCGCGGTGCCCGGCCTGGCCTGCCTGCCTGTCTGCCAAGAATATGTTATGCTTACAGTTATCAGTTCAGCTCCCCGGCTTCACATTCCTAAGCTAACGAACCGCATAAACATCTTCAGCTATAGTCTAGTCTTTCTGTCTCCATGCAAGAGAATTACTGAATTAATATCCATAGAAGATTCATAGCACACGCAATACATGTAGAATATATGCATGCACCAGCCTTAGTGACAAGTAGCCTTTGCCCTGATGACATTTAGATTCTATCAACATGTACTCCAAACACGAGATATGCTATAGGTACATGTCGTCCTGACATCTCAGACTTTAGTCTCCTCTTCTAGTGCAGAAGTCAGAGCCCCCAGCTCTCCCTAGTTACACGTCATGGTCCGTTTGCGCGCACCAGTAGGTTAAAGGTTCCAGCTGCTCAGGTAGCCCCCTCCATGTATCCACCCATTCATGACACTTCATGACACTTCTGTGACATTTACATCACATGTCTCCGTGCACGCCCTGTGCACGCCTTCTTTGTACGCCCATATGTTCTTATCTGTCGTTTGTCACTTGTTACGCCTACTGTATGCAATGCAATTGTACTGTTTTACTATATATACTGTATAATGTTAATGAAAAGCTAGCTGTCCCTTTTTGCGCGAGGCTTTTTCTTTCCCCCTTGTGTCTTCCTGAGCCTTTGCAGGTGATGGAACCCGATGGTCCATTGGCTCGAGCCATCTGATTAAAGCCCATTCTGACTCAGATATCACGGATCCTGCCTCTTATTTATTGAGCTATCCTTTTCAGTTAATGCATAGAAAAATAGTACCGGTAATTAATTATTTATTTACCACACCTTGGCAGGGGTACCTCCCATACACAGCAGATCAATAGGGCAGGGCTCGAAGCGGCTGGGTTCCGTGGTTTTTACATTTATGTGTGGGCCTCTTTTCAATAGTTATCTCCTCTGTCCCCTCCTACTTGTCACATCTCTGCATGAGCTTCTTCCTCAGTCCCAGAGCCCAGTGCTGGCTCCACATATGGGCAGCAACAAGAATTCTGCCCTCACATAATCCTTTATTGGTCATGATGCACAGAGCTTCACTGCAGTAACTAAAGGGGGGTTATGCTGATGTCAAGGGTCAACTTAAGTCCCAAGGACCTTGTACTTGGAGAAAGTCCAAAAAGGCCGCCAGATGCTGAGTCATAGAGGAAAGTGACAAACACTTTCAAATGCATTTTCTTTTATGTAAATGCCAATTCCTTGGTGATGAAGCACACTTTAATACATGAAGTGTTTCAGATACCATAGTGAGGGTCAAAATTCCATAGTAATCAAAGTGGGTATGAACTAGGGGTGGGCGGAATTTGCGAAATTCACTTTCGCAAACTATCGCAAAATGTCAAAAATCTCCGCAAACACACAGAAATATCGCGAAGACGCAGAAGTTTTTTTCCCCCGCCTGTTATTTTCTGCGTGAACGCGTTGAAAAATGTCTCGCCAGCTTTCCCCATGCGGTTGCCATCTTGTTTTCACTTGTCCCGCCCGCTCGCGATGCTTATTTCCTGTTCGGGGTCTCGAATGACGTGTTCGCGATCGCAAACTCACACGGGATAGCTCGACCGGCTACCAACAATCCAACATAGGAAAACTCGTTGGCGAACGCAGGGATGCTACTGCGTGCGCGAGAACACATTTTTAAAGACTATGCCCCGGTCACCTTGCCGAGTAGGGAGGCGTACAGTGTGAAGCATCTTTGTCTGCTTCTTAACACTAGATCTGCACGTAGGCATGCGCAGGATATTTACGATCTGCTAGTCGCTGAAAAGCCGCTGTGCCTGATGCTGACAGAGACCTGGTTTGAGGACTCGTCTAATCCTGACATAGCTATAGCAATTCCCCCCGATTACAATATCTTTAGACAAGATAGACAGGGTGGGAGGGGCGGGGGTGTGGCACTTGTGGTGAAGAAGTCTGCCACTTGCACCATCATTCCTATGGATACCATCTCTGGATCTGAAGCCCTCGCTTTTTCTATAGCGCTGTCGCCGCATCAATCCCTCAAGGGGCTCCTAGTGTATAGGCCCCCTGGACTGACAGGCTCTTTCTTTGATGAGCTTCAGTCGGCCATCTCTGTGCTGGCTCTGAGAGCGGAGCACTGCATCTTGGCGGGAGATTTTAACTTCCATATGGATGAGGGTCTGGACCCTGATGTGATCAAGCTGATGGAGATTACGGCTCCCCTTGGCCTTGCCCCTTATCTTTTTGGGCCAACGCATGCAAGGGGTCATACCTTAGATCAGGTTTTCTCCACGTCCCCAATCGAGGTCATGTCACTTCTGCCGGTGCTTTGGTTGGACCATAGCCTGGCGAAATTTTTTGTACTAGGTACCAGTAAGCCATCTAGTACCGCTCCCAAACAGCTGGGGCGAGCCTCCAGGGCCCTTCATCGGGTGACTCCAGCAATGCTGGCTCAGGCATCATGTGATCCCTGCCCTTTCTCGGGTGACCTGGAGAGGGATGTAGAGGCCCTGCAGGTGTGGCTCACGGATAGGCTGAACGATCTGGCCCCCGTGATGGCCCCCCGAGTAACATCGAAACGGGTTTCTGCCCCCTGGTTCACCGAAGCACTGCCGGCTTCTCGTAGGCAGTGTAAGGTGGCGGAAAGAGCCTGGCGCTCTCAGTATGATCCAGCAGCCAGGCTTGCCTATAGGACCGCGCTTAAGGCCTACCATCGTGACATCCTCCTGGAGAAAAAGGGCTACTATGCTAGAAGGATAGAGGCGGCCTCCAACTCCTGCAAGGAGATTTTTACAATTGTCAGGGAATTCACAGCCGCACAAACTAATTCAACTCAGGCCGCCCCACCGGACTCTTGGGTTTCGGCTCTCGCTGATTTTTTCACCTCCAAGATCAAACTGATCCAGGACTCTTTTCCCCTGAGGGTATTTGAAGTTCCTTGGAGCTGTGAAGATGGGTCAGGTTCGCGGCCTTTTGTGGGCCCAGTCTTGGCGGCCTTTCCACCTCTTTCGATTTCTTCATCGTTGGCACTTACGGCTAATCTTAAGTCGGGCTCGCCTCTTGACCCATGTCCGGCCAAATTCGCGAAAATGGCCGATGTTATAAACCCACTGGCGAACCCGCTCCTGAATCTTTCCTTGAGTCGGGGGTGGTTCCGCAGGCTTGGAAACAGGCGATGGTCATTCCTCTTCTCAAGAAGCCTGGTCTTGACCCGGAGGCCTTGGCCAATTATAGGCCAATCTCTCTCCTCCCGGCGCTGGCGAAGATTCTGGAGAGGCATGTTCATATTGTGCTTTCCAATTTCCTGGAATCTTACAGTCTCCTGCACCCCACCCAATCTGGCTTCCGCCCCAATTTAAGCACCGAGACGGCGCTCTTGGAGGTGTCTGAGGCTATTAAAGAGGTGCGGGATTCGGGAGGCAAAGCCATGCTTATCATGCTGGACCTGTCGGCGGCCTTTGATACCGTCCCCCATGAGGGTCTCCTCATCAGACTCCATGAGATCGGTTTGAGGGGGACGGTGCTCAGCTGGTTTAGATCGTTTTTGGCTGGTCGCCGACAAACGGTGTGGGCCCCACCCAGCTCTGCCGTGATGCCGCCTTTGGGAGTCGGAGTTCCGCAGGGCTCTGTGTTGAGCCCGACACTTTTCAACATCTTTATGACCCCTCTTGCGGCACTGGCGGAGTCTTATGGGGCCCAGATCGTATCCTATGCTGACGATACTCAGCTCCTTTTTGCGTGCAGGAAAGGAGAAGAGTTTGATGGAGAGAGTATCGGTGAGTGCCTTGGGGCTGTCTTCGAATGGTTCCAGCTGAACAGCCTCAAATGCAACTCAGACAAATCTGAGGTACTCTTCTTCGGCTGCCTTCACGATCCGGACTGGCAGGAATGGTGGCCGGTTAACATGTTTCCTCCAGCACATTAGTCCCAGCTGGCTAAGAATCTGGGAATTAAGATGGATAACGGCCTGGCGTTAAGATCTCAGATTCTTGGTCTCTCGGGAACTTGCTTTGGTCTGCTTAGGATGCTGCGTAAGTTCTTTCCTTTACTATCAGTAGATCACAGGAAGTTGACGGTGCAGGCCTTAATCGGCTCAAGATTGGACTATTCCAACGTCCAGTATCTTGGCCTGCCGGACTACCTTCTGCAACGGCTCCAGGTGGTCCAGAACTCGGCTGCGCGGGCCATTTTTGGCCTTTATAGGCGCGCCAGAGTTTCGGGACTCCTGCAGTCGCTCCACTGGCTGCCTGTCCGGAAACGGATAGTGTTTAAGGCCTTGACCTTGGCCCATAAGGCTCTCCATGTTTCGGGGGCAAAATATCTCCAGAAGAGGCTGGTCTTTTACCATCCGACCCGTTCCTTGAGGTCTGAATCCCTGTTTCTGGCTGTGGTCCCTCGAGTAAAAAAGGCTCGCATTGGGGGCCGCTCTTTTGGGCTGTTGGCACCACAGATGTGGAACACGCTGCCTTTGTCACTTCGCAGCACTTCTAATCTGCTGATTTTCAGGAAGGGCCTTAAAACCTGGCTTTTTGCCCAGTAGTTTGCTTCTGTTCCCTGTTTCTCCTTGCTTCAATGTGTTGTGTTACTCTGTGATGGTTTTATTAAAAGCGCCGGGACACTCCACGGAGTAGCCGTGCGCTATAAAAGACAAAAATTAACATAACATAACAAAGCGCGAGCAAGAAAAACTTCCGTTTCGCGGCACATTGCGAAATTTTGACATTTTCGCGCTCTCTGCGGAACGCGAAAATGTCAAATTATCGCAATTTCCGCGAGCGGAACGAAATTTACCACCCATGCCTAGTATGAACTTACTCCAGAAAGACCCTGTCAGTCAGAGTCTGTTTCAGGGGCTGCAATAAACCCCCTGATCTGACCACAGGACAAGGGGAAGAGCACAGGGCACATCTCTTTCTCTTAGGTCTGAGCAAGTGGCCATGGCAATGGTCTCTCCTTTCAAAGCTATAAGCATCTTGTAGGCCACAGAGTGACTTTCCACCTGCTGATGTAAACAAAAAAATCACCTGTCTGCTCTATGATAGCTTAATGGAGATACAGCGTAGACCCAAAACAACCTGAGGTACACTTTACAACATCAACACTACTGCCACCGCCACCTTCATCATGCCCATAAATGGCTCACTACACAGATACTACTAGATGAGCTAATTAAGCAACCACGCCAACAGTGGCACAGAGAAAGGGCCTTTGACCCACAAACTATCAACCGCAATCAATCAGCATTCTGGCCATGCCATGAAAATGCAGACCAGACTCCCTTGACAAAAGGTGTTACACGCGGTCGAGGACCGCAATCCCAGAAGGTACGAGTACTCTGCCATGGTGCAACATCAAAAACTCTATGAAGCACATTCTGAGCTGCAAAACGGTCAAGCCCAACCTGGATCAAGATGATAAGGGGGGTTTCTGCACAAGGAATACCTGACCCTACACTTGGAGTTCCAGAGCCTTCCGACGCCCTGGACTAAGTCTTTGCTGATTATCCTAGCTAACACTAAAGAGACACGGAGTGCTAGGTTTCTGTATGGGCGAATTTTGCGGATCTGCGGTCCACGAATTTGTGCAAAATCGCAAAAAAATCTGCGAATTCGTGGATTTTCCCGGGAAATCGTGGATTTTTTTGCGATTTGCACCATACTTAACTGGCGTACTTTCTACTGGCTAATCAGTAAGTGCTACCTTGTTGGGTAATGGTATAGTGCTTTTCCTACACTGCAGCTGCGTAAAGGGGCAGATGATTTGTCCCCAGTGACCATGTGTGCCTGTAACTTTGCCACCACGCCAAAAGGCACCGAGGTCCCTTGAGTGAGCTGTCCATCATAGTTGGGAAAGGGCGGGAAAAATGTTTGATACTGCTAGTGTGTGGTGCGGGGCTTCTATGCGTGTGCACATGCCTCTTGTGTAAAGGGTCAGAGAGCGATCAGGGCAGTAGGTGAGGAGAAAGCAGCCTCCTGGACACAGGAACTACAAGGGGATCGCGCTCGAGAAACTCATGGATGCAAAGACCTCCCTCGAGTATTACAGCTAATTTTCGACTGCAGGGATGGGGTTAAAGCACACTTGCCCAGCCTCAACGTGCTCACTAATGTTTTGGCTGATAAAAACGCTACTGAATTTCAGCTTCAACTCGGGCTCATGTTACTTATCTGTATGTGCTTCCTGTTGAGGTTTAATTTTTGGGACAGGAGCCTCGTGCCATACTTGTAACTATTCTCTGACCCTGCCTCGAGGGTCAGAGCAGGGTCAGAGAATAGTGGCAAGTAGGCAAGGAGGAGCCGCTCAGGAACCACTTACAGGGTTACAGCAGGTGCCCAAGTTGAAGTTAATTTCTTTGTAACAATTTTGTAAATGGTTACAAAGAAATTAGCTTCAACTTGGGCACCTGCTGTAACCCTGTAAGTGCTTCCTGGAAAAAATGTGTCCCGCTCGCGGATTCGCGGATTTTTCCGCAATTTGGTGGGATTCGCGGATCGCGAAATTGCGGAAAATCCGCAAATTCCGCGAGCGGAACGAATTTTCGGCCATAGTAGGTTACCTGTTTGACTGAATTGAATCCAAGACTAGAGGACCCTAAGGGAAATTATGAGAAACAAAGCACCTGAGTGCACGCACACAGAAACAAAATGGGTATTCTTTGAATTTAGAACTAGACAAACCCGGACCACAAGCCCTTATCACACCCTCGTTTTGTCTGTGAGCAAGAGATTGATATGTATGACATTGTGGTTGTGGGATCCACACCCACAGAAGCCAACCCAGACAATAGGTCACTAAACAAACAAAACTCTGACACATAAATCCCATCAGGCTAGCAGAAAGTGTGCAAAGTCAACAACTTAGATACATATGAACAGGCACATAACCAGAGCTCAGAAACCAGATGAAAAGTTTCTCAACTTCTCAGCCCTGCAGCTAGAGATTCAGAAAACATTTATTTCAAGGTTTTTTTCCGAAGGTGAGATGGATGGCTGTGAGGCAGCCGGAGATGGGGAGCATGTTCAATGTTGTTGTATTTAGACTTTCAAGTTTCTGCTTCCTTTCAAGCTACTGGCCTGAATGCATCACTTTATCTAATCTATCTGGTTTTTACTAACTGTGAAACTATGGACAGGAACCAAACACTTGTGCAACGCCGTTCTGCACTGTCCCAAATCCAAAGTCCTTTTCCAATTGCACAGCGTTTTACCTCTATATGAATACAAGCAACCCTAGACATGTTTCGGTCCACATTGGTCTCAACAGTAAGAGACTGGATCTGCATCTGGGCATATGCCTCTCACTATTGTCAATTCACGAAGAAAAATAAAAAGTGATCAATGGAATGCTATAATGATGCTCAGCCACCTGTACTTACAGAGTGCATTTCCCAGATGCTGTAAGAGTTCTCATGCATGAGGGAATTGTCTGCAGACCTACCACCAGGGACAAGGTGATGGGGCCTAGAAAACTGCGAAATAAGGAGAGCCTAAAGTAAATGTGACTTAGGGCCACGCCCAATAAAATGCTGCTCTCATTTAAAGTTCCCACTGAAATGCATTGTATTGAAGGACCAGGATGGGGAAAAAGCCTGAAGAAGTCCTGGCAGGCAGATACACTACCGGGCAGTAAAAATACACGTAGGGCACACTGTTCCAGTCTGCGCGTGGCACACCTGAAGTCGCTCCCACGCTTCTCACTGCTGGTATGCTTTTCAACGCTTAGGGCAACAAGGCCTGCATTTGAAAGTGGGCAGATGTCCCTATCCAAGATGGCGCATTCACTGAATTCACCGGCCTGCAGGTGGATATCTTGGGGTTCCGTGGGATCGCATCCCTTTCCATACTTCCAAGGGCAGCGCTGTCAGTGCACCTGCTGATGGCCTCGTTGCCTCTACATCTGTAATAGAGTGCAGATGCTGCATTAAAAGTGTTTTTATTTGTATCTGGCCACGCCTCCTATAATTGATGAAGGCCACGCCCCCTATAATTGATCAAATCCCCATGTGACCTTGAAAGCACACATTTTGCACCAGCGCAATCTGTATTACAGACTGGGCTGCAGAAATATCTGCAGGGCCGCGATAATGTGAGGCGTAAACTTATGTTTCACCTCTGAGGTACCTACTGGAATGTAGCTTCCGGTGGTAGGATTATCAGCTTTCTCAGAAAAATAAATGCCTAGTTGTATAGGTTGTGAATTTCAGGCGAGGCGAAGATCTGCTTGAAGCAGATGTTCCTCATTTTGAACTGGAATATCTCGAAGTAATGCCATTGGTGGAAACCACAATGCCTTAGGGTTTTTTTTTCCCATATTTCCCTATTACCTTCTTATTGCGAGGTCCATAGGTCGGAACTGAGGATAAGGCGATACCACTACATGGTTTCTCCCATTCCAAACTGGAGAACTCTAAATTTTGCATATTTTTATGTGCACAAATTTCAACAGACTTTACCCAGCAGAATTTGTCGTGCAAAAACTGATAGGCCGGCGCAAAATAAGCTTACTGCCTGTTGGCACCATCCCTTCCTGCAATTCAGAACCGCAGCCCTAAATTATTAAAATCCCATATAGTATTATTTATCAAGGAACGCTTACCTTTACTTTAAAAAATCATTTATGAACAGTTAAGACAACTGTAAACAAAACTTTTGAAGTCATTTTTCATTCATTTTGTTTTATACATATATTTCACTGGGGAAAATTACAGGCCACGGACCACGGTACATTTTCCACATTTTTTTCCAGGGAAGGACAAAAAACACAGGTCAAATGCTGGCCAGGTGACAATTCTACCAGGTGGGAGGGTGCCCAAACCAGTTCCCCTGGCAGAGACGAAGGGGTGAACAGTGACAACCTGTGTTGGCGGTTTTGCTGCACAACTCCCCGTTTCTGCCTGCATTCCTAAAGCCGCGGCCTCGGCTCTCGGATGGGCCGGGCCAGACATGGGCGTGTGAGGCCGGGAGTGTTTGCCCTGGCCGGCTCTCCAGGGCTCTGACAGGGAAGCCATTCTCCCTCGGCTCCCCGGCTGCCTCCCTCCCTCACAGCAGCCTCTCTGTCCTGTTTCCCTAATCCCCGCAGGATGTAGTGCGGTTTCTGACTCAGAATTTAGTTTAGGCGGGTTTGACGCCTGGGGGACTACAACTCCCAGAGACCTGTGCGCGCGTTCTTCCCTGCGTTCCATTGGCAGATAGAAGAGCCAGATTGCACAGACCCATCAGCAAGGGAGGAAGAGAAAACTGCTGTGACACAGACTCGGAGGGAAGAGCCAGGCAGGTAAGCTGCTTCATTTCTCGGAATTTTGCACTTTTACTTTTAGGCGATCAGTGCTTCAAAGCTGTCACATATAAGGAGCTTTCAGGTTCGCGGCGCTACTAACCCTTTGTTACCTGGATGGGGGTCGGTAACTGTAGTTTGGTGATTGCACCAAAACTCTAAAAGTTTAAGTTAACGACATACGAGCTCGCTGGAAGCTCTTAATCTTAAACGCAAAAAGGTATTTCTTGTCTTATTTTTTTTTATTATTGACACGAGCTATTCATAAATTCATCATAACAATTACTAGTATATTTTTAATAACTTATTGCAGTGTAGTGATGACTTCAAGATGCCAGCTGCTAGCTAGAACCAGGGGAAAGGCAGGACATAGAGTGGAATTAAAGCTGCTGTTTAAAGAAGGAAATGAAACCTTGCTTTTTTTCTATTTGTGCTTTCTCTTTCTAGATGATATAAGCAGACAGGAGATATTTATGGCAGCATGTTAATTTTTCCACATGTTTAGGTAATTATAGGAACCATAGATTCTCACTGCCATCAAGATTTTGAGGAACAGCTTTTTTTTAATTTGACTTATATTAAACTGATATTAACATTTTTTGTCACAAATATCTGTTTTTTGAGTGTTTCATTTTGGACTAGAAATTCTACTTTTATTCTTCACGTTTATAAACATCCTCTCGGTTTGCAAACGAAAGAGCAACTCACCAAGGCGATTGTCTCATGATGTATTATAAGGATTAAAGTACACCCCACAGTACATTTAAAGGAAATTGCAATTCACCTCAGCGTTCCAAGGTCTTATAAAGGAACTTAGCCTGGGGTCTCTGTCCTCTATATGGTCACGGAACTCCTCAGTGATTTCCAGTGTGCATATAATGTATGGCAGGGGTTTATGTACCCCATACATAAAGTGCCTAATCAGTTGTACCATTGTCATGTCTAAGAAGATCAAACAATAGTTTTTGGAACCAAGGGCTTTGTGCAAAGCTCACTTTTTAAACTTTTTTTTCCTAGTTGTTGTTTAATAATATCAATAGTAATGCTTTGCATTTTAAATGACACTTCTTACCACATTTCTGCTTTATCTTAGAGCTGTTAATAAAAGCTGTTACTATTGCCGAATTTAATGGTACTACTTTATACGCCGACCTCAGAAGGATGTAAAGCTGAATTGACCTTGCTGGAATTCTGACTCGTGAACTGAAGTTTGGCTAAATTAAAAAGATACACCCACAAACCAATTATGTGTTCATATTTTACTTAACAAGAATGTACACGTTTTATTAATTAGAATGTATTATTACATCCTAAATCATTCAGCCGTGGTCATTTGAATAGTCAACACAGACAGTCGGTTTTTGTGTCTGAGTCTGAAGGCTGCTCTTAAGAGAATGAATGGCACAATTAATACTCTGATCGCGAAAAATGATTTTATTTACATTTGGAAATTAGACTAGGCAGATATGAAGAAAAAATGAATGAGAATGCCCAGGTATTCAAGATTGCCAGACGATGCACACCAGGCATATTTTATTAATCTTAAGTGCAGAAGAAACCGATTTAATGCTTTAAAAATACAGATCTGGCAAATGTATATTCTAGGGGATGGCGCCGACTTTTGACATAGGCGTTAGATCCATGTGGAATTATCTACAAACAAGCATTGGCAAACTCAACACTTCTAGCCTTAACAAGCCTACAGTTTTTTTTTGTTGCAAACGTATGCCATATGTAAAGCAACTTGGCAAACCTATACATGTGAAGAAGTGGCCGAGCAGCCATGCACAGCAGACAGGATTAAACTGTAATATGTAAACCGGTGTATAAGGGTTTGGCTGGGAGAAGTGGCACAGTGACAGGGAAGTCTCTGACTTGCCTAATGATGGAATTCTTGTCACAGACGCGTGCAACATTGGCCCTAGGTTTAAAATGTCTAACAGTCGCCCATTTAATACAAATTCTAAATCAATGACCTCAACTAGGAATCCCTACACCATGGAGTAGGCAGATTGCAGCAAATCAGGTACTGGCAGGAAACTGATGGCCTTCACCACTAGAGAGGGGTCTTGTACTACCAACAGGTAATGGATGTTTATTGTTCCAGACTCAGTGGTACTCACTTTATCGACCTGGAGAAGATCATTAGACCACTGAGCCATCAACCCACCATACACTGTGCTCAGTGTATTTTACACTGGGTTGCACAAGCTTGTGTCAGGTCTTTGCTGAAAATGTAATTGGTGATCAACTAGGAAATCCATTTCGCACCTTTATTTTATAAGTTCTGGCATCAGCCACCCAGGAGAAAAACCTGTGGTCCTCTACCGGAGGCGTAAGTAGGCAGGCGTAAAGTGTGTTGTAGATTTTATACTTACTTAGGCAGGAGCCCTTGTTAAGGCTGGCGGACGGTGTTTCGTATGACATACAACCACTTGGCAAGGGTGACTTTCCAGAGTAGTAATCTGGCAAGGAGCTAGCCACAGGCTCCTTCTTTTATCTAAGCTTTCTATCTTTTGGAATGTGATTCTATCTGGCATGTGACCTCACATTTAATTAGACCGTGTGAAACAGCCAAGGTGCACTTTATTCCTACAATGCACTCTCTGTAGTATTTGTTCTAGTTTTACAAGTGTATACTTTGTGTAAAAATAATGACTAAATACACTGGTGGAGCAGAGTTGGGGTACTGGGCAGTTTTTGCTAATGGGTTTATATTGTGCATTAGTGTTTCATAAAAACTTATTTAAAAAGAAAAAAAAAACCCTGAGGACTAGGAGTGCTCAGTACTGTTTTTCAGAATCACCTTTTTGTGGTAGAACCGGTGGTGCAAGGCCTGTCATGTCCTGAGGAAAGGCTCAGAATAAAGGAGCGCAGAGATGATTACTGTTGAGCTGTTCAGCGCCTTGAGGCAGCCAGAAGGTGCCATAAGCACTGGATACTAAACAATTCCATGACGCGGCGTGTCATGTTGCGACAATGGCTTTCTCATCTGAATGTGCGATGTAGACCATAACAATACCTTTCTGGCAGCTTCGCCTACAATGCTTTGCCTAAAATAGAATAACAAGGGTTAAAACTGTGCTCTCATGGTGAGGATTTGCCCCGAAGTGGATTTTCGTTATTCAATAAATATTTTGTTGGGTGGCGCAGGGTATGTCGGCTCACACCTACGCCCATTCAAGAGAAGATTATTTTAAATCAGGTACAAAAGCAGGTGAAACAATGGGCACCAAACAAATGCAGAAACCTGACACTCAATAGGGTTTCCATGATGGGCCGCAAGGTACTTCTAGAAATAACCTTTGCATTCGAAGGTGCAAAGAGTATTTTTTTTTATCCACGGCCTTGGTGCACAAGGCGTTCATTAAAGACTCTGGGCCTGATTTAGATCTCGGTGGATGGGTTTCTCCGTCACATCGGTTCCGGATATCTTGTCTGCCGAAATATAAATCCCGCAGGATATAATGGGATTTAACCCCTACAATGCGCCCGTCAGCCAACGGTCGTCGCGAGCACTACCTCCAAAGTGCTGAGCACGTCCGTTGGCCGACGCGGCCCCGTCCACCCAATAAAACCGTTGCAGCGCGGCGGAATTACCGTTGCACCGCGGCGGAATTGCCGCCGCAGTTAAGCGGTTATATATATCAGAGGACGGGACATCCGTCACCGCTGTGACGGTGTAACCCGTCCACCGAGATCTATATCGGGCCCTCTGTCCTTCCTAGCCACCACATTTCCCTAGGTGAAGGCTGTAGAAACCCACAATCCATCTCCGGCACCGACGCCCTGTTACCAGTCCCACCTCCCCGATCAGCCTCTCAAGGTAAAAGAGCATCCTCAGAGGCAGTTTCTGAGCATTGTATCTCCTGCCTCCACACTTGCGCTGTTAAGTCGGGTGACTCTTGAACAAAGATGCTAATGCTTGGCATTTAACCAGTAAGTCTCTCTTAATTTTGTTAATCACGTTCTGTTTAATTCTACACTGCCATGAAGCTTATGCATGTGTCTTCTAATAACTTGACTTAACAATATCATGTAATCAAGTTAAAAACATTTAACTTACATTGTGAACCTTGAGTAATATTTTTGTTTTGTGAGGCAAGAACTCACCATTCCTATAACCATGTAAGTTGAATTTTCCTCCATTCTTCTGTTTAAAATCTGTTGTTGTTACTACCCTAAAGCAATGCTGTTCTCCTCTTCCAATCAAAAGTGGTCATGTTTTTCTTCTGAATTGCAGATAACAAATTACTTCAAACATGAGTCCTTCAGAAGCATTCACCAGATTGGTGGCTGGAGTCGATGTTCTGGATTTCACGGTGAAGGATTCCCCCTGTGATCTGCTTCTCTCGGGAGACAAGCCATTTCCATTGCTGGTGAACTCAAACGGTGAAGTTCTGGTTGCGGCCTCCTGGTACGGGAAAGGAAGGGTCCTGGTGCTTACCCATGATGAGTATCTGAATAGTCCAAAGTTTGCTAGGCTCCTCCAGAATGCTGTCAGGTGGCTCCAGCCTTCTCCAGAAGCTGTGGTTGGTGTCCATTCAAGTCTAAATTTCCTGCACCAATCTCTTACCAGTGCTGGCGTTCCTGCCCAGCCCAGTGAGAATTTCTCCGATACCTTCGGAGTGTACTGCATGAATGCCTACGACGACCGGCAAGCCGGTGACCTTGTTGCGTTTGTGAAGAGAGGTGGTGGGATCCTCATCGGGGGCCAGGCCTGGCAGTGGGCATCCTCACACGGTGCTGCAAATGTCATCCCCAACTTTCCTGGAAACCGCATCGTCGGCGTGGCAGGGATTCACTTCACACCTAACAAAGGTGTGCAAGGGGTGTTCCCTGTCCCTAAAGAGATTCCTGCAGTAAAGCTGGTGATTCCGTAAGTATTGAAACCTAGCTCTGTGCATATTAATTTTCTTGTATTTCATTTTATTTTAGGTTATCAATCACCTTGTGCTAGGTGCAATGTCTCACAATTGGGTAGAGTCAACATAAATAAATGTTGATATTGTATTTGTCCGCGAGCTATTAGAGCCGTTGAGCGAAATAACAGTTATTTATGGACAGGAAATATATTTTTATTCAATATTTTGCTATTATAATTTATTAAAAGTATTACATAATATTTTTCTTATAAAATTCTTTGGGGCTATGGATTTTATTTTGTATTATAGAATGCTTTAGGGCTATATCAGTGTCATATTGAGGAGCTTGAAATTTGGTGGCCCTCTGTTTTAGCTCTATTTATTCTCTAGAGGCGGCTGCCTACCATCGCTAATTGACTTTCAGGCTTTTCAACGTCATCTTAGCAGACAAGTTACTTTCCCCCATCACTTGCCCTCAATTAGCATCACAGCCTTGTTTTACTGATGTTTCCTCAACCCTACCTACCTATCAGAATACCTGACTTGTCACTGACTCTCCAGTCTCTGCTGGCCTTTCAACATATGACTTGTGAGTGCCTGTGCACTAAGCCTGGCTCTCTTTCACCAACCCATGTCTGTCTTTTAGTGGAACAAATGTGTGACTCTTCCCCGGCACTAACTTTCTTTTAGAGGTTAGAAAGCGTAGATTTTTGTACCAGCCTCGCAAATGTAAACCCAACAGGCGTATCATGGGGCTCCAGCTCTATTGATCAGATACATGGCTGTCCCCAACACAATCCTACGGCGTGTTGAGCTTAAATTATGGCTTCATCTACCATTTTGAGACAAGATGGAGATCAATTTCCAAGAAATTCAATGATTACAGACCCTAAGAAGACTTACCCATTCGATATAAAGTCAAGGGCGAGGAGATTGTTGCATACCCCATCCCACACTGGAAGTTATATATTTGATTTTTTCAGCATTGATATAATTGCAAAAAACGATACATTTGTCAATTGGAAAACTTCATGGAATAATAAGAGAAAAGGAATGTGGGCCATCCTGCGGAAAAAGCATGTTGAGAATTGAAATGGGAACAAGAGGAGTACAATATATGTACTTAGCGATACAAAAGGGGATGATGGACGGAGCGTTTGAGCAAATCAAGCACTCACCCCAGTCAACTGATCTGGGTTTAATCCATCACCATTCTTTAGCTCACTCCGCCACCCCAGTTCAGACATGGCCATATGCAAATCAGTCTGACCCTGTGCTTCATGGGAACAGTCCAGCCCGAACTGCCAAAGCCATATCTTCCCTGGACCGGAAACAAGCATCCTGGGACCGGAATCTGGCATTTCAGCCGTCATCAGCCAGGCTAGCTTGAATCCAGTGGCAAAGTGAGCAAGGGAGTCACGTCTGAGCATACCCTGCCAACAGTCCACAGCTCTGATAGCGTGACATTGATAGTCAAACGCAACCATAATAAACAGAATAAATTGGGACAAACGATTAATGGGACAGAAGAACGACTAACGGACCATGTACAAGGGCTCAGTCACATGACTATCGGTGCCTCAATCAGTTTGGAAGTCCATAGTACTAGAGTCGACTCAAAGAGATGACAGGCACCCCCCGCGCCTAGGGGAGGGGCGCCCTAAGTTGCACCACATGACTGAGCCCCCTACGGGTTGGTTGAGAAGGGGTGTATTGAGTAAGGAGGGATGGTGATGTCATCAGGGCACGCAGGAATGCAGGGGAGAGTTATTTAAGGCTGCACCCTGGATTATTCAGCCTCTTTGCCCCCTCGGAACTCCAGCAAGCTGCGAGGTTTAATATTCTGGTAATAGTGACCAAGAAGAGGTAGTTGGGGAGGGAAGTTGGTAGAGACCGGGTGAGGTGAAGGGCACCCCTTAGTAAGAACTGCAGCACACGATTAGAGTTATTGAAAGGGTGTTTAATGTAAGATGCATCCATAGAGACCTCATCCTCAAAGTCCAAACTGTAACTGTCGCTCTTTCAAACGTGAACATTCCTACCATGGATTACATTCTGGAATGGAACATGAATCCTTAGCAACACAGGTGGAACATGGCTTACACTAAAACACCACACCAGGGAATACAAATAGAGTGTTGGGGGATAGAGTGCAAGCAGGAGGGGATCATGATTGAGTTGCATACGGTATGACTGTCTCTCATTGGTGAGGTTACAAATGTTAGAAGTGTCCCAGCCCATCAGTACACATTGTCAGACTAGATTATTTTTAGCATTCGCCCTATTACAAAGTCAACAAACTCACAGATGTCTCAGGGACCAACATACTGAATATAAGACTTTTGTTTTGTTTTGGCACCATATTGATGCAGAAATTGACCCATATGAATTTAATCTAAACTAGTGATATCCTTAAGAAAGTGTAGATGGATTCTAAAAATATATTAGGGTAATTATTCACTTGATACACTTTATTTTGTATTAATTAAAGACATACACAAATATTGGTTTGTTGTAGCGGCAAGTGCTAATTTACAACAATGACAGAGACACTTGGGGAGATGGGGTGTCAAAATAGTGTTATTTCACCATACCGATGAGTACATTTTCATCTATTAGAAATCTCGAAAGCACTGATTAAGACCCATTTCTTTGATGATAAATTTAATTAACTCTCCCATGGGGTATGCAGTTTAGAGAATTGTACCCATATGACGTTAGCTTAACCACTGCCAAGAAGCAGTGCATATTAAAATAATCTATAGCAATGGCTAAAATATATTTTGATTTGGGTGATGTGAACATTCACTTCACTGGTGGATGTCCAAGCAATTAACTGTGGGAAGCATAATCAATATTTGGATATTCTTCCAGATACAAAAATTGAAGCGTGAAACAAGAAACTAAATGAGCATAATGAGTGCACTGAAACTTTTTATATTTTGACTTATGTTTGGGGCTTATGTTGATCGAAGCCTATATAATTAATTAGAACATTGGAATGTTGGAAGCTCCATTGAATACAATGGAGTGCTCCGGGCTTATAATGGCTGGTATAAGCCCGGAGCTCCAACATTCTAATGCTTCTTTATTCACAGCTCTGGCTGTGAACAAAGGCTTCAGGGAGCCTGAGGGGATTCCAATCCCCTCGCGCTCCCATAAGGCTTTGTTTTTTTTTGTTAGAACATTCTGCCCACTAGTGGCAGAATGTTCTAATAGGCTTATAGCCCTTAGTAGCTGGCCTATACCAGTGATTAAAGTCCCGTCGACTTGTTAAGTCCCGCGCCTACGTCTTAGGCCTTTAACGCTGCAGCGGGCCTTTAATTGCCGGTATAGCCCGCTACGGCGGGCTATAAGGCTATAATAATACCCTGTTACAAAATGGATTCCCAGTATGGTTTCATGAGGCGATATAGAATATATGTTTTGAAAGAGTACATTGGGATGGAGTACATCAGGGCCTCTGGAGTTCATCTAGAGAGTAGTGAACCAGCTCGGCATCAGTGGCATAACATAGGCCCCCGCAGTGCAGGGGGAGAGCTCCATGGGGGCCCGTCAGCACAGTACCCTGGCCTGAGAGCTCCTGACTGACTCCAGAGGGGGGCCCGTCCATGTACATAGCAGTGGGCCCCCCTCAAGTTTTGTTACACCACTACTCAGCATATGTGTTCAACATTGACATTAGTTTGACTGTCTTCTAAATTATGATAACAACTCCACCTCAGCACTTTTAAAGTGTGTAAGACAAAATCTCAGTAAACTGTAAAGGAGCAAGAATCCTTAATTACCTGTAGTACAATGGAGAAAACTGAAAATAAAGGTGCTAAGACATGGAACGGTAGTACCTTAGAGTATGTTCAAACCAAATTTGAAAACCATCTTCGAATACAGCTATAGAAAATGTCCATATGTCAGTCATAAAAAACAAAAACATGACAAGTGTGGAATTAAAGTGATCTGTGTACCAAACTTCTATACTTTTTTACACAAGTGATCATAGGACAAATTTAGATCAGGTCAGATCAACTTGCATGGGCCTATATTCCATTGTAAGTGAGGGTAAGTAGTGTGTGTAAAAAAAAAAACCAGAAACATGTTTAGATGTTACTTACAACCCACTCTATATATGTTTTATGGAATTGAAGGAAGCGGTGTGGACAGAATAAGCTGCTATGTAAATTCCTGAATATTGAAAACAATTCTTTTTATAATTGTTTTGTCTAAACAATTTCAGAAAGTAATGTCTCTTTTGCGAAAATTATGGGCCATACGTGTCAAAAAAGAGTATTGGGGTTCTCAAATTGTGATTTTTAGCGAATCGCAATTAGAGAATCGCAAAATGCAATCTATGTAGGATTTGCTGAAAATTTTGTGAATCCTACATATTCCTTATTTGCGAATCACAAATTGAGATTCGCAATAAGGAATACCCTCCCATTCATTCCTATTAGCTAGGAGGCCAATGGAAATGAATGGGAAGACATTTTCAATTTGTGATTACCAATTAGAGAATCGCAAATTGAGAATGCAATTTCAAGGTTGCAAGGGTGCCAAAAGGACACCCTTTTGCACCCCTGAAATATGCATGTGTGCACATTTGGCGCACATACATGCCCTAAGGACATGTATGTGCGACATATGGCACTTTTAAAAAATCAAAAAGTGCTTTTTAAAAGAAAATCGCAATTTGCAATTCCTTAAAAAACAAATAGCAAATTTCTGGTGCCTCCAGAATTGCATTTAAGGAATCGCAATTTGCAATTCCTTAATTGCATTCGCAAAATAGAGAATCACAAATTTTGCAATTCTCTATTTTGCGATGGCCTTTTGGGATGATACATCCCAAAAGTCTTTTTCCAATTGGCAAACGGGCTGAATTTGAGAATCTGCCCATTTGCAAACAGGAAAAAGGCTTGATACCTATGGCCCTATGTTTGTATATGAAATTGTTACTTATTAAGTAGGCTTTTTCCAGGTATACTTATATTACTAGTAACTGCAGTTTAAATGTGTATGGTTGAAATATTTATTAAAATCAACAATAAATTACGTTTTTGATTGTCTGATGTGAATATCTTTTTCCATAGACATGGTGTTGATGCTACTCCAGACCTGAAGTATCTCTTTAATGGTGTGACTCATCTAAACATCAAGGGCAGTGCAGTCCCTTCAGAACTGTTAGTCCATGGGCAACTAGCCTTCCCCGTTGGACTCAGTGATTCCCATCAATGCTTCATGGCTGCAGCACGGTATGGAAACGGACGGGTTCTGGTGACAACACATGAAGCATATATGTCGCACTCTCAGCTAAAGAAGTTCCTTATGAACGCAGTTTCCTGGCTCGACAACGGGAGGAAGGGGAAGATTGGCGTTGACAACAATGTCAAAGGCGTCCATGGGCTTCTCAGTCAGGATGGTATTGCTAGTGAAATTTCTGGCTTGGTCCCAAACCTTAGCGTGTACTGCTGCAACGCTTACAGTGACCGCGATGCAGAGAAAATCCATGAGTTTGTTGCGGAGGGAGGAGGGCTTCTGATTGGGGGCCATGCTTGGTGGTGGGCATCTCAAAACAAAGGAAAAAGCGCAATATCAGACCATCCCGGCAACAAAATCCTAAACCGGTTCGGCATCAGCCTCCTGCCGAGCACCATGAGTGGAGACAACTTCCCCGTTCTGTGTGCCGAGGAGGATAGCAAACACTACCACTTCCGGCACGCTCTCTTCCAGTTCCAGCAGCATATTCGCAACAAAGATGAACCGAGGGCACCGCTGACGTCTTGGCTTCAGAGGTTGCGCCAGGATTGTGCTACATTAATGAAGGTTCCAGTTGAGAAGTGTCCCATGTTTGCACCCTTCCAACGTGTCTTCCGGCGGCTAGTCCACAAGGGTGGGATCCCGACAGCTTGCAAAGAGAATCCAGTGAAGAGTAAGTCCAAGGAGGCCATGCTGCTGGGCTTGGTGTGCGCCATTGATGATGCCAGCCCGGACGGTTGTTGCGCCAGCCAGTTGTTGCTGCAACAAGCCCCAGTGCCTCCTTCAGTGCCTCCGATCTCTCTGGAAATCAATGCAACCAATCCAGGTAAGACTTGCGAGCAGTAGATTAAGTTATTGATTTTTACGGTGGAATCATTCTGGTCGCAGGGTGCCTAGGGTGTGTCTTCAAATGGGAAGATTTAATGTAAGGAGTGAGAGTGGAAAAAGAGGCTGATGCAGAGAAAAGGAAGAGAGAAGGAGGAGGCCCTTCTTCAGGGTAGTAGATGAAAAACAGCCTATACCAAGTAGGTTCTTTTGCCTGTGTTTTGTGTGTAGATGTTTCTGTGTGTTTGCCTTGGTATCTGTGAATCTCTCTGTGAGTTTGTACCTCTTCTGAAGAAATACTTCCTCTCTGCCTGCAGGTCCTGCTGCCTGGGTCAGCACAGCCCTCTACATTCCTCCTGCATGGACAGCCACCATTACTCTTCCATCAAATGTGGCAGGAAAAGGTCTTTCAGTAAGTTGTCCTTCATTCAGGATATACCACTTTGCCTTCAGTTCTCAGCAGCATGCAATGTTGTATAATGTATAGATGTACCAAAGATTATGGGCTCGATTCACAAAGACCCTCCGAGTTAAGGCGGAGGTTCCAAAGTCACGGCGGAATCTCCACCATGAGAATTGTCATGGCTTAGATTCCGCTACAACTGCAGAGCCTTATCCATGACTCCAGAGGCTCCTTGTTAATCCGCCCAGGAGAATACAATCATTGTGTTTTCAGGCTAACGCGCACTTGTGACTAGCCCCTCTATTGATGGGCCTTGCTCCTGGACTGAGTCGATTGAGGTTTACAAGTGGGAAAGTTAATTTGATTTCGTGTGAGCAGAAATGGACTCCTTGCTTACAGGGAAAGGCAACCACGCGAGGGTCTCATGGATGGTCATGTTGCTTGTGACCGCACCTCCATACATGCTTTTTCCTGGCAGGTTTATTTCTCATTTGCAGCTGCTAAATACTGTCAGACTCACATCCTATAGGTCAGAAGTACCCCATCACATTGCAGCAAGGCTTACAACTCACAGTGCTGCGGTACCGCTGTGAGGCTCCCACAAACAGTAAATGCAAGAGCTTTCCCCAACACATCTAACTCCGCGTTACCTCAGTTTCTGCCGTAGACTCTTGGACTTTGGGATTTACTTATAGTTTGGCCAGATAGGTTACTGCGTCACAAACATGGCCGATATCCTGCCCGCGGTTCTACAAGTGCATTAGAGCATATGGCACTTGTCATTCAGCAGACAGAACATCTGTTATGTTTTGAAAGAGTATTCTGTCCTGAAAGAAAGACTTTTGAAAGAATAAAAAAGACAGCAACAAAAATAAGAATGTGCTTCCATGACTGAAACAAGCTCAGGCCCTCTGCATGGATAAATATTGCCTTCCCCACTACACTGAACCCATAGACAAAAAACATAGTGTACTTGAATGGAGTGTTTAAAATTGAGAACATTCCTTCAGTGATTAAATGGGTTTGCATATGTTAGCGGCGCTGCCTAGTGCATTTAAATACATTTAGTAATCCACAGATTTTTAGCAGTGATGTATGATACATCATGCATATTAGTTCAATCTAGAGCCTTTTCATAGGCTTTGAGATAGGAGTCCCATTTTAGAAGATTAATTTAATTTAATTGCGTGTTTATATAGCGCTAGGAATCGACTCCCGGAGGAGTATCTCCACGCTTCGACCGCTGGGGAACCCGTCCTGGCTCATCCTGAGAGATGGTCCCTGATGGGTATCTCTAAGGTGCGACCAAGCATCCCCGGCGGTCTGGGGGGGCCGTTGTGAAGATGAGGCAAGCTGATGCCCAGAGTTGCCGAGTGTGGTTTCTGACTAGAGTAGGCACCGAGGCGAGAATTATCGAGTCCGCTGACCCTGGTCCACGACCCTGCCGCGTCGGGAATCGAACCCTGGTCCCGGGCCGTTCTCTGCTTACTGGTCTGCCGCCTCTAACCAGTGAGCCACACTTCTCCACGTTTTTAGAAGTACAGAATCAGGCTAGTGATGGTTGGGATTACTAACATGGTCTGCTGGGAGGCTGCAGCCATCTGATTTTGTAGTGGTGGAAGTGGAATCTGTGAATACACAGATTTCCTTTAAAGATGATTTCAAATCTTGGAACAAAGTTTCCTACCTACTTGAGTCATTCACAACAGTGTTGGGTCTGCTGGCTTTACATGGACCAAAGCCCTGACCTATAATTGGGTATGGTTGCTTCTTTCTTGACAGGAATTGTTTTTTTACATAAGAATTATGTTGTTTACAGTGTCAGGCCTGTCTCTGGAATGAATCAGATACAAAGATCCCCACTGAGCTCCAATTTACTGAATGATGTCAGCCAATAAGTAATATGTACTATGCGGACATCAACTAGAATCGAAATAGGTTTTGTTGATGAATTGTAATGGAAGAATTGTAGCCTAGTGGCTAGGGTTGCAGATCTTGGACATGGGGAACCAGGTTTGAATCCTGGCACCAAGTCAACATCCTTCGATTCTGGGCAGATCACTTCATCTGCCGGTGACTAAAAAATGTGTAATGTAGTCTGGTTCTGTTGGAAAGAGCTCTAATACCATCCAGCCAGGTTCAAGCTATAAAAACTGCAAAAAATATATAAAATATCATAAAGGACAGTATCTTGAAGTTATATAAGGATCCCGCTAGGAAGTATAAATAACGGAAAAAGAGGCTATTGGATTGGACGTAAATGATTTTATAATTATTTAATGGCTATATTTTATGCATTTATTGTATAGTATATGGTTTTATTAGCAATAGTGGGGGTATGTTGCTTTGTTGACATTCTTTAAACAAAAAATATAATGTCGTACCATGATGTATAGGAATTGTAATTATCATTAACTGTACTTAAATAATTGAAAAGTGATTTTATTTGTATCTTTTATGGTTCTAACTGAATCGAAATAAAGAATTTTTTGAATTACAATAAAAGACAGTATTCCATAGGCGATGTTCTCACAGGTAGATACATATTATGTTTTGCCTCTGAATATTAACTGATGATAATAGATTGATATCCGAAGCCAAATGCTAGCTTATAGCCCACGTGAACACATCCTTCATTTCTGCTGCTCCCTGGTGTCTGGCTTCATGTGCTCACCTGCAGACTGGCGACCATGCGCTGGAGGCAGAATGGCCAATGCGCCACCCTGACCGCTGCTCTATAGTCTGGAGGCCACTTCCTTATCCTCGTGTCTGTACACTGCGACCACCATGTTGTTTTGGCAGTCATGAGTTGTTTTGATTTTTGTTCTCCTTTCTCCTACCCCTCCTGACCGATCACTTCCACTCTCATAGTTTGTCTCCACCGCTTCCCACACACCTTATCATGTAAGTAGTTCTCACCGCAGATGCAGGGAATGGGCAGAATGTGTGCTGATGTGTATTTTGGCAGCAAACACACCATTTTATTTTGATTGGACGGCTACAAAAATCATCTTTTAAAATTCTCCCCTGGCCCATCTTTTGTTGACTCCTACACTGTTCAGAGTTCAGCTTTTGGCCTGTGCGGACGGGATGTGGGGGCGAGTGTTTTTCACTCTGGTCACTTTGTGTGTGGCAGTGACTTGAAACCTCCTTTCCATGTGATGTTGCTACTTCCTCGTGCAAACCTCTGCATTCACTTGCAGGAATCCAGAGTTCCAGACCAGGAATGTACCAAAGACATCAATATCCTTCTTTGCTGGGAGCTGCTTTTGTGACCTGAAAGATCTATACATTGTCAGTTGTAAATTTCCTTTAATATTATTAGCAATTCCTAGGTAATGAATGATTTAAAATTCTAGCCTGGATTATTGCTATCTATATTGATTAGTACATTTAAAAAAATTTATTTTAATCCATCTATTACTAATATTTTGTGAATAAGTGCTTCATTGACCTATACATTGTTGACTAAGGTAAGGGTTGAAATATAATTGTGTATCTTCCAAACATTAATGATAATTTGTCAGCTACAATGGGATTCATTTACAAATTCATCAATACAATTACAATTCCAGGTGCAAATTGGATGCCATTCAGATAACCTAAACAGCGCTGACCAGTTCTGCCGCGCCCCAGTAGTTATACGAAAATATAGCGTCAACGAAGAAAGAATCCCGGTCTCTTGCCTCTGGGGAGGCCTGCTCTATTTTCTGGTGCCTGAAAAAAGTAAACTTGGCAAGGTGCAGGTCACCGTTGAAGGTGCGGTGCGAGCTCCCTTCTTCCGGCGTGGTAAGTATGTACACAAGTGCCAGTTTACAACAGCTTGTTGATTGAATCCACTGTGTGGTTCTTCCTGGTCTCCACCAGGGGTGGTCTTAGGCATGTGCAAGCTGTGCACCTGCACAGGGCCGCCAAACCCCAGGGGCCGCCACGCCAATATATATCCTTAATATAATAATCCTCTGAGGATGGATACATATTTGCGTTGCGGCCCCTGGCAGGGATTTGGTGACCTCCGGCTTTGTTCCACTTTCAAACACCCTGACCCCGGCCCCCCCCTCTTCACTGGCCTCCGCGCCTGCGTTCCTCCTGGTTCCTGATTGGCTTCTTTTTTTTCCCTACCCACTGCTGGCCCGCTGGTACAGGCATATATAAGCCACGGCCACGCCAATATATATCCTTAATATGAAAATCATCTGAGGATGGATACATATTTGCGTGGTGGCCCCGGGGCCCCCTACCTATGCTCCCTGCCCAGGGCCGCCATGAGCCTAGAGCCGCCCCTGTCTCCACCATGCCAATAAATAAGTCAAAGAATCAGTCTTCTTTCCTGTACAACCATCCAGAGTTTCAGCTGGTTGCTGCTGTGGAAGGAGGTGGTCTCAGGAAATAAAGCTCACGTTCTCTGTCTGATATAGAGAGGATTACAATGGCTTTGAGTCTTGACTTCACCAGGTTACAATTTATTTTTCCTTCCCATGGTATAGTGCTTATTATTTTGTACCTGTGAATATTTGCATATATTACCCGTCTGTACTCTAAATATCTTAGTTTTCTCTGGTTCATTTTCACCACCAGATGTTTCATGGGTTCATCAAGTTTTGATATGGCATGTTGTGTCAATTCATTTGTGCTCTGAATTTTGTCTCTACTCATAATTTGTTGGCTTTACAGCACTGTTGGCTGCAGAGAAACAAGCCTCAACTACACCGCAAAGGTTTGTCGTCTCTTTGCAGTTGCATTAATATTCCGTTGTTTCCACTTGGCTGCAAACCTTCCTTTTGTTTGTGCATAAGTTCAGTTTATGATATGAAAACTAGACTGTGGGATCATCAGACTCCTCACCATGGCCCGTCTAACTCCTTTACCATTACACTTACAGGCTACTGCCCGCGACAACCCTGACCATCTCTGTGTCCAGCCTTGACCATGTAAATTTAATTTGATCTCTGCGTACATTGCTTCCATGATGACATCAACCCTATGAGATTGCACCCCAACTCCTCGAGGCTGCCTGCCAGTACAAACTCTCAAATTGCCTTTCTTGTACATTGTTCTTAGGGGCAGTTCCCAAACTTCAGTTAATTTTTTGCAGGGGGAAATCATAAAATAAATATTTTATGTACCTTAACAATTGGAAGTGATTCCATCATTTGCAGAAGTTTAAATATGTACTTTCATGTTTAACATTTTGACAGAAACTCACTCCAGTGGCAATAAATAAATTGAGAGCAGTCGGGGAGTGAGATGGAAGACGAAATCCACTGCTGTTCATTTTTTAAGTTTGAGATCAAAGTGAATAACATAGTAGTCAACCACACTTGTTGAAGCCCCTGTACAGGCATAAGAAGTCGATGGATAGACTTGTAGAGAAGTTGAGGACACATGTTATTTGATGTTAGGAAATCAGTTTAATGCTACAAATTTGGCTATACACATTGTTGCTTTCACTGTTTCCTCTGCAGCACAATTCACAGATGCCTCGTCATCAGAGAGCGCCTTGATCATTCCATTTTGATAGATTTTTAGTGCACTCTCTTACGGCTTGCTCCCAAGTGTCCTTTCCGCAATCCTTCTCAGTGTGGCCCACATTCCTATCTGTGCCCCTTCCAGATTGCTTTTTGGTGCTCCATAAAGTTTTTGCCTCAGATCCTTTTCCGATTGAATTTCAGGGCCTTTGCCAAATTGTTCCTCGGTGCTCTTTGAGGAACGCTCTTCATTACAACGTGCTGACTGCTTCTCAGGTACCCTAGCAGCTTGTTGCTTTTAAATGCCTCATTCATGGCTTACATCTCAGAGCCTTTGCGCCCTTCTAAATTGTAGCTTTGTTCTAGATAGCATCTTAGTGCTACCTCATTCGCGATTTGATTCCTCCGAAGAATTCTTCGTCAGGCCCCTTTTAGGCTCCTTGGTTCCCAATTCCCATCGCTCTTCAGTGCCCATAGCTGGATGCCACTTCCAGTTTCTTGCCTATCCATTCCTGATTTTTCCAAACCGCCCACTTCCAGTTTCCAGTCCCTGTCTCATTTTGCTGCACAACTTTTTTATCTAGATTTCAGCTCACTGCCATCTTTGAATTTATGCAAAGTTTTCTTATCTGGATTTCTGCTTACCGTTCTCCCTCAAATTTCAGCTCTGTGCATTCACCTGGATTTCGGCTTTGGGATATATTTCAGATTACTGCATAGTGTCCCGTCTTAGATTTCTTCTCAGTGCTATCCTGTGGATTTCTGTTCAATGTTTTGGTTTGGATTTCTCTTGCGGCCAAATTATGGATTTCTTATTCGATCCTTGATTCTTATTTCTTCACTAAACACTTTTTGGCATGTCTTCTAAGTGGCCATATCTGGATTTCTGATTAGAGTCATCTTCTAGTCTTCGCTTCCATGCCTTATTTGGGATATATTTGAGGTCACTTCAAGTTTGATGATTCTGAAAAGTTTTTATCTTGTTACTGAGCTCCATATTGCTCCTCCTCATTGGCCATTACATTTTTTTCTTGACCGACATTTCATTTTTCATTGCAGTCCTCCTGGGTTGTTCTTCTATAGCCTCTTGTTGTCTCCAGTGCTCCACTCTTGGAATAATGACGTTTTCCTTATTCTTAGCTCAGCCTAGCCGTGCCTCTTTTCTAGAGTCACATATTCAGATTGGTCAATGCATAAATGGGAGCACAAAATGTAATATCTTAGATGCTCTGGTCGGCAGTTCAATACCATCTTAGTCTCTGATTAGGAACAGTAAGTTGGTAATATTTGTGGAGATATTAGCATTTAGTGTAGCAAGAGTGCTACAGCTTCTCATGCAACCAAAGGAATAACCACCCTCTGCCTCTGAGTAGTGAAAGACAGCAGCAGTTGGTGTAGAAATGTGTTTTTTAATTGGCACACCGGTGCAGGGTTCACCTTTCTCTGTCCACGGGTCCTTAGACTAACAAAATAGAGATTGACACTGAGGCTGGAATTCAAAATAACAAGTTTATTCACTCATGAGTGAGATCACGTCCATAAAACACCCTCAAGTGTTCCAGTAGGTAGTGGCTTGAATACACAGACTATGGTGCTTATATACTGAGTTTTCTGCACTGGTAAGCATGTAGTTACAAATAGAAGGTGCAAGCATACACAGGAATAACTACCGACAAACATGGGCAGATGGAGATCACTTAGTCAGCAAAGTGGAAGGGGGAACAGAACTGCTTACAGTAGCAAGACGGAAGAATTACATAGCTGACAAAACGGATGCCACAAAGAAGATGCCTTTAGCTCATGCTAACGCCAATTATTTTCGATTTCCACATTGGGTTCAGTGGACCATCAAGCCCCAAGACAGTGCAAAAGCGCCTACTGCAGTAATGACAGCTACATCCCGACTAGCATTAGTCGAAGCGTTACTGCCTTACTTGAAAACTTGTGGGATATCCTGTGGTTAACATCACTATCACCGGTCCTTTCCACATCCTCCGTGCAAATGCTTTGCAGTGCCAGAAGCAATTGTGGAAATTACCGATGTTTGTGACGGTATTCATTACACTCCTCCGAGTAATAACTTCAAATGTGTACATGCCACAAAGTAGAAAAAAGTATTTCGACTCGGTTACCAGACCTGGGTTTCACACGGACAGCATAATGCCTATGTCAAATGAGGACCTGGTTTAGAGTTTGGCCGGAAACATTCTCCATCATAGACATGACAGATATCTTGACAACCGTTGCATTATAGTCTGTAGCACTTGTAATACAGCCGACCGGATATTAGCTATCAGGAGCGGCCGGTGCAGGTAAGAGCTGTGGGGCAGGGTGGGGGGGGGGGGGGTATCGACAGACGGCGACGAGGGTAAATTAAATAAATAGGTAATTTTCGCTTGTTGTCATCTGTCAAGTCCCCCGCCCCACTACTCTTACCTGCACGTGCCGCTCCTTTTAGCTATGTTTGTGATGGAGAATCAGAATTCTCTGTGCTTCTATGGGACTAGGTGTATCGCTTAACTCTGATTCTGCTATGAACTGTGCCATTTCCATTCAGAGGTATTACATTATGTTTGAAATCCATCTAATATTCCTTAACATCCAAAAGGAAGATGATGATAATCTTCCCCTTGTAGGTGAAACCAGCAAGTCGGCTTGGCAGACAACCATCCGCCATTATCCATCACCATGGGCAGAGCTGGCCACAGAAAACATTATCCTGACGCTTCCCTCTGATAATGTTCGCGCAATGGAGGACCCTGATGTTGTCCTTGCTCTATGGGACCGAATGATGGGCGCCATCGCGGAGCTAGCGGCTTCCTCACCGCACTTCCCTAGGCCTGAGAGATTTGTCACCGACGTTCAGATATCAGCCGGTGAGTACTGGGTTGTCATTAGTAGACCGTATGTGTGTAAGGACGAATGAATTGTGTGCGCGCTTTGTGTTCTACTCGTGCCCGCCCTAGTAAATTCTCAGTCATGCTTTGGGACTGAGAATCCATTTGGAAGTGGCAAGCTAAAGAGATCCAAAGTAATCAAATCTCACAATCACAGGCTCTAGAAACCTGTCAATCTCATGTGCGGGAGGTATCTTGCTTCTGGGTGCCGAGTTCAAATCAGGTGCAGAAAATGGCCAGAAAATTGCGTTTGTGCTCTGTACCAGGATGCTTTTTGCCCTTGATTCTCAGTTTTGCAAAAATTGGTTAAACATGCAGAAACTGTTATTTGTTACTGTTATTTCCACATTCCCCCTTGCTACACTCTTTTTCAGTTTTCTCCATGTATAACCTGGAGGAAATTGTGTCTGCAAAAAACCTGACTGGGTGCAATCTGTCTAAACCTGTAATTGTGAACGACCTGGGCTCAAACACAGTTTAAACACAATTTTATACTCTGCATGGAACTTTGAATGCACTTGTTTCAATATAAAATTGACTGGTACAAAGAAACAGATTACTAGAAGATGTCTCTACTATCTGTTGTTTTCATAGTTCACAGTATCTAGATATTAAAGCCATTAAAAGAGGGGCAACATTTGTCTATGAATGAATCAGCTTTGAATAAAAAAATAAAAATCAGTTTTTTATAATCTTTTGTGCTTGGTGCATTCCCCTTTTCTCTTTACAAGTCTTTCTAAACTTTGTTTCCCTTGCCCTTTTTTTTGACTCATTTAATTCATACTAGTTTTTTCCCATTTGAGGGTTGCTGGCTTTTTCATTCCTTCTGTTTCACACTCCCTCCCACTCTCCCTGTGCTGTGCTTCCGCTGTATTTCTCTCCGTCTTTCTCTTCAGTTGATCCTCATGCTCTAATTCTCCTCTTTTCACCCTCCACTATATATACCATTATCTCTCTCTCTCTTTGTGTCAGCTTCCTCTCCCAGTGCATTATCTCCCTTCTCCTTTGTTCAGCCTGGTTTCTTCCCCTCTTCCCTTCATCTGCCCACCCTGTCCGATGCAACTTGGTGACAATCTGTACTCTTAAGTGGAGGACATGAAATGGGTTCCACTTGAGGTAGCAACCAAGGGAATGTTTCCAGAGTTGAACAGGTTAGATACCAGGCAGGATTGTTATTTCGCAAGGTGGCACTTTCAGGGCTGGAGAAATACCATGGAAATATCAGTTTCTTGCTTCTCTTCCAGTCCTGGCCCACTTCCAGTCTAAACCTAGTAGGGTTATGGAGTGGCAGAATATAATATTGGTAGTTTTTTGCGTCAAACTGCTGCAGCCTACATCAATAAAATGATTCAGAAAAGGGGGTGGTGATGAACAGAGTGCCTGAATTAAGCAGACCACTCTTACCCAGTCTAAAGATCAGGGCTTGATCCATCACCGTTTTTTTAGCTCACTGCACCATCCCAGCTCAGAACTTGGCTATGATGCACTGGGCCAGGGACAGACTAATTTGCATATAGCCAGGTTCTGAGCTGGGATGGGGCAGTGAGCTAAATAACGGTGATGGATCAAGCCCTGATCTTTGGACTGGGTAAGAGTGGTCTGCTTAATTCAGACACTCTGTTCATCACCACCCCCTTTTCTGAATCGTTTTTGGCCACTATAGGTGTGGCAGGGTATACTCAGACATGAGTCCCTTGCTCACTGCTCCATCAGGATTCAAGCAAGCCGGGCCGACGAGGCTGAAATGCCAGAAACCGGTCCCCGGTAGCTTGTCTCCTTTCTGGTGAAGAATTGGCTTGGTAGTTTGGTCTGCCCTGTTCCCATGATGCACTGGGCCAGGGACAGACTAATTTGCATATAGCCAGGTTCTGAGCTGGGATGGGGCAGTGAGCTAAATAACGGTGATGGATCAAGCCCTGATCTTTGGATTGGGTAAGAGTGGTCTGCTTAATTCAGACACTCTGTTCATCACCACCCCCTTTTCTGAATCGTACATCAATAAAATGTCTTCCCCGATTAGCACCTTTTCGAAAGGTCTCCAGCGACAGACACCCCTCACAGAAGGTGGGCTCTGTAGCAGGAGGATACGAAGTTTTGAACCTTAGTTCAGAAATTGCTGTAATTTAAAGTGGATAAACTTCACCTGCTCTCTTCTGATCAAGGTGTAGGATCCACCTCAATTTTACTTTCCTTGTTGATTTCTGACTGACTCCTGGTGCTCCAAGTACCAAGTTAAAGGTTGGGACGGAAATATTATCTACTTCAGGACTACTTGCTCCCAGTCCACCGCAGTATTGCACTACTGATTATCCCAGAGATAATACTGTGCGAGTCCAGTTAAGCCTTCCGGCCCTGCTTCTTGGAAACTCAATATTATCAAAAGGACTGGTGATGAACCAGCGGATCCCTCAGCCACAACATCTTATCCTTAGACTCACCGTGTTCCGGACCCAGATATAAAATCTGATGCCAGTAGCGGGAAGGACAGGCAGCTACACTGTGGTATATTTCTGTGCCCGGGGACCATGAAAATGATTGTGCGCTTGAAAGCAAAAACATCTTCAATACCTCCACTGATGTTGTCCCCATTATGTACAAAAAAAGACAAAATCGTGAATACATTTCTGAGTAACTTGAATTGGGTACCAACCAGACCCCAGTCCTCTTTTCAGGTGGTGAAGGTCAGCATTTCAAGGTCAGAATGTCCCAAAGGATCCAGAAGTTAATTGGACTTGGCTAAAAAGTACAAAAGTAGGCATGTCAGTGGAAAGACTTTCTCCATTTACCAGGCTTTAACAGTGGCAAAGAGGGCCCACTAACTTCAATGGAGTTCTGATGTCCTCGGTTACATTTCTGGAGTAACACTCCCCCCCAGCGGAGGCAGGTCCTCCTTCCACATCCACAGTCGACCCCAATCACCGTTGATGCAAGTGTGAGCTACGTGAGGCGGTGAGAGCCACTACATTGCAAGTTGTATTACAAAGAAAATTGTAATATTTTAACTACCACAACATTTTCATGATAAGTGGATATTGAGTTGAGAATATTAAATCTATACTTAACTATGTATACTTACCTTAGTGATCGAACGCTAGGGCATATGGGGATACAATATTTTCAAATGTCGATGTTGTAGACCCTGATAAAGTGACATACAACTATGGTTGCTCTCAGTTGTACTGGATGGCTGAGCGCTACAGCTACCCCAGCCATGCCAGGCAGGATCATCCCCATCTTGTTAACACCTGCATAAGGTCAAGCGGTTTATTCTTGTTCAGATGAGAAGTGTGTCATACCTTCTTGTATGGAACGGAAATATGTGGATTTGCATCATCATCAATTCAATAGGCCTGGGTGGTAAATTCCATTCCACTTGCGGAATTTGGGTAATTTCGCGTTCCGCGGAGAACGCGAAATTGCCAAAAATTCCGCGCTACGGGGAATTTTTTTGCTTGTTTGAGCTTTCAAAATGCGTGTTCGTGAGATATTTCTCCTCGAGCACGCAAACAGTGTTCACGAACAGGAAAAAAGCATCGCGAATGGGCGGAACAAGCAATTCCGCGTGTTTGCGGAACTTTTGCGTGCTGGTGGAGATTTTTTACCATTTCGCTGAGCTTTGCGTGGCGCGACTACGCAAATTCCACCCACCCCTAATTTTCATACAAGTGCATTGAATTCTACCTGCACGCCAAACTTCAAGCTGCTTGAGTGGTTGAGGATCTTGCCGATCAGATTTCTAGAACACTAATTGGCTGTATACAGTGGACCTGAATGACACATACATGTGGCCATCTGGAAGGACCAGAGGAAGTACATCGGAATCGTGGTGGAGAATTAATGCTATCTGAACAGGATGCTGATTTAGGCCTGGGTGCAGTCCATTGTCACTTTAACAAGATCCAGAATCTGGTGGCCAGTTTTGTGCTCCATGGAATAGTCCACTTGTAAACTTACCTTAATGAGTGCCATGTAAGGCATACTCAAGTGAGACTTAGATTCTCAATAAACAACCCTCAAAGTAGATTTAACAAGACCTTTTTAGGTTGAGCCTGGGTGGCTCATGGGATGCTCTGCGAGGCATGCTGTATTCGAGTATAGACTTGAAGCCCCTCCCACTCTCCACCCATATTTTTCATTGGCTTGTGTCAATGTCTTTCGTAAATGCTGGTTTCTGATTCTTTAATAGACTTGTTAGTCCCTCCTTAGTTCCGCCTTGTCTTCATTTGTAACCTCCCATGAGGACTGGCCATTTGTTTTGTGTTGTGTTGGTACACGCTATGTCTTATTTAGTTTGTAAGCATTATTTTCTTTAATGAGTTTCTCCTACTGCAGACACAACATGCTTTCCTGCAACATTCAGCGTGCCATGAGCGCTTTCACTTGCCACGCAGCCCGGGACAATGGCGGCCGCTACTTTGAAAATGAAATAGGTCTCCCATTTACAAGAGTTTGAGCTATTGGCATTGAAAATGACAATACCTTTTATTAATGTGTTAATTATCAAAACAGATAACTAAAAGGCATTGTCATTTACAATGTCAATCTCTTAATCTCTCGCAAATGCGAGACCTATTGCATTGCAAATGTTTGTTGAAAGTAACATCCAAAAAACAGAGTAAGAACCGGTTAGACTAGCCATAATATGCCGATCTCCATGTGCACTGCCTGCAGCTGCAGAAGGCTGTTCCCAGGGATATGGTAATGGACTAGAAGTCTGAGCCTGTTCCTGTTAATCAAGTTCTCTTATAAATTGTGAGATGTTTGGACCATGATGCCAACCTTCTAGACAGTGCCTGTTTCACCTACTATTCCACCGATCATGGGCATGCCTAACTCCTAAGTGCTCTGCTGGTGGGCTCACAGTAGCATTCTTTTGGAACAGATTAAAAAAATCTTTTCTCCATAAATTTGTTGGAGTTAAAAGTGCTTTCTTGGCCTAACAAAATGCATTCTAGTGGCAAGCAAAAGTAGGAGTGAGCTATTGCCCTCAATATGTTTCTGATGATTTATCATATTGACCCCAGAACTTGAAAACAGACATCATCAGCCTTGCTCTGCCAAGTTAATCTGTGAATTATTAATCTATTAAAAAGTCCTTCACAGAGTTTTTGGAGGTCTTGGGGTGTTAAACTATCAATGCTTTGAGACACACAAGACCTACATGTGTAAACAGTTTCCTTCCTTCCTTCTTAAGGAGAAGACCAAATGCCCAGACCAGGAGACATCTGTTGACTGATGGAGAACAACTTTTTTGACAAATCTTGGTTCTGACTAAACTGATCCAGGTTACCATTCAGAATGTGAAGAAAAGCCTTGGTCGTATTGTCATTCTGGAAGCCTGATTTTAGCTCTGCTAGGTCAGGCTCTCAGACATCCTGTAAATATTACACAGGACTCTGCAGAGGGTGGACCCTCTCAGTATGGAAAATAGGAGACTTCCACGCCCCATCCTAACATCAATCTGCTTAAGTGCCTGGGTCTTGAAGACCTCGTCTTCCATTTCATAAGACTCTCGGCACATGTGGATTTCCCGGTAGATGCCTGAAAGCACAGAAGACGATGAAATGTGAAATTTTCTAATATTAGACATTGCCTTGAAACACCCACCAAATCCCCTGCTTAGTGGACACTGTTATTTCTTTCTCCATGCAAAAGGCAGATGCAGGGATCCAGGTACATGTGCAGAATTAGCCCTGACCACCGGTGCCCAAAGGACCACCTGGAGACTCTTGATCCTCAGTGTTTGAGTGGTGATTGAGTTACCTTCTTCAGATGTTCCACTGACAGTCATCCTGCAGTTAAATAAGACTTAGCTCAGGGATTAGGCCGACTAATGCTTTTCCATTCCATGCTAGTCGCCATCACTTCAGTCAAGTTCATGGAGGGCTTCAGGCTCACTGCGTTCCTGAAATGTAGACTGTCTACAGTCAAGACTATGGGTTGCTCCGGAGTGATTCAGCTTTCCTTCCTGAGGAATTAGATTTTCATCTGGACAGAAGAACATTTCTTCCAATCTTTTGCCAAGTTTCTGGTACAAGGTGTACAGTGCACTCAATAAAAAAAACTATTGAAGCAGTTCCCAGCTATGTAATCACTAATCAGGCGACTTTTAGACTTTCTGTAGACTATCAGTATTAGAATCATCATAAAGATAACTTTTTCTTACCAGGTCTCCAGAATGTGAGCTTTCAAATCCATGAGTGTGCCCCGGTGAGGATTCCCAGCACTTTAGTGGTATTCAGAAACATGGGTCTGCCTTCAGATGTTAGCAATCAGTTACTCTGACCGAAAGATACTATCTATGATTTTTTATAATGATTTTACCTTCTTTTCCACTGGTAAAAGAATTACTGAAAATACTAACCTTTAATTTTGGCCTGGAACCAGCTTGTAGGGAAAACCTTGCTCAAGGATGCCATTGTCTTATTTTGTTGTAAAATAAAGCATTGTTACCTCTATCAAAAACTAAACTGTTGTCTTTGTTCTCTGTCTTCAGGGTGGATGCATGCAGGTTATCCCATCATGTGCCACTTGCCTTCCGCGAAAGAGCTGACCAATGCGGAGCACATCACAGCCAATGGCCTGTGGGGCCCGATTCACGAGTTGGGACACAACCAGCAGAAACGTGAGTGGGAAATCCCACCTCACACCACAGAAGCAACTTGTAATCTGTGGTCTGTCTATGTACATGAGAACGTTCTCGGAATTAAAAGGGATAAAGCTCATCCAGCTCTTGCGCCGAAGTCCAGGGAAGAAAGAATACAGCAATTCCTCAAGAACGGTGCAAAGCTGAAGGACTGGTCCGTGTGGACCGCCTTGGAGACATACCTGATGGTAAATATATAGATATCGTTGTTCAAGTGAGGATACTTTTTGGATATTTAAGTACAGATGATCATCTTATATGGTTAAGAACAGATAATCGGAACAGCTGAAAGGTAGGATTGTTACTGCTGTAGGGGAAGAAAGGGTGGAATGAATGATTTTTGTTTACACAAAGTGAGGTTCAAGTGGTAGCTTGGTTTGGGACCTAGAGGATAAAGTTAAAATGCATGGTTGAAGGCTTAATCAAAGTTTAGAATCCCAGGGCTAGACCTGGGTGAACTAGGATTTAAAGGCACATTTAGTATCATGTTTATTGATGATTGCTTAGTGGAAAAACAAGATCAAAGGCAGGCCCACTGGCCAATGGTTGACCAATCCACATGTAAAGGGAGGAACTTGAGGGAGCCACCTTATACCACCTCCCTATGCACACATTTATTGTATGAAAAGTATCAGGAAGACTGGCTAGATGTATGTGGTGTGATGACATTGTGCACCTATCTATGCAACACTATCTGAGAGAAAGATGGGGTAATTTAGTCTCCAATACCCATGCGAAGATATGTCTTTAAAAAGATGTTCCTCATCCACTTCCAGTTCACGCTTCATCTTTAGGTACCTTCCCGCTACTACCAATGATTTACGTAAGTAGTGGGCACCCGTGGGAGCATTTCAGGAAGTGGTGGTTTGGAGCAAATATGTGCAATTTCACCCCTTATGTATATATATGGACTCTCCACGAGTGTGTATTTAATTAGAGGAAATATAACCAGAATTGTAATGACTCCTCCTTGAATAGTGACGGACGATTGTATAAAAACGCATATATCAGGCTTAATTAATTTTAATATTCTGTAATCCTGTTTTTGCATGTTAAAAATCAGCGGCCCTTTGAAGTTCAGTAAAATGCAGGTGCTCAGTCAGTATGGCACACAAGTCAGCAACATATATTTGTTCTGAAGAAAAACTCGCAAAGCAGGGTTTGTTTTTGGAAGATAAGAAAGGGAGTGCCTGATAAACTGGGACTTTTCTACCAGCACACAAGGGACTTTTTTGTAATTCTCATGTAGTAGTGCAATGCTGTGCATGCCAGAGCCAGTCTTGAAAATGGCCAATGTAATTGTAAGATCCCTCTGAAAATAGGCCAAGCATTCAAAAACCATGTATGCCAACAGCTCTGCTGGGGTAAGGGTTTCCCAATGGTGGAGTCAGTAAAGGTTATGTCTTCCAGAAAACCTGCATGTCTGAACTGTTGATGAGGTGGTGGGTTCCAGATGTGTGTGCACAGGGCATCTGCCAATTTGTATCGGAGGCTCATTGCTGTCAATCTCCAATTGACCCCTTAAGTCAGCAGTGGAACACAACTGATTAGTTGGTTCATCAAGTGAGCAATAAGTCCTGGAAATATTGGCTCTAATTGTATTCGAAATTTCAGAAGATAATGTGCAGGTGTGCTGTAGAGGTAGAAATTCTTCCACAGTCTATTAGTACAGAAGAAGAATATCAGTTTGCGGATCATATATTTGTGGCATTTTTTTAAGTGTTGTTAGTGTTTGCACCAGGGGATTGAGACCTTCTACAGATTGAATGCCTTCTGTACAAGACAGTTGAGGAATTTTGTAGATCCCAGCTTTGTAGAAGATGCAAAGCTCTGTGGCTAACAACAGAAGATAGATTTACATACCTTTACTGTAAATGTGAATCATTTACAGGCTTTGGGTATTCTGAAAATATTCCTGTGGATTTGCAGGACCTATGCTTTACTCCCTTATGCTAATGTAATATTCCTCTTCTTACACATGTAGCAGCTGTTCTCTATTATCATGGAAAGGGTAGTGAACATGGATGCACAGGGTCTCTCTGTTCTTACCATCTCCATGTGTGTCTCCCTATGCATACACGGGCTACTACCTCTCTCTCCATATGCCTGCACACACCTGGACTTTGCCATCTTTCATCATGTACGTACTATACAAATTTCCTCTGCAGCTTATCCTACGTGGAAAATACATTGCTGCAGTCTCAAATGGTCCTAGATTAAGTTGCAGGTGTTGTTTATTGAGGGTAATTTACAATGGCTCTCTTGAGCGCTGAAAGATAGTCAACGTGCTAGCGATTGAATCTGGCTTTTGCTTTCTTCCAGTTGCAGGAAGGCTTTGGCTGGGCTCCCTTCATTCAGCTCTTCTCTGACTATCAGAAGATGAAAGATGTCAAGAACGAGAACAATTTCAAGATGAACCTATGGGCGGAAAAGTTCTCCCTGCAGGTGCAGAAGAACCTGGTGCCCTTCTTCAAGTCGTGGGACTGGCCAATTACTGATGAGGTGTCAAAGAAACTGTCCACCCTGCCCGAGTGGGAGGAGAACCCCATGAAGCGGTACCTTGCTAAGGCCTAGTCATGGGGAGAGATGGGCCCAAAAGCAGTGCTTGAGTCAACCGCATTTAGATATCTTCATAGCTCAACAAGTGATAGACGCTTAATAAAACACCATGGGCAACATGGAGCAAGCCGTGGTGGACTTATAAACACAGATCGCTTTCCATTAAAGTGCAATATAAAAACTATTGTAGTAATTCCATTCAGATTTAAATATTCCCGAGATTGATATGAGATCCCCTGCTCAGAAAAGAGACGATCTTCTTAAATCTCCAGTATAAACTTGTAGGTGTCTCTAATACCATGAACTTTGGCGTCTTCTCCAGATGTAGTCAATTGCTATTGAATTATTTATTGATCCACACAGGTAATGCCTCAATCAGTCAGAAAATAATTCACTTTGCAATAGCTAGTCACATCCAAATAAAACTCCTTTGATTTGAATGTTTTAAAAGTGTTAACGAACATTGTTTGGTGACAGGGTTATAGGAAACAAACGCTTTCTATTTTTAGCCATTCGGGACACACTGCCAAATGTTTCAAATCCTACTATCTATAAGAATCAACATTCATGCCAAGTGAAATGATTGAAGAGGTAAGGTATTGCAATGTTGGCAGAAATGAAGCCCTTCAGAATCTACAGCTTTTGGTGGAGTTGTGGATTGAATGTGTTAAGAGGTGAAATTCTGCTACCACTTCTTCAGGAGTTACTGATTTAAATCAATGGACGGCGCTGCGAGGTTAAATCCAGGACAGACACCTCACAAAGGTTGTGTTTTTTGCCAATTATGTCATGCATATTTTGCCATTTATCTCTTCTGCCTGGTCATCTGAGTATTAGGGTAAGCAATGCTTTTTGCAGACCGATTTCTCTGCCTCATCATATTGCTTTACTGGGAAGTTGCAAATGTAACCTGTTAAGAGGTAAACTAGAGCTCCACCCGATGCTAGAGTTACTGATTAACATCACTGGATGTGTTAGGTAGTTTATCTCTTGCCAAGATACACACAGCTTTTTTAATTATTGTCATGCCATTTACTTCTCAGGATTCAGCCTGGGTCAGAAGCCACGTGGTCCTACCGACAATGTAAAAAATGTTTCCTTCGATGTTAAACTCAGGCGAAAGATCATGTGTTGAAAATGAGTGCCTTTGACTTGGGTAACATTAAACATTTATTATTTCAGCACCAAGAGAACCAAAGATGGACATTCATCTCACAAATAAACATTGTGTTATGCCATGATTGTGGTAATTCTTGGTTTCAAAACTGGAAAATTCCAACTTTATTTTTGGTCTAAGAATGTTGGCAAGTATGAATTGGTTCATGAAACCTTTTTGTTATCATCTGCATGGAGCTAAGTTTCTACGGGACGCTTAGCGTGTGAGCCTTCACTGCTCAGGAAAAGACAACTCCTCATTTTTCGTCTGTGGCTCGCATTCCTATGCTAAAGTCCGCTACCCGGCTGCAAACGTCTCGGGTCAACCTACATCCTGACTACGAGCAGATCCGAATGCTGATCTCTTAACCATAGTACGTTGAAACATTTAGGCCCGAAAAGTTGGACACTGGGACATGCGGATAGGAGTACAATTTTGAACTTTAAAAGTTCAACACTTTGGTTGGCTCAGGCTTCCAGCCTACGCCCTCATGTGAAATATATATAGGTGCTTTGAACCAAAGATGTTGCCAGGTTATCTTCACACAAGATGAGTGTGGCTGTCGAAATATAGGCAGAGCCTGTACTAGTCATTTCTTGCCTTCCTGTTGGAGGTTAGCCGGGATTTCGGGAGACTCCTGTTGTTGGGCCCAGATTGGGAATAAAAATGAACTGCTCCACTTTGAAAGGACCAGACACATGATTGCCTGGATGATCTGCTCAAGGCTTGACAGACTGCCAAATCTATTGGAAGCCTCCCAATGGAACAAAGCCACCCAGTAATCGTGAGCAAGTCTATGACACTCCAAGGGCTATGAAAGCATTCAACATTGTTGACGTTTCAAATCTGGGTGTTTGGCGGATTGATTTATTGAATTTTTTTTACCTGAAACTTAGCAGCCATGATTCCAACCTTGTGATCTGGCAAGTTTGGGATAGTTTGTTCCCAGAATTAGAAACCTTTGTAACAAAGAGGCAAACCTATCACAGTCATCTTTATACACTGTATTTTCTTGCCCGGTAACTCTTTTCCATCAACTCAGACTGTGCTAACAAAGACCAGGGTAAGCTAATGAGGTTCAAAGATAGCCCAACATTCACGGATACTGCCCTCTAAGACTACTTTAGTGATAAGGCTCAATTTTAATTTTAAAACTAGGATCAAGTACATATCCTCTATAAAGTGCTTGTAATCTGAACTCTGCCGCAGAATATGCTAGCACTTTCTGTTTTAAGCTGTTGTAATCCTAAATGCTCTCCTTGTACCTGTTAATAAAAGTGTGGTTCTTTTCTATGAATCTAGCATTGACTGGACATTACATTTATGGAGTTTGATGTACTTTCTTCTGGTGTATCTGAGTTTGTAACCAGTCTTGTAATATCTTAGGTAGAAGGGTTGATCTTTCCTTATGTTTCTCTTCCTTCTAGTCCCTTAGCTTTCATGATGCCCCCCTTACCTCTTGGTACATTCCTACCTGTGATGTCATCAAGATTACATTTAGAATGTTGTTGTGAAGAGAGAGAAAGAGCAAAATAGAGATGATGTTAGAAAAGCTTAGGAGGTTGTTTTTATTTTTGAATAAGGACTCTTACCTTTAAATGTGAATGCCGTTTTTTTACCCGCCTATTCTAAACTTCAACTGGTTGACTTCATTACAGCCTGTAGAGTCAAGGAGTAACTTTTTTTATCTAGTTGGAGTGCAGTAGTGTGGTTATCCCTGTGCCATCGGCAATAGAAAAACAATACACGCCAGCATTCTGCACAAGACGTACCGCATACTGAACCAGAACCAGGATAAGTGCAGGAGGGTCAGGTCAATGTAAGCTTTCAGGCTATTACTTTAAATCAAATTAATTTAAATGGAAATCAGTTCCAGAGCCAGTCGTTATCCTGATAATCGGACCACTAACGCACATAATTAAGAAAGCCAAACAAATCCCGGGTGCACGAAATGACATTCCAGAATGTGCTCCTATGATTTGGCACAGTTTTTTAGTTTTGCAAATTGAGGTAGCCAACATCCTGGTTGGGAGTAATTTGTCCTGGTTTTCTTTTCCTATTTTGGATGCACATGGGGGTTTGCAGCTAAAATGAGACTACAGGTCCTTTCAGAATGAGGCCCAACATATACAAAAGATCAGCACAACAATTTGATGTCAAACATGTACATTTTTAGTCAGAACAGAAAAAGATCATTAAAATAACAGCTATTTAAATATACATAGGTGCAATTACTATATTGCATGTTCTGTACAATAGGATCAGTGACAAAGAAAGCAGAGTTTAAAGTGGTGTCATAAGTGGGAAAGAAGTTAAGAGCACACATTTTTCTTCTCTTATGTCAGCAAAGCGCCATAAAAGAATAAAACAATTCATTATACAAAATATGATAAATTATTTAAAACATATCAAATCAGAATTACCAGCTGTAAGACAGTTGTTTCTTGGATGTATACAAAACATGTAAAATTATATTAAAATAATATTTCAAATCTTTTCATAGTGCCCATAGCTTTCTTTTATAAAATTGAAAGCTGCATAACAAATCTCTTTCGTCGATAGTTTTTGTAAGAACTCTAGTGCTGATCGATGTTGTTCCCTTATGTAGATTTCAAAGGAAAGGATTACCTTATTTCTAATGAAACAGAGATCCAAACATTCGATGCACCCCAGAGAAGCTTGCTAAAGTGTCTTTTTGTTTGGGAAAGAGGAGACTTTGAAAAGAGGAATATCAGTCCTCAGGAAAAAGCAAAGTCCAGTAGAAATTAATAGTTTCTGCACCCCATAGTTAGGCTTTCTAGAAAGAAGTGTTTTATGTACAATTAAAGACAACTTGAGCATACATCTCAGTGTGTACTTAAAAAGTATTCACTAGCAGTTTTATATAGAGCACATTAGACCTAAATAGAGGATTCCGTAAACAGAAAAATATTCCAGAACGATAACAGCAAAGGCAATGTTCTTTATATTTTGGAAGTTCTAATTACATTCTAATATCCCATATTCGATAAGTGTTTTGGCTAAAGATGGGGAGAGTCTTCAGTCTGTCAGGAAACACTGGGACATTAAAACCTGATGCTCCCTCTTCATCTTCGAAGCATACTTTATTCGAGTATCGACTTGAAGTCCCACCCACTCTCTGCCTATATTTTTCATTGCCTTGTCATTGTCCTTCGTAAATGCAGGCTTCTTAGTCGTTAATAGGCTTGTTAGTCCCTCCAAGTACCGCCTTGTCTTCATTTGTAACCTCTCATGAGGAATGGCCCTTTTACTTCTGTTGTTACATGGTAAGTCTTATTTAGTCGGTAAGCACTATTTTCTTTAAGGAGTTTCTCCTACTGCAGGCATGACATGCTTTCCTGCAGCATTCAGCGCGCCATGCGTGCTTTCACTTTCAAAAAGCCCAGGACAATGGCAGCTGATTCTTTGAAATTAAACCGGTCTTGCATTTACAAGAGTTTTAGCTATTGGCACTGTAAATGACAATGGGGCACATGCATCATTGTAAATACCGTTCGCAAAGGGGCAGATTAGCAGAATCTGCCCCTTTGCGACCGGTATTTTTGTATTTGGAATGCATCAACCCAATTGCAGTCTCGCAATTTAGGGATTCGCAAATTTAGCGATTACTTAAATTGCGAATGCATTTAGGGAATCGCAAATTACGATTCCCTAAATGCAATGCATGATGCACTTTAAAATTGTGATTTCGCAAAAGGGATCACAAATTACCATCAATTTAAAGTTGATGGTAATTTGCAAAAACTTTGAAAAATGCACAAAAGTGCATTTTGCAAAGTGCCATGTTGCACACACACATGCCCTTTGGGGATGTGTGCGCGCAGCTTGTGATTATATGCCAATTTCAGGGATGCATCAGGGTGTGCTTTTGGCCCCCTTGCACCCTTGAAATTGCATGCACAATTTGCAAATACCTATTTGATAGTCGCAAATTGTGCATGCAATTTCCATTCATTCCTATTGGCCTCTAGGAATGAATGGGAAGCTATTCCTAAATTGCGAATCACAATTTGCAATTCAGGAATATGTAGGAATCGCTAATATTTTAGCAAAACCTACATGTAGAGGCAATTGCGATTCCATAATTGCGATTCCTGAATAATCGCTATTATGGAATCGCAATTGCCTACAATGATGCATGTGCCCCAATGACTTTTATTTATGTGTTAATTATCAAAACAAATAAATGATACGCCATTGTTATTTACAATGCCAATAGCTTAAACCCTCCGCAAATGCGAGACCTATTACATTGCAAATGCTTGTTACTTCTGGAATCCGTCAAATAGCATTGTGAAGAGCTGCTTTAAGAGGGGTAACTAGAATCTTAGGAACACCAATATGTAGAGAGTTACTTTTCTAAAATAAGTGTTTGCTCATTGACAAATAACAAAACGTTTTGAATCAAACACATTGTCATTAAAACTACAAACACAAAATGTAAGATTAAACTTTACAAAATTAGCACATCCTATTAAAATCATAAAACAATGCTGGTATGATGTTTAATCACTTAAGCATGTGCAGTCCTGTTGCCCGCCACCTCACTTTAATATCTGTTATCCAACCAAGAAGTGATCATATAGCGGACAGGACAATATTGTGTGACAGACACACTCCTCCTTTTTTAGGTCTCGCCTAGGCAGGTGCGCATGCGCTTTCCTAGGAGAAGACTGTGGTAAATAAATAAATAATACCCTATTTTTGACTAGACTTATAGCATAACAGATAGCTCAATAAATAAGAGTCAAGATTCGAGGTAGTAGGAGTTTCTGCAGGTTTATTACAGCATAAGGACAGGATCAGGACAACCTGCATGGGAATAGGACAATAAGGCCCGGCAGCTGCCGGGGCTAGGTCTGGGATGAGCGCGCTAACATTTAATAACAACATTGACTTATATACATAGCGCAAACACATAGCATTACATTGCAATAGGCGTAACAGTGGGTGGAGCAGAAGGCGTGACGCGTAGCAGTCGCGAGAGATAACAGTAATAAGTGGTGTAACTGGGAGTTTACTTAGACATGTGATGCAAAACGTAACAGAATATGTCATGAATGGGCGGAAACATTGGAGGGGGCTACCTAAGGAGCCGGGACCTCTAACCTAATGGTGCGCGAAAACTAGCAATGACGTGTTACTAGGAGAAACTGGGGGCTACGAACTCTGTTCTAGGAGCAGAGACTAGAGTCTGGAGGGTCGGAACGACATGTACCTAAACCCTATCTGGTATCTAATGTTTAGGGAACATGTTGATATAAACTAGAAGTCATGAGGGGAAAAGCTAACTTGATTCTAAGACTGGACCATGCATTATTCTACATGTAGTGCGTGAAGAATATTAAAGGACCATTAAATACAGTATTTCTCTAACGTGGAGACGAGAAGGCTAGACAATGACGGAAACTATTGATGCAGTTCAGTAGCTTAGGAATGCAGAGGAGGAGGACTGAACTGATAGCAGGAACTATAACATACTTTTGGCAGACTCCGAGGCAGAGCCGGGGTGCACCGGGCACTGCAAGGCAGGAAGTAAGTGAAGGGTCGAGGATACAGGTGGGGGCTGTATCGCTCCTCAGCGAGGCTTTCAGGAGACAGGAGCTGAATCTGTGGTCCGGGCCCTTTTGAGGCCTGGAAACGGGGACTTTATAATTGAATAACGTGCACACTGAGAAACGTGGCAACATTACTTACATAGGCCTGATATTCGTAGTATTCACGAGGACTGGAAACTAACATATTAGAGGTGGACACAACTGTAATTGCGTCTTTAATCAGAAATGGGGAATAACATATGCATATTGGTCATGCACACATAACACATGATGGATGAGGCGTAGGGACACAGAACATGGCAAAATTTACTTTTCCACATTCCCTCCTTGTCACTACGTTTCCATCAGGAAACATCAATATTCATGATACCGTCTATCATTTCATACAGTACCATTTGCTCGTCTCGAATTGTCTTGGAACGAGATTTAGAACGGGGCTTGGGACTGGGAATACAAGAGGTAGCACACATGCTGCAAATCGCAGGGCCACATTGTATACAGAGGCAGCAGCTAAATATGATCGCTACTGCAATACCTAAAAAGGACAGGACTTTCCAACCCCAGGCGGAAATTATATTCCAGAACCAACCGGACCATGTCCAGGTGCCTGGATCTTGGTGTAACAGATGGGCAATTTTATGGAGTCTGGTTATAGCTGAATAAACAGACGGCGCGTTATTAGGAATGAAAATACAACAACTGGATCCGAGAATTCTACAGGCCCCGCCCCTATCGGCCAGTATGACGTCAAGGACGAGACGATTCTGTAAAACGACAATTCTCATAAAGGATTGCTCTTCAGTTAAGTTACCTAGAGCGGAGGCAGTCTCATCTACTACTGCTTCAAGGGTTCTTGTTAACCTACGAATGAGCTTACTATTTACAACTGTACCTAAATAAGGAAAAACACCTTTATCTATATCAATGAATTGCTCTGCGGCGGTTTCAGTATAATCGACAATCGGGAGATTTCTCTTGTGTCTAGTGTGTACTAAGAAAGAATTCCTATGATAGTCAGGTGGGGCTAGGAAAACAGGTGGCAGTAGGAAAGCAATGTAACAGGTTCCCTCCCAATCGAGGGGCAGACGGACATATGCAGTTTGACCACAAATAAAATAAGAATGACGTGAAGCTTTGAAAATAGATTTCCCACTGTCACTATACTTGATAACAGTAGTACATTCACTATGACCTATATGTACAGAACCATAACTATGGACACATAATTCGCCTTTGACTGGTAGTACTGAAATAGCGGGTGAGTCTGGAGTAGTATCAGACTGAACATTCAGAACCATAAAATTCGACGAATAATTTCCTAAATTATATACTTCATTTTCTAAATCTAAACCTGTTCTGTGGGGGAAACCTTGCTTGTCTGGGAAACATGTACTGTTAAGAAAAGACATATCTGTTGAGGATGACGTTAACGTGGACCATGCTCCACACGAACCATTGTGTGAGAATGGATAAGGAAAGAGTGGCAGAACTCCCTTCGGTGTCTGGAAAGGGGGAAGTCGACCACACACCCAACAATTAGTGGCATTGCTGGTCTGGTGTGAATAATGTAACATACGGATAAATGTGTTATTACGCATGGCGAGGCGGTATGAATATTCGTGAGGAGGCAGATCACTAAACGTGTGCTCTACTGTAGCATGAGCAGACATATTTACATGAGGAACTGAAAAACACAGATAGAAAGCATAGCTGGTGCAGGAAATCATTATGCTGATGAATAATATGAAACTCAGAAAAACGATACATGTGATTGAGCTTTGACTGACTCTCTCACTATGGGGGTCTATTTTATACATGTCAGAAACAGTCTAACCGTTTCACCTAGGGGAGGACTTATACAATCAAACTGGCTGACTTATTAGACCTGAGCTTTAACTTATACTCCTGTTGTGGAGTTTTCTCTAACAAGGGAGGGGTTGTAATAAAGTCTGGTGCGGGACAGTCCTTCAAAACAATGTTCTGGCAATCCTTCGAATCCTGGGAAATGTTCTTGGCAATGTCTGGTTTCGATCCTTTGAAAAGTTTTACATGAGAAAGGTGGACCCACCCCTTCCTGCCTTCCAACTTGACGGCAGTTCGGGTGGTCAAGAGGACCTGACGTGGCTCCTTCCAACGTGGTTCCAGCGGACTTGATCTGTCGAAATTTCTGATCATCACTAGGGACCCTGGAACGATCTCGTGCGGTGCCACCTCGGTATTGTCTGGAAATGCGGCGGCAACCTGTGAACGACATGAGTTGAGGGCAGACATCAAGGAAGCTAGGTAATCTGTCAGCATATTACATGAAACATCGGTAATACTTCGGGGTCTAGGAGTACCCCACATATTAGGGGGGCGGCCGAAAACGACCTCATACGGGGACAGACCTGATCTGGAATGTGCGACCATACGCATGTAAAACAGAGCGACTGGCAAAGCTACTAACCAGTCCACACCCTTGTCTTTACATACTTTTGCTATACGGATTTTCAGAGTCTGATTATGCCTTTCGACTAGTCCAGCTGCTTCTGGATGGCGTACACAATGGAACTTCCACTGGTACCCTAACAAAAGGGAAACATGTTTCATGAGTTCGGATGAGAATGGCTGGCCGTTATCAGAATATACGACTCTAGGGAGTCCATATCTAGGGAAGAATTCACGAACCAACTGCTTGGCAGTGGTCGCGGCTGTGTAGTCTGGGACTGGATATGCTTCTGTCCATCTGGACAAGGCGCATACAACTACAAGGACATACTTGAAACCTCGACATCGCTCCATTTGAATATAATCCATCTGGAGGACCTCAAAAGGGTGGTCAGGGGGCTGGAAACCACCTTGTTCCACCGGGACACTTTTACCTGGATTAAACTGACAACATATCATACAGGTACGGACTTTCTGTTTGGCTGCAGCTCGTAAATGCTTGTTGAACCAAATGTTCTGGATACTGTCTAACATAGCTTTTTCTCCTAAATGTGCTGGACTATGTGCGGTATTGATAATGACTTGAACCATAGAATCGGGGAGAAACCATGTGGCTCTACCCTTCGTTAACCATCCTTGATCTGTCTGGACCCCTCCTTGTACAGACCATTTCTTGATTTCATCGGGAGTAGCATGTGACTGGATATCTATGACATCTTGTGTAGGGTCCTTAACTGTCATGCATGTAATCGGATCTGGAGTATGTGTCAGATTGACTGGAATGTCTGGAGTCTGTGCTGTAAGCTTGGCTGTGCGGTCTGCTAAATCATTACCTTGGGAAATAATGTCAGTGACTTTCGTATGTGCTTTACATTTCATGATAGCAATAGATGTCGGTAAATGTATGGCATCTAACAGGGCTTGAATAAGGAGACCATGCTGAATCTTGGTTCCATGAGAAGTCATAAAACCTCTCTCCTGCCAGAGTACTCCGAAGTCGTGTACAACTCCGAATGCGTAACGTGAATCTGTGTAAACATTAACCTTCAGGTTTTTGGCATGTATACAGGCTTGTGTCAGAGCGACTAGCTCTGCTGCTTGAGCGGACAGAGTATCAATACGGTGTGTTTCAATAACTTCAGTGTCAGTAGTCACTGCATACGCGGCGACTAGTTCTCCTGTACTAGTTCTCATACATGAACCATCCACATAAAGTGTCAGGTCAGGATCTGGTAACGGAATATCTGTCAGGTCTTGTCTTGGCTTTGTCGTAATGTTAACTACTTCCACACAATCATGTGTGTCTGGATTTGAACTAACTGATGGTAACAGTGTAGCAGGATTCAGGACGTTGCAGCGTCTAATTTCTATGTGTGGCTGGAACAGTGTCAATTCATAACCTGTTAAACGTGCAATTGTCAAGTGCTGAGTTTGTGTTCGGTTTAAAAGAACTTCTACTGAATGTGGGACCTGTATTGTCAGGGAATGTCCTAAAACTATGGAATCACTTTGTCTGATGGCTAGTGCTGTGGCTGCAACTGACTTGAGGCACGCAGGCAACGCCTGGGCGACTGGATCTAATGTGCTCGAAAAATAAGCACAGGGCTTGTATTGACCTGCTTGATCTTGTGTGAGGACAGATAATGCTGTACCTTCGCGTTCAGTAACGAAAAGTGTAAAAGGCTTACTGTAGTTCGGTGTAGCTAGAACTGGAGCTTGACATAGGGCTTTCTTTAACTCGTTGAAACTAAGTGTATGTTCAGATGTCCAAGGGAGGACAGTCGATACGGCTGCCTCCTGTGTCGTTAACTGTATCAGTGGCTTGGCTAGGAATGCATACTGGGGAATCCATTGTCTACAATAAGAAGTAAGGCCGATAAAGGCACGTACCTCCTTCTGGGTTCTGGGCTGGGGAAGACTCGCTATTAACTGGATACGGTCGGGTGTCAACTGCCTACCCCTCTTGGACAGCAAGTGTCCTAAGTATACCACTTGCTGGACACAGAATTGAAGCTTCGAAGGTGACACCTTGTGCCCCATCTCGGCTAGAAAATACAAAACTGTAAGTGATGCTCGCTCGCAGTCACGTTCAGAACGGGCTGTGATCAGTAGATCATCGACATACTGGAGCAGGGCAGTGTCAGTTGGCATGTGAATGTTGTCTAGTTGTCTCTTGAGTGCTTGACTGTAAATACTAGGGCTTTCTGTGAAACCTTGAGGAGCGCGTGTAAACATATAGCTCCTTCCATTTAAACAGAATCCGAAAAGAAACTGGCTGTCTGGATGAATTGGAACACTAAAAAATGCATTCTTGAGGTCAATGACAGTGAAAAACATGGCTTCGGAATCAATGGCTGTTAACAGGGAAGAAATGTCTGGGACAACTGGGTACTGAGGAATAATACATTTATTAAGCTCTCGTAAATCAATCACTAATCGATATACTGGGGGTGCATTTGGATCAGTACGCTTCATGACTGGAATGATCGGAGAATTACATACATTGGAGTCAGTTTCTACAACTACTCCTTGAGCCATGAGCTCGTCAATAATTTTGGATAAGGCTGCTACAGCCTCAGGTGGCAATCTGTACTGCCTGATTCGTGGTAACACTACACCTGGTTTGAGAGTCACACGATAGGGTGTGATTTGCATGTAACCTACATCAGTTGGACCTTGCGCCCATAAATGCTGCGGAACATTAGACAATCTTGAATCAAAATCTCGTAATACATAGTGACCCTTAAAGTCACGTAGGAACAGACGTATTCCCTCTGGGGAACAGCAAATAACTGCACCTAATTCTTTCAATGTCTTAATGCCTAATAGATTTTCTGGACATGACTTAGTAAGTAACAGATCAGTAGTACGGGACAATGGACCTACTTCTAGAGTAACTGGCTTAGATATTTCATTAACTATGGGTTTTCCTGAAAATCCAAGGGAAACATTTCTTGAGCCTGAGAGCGGAGCCCCTGGAACTTCGGCATGACTAATTGTGGTCCTACTTGCCCCTGTATCGATCAAAAACTTTCTGTCTTTCCCTAATACTTGACTGTGAACATAGGGACCTTCTTGATCTACAGGTATCTCGATGAGAGGCAAGCCTACCTCCCTCTCTAGGCTGTTTCATGAATATGACTGGTACTCTGGATACTCGGACTGTGCATACTGGTACATCTGCGATGTAACATGCTGTGTTGCAGCAATAGGCTGCGGTACTGTAACTGTCTGTGGTGCATTCTGTGACTGAGGAGTCTGTGAAACTTGTTCTTGTCTCGGCGGACGTGGTCTTTCTTTAGTCTTACCAGTAGCTATGTTGTGTTTCAGAACTGCACACTCGTTTATAAAATGACCTGGCTGTTTACAATAGTTGCAGTTCCCTTTAACGGGAGCCGCAAGATGACTGGCTTGATTCGGACCCCTCTTCTGACTGTCGTGAGGAATAGATTGTGCAACTAGCACTTTCATTTTTGTGTCTTTCATACGTTTTCTTTCGTGTTCTTGCTCTTCTCTGATTCTATTCTGGTGATACTGGAGCATCTGGAGCATCTGGGACGGAGTATTTGCTTGCCAGGTGCTTTCGACTTTCAAAACTCGATTTTTAATTTGTGGACTTGAATTCTCGACTAATTTGGTAACGAAAAGGTGAGGGTATGACTCACTACTTGTCTTGAGACCACTGTTAATACTGAAACATTTCTCAAATCTAGAATAAAAATCACTAATATCCTCATCTTGTTTCTGTTTACAGGCTGAGATTGCATCCCAGTCTTCTTTTCTAGTTGTCAATAATCTGGGTAAAACTTGAATCAATAATTCTGGTAATTCTTTACATTTATCTCCAAGACCGGTACCTGGTACTCGTGCCTTGTCTTCAGCTTCTAGAGCTGCCCAATCGATCTTTTTCTCTCCCACCTCCCATTCTTTTTCCTTTAACTTTTCATACACCCCTGCGGGTAGCAGGACCTTTAACATTTTAATTATATCTGGGTACGTGTATTCTCCCATACGGAGCATGTCTTTTAATTCTCTATGGAACCCCGCTGGATCTTTGTCATGACAGGGGATTAATTTCTTCATTTCAAGAAGTTCCATCTTTGATATCGGAGTGTATACAAACACTCGTTGCATTACGCCACCCGCCCCTTGGACTGGGTGGACTTCTCGTAGCGGATTCTGTCTGTCTATGTAGAATGGTTTACTTTCTGGGGGTGAGACATGAACAAAATGCGGGTTCAGGAACGTTCTATACTTGTGGCGCTGTTCTAGAATGACACTAATTAAATCGGTACCTAGACCTCTCCATCTATACTGGAGTAACTCGTTCAGGATATCGTGTAACGGGCCTGGATCAGAATGTTGACCCTCATACAGGGTAATGAGGTGCTGGATCATATACATACCCACCAGTCGTTGCTCGGCTGGGGGCAGTTTCAGAAACATTTGTGCCACTATTTCGTCTGGAAAAGTGGTAGAATCAGTAATCCATCGGACTGCTGATCGGGCTAGTTCTTGTTCGTGCATGGTACTTAATTCGCTATAACCGACTCGTGATTTAAGGATGTGATCTGTAGCTTGAAATACTTGTTCTAGAGAACCTCGTTCTGGTGCTGGATGATGAAAAATAGACTTGGGTTCTGGACGTGAATGGCGATCTGGAAATCTGGATTTTCCTACATACGCTATTCTGGCGGGATTCTCGTCTTCCTCTTCAGGATCAGAGATACTTTCTTTCTCGCTTACTTGTGCTGCTTTACGCTGTTCGTGTAACCTTATTATTTCTTTACGAATTTTCTTGTACATACTTTCCATGGCACTAATGGTCTTGTGCTTACCCTCGGCTATATTATCACTCCACCTTGTCAGGATTCTCATTTCGGCGGGATCTTTAGACGGGTAATCTTGTTCTCTTATTAAACAATTGATCAGGAGCTTTAATATCATGAGCTGAATCTCGGCTTTCCTTTGAGACATAATCTCGCCTATACTTTCTGGATCATCCCCTGTACGGATGAAACGATATATTCTGTCTAGATCTTCTTTCATATTTGGTAAGGTGACTAGATACTCGGTCACCCTTCTTACGCGTACGGAATATAAAACCATATTATACTCGCCTGGGACTGTGTCATAGACACATTCGGCAAGGGCTTGTCTGATTTCTGTAACAGACTTATTACTTTTAGGAGTACGCTGTGATGCTTGAGCATGTAATTCGAGTGCTGATAAACGCTTGTGAGGCGGCGGGGTTTGAGGAGGACCTCCTCCTGCGGCCCCTAGACTAGAATCGTCGACTGACATTCTTCGTGCTTGCAGGGTCGGTAATTGTAACGTGGGCTGAACTTGTATGACAGGCTGACCCGGGGGTACCGTAACAGGTACTCCGGTGCCTGGAGGAACGGGAAGTGCCTGATTTACAGGGACTGGTGGAGCGCGAACTGGATTTGCATATTCTGGAACTGTGTCGTCCAAATAGGACGAAATAAAAATATCAGCTGCGGTCGGTTTGTGACGTAGCTTGGTCGGAACTAATGGTGGCGGGAAATTACTGGGTGCCTCTGGGGTCGCTTTTGGCAAGCCTTCGGCAAGGAGAGGATACATACCCTTAATGAGGGCATGCCTCTGTCTGTCTGACTGTTCGGCTTTAACTTGTTCACCTATCTCGATTAATTCTCTTTCTTGGGCTCGTTCTTGGGATTCTCTACTTAACTCTGACTTTCTGACTTCCTTTTCCGTTCTTCTATGCGCTTCCTTACGCCATAACTCGATGGCATCTTTCTGTGACTGTCTGGCTTTCTTTTTCCATAATGCTTCTTCTACTCGCATGATACATTCGGCATCCCATGTACCCGATACGGGCCATCTATACTTTTCTTCTAACTGTTTGGTATACTCTACCCATAAATCTAGATACAATATGGCGCTTATGCCATGTTTCTGATACATAAAGTGACCTGGACTGTCCCTAGGCGGAACAGGAACTGCTGCTTCCAGCAGACCCTTTCTAGTTTTTAACTGACGTAACTTGGAAAAGAGCGGCATTCTAAACTTGAATCGGAACACAATACAATACACGAAAAACAATAACAATTGGGAAAACAATTCAGGCATACCACGACATTGGAAATACATTAAACAACATTATAAATAACAGTTCGAACAGAATACTACCTGAAAATACTGAAAACAGAACAGAATTCTCGAGAACGGAACAGACTAGAGTTACTGGATGCACTGCTGTAACAGTACGGAACATACCGGTCCCATAAAGGAACGCATCAAGACCCGTATCCACCTAGGTGAACACTTCGTTTGTGGGCTTGGGTACCACCAACCCACGGACCAGGAGTCAATTTAAACTGACCCTGTCTAGATACTACCCCAGCAATGGTACTCACCGGGCAGCACGGAACGGAAGGCCTCGGACGGGACTGGACTACGACGACGAACTTCGGACTTCGGACTTCGGACTTCAGTTACAGGTGGACCTCCGGATACCTCGGACCTTGGACTCTCGGCTTGGGCTCTGGTCGGGACTCGCCGCGTTCCTCCACCGTCTCGTTCGGATGCTGGACCGCCTCCTCCGTCTCCTCCGTGGGCCTGAGGGATACTTGAAGCAGAAATATCTGCACTTGGCCAATATGGTTCCGTCACGACTGCAGAGGGTCAGGGGGTCGGCGTGGCTTCACCGACGCGTGGGGAAAGGGCAAGTCCCTATTCGGGCGCCATTATGTGGTAAATAAATAAATAATACCCTATTTTTGACTAGACTTATAGCATAACAGATAGCTCAATAAATAAGAGTCAAGATTCGAGGTAGTAGGAGTTTCTGCAGGTTTATTACAGCATAAGGACAGGATCAGGACAACCTGCATGGGAATAGGACAATAAGGCCCGGCAGCTGCCGGGGCTAGGTCTGGGATGAGCGCGCTAACATTTAATAACAACATTGACTTATATACATAGCGCAAACACATAGCATTACATTGCAATAGGCGTAACAGTGGGTGGAGCAGAAGGCGTGACGCGTAGCAGTCGCGAGAGATAACAGTAATAAGTGGTGTAACTGGGAGTTTACTTAGACATGTGATGCAAAACGTAACAGAATATGTCATGAATGGGCGGAAACATTGGAGGGGGCTACCTAAGGAGCCGGGACCTCTAACCTAATGGTGCGCGAAAACTAGCAATGACGTGTTACTAGGAGAAACTGGGGGCTACGAACTCTGTTCTAGGAGCAGAGACTAGAGTCTGGAGGGTCGGAACGACATGTACCTAAACCCTATCTGGTATCTAATGTTTAGGGAACATGCTGATATAAACTAGAAGTCATGAGGGGAAAAGCTAACTTGATTCTAAGACTGGACCATGCATTATTCTACATGTAGTGCGTGAAGAATATTAAATGACCATTAAATACAGTATTTCTCTAACGTGGAGACGAGAAGGCTAGACAATGACGGAAACTATTGATGCAGTTCAGTAGCTTAGGAATGCAGAGGAGGAGGACTGAACTGATAGCAGGAACTATAACATACTTTTGGCAGACTCAGAGGCAGAGCCGGGGTGCACCGGGCACTGCAAGGCAGGAAGTAAGTGAAGGGTCGAGGATACAGGTGGGGGCTGTATCGCTCCTCAGCGAGGCTTTCAGGAGACAGGAGCTGAATCTGTGGTCCGGGCCCTTTTGAGGCCTGGAAACGGGGACTTTATAATTGAATAACGTGCACACTGAGAAACGTGGCAACATTACTTACATAGGCCTGATATTCGTAGTATTCACGAGGACTGGAAACTAACATATTAGAGGTGGACACAACTGTAATTGCGTCTTTAATCAGAAATGGGGAATAACATATGCATATTGGTCATGCACACATAACACATGATGGATGAGGCGTAGGGACACAGAACATGGCAAAATTTACTTTTCCACAAGACCTTTAGCAATTCGTCTGCTTCTTTTCAGCACACTCATGTTGTGGTGGCATCCACCTTGCAGGAGCGAGCAGCGGCGCGCAAGCTAATTGAAAAGATGGCCTGTGCGCCGCTCCTCCCGCTAGCACGGGCATGAGTGCTTTTTTTTATAAGCTTTCACTTTCGTGCTTATTTCACCCTGCAATTGTTATGCTGCATCGCCATCTAGTGGTACATAGCTGTAAATGCAGCACAGCTGTATCGCAGACTTATTTTATGCTGATATGTGGCAAACACGCACTTCTGAGCAAGATAAAAAGGCTACTAACGATAGCAAAAGTTGTCCAAATGCCAGACAATTGTTTGGAGAAACAGTCTGATGCAACAGCGATTGTGGTCTCAAAAGCAAGACCTAAAAAGTGAGAGAAAGGAGGTGCTTCCTGTTTAAAGTATAAGAAGGGCCTCTCGAAATCCCATGTTTACGTGATCATTTTGTGTTTCTTTTGTTTCATACATAGACACAAAAAAATAGGCGCAGTTGTTAATTTAGTGACAAACTGCAACAGTGACACATTCCCGCAGTATAGAGTGCTGCTGAGCCTGTAACTATAAAGCTGGTTGTTGTCTACATGAATTTTATGCCCAACATATTAATTGTACCCGTACCCAGTCACCCACCCCAAATCCCTGTAATGGAGACAACACTTGCTAACTTGGAAGAATAAAGGCCTTTGATCCGACAAGTGGCTATTGAAAGATAATAGCGGCGAGTGCCAAGGAAAAGGCTACATTTTTGATACTAGAGGTCTTGTACCAGTTTAGAGTGATGCATTTTAGGCTCAAGAATGCTCCTACCACTTTTCAGTGCTCGGTGAACTATGTTCTATCACAGCGTTCTGTGTGGCATACCTTGACGTCATTGCTGTCCTAAGCAATTCCTAGGTGGACCATCTGGGCACCTGGAAAAGGTGTTGGTTGGGAAGCAGTAGGTGAAACTGGTTTCAAAACAACCAAATGCCAGGTGGGGAATCCTCTGTAGTCTAACCTGGGTTAAAGGAAGGCAAAGGTGTGTGCTACGATCCGGTTTATATTGGAGTGCGAGTTCCTGCTACCCAGATTCAGGTGAGAACCCTTCTAGGACTCACAGGATACCACAGGAAATTTTGAAGCCAATTCTGAGTCTATAGTTGTACCCTTGACAACCTTAACATGCAAGAAGGAACATAAGAAAATTATATGGAGTGTCAGAAGGCCTCTGAGGATCTGAAGGCAGCCATGCCGTTGTGTTGAAGGCACCTCTGGTCACCACAACACTATACAAACTGAAGCTTCTGACAAAGCAGTTGTAGCAGCACTGGCTCTACTTGATGACAAGAGTAGGCAGCGTCCAGTGGGATTAATGGGCCACAGACTGCTTCCCAAGGAACAGATCTGATCTGCAATTGAAGAGGATTGCTTTGCGATAGCGTGAGCCCAGAGGAGATTTCAGCATTACTTGTTTGGCATGAAGTTTGTGAACCAGACAGATGTTGTAGGCTATAAACAATCAGAACCCCAGGCTGTTAAAATAGTCTTCCTCATGAGTGAGGCATAGATTTTACTGTAGAGCACAAGTTGTAATGCAACATGGGAATGCAGATGGACATTCCTGCTCGTGACTGGACTTCTCCAATGGAGAAGTACGGTTCTGGATACTCTGATCCAGTATGTTGGGTTGGAATATCTCCTGCATGTGCCCTGTCCTAATTTCTTCGACAACATGTGAATGTGATAATCGGATCTTTACGGGCACAGTTATCACACTAATCTAGCATTTGTTACTGTCCCTGCCAACGCCAAGGTCCAGGAATGGCTCTATGACCTGCAGAAGTACACAAAGCATGCTAATTGTTTTATGACATTAGCTTACTGTCCATGTGCTGGATTATTGCTATGAAGCAGTGGCGGCAACGACCCGATTTGTCTGAATTTGTAGTCCTAACCAGACCATTTATCTCTGTTAGAAGGGAGTGTGGCCTACTGATCTCTCTTGATTAAACATTAATGGCTTTGTCAATGGTTTTTAGATTTGCTGCACAGCATCTCTGATGATGTGCAGCATGGCTAAAGGATTAAAAAAAAAAAGAAAATGATGTGACTGCCTGTGGCATTTTGTTGGCGTGCGCAGTACTCATACGCAAGACAACAAAATCATGCTGACACGTTTTTTCCCGCTTTTAATTACCGATCTGAGTTGGATCAGTGAAAAAAATAAGTATGCAAAAGCATTTTTAATTTTCTGGGGAAGCGACGGCGGGAAAGCAGTGTGGACTGGAGGGGGGAAAGCACATGGGGGAATAGACAATAGGTTCAAGCATGGGGGTGGGGAGGAGAAACAACAGGGGAGAGAAAAGGGCACAGGTGGGTGAAGCAAGAAGGCTTGTGGATTCGGGAGAAGAAGCAACAGGTGATAGAGCAACATGGAGCAGGTAAAGCAAACAGACGAGAAAGCAAGAGTGAAAGTACACGAGGACGAGTTCACCATGGATGGGAGTTGGAAGAAACACATGAATGTCAGAGAGCACCACAGAGCGGAGATGGAGAGAACATACATGCCAATGTAGACAATTCAGGTGGGAGACTCACAATTTAGAATGCCAAATTGCTTTGTTTTAGCTGTCTCCTGCCTGAAATGGCCTCTGCTTCAATAAAAGTTGATGGGAAAAATAAATTCCTCTATTTTATTTGCTTCAAAATCTCCCACTTTCCTGTTCTAGAATGTTGGCATGTATGAGAGAAGTACCATAGGGAGACCACACGAGGGAAAACACATGCACTATCATGGACTGTTAAACCAAAAGAAAAATATAGTGATTGAAAAGCAAGCCGTGGAATCACAAAACTAGCCAATCAAACACAAGGGCAAAGAGGCATAGACAAGCTGGGACACCTCGAGAGATATCGCACCCCCTCCCCTATATAAAGGGTCCGAGAGATACTAATGTAAGGAGAGGATCAATGTAATGCAGCGCCTTGAAGCGAGACCGAGGACTCTGAGATGTCCCCAAGCGCTGCCGAGAAAGGATCAGAGAAGGTGTAAACGCAATGCAGAGCCTGGAAGCGAGACTTGAGGCTCGGAGCTCCCGCCCCACACCCTCTGCAAAGCCATTTCAGCACAGGACGCCAACTATGAATCGACTGGTGCAAGAGGTCTCTGCCGTGGCCCCTCCTGCTGCTGCCTCCACTGCCGCCTGGGTCCAAGCGGTGTGAGTCGGGCTGCGGGGCTGGCGGCAGGATGCATAGGAGCAGCGTGGACATCATCTCCGGCACTGCCGACTACCTGATCTGCCCCCGCCACGGGCACTGCTGCCAATCTTGCCCCCGCTGCAAGCGTGTCTCTGCCGTGGCCCCGCGGGCACTGCTGCCAATCTAATCCCGGCTTCTCCACTTCACCAAATTGTTTTATCCTGAGGGAATAGCACATCCTGTGCCACAAATCCCATCACAGCCAAATTCAGGGTGCGCAAAAAGACCAACTGCAGCCACATTCGAATGAAAGAAACTACGCCATGGACTCTCCTGGACTTCTTAACTTTTTCTTTTGCCCTGGCCGCCATTTTGCTGCTGATCTCGGCCGCTTTTCTCTGGACTCTGACCCGCTATCTAGTCCATTCCCTCGTCCTTTAACCCTTTTCCCCTTGACGATCCTCAAATGTTTCTTCCCTTTGCTGATCTGCCTTTTCTCCATACCCTTGTATCCCTCCCACCCTCCCTTGGTCTATAGAGATAACTCTAATCAATAGTATATGCAGTAGACCTTTGTACTATCTACCATTCCTATGTGACTCTTAGAGTATATCCTCTCATATCCCTTCCTTATGTATATAGAGATAACTCTAATCACTAGTATATGCAGTAGACCTTTGTAGTCTACCATTCCTATGTGACTCTTACAGAGTATATCCACTCATATCCCTTCCCTATGTATATAGAGATAACTCTAATCACTAGCATATGCAATAGACCTTTGTAGTTTCTACCATTCCTATGTGACTCTGTATTTCCATTCATATCTCTTCTTTCTGTTTGTATCTCTTCCTTGTGTGACTCTACATCTTGTACATTTGCAATTTTTTCTGTATGTATCTTTTATGTAACACATGTAATCCTTAGTCCTTATGTTTTGCAACTGGTTTTTATGTAAAGCGCTCTGACACCTTCGGGTAAAGTTTGCGCTATATAAAATCGCATTAAATAAAATTAAAATAAATAAAAATAAAAACCAATGGTAAGTAATGGGCAGGCCTCAAGACCCAGTATGTTCTTGGTAGGCACGCGTATTTTTTGCAACAGACAACGCTGCCTAGCAGGTAAGACCTAATACAGATTTAGAAATTATATATTTTCATATATTTATCGGAGTCTAGAAACTTGACCAGTTTTAGAATTGTGTGCATTTGCAATAACAAATAAATAGAAATCTGTATTCATCAAGTAACAAACATACATAAAATGAGAACGAATAAACACAAATAATATTCTACTATTCTTGCGGAAAGTAAATCGAATTACAAATATACGTGGTTTTGTCCCAAACATCTTGATTGAATACCCATTAGCCTATTGTTCTGTAGAAACACAAACTACTGTAATATGGCCGCGGCAGTTGCACATACCAGAAAGCGAAAGGCTTCGTAGCTGTGGAATGTTTTCTATGTCTATGACACTTTGCCAGCTCCAGGAAGTGCTGTCTTCAGACATTTCTACCGGTGAGGGGTCAGGTACCTGTATGTCAGGTACCTGTATATCAGGGGTAGACATAGCATAAGCAACAGCTTCACTTTTATCCCGTTTTGTTCTTAGCTAACCTTTCGGAAAACACACACTTGTTTCTGAAATCGCTGTGCCATGTTTCTCACGTCGTGTATTCAGTGTGTTTATGGCTGGGACGTTTCGTAAAAGTTTATAGGTATGATATTGTCTATGTGTACAAGTTTGTTTTGGGGGCGGGTTGGGTGAATTTAATTAACCACTACTTATTACGAGAAGTGACGTCTGACCGGCATACGTCACATATGAGCACTACAGGTGTCTGCGTGTGTAATCAGTGCCGAACTGAATTATTTGTTACTGAAAAATGTAGTGCTACGTTGTCCAAGTCTGCTGCTGAAATTACAATTAATGTGCAAGTTAATTAAATATTAGCATAATTAATATGCAAGTTAATTAAATTTAGCATAAGTTAGGCTGCTGCAAAATGGGCAAAAAGTTTTAGTGTTCAGGATAAAACAAGTGCTTTTCTAAATATATATGTTTGTTATACAAAATTAGACTGCACCTAATGCAAACTTTTATTTTTTTAATAAGCTAGAAGAATGCGCTCCAGAACTCAGCTAGGCACTCTCACACATCACCTTTCAAAAAGATGTCTTTGTCCCCATATACCCCCAATTTTTTACGGAGCTTATAACTTGACTCGAAGGTATCAGAGCGCCTTACACGAGAACCAGTTGCGTTACATGAGGAAACATTTTTATTTTTGTTAGGCACGGGGAGATTAAGGGGCAGATTTATGTTAACTGGCGCATCCCCAGGGATGCGCCAGTTAATGTGCGCCACAGTGCGCCACAGCTCCGCCGCCCATGGTGCGCCGCATTTACAATGCGGCGCACCATGGGGCAAAAACGGCACAGATGCGTGACGCATCTGTGCCGTAAAGGTGGCGCATTGCTGGAGTTGTGTCGCAAGCGCGACGCAGCTCCAGCAAGGCTCGGGGGTGCCCCATCTTCACAATGCTGCGTCAAGATCTAAGCCTGCTTCAAGCAGGCGCAGGGTTTTGACGCAGCATTGGCCTGAAAGTGACTGAGTGTAATCTCATAGATTTCACTCAGCCACTTTTAGGAGGCGTTCCTGCGCAGGAACGCCCCCCCCTGCGCAGGAACGCCTCCTTATGGCGCAGGGCTTTACAACGTGATGCATCTCCTAGATGCGTCACGTTGTAAATAGGGCGCATTGTTTGCGCCGCCGTTGCGTCAAATAAAGTGACGCAATTGCGGCGCAAAGAGGCGCAAGGGCCTCATAAATCTGCCCCTAAGTGATTTGCCCAGAATCACAGGATGTTGCGCCTCCTTGCCGGGGCTCGAACCTGGTTCTCCAGATTCGAGGTCCACCGCCCTCAGGCCAACTCTTCTCCCAAATGGCCATATATATTAAAATACCTACACTGGCTCTAGCAGCTTTTAGAACGGCTGATTAACCAATTGCTCGCATTTACATTTCTTTCTAGGAGCAGGCGCCAGGGTGTGAAAGCTTGTTTCTTCTTGCACTCTCTGCTCCGATTTTGCCTTAAAGCTACAGCAGAGCCTGCTCTGCTTCCTTTCAGCCAGAGACACCTTAAGATCGACGTTAACCGCCCAGATATATATATATTTTTTTCAAATTAAAAACTAGACCTGTTTTTATGAAACTGAAAAACATTCAACATTGTCGTTCAACCTCTAGTTATTTATGGACTGCTTTCCATAACCCTGATGAGGCTGAACCCCTTGAGTGCTGGCCACATTCAACTGACGTCGCATGCACTACCTCGGTAGTGCTGCGCACGTCAGTTGAACGTCGCGGCCCCGCCCGTGCAATAGAACGTTCCGCACCAGCGCGGAACGTTCAGAGCAGCGAAGGGGTTAAAGTTATTTCCTGATTGGTCTGTTTGGATTAAAATATATAGGGCTCCTGGTTTTATGGTATTTTGTGTTTTGAGAATAAACTGAGCTTTAAATTGGTATGTTTCCACATTTATTTTACTGATTAATAAATATACGCTTCTGCTTTTCTGCCTGTCGCGTTATTGCAAATTAAGCAGCCAAATATAACGAAACGCTACACCCACAGGCAAATATCAGCATTATAATACAAATATTAACGTATGCCTGTATTTAGGGAAATTTCAACCTGTTTTTTGACTTCACATGCTGTCTATCTGCTCAGCTGTTATCCTGGAAATCACGAAGATAGCATGGCGAGTCACCCACATGAAGCACAGTTTTCTGCATTTTTCTGCTTTTAACAGGAAATGCAAACAGGAAACACTTTGTTTTCTGGCTATATTTAACTGTAAAAATCAGCAAAAACTGAAAACTGGGAGCCTTAAACATATAGTGCTTCCTACCCTAGATGAGGTCGTCAAGTGCTCCAATTTACAATGGATTCCTGGGTGTTCCTGCAGGGTGCGTGGTTGAACGGGTATTGTTTCTAGTCTGGCATATACACATTCATCAGACGTTTCTGCCCAAGAGCACACTGCTTTTAGGTCTCGCCTAGCGTTGCGCACATTCGTAGCTCGCTCAGCGAGATTTATTGTAAATGAGTAGTTTTAGAAAAGGGCTTGAAGCCCAACCCCTTATTTCCGTTGGCTTACGTCACCGTTTATGGTAAACTGTGGCCTGCCATTGGAAATAAGCATTTTGGGGTGCCTCCTTTTGGCTTTTTTGTCCGGCCCATCCGGACTGGATCGCCTGCTTCACGGCTGTCGTGAAGCAGTTTCTTATCGCAAAGAGGAGTGTTATGTAAACAAGCCGTGCGATCCAGTCCGGATGGGCCGGACAAAAAAGGAGACATGGCCCGCGTTTTTATTTTTGCATCTCGCTTTCACTTTAAAGTGAAAGCGCGATTCAGAAATAAACAGCGGCTGCCTGGTGAGCACTTTTTGAAATTTGTAATTTCACCTACAGCATGTACTTTTGGTGTCAACAATTAGCACATGACATTGTTGCTGTCAGAAAGAACAGGATCTGCGGGCTGTCACCCTTGACATGGGTCCACTTGGAGCAAAAACATGGGATGGAGCGTGTGTCCTGCTTATGTGTGAAATGTCCATGTTTGGAAGTGCGACTTTGATATTTCCATGTTTTAAGTGTCACAAATTGTCACCCAGCAGAAGAGCAGCTCCTGGCAATAGTCTGCCATGCACCTGGGTTGATAATCAGTGGGTGCCAAGTAGAGGAATTTCTTCCAATGGTAGCAGGATTAGTTAATCAGTTCAATATGTTACTATCAGCATTATTATAACAAGTTATCTCTGTAAAATACTTCAGAAAATAATTGATGTAGTATATGGATATTAAGTTCCCCTTGAATTCAAATTCTCCTACTGAAATTAGACCATGCACTGAACGTCACAATATTGGATTCTGATAAAATGACATAAATAAATATATTCATTATAAGTAAGACTTGGTTTGTGTCCCACTTTTGAACTTCCAGTTCTGTCAGATAAAAACAAGTGGAACCCCAAAAATGTCCTCCAATCATGAGTGAGTACTGCGCTGCTTCGTGTTATCGCTGTGATGTTCTTGAGTTGCTGGAAAGCGATGGTGTTCGATGAGTTGGCAAAAACCAAACAGCTTAAAAGATGTTTCGAAAACATTCTGATTGCAACTATTTATTTTCCTTAAATACTTGCTTTTGTACGAGGCAGATATTTGTCAGCAACTCCTAATGCACTGACACTTTTACACTATCCATTGGTTAACTTCTTTTCATCCACATTTCTCCATATTTTCTGTTATTTACTCTGAACCACTCTCCATCTTCTAGACAAGTGCTGAGTCATTATCATTTGTATTATTACAATTAATGTATTTTATTGTGCTTATTATTTTATTTTTCATGTTTCTTCGTACTCCAAACATTAAAGTCAAAATGGATCTGGAAACCAAAAGGATAAACAATGGAAAAATATCCAGGAAACTATGACTGTGTTAAGGTCATGGAAAATTCTGCAGGTGAGTGAAAAAAGTTGTACCTAAGCATTCTTATGAATTAAGTTATAGATAAGATGCACTCTGATATTCCTACAAAGACCAGTTTCAAAGTCTGAGTCCACGTTATACATCTCCAGTCACATAGATACCAAGGTTATTTGAATTTTTTTCATGGAGCAGATTTCATTCCTAGTTATTCTTGAGCCTATCCTCCGTAAGCCCCCAGTTTCTGAATTTCATTCCCCCATCATTTTGTTCTCCAACTTCATTTGTCATATGCAATACTCTTTCTGAATCATAGTGTTCTTCGTGTTATGTTATATGAGTTTATAACGCGCACAGCTACTCATGAGTGTCCCGGCGCTGTGCCGAGCGGGGTACGTGCAGTGGGCTTCAGGTAAATAGATGTGTTTTCAGTTTCCTCTTGAACGCAACTGGGTCTTGGATGGTGCGCAGGGCAAGAGGAAGAGCATTCCAAGCAACCTCCGCTTTCACTGCAATGAGCTGCCCCCTATCCTCTGACCTCTGGTTTTTGCTGTATCCATCTCATTATTGGAGGCTGCCCCCCCACCAGTCTGCCAGCCCTGCCCCTTGTCAGTGTTAGGCGAAGCGCCCACTTCGAAAACTAAGCCTTCACAACTGACCATCTCATGGGCGGAATATGACAAAGCTCAGAAAACTGTTTTTCAGGCATATGTTACACTTTAGTGCAGAACGCTCACCAATCACTGACTGAGGGTGAAGCTAAAGCCCACATAGAAGATTAAATGGAGGCTCAAAGCCTCCAATATGTGGCATCTTGGGGCCAAAGTCCATTAGGTCTTAAGATGAGGCCTAATTCTAACTTAAACTGGGTCTGTAGATAAACCCCAGTTACTTACCGCGTGGAGGGCTAATGATAGCCAGGCACTTAAGCACAGATTTCTCTAAACAGCTCTTCATTCCACATCTTTATATTGTTTTTAAACAAGAATCAGCTTGTTCTGTGGTGTTACCAAAATAACTGATTTTAAGTCCTGCTCTTTTCTTGGTGTACAAGAAGGCCACCGACCATCACCTATTTTTTTTGAGCGATAGTATTGAACATGTATGCTTGTTTAATGAAGATTGCACATAGCATAGAATGGAATTAATTAATTTTTCACCACATAACCTGACGATATGTTTTTATCAGTTGGAAAAACCGAAAATGGATTACGACTGGATAACATTTTAGTGTCTGGAAGGGGCGTTTTGTAGGCGTTGCTTCCAAATTCTGAATCCATAGCAAATGGATCAACGATTTGAGACCAAAATCTGAGGGCAGAGCATAAATATGTTACCAGCACCTCAGAGGAGGTGGTAATGCATTTGCAATAATAGTGAAGGGTCTGTCTTAGTGGAATATATCCATAGCAAAATGTGCAGAAAGATATATTTCCCTGGGGTGGGGACGTGGCAGGAGTGGTCCCTCACTGATAAAACCCAATACCCTTAATGAGTTCCCTTAGACTGTTTTTAGCTCCAGCACCTTTTATCTAACCACATCCTTGGATACCGAGTTGGCTGCTTTAAAACTGCATTTGAGTACCTGTATACCTCCCTGTATTCAGTCAGACGTACTCTATATTTTTGTAAGGGGACCTGAATGCTGCCAAGACGGCTTACACAACCCTTCAAATGTACCACTTAGTATAAGCGAACTATAAAAATGTTTGGGGTTGATTTTATGATCTATTTTTTTCCCACTTTTTTTTAAAATAAATTATTTTTATTAAACAATATCAACATCTTACGCAGATTACATCATATTTAGGAGACAGTAAACAAATCAAATAGTTGTACATGTTTGCAGAGGTCAAATACACAGTGACAAGTACAAAATATTTAGGGGCGTGAGTTGGTCATCATCATTTATTGACGCTGGCGGGGTGCAAATATCTCCCCTTTATGCTTTCCAGGGACCCCAGACCCTATTCCACTTCCCGGGACACCTTTATGGTCTATTCTTGACTGTGCTAGGTACTTCTATTTTTTGGGGGGGGTTCATATTTTAAGTCACAATATACTTGTCTATTGGTAAAGTCTCTTTCATTTTTATAAATTACTGATTGGCACAAAGCATAACACTGAGAAATAAGTTTATGATTGTTATTGATTAATATTGAATCTAATGTGCTCTTAAGTACTTCTTGGATGGGTTAAAGCTGTAAGTTGCGAAACAGCCGAATGGCAATTGTGCTGCTTTGATATCTAATAAGACTTCAATACCCATATTTACCTCAAGTTAATAGCATGAAAAAGATATTCTGGCCTTTTGTATTTTGTGATCAGGGTTCGTAACTGTGAAAACTGAATCTGAAGACCCACTTACCTGCATGTCCAGTACGGACTTTCAAGAAACGGAGAGCAAGGATAACTCCATAGGTAAGAAAGCAGATTTTATATCACATTTATAATGCTACGCGTTGTTGCCAGGAACAGTATCCACATTAATATCTTGGGTGTTCAGATACAGCCTAGCACAGCTTTGTCCTATATCTGATTCTGCCAGTCTAACAAAGGGAGAATCCTCTACTAGACAGGGGCTAGCTCTTAAAATTCAGAAATAAGTCAAGGACTAAAAACTAAGCAATTGACAGCTAGGGGAAACTCAAAGCTTATACGTCTGTGGTAACAGCTTAGAAACACTGTTAACGTAAATACCTGCCTTATTGACCAGAAGCAAAAGACACACAATTGATGGACAAAATGCAGAACAAATCAAAACATTCACCCCAGTCAAGAGATCTGGGTTAAATCCATCATTCTTTTGCTCACCATGCCACCCCAGTTTAGACCTGGCCATATGCAAATCGGTCTTGACCCTGCTCCTCATGGGAACAGTCCAGCCCGAACTGCTAAGCCAGGTCCTCCCTGTACCGGAAACAAGCATCCTAGGACCGTTTTTCACCCTCTTCAGCCAGGAAAGCTTGAATCCATTGGCACAGTGAGCCTGCAACCTTCGCCTGGGCATACCTAGCGCACTTAGGGCGAGGAAGCAAAAGACACACAATTGATGCATGGAATGCAGAACAACTGGGGGTGAATGTTTGCATTGTCTAGCATTCCGTCCATCAATTGTTTCTTTTGCATTATTGACCAGAAGGCACAAACAAAAGAATAGGAATACCATTAGTCCAACGTTTTGGAACTAAAAGCTAAGAGACTCTGGCTTTACAGTGCCAAACATGAGTATGAAGACACAAGTAGCTCAAAATAGAACATTGAAATTGTATATTATAAGCAAATAGAAGCATAGGTACCCCATAGCCCTGAACACGCGAAGCGAGACGCCGATTGGTTTCCACTTGCTGCAACGCAAGACCATAATCCATTGAGAACAGGTGCTTTAGTTTTCAAAGATACTCGTAATAACAATGTAGAGTGACCACGTGTAAGATATTGTCGTATTGGGTCACCACAAGCAAAACTTGAGAATTTAGAGCTGATGGCTATAATAATTTTTTAAGACGCTAATTCGGCCCTCAGTGTGAACTCCCTCTCCTGTACCAATGACATCCAGTTATTGCCAACGGTGAACCATCCGTCCTTATATGGCATCAACGGGTTGTGAGAGTGCTTCTTCGCCATCCAGAACATGATTGCTTAGCAGTTCTCAAACCTGAAGCCAATACCACTCAGATCTTAATTGTCAAGAAAGATCACTCAGTCAAAGTTTAGGATGCTATATCAGAGAGACCAATGAAACAATTAGTAACCACACTATCAAGAAGTAGCTCCAGCAGTCTACTAATAATCAATGGACGCCTCATGTGCGCTTAGAGAGAGCAGAGCGATGGCGTGCACAAGGTACATTACTGATGATAATACATGCAAATTGAAGATAGCCAGCTTTAAAGGTAAGGGCTATTATTAAGGTTACCAAGTAAGAAACCTTTCAAGACTTAAAAGCAGTTCGCTCCAGGATCCAAGGTTGGAGATACACCTGGAATCGTTAATTCCGAGCAACTTGTAATGGGGTCCTTTGCGAAGTGGGTAAGTTAAAGCGAGGCTTCAAACATGACCGTGATAATGTAGTAGTGAAAAACTCCATCACAGCAGAGGGTGTGAGAGGCAGAGTGATGGGGCTCAGAAAACTCAATCTTATGTATCATTCTAACTTGCCCCTAGAAGGTTAGTTCAATGTTTGCTACTGAGATGAGAATGCAGTCTGCAAATAACAGGTTCAAATCCCAGCAGACTGAATTTCTGTTTCATCTATTGGGTCAATGCATTCAATTGCTTTGATTTATCTCATGGCTACAGCTGTAATTGGAATCATCTTAATATATTGTGGTAGCGCACCGTATATGAAAAATAGGCCAAATTGAACCTGGTTCTAATAATTTTTATATACACATATTACTGTTTATCAGTTAACTGTGGAAGACTGAGCGGTTGACTTAACCTACGGAAAGTGAATTACGTACCTTCTAGATTACATAGATTTTCTGCCAGCCCGGCAGACAAAGAAACCCACTTGGGCTATTTTACTAGCTGCTGTGATTAACAGGTATGTTGATCATATAACGTAAATGAAATATTCTTGCTAAATTGTTCCTGATTACAGAACCGTATGAAGGTGAAACAGTGAAAATGGTTGAAATAATTTCTGACTGGCTGCTATCCATCCTGTACGGACCTTGTACTCCCACAAATATATTTGCTAGATTTCTCTGCATTATGATCTGAACATTTTATATACCCTGTTATTCCCCAAATGTATCACCTCCTTCTACTCCTACTTATGGTATTTTTTTTCTTTGACTATTTCATACTGGTATACAACATGTTATCCCAGTAAAGCGCTCTGATACCCTAACTGGTCACGTTCGCGCTCCATAAAACACGAAATAAAGAAAGTATATACGTTTTTTAACCAATGAATAGTGTGAGATAATGTGTACTTTTTGTTCCAGGGTGTGACACGCTGAAGAATGAATTGATATCCGAGGATGAAAAGGAACAGTACTGGGGACACAAGAGGAATCTTGAGGAGAATGAAAGAGCGGAAAATTCCACAGGTGACCAAGAAACTGATACAAGTTCGATTCTAAACAGCAAGAAGTTAATCAGAATGTAACAAACATAAACTGCCCTGCCTGACATATTTCAGTAAGCCCAACTCTAGGTGGCAGCATCTTAAGAGTAATAGCAAGGACATGTTAGAAGGTGTTGTTGCAATGCTGACAGCTACAAAACACTACCCTTGCAATGCACAACATTAACAGATGGGAGACCCTGACAACAAAGCCACCAACAAGCGAGAGGTCTAAGTATCACATATTTCAGTGAAGCCAAATAAATTCTAAAGCAATGGTGTGAGAGGCTGGCCTGGTAGATGATGTACACTTATGTAAGTGGACTCCCTACACCAGTCCAGAGAACCCTTATGGTGAATTAGGAGGTCTTAGACAACCATAGAGCGCTGTCTGAGTGGTAGCTATGGAGAGCAGCCTTCAGGCTTAGTCCAGAAGGAGTGTAAAGCAGCTTGTTTTACCAGAAGCAATCTTATAGGTATAGATTAAATGAAAAAGAACCACTCAATGTATTTATAAAAATATGTATTTATTATATAATACTAACACGTTTAAATATATCCTACCGGAGATATGCACAGTGCACACAATTCTTTTGCATACAAATCACGTAAATAGCACAGAATACACAGTGAACCCCAGGGGGGTCCAAACCATATATTAAGAACCATGACTCATATCAAGACAATGTCCAGAGGACGTAGAAGTGCCGGGCAACCAATGAACCACCTAAGGTGAGTGACTAGGAACCCCAAGGGGATCGTGTGCAGTGTGGGAACACAACCGTGTTCTCCGTACAGATCTACTTGTAAATCGCAGTTGCAATTTTAAAGGAAAAGGACCCTTCCTAGTGGACCCTGAATAAACCCCATGGAAGACAGAAGGTTGGAGAGCCACTCCACCCGTGGATACCCTAGTACCCACGTTACCTACACCAGGGAAGCCGGGTACGTAGGTGTGAAGTTGGGTCGGAAACTGCCATCGAACCCAATGGAGGACTTCAGGAAAGTGCCACTATTGGAGAAGGAGAAAGTGTCTGGTGGAATCCGGATGTGGATTCTAGTTGAGAGGTACCTGCAAGCAGAGGGGACAGAGTCTATGTCACTCAGGAGTGACCCGGAGACCTGGAAGACAAATGCCCACCTATGTTGGGTGTTGCAGGAGAGTCAACGGTGACCCTGAATCTGCTGCTGTGAGGACCAGGCGACGCTGAGGAAGACAAGGAGCCTTTCATGAGCTGTCCCATGTTGGATGTTGTGAGTTGAGGGATCGGTGTCCATCGAAAGCACCAACAAGCCTTGGCAACTGCAACTCACGTGGAAGTTTAAGAAGATGCAATGTCGGGACCAGCAAGGATCACGGTACGCACCACAAGCAGGGGAGTCAGGGCAGGCCCGAGTAATCAGGCGATGCCAAAGAAACAAAGGAGACCCTCAAATAGTCCAACAGGCCGGAGGCACTGGAGTCGTGGGAGGACCTCAAGCAGATCACCAAAAGATGCAGGCAGTGACGCAAGCAATGCGGTGTGGATGAAGATTCTGGTCACTGGAGGTTCTAGAGTCTCGGGCTACTTGAAGCCCGAAGTTCTTTGTGGAACGAAGCTAACAAGCCTTTGCAATAGCAAGTCAACACCTTGCACAGGGGTTCGGTTCCTGTGGCTCCCACGAGGGATACTGGCTTCAAACTTGGTGTGAAGGCAGGGCAGGCCTCGAGCGCTGTGGAGAACCACCACCTGTGTTGTTGAACTTTTCGGAGTCTGTAGGAGCTCAGGATCATCAGACCAGTCAGCTTAGTTGCAGTGCCTACAGATGCAGGGAAGTGACTCCTTCACTTCAAGGAAGATTCCTTCAGGTGTCTTTGATGCCTAGACAGGATTTAGTGTATTGGGACCGGGTGGGTGCGCTTGCTAGCGCCACTCAGTCAGCCTGAGGGGCACATTTGGTGCCTCTTTGCATAGTCTAGTTCAAACCAGCTCTGGGAGCCTTTGGCTCCCGCTCTGGAACGAAACTGGACAAAGGGCATGGGAGTAACCTCCTCCCTGTCCAGACTCTCCCCTGGGAGAGAACCCTGAATCGTCCCAACCCTTTCCTTAGGGTACTTAAGGGCTTACCTCAGTGTAGGTCCCTAGATTTGTTGTGGGACACAATTCAATTCAGACACCACTTCAACTTCTGGGCACTCTGGACTTCGTTTGGGATCCACTTCATCCCTCTTTTAGTCTGTTGCATTCTCTGTGCCTGTGCACCATACAGAAACCTATATCTTTCATAAGTGGTGCTAGCACCAGCGTACACAGGCTGCAATAGCAAGCCTGTAGTTAAAGTTTGAATGGTCTCCCATGGGTGGCATAATGCATGCTTCAGCCCGTTGAGGACCTCTATGGTCCCTATGCCCTGGGTACCTTAGTACCATATACTAGGGACTTACAAGGGCACCTAAGTATCCAATCTGGGATGTACTTAAGTACAAAACATAACAATTTAAAGGAGAAAAGCAGAGAGACTGGGGTCCTGATTAGCAGGATCCCAGTCAGACTAGTCAAAAACAGCTTAGCACCAGGCAAAAAGTTGGGGTAACCATAAAAGCAGGTCCTACTTTCCTACAATTGGCCTGCAATACCTACTCCTTTAGCTAAAGCCTGTCTGGGCATCAATCATTGTGTCCTCTAACCACCCATGGATGGGTTCAAAAAGGGGTGATGGTGATGGACAGAGTATCTGAGTTAATCAGAACACTCCTACCCAGTCAACAGATCAGGGCTTGATCCATCACCGTTTTTTAGCTCACTGCACCATCCCAGTTCAGAACCTGGCTATATGCAAATTAGACTGTCCCTGGCCCAGTGCATCATGGGAACAGGGCAGACCAAACTACCAAGCCAATTCTTCACTGGAAAGGAAACAAGCTTCCGGGGACCGGTTTCTGGCATTACAGCCGTCTTCGGCCCGGCTTGCTTGAATCCAGTGGCAAAGTGAGCAAGGGACTCACGTCTGAGCATACCCTGCCACACTTATGGCGGCCAAAAGCGGTACAAAAGGGGGTGGTGATGGACGGAGCATCTGAACCAATCAAACACTCACACCCAGTCAAAAGATCTGGGTTTAATCCATCACCGTTCTTTAGCCCACTCTGCCACCCCAGTTCAGACATGGCCATTTGAATCGTTTTGGCCACCACAAGTGTGGAAGGGTATGCTCAGATGTGAGTCCCTTGCTCACTGCACCATCAGGATTCAAGCAAGCCGGGCCGAAGACGGCTGTAATGCCAGAAACCGGTCCCCGGAAGCTTGTTTCCTTTCCAGTAAAGAATTGGCTTGGTAGTTTGGTCTGCCCTGTTCCCATGATGCACTGGGCCAGGGACAGACTAATTTGCATGTAGCCAGGTTCTGAACTGGGATGGTGCAGTGAGCTAAAAAACGGTGATGGATCAAGCCCTGATCTTTTGACTGGGTAGGAGTGTTCTGCTTAAATCAGATACTCTGTCCATCACCACCCCCCTTTTTGAATCGTTTTGGCCACCACAAGTGTTGAAGGGTATGCTCAGATGTGAGTCCCTTGCTCACTGCACCATCAGGATTCAAGCAAGCCGGGCCGAAGACGGCTGTAATGCCAGAAACCGGTCCCCGGAAGCTTGTTTCCTTTCCAGTAAAGAATTGGCTCGGTAGTTTGGTCTGCCCTGTTCCCATGATGCACTGGGCCAGGGATAGACTAATTTGCATGTAGCCAGGTTCTGAACTGGGATGGTGCAGTGAGCTAAAAAACGGTGATGGATCAAGCCCTGATCTTTTGACTGGGTAGGAGTGTTCTGCTTAATTCAGATACTCTGTCCATCACCACCCCCCTTTTTGAATCGTTTTGGCCACCACAAGTGTGGAAGGGTATGCTCAGATGTGAGTCCCTTGCTCACTGCAACATCAGGATTCAAGCAAGCCGGGCCGAAGACGGCTGTAATGCCAGAAACCGGTCCCCGGAAGCTTGTTTCCTTTCCAGTAAAGAATTGGCTTGGTAGTTTGGTCTGCCCTGTTCCCATGATGCACTGGGCCAGGGATAGACTAATTTGCATGTAGCCAGGTTCTGAACTGGGATGGTGCAGTGAGCTGAAAAACGGTGATGGATCAAGCCCTGATCTTTTGACTGGGTAGGAGTGTTCTGCTTAATTCAGATACTCTGTCCATCACCACCCCCCTTTTTGAATCGTTTTGGCCACCACAAGTGTGGAAGGGTATGCTCAGATGTGAGTCCCTTGCTCACTGCACCATCAGGATTCAAGCAAGCCGGGCCGAAGACGGCTGTAATGCCAGAAACCGGTCCCCGGAAGCTTGTTTCCTTTCCAGCAAAGAATTGGCTTGGTAGTTTGGTCTGCCCTGTTCCCATGATGCACTGGGCCAGGGACAGACTAATTTGCATGTAGCCAGGTTCTGAACTGGGATGGTGCAGTGAGCTAAAAAACGGCGATGGATCAAGCCCTGATCTTTTGACTGGGTAGGAGTGTTCTGCTTAATTCAGATACTCTGTCCATCACCACCCCCCCTTTTTGAATCGTTTTGGCCACCACAAGTGTGGAAGGGTATGCTCAGATGTGAGTCCCTTGCTCACTGCACCATCAGGATTCAAGCAAGCCGGGCCGAAGACGGCTGTAATGCCAGAAACCGGTCCCCGGAAGCTTGTTTCCTTTCCAGTAAAGAATTGGCTTGGTAGTTTGGTCTGCCCTGTTCCCATGATGCACTGGGCCAGGGACAGACTAATTTGCATGTAGCCAGGTTCTGAACTGGGATGGTGCAGTGAGCTAAAAAACGCTGATGGATCAAGCCCTGATCTTTTGACTGGGTAGGAGTGTTCTGCTTAATTCAGATACTCTGTCCATCACCACCCCTCTTTTTGAATCGTTTTGGCCACCACAAGTGTGGAAGGGTATGCTCAGATGTGAGTCCCTTGCTCACTGCACCATCAGGATTCAAGCAAGCCGGGCCGAAGACGGCTGTAATGCCAGAAACCGGTCCCCGGAAGCTTGTTTCCTTTCCAGTAAAGAATTGGCTTGGTAGTTTGGTCTGCCCTGTTCCCATGATGCACTGGGCCAAGGACAGACTAATTTGCATGTAGCCAGGTTCTGAACTGGGATGGTGCAGTGAGCTAAAAAACGGTGATGGATCAAGCCCTGATCTTTTGACTGGGTAGGAGTGTTCTGCTTAATTCAGATACTCTGTCCATCACCACCCCCCTTTTTGAATCGTTTTGGCCACCACAAGTGTGGAAGGGAATGCTCAGATGTGAGTCCCTTGCTCACTGCACCATCAGGATTCAAGCAGGCCTGGCCGAAGACGGCTGTAATGCCAGAAACCGGTCCCCGGAAGCTTGTTTCCTTTCCAGTAAAGAATTGGCTTGGTAGTTTGGTCTGCCCTGTTCCCATGATGCACTGGGCCAGGGACAGACTAATTTGCATGTAGCCAGGTTCTGAACTGGGATAGTGCAGTGAGCTAAAAAACGGTGATGGATCAAGCCCTGATCTTTTGACTGGGTAGGAGTGTTCTGCTTAATTCAGATACTCTGTCCATCACCACCCCCCCTTTTTGAATCATTTTGGCCACCACAAGTGTGGAAGGGTATGCTCAGATGTGAGTCCCTTGCTCACTGCACCATCAGGATTCAAGCAAGCCGGGCCGAAGACGGCTGTAATGCCAGAAACCGGTCCCCGGAAGCTTGTTTCCTTTCCAGTAAAGAATTGGCTTGGTAGTTTGGTCTGCCCTGTTCCCATGATGCACTGGGCCAGGGACAGACTAATTTGCATGTAGCCAGGTTCTGAACTGGGATGGTGCAGTGAGCTAAAAAACGATGATGGATCAAGCCCTGATCTTTTGACTGGGTAGGAGTGTTCTGCTTAATTCAGATACTCCGTCCATCACCACCCCCCTTTTTGAATCGTTTTGGCCACCACAAGTGTGGAAGGGTATGCTCAGATGTGAGTCCCTTGCTCACTGCACCATCAGGATTCAAGCAAGCCGGGCCGAATACGGCTGTAATGCCAGAAACCGGTCCCCGGAAGCTTGTTTCCTTTCCAGTAAAGAATTGGCTTGGTAGTTTGGTCTGCCCTGTTCCCATGATGCACTGGGCCAGGGACAGACTAATTTGCATGTAGCCAGGTTCTGAACTGGGATGGTGCAGTGAGCTAAAAAACGGTGATGGGTCAAGCCCTGATCTTTTGACTGGGTAGGAGTGTTCTGCTTAATTCAGATACTCTGTCCATCACCACCCCCCTTTTTGAATCGTTTTGGCCACCACAAATGTGGAAGGGTATGCTCAGATGTGAGTCCCTTGCTCACTGCACCATCGAGATTCAAGCAAGCCGGGCCGAAGACGGCTGTAATGCCAGAAACCGGTCCCCGGAAGCTTGTTTCCTTTCCAGTAAAGAATTGGCTTGGTAGTTTGGTCTGCCCTGTTCCCATGATGCACTGGGCCAGGGACAGACTAATTTGCATGTAGCCAGGTTCTGAACTGGGATGGTTCAGTGAGCTAAAAAACGGTGATGGATCAAGCCCTGATCTTTTGACTGGGTAGGAGTGTTCTGCTTAATTCAGATACTCTGTCCATCACCACCCCCCCTTTTTGAATCGTTTTGGCCACCACAAGTGTGGAAGGGTATGCTCAGATGTGAGTCCCTTGCTCACTGCACCATCAGGATTCAAGCAAGCCGGGTCGAAGACGGCTGTAATGCCAGAAACCGGTCCCCGGAAGCTTGTTTCCTTTCCAGTAAAGAATTGGCTTGGTAGTTTGGTCTGCCCTGTTCCCATGATGCACTGGGCCAGGGACAGACTAATTTGCATGCAGCCAGGTTCTGAACTGGGATGGTGCAGTGAGCTAAAAAACGGTGATGGATCAAGCCCTGATCTTTTGACTGGGTAGGAGTGTTCTGCTTAATTCAGATACTCTGTCCATCACCACCCCCCTTTTTGAATCGTTTTGGCCACCACAAGTGTGGAAGGGTATGCTCAGATGTGAGTCCCTTGCTCACTGCACCATCAGGATTCAAGCAAGCCGGGCCGAAGACGGCTGTAATGCCAGAAACCGGTCCCCGGAAGCTTGTTTCCTTTCCAGTAAAGAATTGGCTTGGTAGTTTGGTCTGCCCTGTTCCCATGATGCACTGGGCCAGGGACAGACTAATTTGCATGTAGCCAGGTTCTGAACTGGGATGGTGCAGTGAGCTAAAAAACGGTGATGGATCAAGCCCTGATCTTTTGACTGGGTAGGAGTGTTCTGCTTAATTCAGATACTCTGTCCATCACCACCCCCCTTTTTGAATCGTTTTGGCCACCACAAGTGTGGAAGGGTATGCTCAGATGTGAGTCCCTTGCTCGCTGCACCATCAGGATTCGAGCAAGCCGGGCCGAAGACGACTGTAATGCCAGAAACCGGTCCCCGGAAGCTTGTTTCCTTTCCAGTAAAGAATTGGCTTGGTAGTTTGGTCTGCCCTGTTCCCATGATGCACTGGGCCAGGGACAGACTAATTTGCATGTAGCCAGGTTCTGAACTGGGATGGTGCAGTGAGCTAGAAAACGGTGATGGATCAAGCCCTGATCTTTTGACTGGGTAGGAGTGTTCTGCTTAATTCAGATACTCTGTCCATCACCACCCCCCTTTTTGAATCGTTTTGGCCACCACAAGTGTGGAAGGGTATGCTCAGATGTGAGTCCCTTGCTCACTGCACCATCAGGATTCAAGCAAGCCGGGCCGAAGACGGCTGTAATGCCAGAAACCGGTCCCCGGAAGCTTGTTTCCTTTCCAGTAAAGAATTGGCTTGGTAGTTTGGTCTGCCCTGTTCCCATGATGCACTGGGCCAGGGACAGACTAATTTGCATGTAGCCAGGTTCTGAACTGGGATGGTGCAGTGAGCTAAAAAACAGTGATGGATCAAGCCCTGTTCTTTTGACTGGGTAGGAGTGTTCTGCTTAATTCAGATACTCTGTCCATCACCACCCCCCCCTTTTTGAATCGTTTTGGCCACCACAAGTGTGGAAGGGTATGCTCAGACGTGAGTCCCTTGCTCACTGCACCATCAGGATTCAAGCAAGCCGGGCCGAAGACGGCTGTAATGCCAGAAACCGGTCCCCGGAAGCTTGTTTCCTTTCCAGTAAAGAATTGGCTTGGTAGTTTGGTCTGCCCTGTTCCCATGATGCACTGGGCCAGGAACAGACTAATTTGCATGTAGCCAGGTTCTGAACTGGGATGGTGCCGTGAGCTAAAAAACGGTGATGGATCAAGCCCTGATCTTTTGACTGGGTAGGAGTGTTCTGCTTAATTCAGATACTCTGTCCATCACCACCCCCCTTTTTGAATCGTTTTGGCCACCACAAGTGTGGAAGGGTATGCTCAGATGTGAGTCCCTTGCTCACTGCACCATCAGGATTCAAGCAAGCCGGGCCGAAGACGGCTGTAATGCCAGAAACCGGTCCCCGGTAGCTTGTTTCCTTTCCAGTAAAGAATTGGCTTGGTAGTTTGGTCTGCCCTGTTCCCATCATGCACTGGGCCAGGGACAGACTAATTTGCATGTAGCCAGGTTCTGAACTGGGATGGTGCAGTGAGCTAAAAAACGGTGATGGATCAAGCCCTGATCTTTTGACTGGGTAGGAGTGTTCTGCTTAATTCAGATACTCTGTCCATCACCACCCCCCTTTTTGAATCGTTTTGGCCACCACAAGTGTGGAAGGGTATGCTCAGATGTGAGTCACTTGCTCACTGCACCATCAGGATTCAAGCAGGCCTGGCCGAAGACGGCTGTAATGCCAGAAACCGGTCCCCGGAAGCTTGTTTCCTATCCAGTAAAGAATTGGCTTGGTAGTTTGGTCTGCCCTGTTCCCATGATGCACTGGGCCAGGGACAGACTAATTTGCATGTAGCCAGGTTCTGAACTGGGATGGTGCAGTGAGCTAAAAAACGGTGATGTCTCAAGCCCTGATCTTTTGACTGGGTATGAGTGTTCTGCTTAATTCAGATACTCTGTCCATCACCACCCCCCCCCCTTTTTGAATAATTTTGGCCACCACAAGTGTGGAAGGGTATGCTCAGATGTGAGTCCCTTGCTCACTGCACCATCAGGATTCAAGCAAGCTGGGCCGAAGACGGCTGTAATGCCAGAAACCGGTCCCCGGAAGCTTGTTTCCTTTCCAGTAAAGGATTGGCTTGGTAGTTTGGTCTGCCCTGTTCCCAAGGTGCACTGGGCCAGGGACAGACTAATTTGCATGTAGCCAGGTTCTGAACTGGGATGGTGCAGTGAGCTAAAAAACGGTGATGGATCAAGCCCTGATCTTTTGACTGGGTAGGAGTGTTCTGCTTAATTCAGATACTCCGTCTATCACCACTCCCCTTTTTGAATCGTTTTGGCCACCACAAGTGTGGAAGGGTATGCTCAGATGTGAGTCCCTTGCTCACTGCACCATCAGGATTCAAGCAAGCCGGGCCGAAGACGGCTGTAATGCCAGAAACCGGTCCCCGGAAGCTTGTTTCCTTTCCAGTAAAGAATTGGCTTGGTAGTTTGGTCTGCCCTGTTCCCATGATGCACTGGGCCAGGGACAGACTAATTTGCATGTAGCCAGGTTCTGAACTGGGATGGTGCAGTGAGCTAAAAAACGGTGATGGATCAAGCCCTGTTCTTTTGACTGGGTAGGAGTGTTCTGCTTAATTCAGATACTCTGTCCATCACCACCCCCCTTTTTGAATCGTTTTGGCCACCACAAGTGTGGAAGGGTATGCTCAGACGTGAGTCCCTTGCTCACTGCACCATCAGGATTCAAGCAAGCCGGGCCGAAGACGGCTGTAATGCCAGAAACCGGTCCCCGGAAGCTTGTTTCCTTTCCAGTAAAGAATTGGCTTGGTAGTTTGGTCTGCCCTGTTCCCATGATGCACTGGGCCAGGGACAGACTAATTTGCATGTAGCCAGGTTCTGAACTGGGATGGTGCCGTGAGCTAAAAAACGGTGATGGATCAAGCCCTGATCTTTTGACTGGGTAGGAGTGTTCTGCTTAATTCAGATACTCTGTCCATCACCACCCCCCTTTTTGAATCGTTTTGGCCACCACAAGTGTGGAAGGGTATGCTCAGATGTGAGTCCCTTGCTCACTGCACCATCAGGATTCAAGCAAGCCGGGCCGAAGACGGCTGTAATGCCAGAAACCGGTCCCCGGAAGCTTGTTTCCTTTCCAGTTAATAATTGGCTTGGTAGTTTGGTCTGCCCTGTTCCCATGATGCACTGGGCCAGGGACAGACTAATTTGCATGTAGCCAGGTTCTGAACTGGGATGGTGCAGTGAGCTAAAAAACGGTGATGGATCAAGCCCTCATCTTTTGACTGGGTAGGAGTGTTGTGCTTAATTCAGATACTCTGTCCATCACCACCCCCCTTTTTGAATCGTTTTGGCCACCACAAATGTGGAAGGGTATGCTCAGATGTGAGTCCCTTGCTCACTGCACCATCAGGATTCAAGCAAGCCGGGCCGAAGACGGCTGTAATGCCAGAAACCGGTCCCCGGAAGCTTGTTTCCTTTCCAGTAAAGAATTGGCTTGGTAGTTTGGTCTGCCCTGTTCCCATGATGCACTGGGCCAGGGACAGACTAATTTGCATGTAGCCAGGTTCTGAACTGGGATGGTGCAGTGAGCTAAAAAACGGTGATGGATCAAGCCCTGATCTTTTGACTGGGTAGGAGTGTTCTGCTTAATTCAGATACTCTGTCCATCACCACCCCCCTTTTTGAATCGTTTTGGCCACCACAAGTGTGGAAGGGTATGCTCAGATGTGAGTCCCTTGCTCAGTGCACCATCAGGATTCGAGCAAGCCGGGCCGAAGACGACTGTAATGCCAGAAACCGGTCCCCGGAAGCTTGTTTCCTTTCCAGTAAAGAATTGGCTTGGTAGTTTGGTCTGCCCTGTTCCCATGATGCACTGGGCCAGGGACAGACTAATTTGCATGTAGCCAGGTTCTGAACTGGGATGGTGCAGTGAGCTAGAAAACGGTGATGGATCAAGCCCTGATCTTTTGACTGGGTAGGAGTGTTCTGCTTAATTCAGATACTCTGTCCATCACCACCCCCCTTTTTGAATCGTTTTGGCCACCACAAGTGTGAAAGGGTATGCTCAGATGTGAGTCCCTTGCTCACTGCACCATCAGGATTCAAGCAAGCCGGGCCGAAGACGGCTGTAATGCCAGAAACCGGTCCCCGGAAGCTTGTTTCCTTTCCAGTAAAGAATTGGCTTGGTAGTTTGGTCTGCCCTGTTCCCATGATGCACTGGGCCAGGGACAGACTAATTTGCATTTAGCCAGGTTCTGAACTGGGATGGTGCAGTGAGCTAAAAAACAGTGATGGATCAAGCCCTGTTCTTTTGACTGGGTAGGAGTGTTCTGCTTAATTCAGATACTCTGTCCATCACCACCCCCCCCTTTTTGAATCGTTTTGGCCACCACAAGTGTGGAAGGGTATGCTCAGACGTGAGTCCCTTGCTCACTGCACCATCAGGATTCAAGCAAGCCGGGCCGAAGACGGCTGTAATGCCAGAAACCGGTCCCCGGAAGCTTGTTTCCTTTCCCGTAAAGAATTGGCTTGGTAGTTTGGTCTGCCCTGTTCCCATGATGCACTGGGCCAGGGACAGACTAATTTGCATGTAGCCAGGTTCTGAACTGGGATGGTGCCGTGAGCTAAAAACGGTGATGGATCAAGCCCTGATCTTTTGACTGGGTAGGAGTGTTCTGCTTAATTCAGATACTCTGTCCATCACCACCCCCCTTTTTGAATCGTTTTGGCCACCACAAGTGTGGAAGGGTATGCTCAGATGTGAGTCCCTTGCTCACTGCACCATCAGGATTCAAGCAAGCCGGGCCGAAGACGGCTGTAATGCCAGAAACCGGTCCCCGGTAGCTTGTTTCCTTTCCAGTAAAGAATTGGCTTGGTAGTTTGGTCTGCCCTGTTCCCATCATGCACTGGGCCAGGGACAGACTAATTTGCATGTAGCCAGGTTCTGAACTGGGATGGTGCAGTGAGCTAAAAAACGGTGATGGATCAAGCCCTGATCTTTTGACTGGGTAGGAGTGTTCTGCTTAATTCAGATACTCTGTCCATCACCACCCCCCTTTTTGAATCGTTTTGGCCACCACAAGTGTGGAAGGGTATGCTCAGATGTGAGTCACTTGCTCACTGCACCATCAGGATTCAAGCAGGCCTGGCCGAAGACGGCTGTAATGCCAGAAACCGGTCCCCGGAAGCTTGTTTCCTATCCAGTAAAGAATTGGCTTGGTAGTTTGGTCTGCCCTGTTCCCATGATGCACTGGGCCAGGGACAGACTAATTTGCATGTAGCCAGGTTCTGAACTGGGATGGTGCAGTGAGCTAAAAAACGGTGATGTCTCAAGCCCTGATCTTTTGACTGGGTATGAGTGTTCTGCTTAATTCAGATACTCTGTCCATCACCACCCCCCCCCTTTTTGAATAATTTTGGCCACCACAAGTGTGGAAGGGTATGCTCAGATGTGAGTCCCTTGCTCACTGCACCATCAGGATTCAAGCAAGCTGGGCCGAAGACGGCTGTAATGCCAGAAACCGGTCCCCGGAAGCTTGTTTCCTTTCCAGTAAAGGATTGGCTTGGTAGTTTGGTCTGCCCTGTTCCCAAGGTGCACTGGGCCAGGGACAGACTAATTTGCATGTAGCCAGGTTCTGAACTGGGATGGTGCAGTGAGCTAAAAAACGGTGATGGATCAAGCCCTGATCTTTTGACTGGGTAGGAGTGTTCTGCTTAATTCAGATACTCCGTCTATCACCACTCCCCTTTTTGAATCGTTTTGGCCACCACAAGTGTGGAAGGGTATGCTCAGATGTGAGTCCCTTGCTCACTGCACCATCAGGATTCAAGCAAGCCGGGCCGAAGACGGCTGTAATGCCAGAAACCGGTCCCCGGAAGCTTGTTTCCTTTCCAGTAAAGAATTGGCTTGGTAGTTTGGTCTGCCCTGTTCCCATGATGCACTGGGCCAGGGACAGACTAATTTGCATGTAGCCAGGTTCTGAACTGGGATGGTGCAGTGAGCTAAAAAACGGTGATGGATCAAGCCCTGTTCTTTTGACTGGGTAGGAGTGTTCTGCTTAATTCAGATACTCTGTCCATCACCACCCCCCTTTTTGAATCGTTTTGGCCACCACAAGTGTGGAAGGGTATGCTCAGACGTGAGTCCCTTGCTCACTGCACCATCAGGATTCAAGCAAGCCGGGCCGAAGACGGCTGTAATGCCAGAAACCGGTCCCCGGAAGCTTGTTTCCTTTCCAGTAAAGAATTGGCTTGGTAGTTTGGTCTGCCCTGTTCCCATGATGCACTGGGCCAGGGACAGACTAATTTGCATGTAGCCAGGTTCTGAACTGGGATGGTGCCGTGAGCTAAAAAACGGTGATGGATCAAGCCCTGATCTTTTGACTGGGTAGGAGTGTTCTGCTTAATTCAGATACTCTGTCCATCACCACCCCCCTTTTTGAATCGTTTTGGCCACCACAAGTGTGGAAGGGTATGCTCAGATGTGAGTCCCTTGCTCACTGCACCATCAGGATTCAAGCAAGCCGGGCCGAAGACGGCTGTAATGCCAGAAACCGGTCCCCGGAAGCTTGTTTCCTTTCCAGTTAATAATTGGCTTGGTAGTTTGGTCTGCCCTGTTCCCATGATGCACTGGGCCAGGGATAGACTAATTTGCATGTAGCCAGGTTCTGAACTGGGATGGTGCAGTGAGCTAAAAAACGGTGATGGATCAAGCCCTCATCTTTTGACTGGGTAGGAGTGTTGTGCTTAATTCAGATACTCTGTCCATCACCACCCCCCTTTTTGAATCGTTTTGGCCACCACAAATGTGGAAGGGTATGCTCAGATGTGAGTCCCTTGCTCACTGCACCATCAGGATTCAAGCAAGCCGGGCCGAAGACGGCTGTAATGCCAGAAACCGGTCCCCGGAAGCTTGTTTCCTTTCCAGTAAAGAATTGGCTTGGTAGTTTGGTCTGCCCTGTTCCCATGATGCACTGGGCCAGGGACAGACTAATTTGCTTGTAGCCAGGTTCTGAACTGGGATGGTGCAGTGAGCTAAAAAACGGTGATGGATCAAGCCCTGATCTTTTGACTAGGTAGGAGTGTTCTTCTTAATTCAGATACTCTGTCCATCACCACAGTATAGAGATTATCCCATAGTTTGAAGACTCATGCTTATTTTTTACTGGTTTCGGCTATAGTCCACATATAACAAATTCGAATGCTAAAAGAATTGTAGTTTGCACTCTGAAAAACCATGTTTTTGCAAACCGGCTATCTAGTTGGATTAATGGTTGGTGGTGTGGTCTATATGGCTAAGTAAATAGGCATTTTGAGGAAGCGTTGTGCAATGTATTGCTTGGAACTTGAATAATTAATAATCAACATTCTTTGAAACCCTTAATAAGACTTGAGCAATCAGAAACAAAGGTTTAAAGTTTTACAGTAATCAGTTCGCTTCACGTTGTAGATGTCAACTAAAGAAGAGTCTTAAAGGTCATTGATTATTTAGCAGTTTTGCTTTTAAGATATGCATTAGGATGTTGTCATTTAATATTTTGAAAAGATGGCAACATTCCTAAGTCTGGCAACCAGCACAGAACTTCGAAATGTTTATTTTCCATTTAAGTATATTTAAACAAATGTTGTCACTAAGGGTTATATTATCTTCTCTAAAAACAAGAAACAAGGAGCTTGTCAAATACTTTTAGTTCCAGCAGTTTAAAACGTCTTCCCTGAATCCAGAATTTAAGAAAACTGTGAGACAAATGGTTGTACTGTACCACCTTTGTGATTGCACTCTATTTTTTTTTATTTGGGTCCATAGGTATATTTGAAGAGGATGTTCTTGAGTAGATTCTTGGGAAGGAGTTAGCTGGATTGGTCTGTCAGGTCAGGGTTTAAGACTCTCCAGAAAAAAAATTGATTTTGATGTTGGACATCACCCTGTTTGCTGTGTATCTCGCGTTGGTGGGTGTAGTTATTCTGACCCTTCGTTCCTGCCAGCATTATGATTGGTGTGACTTCTTCATACTCTAATTCTCACTATTTAACTTACAGCAACATTTTGTGGGCTATTGATACTTCAAGTTTAAGTTGCCAGGTTTTACTCTTTGCAGATTACAGATCTTTTTATTTTTGAGCATGCTAATATCAATCATGTTAAACAGTGTTATAATTAATCAATCTGAGACTAGCTGGTCATGTGGCCTTTCAGTTGAGTTGATGCTTTTCGTACTACCCACCTTGTGAATTATAGTATAATCCTGTTAGCTTTCTTTGAATACTTTTGGAGATGAATTTTAGGACGTTTGTCTCAGTTGTGTTCATGGAGGAGTTCTTGGGCACATTTTAAAATTTGAATTTCAAACTAATGTGTTTGTATTTCTGATTAATCAGAAAATAGTAGACTCTTGACAGGTTTGCGGCTTTGCATCCCTAACTGAAATTAGCCTTATATTTTAGGGAAAAGTTTTTATTGACTAATTTCGATATGTAATATGGATGCAAACAGGGCTCCATTTTAGCATGTAATGCGATCTCATGTCATAGTTCCTCTTTGTCACCTTCTGTACTACTTGTTATCGACCATTATTCTAAAAGCACAGTAAATGGCATAAACATGCGTAATAGAGATTTTCCTTAGTGTAAGCCAGCAAAAATCATCGCTCTTTACGATCTAAATATCTTTAAACATTGATATCGGGAAGGCGACGTCAAAGTTTGCACTAATAGTCGTCGATTTCAGCTCGCATTTAGTTTTTCTGTTTATTTCAACAGGAGATGGTTCTTTTGGTGAACATCGAGCACTTGATCATGAAAAATATCCCAACAAAGGAAGGAGAAATGAAGACGGTCTCATGAAAGAAATTGCCCGGAACACAGACATGCAGTATCTAATGAAGACAGAACCCAGCAACGAATGGACACTGATCCAAACAGAGAATGGAAACTCTGTCTCAACTGCACTAAGAAAGCCCATTGCCAGTGCGAGGGGTATCTGCAAACCCACAAGCTTGACTGAGTGGCAGAATTCTTACTCTTCATTAAATACTCACCAAAGAAAACACACACCAGAGAAACCTTACACGTGTACTCAGTGTGCAAAAAGTTTCACTCGACTGCCAACTCTCATCTACCATCAAAGGGAGCACACAGGAGACAAACCATTCACCTGCAGTGAATGTGGTAAAATGTACAATCACAATTATGAGTTGATTACACATCAGCGCCTGCACACAGGTGTAAAGCCATATACTTGTTCAGAATGTGGGAAAGGTTTTAGTCGGAAGTCAGCATTAGTTAATCATCAGAGACTGCATGCCCAGGAAACCATGTACACGTGTGAGGAATGTGGAAAAAGTTATAGCCAGAAGTCTAATTTGCTTATACACCAAAGAAAGCACACTGGAGAGAAACCATATTCATGTAGTGAATGTGGAAAGAGTTTTAGGGGCCCCACCACATTGAAGGTACATCAACAAATTCACACAGAAAATAAACTGTATACATGCATGGAATGTGGCAGGAGTTACAGCCAGAAATCAAACTTTATCATGCATCAGCGGATACATGCAGATGAAAAGCCATATACATGTGAAGAATGTGGAAGGAACTTTAAGTGGTCGTCATCCTTAAAAATACATAAGAAGATACACACAGGCGAGAAGCCATTTGCATGTGAGGAATGTAGAAACACTTTCCGTTTGGCATCCATATTGCATGAACATCAGAAAATGCACTCTGGTGAAAAACCGTACGTATGCGATGAATGTGGGAAGGGTTTCAGACAGTTATCAAAACTGAATGGTCACAAGCAAATTCACACAGGGAAGAAATTGCATAGATGCACTAAATGTGGAAAGGGTTTTAGTCAAAAAGCAGGACTGACCACACATTTAAGAACACACACAGGGACAAAGCCGTATGCCTGTGATGAATGTGGGAGATGTTTTCAGCAGGCCTCCTACCTAATCTCCCATCAGATAAGGCACACTGGTGAGAAACCATTTATATGCAGCGAATGTGGAAAAGGTTTCTGCAAGTCTGCCTATTTGGCCAGACACCAGCGAATACACACTGGTGAAAAGCCGTTCAAATGTGGTGAGTGTGAAAAGACTTTTAGCAGTCCATCAAACCGGTTGCAACATCAACGAGTCCACACTGGCGAAAAACCCTACTGTTGTAGTGAATGTGGGAAACGTTTCAGTTATTCAACAAACTTGCTGTATCATCAAAGTGTGCACACAGGAGTGAAACCATATCCATGTAAGGATTGCGGCAAGAGTTTCAGTCAGCCGTCTAACTTGGCCACACATCAGCGGATTCACAAAAATGAGAAACCCTACCCGTGCACTGAATGTGGTAGGTGCTTCTCTCAGGCTTCCAATATGATGAAGCACCTCCAGAGACACAAAAGAAAACTTACTTCGGAGCTGTGCCAGAAACCTGGCCTATGATTGTTTCGATAACTTCAGGAATATTTAAGACCTCTCATAGCTTCTATTCAGATTGTTTCGGATTAATTTAGAGATCCATAATTCATGTGTTGATATTATTAATAATATATTGTAATAGCACTTAACCCTGACTCAAAACATTGCCATTCAATGACTTCAGTTATCTAGACATATGGTTAAATTTTTTATGGTTTTAAGGTTGAAAGACTGAATTGACTTCCGGTATGTCATCATGCACTATCAGGTTGCAGACAGTTTTTGTTAGTAGACTAGTTAAACTGCAAAATTACCTCTGGGTAGTATGTTTGTAAAATATCCAGGGAACTCCCTGTAGGGAAATTATTTAAGGCAAATATATGATGTATTAAACAATAGAAGACTTGAGAAGGTATGTTTAAACACCTTGCCGGAGAAAGAGGAGCATTCACCTTGAAAACAAAAAGGCCTTAACCCTTTCCGTGCACCCGTCGGCCAACGGATGTCGTGAGCACTACCTTCGTAGTGCTACGCATGTCCGTTGACCGACACGGCCCCGCCCACACAATGGAACGCCCCGCACCGCGGCGGTATTGCCGCCGCAGTTAAGGCGTTAAATCACAAAGATTTTTTTAACTTGCATAATATTTTGAGCCTAAAAATGCAACTGCACAAAATGTGTCCAATTCATGAACAGGGAAAACTGTGAGATATGCATTAGTAACCTTCAATGTTTTGCCATAATCCAGGGTGCCAGTTGGTGATACTTGGGTGTGTTGAGTGTAGACAGAAAATAGATGGAAAATCCATTTGGGCTGCAGAATACCCATACACGGCTATGGAATGCTATTGAGTTTTATTCCAACAAAGCTCCAATGGGCCAGTTTCAAATGTGAGACTCATAGAGGTGTGGCTATCCATGTAGTGTGAGCCCAGCTCTTGTACACTTTGCATTCTGATCTAAGAAAACAATCTTGTCATTTTAAGAATTTAAGAAAAAATAAAGAAAGTAAGAAAAAAGCCATGGAAAAGCCCATCAAAGCTTTTGTCATGTGACATCAATAAAACCACTTGGACTGCCCCATTCAGAATGGTCACGGTCACTCTGTATGCAGTTCAATCTCCATTGAAAATTGAACCATCTATAATTTCTATGACCCGGTGTTCAGGTCATTAAATCATTCAGGATGGCAGCAATATACTACAGCCGACAACTGTCACAATCACAGACAGCAGCACTACAAAGGCCCTCATGTTTCAATTATTTTTTTTAATCGATACTCCAGGTTTCAGAATGTGCTCAGTAGGTGAAATAGCATCCATTCAGGTGGGTAATTAGCAATACCATCCAGAATCTGGGGTTTTCCGCATCTCAAATCCTGATGTTTGTGTAATTCGCAGACCTTTTTCTCAAAGTGTATACCAGTACTTTTGACCTGCCAAAAGTGTCTTGACTGCACAGACTTTTTCGAACCAGGACATTATCGGTTGTCGTAAACTCTGCATCACTTGTAATTCTAATCTGTGTGGAAACATGAGTTTGTGCATTGATTCGAAAACACCAGCGCACTTATAACATGTGGTAGTGCCAGTCGGTCACAAGGCTGCGTTTTGCAAAACAAACACAAATTTAATAATAATAATAATAATAAATAAATCTATATATATAGAACATTCCTCAACATATTCTGGTGAGGAAAAAATTTGAAACAAATGATCTGGTCATATTTGACCCGTTTTTCAGGCAAGAGTCATTGACTGAATTAGATCATATAGATTTTTTGTTTTTTTACATTAATAGACCAGCAGTTCCTCCACTGTTACTTTGTGGTTTTATAATTAAGTGACAAATTTGCCAGGATCAGGTTTTGTGTTTTAGACACATTGCTGCTTTACTCTGCAATTTACACATTTGTTTTGTGATTCACAGGTATTTTCATGAATATTTTCTTCTGATGTAAATGTGAATCACCTCCCATTTTATAACCAGTCATAAATGTGCTAAGCTTATTTCACATGTGGAATCAAATTCTCTGTAATTCTCGCCCCAAGTGCCTAACTATTTGCCATTGTTAACAAGAACCTGCTTACCAATGTCCAATTAAAAAGGAGTAACCAGCCATTAGACGTTAGTTAAGTTTAATAAAGTTTATTAACAAATCAAAAATAGAAGTTTAAATAATTCTTTCAGATTTCCAACATAATGGAAGGCCTGTGGACTCTGCTATTTATGCATTGCTGATCCTCAGGTCATCATAAAATATGCAAATATATGTTTTCCTGTCTCTTAAAAGATAGGATTTTCAATGCAACCAGTATTTCTGTCTTTTATAGCAGATGTTCTACTGCAAACGTATCCCCTTTCAAATGAGGCTGCTTATAAATTGTTTAGGAATTATACTTTGTTTGTTAAATGCTGAGCCAACAACATTGAAGAGTGCTTCACAAATTTTTATTTTAGCACATCTGTAAGAGAAGACATTTTGGTGTATTATTTGCACTAATCAATAGATTTATTTACCTGTAATTCAAGTTCAACTCCTCTATGACTCCATAAAATGTAGGAGTGTTACATTTTCAACAATTTTTGTTACCTTAATCTTTTTGTGTCAACAATTGCCTTAGAATCAGTTGGAAGTGACATCAACAAAAATATATCTACACAAAATCATAACAGAACTGAAAGATCTACCATGAAAAGGTGTTTTTAGCACTGGGTATCTGGTCCTTTGAGCTGGTTTAGGATGCTGACATAGAATAACCCAGAGTGCCACCATGCCACACCGGTGCTTGGGTACAAATGCACAGTCCCACTGGTGCAACTCTATTTTCTAGTACAGTTGTGGAAAAATTAGAGTATCTTTCTCTGAGTCTAGAGAAATAAGAAATACATGTGTCTCTTCCTTCAGGTGTGCATCATGGAAGGAACCGGAATGGAAGTGGTTATTCCACTTTTCCTGTACATTACACACTGTTCTAATGGGTTGTTAGGATGGAGACTTTTCAGAAGGTCCTGTGCTGAGAAATGTTTGTTGTCCCATCCTGGCTGAGAAGGCAGAGAGTTTTTTGGGTTTTAGCTCTGACCTCAGACTTATAGCTACTCTCTAGAGCAGAATACTAAAATATAGCTGCTGTCCACAATAAAAAACAAAACTAAGCTGCTCTTCATAATAAGATACAAAAATATAGATACTTTCCAGAACAGAAGATCTAATAACGTGTGCGATGCCTTTGGTCGTGTCGGAGGTAGTATCGTATATCACTGGATCTTTACTATATTTATAGCTTTTAAGGACTATACATGTTGTATCGGAGTAAATATACAGATGCCTTGATTTGCCATCGTAGACAAATTTTGAAAAGTGTGCAAACTTATTTTCGGAATTTGGACTTGTATGCAATCTCCAATTTTATTTCCCTTTCATGTGCAGGGACGAACCTAAATACCTGTGTTATATGCGCGGAAAAATGCGTTGTTACACTTTTACTTTGCACAAATACTTTTGTTTCCAGTCACTATGGTGCTTTGATAATCAATGCAATTGTGTTTATTTGTATTTGCAGTAGTAATTTCCATTCCTGTTTGGCTACAAATATTTCCTCATCTTGGTCTGAACTAATTGTCTATTGTGTGTCCTCAAAGATGGCACTGATTGGTTTAAAATTGACAAATTGAGGATAACGTATGCCGTGTGTGTTAATGTTTACCACTTATTGTAGATAATGATGTCTACTCCCTAGCAGTCTGCTCCAGCTTTTCGGCTGTCCTGTCTCATTTGTCTTTCCCTATATACTGTTATGATTAATGGTGTTGACGTGCAAATTCAATCTCAGCCTTGTTACCCGTTAAGTCACCGTTCCAAGATACATTATCTTATAGTTTATCCGTTGTTTCTGGTAGAGAGATGTTTGTGATGCATTGGAAAAAGTGCTTAATTTTTGTATATAAACAAATAGATACATTCAGGGGGTCAAAGTGTTCTTAGGATCCTGTCAAATGACTGGGTTGAAAGATACGAAGGCTACCTAGTCTTGATTCCACCTCTTGCCTCTTTCCTCACCCATCTCATACTTACTGTCTCTTCATCCAGCTGCTGTTTTTTTACATCCCTATTTTCACACTGTTTTCTATCTTTTTCTTCCTCTTTTGTTCTCCCTTTTGTTGCGCTCTTGTCCTGTTCTGGGTTAAAGTCTGATGATGAAAAAAAAAGCCCAGGTCACCAAGAATGAATGCCGATGTCGGCCATCTGCAAACACTGGCACAAATTATGGAGTAATTGAAAGTAGTGCAAGCCCAGGGGCTTGAAAATACAAGTACAATCTGTGGGTCCTTCATATGGAGCTAAAAACGTGGATAGTTTAGAGAAAGTATATTGGAATATTCTTGGGAGAGAGTGATTTCAAAAGAATATGTAGAAGTTAGTTAAAAATGTTGAGGATGCCATTATTTTTTGCTTGCTAGACTTTACAATGTTTCATTGAAGTGGTTGAAATACGAGTCCTAGTGGCAGCAAAACAGGGGTGCCTTGTTGCAAATGGAAGTAAAGATTGTTGCAAACCATAACCTGGTTCTGGCCCTCCCTATCCAGCAGTGTATAAACTCCTGTGGTTCATTGGCTGGGTGTATAGAATAGAGTATGATGTAAGTCATTGGCGTCCACTGTATATCTAAGAGGGCTCCATCCATCCCAGATCTGTAGGATAACTACTGGTTAGATACATGGATTCCATGTAAAGTCATTGTGTAGGAAAAGATGTGTACAGCATGAATGCTAGGCGTGGACCTGATCATCCTTGTCTTACATTGGGCACTCTACCTTGGTTCTTATGTAAGAAGTGACAGATATCATGCATTTTGTGTGGCTTAGCAATCTCTTCTATACATTTATACAAAAAAATCAGGGTACCATGTCTTCAATACTGCCGCTAAGCCTTTTCATATGAACGAACGGAAAGCTGGCCAAAAAACACTCTTGAATTCTGAAAGTGCTTGATAAATTTAGCAACATTTAAAGACCTGAGTTGCTGAACTTTGCATGTATATATCTATAGGTATTAGTGGCGCTAACCTAGCTAAGGATGAAATAAGCGCTGTACGTTACTTGAGGGAAGGCGAGACAATGTACAAGATCATGTGCATCAAGTGGTTATCATACAAATACAATTCATACATTACATTTCACATTTTAAGCACAGGAACATTAAGTGATTTGCCCCAAATCACATAACGTGGAGTCAAGTGCTAAGGCCGGGCTGGAACCTGAATGCTCAGATTCCAAAGTCAACAGCTCCACTGCCAGGGCATATATCTTGTCATAGCCTTATCTCCTCATGTCAAAATATCAAGTTGTTTACATCGCTGTAGGAAAATGTAAAATCCAGACTACTGACTACGACTATATTGCTAAGATAATTGTGCCTAAAGAAGTATAGATGTAATATTCTTAACTATGTAATGATAATATTATCCTATTTACGACTAGCCTCGTTAAATGCGATATGTGTGGTTACTTCTGTTACCACAAATAGTTCAGTTAGGAGTATGGGGTCTAACACAACGCTCTGCAGTTTTCCCTTGATAGATTCAGTTTCTGCGGGTCAAACCTGTTCACATTTATCAAGGGAAAATGCTGCTCAGTAAACGTTGGTTCCCATTTTCACAACAAACTCGTAATTAAGGGTTATTTCTCAGCCCTTGTAAATTGCAACATGTATAGTTGGATCAGCCCAAGCACGAGGAACTTGTAATGGCGAACCTGTACGTATTGTCAAGAAATATAGATGTGTGGTTAAGAATAGCATGCCGAGAGGTGTGGCACAGCGGCCAGGGTGCCTGACTCCGGACCATAGGGTTCATGGTTAGATCCCCGGCTCTGGTGGCAGGTTAGCCCAGCACCTGACTCTGGGCAATAGATTACTTAATCTTCCCGATGGCCCCCAGCGCTGGGACACCTCTCCAGAGGTAGCTGTGCGCTTTACAAACGTTGGTATTTCATTTACTTATCTGTAAGTAGTTTGACTATATTTTCGTAGACAATACTCTGGATTCAAAATTTCTGTACTTCATATGAAAAACTTGACAAAGTGGTAGAACGCCCATTTTTTTTGCAATCTTGAAACCGACAACTTCGATTGCATTTGCAGACAGCATTGCATACAACACTACCTAGAACCGTTTTTGGGTCAGCCCTTTTACTATATTGGATGGCTCTCTTGTCTGTCTTAGATCTCTCTTCTTTATTGGCTTGCTTTCCTCCCTGTTATTGTCTTCGTCCCGCCTCTAGCACATTTCCTGTTCACCATTGTTTTGAGTGTCTGAGTTGTATCCTTGTACTGCTGATGTCATGAAACTATTTTTTTCCTTTATCTGTTAATTTCATCTAGCGCCCAGTGGCACGGCACGTTCTGCTGCCTACACCCATTTCTGTTCATGAAGTATACCTGTGCTCTTCCCCTAGTTTCTCTGACATTTCCTACTGCTTCTGTCTTCTCCCTCTGTCTTTCATAGTGTTTTGAAGTTCAGTACACTCACTTTCTACCCTCCTTTGCCTCTCTAACATTTTCTGTCTTGCTATGCTCTCCCCTGGCTTCATGTCTCTTTTCTCTCTTCCACCACCTCTCTCTCACTGACCCTCTCCTGCAGACTACTGGCCAATGCTATTAGTTTGGCTAATGCCGGATGCTTTTAAAATACCCCAGCCCTGGCAAAGCCAGTAGTAGAGATTGACTATCTCGAAAGTCTATTTCTTATACCTTTAAGGCCATGTTGAATAATGCAACATGGCTTCATTCAACCCGTCGGCAGCCCTGAAATAATAGGGAAATAATGTATTATACTTTCTAGAAGGCCACCACATTGCTTGATGGTACGTGACATGACACAGTTTGGCGGCCCCATTAAAAGTAAAGAAAGCAATGTTTTTGAATTTAAAATGGCTGCCACTTTGCCTCACTCCATGTTGCATCACTCAACCTCACAGCCCTCTTGAAAGAATGAAAACGTTATTTTCTATACTGTCACTGCTATTGGCTTTGCCAATGCTGGCAGAATTATAAAACATTCTCCATTGGCAAAGACACTATTGACGACCACAAAGCATTGGCAAATTGAGAACGGCATTGTGAGTGGTTGCCTAAAAGCTTTATTACATTGCAAAGGGGACTAAAGCCTGCATGTAATGCAATATTATGAAACAAAATCCTGCGTTTCCAAATAAGTGCTATTTGAAAGTGAATGTTCTACCTCATTCAGGCTCCGCTTTGTCAAAATTCGTATTGTGAGTTATCATTATGTCCATTTGTCGATTTTCACATCCCTAAAATGGTGTTTCCCTGACTGAGTTGGAGTCGTAACCACAGTCTTCCACCAACATAGGAAGCATCCTGCAGCCTGTTTCTGGCACATATTGATTTACCTTTGCTGCACTAGTAGAAAGGATAATCCTGAGAATTATGACACTTCCTTCTTCCTTGGACATCACCAGCATACCAAACTGGGAACTGGTGCTTGAAACCACTCTTTGAAGAGTTTTAGGTTTTCACGTTATGTTAAGTTTCATGCTATGCTATGCTCGTGCCTTATTCCCAGAATCCCATTTTTGATCTCAAATGTTGGATCCTGGTTCAAAGAATTGATACATGCATTGATCAAACATACACGGTTTGAAAATCCGCAAGTATGGTCGATCTGAGTAACTTCAGGATTTAGATTGGGGAAAAAGAGGTTTACTGCGGTGGTCAAAGGTACAAATACTCAGAGATTCACAATTCTATGTCAGGAAGCGGCGGCGAGGATTATGCATAATCGTTCTTCACTTTATTAACAGCAATTTCAAAGATAAAACAAAAACCACCTCTTGAACTACACATCCCATGAACCTTAGCAGTAACATGGCCACCAAATAGCCAATCACAGTCCAGTAACAGTCCATATAATCAAGCCTTGAACACAGTCCTTCCTCTTTCTTCATTGCTGCCCCGTCAGTTAAGTCCCTTCACGCATTTGTTTTGCCTTGGGGATTTGATGCTTGGGGTTTTACATATATATACTGTTCTTGTTATTTCCTAGTTTGTGACCGCTTACCTGTCGGGTTGTCTCCCGCTTTGGTCACTAGCGTGGTAGGCTTCTGCCCGAGCGCATTATAGCATTTGGTGGCGCAGTTCGCGCCTCCAGCGTTCTTCTGTTTTCTCCACAGCGCCCTTTGCGCGCTTGTGGCAGAAATGCGCTGGGAACTTTTAGGACCTTAATTTTGGCCCATAATTTTCCGTCCCTCCTTTGCCTGACACCGCTATTGCGGTAAGATTGACGGGCCTAGCCCTATCATTGGACAGACATGTTTTCAATGTCTTTTCAGTATTACTGAAGCAATTTTTCTGCTGCTGTGCACCGGTGAAGGGGGGAATCCCTTATATATATTTCAACAGGGTGTGCTTTTGTTATATGGGTACCCGACCTTCGGTTAATATGCAGTCACGCACGGAACATGATTATGTGGCAGTACCCTCTCAGGAGGAACGGCCCTCTCAAGAACGCATTCCTGCAGCTGTGGACAAGCTCCTTTCTTCGGCTATTGCCCAGGCGCTTGAACCTCTGCAGGACAGTGTCAATAGATTGTCAGCCCAGGTCATCAAGGGCACTGGAGTCCTGGGGGACGGTGGAGCCGGGCCTAGTGGCATGCACTCTGTGATGTCACGCAAGGCTGTTAAGCGTGACGCGGGGCACCTCAAAGGCTTCGGTCGGCTGACTGAAGTCTTCCATAAGAGTGCGCGCACGCTGCGAAGTGCACCCTACCGGGAGGAAGAGGTACCCGGGTTTACTGGTGATGACGTCACCCCGGATTTTGACCCTGATGACGGGTTTCCCGATGGCGGAGAGGGTGATGATGTTGAGGGGGACGATGACTCCTCGGATGACTTGCAGGATCCAATCAAGGTCCCAACAGAGCGCACGCCAAACGCAACAACGGCTGGAATGATGGTCGTCAAGGCACCTTCTTCCCTTCCCGTGGCGGCAGGGGAAAGAACAGAGGCCACGGCAGAGGTCGAGCCAGCTCCGGAAGATACAATGGTAAGACTGAAACTCCTCTCCCCAGTTCAGTTGGGGGGCAGACTTTCTCTTTTTCTTGCAGAGTGGGCGGTTCTCACCTCAGACCTTTGGGTGTTGGAGACCGTCAAAGGTTTACATATAGAGTTCTACGGGACTCCCGTTCAACCTTCCCGGCCACGCCCTCTAGTGTTTTCAGTCCTGGAAGAGTCCCTGATCGATCGGGAAGTACAAGATCTTCTATCCAAAGGCGCTATTTCTCTTTCAAGTCTACATCCAAGAGGCTTCCTCAGCAACATTTTTCTTGTAGAAAAGAAAGAAAAAGGTTTCCGACCGGTTATCAACCTCAGGTCTTTCAACGAATGGCTGGTTTATCGACACTTCAAGATGGAGGGGATCCACCTCCTCAGAGACCTCCTTCTCCAGAACGATTGCCTAGCTCGATTGGATCTGAAGGATGCGTACCTATCGGTTCCCATCTTTCCTCCCATTGCAGATTCCTCCAGTTCCTGTGGAGGGATCAAATATTCGAGTTCAGGACTCTTCCCTTTGGTCTTTCCTCAGCACCCTGTATCAAGGGGCTGCTATATCTAGCCAGGAACCACACAGGAGCAGAATGCCGCTAAGTCCCAATGCCCCTCTCAGAACCCCACTGCCAGGTTGATTGTTTACTCCTTAGCAGGCAAGTACTAAGGGGGGAACAGGGTCATGGGATAGAGAAAAGACCGCTCCAAAACTCTGCCTGCTCTGCTTCTTCCGGTCTTCTTCTTCTTCTGTTTTATTCAGGCTAAACAACAAGTACTCCTATAACTTTTTCTGTTTGCATTTAACTTACTTTCCTATTAGACATATGAATAACTTATCTTACCAGAAAGTAGTTTTGGGGCTAGCCTCTCTTCTTACTTCTCTTAATGTCTGTATCTTTTTTCACTAAAAGAAGTCTTCACTAAGTCTCTTGTTCTTTTCTTTATAGGCCCTTTGACTTTCTTCTGAGCTCTGTCATCATGAGAAAAAACAAGTAAGTAATGTTCTTCTTTCTATTCTGGTATATAGTATCTTGGGGTTTCTTCCTAAGGCATACTCACTTAACAAGTAGACGTAGTGACTTATAATTGGGGTTCTGAATTGCTGGGGCGAGTCTTTCACTTCTCTCCAAAAACCAACCCTCCAAACTTATTTTATAGTATCTTATTAGTAGGTGGGGGCGCAGATTAAATGTTCTTATTAAGGGTTAATGAGAGGATTTGCCTTGGTTGGCAAAAGTATTTCTGTTAAGAAACCTTTAGCTCTGAGAAGCCAAGAACTCGAATTATTGTGGTTCTGAAGAATAAACAACGCAGTGCCAAAAGCTTTTATACGTGTTTATTCTTCCATTAGGCACAAGAAAAACTTGGTTCCTAGAACTAATTAACTGAGAGTGTCAAAGTGAATGATTGATAAGCTTGTAACTCGAGCAGCATGAAGATGAAATGCTCGCTTCGAATATTCAATTCTTATCTTTTAAATGTACGGTTCAATGCTGCACGAGAGGAAAATGTGCAAGCATTAAACCTTCGAAAGAATTATTTCTCTAATGAGGCTCATAAATAATCTGTGTTGAAAGGTCACACCCGTGTCAACTTAACTAGAGAATATTTCTTAGAACATTTATTGCCTGAATAAAGGCTGTGCTTGGCTGTTGTTTAAACAACTCTACTCTATGAAAAAACGACCTTTATTTCCTCAGTTTTACACAATTATTCTCAACAAGGGAAATGTATTTTAAACGTTCATTTCTTCAGGAAGAATGCTCAAATTTATGCACTAACCTTTTATTTGACAACTGTGACCTTACCGACGAAGCTAAACCCGGGTAATTCGATTCTACCCTGACTAACTAACGCAACGCTCCTTTTCCAGATGCTCTCCTGAAGGAATCTTCGGTGAAGTGCGCAGTAGAATGTTGGTGAGCACTTCACCAGACCTTGATTGAATGGAGGACTAGACTGCTAAACAACATTAAGCTGTGGCAGTGAAAAAAGTTTGGCAGCCATGTTGGAGTTTCTGCGGTGCCAACTAGCACTCCAACTTAATGGATGAATGACTCTGTGAGTTTGGAATGAGAGGGTAGAAGCCACCGAGGAGGTATGAGGAGGAAACCTCCCGTGATTCCTGACACCCTGATGCTTTACCAAACTCCTCAAACCGGTGGTAGAGCATCTCCGGACGAAGGGTATCCGTTTGATCATTTACCTGGACGATATCCTGTTGATGGATCAGTCCAGGGACCAGCTTCTCCTCCATCTGCAGATTACCATCTCCCTGATGTAAAATCTGGGCTTTACCATAAATGCTAAGAAGTCGGATCTTGTTACCCATCAAAGCATGATTTTTCTGGGCTTTCGCATCGACACGCAGGATGCAACTTAGAATCTTTCGTCTCAGAAGATTTCCAAAATCAAAAAAGAGATTCGGATGATTCTTCGTCGGGACAGAATCTCCCTACGACAGTTGGCCAGGATTTTTAGATTGGTATCGTCTTCGATACAAGCCATTTTTCCGGGGCCTCTGCATTACAGAGCACTTCAGAGGTTGAAGGCCTCGCATCTTCGGAGGGGCAACACTCAGAATACTCAGAATTGATCTCCCTGTCTTTGGAAGCCAGGGCGGAACTCTAGTGGTGGATTGACCACATGGACGCCTGGAATGGGAGAGCAATTTTCGGTTCCCTTCCGGATCTAGTGATCGAGTCGGATGCCAGTCGCCTGGGTTGGGGAGCCAGGTGCGGTGCAATCTCCGTGGGGTGCAGGTGGACGGAGGAGGAGCTTCTTCTTCATATCAATTGTCTGGAGCTCCTGGCGGGTTCTTTCGCCATACGCTCCTTCACGAAGAACAGGGTCTCCTGCTGTGTACTCCTCAGAATGGACAATACAACAGCCGGCAATACATCAACCGCCTGGGGGGTACCCACTCCAAGGCCTTCGCGGAACTGGCCAAGGATTTTTGGCACTATTGCCTTCAACGTCAGATTCTAGTGACGGCGGAGTATCTTCCAGGGGAACAGAACTGTGTGGCGGACTGGAACTCCAGACATTCCCAGGATGCCAGTGATTGGCGGCTGGATCCCGCGGTGTTCCTATAGATTACGAACAGGTGGGGTCTTCCTCTGGCAGATCTCTTTGCCTCCAGGTGGAATGCCCAACTTCCCCGATTTTTCAGTTGGAGACCGGATCCGGGAGCGGAGGCTGTAGACGCTTTTCTTCAGAACTGATCGGGGTTCCTGGCCTATGCCTTCCCCCCTTCTTGTTCATCCAAAGGGTCGCAGCCCAGGTTCGTCAACAGAGGGCAACTCTGATCCTGATCACCCCGCTTTGGCGAGCTCAAGTATGGTTCCCGTCCCTTCTGGAGTTGTCCTGGGACAGGCCGATTCAGCTGCCCTCATTCCACGGCATCCTTTCGGACCCTCTGGGCCACCCTCACCCTCTAGTTCTCCAGGGCCATCTACATCTTATGGCGTGGAGGATTTCAGGAGACGTTGGACGGGCGACTCGCTTTCGAGAGACGCTTAGTTCCTTATGCAGCAGGCTTGGACCCCGGGTACAACCAAACGATACAGATCAGCCTGGAGGCGATGGGTTCGTTGGTGTGTGGAGAAACACCTGGATCCCGTGGGCGCCAGCGCTGCAGAAGTGTTACATTTCCTAGCGGAACGTTTTCAACAGAGACTGGCTTACTGCACCATTAATTCTTTCAGGTCGGCCATTTCAGCTGGTCATTCTTTGGTGGATGGTGCCCCCGTTGGGGAACATCCCTGGGTTTGTCAGCTTTTGAAGGGTATTCGACTTTCTCGTCCCCCGGAGCCTCGATATGCAGGTCTCTGGGATGTTAATTTAGTTCTTTGTTTGCTGGCTTCTTGGCAAGATAACTCCTTTTTATCTAGGAAAGAGATCTCAGCTAAGTTAGCTAGGCTCCTTTGTCTTATTTCCTGCAAGAGTGCGTCCGACGTTAGAGCACTTGACATTTCTGCCCGGATTTTTACTCCGGAAGGGGTTACATTTAATATATCCAGGAGGACTAAATCGAGTACAAGGTCAATAACTTATCCTGCTTTTCCTGATTCTCCAAAACTGTGTGTGGTCAGATGCTTGAAATCATACGAGGATATGACTTTGGAGGTTAGGCCTCCTGGAGAACGGCAACTCTTGATTGACATAAAGAAACCGTTCAAGGCGGTATCCTCTCTGACCATCTCTAGATGGGTCAAATGGATTATGTCAGAATCTGGCATTGATGTCAGTGAGTATGGTGCACACTCTACTAGGGGGGCTATGGCTTCCAAAGCTGTCCAGTTCGGTGGCAGGTTGGAAGACATTATGAACGCAGCTGATTGGTCTTCGGAATCCACTTTTAAAAAGTTCTATTTCAGAGCAATTCACGAAGCTGCCGCGTTGGTGGTAAGTAAGCTTTGAACATGCATAATTCTCGCCTCCGCTTCCTGACAGAATGAGAAATTTCCTAGTTAGCACAAAGGAAAGTTTCAATTCTATTAAGGACGCGGAGGCGAGGATTATCCCCCCCAGGAAATCTTTGCTTGCCTCCCACCCTGTTGCTCTTTTGGATTCAATGGGTATTCTGATGTTTTCTCTACATATCGGGGATTATTTGGTCACGTTATTGTGCTTATTTCAGTTGTAGTCTCTTGTTCAATGAGCATTTCCCTTGTTTTCTTGTTGTAGATTTGTTGCTATGACTTTTCATATGTGCTTGTATGCATTACATGGTTTGCCATCTGTTAGTTCTTTTGCTGGTTTCTTATTTACGATATTATGGTGGACCTGGAGATTATAGTGTTTCTGTTCTCCTAGGTTCGGATCCCCAATCGGAGTAGAATGCAGATGGCTTAACTTCCTGCAGCAGCGAAAGAGGAAGGACTACGTTCAAGGATTGATTATATGGACTGTGTTACTGGACTGTGATTGGCTATTTGGTGGACATGGTTACTGCTAAGGTTCATGGGATGTGTAGTTCAAGGGGTGTTTTTTGTTTTACCTTTGAACTTGCTGTTAATGAAGTGAAGAAAGATTATGCATAATCCTCGCCTCCTCGTCCTTAATAGAATTGAAACTTTCCTTCGTGCTAACCAGGAAATATCTCATTTGTGGGTATTCACACAAATTCCCTATATTTTTATCCTCACTATTTGTATGCAAACCTTAACTCCCAACAGTAGTTGGGGAAGAACAGCACATTCATGGGAAAGTACCTCAATCTCCTCTAACCCCATGCCTTTCCTGTGGAAATAAGCAGACGGATTTCTTGAATGGAATAGTATTTTCCTGGTGAGCAATAAAAGAAAAGAAGTTTAATGTTGGAATGTACATTCCGGCTGCACTAAAAGTCCTTTCATCTCTTCTCTTTTCTTGATTACATATGGATGGGGTGCATCCATGGGAATGCGTGAATTGCCTTAATTCCATTCTTTACAACTTGTTGTTATAAAGCTGTGCAAATCTTGTTACGAAACATATAATGGATAGATTTTCGGCTTTAAACATGTCCATTGTGAATCAGACCCTTATAGTTTTATTGGTGTAGGACTTTTTTGTTACGCTGAGGGTCATTTTGAACGTTGACTGTTTTAAAAAAGCAAGTTATAGAAGTCCAGCCTGACATTTATGTTTATCTATGCAGTGATTATGTTTACTAAAATTGGAGACTGAGAGTATATCACAATTGATTTTATAATTCAAAATGTATATTAAATTGGTTTTTTTAATCTGCAAAGTATTTTGAAAGTGATAGAACCTGTTTTAGAGGAGAGAAATGTTTAATACAATTAAATATTTTGCACTGTTGGTGATGGGGATCTTCTTTTGTGACTAATAAATATATACTGAATAAGATCCTCTGTTTTAGATTTATTATTGATTGTATAAAAGAGACAGTTTACAACAAAATTTTGAGGTATTTTTTAGGGGATCTGGTTTTCAAAAAACAAATAATACTCCCTGAGTGTCTCATTGTATTTAAAAAAAATATATATATAACTATATATGTAAACTGCACAATTGAACTTACTTCAAGTTTATTTTCATGCTCACATAGTCGGACTCCATGCCCCAAAATGCACTTGGCATGTTACACTTAGCATAGGCCCACTGGGGACGGACATGGGAGTAAATAAAGCCAGCAATTTCACAAATGCGAGTGTCAGCTGTGTGGTTTTGGCAGCCCATGAAGAAGAGGCCGAATGGTCTTGAAACGCGTCGGCGAACTGAATCGCAAAATGGTTGTGAAAGGCAGATTGCATCATGAGGCCAGAGAGCGGAATGCTGTTGTGTGCCCTCTCAATGCTTAAGGGCCATTGCTTGAAAAGATTAAACGCGGCTGCCCAGCCGCCGAGAGGAGCACCGTCATCGGCATGTGAGGAAAGCTATTGCAAGCTGAGAGAGCCCGAGGTTCCAAACTGTGTGGGACCGGTAGGCACAGCATTCCATATGCATAATTAATCTGCCTTCATATCCAGCACCTACTAAGGTAAACAAGAAGCCCGAATGTAAACTGCACAATTGAACTTACTTCAAGTATATTTTCATGCTCACATTGTCGGGCTCCATGCCCCAAAATGCACTTGGCATGTTACACTTAGCATACGCCCACTTGGGGGTGGACATGGGAGTAAATAAAGCCAGCAATTTTACAAATGTGAGTGTCAGCTGTGTGGTTTTGGCAGCCCATGAAGAAGAGGCCGAATGGCCTTGAAACGTGTCGGCGAACTGAATCGCAAAATGGTTGTGGAAGGCAGATTGCATCCTGAGGCCAGAGGGCGGAATGCTGTTGTGTGCCCTCTCAATGCTTAAGGGCCATTGCTTGGAAAAAAAAATATATACATATATTTTCCCATCTGTTTCCCATCCTTTGGAGCGCTACCGGCTGGAGTGCATCTGTGAGGCGTGGGAGAACTCGTGTGTATATATATATATATATATATATATATATATATATATATATATATATATACATACACTGAAAAAACCATAGGTTATAGACCATATATAGTTAGGAATTAGCATTTACAAAACCTTATTTTACTCACACAAAACCATTGAAATTCGTATATATAGTTAGTTGCACTAACTATATATCGCGCACCCGCAATCCACTGCTGATCATGTCACATATTACATCATTCATGACATGGTCAGTGACATCACTGATGACATCTCAAATGACATCACTGATGACATCTCAAATGACATCACTGATGACATCTCAAATGAAATCACTGATGACATCACTGATGACATCTCAAATGACATCACTGATGACATCTCAAATGACATCACTGATGACATCTCAAATGGCATCACTGATGACATCTCATTTGACATTACTGATCACATCACTGATGACATCATTCATGTGATAATACGATGAACCTCTTCAGACTCTAATATAACCTTAGATACACTCAGTGTAAACAGACACTCACAGACTGTCACTCATCCATGGAGTTACTCACACACCTAGTCAGTCATGCAAAGAATCAATCACACCTCCATTTCCTCAACTATACAGTTATACACACCTTACTTATTCAAACATATACTAACACATATTTACTCTCTTATACAATCCCTGATACAAGTTCACAATGATCCATACAGCCACTCACACATTCACTGGCTCTTATGCACAGTTATTTATATATGTCAACTCTCACATGTACTGTGTTTTACATATGTACTTACTTTGACATGTAGCACTGAGATATCCATTCACTCACCAATACACTCATGCACACAGTCAACCGCCCATACAGCTGTTTCCACATGCACTTTTGAACCCATACATCTAGTGAATCAACTGCTCACACATCTATGCACAGAGTCATACACCTCCCAGCCACCCACACACACACTCAGTCTCCCATACAAATACTTGGGCAACCAATCAATAACCCATATAGTTACTCATATAGCTACTGATCAACACATGCAGCAGTTTACAGAACAACAGACATAATGATGCACAAATTAAGACAGTTTAGTCACTAACCCATGCACTCAGTGAGACACATTTAATCCCTCACTCATACAGTCAGTCATGCACCTACTAAATCCTTCATCCAGACACTTATACATCCACTCATTCTTCAATATGTAAGACATATTTTAACTTTACAGAAACATACAGTCACTGGATGTTGTCATCAGTGATGTCATTTGAGATGTCATCAGTGATGTCACTGACCATGTCATGAATGATGTAATATGTGACATGATCAGCAGTGGATTGCGGGTGCGCGATATATAGTTAGTGCAACTAACTATATATGTGAATTTCAATGGTTTTGTGTGAGTAAAATAAGGTTTTGTAAATGCTAATTCCTAACTATATATGGTCTATAACCTATGGTTTTTTCAGTGAATTTCAATGGTTTTTTAATAGCAAATATCAAAAGCTGTAAAATGTATTCTTCTTTTAAAGGAAAAATATATTTTATATGTATTTAATATATTTTTTTTATGTATATACATTTTTTGAGGGAACGAATTTATCAACTATCATGCTGAAGAAGAGTGTGGGGAAAAAAAACCAAAGAGGAGGACTAAGAGGAAAGAACAATCAGTTCAAAAATACAATTGCTTTAAAGCATGAAGTGCTTTTCCACACATTTACATTTAAATAACCCATATTAGAACATACAAAATATCTACAGAGGAGATGGTGTACATTGAATTTTAGACTCTTCATTGGTACCTACATGTTGGTACTTACATCACCCACACAACACAACAGCTCTATTCAGAGCTACCCTACCTCAAAGCACTATAAAATATTATTTTAATATTTCCCTTGGTTTTCCCCTTGTTACGCTTTCCGGAACGCTACCTGGTGCGCGGACCGGGCGCTAACCGCGCGAAAATTTGAAAAAAAATGGGGTTTTTTTTTACATATATGGGCCTCCTCAGCCACCCTCAGAAAACCTAGGGGGTCAGGATATGTCTCCCGTGCCCCCTTATACCCATTCCCAACATTGTTTATCCTCCATCTTGTGACTAAATTCGTCCGAAACACAAGATGGCGGACTCCCGTTACGCTACCGGTGAGCTACCCGGTTCGCGTACCGGGTAGCGCTTCCACCGCGAAAAATCGAAAAAAAATTAATTTTCTTTTTTTGCCCCGCGGGGCCCTTTAATAGCCCCCACATCAATCCTAGGGGGTCAGGAGGGGTCTACCTTGCCCCCTTTCATTCATTTCTCCCTTCGTTTATTTCCACCTCTTGTCTCTCGATCCTACCGAGAGACAAGATGGCGGCCGCTCCGGACTGTTTAGAATGTTGACAGTCACCGGAGAGCCAATCCGCTTCTCCTCGCGAAGTTCCGTTACGCGTCTGGTACGCGAACCGGGGCGCTAACCGGGATGCTGTCACAGATGTATATATTTTTTGGAACGTTAATTTCTCAAAATCCACTGGAGCACATATCTTGAGACCTAGCAAAGGCACATCGGGCAAACAGTCTCTACAATTTTGCCAAGTTTCATAGAAATCCATTCAGCCGTTCGAGCTAAAAGTGAGTCCAACCGCCCTATGGAAAACTCAATGTTAAAAACACGTTTTGGGACCCCCCTTTTTTCTCGGCCCCCGCTTGACGAAACCCCCCCAAACTTTCAGGGGACGCTCAGAAACAAAATGTGCCATTTTCCTGAAAATTTCAGCCAATTCTGTCTATCAACGCCAAAGTTATTCAACATAGAATTTTCAGAAATCCCTATTCAAAAAAATCCTAACTATATATACCTACTGGCGACCGCCAGTAGGTAATATATATATATATATATATATATAACATTTCTATGGCAAAATGAAACCCCTCATTTTGTTCCTTTTCAAATTAAATGTATTAAGTGTTACCACTTTATTCCAATCAAGATGACTTCAGGTGTGCCATACTTTTGTCATAAGTAAGACTGTTAGCGTTCTAGTTGTTCTTTAGAACACTCTGGGACATTCTGTCATTGGGCTATAGTTGGGCTACATTTGGGCTCTTTTGTCTCTGGTGGCCATCTTGGGAGACTGCATATCAGAATTTTTTTAATGAAATATAAGAGGATTTGAGAAGTCACTCAAAATGTGCCCTAATTTTTCTTTCTTCAGCACTAATCATAATTTCTATGGCAAAATTAACCCCCTCATTTTGTTCCTTTGCAAATTAAATGTTTTAAGTGTTAACACTTTATTCCAATCAAGATGACTTCAGGTGTGCCATACTTTTGTCATAAGTAAGACTGTTAGCGCTCTAGTTGTTCTTTAGAACACTCTGGGACATTCTGTCATTGGGCTATAGTTGGGCTACATCTGGCTGATATTTGGGCTACATTTGTTTTTTTTTGTCTCTGGTGGACATCTTTGGGCTACATTGGGCTACATTTGGGCTCTAACATATATATAGCCCAATGTAGCCCAATATATATTTTTCAAAGTTAATTTTCGTAAAAACCACTGGAGCATATATCTTGAGACATAGCAAAGGCACATCGGGCTACCAGTCCCTACAATTTTGCCAAGTTTTGTGGAAATCCATTCAGCCGTTCAAGCTAAAAGTGAGTCCAACCGCCCTATGCTCAATGTTAAAAACACGTTTTGGGACCCCCCTTTTTTCTCGGCCCCCGGTTGACGAAACCCCCCCCAAACTTTAAGGGGACGCTCAGAAACAAAATGTGCCATTTTCCTGAAAATGTCAGCCAATTCCGTCCATCAACGCCAAAGTTATTCAACATAGAATTTTCAGAAATCCCTATTCAAAAAAATCCTAACTATATATACCTACTGGCGACTGCCAGTAGGTAATATATATATATATATATATATATATATCCAAATGAGTTCTCCCACACCTCACAGATGCACTCCAGCCGGTAGCGCTCCAAAGGATGGGAAAGACACCAGGTAACGTGGTTGAGCAGGTCTTTATTCACTCACAGCTTATGTCAGGTCAGACGCGTTTCGAATAACAAGTATTCTTTTTCAATACACACATATATATATATATATCTCCCACACTTCCTTCAGCTCGCAAAAGAAATTGGGGCGCACTCCTTCAGAAATTCCACAGCAGAGTTTTATTGCGATCTTTTTAACATGAAAGCGAGTGATCACTCGCTTTCATGTTAAAAAGATCGCAATAAAACTCTGCTGTGGAATTTCTGAAGGAGTGCGCCCCAATTTCTTTTGCGAGCTGAAGGAAGTGTGGGATATGTAACGGCGTGGTTCTGCCGTAGGGAGTGGCACCCATAACAAGCGCCGAATTGACCGGGAAACCTGAACCGCTGTGGAAACATATATATATATATATATATATATATATATACACTTACTTTCAGGGGCATGCAGTAATGAGCAAATCACAACTGAGAGTATGAAATTCTACAAAATTTCCCTTTTATTTAGAGAACACAGGCACCAAGGGGAAGCATCTCAAATGTTGTAAAAATAAATTTAAGCAAGTCGCCAATTTAATATAATCCTCATAGCACGCCACTGAGGGCTATACCGGTTGTTCAAGGCCCTAAACCAAAGTTATAGGCCCGGGCCACAGGCGAGGGCCGATAATGAGGGAGAGGGCCTTTAACAAACGTTATACCCCAAGGCAAAAGGGTTATAATGGTGTTAGAACATTCCAACCACTAAGGGTAGAATGTTCTAATTTAAAAGGAGAGAAACAAAATGGCAACCATTGGAATGTTGGAGCTCCGGGCTTCTTCCAGACATTATAAGCCCGGAGGCTCTCCGTTGTCTACAGTGGAGCTCTCAACATTCCAATGTTCTAATATAGCCCTATAGCCTGCCGTAGCGGGCTATACCAGTTATTAGAGCCCAGCTCCAACATTAAAGGCAAGAGACGAAGGCGAGGGCCTTTAACAAGGGAGCAAGGCTTTAATAGCCGGTATAGCCCAGCTATGAACGGCTATAAGGCTATTAGAACATTCTGCCACTAGAGGGCAGAATGTTCTAACAAATTAAAAAAGGCTTCAGGGAGCCCGAGGGGATTGAAATCTCCTTGGGCTTCCTGATGCCATTGTTCACAACCATAGCCGTGAACAAAGTCAAACATTGTAATGTTGGAGCTCTGGGCTTCTACCAGCCATTAGAAGCCCGGAGCACTCCATTGTTTTCAATGGTGCTCCCAACATTCCAATGTTCTAATAAGGATTTAAGAACTTTTTAATAAGGATATATTGAAAAAGGCCATTTTTTTTAGCATAATATTTCTGCCCATTGACCTTTTAACATGTGCACTGCGAACTGAATCCAGACAAATACAATGAACAGATATCGGTACATACCTCACGTAAAGAATGTAGTGATCCACACAGTCTAAATAAAAACCCATGTGACATTGGGTAAGGGGCGTAGTACATCACTCCCACACAAATACTCACACTCTGCTATCTGCACCCAGTCACTCTCCCTTCAGGTGGTGTATCATTCTGCCACATCCACACAGCTAAAAGGACAGACACACAACATCACTTAGATTATTGAAAGGTAACTTTAAGCATTGAGCCATAAAAAACACACACAATAGGTTATTTGTGCACATATGAACCCCTCCCAGATCGCAAATCAGTATACCTTTCAGGTCCCCAAAGAAACATTCACCCCACAATTGAACACCGGTGCATGCACACCTCTAACCTAATCCAACATATGGCAAAGGGTGAACATCGGTTTTAAATTCGTATATATTCTGAATGTCCACATCTCACTGAATGCAACATACACCAACTGAGTACATGTCTGTAGTTGACACATCCAACAAGCCTCTGAACAGATGTTCTAATAACCTCATAAATTACCAACCCAATCTGGATTGTGCGAAGTGTTGGACAACCAGTATCTTTGGATTTGCCCTGGTCTCATTTCACCGGTTAAAAGCAGGTAGGATGTATTCAGGCAAAAATCAATCTAGGATGCATGCACGCTTGTGTGTCCTGACCATCCATGGTCATTGAATATTGTGTCCAACTCAGCATCAAAAGAGAGGTGAGACTTTTAAGTAATAATATATAAAAATAGAGAAGATTAGGAATCCGACTCCTCTTCGGGTGGTCCTGCCTGGGATCAGCACAGGCTGAGGGGAGAGGGGGAAGGCGCTCAAAGTCCAGGTGGCGCTCATAGCCTGCAGGTGCAGTGGCTCGGGAGGGGTCTGTTTCTTTGCCACGTGTTTCGGCGGACTGAAACCAGGATGACCATGCACTTTTCCGAACCTGAACGTTTCTTATAGACTGGAGAAGCGTGTGTAATGGCCAGTCTCTCCGTGGGGCTCCACAGAAGAAGAGGAGGCCAATAGACAATGGGCTGTGAATTGATGATCCATTGGCGGGTGAGGGGTGGGACCTCCATTTGGGGTCAGCCTGCTCTGCCTGCCGCGACAGGTACTTCACTGTTTTGGAGGTACAGGGTGTGGGGGGAGGGAGGGGAGTTGTTGGGTCGTGGTTTTTTTTGAGGGGGGGGGTTGTGGGGTTGCTGCGCTGTCTACCGGTGTTCTGGACTCTGTTGTGTTATGTGGAAGATTATCGATGCTGGCATTGTACTGTATAGGACCTGCACGGCGTAGGAATGTCGGTTGGCACACGGGAGGCATCTGGTCTTATTAGAGTCCTTAGCTGGAATGTTAGAGGGGCACTCGACAAGATCAAACAGGGGGCTAACCTGAAGTTGGCCAAGCACGCCCAGATGTATTGTTGTTGCAGGAGACTCACCTCATGGGGACTAAGGTATTATGTTTCCAGCGCTTTGGATTTACACAGGTCTTTCATTCTGGATTCGTGAGGGGTTCCAGAGGGGTTGCTATTTTAATACACCGTAGAGGTGCATACACACATGTCAAGACCTGGGGGGATATTCAGGGCAAGTATATTTTTGTACAGGGCACGGTGGGTGGTGAGATCTTGGTTCTGGGGATTGTCTATGCCCCCACCTCTTTCCTGGGGGCTGGCAGAAAAGATTATGACCTTGTGGACGGATATACCTGAGGGCCTGGCAGTTGTTGGAGGGAACTGGATCGATGTAATGGATGTGGCCAGGGACAGCCGGAGGTCAGGGGGTCTATCTGAGGTCCGCCACCCTACTAAATTATATTCCTTAGTGATGAGTCTCGATAGGGTCGACCCCTGGCGCAGGATGCATGGTAACACACAGGGTTACACGTATCTCTTAGCAGTCCATGGTCTTTTTCCCGCCTAGATTATTTGTTTATTCCACGGGTCTTTGACAGCAGGGTGGTGGCGGCGGATATTTGCCCGAGAGGACTCTCCGACCACTCGCCGGTGGCACTTACTATACGAGCTGGGGGGGCCTGTGGGCCATTCCGATGGCACCTATCTGTCTGGAACCTCCAGAAGGAGGATAATAGAGAACGAATGGGGGATGCCATTGATCAATATCAGGCTATTAATTTGGGTTCGGTCTCAGGGGCAGGGACTCTTTGGGAGGCTTTGAAGCCCACCATTCGGGGGGTGGACATTTCATTTTGCGCTACTGCCCGAAGACTGCGTAGAGAGGCCCTGGTTCATGCGGAAGCCACTATTCTCGAGTTGGAGATGCGCGGCGGGGAGGAGGGGGGTCGGTTGGCTCGGCATCAGCTATTGTTAGCGCAACAGGAATATTCACATATCCTCTTAGACGGGGCTCGCCAGGCTTGGCTGGCTACTCGCAGTAGGATCTACCAATGGGGCGCCAAGTTTGGTAAAATGTTACATCGACTGTGTCAGGATTCGCTTCACCGCTATGCCCTCCCGGGCGTTATGGGGTTAGATGGGCTCCCTTTGTCTGGCACGTCAGCTATTGCACATAGTTTTGCAGAGTATTACACTCAATTATATGCCCCCACTGAATGCCTCTCACCGGAAGTCACTAATCGATTTTTGTTCTTGCGTATCATGCAGATGTTTGGGGAAATGTCAGGTCTTTATATGAACCCTCGGAAATCCACCCTCTGGGTATTGGGAGGTCAGGGCGAGCTCGGTTCTTGGGCATCGTCGGTACAGGTGGTATATGGGGGCATGAAATATTTGGGGGTGTATCTGTCCGATTCTCCACCACAGCTTGGGAGCGGAACCTTGCACCTGTATGGGAGCGTGTGTGTGAGGATATTAAGACCTTGTCCCACATGCCCCTGTCCATCTACGGCCAGTCAGCCATCTTTAAGATGGTAGCGCTCACCCGACTTTTGTATTAATTACAGAATCATCCTTACCCAATTCCCCCACGGTGGTTCCGACAGGTGAATTCTGTCCTGGGACAGTTGCTTTGGAATGGCGGCACAGTGAGGGTGGCGATCCGGACGTTCCTATCCACGTATTGCGGGGGGATGGCAACCTCCAATATTTGGTCATATTATGTAGCATCACATCTACTTGTCCTAAACGAGTGGTGGTATGGGACAGAGCGGACCCGGCATATGCTGTGGAGCGGCGCTCCAAAGGTGACCGGTCCCTGCATACTCTTCTTTACTCTGCTCCATTTAGGCGTCCCCTTCCGTCTGCCACATGGATTATTTTTCAGCATTGGAGGTAGGCGTTGCGGAGGATGGGCTGGTGGAACAGATTGATTTGGGAGACCCCATTATGGTACAATGGTTGCTTTCCGTATTTGCTGAGTCTCTCCGGGTTTCGTGATTGGGACAGCATTGGGATATCTACTCTGAGGGACGTTATGCGGGGTACAATTTTAAAATCCTTTCAAGACATCCAGAAGGATTACCAGATGCCAAAGACACAATTCTTTAAATATCTGCAATTTAGGCATGCTATCTCCCCCAGCTTGGAGGGCCTGGACTCGCTGCCGGAGTTCAGCCCAGTAGAGGCTAAGTTATTTATGGGGGACCTCCTAGACCATAAGATCTCTAAAATCTATCAGTCCTTGGTCACACAATGTTCCCCCTTATTGCAGCATTTAAGGGAGGCCTGGGAGGGAGATGTGGGTCAGATGGAGGAAGAGGACTGGACAGAAGCCTTGGCTTCCCCGTGAGCGGCGGCTATTACAATGAGCCTGCGGTTGATCCTATTCAAATACCTCCACCGGGTCTATTTTACCAGGGTTAGGCTCTGGAGGGCGGCTTTGTGGCTTCCCTGGTGTGCCTCCATTGTGGGCACGAGGAGCGGACCCCATTACACACCATATGGCACTGCACAGCTCTAGCACGATTCTGGAGGGGGGTTCTGGCTTGTGTCTCTGAAGTGCTGGGGTGGGAGCTCACTAGTTCGCCGAAGCTTGTCCTCCTTCATGTGATGGAAGTGATCAGGGGCAATATCTATAAGCGACACCTCATGCTCCTAGGTTTTACGTTAGCGAAGAAGGATATAGCTAGAGCCTGGAAGGCGGTGGTTGCCCCTTCGGTTTCGACTTGGAAAAATGGGCTGGACTCCTGTATGGGCCTCGAAGTCCCCATCTTTGAAGCTAGAGTGTGCCCCCGGAAACGCTATAAGATCTAGAGGTGCTGGGTGGATTATCGGGGTCTGGATCTGAAGCTGCCACAGGGGGGCCGAGGCCGAGACCCAGAGTACCCTGTTGGCCTTTCCCGTACCTTACGCTCTTTCCATGTATTGCTTGCAGTTCCGGAGCGGGAAATGGTATTGTGGACGTTGAGCTCTTGTGTAGATCAATGGCAGTCTGGGTCAGTGATATTTTGTTCCGGAATAAGGAGACAGTGCGCTGGGGGTGGGGAGGGAGGAGGGATGTTGGTTGTTTTGCAGGGATAGATTTTATTTGTATTGCCCTTCATATTCTTTTGTTCATCAATTTGTAAAATTGTCAAAGTCAATTTTTGTATCTTATTTGCAGCAGTTGTCTCTGGGACTCATAGATCTGCATTGTATGTGGTATTTTGACAAATAAAATCTGTTTAAGAAAAAAAAAATAGAGAAGATTAAAGGTTTGACTTCATCATGGACCTGGGTATGAACACAGAAATCAGGGACCGATTTAGACTTTGGCTGATTGAGTAAAGGCAGTCAGGGTGGCGGAGGAATTTACATCCACCTCCCTTCCTTTATTCCACCTGCCTAATTTAGAGTTCACCGCCGGCCCTTTTGTGAACTCCCTGCATTTTTATGTACGCATGGCAGTGCCTTCATCGTTTATGTTGCACGCTTAAGCTAAACTTTTAAAGGTCTTTTTTCTTTTCCAAAAACGCGCTCCCAAAAAAGAAAACATTAAAGGCCCAGACACGATGAGAGTTTTCTCCAATGGTGAGAGGGTATTTGTCCCTGGTGGTGATAGACAGTAAAAGAAAAACTACAAGAAATGAAATCCAACTACCCATCCAGATAGCTCACAGTCTGATGACTTACTTTCCATGGCCCATAGTCCCTTTGATCATCAGAAGAATATTAATATAAGAGCAGTATATGTTACTCCTTTGGCATAAATCTGGCAGCACGTATCAATCTAAATTGGAGAGGTGGACCGAGAGTTTGACAGACAGAGGACTCCGCTGCTGATAAAGTACCCAGTCCACCAAACTCCAAATTAGGCCACAAGTTACTGCATTTTAGAGCAACAAACATATTCCATAAAATCATTCAATACAATAGTTAGTACAAGGTAAGTCCAGTCCTTGAACATTCATTTTTAAACTGAAACAGGAACAACCTGTGCAAAATGTAGGGAAACTCACGTAATAACACAAAAAATAATTGTTTGAAATATTTTGCAGAAAACACTGGACTTAGATGTCAAATTCCACAACCATGACACCCTCTGGTCTTGTGTCCTGATTTTTTGGCTAAAACAGTTGATCCAAAATGGCTTATAATGTGGGCAAATCATCACTTAATCTTGAGTGTTGAGGATGACTAACCATTTTTGCAGGAGCTATCTGGTTGTGGTCTATTATCATCCAAAGAAAAGGATGGTCTGCCTATCTCATCACACTCCAAGAATGCTCTAAATTGTGATAATTGAGTTGCAAGACAGTGGCTGCTTCCTCCATTCAGAAGGTACTTATAAGGTTAAAGCCTTTCCATGCTGTTGGGCAAGTGCTTTCCTATTAAATGTTCTCTGGTATTCATTTCAGGCCTTAAGATTATGATGTAACACTTTGTAGCAAAAATACAGCAGAGCAATCCCGCGCTGGAAGACAGAATAGCAGATGCCTCCACGGCTGCTGTGTACTTTCCTGTGGTGCTGAGGTAGGCCGGGATGAAGGATAACCAAACACTGGTGAACACCAGCATGCTGAAGGTGATGTGCTGTGCTTCGTTGAAGCCACTGGGTAGCTTTCGTGCCAAAAAAGCGACCACCATAGTCACGAGTGCCAGAAGACCAAGGAATAACTTCATGCCATAGTGGTAGTAGGGAGATCCTTCATTGCAGCCCAGCACTATCCTCCCTTTAAAGGCCTGCTTGTTCAGCTCAGGGAATGGAGGGTAGGTTGCCAGCCAAGTGATATACATCAGAACCTGAGTTATGGGGCAAATTGTAATTATGGAGTTAGGAATAGTGGGCCCGACCCATTTCCTCAAGGATGAGTTTGGCTTTGTGGCGCGAAATGCAATGACCACTGTAATGGTTTTTGCGAGTACACACGAGATAGAAAATGAAAAGAAAGTCGTAAACAATCCTTGACGCAACCAGCAATGTACTCTCTCTGGTCGACCAATGAACAGCAAGGAGCAGGGAAAGCAGAACAGGATTGACACCAGAAGAATGTAGCTTAGAGTCCGGTTGTTGGCCTTGACGATGGGAGTACCGCGGTGCTTGGTGAAGACACAGAGAACACTTGCGGTCAACAGGAAGAACAGAGCAGTAAGGGAAGATAGGGTGGTACCCAGTGGCTCATGGAAAGAAAGGTATTCTACAACTTTAGGGATGCAAAGGTCTTGATTCTGATTGGGCCACTGATCGTCCGGACACTTCATGCAGTCAATGGCATCTTAATAAAAAGAAGATAAGGGTAGGGATTGGCACAAAATCAAATGAAAAAGAAACTTGTGTTAAACATGATGTCTTATTGGTCATACAGTCCTTATGCAAACACCAAAACATCATCTCCTTATTTCTCTCTAAGAGAATACTTGCAAAATGTAAGAAGCTGCCTTTCAAACAGGGGCCATTTAATGGAAAGAGATGTCAGCCAAATGACTCTATCCAGTTTATTGATTTATTGATTCTGGAGCTCCTCTGATAATCAGAGCTCAACATCCAGCTACAAGATATAGTTTTGCTAACCAGCAAGACGCTTTTTTACTCTCTATTGAGAATACATCAGAAAATAATCATAAATGAGGGTAATTACAACTCTAAAAACCATTCCTATACACTAGCCGTAGCAATCATTTGCAAATGTCATACAATGTTACATAATTTACCTTTCTCAATTGTCATTAAACTTCCAACACCGCCCCTCTCCGAAGATATAGTTATTGCTGAATCATCATGAATCTGTGACCAATTTTAGAACCCTCCATATAAGGGCACACATGCTGTGACTCAGCTCCTGGAGCTTGACCCCATCACAGATCTAGAGGGATCCATTCAGCCGAAACCTGGTGTTGGGAGTTTTCTTCCACCGCCGTGCTTGGTTAATCCAGACTTCCTCATAAGAGACTCTGTAGGTACCACATGTTCCATGTGGTATGGTAAGATTGGACACTAAAGTATGACCCTAATGGTCAAACACACTGCAACTTGTCCTCTTTCCACGATACACTGCGTTTCCATCTCTCTATCGGTGGAATATTATAGGACTGTGAGAATTTAATAGAGCATTAACCTCATGTGACTGCTGATTAGACTAAGGAGATATGAAGGTGGATTGTAATGGAAAATATTGAGGTTTCTGGCGGAATGGTTTTATGGGAAGGAAACTCTTGGTGTAATATCCTTCGCCAAAAGGATATTGTAGTGTATTATGATCCAGCGGTGGATTCTCCCCTGGATTTAGAACTTCCTTTAAAAATCTAAAGAATTTTGATTACCAGACAACTCTAAATCAGACCCATTGTGCGATTCTTGATGCTTGTAAAACAATTTATTTAATAGGATTTGCACTTTAAATTATCTCTTAACAGCTGTTTATGTTTGCTTGATCTGAACACAAATCCTCAAGCATGAACAAACAATCGTTGATAATGAAATGCTATATTGTTGTCAGGTATCTTGATGGCCCAGTGAAATTATTATGCCTTATAAATAAACAAGTAGTACCGCCTCTTACTAAATTGAAACATCTTGGATTGTCAGTAAGGGACCCATTGTTGTATCCGGGAAGTAGTACCGTTTTCCTTATAGTGATAAGCCATGCTAAAAGTAACTTACAAGCACTGCAGTTCTTTTCAGCATTGTCCACCACCTTTCTGGCTGTCATCCACAAACCCAGAGGTTTATTCAAAACATTGGAATACATAAATAAACAGAATAAAAATCAAGATTCAGATCATCTCAAGTATTCCGCCAAAGACAATCAAATTTAGATGTAGGAAGATACACTTTAAAAGATTAAAAAAAGAACATATAGAGAGGTTGTAATGTAATTAGTCCATCTAACAAGATTTTTCATATTATTTTTTAGCAAAGATAAAGAAAATACAAAAAAATACCTAACCAAAGTGATGCGTGCCCCCAACCCCAAAGCAACGTAGACACACATCAAAAAATATATTTTCTGTGACTATGGAAGATGAGGCATCCACCTAAAGTAGGGACTTGGCTCACCAACATAAAGAATCAGGCCTTTATGGGAAATGTCTTGCTGTGACACTATATGACTAAGCTTCCTTTTTAAAAAAAAATGTTTTATTGAGATTCTTAAGTGCAATGCTTAATCATGATACAGAAAACAAAATTCATATTATAGTTTTCACAATATACATCATACAATCATGTCTAAGATTTTAATCGAAATTTTCCCCCATATTTTATCAAATTTTCTCATACCCCCGATTCTTAGTGGATACATTAGCTCGCTTTTCTTTACTCTTTTCATTTTCTGCAGCCATTCCTGAATACAGGGACTCTGAACTGAACACCAATTCTGCAAAAGCAAAGATCTGGCAACCGCCATTACAATATACATTAATTTGACCAACTGATCAGAAAGTGCAAGATCTAAATCAATACCATACAGCATTAATTTAACATTCAGAGGAGTTTTCAAATAACTTTGACAATATGAGAAGATATCTTCCCAGAATGGCTTAATTCTAGAGCAATAGGCAATAGTGTGAGACCAATTGGCCGGGGTATAATTCAAACATATAAAACAATTAGCAGAGGTAAGATACATTTTAGATATCACTGCAGGAGTACGATATAATAACCATTTTCCAAAATATAACATTCTGTGCCTATTGGCTCCTTTTAAAACACTAAAGTTAAGTTTATTTATACTCCTCCATGTACTCAAAGTTAACACATGATTCTCTTGGTTTAGCCATTTATCAATCGCTTTTGAATTAGGGCCCATTTCCCGACTCTGCGCTATGCATTTTTTCCATGACCCAGGTTTCCTTGGCAGTTCGTCAATAAAGATATCATTAGTCAATTGGGTAGGGAAGCTAATTTGTTCGAGATCTAATTGCTCCAAAATGATATAAATTATATTATATGACCCAACCAATAAAAAATTTCCAGGAATCCGCGCCATCATCTCCGATGGAGTTATCCATAAACCGTTGTGTACGAAATCCATTATTGTGGTAAAACCTACCCTAGCCCAATTGGCGACTATCGCATGTCCTATTTTAATACCTAAAAACGGAAACGCACTTATTAGGGGCGTTCTTAAATTAAATAGAGAAAGAGCATATCTTTTAAGCATACTAGAGCGTTTTTTATAAAAACCAGACCAACATCTTACAGCGAGCATGTTTTTGGAGTTTGAAAACCTGCAGGGGGGAGGGTATCTGAAATTCCGACCAAATTAAATCAAAAAAGAAATTAATAAACAATCCTTGACTATTACTATAATTTTTAAATCTTGATATATATATATTGCGCAAAATATGCATTATAGTAGTCCCTTAAATTGGGCAGAGAAAGGCCTCCTTGATCTAGCTCCTCATAAAGAGTTCCAATTGCAATCCGGGGTGTCTTTTTCGCCCAGACAAAGGTCGAAAACAAAGATTCCACCTTAGAAAAAAAAGTGCCTGGCAAAAAGCAGGTGATGGTGGAGAATAGAAAATTACATAAAGGAAGGATGGACATTTTAATTAGAGCAACTCGCCCAAGAATGGACAATGGGAGCGAATTCCATCGTAAAAGCATTGTGCGTATTTTCTGAACAAGGGGATCAAAATTAAGTCTATACAAATCATTTAATGAAGAGGGAAAAAACCCCAAGGTATCTTTTAGATTTATTATTAATACAAGAAGTAAGATCGGAATGTAGGTCTGGGGTTATTCCCCCACACACCAGAATTTCGGTCTTCTTTTTATTAATTCAGTATCCCCCCAGAGCCTCAAATTCTTCGAAGATCTGAAGAGCCTGCGCTTGAGATTGTGCATTAGGCTTAATTATCAGCATAATGTCATCCGCATAAAGCTTAATCTTTGCCATGGACGGAATGGGAGGAGAGATATACATACAATTCCTAATTGCTACTGCTAGCGGTTCGATAAAAAATGCAAACAAGGCAGGTGATAATGGACAGCCTTTCCTCGTGCCCTGCTTGACTGCCACTCTACCTACCATGGCGGTATTGATAATAATATTGGCTTTCGCGTCAGAGTATAAGTTTCGAATTAGATTTATAATTCTCCCAGGGATCCCAAAATTGTGTAAAATAATAAAAAGAGTCTCCCATACTACCAAATCAAAAGCTTTTTCCGCATCTAACAATAAAACCAATGCTGGAACCCCCCGTGTTTCAAAATAATCTAAAGCCTCAATAAGATAGTGTGTATTGGTAATCAGTTGTCGTCCTGCGATAAAGCCATTTTTATCTGGATGTATCAAAGTTGTTGCAATGTTATTGAAACGAATTGAGAGTAATTTTGTAATGATTTTGTAGTCGGAGTTTAGTAGTGTGATAGGCCGATAAGAATTGGGGTCTTTAGCTACCTTCCCCTTCTTCAAAAAACTCACCACCGTGCCTTCTCGGAATGTCTCCGGAATTGGACCCCTTCCAACACAGAATTAACTAATTGCAAAAACAGAGCAGAAAAAACACTAAAGAAAGCCCTAAAAAACTCAACGGAAAGCCCATCTTTCCATACGGGAGGTTTTTCACTACGAGCTCCAATTCTTCCATCGAGAATGGAGTAATCATCGCCAAATATTCTGTGTGGGAGAGCGTAGGCAAGACATTTTTTCCCAAAAATTCGGTTAATTTAGAGTAATCAATCTTGTGTTGCTGACTGTAAATATTATTATAATGAGCTAACATTATTTTCCCTATATCTGCCGAATCTGAGACATCAGCCTGAGTCACAGGGCATTGTAACACCGAATCAAATTTGCCGCAGCTCTCTAGCTTGCCAGACAAGGAACTTCCCCGTAAAGTTGCTTTCCTCATAGATTTTTTGAGAATGCCTTCTAAACCTTTCCTCGCTCTGGGCGTAAAAGTATGTGTTTAGCTCACATTTAGTTTTATTTAACTGATTTTGAATATCGGGAGAGGAATTCTGTAGTCTTAAATCTGTCAGTGTCTGAATTTTATGCTGCAATAAATTCTTAATAGACCTAGAAATGGCCAATGTAGCGGCATCCTTCCCAATAACTATACCGCAAATGAACGCTTTTAGTGAGTCCCAAATGATGCTCAGCGGGGCTGTGCCCGTATTACGTGCAATAAAATCTGTGATCTCTGATTTTAGCGAAGCAACCCATAACTCCTCATTCAGATATGCTTTATTGAACACCCAGCGGTTAGGTATTTTCGTAGCTATCCCCAATGTGAGTTCAGCCACTAACATAGCGTGGTCAGAAAATCCATTATGTAAAAATTTAAAAAAACTAAAATTCAACTGTCTTGAAACAAGAAAAAAATCAATATGAGAGGAAGACTTGAACCTTCCTGACCAACACAAATACTCTTTTTTAAATGGATTTTGATTACGCCAGGGGTCACCTAGGTCAAGTGTTCTTATATAATTGCATATAGATTTCAGTGATTTGGGTTTAGCTTGTTTACGTGAGTGTGAACTAGAGTCTAGCTTGGGATCCATAACAACATTGAAGTCACCTCCAATAATAATATCCCCTCCCACCATCAATAGTGATTGAAATAAGTCTTCATACATTCTAGAGTTGTCATCGACCGGGGCATAGAAACTTACAAAAGTGATGGGTCTTGGTCTGTTTAGGATTTTGCATGTTACCCAACACCAACGACCCGGGCCGCCCTCATCTATTTGCAAAATTTCAACTTGTATGTTCTTATTTAAGAAGACGGCGACACCCCGCTGTGATTCAGAAAATGACGAAAAGCTCCGATATGATGCCCATGTTTTAAACATAAAAAATTCTTCAGAGGGGTTCTCAGATTTAATCCATAATTCAATAGCACGCATTTTTTTTTTATTATTTAACCCATTCACGTTAAAAGAAACTATTTTCAAACTTTCTCTAGTAGTCATGTAGCTGAATATTCTATACCAAAAAAACCCATAACACATTTTCTATTCGACCAGCCTCTTTGTAAATGATCCCCCCCTTTTTTTTTTTTTTACATAACTCCAACGGAACTTTCTGACAGACAAAAAAAAAAGAAATACGTTTTTAACCAGCATTGCACCAAGCGCCTCATTTTTCCAATACTTTTTTTTACCACCCACACCTATAACCACCCCCCCTCCCCCCAACTGTGGCCGATTCCCTAACACCTTACCCACGCTAGCCACAGAATCCTACCCCCTAACCTTGGGGTGTCCTGTAATTACACCCCCTAACCCCTCCAGAGGCCCCCTGCCCTCCCCCCTCACCTCTCCCAAAAATACAAGTATGGCAGTGTAGACAAAAAAAATTTTGATTCCTCAAACTGACTAAAAAGTAAGTTTCCTAACAGATTGCGCAGCCTAGCTACATCTAACTCCTTTGTCCCTGTGAAATCTCCCTAAGCAAATCCTGTGCCTCATCCACATCTGACAAGATATAAAATTTTCCTTTGACCAGGACTTTAAGCTTAGATTGCTGAGCAATCATAGCTTGAGCGCCCTTGGCTTCGAAAAGGTGAAGAAGCTTTACGACCTCTTTTCTTCTGCGCGCTGCCGCAGCAGACATGTCCAAAAATATCCGACATTTACTTGACTCAGTCACCACAAATTGTCTTTGTTGAATAGCTTTAGACAGAATAGTTTCTTTTATTCGAACATCGGTGAAATTCAACAAAATAGTGCGAGGCAATGTCAAATTAGGTAGTGGTTGAGCAGGGATCCGATGTGCTCTTGTTATCATTAAATCTCGTTCATGCCCTGGAACCACTCTTTGTTGTAAGAAAGACGTAACCCACTGAATCATATCGATCCCCTCAATGCCTTCGGGGACTCCCACTATTCGCAAGTTAGATCTCCTATTATAATTTTCAAGATCGTCTAGCTTTGCCTCCAATGTTCGTGTGGATTTAGAGATAATTTTAACATTTTTTTGTCTCTGTCATCTGGTCTTCCAGGCTAGAAATTCGACCCTCTGCTTCCTGAAGATGAGCTGGAAGGGAGGAGATTATGTCTTCAATTCTTTCCAAACGTTGTTGAATTGAAAACAGTTCTACCTTTTGGCACCTCTTCACCTCCCTTACTTCGTTCAGAATTAGGTTTAGCACGTCCTTTACCGTCATTTGCATCTCTCCCACGGTCTCAGTGTGCGCATCTAATAGAGGACTGAATGGGACAGAGGAGTTCGTTGACTTAACTGCGTCTTGTGACATTTGGAGTGGTAAAGACTCTGCGCCTTCCTCCCGTCCATGACCCGAAAGATCTGGGAGTCTCTCCTCTTGCGGTGAGGTCAGGGAAGGGCCCAAACTGGTAGCAGTCCCATTGTTAATTACCGGGCCGGGCCCCGAAAAGGCTCTCCCACTTCTGAATTGCCTGAGGAAACCCCAGGCGCTAACAAAGTAAATATGGGATTAGTAGGATTGGTGGTTGCTTTTTTTCCAAACAGAGGGAACTGTTTCGGTGCCGGCGTTGAAGTTTTCCCACTCAAACTGGACTGACCAGGCAGTAAACCGTCGTGACCCCCATCCATTTTTTGTAGCTCAGGTAAGCCTGTTTGACCTGCAAGGGTGATCTGAGAAAGATGCTCAGTAAGGGATCCCTCCAATTCATCCGAGCTCCCACCAGAAACATCATCTTTTCCTTCATCCATCGATTTTGCGGCATTCTCTGCATCCTTGGCCTATTGACGGCGAGCTTTCGCCTTATTATGTGCGTTCAAAAGCTTTCCCATCTTGATTTTGGATAACTGTGAAAATTTTCGTCTCTGTATGTAACTACGTTGATATCCCCTCTGACCACTCAGTGAGGATAGAGTCACCGTATTTAAGTAGTCTTCGAATCGCTCCTTTTTTTTTTTCCTTTCCTTCCCAGCCTTAATATCAATTATACAGTTCTCCAATCCTTGTAAGCCAGAACCTGGCCAGTAATAAGGAAGTCAAGGCAGTTTAAAGAAAGGAAAGGCCGCCTCAGCAGTAATACAGCTCTATGCACTTTCTATTCGTTCTCCTTTTCCTCCCCAAACACGCTGCAGATAAAACTTTCCAGCTCGCGGTTTTATACGCTCTTACAGCGGCCCCTCGTCTGCAAAGTCCGATCAGGGAATCCACCGCCGCCGCAAACACTCGCTGCACACCGCAACCACGGGGGAAAGTCGCTTACCCGGATTACGGTCCTGCAGCCCTTCCAGCCTCGGATATAACGCTTACTGGCAGCGTCGTCTCACCATTTCCAGAACACACGGCTCCTAGTGCTCCTAGTGCTCTATCACACTCGGAAGGTCCGAGAACGCCAGCCTGCCTGCCGCAGCCGCGGCTCGCCGCCATCATGCACGAGGGAAGGGGGAAGGTTCACAGGGAAGGCCTCCAGGTGCTAAGTGGAGGCGTGGATCTCCATCCGTAGCCGGTCAGGGTATATATATATGACTAAGCTTGAGAATTTGTGGCTGTGTTTTTAAGAACTGTATATTAACCGATTGTCATATAGCCCCTTCCCAGTTCTTTACTTACGTTGTCATAACTTTTTTCTTCCCCAACTTCTATTTGACCAGATGAATTACATTAAACCTAGGTGAACACAGCACTCTCTGTAAGGCAAACTTACTCAATTCAACATATAACCTTCTCTTCTCTTTTGAAAATCCTCCTCTTTTTCTCGACCATCCTTGTCTCTGTTCCACTGCCTCCATCCTCTTCCTTTCTCTAACCTGCTTTTTCTCTCCCCTCTTATCCTTACCCTCTCTTTCCTGCATTGTCTGTGTCCTTCTTTCGTCTTTTAATACTTTGTTCAATCCAAATGTGCATCCCCTGTGCGTAATTACATTAATCGCTTAATTAGCTACAAAATGAGTAGTAAGTCCTCTGTACATCGTATGATCCAATCGCAAGAACATCGCCAGTGCAGCATCCTATAGTATTGCTTGCCCATAGCAGTTTCCTGATCTTGTGTGTGGCCTATCATGACGCTATCCCCCCACTGCTTTATCACAGAACAACAGTTATGTGGAATGTAAGTAATAAAATGCATTGACATCAAAGTTCAGGCATTGAAGATCTTCCTAGACATATTTATAGCAATTTCTTGACCATACTTGGGGATGGAGTAGTTTTGGACAACAATTTTCGCCTTAGAGGTCACCCTACATTACTAGCTACTCTGGTCTGTGCTTTTTCAACCCAACATATTATTCGCTTTGTAGTCTTCCAACTGGACTAACAATGGTTAACACCTGACCAGTTGGACTAACAAGGGTTATAACTGACCGTTTGGATTAACAATGACACCTGACCAACTCGGCTAACAATGATAACATATGACATGATAGCTTCTTCTAGAAATGGAAAAGGACAACCTAGAGCTGGAAGCAAAGTTTCCTGCAGACTGATCAGTATACGTTAAATCAACTCACCGCTATGGTTGGAGATCTCATCTTCTGGGCACGGAACGCAGTCGTAGCAGCATTTAGGCCGCCCCTCCCTTATCAAGATTCTCTGACCTGCAACGCAGCTTCTGCTGCACACTGAAACCGGGGCCTGATGGTTGTATACATACAATATATAAGACCTTTTGTTATGAGAGTCTTTTATAATAATATTTTAGCAATTGCAATTAGCCATTTTACTCAGTCACTGTCTGTCTTCACTGCCTACCTTAATGAGTTAACCTCACCATTGGAGTGTTCAGATGCTAAACTCACCATGCTTATTCGAGAAAAATTCATGCATAGTTCAAAAAACATGCAGCCCTCCTGTCAGCCATAGAGTTATTGCTAAGCTGAGTTTGACACTAGTTTAATGAATTATGAATACAAATGGATACCTTAATAGACCTTCATAAATTGCCTTGATATGGAAAAAGTGAGTGTTTGTTATTAGATGCCTTTGTTTAGTTTCTGACCTGTGTGTATTCATCACCCCACAATATGGTGCTGTTGTTGATGATGAGTTTATGGGATCCAGTAGCCTGAGTAGCAAATGTTCCAACCTTGGAGAAGCTGCTAATACCATTGACCGACATCCTCCAGTTTACGATGTCAAAAAATCCTGGGGAGTCGCCATTAGAGTCGAAGTAAATCCTTTGGCCAGCGGTGTTCCTGTAGCTTACATTCTTCAAGTAGTGGAGAAACTAAAGGTAAGAATAGCAAAGTAACATGTTTAGGACATGCAGATACACCTGGGACAAAGAGTATATATTTTTCATGAACTGGCACCAACACACAAACGTGTCATAAACATATGAAGCAACCGCTTAGGGGTTATTTTGAGTTTGGAAAGTGGCTGTCCTGACATCAGGTCCTTATTCGTAGTCATAGATCTAAATCTAAGCGCAATATTCTTCGGCATTAGAACCACAGCTGGGGCTTTGGTCTATTCAACATTAATCATAAATCTATTCTGGATCCCCTCTAGAGAAACATCACTTCACTATCCCAGGAATAAGTCATATATAGAGTACAATTTAACCTCACTTTCAAACCAATGGACACATCTGTTGGGCATTCTACCCTGAAATACCATCTAGCCTCATTTTTCTTCTAGCAACATAAAAACACCTATACTTTCCAAATTAAAAATAAATCAAAAACGGAATTCTCTTTTATTTCCTCTGGTTTAAAATGATTGGAAACAAGTCATCATTTCCAAAAACAATGTATTAGATTGTGTCTTTTATCAGTTTACATTTTGGGTACTTGTTGCATTTCCCTTATGCAAGCTAACTTCAGTGCTTTTAAATGAGGAGTCTACAAAATATAATAAAAATTTATTTCAGGGCATCTTGTCACAGAATATTAATGAAATTAAATATTACCAAACTAAATGGTACTCATTTTATCAGTCAGCAGAGGCTGGTGGGCTGAATTGACACATTGTGGTTTGAACATGTGGCAATGGGTCAAACACTGATTCCTGCAGCGGAGTGATTGCATCAGTCCCTTGATTAACCAGACCTGGCATAGATGTGACTCCACATATTCCAAAATGCCGCTGTTCTGATTGCATTGGTGCTGCACATGATCAGCGTTACCGTCGACATACTTTCACGCCCCCATTGGCTCCAAGTATGGTATTGTTAATGTGAATATGTATTGTACGTAAGATCTTTTGCATTATTGGACTTAGTCAACAACATGTGCAGATTATGGTCTGGTGACAGTTTTACATTGTCTTCTATTATTTTAGTCCCAAGGAACCATAGTGAAAGGGTTCTTTAGAAGCAAAAATTCAGATAAGGTAAGACAGTATATCATATCATAACAAAACAAAAAATATGGTCCTCATCTATAATGCAACAGAGATAATAAAAATTAATGATGGAAAGATATGCCATGCAAAGTAATTGAAAGTGGTTGAAAGAGGTTGGCATTAGAATTTCCATCTATCATTTTATGTTGACCTAGACACTCTTATATGCCTTTTAAAGAATGCCACAGAACTGTGTAAAATAAGGAGATTGTCACTTGCTTTCATTTTTCACAACATTTTTAACATGTCTTTAGCAGCAGGTCTAGATTGAGCTCTTATTAGCTCACATGTAACTTTCACACTTGGTGTTTGAAAAATAGTTTTAATTGATTTTTCAATTTTCAGTGACCACCCACACAAAGACTAAACATTTCCTATCTCACTTGAAGCGTACAGTCCCACTCTACTAGAAAACGTCTTCAACTTAAATTTAGTGAGAGAATAGCTTAGTAAATTGAAAATCCACCTACCTGCCACGGTTGGTAATTCTGAGCAGTTGTACAACCCCCATGAGCAAATGGTCCTTGCCCATCTTTGCACCGGAGAAGGGCATGCATCGCATTGGCCACCACATGGACAGCATTGTAAGCAGCATATGCAAAGCGGAAGTTGGTGACGTCGTAAACTGAGCTATCCAGGGATGTCAGCTCCTCAGTCCCCAGGCAGAATGGAGCATCCCCTGGGACTGGGTCCTCAGCATTTGTGGTACTTCCATTTCCTGGCCAGATGCACCCAAAGGCCTCTTCCCAGAAGGCGTTGATAAAGATGTCAGAGGGGTATTTGGAAGGGTGAATCTTGGTCAAAAAGCTGCTAAAGCCAGGGATCTCCCCGCTGCCAATGGCAAGTCCTAATGTCCCATTCAAAGTCGTCCACAAATGCTTATTTGCAAACACGGGCGAGGGCATCCAGCTGGAAACTGCAATCCAGGTTTTTTTGGGCATCCTCGCTAAGCTGACCTCCTCCAAAACTGCTGTCGTTTCAGCAATAAATGTGTAAAGGATGATCACCGTAGAGGTGGCCTTCTTCATCATTTCAACGATCGTAATGATTCGATCTCTAGGCGTGTGAGGGGCCAAAATGTAAAAATATTCTACACATATACCCTTCTTTGCCATCTCCACCTGGAGGGCGTGACCGCCCTCCTGTCCATAGTCATTATCTGAAGCCAGCATCCCTACCCATGTCCAGCCAAAGTGCAGTAGTAGTTCCACCACCCCGTAGGGCTGAATGTCAACACTTGTGATGGTCCTCAGGAAGGACGGGAACTGAACCTTGTCGCTGAGCAGTGGAAGACCTGCTCCGTAGCTAATCTGGGTAATGAAAGCAGACACATAACTCAGATCAACACAATTGCAATCTAGAGGCCCAAGCCACCAAGGCATTTATCAGTAGACCAAGCGTTACTCCAGTAGTACTATTTCACTTCCCAGATTTGAATAGTCCCACTGGGGAGGAAGAAGCTTTGTGGTGGGCACCCCTAGTCTCTGGAACTCTCTCCCTCTGGAACTAAAAAGAAAAACAGATCTCTTGGCATCCTGAATATCCCTTAAAACCTGTCTTTTCAACCAATAACTCATCTTCCTTTCCTGGGTCAGCAGTTCCTCTACTCTTCGAGGTTAGTGCCTTGATAACCTTCAGGTAAATATGCGCTCTACAATTTTATTTTCATTTCACTTACTCAATGCAAAGAAAACTGAATTTCTCCTGATCGCCCCGCCCAATACCAACCTTGAGATTCAATCATGGATTAAGGCTATCACAGCCTTGAATTGCCCACCAACCATCGTGTATTCGGCCAAATCCCTGGGAATCACCCTCAACAGCAACCTGAACATGCGGGACCACATCAATTCAATGGCTAAATCAGCCAGATTCCACCTGGGCCACCATAGGAAACTGAAACCCTTCCTCGATGCTCCCTATCTAAAATGGCAGTCCAAGCACTTGTCATCTCTAGACTGGAATATGGCTGTTCTACCCTCTCGGGTCTACCTAAGATCTCCCTGGCACCTCTAAAGGCCTGCCTCAATGCGGCCGCCAGACTACTTTCCGGCACAAGGAAATACGACCATATTTCCCGCGCTTGAAAGCTCTCAACTGGCTTCCCCTGGTGGCAAGAATACAGCTCAAAGTAGCATGCATCACGCACAAAGCCTTATATTATAACTCCCCTGCATATCTGAGGCAGAAACTTGTGATCTCCGGAGGAATCAGAAACTCCCAATCTGCCAGAGACCTCCTGCCCCAACCTGCACGCTTTCGGGGGAAAAAAACTTACAACTGGGCTGCTCCAAGAATATGGAATTCTCTCCCACCTGACAAAAGAAGAATCCCCTCTCTAACTCGCTTAAAAAAGATGCCAAAACATTCCTTATGGGCAAATTTCTCGTTTAAACTTTGCCTCTTCCACCACTATGGCCCTGCCTTTGCCTCCCTTCGGATTATCTAGCTCACCCATCAGAAACTTGGGGCCTTGTCGCGAACATTGGTTAACGTAATCTGTAAATATGTTATCTCGTCTTGAGTATTTGGATATTTAATCTGCAAATAAGTGCCCTATCTCCCTTATGTATCCTACACCTTGCCCTCTCTCATTCGATCCGTAACTGGATGATGCTATGCCTATTCTGTACATGGCTATGTTTTCCTGTAAAGCTCTCTGATACCCTAACTAATAAAGTTCGCTCTCTATAAAACACATAACTAAATAAAAAAGTACTAATTTCACTTACGCCATTATAAATTGGCCCCAAGTTTGGAATTTCGGCAAGTATGAACGATGCATGTTTAAGTGTGCTAAATCGAAAGCCACCAAATCCAAAGGAGTAATTTAGAGATAGCTTAAAGATATGGAGCCAATTCAAAATAGCATTTACGAGTACTTGAAGCAGTACTACAGGCGGGCTACTTCACTTCCTTTATAAATGTTGTTGTGGTACAGAGATTTTGTCTACCCCTCCTAGAATAATGACTTGCTTTTCTTATAGCACTTGCTACTGCAATTCTGCTATTTCTGGGTGATGTAAATAACATTTGTTATTTACCTCAAAGTATTGCTACTTAATATATAGCTCTTGAAGGGATGTAAAGTTAAGTCAGCTTTGCTGGGAATCATACTAGGGACCTGTAGATCACCTACCGGCGAGAATTGAAATCACTTAGCTGTTCTTCAATCTTTGTGGTGACTCTGACATATCAAGTGACTTTCGTACACTGTATGATATATCTCAAGAATAAATGTGATCGAAAATAACTTAGGGGTTAAGTAGTACAGAAAAAAATATTTAGACTCCTAATACAGGGGGTGATTTCAGTGTCCTAAGTCTAGACCAACAGGGAAATTCTATAAGTCATAGGAAAAAGCCACACCTGACTGCCCTCAGGACTCATTCTTGACCCCTTATATTATGCCCCTATAGCCCCACTGATATTGGCAACATTAAAATGCCCTGCTGATATTGCAAAAATGAAAATGCCTATTGTCAGTCTCTATGATTCATTTTGTATAGTGATAGTATCTATTTCCATCAAGGTACAAAGACATAGTTTGCTATTTTGATGAGGACATTGACAACTTCAGTAGGATCTATGTAAGGAGGGTCCATGCAAGCAGGGTCTATGCAAGCAGGGTCCGTGCAAGCAGGGTTCATGCAAGCAGGGCTCGTGCAAGCCGGGTTCATGCAAGCAGGGTTCATGCAAGCAGCGTTCATGCAAGCAGGGTTCATGCAAGCAGGGCTCATACAAGCAGGGTTCATGCAAGCAGGGTCTATCATTGCTTGGCTCATGCAAGCAGGGCTCATACAAGCAGGGTTCGTGCAAGCAGTGCTCATGCAAGCAGGACTGATGCAAGCAGGGCTCATGCAAGCAGGACTGATGCAAGCAGGGTTCATGCAAGCAGGGTTCATGCAAGCAGGGCTCATACAAGCAGGGTTCATGCAAGCAGGGTCCTTGCAAGCAGGGTTCATGCAAGCAGGGCTCGTGCAAGCAGGGTTCGTGCAAGCAGTGCTCATGCAAGCAGGACTGATGCAAGCAGGGTTCATACAAGCAGGGTTCATGCAAGCAGGGTCTATCATTGCTTGGCTCATGCAAGCAGGGCTCATACAAGCAGGGTTCGTGCAAGCAGTGCTCATGCAAGCAGGACTGATGCAAGCAGGGTTCATGCAAGCAGGGTCTATCATTGCTTGGCTCATGCAAGCAGGGCTCATACAAGCAGGGTTCGTGCAAGCAGTGCTCATGCAAGCAGGACTGATGCAAGCAGTGCTCATGCAAGCAGGACTGATGCAAGCAGGGTTCATGCAAGCAGGGTTCATGCAAGCAGGGCTCATACAAGCAGGGTTCATGCAAGCAGGGTCTATCATTGCTTGGCTCATGCAAGCAGGGCTCATACAAGCAGGGTTCGTGCAAGCAGTGCTCATGCAAGCAGGACTGATGCAAGCAGGGCTCATACAAGCAGGGTTCGTGCAAGCAGGACTGATGCAAGCAGGGTTCATGCAAGCAGGGTTCATGCAAGCAGGGCTCATACAAGCAGGGTTCATGCAAGCCGGGTTCATGCAAGCAGGGCTCATACAAGCAGGGTTCATGCAAGCAGGGTCTATCATTGCTTGGCTCATGCAAGCAGGGCTCATACAAGCAGGGTTCGTGCAAGCAGTGCTCATGCAAGCAGGGTTCATGCAAGCAGGGTTCATGCAAGCAGGGCTCATACAAGCAGGGTTCATGCAGGCAGGGTCTATCATTGCTTGGCTCATGCAAGCAGGGCTCATACAAGCAGGGTTCGTGCAAGCAGTGCTCATGCAAGCAGGACTTATGCAATCAGGGTTCATGCAAGCAGAGCTCATACAAGCAGGGTTCATGCAAGCAGGGTTCATGCAAGCCGGGTTCATGCAAGCAGGGTTCATGCAAGCAGGGTCTATCATTGCTTGGCTCATGCAAGCAGGGCTGATGCAAGCCGGGTTCATGCAAGCATGGTTCATGCCAGCAGGGTCCGTGCAAGCAGGGTTCATGCAAGCAGGGTTCATGCAAGCAGGGCTCATGCAAGCCGGGTTCATGCAAACATGGTTCATGCAAGCAGGGTTCATGCAAGCAGGGTTCATGCAAGCAGGGTTCATGCAAGCAGGGCTCATGCAAGCCGGGTTCATGCAAACATGGTTCATGCAAGCAGGGCTCATGCAAGCCGGGTTCATGCAAGCAGGGCTCATGCAAGCCGGGTTCATGCAAGCAGGGCTCATGCAAGCCGGGTTCATGCAAGCAGGGTTCATGCAAGCAGGGTCTATCATTGCTTGGTTCATGCAAGCAGGGCTCATACAAGCAGGGTTCGTGCAAGCAGGGTTCGTGCAAGCAGGGCTCATGCAAGCAGGGCTGATGCAAGCCGGGTTCATGCAAGCATGGTTCATGCCAGCAGGGTCCATGCAAGCAGGGTTCATGCAAGCAGGGTTCATGCAAGCAGGGTTCATGCAAGCCGGGTTCATGCAAACAGGGCACATGCATGCAGCGTTCATGCAAGCAGGGCTCATGCAAGCCGGGTTCATGCAAGCAGGGTTCATGCAAGCAGGGTTCATGCAAGCCGGGTTCATGCAAGCAGGGTTCATGCAAGCCGGGTTCATGCAAGCAGGGTTCATGCAAGCAGGGTCTATCATTGCTTGGTTCATGCAAGCAGGGCTCATACAAGCAGGGTTCATGCAAGCAGGGCTCATGCACGCAGGGCTGATGCAAGCAGGGTTCATGCAAGCAGGGTCTATCATTGCTTGGTTCATGCAAGCAGGGCTCATACAAGCAGGGTTCATGCAAGCAGGGCTCATGCACGCAGGGCTGATGCAAGCAGGGTTCATGCAAGCAGGGTCTATCATTGCTTGGCTCATGCAAGCAGGGCTCATACAAGCCGGGTTCATGCAAGCATGGCTCATGCAAGCCGGGTTCATGCAAGCAGGGCTGAGGCAAGCCGGGTTCATGCAAGCATGGTTCATGCAAGCAGGGTTCATGCAAGCAGGGTTCATGCAAGCAGGGCTCATGCAAGCCGGGTTCATGCAAGCATGGCTCATGCAAGCCGGGTTCATGCAAGCAGGGCTGAGGCAAGCCGGGTTCATGCAAGCATGGTTCATGCAAGCAGGGTTCATGCAAGCAGGGTTCATGCAAGCAGGGCTCATGCAAGCCGGGTTCAAGCAAGCTGGGCTCATGCAAACAGGGCACATGCATGCAGCGTTCATGCAAGCAGGGCTCATGCAAGCAGGGCTCATGCAAGCAGGGTTCATGCAAGCAGGGTTCATGCAAGCAGGGCTCATGCAAGCAGGGCTCATGCAAGCAGGGCTCATGCAAGCAGGGTTCATGCAAGCAGGGTTCATGTAAGTAGGGTCTATTAAAGCAAGGTCTGTATTGATTAAGTTTGAACCATGATCTGCAGGATCACACACAAATGGGCCTGGAGCGCTGGAGATTTCAACATTCACAAGTTGGGCCAGGACTGGGGGTAAATCAGTGGTTCTTGACCTTTTGACTTTTGTTAACCTCCACTTAATCATAACTGGAATTTGAGCCCCCCCCCCCCCCAATGAATCATCATCATAATACAGGGACCTCTACTGAAGCATTAATGGAGTCCTGGGACCCCCACTGCGTCATTGCGGGATGCCGGCACCCTGGCAAAAGGAATTTCGATTATTTCGACCAAGAATTCGTCAAACAAATATGCAAATGCACAAATGAGGAAATATTTAATTTAATTCACAAACAAATATAAATACATCAACGTTTTCATTTTGATGGGAAGGTTCAGGCTTTTCTAAATTCAGCTAAGGCCAGGCATCGTCTATACTATATTCTGTCGGATGTATTTGCACTGCCTACATGAACCAATCTCAGAACATCAATGTACTTTTTAGTCTTCAACTGCAAATCCCTTCACATTTACTTAACGTTTAAAAAATTTCAATTTTCCTTCTTTATGTAAATGACATACACTTTACTAACCATTAATATTATTTCATTTTCTAAGCGGTTGCGGACCCCCAAGGGTACCCAGGCCACATGTTAAGAACCACTGGTGTACACTATATATCATTATATAATAATAACTTGATCTTTTTACATAGCACTTATTACCAACATAATTGCTGTCCATGTGCAGTATAAATAACAATTATCACTTCACTTTAATTAGTCTTTATTCGATATATTTCAATCATAAAAGACATTTTTCAAAAATAAAAAGCGTTGTTTTTTGTCCCACCCCACCCCCCCACCCTACAGAAATACAGAATCCACACAAGTTAATACAATAAATAAGCAGAAAAAAGCAAAATAATAAAAAATCTTCCTATCTCATACTATTTACACTACTACTATGTATTCTACTTACATCTTTACACAATCTTACAATATCCTATTTACATTTTTACATAATCTTAAAATATCCAGCTAAGTTCATTAGAAGCCAATCAAATAAGGATAGAAGAACAACAACTATAAGTTAAAAATTACATATTTTCTCACGTAAAATGTGACTTAAAAGAAGTTTAAATAAATGCAAACTGTACGACATTAAATAGCAATCCTAACTTATTCCAGACAGGTTTTGCGTGCCCGAATTATCCACATCCAGTGAAGGAACTTTGCCATAGCTATAACAACAGGCTGGGAGGAATCAGTTCTTAAAATCCTGACAGCCTCATTTGACGTCTTTATACCTAACTGGATGCAAATTGGTTTGAGGCATGATTGTCTCGGTATTCTATATTCAGGGCAGGCAAATAACACATGACCAATGTTTTCATTATGATCCGGACAGAAAGGGCACCTTGGAGTTTGTGCTTTATGCCATTTCACTGTTAGGGCATTCAACGGGAGTGTCCCCACCCTCATCTGATGATACCTCTTCCGGTCCCCTGGGACCGTAATCCAATCCCAGTATAATTCGAGGGCCGGTGAGTGCTTGAGCTCCAAATAATCATATGTAAAGGAACGGTCAATATGATTCCTAAAGCACTTGATCTCCACCATACTCCAGTAGAGTTCACGAAGTATCTTTTTTGGTGGAAAAACACTATTTAGCGGATCATCCCACATTTGGGATAAACCCAGTGCCCTATATAGAAGCTTAGCCTCTTTCAACCAGACTATCTTATTAGCAGTATCTAGGGATCTCACCTCCAGGAAGCCTTGGGCATACTGGGAGAGCTCAGGAGTTGTCCATAGCCTTCTCCAGTAGGCCACAATTCTATACTTGGCTATGTCACTAAAGCTATAGATTCCCAGATCATACTTTAAAGGTATCAATGGGGTTGACATTGGTAGCCCAGTAATGTTGCGGAGAAATTTATTCTGTGCTACCGTCAATTTATTCAGATTACTGGACCCCCATAGTTCTGCTCCATAAAGAACAGCTGCTCCGACCTTAGCATTGTAGATTTTTAAGACAGGTCTAATCGGTTTAGTGTGAGATGAAAAAAGCTCCTTTGTGAGAACTCCTGCAAGTTGAGCATGCTTTGTGTCTAGTTCGTTTATATGGTGTTTCCAATCTAGATTGTATGACAGATTGATACCAAGGTACTTAAAGACCTGGGTCTGCTCAAGCTGGACCCCATCCATAATAACTCTGCCTCTAATGTGTTTTCGTTTATGCATAACCATAAATTTAGTTTTGCTGGTGTTAATTACAAGACCATGATCCTTGCAAAATCCTTCAAACACCCTAATGGCCTTTTGTAGCCCCTGCTGCGTCTTTGATATCAGCAAGGTGTCGTCCGCAAACATCAACAGGGGGATCGGCCTTCCTGCCAACCTAGGGGCATCCGTGGGCTTTTGTTCAAAATAACCGATCACCCTGTTGATGTATAGCGAGAAGAGTGTTGGTGCAAGCACGCACCCTTGACGTACACCCCTCGCTACGGGGAACTTCTCAGTAGTACTACCCCGCTGATTCCATCGGACTTGTGCAAAACTATTTTCATGCATCCTAATCAATAAAGAGAGGATTTCTATAGGAATGCCCTGGTCATGTAGGATATTCCACAGTTTGTGGCGGGGAACTAAATCAAAAGCTGATTTTAAATCAACGAAAGCTGCAAAAAGCATCCCGCCCTCTAATAAAACTGTGCGCCAATATAATAAAACAAATCTAAAAATTTGATCAATAGTGCTGGTATGACTACGAAAACCAGCCTGCAGGGGAGATAATATATCATAGTCATCTATCCACCCATGAATTCGCTGTAATAATAGCCTTGCCACAACTTTTTGCATGCATGCAATCAGGCTAATAGGCCTGTAATTGCCTGGATCCGAGCATGCCCCCTTTTTAAAGATGGGGATAATCTCGGCTCCTTTCCAGGTCTCAGGGATAGGCGAGCCCTTTGCAATAGCGTTGGCTAAAAGCTGAATATAGGTGGCCCATAGATCCTTGTCATGCATAAACAAATCTGCAGGGATAAAATCTAAGCCCGGGGCTCTGGCTTTAGGTATACAGCTCAGAGTTTTTAGGATATCATCTTTTGAAAAGACTAAGGGGCTCTCGAGGATATCTACAGAAGCTAGACATTCCTCTTCGACTTCGTCCTCAGCAGAAAAGTGGGTAGAAAAATGGGATACCCAGGCTTCTGGTAACACATGGTTAGTGGGTTCTCCTCTGCTAGACCCCCTTCCCCATTTGACGATGTTCCAGAAGGGTGTCATGGATCTTTCCCTACTGGCATCCAGTAGGTCCCTCCAATAGCCTTCCTCCCAATCCCTTTTTGCACTAAGTTGCACTTTTTTGTACATAGCTCGAGCCTCCCTTATTTTAATTTTATCTCGAGTTTTTACCGCATCTGACAGTAGTCTATAGGCAGTCCTGCAGGACTTGTCATACCACTGATCCTCCTTTCTAATTGGTCTACGTGGCTTTTTCTTAGCTTTCTTTACAAAAAATAATTTTAAATTGTTAAAAAATTTATCGTGGATCCTGCTAATTTCATCTATCGGGGTATTATTTTCAAGTATATCCTGGACTTCTTGAATGGCCAAAGTTGTTAGATCCCTTATGGCTACCAAGCTTTCCTCATTTGCTGCACAAATTGCCCATCTAATGTGTCTTTGATCGTTAGAAAGGTTTATCTGGACAGTTTCCATCTCTTCCTCTTTTGCCATCAGATCGAACAATTTAAAGGTTAAAATCAGTGGGTCGTGATCACTTTCCACCCTAGTCTCAACCCTCATATCAAGAACTTTCCCCCAATTCTCTTTATTAGTTAATATATAATCAATACGGCTTTGCGTAGTTCCATTAGAGAAAGTAGGGGCGCCCTGCTTGTCCGATGGCGTTCTTCCATTAGTGGCCCTCAGCCCAGACTCAACACATGATACTTTTAACTGTAATGCAGCCTCAGTCCATCTTTTGATGGGTATCAAGGAAAGCTGTGGGATTTCCCAAATGAAGTCCTCTTCAGTAGTGAGGTCAACATCCTGGTTGTCAAGTGGTTCAAAACAACAATTAAAATCACCACCAATAATAATATCAGCATTCAAACAGTGTTGATTTAATAGTATATCCAATAGCTCAACCGCCTTGGTGGATTTACCACCCGGAAGGCCCCTTGAGTAGATGTTAAAAATAAAGATGTCCCTACTTGGCGGTCGCTGTAGTTTGACCAGTAATATATCAGAACTATTGGTATCTATTTGTAACACTGTGTAGTCATTCCTCTGCTTAATCCATGTAACCAAGCCACCTTTTGCCCTTCCCCTTAAGCTCGGGGTGGCTGGAATAAAATAATGTAGATATCCCTGAATTGGATCCGGTTCTAACTGCCAAGTCTCCTGCAAAAGGACTATATCCTTAGAATCCAGGAAATTTAGCAGATCCTGTGATAAAATCTTGTTTTTTAACCCTGCCACATTCCAGGACAACAAGGTACTTTGTATGTCAGCATTGTCACTGGTAGGTTTTGTACTATTGGTTAAACCCTTACCATGTTGCTGAGTAGAAATATATTCACACGCATTACCTTCTATAGTACCCAGTTCAGGGGAGAGAATCTCATATGACTCAAGTATATCATTATTTGTAGTAAGTTTGGGACATTCGATACGCTGTTCGACATTAATCACATTACCAGACTCGACCTGAGTGCTACTTACATTGGTCAAAGCATCAGCTAGTCCAGTAATTAAACAAGTGCCCATTTCCCTAGCCTCATAAGTGACAACAGGAATTAGAAAACTTTCAAGACTATTACCCAGTCAATCACAGTCATTTAGCCCTGATAGGGCATCATATCTATTACCTAGAACCATACCCCAGTCTTTTTGGGGAACACCTTGGCCTCTGTTGTTTCTCACAGTGTTCCACATAGGTCCGGGGGTCCTAGGAAAAGTCACATTCTCTTGCTCACCATAGAAGAATTTTAACGTAAGGGGAACGACAGATCCTGCTCTTCTTTGGGGGGGATTGATGTGTTTTAGGAGATTTGGCAGAACACCTGGATGGAAAAAAGTCACTATAACACAATCTCCCTTGAATACTTTCGGTCGATTTCCAATCCACGCCACCCTCTTAGCGGATTTAATCTCAGACGCAAGTTGATGTTTACCCCCTGGTGCCATTTGCATGTTATTTGTTAGCCAATGGAGGGCTTTACTGGACAAAGATTCCGGGGTTTCGGGTTGTGCATCTGCTGGCGCGGGAACATTTGCCAGAACCAGGACCACAGGAGACGCTTCCTCAATAAATTGGAGGGGATCTGTTTCCTGACAGTTTAATGGCAAGTTTTTGGGTCCTGATACCCCGGCAATGTTTGGTGGTCGATTAATAGGATGAGTTTCGTTCCCGAGTGTACTTTCTGGGAGCATAGGACTGATCTCCTTTTCTATAGAGCTCTTTGCCTTAGGTTCAATTAATTTTGCCATTTGTGTCACTAAAGTATTGACCGTCTCAGCCCCTTCCACAGCTTTGATTTGAAGAATAGTCATCTTTTTTACCTCCGCATTCAATTTATCAATCTTGGCGATCAAAGGCTTAATGATAGTTTGGATTTTGGAATCAATAATGTCTGCTATTTTCTGAAGCAAATCATCTTCGTTATAGCTTTTTTCATGATTGCTTTTATCAAGGACATTAATATCACCATCATCTAAAGTTTTTGACTTGTTTTGCCCTGTTGGAGAAACATTTTTCCTCCTGTTACTGGAACGTAACCCCATCCGTTTTTGATGAGTTCTCCTGTTTTTTCTCGTAGGTCGAGTTTCCTGCTCAGGAGAAGGTAAGTCATCAACATTATGCACCAGAGCCTCATGGTCATGTTCAATATTTACTCCTTGGTCTAGTGGCATAGCATTAGCGGCATCATCCAGATTAAGACTAATCTGATCATCCAAATTGGGAGTAGGATGAACCGTGATGTCTATTAGGTTTGGGGTATCATCCAGTACTAGAGAACCTGAATGCTGAGGACTTTGAATTGGACTTAGTAACTGTAAGTCAGGCGACTGACTTAATCCCAAAGATTCTCTTCTGTCTTTATTTATTTTAGTTATGACTTGAAGCATGTAGTTTTCAATGGGCTTAGAGTTGACTGTAGGCTTAGAGCTAGCAGGAGGCTGTTTTTTAGAATTCTTTTTAGACATATTAAGATTATATAATCGATTGACCAGGGATTATATAAGCTTTACCAATACACACCGGATACTTGAATAGAGCCTTACGTAATGACACTATAAAGTAAAGTCAGTAAAGAAAGGGATTTTCTTACTTGCTTGGGTTGCAGACGTTAGAGGGGTTGCCCAGTCCAGTCCCGGCCAGTCTAGGACTGTCTAAGACTGTCCCGCCCTTGTCCCGGGCTTCGCCCGGGCGCTCCCGCGCGCGACTCGCGGGTGCGAGGGGCGTTCCGTTCTTTCAAGCGCCTCCGGGCGCTCGTGCGGCGTCACTTCCGCCGCCGGGGCACCTGGGAGTTGTAGTGCTGGAGCGCTATGGAGCTGAGCGCTGGTAACGCTGGCCGTTTCCCTCACGGCGTCGGTAGAGCGCTGGAGCGCTATAGTGGTAAGCTATCTGTTTTCTGCTGACCTCGATGGCCGTTCACCTCACGGCTTTTGGAAAAGGAAAGTGTCCCGCCGGAGCTCTGGACGCTCCGTTCTTTCAAGCGCCTCCGGGCGCTCGTGCGGCGTCACTTCCGCCGCCGGGGCACCTGGGAGTTGTAGTGCTGGAGCGCTATGGAGCTGAGCGCTGGTAACGCTGGCCGTTTCCCTCACGGCGTCGGTAGAGCGCTGGAGCGCTATAGTGGTAAGCTATCTGTTTTCTGCTGACCTCGATGGCCGTTCACCTCACGGCTTTTGGAAAAGGAAAGTGTCCCGCCGGAGCTCTGGACGCTCCGTTCTTTCAAGCGCCTCCGGGCGCTCGTGCGGCGTCACTTCCGCCGCCGGGGCACCTGGGAGTTGTAGTGCTGGAGCGCTATGGAGCTGAGCGCTGGTAACGCTGGCCGTTTCCCTCACGGCGTCGGTAGAGCGCTGGAGCGCTATAGTGGTAAGCTATCTGTTTTCTGCTGACCTCGATGGCCGTTCACCTCACGGCTTTTGGAAAAGGAAAGTGTCCCGCCGGAGCTCTGGACGCTCCGTTCTTTCAAGCGCCTCCGGGCGCTCGTGCGGCGTCACTTCCGCCGCCGGGGCACCTGGGAGTTGTAGTGCTGGAGCGCTATGGAGCTGAGCGCTGGTAACGCTGGCCGTTTCCCTCACGGCGTCGGTAGAGCGCTGGAGCGCTATAGTGGTAAGCTATCTGTTTTCTGCTGACCTCGATGGCCGTTCACCTCACGGCTTTTGGAAAAGGAAAGTGTCCCGCCGGAGCTCTGGACGCTCCGTTCTTTCAAGCGCCTCCGGGCGCTCGTGCGGCGTCACTTCCGCCGCCGGGGCACCTGGGAGTTGTAGTGCTGGAGCGCTATGGAGCTGAGCGCTGGTAACGCTGGCCGTTTCCCTCACGGCGTCGGTAGAGCGCTGGAGCGCTATAGTGGTAAGCTATCTGTTTTCTGCTGACCTCGATGGCCGTTCACCTCACGGCTTTTGGAAAAGGAAAGTGTCCCGCCGGAGCTCTGGACGCTCCGTTCTTTCAAGCGCCTCCGGGCGCTCGTGCGGCGTCACTTCCGCCGCCGGGGCACCTGGGAGTTGTAGTGCTGGAGCGCTATGGAGCTGAGCGCTGGTAACGCTGGCCGTTTCCCTCACGGCGTCGGTAGAGCGCTGGAGCGCTATAGTGGTAAGCTATCTGTTTTCTGCTGACCTCGATGGCCGTTCACCTCACGGCTTTTGGAAAAGGAAAGTGTCCAATGTAATAGTACACAGTTTATCGGCCATGGAAAAGACAGAGGGGCAGAATTGACCTTTCTGGGATTCAAACTCATCATCTGCAAGCCACAGCAGATGTCAGTGGCCAGGGTTTAACCCACTAAAACATCTAGCCGGCTTTCTGCCAGTTTAGTGAACCAAAGTAGCCGCCATCTTCTAAAAGCAGTTGCCAGACTTCCAGCTCAATTCATGCAGTGGCGTCACACAAAATTATGGTATTTCTCCCTCCCCCCACGAAAGTCAAGAGTGGCCCCAGAGTCTCCCATATCTCACAGATATTCATTGGCCTTGGGCTGATTGGAGACTCATTGAAGGGTTTGGGACCCTAAAGGATTTGGGCCTTCCTGCATCCCGACCCTGGTTCCATGCCATATGCTTTAGCGCTGCTGCAGAGTATCAAATGAAACATAGCTAGACAGTCACCCAAGACCTGCAACATTTGCTTTGAGGAGTGAGAGTGTTAATACTCCTACCTGTGGGAACCTTGTGAGTCCGAGGATTCTGGCCATTGGAATTGACCCGGCAGAGGAAGAGTCTCCAAGGATGGCCGCCTGTCTGGGACCCCGGTTGCAGTCGTAGTTCGGCACCAATTGTATCCGCCCTGATAGGAGACCCATAGTGGCCCCAATGGCGATGGCTTCGACGTAGCAGGAGTCCACCAGCTTAAACCCCAGAGTCAGATTAGGGAGCAATTCTTCATTACGGTTGACCTCTTCTGTGGCAAATACCATGGCAAGGGCATTCTGGTACTTCTCTGTAAAAAATCTGGAATCAGGATAATGCTGTTGTTTTCTTTACAGAGGGGCTATTCTTAGAGATGTCTTTGAGTAGGGCATAGTTTGTACATTATTTGGGTCCATAGTCTTTTGTGACTTGAACAAAGCTTAGAATACTTTTACAAATACGATGCAAATATTGCTATTGTGTATTGTTTATTAATTGTAAATTATGCATTATTCCCTTTTTCACCAACAGAATAGAATCAAATACAGTAAAAAAAGGTGGGTTGCCATTCGTAAGTAACTGATACACCCTGATGTAGTACACTGATACGTTGTTTCTCTTATATAATACGCGATACACACAGATGCACAAACAGATAGCAAGCACATACACACTATAAATCGCGGTGTCACAAAAAAGAAAATCTTCTATTTCACAAGCATCAGCGCTTTTGACAAAAAAGACAGCAACCAAAAATCTGTTTGTAGTGTAGAGAACCCCCCCACCCCCAACCAAACCCCAATGAACAAGGACATGATCTTTAAGCATCACAGGAATAACATATCTGTCACTCACATCTGGCACCTCCTTGGTGATGGGGGTCCCTCGAAGGTGGTTGAGGGACGCCCTGATTCTCCATATAATGGGACCAGGCCACCAAAGATGATATCCCCCTCCACTGAATATGCCTCCGGGTTGTCCATGGGTAGAGCGCAGTGCTGGTTGGTTGTCGGCAGGCCCGCGGTGAGCAGGAACATGAGAGTCGCCTTGTGTAGGGTCAGCTTCATCTGGGTGAACAACGAAAAGACCCTGCCCACCTGCAGTTCTATGAGTGGCCTGCTGAGGGGGAAAAAGAACAAAGACCACATGGTCACATGATCATTTGAGGAGTTTTCAGAATGTGCAGTACTTCAATTGTGATAAGGTAAGTTAAAGGACCAAATATTTTTCTTAGGAGCCCACCACCTCCGGTGCTGAAAGCTGGGGTTGCGGAAGATCAAGGTATTCCACCTCACGCCCTTTTCTGCAACCCCTTTACACTTCCTGGTTCTTTATGTAATTCTTGCAGGTTCTTTTTCATCCCCGCTTTCTCCATTTGCCACAAATGTTCTTCCTTTATTTCCATTCTTCTGTCTCCTATTTCTGCCTTTCTTGCTCATGGTCCAGGTTCCTAAAAATTTGTTCCAGTGCCCACTATATGCGAAAACAGCACAAATTAAGTACTACATGTATCTCTCTTGGACCACATCTTCAGTGTCCACTGTAGGCCTGTACCAGATTATCATGTTCACCGCTATGTAAATGATTTCAATTTAGATTAATTTTATGCAAATGTATTTTGTGTGGATAGCCTGAAAATCTGGCATGGATTTATTTTGACTGAGCCAACCATGGACAGCCCTGAGCTAGCCTTTGTTTGCTCTTCAATACCTGTCCTTGGTGAACAATCAAAAAGGCCACTTTATTTGTAAATCCTGCATAAGCTCAGAGTCATGCACAAATAAAATGAGGCATGACACAAAGACAGCCGGGCCACTGGAATCATGCGATTCTTTAGCTGCGGCGTTGTCTGCATAGTTATGCATTTGCCACATATTCCGTCATCTGCTGCATAATCTACAGATTTTAACTAGGGGTGGGCGGAATTTGCGTAGTCGCGTTACACAAAGCTCCGCGAAACGGTAAAAAATCTCCACAAGCACGCATAAGTTCAGCGAACACGCGGAATTGCTTGTTCCGCCCGTTCACAATGCTTTTTTCCTGTTCGCGGATGCTGTTTGCGTGCTCGGGGAAAAATATCTTGCAAACAAGCAAAAAATTCCACATAGCAGCGGATCACGAAATTTTTGGCAATTCCGCTTTCTCCGCAGAACGCGAAATTACCCAAATTCTGCAAATTCCGCGAGCGGAATGGAATTTACCGCCCAGGCCTAATTTTAACCACAAAAAATCTGGCTCTTATGGATCAAAAGTTACTAAAATTGCGGGGACCGGTTGCCAAGGAGTGGAAGGCTCTATGCAAAAGTTGACTGGTCGCCTTTCCGTTGCTTATTACTATATTTGGATGTTAAAATGGCACTGCTGAGGTGAACCTTTTGCCCAGACAGTGTTAACATGTGTAAAAATAATATTTTTAATTAATTAGCACAAACCGTGGCCCATCACACTGCATAGTTTGTCTTTTCTTGCCATATAATTTAGCCATCCCTAGCCGCATAATTCCAGAGGCCCTGAAAGACACACGTAAAGCCAATTCTTCAGCCACAGTTGCAACCGGAACCTGAGACACTGGTCAAGAGAATCACAAGCAAACTATACAGATATCTGCACCTCATGCATTTTTATCGACTTACTGGTACTCTTAATTGGGGCATCAGTTTTCTTTAACAGTGGGCAGATTCTTTTCTACCTTAAATAAAAATATGATAAAAACATTGTCAATAAAAAATACAAAGAGTTAAGCTAGGCAGCAGTAGGCACACACGTAGTCATGCACCAGCGTCATCAAACATACACACAGTCCAATAACAAATACAGACTCAACACAGAGAGTCAAACACTCACCAAAAATGGAAAATCAGTCAGTTAATACACTTTTTTCGGCCATAAAAAAGGCATTCAAATAAAGACTTTAAAAATACCAATTCAAGGTGACCGTATGCAATATACAAAAACAATAAAAATGGCCTACAAACGTCATATAAATACACTAAAATGAGTTAAAAGCAATCAATAAAACATTATCCACCATCATTATGTATATACAAAACTTACGCTGCATGTTAAAAAAGAAGCATTGATTTTCAGTGGCCAAACAGTAAATCCATCAACTTAATACAGGGCACCAATGCTCTCAGTAAGCTAGGCTAGTAGGTGAGAGTTAAAAGGTTAATTTGGGTGTCTGTCCAACCACTATTTCCAAATGTGAGGTTCTCCTAACAGTAGGGTGAGCAGAATTTTAAAGCCAAAAAACGAGACATTTCAAGAAAATAAAAAAGGACTACAATTTTACTTTAAGCGCGCGGACCAAATGACAGAGCTCTCAGCAGATAATTATATAACAGGAGGTTAGAATATACCTAAAATGTAAGTTTTTTAAACCCAGTAGCTTGCCTGGTAATTAAATTGCTTTCTTTTTCTTGAAACAACTGATAACTATCCCTGCTTTGTAAAATATAAAAAAATCACCTCCCACCGTTTTCAGTCAACCCTCTATACAAACCATGACAATGTGCTTGGTAGTGTCCGATTGTAAAATTCTTTAGGGACTTCACGCACTGGGGGGTTTCCAAGTTCCTGCTATTGGGATTGTCCATTTGGCCCCGGCCCTGCTGTACTCAGGCCAAAGAAGCAGGGTGTGAACCACCGTTTCTTTGCCGTGGTCACAGGATCTCAGTCAGTCCATCTGAACTCTCCCATTTTGACGTGTTTGTTCGAGTTGGTAGTGACTTGGTCTGGGCGGTAAATTCTGTTCCGCTCGTGGAATTTGCGGAATTCGGGTAATTTCACGTTCCGCAAAGAACGCGGAATTGCCAAAATTCCGCGATCCGCGGCGTCACGGAATTTTTTGCTTGTTTGTGCTTTCAAAATGCGCGTTCGCAAGATATTTCTCCCCGAGCACGCAAACAGCATTCGCGAACAGGAAAAAAGCATTGCAAACGGGCGGAACAAGCAATTCCGCGTGTTCGCTGAACTTTTGAATACTTGCGGAGATTTTTTACCGGTTCGCTGAGCTTTGCGAAGCACTACTACGCAAATTCCACCCACTCCTATGCCTAAACTGACCCTATAGCTTTTTGGCCAGATTTGGTTCGACTTCATCTAAGAACTCCTCAGTTTTGAAACAGTCCCTTACCCTAAAAATGGAAAATGAATCAAGGCAACCTCATGTACATGCATACAAACACGTGAGCAAGCAAGCACATACTGCAAGTATCTATTGCAGTCAGCCAAAGAAAGACTATACACAGTTTCACGTGGGCGCACACACATTCACACACCACATATACCGGGCACACGTGTGTGCACAGTCATGTAAACATACAGGTACACGCAGACCATCAGCCTCACCCCACCTCTACACGAAAAAAAAATCATACCTGGAAATGACAAAAAATGCGAATTCGACCTTGACATCTATTATATATTTAACACAGCGTTCACCATAAAGCTATCAAATGACCTTTGGACAGCATCTACACGTGGTCCTTCTGTCTCCAGTGCCTGTGTGTTGTTACCATAGAAACAACTTTGAGCAGAGCACGGTCCAGAGCTTCCATGCGGTTTTAGAATCTGCATCGTGTGTGAATCCACACTTGCATCCGATGCTCAACAGACAAGAATATTCACCAAGATGGTGGGATTTTCCACCCTAGTAACTTAGCAAGGTGAAAATTGGTATTCCGGATGGAGCAGCTTTTGGAAACTGGCAAACCCCACAAAGTAATACATTTGTGACATAACTTAGTGGGGATTCACTGATATGCCCAGAGGCCTTTTTTTTGTTTTACCCTTTTTGCACAGATCACCTAGCAGGGGGCGGCGGGTCTCCCCCAACAATCCCCATATTTCTAAGGCTACGGGGTTCTGCTTATTGAAAAAAACACAATGTCAAAGTACAGAAAGGTCAAATGTGTATAGGCACATTTCAAACTCACATCAAATGCAATTTTTTTGTAAAACAAACGGGCGTAAATGTAGGGTAAGTAGTCTGTGAGGTGTCAATTTCAGAGACGTACTTCTTGGAAATGTGCTAATCCTGATAAAGGCGCCAATCTAGAAATCATAGATTGTGTGAAGCACTGGTTTAGAGGGTGTAGCTACTTTACTAAATGAATGCAGTTCTTCGGGCTCCAGACAAAAAAGAATGATGGTGTTAGGCCACAAAAGAACAAACAGAAGATGAGTCACTTTCAGGACATTTACAAAAGAATGTTTTCCTGATGTTGGAAATTGTCATGTCAATGAAGTCCAATGGATTGCTCCAATGGTATTAAAGGAGCTTAGAGAGGTAGTGGTTGTAGCACCCCTTTTCAGTCACCCACCAAACACTGTACTAAACAAGCATTGGCGAAGCCAATAGTTCTTGGTGTAACGTGCTAATGCATGCAGCATATGCATAATTGATAGAGAACAGATGTGAAACAGCCAGTAGAGAGGAGACAGAGGGATAGACGCCTTCTGGGGTGAGCATGATTTACCCAGCCCCCTTCCTCAAACTAACAGACTTTGACTTCTTCCAATTTTATCGCTAATTTATAGCATATTCATGTGCACAAACTACCGGTTGTGTGATTTATCACCAAACTCGCTAATCTTTATGCTTGTTTTTATTTCTCACCGAGGTTGATGTGTGTGTGTGTGTGTGTGTTTGGATTATGCTGGTACAAATCCAACAGATGGGATCAGCACACTGAGAATGCCATCTGTGAACTGTGTTTATTTTCTTCACAGGTCTTAAAACTTGAGCAGGACCAATCGGCCTGCTCGTCGGTATTACCGCCCACAGAAGGTTGTATACCATATTGCAAGTTTTATCACGTCTTTAATTATTTTTTCACCGTGTGGTACACTACACCGAGGTCCTGAGGAATTGCCATTACGGCAAGAAACATGTCGACCATACAAGAGGGTAGTAGCTAACTTGCTAGGATAGCTCCAGGGCATTTAGCTCCCTTCCCACCCCCTTTTAACCAAGGCAATCTACCACAAGAATAAAAATAATAGGTTGTGGACTGACTGACCTTTTTTAACTTTACCATTCACTTCACGACCACACCCCCCCCACCCTCTCACACGCATGCACCATATGGCCGGGACAAAAGATCTCCGATAAAGAGCCCCGATTTCGGGAGCCCGTCAGACATTGCAGCGCCAGTCTGACGAGGAGCAGAACCCATATGATGAAGCATGACACCTAGCTTGCTGGGTGTGTGAGGGTTCTAGTCCCAACCAGGGGATTCCCCCACTCCCTAGCACACACACTTCTCCTCCTACACTCTTCCCGGGGAACTTTGTACTCTCTTTGTGCTAAGAGAACAGATGTGAAACAGCCAGTAGAGAGGAGACAGAGGGATAGACGTCTGAAGAAGTACCTCAGGCATTCAATGCAAGCACTGGATTGGAAGTGGAAACATATAACCAAACAGCCAATAACATTAGCAGAGAGATAATTTACTTCCATGTGGTGAACCAAGACATAATGAAGCTAATGGCTTACATAGCCCCCCTTACAATAACCAGAGCAGGGTGAAAGCTTGCAAGATCACCCAAGAAAGATAAACACGATCGAGAGACAGCCTACCGAAGATGTTTTGAATAACAAAATAGGTGTCACAATTTTAGACTCCATGAGAGGAGGCTGATGGACAATAAAAGAGGCCGGTCCCATCAAGAGGTAGCGAGTGCACTGAGATGGTGCCCAGCAAACCCGGTGAGGGCAATGACTGTGAATTATTCCTTACCTTATTCAATGTGTCTGATCTGTTCTTTCTGATGTCTCTAATGTTCATAATGGATCATAGATTTTCCTGTATATCACTAACATTTCTCGGTCACACCGGATAAGTAAGTCCTTCTCAACTTTCCCCGGTCAAAACATTGTAATCAATACCAGTTGGAAAACTATGAACTCCCCCTAAAGAAGAGTATTTCTGGGTGATTCAGAGGTCAAAATAAAAACTGAGAGGTTTGAAAGTTAATCTTTTCCTGCAAATCCATAAATCTCATTTCAGCAAAAAAAAAATTACAATATTCTGTCAGGCTAACACAAGTCGAGTGACCGCTGCGGACCTGACTTCATTATCTTGGGTCTGCTTCCATTATAAGATTTATATTGTCTGTGGTCAAATGATCACTTCACCCATCAACTATGAGGTCATCATTCCTATCATCCAGACTCCTCTTCATCACTTAACCCAACCTTCCTTCATTCTGAGACTTCCAACCCTCACTTCTACCCCTCAGTCTCCAGTTTACTAATCCCAAGAACAACCCCACATATGAGTTAGGCACTGAAGAAGGATCACACCTTTGATGGGTACTTGGTGGCCATTGAGATGTTTCCTCCACTCACCTCTGTTTGTGAGAGCTCAGTAGGTCTGAATGATCTAATAATAGACGGGACACAAAGATCATCGGCGAAGATTTCTCATTTTAGACTAATCACCAACACAACATTTATAATCACTGCTTGAGTGTGGGTGGCTCCAAGATGCAGCACAACGTCTGAAGGTATTTATTTGTGGGATGGAGAACACCCACCATTACCCAGGGCAATATCCTCATGTCCTCATCTGGTGGGAGTGGCAACAAAGGAAAAGACATTCCTCCCAGAGGTGGATTCTTTCTCTAAAGAACTGAAAATCATCACATTTGCATTTGATGAATAAATTGATACTTTGCATTTGTGTGCCTTAGCGGCACTTTCGATGTGTGCGTGTGCTGTGTATGTGTATGTTATTTTACTTCCTGAGGGTCTACAATGTGAGCTCAGGGATGTGGTGTAGAACCTCCTTGTCATTAAAGTAAGGATAGTATTTTCTGTTCCAAGGAGAGGCCTAGCTTATCAACCTATCATCAGTGCAGGACCCAGGTGTGCATGATTATATAAATTCAGAATAAAATCCAGATGTGGCTCACAGGGAGAAGGGGTGGGTAGACTCCATGTCTGTATGTAAGACCTGTATCTCCCTCAAACTTATTGTTCGTTCATGTAACCTTACACAAACCCTTATTAGACAAAGCCCTTGTGAAAAACCCAAAGAAATAGTCACAAACAACCAATGGAAATCCAACAACAGTGTGACAAGGATGCCAAGTTCAAGAAAGCATTGCGGTGCCATAAGAATGATAGATGGCGCTATCGAAAGGAAAGTAACATAAAACAGTATATAGGTCACTGAGTTGTTGGAGGAGAAAGATGGGAGTTGGTAAAAGGCCAAGCCGCGGAATGGGACTTCCCATTCTTAATCACAGCGGGCATTCTGTTGCCCGGCTCGAAGATGGGTATAAAAAACCCCAGTGGGAGAAACTCACTCCAGGCACTTGGAAAAGTGACTTTGGATGGGAGTTGTTCTTGCCCGTCCTCCAGAGTGAGAAGACTCATTCTTGGCAATGGAGAATCCAGCTCTGTAGAAAATAGTCATTGCCTTGAGGGAATGCTGTTGGTTGAAGACTCTCAGTAGGTTTGTTGTGTTATTTGGGTTTGATGTTGCATTAGTTGCTAGTGCTAATCCTGGTTGAGAGGACAGGTACTGAGAAGGTTTTTGATGCTGAGTTACGCCGCATTCCATTAAAAGACTGAAAATGATTTGAGGGAAGGAACTGAGTATAGATTCCTCCAATCCTAATTTGTACCACAGAAGGTCTTGCAAATTATTTAGGTACTTCAATTTGAGAAATATTGCTCAAATGTCTGTTCTGTAGATTGGCCTCTCTGAATGTGGACACAGGTTTCTGCAAATAAACAGGGACCAGTGCTCAATACCCATCTTTCCTTCTGCACTCTTTATAGTGACAAAAGCCTTGAATGTACAAAGCCAGTAAGTCTTGCTTTAGTATGTTAATGCTTCCAAAGACTGACATGCAAAGACGGTGCTTGCATGTAATAGCACAGTAAGGGCTGAGCTACCGGCTTTGACAATTCACACCTACTTTCAAGAGATGGGGGGTTTAGATTACTGCACATATACAGTATTGGTGCCTTTTCATCTGCCCCAAGAATCTAAGGGTAAGTTTTGCAAAGAAACTCACCCTTATAATCTTGGGTCGTAGAACAAAGTACTTGTACTGTATATGTTGAGTAAAATAAAAATAAAATAAATAAATGTCTAGCGTTAAAGAATTTTATGAATGAAATGAAATGAATGAAATGAATACGTACTTGTATAGCACACTTATACCCTGAGGTGTCTTGGCGCTGTACGCATATCGCTGTGGAAACCTTCCTGGCTTTTCCCTGTGAAATGTCCACTCCTGGGCACCCCCAAGGTGCAGCCAGGCATCAAAGCGCTGTTGGGGCTGTTGTGGAGATTAAGCAAGCTATTGCCCAGAGTGGGACCCTTGATTAGAATAGGCACTGAGGCGAGAATTATCAGGTCCCGGGAAATTGAGCCCAAGACCCGCCGAGGCGGGAATTGAACCCTGGCCCCGGGCCAGACTTCTGCATCAGGGTCTGCCACTCTAACCATGGTTTTAGAACCAGCCTTGCAGGCATGATCTTGCGTAGGTCTTTGTAAGGGTGGGGAGGGCATGAGCATGAAAGAGGAGGACATGGCCTGGCAGGGCAATAGGGGAGGAAGGAGCAGATCTTTATCCGTGCAGTCGGTAAAGAGGAAGCAGCAGAATGTGGTTGAAGCAGCAGAAAGTGGTTGAAGCAGGAGAAAGGTGGGAGGAGCAAGTGAAAAAAATAGTAGGAAATAAAGAAAATGGGTAAATCTGCATCTGCACTTTGGCAGGACTTTATGTTTTTAGATTATTTCATGAGTGGCCCTTAAGACCAACCTGGAGGACATTTCACTAAACATTCACAAAAAGTTCTTCTGCCATGCTGCCTGAAGCTTGCCCTGTGCCCCGGAGGACTGCCCTGCTGCTTGAGACCTGCTTTCCTGCATGAACCCAAAACATCCAGAGTGACTCGAAAGGTTAGTTGGCGGGCCTCCTGATCAGAGCCACAGGGACAGAAGAGTCTCCAACCAGCTCCAAGAGTCTACAACCTGGACCCAGCCTGAGGAAGTCCTAACCCTCCTATTGGTGCCCCTTCAGTCCTCACCCCCTGGAAGGGGTGCTAAATGTTCCCAGATAGCCCTAATCCAACACCTGGCAATTTTCTGTCAAAAAGTGCACTGATAACTGATAAGAGACCAGAGCTTACCTGCTCACCGATTAGCACATGGTTCAAAGCTGAGATGTCTGATTTTGCTGTAGCTTCTGCTACATTCATCTCTGCAACAGCAAATCCTGTTCAGTGGCTCCTCACAAAAGGGGTACCCGGCCTCCTGGAGCCCTCGTTGGCTACATCCTGCAGCTTCGTCCAGCTGGAGATTTTTGACTTCCATAAAAGAGACTAGGGCCTTATTTCGATCTAAGTGGGCCGGTTACTGTGTCACAACGGTGACGGATATCCCATCCACCAAAATACAATAGGATATAATGGAATTTATATTTTGTTGGACGGGATATCCGTCACTGTTGTGACGGAGCAACCCATGCACTTAGATTAAATCAGGCCCTTAGTCTGAAGGTAAAAATCTCCACAGCAACTTCGTCCAGCGGCTCCCAGACAACGATACCTCCTCCGTGGACATCGCCAGCTGCCTTGCTGAACTTTACCTTGTTAGACATTTTTCTCCCACAATTTCCTGAGTCCGTAGGTGAGTGGAGACAGGCTTCAGTCCACTCCGTGTATCCGAGCCATAACTTTCGATTTTGCTCTGGTCTTGCGTGAGTAGATGCCCGTGGTTGCCGCGTTGATCTTTTAGGCACTATTTTCACTTTAAACTTTCACATTTCATAGCTTTTGTTCTACTGATTAGATGTTTGTTCTTTAGGTGTTAAATAATTTATTTCATTTTACTCCATTTTTCTAAATTGGTGAGGGATTTTTATTATGATGTGTTTTCACTTTATTATTGTTCAAGTGCTGCTTAAATGCTTTACACTGTGCCTCTAAGTTAAGACTGACAGCTTTTGTGTCAAGCTACCAGAGGGTTAAGCACAGGTTAAATTAGTGACTTTTTGTGGTTCACCCTGACAAGGATTGCAGATGCTGCTTGGGCAGGGCTCACACCCCACCCTCCACCGCAAGCAACAACCCAATTTCGTCACATTGCGACTGTTTCAAAGTCATACATATTTAACCATTACAAAACTGTGTATAGGAGTTTTTTATTTTGTCCATCCCTGTTACTATGGACTCAGCATTTCTTTGAGGGGTACCTGCTCCATGAAGTAGCATATATGCATTTCATACCTTCACTCCACAGGTGTATATCAACTGCTGTCCGCAGGTGCATGTGATGGCCTAGTCCCAGCCTCAGGCAGTATGCTTCTTTCTTCGGCTCTTCTGTTACCTGTGTCTCCCATGCCTGGAGCGGAAACTGCCTTCTATACGCTCTGATGGCACTATGGGTTGTCTACAGTGTTCAGCAACCGAGGACCAGGAACCAACTCCAGCTTCTAATCTCAATTTACTTTTTAAATCGCAAATTATTTTTCTAAATCAGATCTCTTCTCTGTAATCCCCTTTCTGCTGATTGAAATGGTCCAAACCATTTAACGGGTGCAGTATCTTCTTTCGATTGTATATGCGTTAGATTATCATGTTCATGTCATTTATGCATTCAGTTCACTTTGAGTGACATCCTGTGTTAATTCCAAATTGACTGTGGTAAGGAATATCAAAGACAAAATATCGAATGTGACGGTATCATGAGCAGGATATCGAGGGACAAAATATCGAGCAGATAAGTGCACAGGGGGAGGTAAAGATTTACTATTCTTATATCCACATCTATGTGCCTTGAAGTTATATTACCTATATATACATATACATATATTATCCATTGATGGTCACTGTTAGACGGACCGGGAGGGTCGGCCGAGGATAAGGGGAGAGGTCTCCGGGGAGAGCCGTCTCCAGTGAATCGTACAGACAAGTAACTCCCCCCCCCACAGACGGACACCACACAATGATAAAGTTCAACGATACTTTATAGGCAATTCTTCAAGTACGGTAGAATGGTACAAGGAGGTCTGGACTCAGGGGTCCCCTCTATTCTGGTCTCTGTTTGGGAAAAGGGTAGCGGAACAGTCTTGTTACCAAAGAGATGGAAATAGCTCTCAATCCTCGAGCTCGGTGGTGTAGATGAACGGGCCGCGGCGGAGCCAGCAGGGCCCGAGATGGATGAAGGAAGACGACGGTCCGCGGCAGAGCCAGCAGGTCCCGATGAAGGTGGTGGTTACAACCGGTCCGCGGCCACGCCAGCAGGTCCCGACGACGATGAAGGATAGGGTAGTTCCAAAAGCCGCGGCAGCGCCAGCAGGCAAGACGAAGGTGCACAAGACAGAGCTACGGCAGCGCCAGTAGTCCGTCAAGGATGAGTTCTTCTTTGCGTCTCTCGACTCCAAGATACAACTCCCGTCCTGCTCTGGAGCTGCCCCAGTTATAGGGCTGGTGTGCTTTGATGTCCGGACCCTCGCACTTGGAGGTCGGGAGGTCCGGGATGAGGGGGTTCAGACACCCAGCAGGGGGGTGGAGCCAGCGCCCGGGGAGGCGATGGGCGAGCGGTACTTGGCGGGGGAGAGCCATCGACACCTCTTGCTCCCATTGACTGACCAAGTAGCCCGCTCACCTCCTGGGTGGATGTTGGTGCCGGAATGTCTGAGGCCTGGCCAGGCCCAGGGTTGAGGTCGATCGGGGGCCAGGCGGCCTCGTGGTGGAGTGTCCAAGATGGCGCCCAGGATGGGCGCGCAGGCCGGCAGTGGGTCGGCCTACGCGGTCAACAGGTTCGAGTGTAGGGGTCCCTGCGGGGACGGTGGACGTGCAATGGTGGTGTGTGGTACTTGCGTGGCTGGTTCGGGCCTGGTTGGGCCGGGGGAGAGCGGCCCTTCATGTGGCCTGTCCAACATGCGTCCCCCCCAGCTGAAGGCGGGGAGAGTTACCCATTCTCTTGGGGACTCTTCTCGTCGAGGCGGAAGAACCGGGACAGGCCATCTGCGTTGGCGTGATCTGGCCCAGGCCGATGTTCAACTGTGAAGTCCATCCCTTGTAGGGAGATGGACCAGCGTAGTAACTTCGGGTTTTCCCCCCGCATCTGCATCAGCCACTGCAGGGGTCGGTGGTCGGTCTGTACCCGAAAGGGTGTGCCAAAAAGGTAGGGCCGGAGCTTCTTGAGGGCCCATACCACCGCGAAGGCCTCCCTCTCTATGGTGCTCCAGCGTTGTTCCCGTGGTAGGAGTCGCCGGCTGATGAAGGCCACCGGCTGATCACGGCCTTCGGTGTTCACTTGAGACAGGACTGCCCCAATGCCATGGTCGGAGGCATCCGTCTGGACGATGAACTCCCGGCTGTAGTCGGGGGCCTGGAGCACAGGGGCGGAGCACATGGCGGCTTTCAATTGTTCAAATGCAGCTTGACACTCTGGGGTCCAGTTGACTTTCTGGGGCTGATTTTTTGACGTGAGCTCTGTGAGGGGCCTCACGATAGTACCATAGTCTTTCACGAACCTTCGGTAATAGCCCGTGAGGCCCAGGAAGGCTCGTACCTCGGTCTGGGTAATGGGGGGCTGCCAGGACTGGATGGCGGCAATTTTTAGCTGCAGAGGGGCCACCAGGCCGCTTCCCACCTGGTGCCCGAGGTAGGTTACAGACCCTTGCCCAATTTGACATTTGCTGGCCTTGATCGTGAGGCCAGCTTGCTGAAGGGCGTGCAGCACTGCTCGGAGGTGGTGGAGGTGCTCGGACCACTGGTTGCTGTATACAGCGATGTCGTCTAGGTAGGCGGCGCTGAATCCTTCGAGCCCCGCCAGGACCTGATTGACGAGCCGTTGGAAGGTTGCTGGGGCATTCTTCATGCCGAAGGGCATGACTGTGAAATGGTAATGGCCATCGGGAGTGGAAAAGGCAGAACGTTCTTGTGCCCGGGGTGTGAGGCCGATTTGCCAGTAGCCCGCCGTCAGGTCGAAGATACTGAGGTAGCGGGCAGCTCCCATGCGGTCGATTAGTTCATCTGCCCGGGGGATGGGATGTGCGTCTGTCCTGGTGACCGCATTCAAGCCCCGGTAGTCGACGCAGAACCGGAGTTCTGGTGTGGTGCCGGGGGCGGCTGCTTTGGGGACCAGTACTACAGGGCTGGCCCAGGGGCTGTCTGAGGGCTCGATGACCCCGAGCGTGAGCATTTTGGCTACTTCCTCCTGGATGCAGGCCCGTACCCGATCTGGCACGCGGTAGGCCCGGTGGCGGATAGGGGGGCTGTCCCCCGTGTCCACATCGTGCGTACACCAGGAAGTGACACCTGGGGTGAGGGAGAACAGGCTGGCGAATTGTGACAGGAGAACTTGGCACTCCTGGTGTTGCTCTCGGGTGAGGGCCTCTGAGAGTCGGACCCCATCTACGGAACCGTCTTTCTCCCGCGTTCGTAGGAGGTCCGGGAGGGGCTCGGAGTCCTCTTCAGCCCCATTGTCTGTGGCCATCAGGAGGCTGAGTTCTGTCCGTACAAAGTGCGGTTTCAGTCTGTTAGCGTGGAGGACCCGGAGGGGGTTCCGGGAAGATTCCAAGTCGATGAGATAGGTAGCCGGACCCTTGCGCTCGACCACTTTGAAGGGCCCTGTCCACTTGTCTTGTAGGGCGCAAGGTTCGGTGGGGGACATCACCCATACCTGTTGCCCAGGTTCAAATTCGATGGAGGAGGCATTCCGGTCATACCACCTTTTCATGTCCTCTTGACTGGCCTCTAGGTTGGCTTTTGCTAGTTCTCGGAATCGCCGGGTCTGGTTGCGGAGTGTTAGGAGGTAGCGGAAAACATCTGGTGGGTTCTTTAGAGGGGGCATCTCCCAGCCTTCCTTAACTAGGCTGAGCGGCCCGCGCACGGGGTGTCCATATAGCAGTTCAAATGGGCTGAAGCCCAGGGACTTCTGGGGAACCTCTCGATATGCGAAGAGGAGGCACGGCAGCAGCACATCCCACTGGCGACGGAGGGGCTCTTCCAACCCCCCGATCATCCCTTTGAGCGTGCGGTTGAACCGCTCAATGAGGCCGTTTCCCTGAGGGTGATAGGGGGTCGTGAACCGGTAGGTAACCCCGCACTGTTGCCAGAGAGATTTCATATATTTCGAAATAAAGTTCGTGCCTCTGTCACTGACGACCTCCCGGGGGAAGCCTACCCGGGAGAAGATCCCCATCAGAGCCCGGCCGACTACCGGGGCTGTCACAGTCCGCAGGGGAACAGCCTCCGGGTAGCGGGTGGCGTGGTCCACTAGCACCAGGATGAATCGATGGCCTTGTTTTGTGCGCGGGTCCAGGGGCCCTACGATATCGATTCCGACCCTCTCGAACGGGGTGGTGACCACGGGAAAAGGTTGCAGGGGGGCTTTCAGTTTGCGGCCGCTCTTCCCACTGGCTTGGCACGTGGGGCAAGATCGGCAATGCTGGTGTACATTGTCCCTCATTTTGGGCCAGAAGAAGTGGGTCACCAGGCGGCTATAGGTTTTGTCTTGACCCAAGTGTCCTGCCAGGGGGACATCGTGGGCCAGGTTTAGCAGAAAGTCTCTAAAACGGAGGGGTACCACTAGGACTCGGCTGGCCCCCAGCTCCGCGATTCTTTGCTCACTGTACAGCAGATCATTGTCCCAGTAGACCCAGTGAGTTCCGGAGGTATCCCCTGCGCTTTGGGCTAGCGCTTGCTGGCGGAGTCCCTCGAGGGAGGGACAGGTCTTTTGTTCTTGGCGAAATTGTTCTTGCGTGGGCCCCCCCTCTTGAGGCCACTGGTCGAGGTTAGCGAGGTCTGGAGGTTGAGCTGGTTCGGGGGGGACGTCACGGTCGGTGGTTTCGGCGGGGGCGACCGGAGGCGGTGGCGCCGGCCATTCGAGTTCCTCTGGGCGGGTGTTGGCACGGGCGGTCATGGACCGGGTGGTGACGCACGCCCAGTCCGGGACGCCCAGCATCCCCAGGTGCTCTTTTCGTTCGACTGCTGCCCATGGAGAGCTTTCCAGGTCATTACCCAGGAGGCAGTCTACGGGGGCATCATTTCGGACCGTCACCTTCAACATGCCGGAGACCCCTCCCCATTCGAAGGGGACGCAGGCCATCCGACACAGACTTTCTGAGTTATCGGCTGAACGTACAGGGCAGAGAATGTTTGGTAAGTATTGTTCGGGGGTCACCAGGTGACAGCGGACGGCTGTTACACTGGCCCCAGTGTCACGAAGGGCTTCAGCCCGGCGTCCATTGATGCCCACCCATTGGCTGTACTTCTGGGTATTAGCGGGTAGGGGGACCCGCGGGACCATGTCTCTCCCCCCTAGGCAGGCGAGAGCCATGGCGGCTGGCTCCCATTCTTGGTGTTCCTGTTCATATTCTTCTTGTTCCTCTGAGATCTGTTCCTCCCCCAGAGCAGCAGCGGCTACTTGGCGGGGTCTTGGGCTCTGGTACTGGGGGCAGTTTGGGTCGTTTGCATAGTGTCCGACTCGTTGGCATCGATGGCAGGTAACATTGGCTCGATGTCCCGGTCGCGCTGGGGTGCTGCCCCGGTTGGCCGGGGGGGTGGGGCTGGTAGTGGGGGTGACCGGAGCGTTGCTTCTTCCGCGTCCTTGGCCTCCACCTCCTCGGGGACGGTGCTGACCATTGTTGTTCCGGTTCTGTTCGGAGGACCCATTTCGACTCACTCTGGTGATCTCCCACCGGTCTGCTTCGGCTGCGAGCTGCCGGGGATCCGTTAACTTGCTGTCGAGGAGGTGCTGGCGAAGTTCAATGAAGCAATTGTTCGACAGATGCTCCCATACCATAAGATTGAACAGTTGTTCGTAGGTTGTGACCTTGCTTCCTTTGATCCAGCCCTCGAAGGCTCGGCTAAAGTAATTGACATAGTCCACCCAAGTTGTACCTGGGATGCGGGTGCAGTCTCGGAACCTCTGACGGTACATCTCGGGTGTGAGGCCATAGCGGGTGAGGAGTGCAGCTTTCATATGGTCATAGGAGGTCATCTGGTGGTCCGGGAGTTGCAGCAGGGCGTCGCGGCCCTCATTGAGGAATCTCCCCCACAGACCGGCCCCCCAATCGCTTCTATCGATCCGGTGTGCAGTCATAGCGATTTCATAGGCCTTAAACCATTGCTGGATGTCGTCCTCTCGGAAGTATTCTCGAACGACATCCTTGGGGATGTGTACCTTCTTCTCTGTTGCCCCTGGAGTGTGGGGTTGCTCGGGCACCCCTGCTTCTTTATTCTGTTTGCGTAGGTCGATTTCAGCTAATTTCCGCTCATGTTCATATGCCAGTTTCTTTTCCTCGAGCTCCCTTTGTCTCTGTTTCTCCTCTCTTTCTTCTCGGAGACGCAGGTGCTCTAAGTTGATTTTCTGTTCGGCCAACTTTAGTTCAACGTCCATTTTGAGCCGGGCCATTTCCAGCTCGTGTAGTCGGGTTCTTTCTCGTTCCTGGATCTCGTCTGGCGAGAGACCCGTTCTTCGTTCTTCAGGGGCCATGGGGGTTTGTGCTGCGATGTCTTGATCGGGGGTTCCGGCAGCCCCGGTTTCTGCCCAAGATTCCAGGGCCTGCTTAAAGTCATCTTTGGTATTTAGTCCGGTGGTAGCGATACCTAATTCGATACAGAACTGTTTAAGTTCACGATGGCTGTACTCGTCCAATTTCTCCATCTGGAATTTCTCCGTTGATCCGCTGTCTTTAGTTGACATCGTGATTCGCCGTGGGGTGAGCTACTCTCTGTACGGTTTATGCGGTGATTCGGATCCCACCGCTGCCACCAATGTTAGACGGACCGGGAGGGTCGGCCGAGGATAAGGGGAGAGGTCTCCGGGGAGAGCCGTCTCCAGTGAATCGTACAGACAAGTAACTCCCCCCCCCACAGACGGACACCACACAATGATAAAGTTCAACGATACTTTATAGGCAATTCTTCAAGTACGGTAGAATGGTACAAGGAGGTCTGGACTCAGGGGTCCCCTCTATTCTGGTCTCTGTTTGGGAAAAGGGTAGCGGGACAGTCTTGTTACCAAAGAGATGGAAATAGCTCTCAATCCTCGAGCTCGGTGGTGTAGATGAACGGGCCGCGGCGGAGCCAGCAGGGCCCGAGATGGATGAAGGAAGACGACGGTCCGCGGCAGAGCCAGCAGGTCCCGATGAAGGTGGTGGTTACAACCGGTCCGCGGCCACGCCAGCAGGTCCCGACGACGATGAAGGATAGGGTAGTTCCAAAAGCCGCGGCAGCGCCAGCAGGCAAGACGAAGGTGCACAAGACAGAGCTACGGCAGCGCCAGTAGTCCGTCAAGGATGAGTTCTTCTTTGCGTCTCTCGACTCCAAGATACAACTCCCGTCCTGCTCTGGAGCTGCCCCAGTTATAGGGCTGGTGTGCTTTGATGTCCGGACCCTCGCACTTGGAGGTCGGGAGGTCCGGGATGAGGGGGTTCAGACACCCAGCAGGGGGGTGGAGCCAGCGCCCGGGGAGGCGATGGGCGAGCGGTACTTGGCGGGGGAGAGCCATCGACACCTCTTGCTCCCATTGACTGACCAAGTAGCCCGCTCACCTCCTGGGTGGATGTTGGTGCCGGAATGTCTGAGGCCTGGCCAGGCCCAGGGTTGAGGTCGATCGGGGGCCAGGCGGCCTCGTGGTGGAGTGTCCAAGATGGCGCCCAGGATGGGCGCGCAGGCCGGCAGTGGGTCGGCCTACGCGGTCAACAGGTTCGAGTGTAGGGGTCCCTGCGGGGACGGTGGACGTGCAATGGTGGTGTGTGGTACTTGCGTGGCTGGTTCGGGCCTGGTTGGGCCGGGGGAGAGCGGCCCTTCATGTGGCCTGTCCAACAGTCACCAATAGATAGTTATAGTTAGGACCTAGTTTCCATAGGAAAAATTATTTTTGACTTTTCTAGATCTTTGCACCAACTTGACGAATCTTCACGAAAATTTCCCATAAAAGTGTTCTGTTGGGTCTAATTGTGCATGGAAAGTTTTTGAGTGATCAGTGAAGTGGGGATAAGAAAAAGGGGGGTGGGGTCAAAAAAATGTATTTACCATTTTAATTCCCATAGGTATTTTGAATACAACTACAGCCCGAACTGCTGGATGGAATTACACCATATTTCGCAGAATGGTAGCTCTTGGTCCTGAAAAATGTTTTTTTTTTGTTTTGTGTTGTGTTTTAGAGCAGTATAAAAAAAATCTGAATTTGTATATCTAGGGACGCAAACCTTCTGCGAACCCTCCCTATCTCGTGCAGGGTTCTGATTGGCTGCAAAACTTCAATCAGAAAGTGTTGGCAGCCATTTTGGGACTCGGCTTCAGCCGCGTCCCAAATAAACCCAACAAATAAAGATAAGGGGGCAGGGTAGGAATACACTGACACCCTAGCTCTGGTGCTGGGGTCCCCAGGGACCCCGCCCTGGCAAAAAGCATTAATTTTTAACTTGTTTCTCTGAAACCGTGACAGATTTGTGAATTTGCAGCAAAAAGTTAAGAAAAGAAACAACCACAGTCTCCATAAACTTATCAAGACAATATTGTTATCACTGAACTTAAAAAGAAATGAGCTCCAGTGCTATGGGACAGCTGTTGTGAAAGCTTTTGTTTCAGAGATTTTGAAGTTTCCAGGTATAATCTTAATCTACTCTTGATATGGGGAGAGCTGAAAAGAGTGAGTTTCTGTAATTAATTCTTTTGAGAACCAGGGCCTGAAAAACAATATTTTGCGGTCCTTCTTAGGGAATTAAGCTTTCATGGTTTGGTATCATCCTCAAATGTAATTGGGCTCTTTTCGCAATGTACTTGATTTGATTGACATTATGGTGGCTGGCCTCTCCTGCGCCTTAGTGATGGATGAACACACTTTGTTGATAGATTCTATGGTTTGCTGCGGAATTGTGGGTCCCACCTTATCCCTCCCCTGACAGGTGTGTGTTCCTGCGCACGTCTCGTGCCCAGCGGCCCCTCCCTGACACTGCAGCCTACGGTTAGTGAATGAAGTCCGTCTCCAGGAGGCAGCCCACTGAAGGTAGTGTCTGCATGATGAGGGCACCGCACGGCGTACTGCGCAGGACCTAACGGAGAAGACAGGAATTGCAGAAGTGCCCCTAACGTTTATAAGTGCTCATTGTGCAAAAAAACCCTGAAGGCGTGCTGCTTCGAGGTGCTATAAACAATGCTGGGGTACTCGTTCTGTCGGCATCGGATGGTTGGAAGGCGGATACGCCTCCGTCGACTTTTAAACCTTTAGCACGCAGCTGGCCTCCACCCACATGTCCGCAGCATGCGCTGCAACCCGTCGAGCTATGAACTGGGATTTGAAAGAGGGATTTGCATGGGAAAACCCTATTGGCGCATTTACGCGTAAACCATGCGCGTAGTTTTACGCTGTGGTATTCCGCTCCCGCCTCTACGTTTGATTGTCGGTATTGTGAGGCCCCAGTCCCTGTCTGTCTCAGAGACAAGCTGAGGTGGAAATTGCAAATTTCACACACATTTTTTAAGACGCATCGACTCATCCGTCCTCGGGTGAATTGCTCCCGACCCCCTGGACAGGTTTTTCCGGTTCGGCTTTAGTTTCTTTTGACTTTTCGTTGGTAATGGTATTTCTGTTACTTCCCGTGATCCAGATGTCACAACCACTTCTTGAAATGGAAAAATAGAAGTGCAGGTAAGTAGTAAGCCGGGATACCACTCATCAAAAAATCCTGGTCGCAATTTTGACATGTCTGGTCGCAAAAGGCTGGTCGCAATTTTGACAGCTTTTGACATGTCTGGTCTTAAACTTCTGGTCTCATTTTTGACAGTTTAAGACCAGGACTGTTTAAGACCAGGGTTTGATCTGGCCTTAAACAGTCTGGTCTTAAACTTCTGGCCTTAAATTTAACAGCTAGGGCTGCAAAAATGGACATGCCCAGGAGTGCTCAGGCCTGGTCTTAAACAGTCCTGGCCTTAAACTGTTGGTCTCAAACAAGTGACAGGTGGCCCGAGTGTTGACAAGGGCCGGCAGGTGCCCCGGAAGGGGCGTATGAGTCACAGGGGGCGGGTTGTTTTTTGGAGGTAGAGGCGTGGCAAAGCAGCCCTATGGCCATGTGTCCCTGTTGTGGTGTAGAGGTATACGCCTCTTTTAGGGGTGGTGATTTCTTTGAATACATATAAGCCTTTGTCAGGAGCCTGTTGTAGCAAGCAGCCGCTGGACAACGTGAAGGGTCACCATGGCAGAAAGGAAGAGCTACAAACCATTTGAGAGAAAACATTGGTTTGGTGGCTCAGAGATCCCCGTCAGTAGCTTTTACAGAACCAGACCTGCGGTAATGGAACATAATGCTCAACCAGGAGAACCTTCTGGCTGGGGGTTTGTTAAGCAATGGCCGAGCCGGGTGGACCCGATTAAGCGTTACAGCAGCTCTAGCGAGTGTTCGAGTGACGGTTTGGCGTGTGAGCAAAGCATGCTCTTGGAGTTGGAGGATGAGGAAGAATCCATAGTTCCTCCTAATACACCCGTCTATGAAACCATGGATGTTCACATGACGAGTCCTCAGGAAGTAGGTGTGCAACAGCCTGGTACAAGCGTGGAAGATGAGGGCTCACCAATGGATATTACCGACTCTCAAGATGTCAGAGTAGCCGACGCAGGGTTTGAAAATGTGGAGGTGAGTTAAAATGTTAGGAGCAACTATTTTGCATAAGGATGTATTTTATTTCTTCAACTACCAAACGTTAATCTTACTTTTGGCCCCTCTAGAGAGCACCAGCTCCTAACACACCCATCTATGAAACCCCGGATGTTCACATGACGAGTCCTCAGGAAGTAGTTGTGCAACAGCCTGGTACAAGCGTGGAAGATGAAGGGTCCCCAATGGATATTACCGACTCTCAAGATTTCAGAGGCGCTGCAGAGGATGGTGAAAATGTGGTGGTAAGTAAAAAAAAAAATGTTAGGAGTAGACCCCTTACATGAACGTTTGTTGTCTTTCTAACGCTAACGGGTTGTCAATATTTGTCTTTTGAACCTAGGATGAAACACCGAAAAGAACTGATGCCCAGGGGCAGACTGCAAAAGGTCGCAGCTTGAATCTGTCTTGTATATGCTGTGCAAACCAGACGGGGAGTTCCACAAATCTGGGGACACCTATGTCTAAGGAGTGTGAAGAGTGTTCTAAGAACGACGACTCTGAAAAACCAACGCCAGGGTTCACCAGAGTTGGGTTCACCACTGATGACATATCAAGTGTTAAAGGTTTCGCAGCTGTGGTTGTATACACATGCGTCAAAAGGGACTATTACAGCCTGTGTTTCGGCCATCGTATTAACGACCCTGAACAGGGGGCGCACGAGTGTCTATCCGGATCATACAGAGACCGTGTAATCCGGTACATATGTAGTATGCTAGACCCGTACAAGATGCATAAACTGCTAAGGGTTGTGCACGGCCTGAGCGCTGAAAATAGTTTTGTCCATCCGAACATGCTGAAGATCATGATAGCGGCAGTCAAGGAGATACGCTATGCCAACGACCCCTACGCAAAACTAAGAAGTATGCCAGGCACAGGTGTGTGCTGTGACAAAAAGATGGCACAGAGACTTATAGAAAGGCGCATGTGTAATCTGTATCTAAAAAACAGAAAAGTGGTATCCTTGGCACCACAAAGGCTGTTTTATAATAGATAAGGCCTGATGTATTGTGACCTTATAGCGTGCATTTAAAGTAATGTAGTAGAATGTTACACCCTCAAGATACCTTTATGTAAACCATACTTGCTATGTAATAATGTAAAATGTCTGTGATATGGTAATACTCATTCTTTTTTAATAAAATGTTCTTACACAAAACAAGCGTCTTTCATTTCCTGTACTGTAATGCCCGCTAACATGTCGGAGGGCCTGTTAAGAAAACTTTATTATGATACAAGAGGGGTTGGCAGCTTTGGAAGCGGCGCAGCTCTATATAGAAGGGCTGCGGCTGAAAAGGAGTCTGTAAGCAGAGAAGCTGTGAAGACATGGTTATCAGGAGAGGAGGCATATTCACTACATAAACCTGCCAGAAGACGTTTTAAGAGGCGACCCACAATCGTTAATGCGTGTATAGATTATCAGTGGCAAGCGGACATAATCAGCCTTCAAGATATAGCAAAACATAACGACGGTGTGTGTTATATATTAACAGTCATAGATGTGTTGTCCAAGTATGCGTATGCAGAGGCGATGCGTGATAAAAGTGGAGCTAGCGTCACAGACGCTTTTAAAGCCATCTTCGATAAGGGGCGTATTCCTCAAAAACTACAAACAGACGCAGGAAAAGAATTCTTAAACAAGTCATTTCAGAAATTATTAAAGCAGCATAATGTTCAACATTTTGTAACACACACGGAGGTAAAGGCAGCGGTTGTAGAAAGGTTTAACAGAACTTTAAAGTCTAAGATGTGGCGGTATTTTACGGCCAACAATACATACAGATACGTGGATGTTCTACAGGCTTTTATAGCTGTATATAATGCCAGTTATCATAGGACCATCAAAATGGCACCTGAAGAGGTAACAACTGATAATTCGTTAACTGCCTGGAGAAACGTGTATGGGTCTAACTTTGGTACAAAGGTGAAGAAGTCTGTTTTTAAAAATGGTGATCACGTCAGGATTTCAAAACTGAAAGGAGTCTTCACGAAGGGTTACCAACAGACCTTTAGTGATGAAATATTTATAGTGGAAAGTGTGGAGCTTAAGGAAGGGGTGTATATTTACAGGCTAAAGGACTACGATGGGGAAACGGTGTCAGGATCCTTTTACAAGGAAGAGTTACAAAAGGTGCCCGATGATCCAAACCGCGTGTATAGGGTTGAAAAGGTTCTGAAAAGGAAAGGTACCGGTGCTAAGAGCCAGGCATATGTCAAATGGCGCGGATGGCCTGAGAAATTTAACAGTTGGGTGTTGGCCAGCTCCCTGAAGGGTGTGTGAACTAAAAGCCGCTGCGACGATGGAGACTACACCCTTTTATATAACCTTACCATCCAACGCTTCTAAGGACATGTTCCCCAACAATCAGATTTCTAATTACACCGTCAAATTGGCTAAGGCTGTGGACCTGAAGGGGGACTGGGAGGTCGCCCTAACAGAAATACAATACCCTAGAACATGGAATACATTTACAGCGGCTGAAACCAAGTTTTACATCAAGAGGGACCAGGACCCCATGGGCATACACACATCCTTCCCACCAGGCTACTACCCACACGTAACAAGCATTATCGAAGCCATCAACAAATCCATAGCCAGTATAGAACCACATCCGAATATTCATCTGGCGCTAGATAATGTGAGAAGGAAGGTGTTTCTTAAATCCATAAATCGAAACAACCTGTTTAACTGTTCAGGTAAATTAAGAAGGATTTTAGGGACAGTACAACATGTGAAAAGCCCCGTGGAACAAGATCACACGTGCCCCGATATTAATGGGGGGTTCTACACGCTCTATGTGTACAGCGATATTGTAGAGTCTCAGAGGATAGGTGATAGTTACTCGCCGTTGTTAAGGTGGGTGCATGTACAGGGTGATAATAATACCATGGTCAACATACAATTTAACAAACCCGACTACGTCGCAGTTTCTAAAAACCATTTTGACACTATTTCAATTATGATCTACGATGATCAGTCTGAGCCGGTGGCCTTTAAATACGGGAAAGTTATTGTCAAGCTTCATTTAAGGCCTAGACACGACAGAGGGTATTAAGCAGCCATCATGGTGGTTATGAAAACCTACGGAGATCCGTCTATGTACAGAGACTATTACAGAAGTCAAGCCGGTTATGGAGGACCACCGTACTTTCAAGGTTCACCTGTTATGTACGGGGCGGGATTAGGGGGATTCTTTAGGAGTCTGTTTAGAAGAGCTATGCCTTTCCTGAGAAGAGGCTATGAAATTGCAAAGCCTCATGTTAAGGCTGCTGCCACGAACATTGCCCAGGAGGTGGTGGGGTCTGTTACATCGGCGGTTGCAGAGCGCATGAACAAGCAACCTCAAGAAGGAGCTGGTTTGATGTATAAGCCACGCGCTAGTGTCAAAAGGAAACGGCGTGTTTCCAGACGCAGGGGTCCCCCAGCCCCCTATAAAAAAAGGAGGACCTCTTCAAAACGTCCTCAGAAAAGAAGAGCTCCAAGACGGAAGAGAGCTGCGAAGAAACGAACCGGCTCTAAAGTAAATATTTTTTAAAGACTTGTAAACACAGCCATGGCCTTCGTACATTGTGGATCTGGAGAGTGCGCCAAATCAGAGTTAGACTTGTTTAGTCTAAAACCTACGCAGACAAGCATCGAAAACAGCTTCTTCATGGAGGTGTCACCTTTAGCAGCATTGACACCTCTGGCACCTATAGAGTTTTATGTGTCAGGGGCCACGGATATGTATTTGGATCTCAACAACACTCTGCTGCATCTTATGTGTAAAATCGTAAAAGCGGATGGGTCCGACATTGCCGACGACGCTAAAGTGGCACCGATCGCTTACCCTCTAGCTACCATGTTTAATCAAGTGGACATCACCCTGGGCGACCGACTCATCACCCAGAACGATAACATGTACGCCTACAGAGCCTACATAGAAAGCATTCTAAATTACAGTAGCGAAGCCCTTGACACACAACTTTCAGCGGGTCTCTTTCACAGGGATACACACGGTCAGTTTGAAATCACAGCTCTGGATGGTGATAATAAGGGCTTTATAAAAAGAGCGGGGCATGCTGCAGCCAGCCGTACCTTTGACCTCCTGGGGCGCATACATTCGGACCTCTTCTTCCAAGATAAACTGCTCATCAACGGAATTGATCTTAAGATCAAGCTCAATCGCAACAAGGACTCATTCTGCCTCATCAACGGGGATGCTGAACAGTACAAGCTGAACATACTGTCTGCGAGTCTGTTTGTAAAGAGAGTGAAAGGGTCCCCGAGCGTCAGGTTAGCGCACGCCGAAGCTTTGCAAATATCCAACGCCAAGTACGCTGTGGAAAGAGTAGCTCTGAAGGTATTCAGCATCCCTGCAGGTACCCGCTTAACACAACAGCAGAATTTATTTCTGGGACAGCTACCAAAACTCATCATCATAGGGTTTGTGGACAATACAGCTTTTAGTGGCACCTATGGCTCAAACCCCTTCAATTTTAAACACTACAACATCAACTACGCAGCGCTGGTCCACGAGGGCAATGTGATTCCTGCAAAACCCTACACCCCCAGTTTTGAAGCAAGGCATTACATCAGGGAATATCAAGGACTGGTTTCGATAACAGGAAAGCATCAAAGGGACTGCGGTGTAGCCGTGTCAAGAGAAGGCTATGGCCGTGGATACACGCTGTTCGCATTCGACCTGACACCGGACATGGAAGATGGCGATCACTACAACCTGGTCAAAAATGGGAATCTAAAAGCTGAAATACGATTCGCAGCTCCACTACAGACTAATGTGAACATGGTCGTATTCTCTGTATTCGACAGCATCATTCAGATCAACCACGCAAGGCAGATTTTGTTTGACTATCTTTAAAAACATTGGTGAAATGGATACGGTGCAGATACGTGACTTCTTAAGCAGACATAAATACGCTAGGAAATACTTTTTGGGTGTTTTCCCTAGCGATGGGTTACCAGGCGAAATAGGGGCAGAAAGGCCCTGCACCCTAGTCTTTAACACAGACCCGCATGACCAGGCTGGGACACATTGGGCGGCCATGTTTATAGATGTTGATAAGGTTATAGTGTTTGACAGTACCGCAGAGTTCCCTGAGCACAGACTCTATACAACTCCTATATTCAAGTTTGTGAAAAAAGCTGCAGCTGTGGTGGAGTATAACAAACTAAGGGTGCAGGATTCCATGGCCATCACATGCGGGGAACATTGTATTTATTTTATCAGTAAAATGTCACAGGGTCTTTCGTTTAGAAATTTCTTAAATCTATATCCGGGGGATCTTGTTAACAATGACCGTATAGTTGCGAAATATGTAAAAGAAAACACCTGGGTGTCGGTCAGACCTGTGAAAACAGAATATGTACCTTGTCAAAACTGTAAGGGTTTATAACAGTTGTATGTCTAAAGTTGAACGTTTAAAATAAAAGACATTATATTTTTTTTAAAAACATGCATTCAGACTCGTTATTTCAATATACATGCAACATGAAATGATTTTTGAAAGACGACTGAGACGGTTTGTAAAGTTATAACAAGGTGTTTATTACAAATATTTAGTTGACAAAACTTTACTGCAGAAACCTAGGAATAAAAAATCACACACAATTAATCAAAAATCCAAGCGATGGGTGGCTGGGTCAATGTCTTTTTTTTTTTTCGAGATGTCGTCGGCTGGGTAGGGGTAGACCAAGTAGGAGATAGTCTAGGGCCTTCAGAACCTGTAGGCGATGGCAGTAGGGGACTCTTCAAATTGTCTAGCAGGCGCCGGTGTTCATTATTACCAACAAGCGTGGAGGGTATATTGAGTTCAGCAGCGGCCCTCAGAAACTGCTCCCAGCCTCTCGGTGCATTTTGAGGCGTTAGGATTTTGGGGTGGGTCAGACCTTTGACTAGATCGTACATATGCGACCCTGCAACAGGTTGGCCCTTGTAGAGAAACTCACCGCGTTCATTCCAAGAGGCTAGGTCTTTAGAAGCGGCTAGTTTACTCATCAGCATCTGCGCAGCCCCTCTGTGCCTTTGACCTATATTTTTTAGGAGGTCTCCAGCAAAGGTATCTGAAGCTGTCGCCCCATCGGGAGGCGGTTGTAGGGGCTGAGGGTCGGGGGCCTGAGCAGCTGGTTGTTCAGAGTCTGGGGTATATAGAGTCAACTTGTTCTTCTCAGTATTCCACTGGGTGTAGTAATTTAAGAATTTTTTTAGAGTGCTGTTGTAAAGGTTAGCCTTGTCGTAGGGGTTTAGATCAGTCCTGCTCAAAATGTCCTTAATTTCAGTATCCAGGCGTAGAGTCTCATTTCTACGAATATCCCAGGCATTGTCCGTGGTGGACCCCAGCTGCTCCATTTGCTGCCTAGGAACCAGATACATTTTTGTGGCATGATCCATCACTGACCCGAGAGGAGGCTTGTAATTACAGGTATAGCTATGCCCAGCAAGTTACCTATAAAACCTCCAGACTGTTTCACCAGTTTCTTCTTTGTTATGAGTGAGCCCCTTTTATTACTGAGCTTCTTGATGAGCCCCTTCTTCTTCTTCAGAACCTGTAACTGACGCTTTGATATAGGGACGTTGCCTTTTAGGGTGTTTAGGGCTATTTCTGAAATGGCGGCCACTAAATCGTCAGAAGCGGTGCCCAGGATGGCCTTTCGGTGTTGGGGGCTGGCTGTAACAAGCATTTTCAGGAGAGCTAAATTGCGGCGTAGGTGTGTAGACATGGTCACCACTGAGCGTTATAAGGGCTGGCCTGTAAATGGTTCTAAAAGACTTCACCGCTGCTTTTTATAGGGCCTGGTCTTGGGCTTTGGTGTGTAAACTACAGGTAGCTCTGGGGGAAAAATATCGGCCCTTAGTCTATAGTCTTCTAGAGTTTCGTTTTTTAAGTCTACCAACAGGTACCCGTGGGGTTTTGATGTAGCGTCGTTAAAGGCCTCCATGAAGAAGTGTGTGTTTCCGGGGTACATCTGTTTAGCTATGACAGCTATTTGTTGTTTGTCCCGAGGGTTTTTAAATAAAACAAGGTATGAAGCGTTGAGAGCTATAGACCTACTGTTCTTGCCTTTGTAAAACAAGTTCTGCACAATGTAGCAGATGCTTAGATTGCGATGATGTGAATATTGAGTAAAAGCTCTCTCTAACTCTGGATGATCACCACCTTCACGCATCAGATCATCAACAATTATCATATTTACAAGGGTTGGTGGTAGTAGTTCATCATCGTTGAGGTTATTCGGTATACCCTCTATAAATTTGATATGTGGGAACCGACTGCCCAAGTCTGTATAAAGAGGCTGCCAGCATGAATAAAGCCACACAATGTTGTTAGGGGTTTGTGATAAAGCAGAGTTGGCATTTTCTAAGAGCTTTTTTATAAAGTAGCTTTTACCACAGTTTGAGGGTCCTGCTAGCACGCAGGAGAATGGATGCTGTAACCTGGTGTCCATGCTGTGGCGGCTGTCTCTCTAATGGGCCTAATAACCATAAGGCAGTGTTTTATAGTCGGTGGTCAGGACCCTTTTATCAAAAACAACTCGCAATGTTTTATGTAGAGGCTCGGTTGTGATTTCCCACTTCTTTTTGGATCTGACTATGCAGGGTTGGTTCACGACTATGGTTTTAGCATTCTCAGAATCGTCTGCTGTAACGTATTCTTGCACCAGATTCTTCAAGCTATCAAAATTGATTTTTAGGGTGTTGCTGACATTTAATGTTATCCCTTTGACCTTCATACACACCTTGTTCTTGTTGGTACGGTAGCTGTATGTTTTAGGCCCTGAGGAAGTATATTCTTTTATATACTCGTCCTTATCTAGCTCACTGGTTAGGTTACCCAGATAATCTCCTAGAGGAGGGTCTTCATCCCCCGGCTTGCTCAGAAAAATCACAGAATCTGTATCGTGATACAAGCAGCGATCCTGGAGCTTATCCATAACCCCGTAAAGCTCTAGACGAGCGTGGGCTGTCGTGAAGCAGGCTATGAAAATGTTTATGTTGTTACTCGATGTGGGGTACTCTTGGGCATATTTCCAACACAAAGCCGCGGTATCGTCATCGATAAACTCGCAGCTGGACACCTCGTAGCATGGGGCAAACAGGTACTTGAACAGTTCATCAGGATCTGATATTAAGGTAGTATTTGAAAGGTTTGTGCGCTGTGCAAATTTTCCCCATAAGGAGTTGAGACAGAGTTTGGCTAACTGTCGGCGTGCAGGATTGACCTCTATCAGATGGGATCGTAAACGGATACCCTCGTGAGCGTAGTAGTCATCGATGTATTTCTGTTTTGCATCCTGACTAGTACACCAGTCAGGATACCCTGAGGCCTCCTGCTTGTCTCTGAGAAACAAATTAATGTAGGGGGCAAAGAGTTGTGTTGTAGTGCTCTTAAAATGCCACACTTCGTGTACTCTACCTAGCCTGTACCCTTTCTCTAAGGCAGCTTGTACCTCGATGCTACACCAGGTCCCTGTGAGCATCCTTTGTTCCTCGGTGTGTGTGCAGCCGTCAACCTCTTTAAGCATCGCACAGGTTCGGCAGAGGGGGAACATTAGCTTGCCATCGACTCTGCATGGTAACACCGGGAAGTAAAGCTGCTTAGGAGGATATATTTCACATTTGATAAGCCCAAAGTATTCGTCTAGGGGCTTAAAATCTCTATAGATGATGGTGGGATGACCCACCGGGTACAACTTCATCTTGTTCACAAAAGGGTACAGACTGGTGAAATCATAGTAGTGTATTTTCTCACCCTCACCAACGGCCTTGTACAGTTGTATGGCATTTGTACGCCCCCCAAATAAGGCATCTCGGGGCTCCAAAGGTGTGGGTAAATCATGAGTCTTAAGAAAAGAGCAGAGGGCTGTGTCGGTTTTTAACATGTCTAACCACTCGTGCTCCCAAAGAACTCTCATAGCAAAGCCACTGTTTTCAACATACTGGGCCTTTGTCAGAGTACGTCTGTATAAGTGTTCAAATTTGGCACCCAGCATTTTGTTATATTCGTGGGGCTTGTAACACTTGGGGCAGCCGTGGTAAAAACAGCCGTTGAATTCAAAGGCTGTCGGCACACCCTTAATTACAGAGTACCCGTCCAGGTAATAGGGGCCCAGGCGGAATTCACCAGCCTGTAATGCATGTTGAATCTGGATGTCTTCCTTCTCAGAGACGTACATGAGCCACTGGATAGAGGGGGTTGAATAACGTTTCTGTTTACCGTTATAGAGGTCTGGCGGTACTAGAGCGATAGTTTCTGGCCTCAAAAACATGTGTTTGTAGATGGACATACACATGGATGCCAGAGTGACGTTTTGAAATGGGTCTATGTATTCGACCGCATGCTGTATTTCAGGGGTTTTGGATGTCGAGGCCTTGACTTTCTTAGTCAATGTCTTAGGTTTCAAGGCCTTGACTTCTTTAGTCATAGACACCACAACATCTCTGAAAAGGTTACAAGCTTGCCGGAGGATCATTACATCAGCCTGACAATAAGCTTTCAACTCTGTTTGAAAGTGAAACTCCTTTTCACGGTTTTCAGAGTACCACTCTAGAAAGCTCACTTTCTCATCAGGCATCATGTATTCAACCCCGTAGCTGTCAGGAGGCGGCATGGGTCCCACATAATTCTGGTTAGCCCAGGTGTTGAAAAAGTGTGGAAAATACCCTTTACAACCTGGGAACCCAAAGGCCTTTGGCAGCTTGCTCAATTTCATGGGTAGGAAATTCAGGGTGTCTATGAAGCGTATTTTTAAAGGACATACCGTCATCAGCATCAGTTTAGACCCCTGGGTTATGAGTTCCACCTGTATCTTTTCACGAATCATGTCTCGTAGAATAAAGAAGGAGTCATAGGCTTTCGAGTTGTGGGCTAGCATGGTATATCCTTGGAATTTGGCCTGAATGAAAGTGCTCAGGAAATCACCAACGCACGTTCGTCCCTCAAACTCCCAACTGTCGTCGGAAGTTAGATGGTGCGCGTAAATGTAGTTAGGCTGGTGTACCCCCGTCTCTTGTGTGCACTCTATATCAAACACTATATAGTCTTCGGTCTTGGTCTGAGATGGACCTTTAACCATATAACACTGATGGTTGGTACCGGCTTTGTAAGATACATGGCAACGGGGACATATCATACCTTTGCACTTGTGATTCACTGCCACATACCGCCCACACTCGCTACAGTCCTTTTTAGGGACGCAGCTGTAAGATTGCTCGTGTATGCTCAAACAGTTTTGCGAGCGACAAAACAACCTACAGATGCCGCACCTCACCTTTAGGGTAGCGTCTTCTATGCAGCCGTCCCTCTGACACATCTTACAACACATTTCACACTGGTGGTATGTTTTATTGTTGTATATATGATCGCAGTGGGCGCACACATATTTGGCCCCCAGAAAACCTTTAAGGTTCAAGATACCGTAAAAATGATTTTCCATGTGGAGGACATATACGGTCTTGTTTCTCACAGGTTCCCCGGTTGTAAAGTACTTCCAGGAACCGCTGTGATAGAGAACTTTCACCGTCACGGCGAAATAGTTCTCAAAAAGACCTATATCACCAAAGCCGACCATTCGGTCAGGAGGTATTTCAAGAACCTCATGGGCTTCAGCAGCTCTAGACATGATGACAGCGTCAGGGGTCTTGCGAGTCATCAACAGACCCACGATGCTGGCCGCCAGACATGTATTGGCAGTGGCGTTGCTAAAGTTGAGCAGCCACCTCTGTTTCTTGCCAATTATTTTACTGTATAGTACGCTCTTTAAGGGTCTGGAAACACCCCCCTCACGCCCCCGTACAATGAGGGCTATGACTCTAAACGTGCCATAGGCGACTAGTTCAGCCTTACTCTGTAAAAGCCTTGAGAGGTTTTCTAAAAATTGCACAGCATCAAAAACATCTCGGGTCTTCCGCCTGGTGAACAACGGTGTGTCAAAACCCTGCCCCTGGAAGCGGAGTTGGAAAAAGTCATTAGGCCCCACATCGTGTAACAACCTTACTATGAGCTCCTGCACAGCCTGATGTATAGCCAGAACACCGTGAGTGGTTGATGTTATTTGATGTAGGTTAACAAATCTAAACTCCTCATAGTGTTCTACGGCCCTAAACCTCTCTACATTGCGAGTGTAACTCCTAACACTCTCTAAAAACAAGGGCTCTGGGCCCTCATCAGTAGGAGTGTGATTTGTGGAGGTGTTCTCTGATGTGTCACTTTGGGAGGTCAGGGTGGTCCCTGTCTCAGGAGTCCTTGTAAACCTGCGGGTAGCGCATATTCTAGCCTTCTTGAGCTTATTTATTAAAACCCTGCGTTGCTTTGTACTATTAAGCCACTTTTGTTTTTTTTTACGGGCCCAGGCTTTTCTAGATACCAAGCCCCAGCCTATCTGAACAGGTAGGTCGCTGTCGTTGGATGTCTTGTTCATGGAGGCCCCCGCTACAGTTCCACCCCTGGGTCCTTCTGAATGTTGCGTTGTTTGGAGTTTTGCCATCCCCCCTACCCCCTTTAAATGGCCGACCCTAGGTATGTTAGACCCTGCCCCTATGTATTGTCGGCGGTGAAGTGCTGGCTTATATGCTTCAGGCGTTGATCTTGAAGCTGTGGTACCGTGGTTGAAAGGGTCTAGGGAAACAGGGGTGTCTTGTTTGAAGGGTTCTATGGAAACATTGGGGTCTTGTTTGAAGGTTTGTGGGGTACCAACTGGGCGTTGCTTGAGCAGTTTTAAGAAGCGTGCAGACTTTGTCACTAACCTCTGGACCGTACGGCTATATTTTGGGGGTCTCTTATGAGCACCAGTGGTTGTGGGGGTCTTTAGGGGTTGGTACTTACATAGTCATGAATGTGTACCTTGTATGTCGGCCACAGCCGCCTGACACATCTGTATGATGTCTTTTTTACAAACCCCAACCCTGGCCACGACCAGATGTTGGGCCTCCCTCTTGTTGATGAGATTGGAATACCCCATATCCATTCTTATGAGTGCACGGTTCGCCTGCCGTTTTAATTTTCGAACCGCCATCTGTATCTCTCTTACGTGTGTCTTCAATACATCTTCTGTGTTTACAGACCCATCTTGTTCCTGCTTAGGGGGGCACACCTTGCGAGGTCTTATAAATGGAGGCACCCCCCCAGTCCCATCTATACTGCAACCCTCAAAGACGGGGTTGGACACGGGTCTGTACACGGGCATGTCCCATGGGATGGACACGGACCTGTACACGCGGCTGGCAGAGGTGCTGGCCTCGGGTTTGGACACGGTACTGTACACAGGATTGGCAGAGGTGCTGGCCACGGGACTGGACACGGTACTGTACACGGGATTGGCAGCTGGGCTGGCCTCGGGTTTGGACACGGTACTGTACACAGGGTTGGCAGAGGTGCTGTCCGCGGGACTGGACACGGGACTGTACACAGGGTTGGCAGAGGTGCTGGCCACGGGACTGGACACGGTACTGTACACGGGATTGGCAGCTGGGCTGGCCTCGGGTTTGGACACGGTACTGTACACAGGGTTGGCAGAGGTGCTGTCCGCGGGACTGGACACGGGACTGTACACAGGGTTGGCATAGGTGCTGGCCACGGGACTGGACACGGGACTGTACACGGGCTTGGCAGCTGGGCTGGACACAGGCCTGTACACGGGGTTGGCAGAGGGGCTGGACACGGGGGTGTACATGTGGATGGCCGTGGGGCTGGTAGGGTCGTATGCTCCTGGCGGGGTACTCGGGGACAAAGGGTATGAGGATTGTGAGGAGGTGTCGTTGTAATCCTGGGGCCTAGTTGAAATGTCGGTGGTAGGGTGTGGTGCCTGGTTACCTGTGTTCTGTAAACCCTCTGTGCTCAAAGACCCCTGGTACACCGCTTCTGGGGTTCTACCTATGTTGTCTACCAACCCCCTCAATGCCTCAAGAGAGTTGCTAATCGTGGTAGAAGGACCTTCTAGGGGTTGCGCAGTATCACCTGTTGAGACCCTAGGCTGTGCCTGAACACTTACAACCGGTTTTGGGGGCTGTTCAGGGGCGTGCACCTCTACATGTACAGTTATTCTATTTGGCACTGTCTGGGGTTTCAGGACGCTTGGTGGATCCGCCGTTGCCTTAGGGCTGCTGAGGGACTCTGCTAACTGTAGCTTAGGGACCCCCGGTTTCAGCTTCAGATGTTTCCTTGAGAGGCGCGATGTTTTAGGGGGTTGTGGTGGCGACGCCTCTTCTACACCCACAGGTGCAGCTAACACCTCCTTGGGGCTCAAGGTTGTATAGGTCTCATTCAAGGGCTTAGCATCCTTTTTTATAGATAAATCTAAGGGGCTAGCTTGGGGCTCAGGGGTGCTAGGGCTTTTCTTCTCAGGACTTAAGAGCTTTGCCTGACCCTCTTGGAGCACCTCCGGTGTCTTCTTCTTCATGTTTAACTGTTCTGTTTGGGGATCTGTGAATACCTTACAGGCCTTCACACGTTTTAAAGGGTTGGGGAGGTTCTCTGAGTCCCTATGTTTCTTCTTAAGGGAGGCCTGGTTTGTAGGCAGGCCGCCAGTGTTGACCCCACCCCTGTGCAGAATAGATTGTTGTAGCTGGTTGTTCAGCGTGTTGCTTGGTGTGTAGTAGGTAGAGAGTTTTTCCTGGCGTACACGCCTACTCACGCCTTTCGCGCCGCTTCCGTTGTTCTGGACGGATGTTGTTATGTCCATTAAGGGCGCCACCGACCTCTCTTCAGCCGCATGTTTCTGAGCCGCTTCTAAAATATAAACAGAAAATATATATATATTAGAGAAAGCATAAAAAAAAACAACACATACAAGCACCAGCGGACTACGTCCTACACAACCACCTTTTTTGATATAGGCTTTGCTACAAGCAGCTGTAACACCTCTAGTACTTCTCACACCCTTTTGTAAAAAACACACCTGAAAGAGGTCTTTTTGCAGCTCCTTTCTTTGACAGTGGTCCCACTTTAGAAGTTGAAGCTTTCCTCTTCAAGGGGCTTTCTTTTGAACCATGCGCCGCCTCTTGGACCTTGACGACGTCCTGGCATAGCGTAGGGACACCTGTAAAAAAAAATAATACCCAACATTAGACATCTTTTCTGATGATTACCTCTATACATCCTCAGGGTCAGGACTCTGGCCTACCCCACCAACTACCCAGCGTCTTAGACAGTTTAAATAACAGCTGTCTTTTTATTTACCTGTAGGAACTGAAGTGTTTTGCACAGTGTTCAGAGCGTCTTGAGCCTCGATGTACTCCATAAAATCGTCAAAAGCTTGTTGTAGGTCAGGGTCATAAGCTGTAAAAGCATACACACATGAGAGCCCATTAGAAAAAAGAGAACTTCTGAGAGACTGGTGTACAAAACTACGTAGAACTACATAGCTTTAAATATATATATACCAGGCTGCGGGGCTGACAAGTGCCCAGCGTTGCTATTTATTACAGCTGGGGCCAGCCCAGGGGGCACATTGGTGACGGTTGCATTTGCAAGGTCTTGCACCTGTATTAAACATAAAAAAAATAAAAAAAAAAAAAAAAAGCAGCGGTTTTAGTAAACGCCTTTCTTAAACAAAAGTATCACAACTTCAAACAATTCTTGTATACATTTAAAACCTGATAAGCGGGGTGCACCAACACACATTTTTAAAAAAGCGTTGCAAGTGCTGCGCTAAAACATATGTTAAAAAACAACCTGCGCCATATCCTTTGCTTATGGGGTAAACCACTTTAGGTACACATGGCCCTTCTGACATTTAACCACTACCCTATATACCGGTTACTCTTTTGTAACATGTACATGCCACTTTTCTCTTGTAACACATTGTTTAATAACTCTCACATTTTGAGTGCTTTAAATAGTTGCGCCATTGCCACAATTGACTACATAATGCTTATTCTTGTGCTCGAGTGTCTGCCTTATATCACAGTATTATAGCTCTAACTGTACTTTGTTTTCTCTTGTAACCTGCACACTTGTCACTTTATTTATTACTCATGTAACTTAACGTTTGCTTTTGTAACCGGCACACATGTCACTCCCCTTATGTTTTGCAACTGTGTCTTATGTAAAGCGCTCTGACACCTTCGGGTAAAGTCTGCGCTAACAAGCAGTATTTTTTCTGTTTGTATCTTTTATGTAACACCTGTAATCCTGAGTCCCTATGTTTTGCAAACAGGTTCTTGTGTAAAGCGCTCTGACAACTTGGGATAAAGTCTGCGCTACATTTTTTCTACTTGTATCTTTTTTATATAACTCATCCAATTCTTAGTGCTTATGTCTTACAAATGGGTCATATATAAAGCGCTCTGCCAGCCTTCGTGTACAGTTCGCACTAGCTAATAAAACAAAAAAAACAAAAAAAAAAAAAAAAAAAAAAAAAAAACACCTCGGAGCTGCAGTGCAGGGTCCGCCCCCTCCAGTGATATCACCAACTCATCACTGGTGATATCAGTGGAGGGGCGGACCCTGCCCTGCAGCTCCGTGGTGTGTTTTCCTGTTTGTATCTTTTTATGTAGTGCATGTAATCCTTAGTCCTTATGTTTTTGCAGCAAGTTCTTATGTGAAGCGCTATGCCCCAGGCGTGTCCCGCTATTGTGAAGCGCCCTGACACATTCGGGGTAAAGCCCAGCGCTAGATAATTCTCAATAAAAAACCACACCGGGGCTGCAGGGTTAGGGCCGCCCCTTCAGTGATGTCACCAACTCATCACTGTTGGGGGCGGTCCTTACACAGCAGCCCCGGAGAAGCTCACGCCGCCATGCTGCCTGCTGCTGGATCCACGTGGAGCCCGGGGCTGGTATATACCCTCACAGCCCCCAAGGACACCGGAGCCCTACACCCCTCACCCTCGAGCAGCGCCAGCAGCAAGCGGGCTCGTGGGGGATTATTTTTTAAAAAGAACGGCCGCGGAGGCCCAGAGACACCGCGACCCCCACCCCCAGAGCAGCGCCCGAGGCAAGCGGGCTCTGGGGGCCTTTTATTTACACCAGGAGCGGCCGCGGAGGCCCAGAGACACCGCGACCCCCACCCCCAGAGCAGCGCCCGAGGCAAGCGGGCTCTGGGGGCCTTTTATTTACACCAGGAGCGGCCGCGGAGGCCCAGAGACACCGCGACCCCCACCCCCAGAGCAGCGCCCGAGGCAAGCGGGCTCTGGGGGCCTTTTATTTACACCAGGAGCGGCCGCGGAGGCCCAGAGACACCGCGACCCCCACCCCCAGAGCAGCGCCCGAGGCAAGCGGGCTCTGGGGGCCTTTTATTTACACCATGAGCGGCCGCGGAGGCCCAGAGACACCGCGACCCCCACCCCCAGAGCAGCGCCCGAGGCAAGCGGGCTCTGGGGGCCTTTTATTTACACCAGGAACGGCCGCGGAGGCCCAGAGACACCGCGACCCCCACCCCCAGAGCAGCGCCCGAGGCAAGCGGGCTCTGGGGGCCTTTTATTTACACAAGGAACGGCCGCGGAGGCCCAGAGACACCGCGACCCCCACCCCCCAGAGCAGCGCCCGAGGCACGAGGGCTCTGGGGGCATATTTTTAAAAATAACGCTGCACTAGGGACCCAGAGACCCCCAGGACACCCCAAGGGACTATGGCGCCCCACCAGGAGCCCCCCTGGACAACTGGCCCCAGGGTTTATTTATTTTTTAAATACAAGGCCCTCAGGACCCCCCAAGGAGCAGCAAGGACCCCGGAGCCCTCCATGGACCCCTCCAACTCTCTACAGCGGTTTGGTGAGTGCAACCAGGCATTATTAATTTTTTAATTATATGCCCTGTATATTATTTAAAGCCCCTATGGTACCGTTACAGTGTGGTTAAATGTTTCTATGAGCTGTAAAATACCCTGTTCCACTCTGCATGTACCCTCCTAAGGCCTACAACATTATGCCCCTTAAATACATAGCCTGCAAACTCTACCCTACGTCACCACCCCATTAACACTAAATACCTACACACATAGCTTTTTAAACTCAACAAAACCTTTATTCATTTTAAATACCTTTACATTACAATTCAGGTCTTTTTAAACTCCATCCTTCAACAAAACCTTTATTCACATTAAACACAGCACATCGCCTTAAAGATTAACAGTTTACAATCCACACTACATAGTACTATTTTTTAAAAGTGCAACTTTTTTCCAAACTACATGTACACCCTAATACACCATTGCGCCATCCATTATTTACCTTCTCTACATGTTGACAGGCGGTGTCAATCTGGGAAAAGTTGCTCCGGTCCATTCTTGCCTTAAGTTCCTTGGGTTGGCTCCAAAACAATCCAGGCCAGTCACTCCCCAAGGTTTTGAAGGGCTTGATGGTGTAGAAATCCACAAAGGTTTTCTGACTGGGTTGTAGATGCAGGAGTCCTCCAGGTACAGCAGAACAATCCACGCCAGTCGCTCCTCAAAGGGGTTTTTTTGAATGGGTGTTTGGCAGTGTTCCATGAGGGGCCTTTTTATACCTGTCCTAGCATGCTAATTAGAAGCCCCCCACACCCCTTTATGACTTGAGGGGTGTTTAGAACAATGTCATGGTGGCCTTTGGATGGGAACCTTTTTTTCTATCCTTGTACAGTATAAACAGTACAACATTGTTTACTTTGACACCTGTTACTCAAACTCAAGGCCTATCCTGGGAAGAGTGGGGTTAGACAATGGGGGCCGGTGTAAAACTCTTCACCCCTACGTGACCCCTTCTCCTGGGAATTAGGGAGCCCGGGAACAGAATCTACCTTGGGACTCATATGTCAAATTTCCTGCCAGCCACGTCAAATTGGAACTAAACTGTCAAAATTGAGACCAGGAGTTTAAGACGTGAGGACCCTTTACAGCTTTGACACCTACATGACACATTCTTCTTCACAGGCCCTGGGCTGGGGAACTCAGGACTGCCCCAGCAGCTGTTCAAACATCAGCTGGCTGCAAACCCCCAGTTTTAAAAATGCACAGACATTTCCAGCCTACAACCATGCAGTTTTTTTCTATGCACTTTTAAACACATACACAATTACCACATGTTTTTGCTGCCCTAGCTGTTAAATTTAAGGCCATAAGTTTAAGGCCAGGACTGTTTAAGGTCAGATCAAACCCTGGTCTTAAACAGTCCTGGTCTTAAACTGTCAAAATTGCGACCAGGAGTTTAAGACTGTGAGGACCCTTTACAGCTTTGACACCTACATGACACATTCTTCTTCCCAGGCCCTGGGCTGGGGAACTCAGGCCTGCCCCAGCAGCTGTTCAAACAGCAGCAGGCTGCAAACCCCCAGTTTTAAAAGTGCCCAGACATTCCAGCCTGCAACCAGGCAGTTTTTCTATGCACTTTTAAACACATACACAATTACCACATGTTTTTGCTGCCCTAGCTGTTAAATTTAAGGCCAGAAGTTTAAGACCAGACTGTTTAAGGCCAGATCAAACCCTGGTCTTAAACAGTCCTGGTCTTAAACTGTCAAAAATGAGACCAGAAGTTTAAGACCAGACATGTCAAAAGCTGTCAAAATTGCGACCAGCCTTTTGCGACCAGACATGTCAAAATTGCGACCAGGATTTTTTGATGAGTGGTATCCCGGCTTACTACTCAGGTACTCTGAACCAGAATACCTGCTTGTTTCTGAGAAGTGCCGGTACTCTCCAATTAAAAGTATTACATCACTCTTGATAAGTATCGGTACTCTCCCTCTCAAAATAAACAAGCATTAGAAATGCAATCGGGCTCGGATTTATTTGATTTTGAGATAATGGTATTGTAAATGGCAATGTGTTTTTGTCATGTGTGATGGAGTGTGTGCATGTGGTGTGTAGTGGTATTATGTGAGTCGTATTGTAATTTTACCAATGGTGTCATGCTGTGCTTTACATGAATATGTTTAAAAGTAAAGTGTATCATACTGCGATTGGTACAAAAGTTAATTGTGGATGCGTTAACAATTGATGCGTGCACTGATGGCTGTTGGTGTGTGTGTTTGGTGGAAGAGTGCACTGGTGCCTGGAGGTGTGTGTGCCTAGTGGAAGGGTGCACTGACGGCTGGTGGATGTGTGCTTAGTAAAACAGTGCACAGATGGCTGATGGTGTGTGTGTTTGGTGAAATAGTTACTGACGGTTGCTGGTGAGTGCGCCTTGTAAAAGAATGCACTGACGGCTGCCTGGTGTTGTACGCCTGATGGTGTTTGTGCTTGGTGAAAAAGTGCATTGATGGCTGGTGGTGTTTGGCCCTGGTGAAAGGGTGCACTGATGCTATGATTACGTATGGTAATCCCCATTACTCTTAGTCCTACTCGTCCTCGACCCAGTCATCACTCATGAGGTATTCCACACGACAGGAAACAAAACAGGAAACGCTTTTAGACTCCACCCACCCTCCTGTCAGGTGCTATAACACACCTCACCACCAGAAGCAAATCCTGATGTACCAAGCACCAAAGGCCTGGAAAGGGAGGGCGGGCGGGTCGTATGACTGGGTCGAGGACGAGTAGGACTAAGAGTAATGGGGATTACCATACGTAATCATAGCATTACCTCTACGTCCCTCGTCCTCGACCCAGTCATCACTCATGAGGCATACCAAAGCAACCCCACAAAGGCCTTTGGCACACCACCAACAGAAACAGAACAGACACCAAGGAGTGCAGCAAGACACAGTTTATTAACAAACAGAAATAAACAGAATCAAACAGATGGGGGGACCCCCACAGCTTGCAACACACCAGAACCAAAATTAGGGCGGCTAGACAGAGCACAATTCAAGCGATAATGACGTACAAAAGTGGACTCGGACGCCCAGGTACCCGCCCTACAGATCTCCTCAAGGGGAACCCCATGGAAAGCAGCCCAGGAAGCAGACACACCCCTGGTAGATCTCGCCTGAACCCCTGACGGGCAAGGCAAACCAGAGCCCTGGTATGCCAACAAGATCACAGCCTTGATCCAGCGACCCAAAGTAAGACGAGAGGCAGCCTTACCCCTACCAGCCAAACCAAAGGTCACGAAGAGGGAGTCAGAAGACCGAAACCCAGCAGAACGATCAACATAAACAGACAACGCTCTCCTCACATCCAAAGAATGGAGTAAGACATCAGAAGGAGAGGAAGGAGAAGGACAGAGAGAAGGGAGAACCAACTCCTGGGAGGAATGGAAACGTGAACGAACTTTAGGCATAAAACCTGGGTCCAAGGAAAGGACCACCGCGTCGTCCAGAAACCTCAAAAAGGGGGGAGAGCAACGCAAAGCCGTAAGCTCACCCAACCTCCGAGCAGACGTAACAGCCACCAAAAAGGCAACCTTGAAAGACAGGAACTTCAACTCCACGGAATCCAAAGGCTCAAAGGGAGGGGACTGCAAGGCACCCAAAACCAAAGAGAGATCCCAAGGAGGAACCGGAGAGCGAACAGAAGGTGCAGAAAGAGAGAAACTCCGAAACAGACGGGAAACCAACAACCCGTCCGAAGGAAGAAGAGAAGCCGGATCACGAAAAGCCCGAATAGCAGCCCACTGACCCTTCAAAGTGGACAAAGCATAGTGTTTTTGAAAGCCATCCAGAAAAAACTGCAGAATAGAAGAAACATCACAAGAGGTAGGAGACAGTTCCAGGGCAACACACCAAGAAGAAAAAGAAGCCCAGTGTTTCGAATAGGAGGACAGAGTGGATTTCCGACGAGACGCCTGCATTACAGTGATGAGGTGGTCGGGCAGACCCCGGACTCCAAGAGACAACCGTTCAACCTCCAGACCGCCAAGGTGAGAGGAACCAACAGGGAGGGAGACGGGGAACACAGTGGAGAGGGGTAGCGGGGCAGGATCCACGGAGGGCCCACCGCCAGACCCAGCAGCAGAGGAAACCAGGAGCGGCGAGGCCAATAAGGGAGAACAGCCACCACCTGAGCCCCCACCCGCCGAACCTTCAGCAAGAAAGCAGGGATCAGAGGAAAGGGGGGAAACGCATAGAGGAACCAAGGAGGCCAAAGGACAGACAAGGCATCCACCCCCCAAGCCCCCGACTCCGGGGTCCTGGAACAGAACAGGGGAAGCAAGGCATCGGACCGGGAGGCAAACAGGTCCAGAACCGGACTCCCGAACCTCCGGCAGAGCAACCGGAAAATCCGAGGGGCCAGACACAGGGAGAGAGAGGACGGGAACTTCCGACTCAAGGAATCGGCAACCACGTTGTCCACACCCCGAATGTGTACAGCAGAGAGAGCCACTAGATGACACTCGGCCCAACTCGCAATTGCACACGCCACCAAGTTCAGGGAGAGGCAGCGGGTACTGCCCTGGTGGTTGATGTAGGCCACGGTCACAGTGTTGTCCGATCTCACCAACACGTTGCACCCCAGAAGATGATCCTCGAGAAGGCGAAGAGCCCTCTCCACCGCAGACAACTCCCTCCAATTGGAAGAGCGGTGCGACTCCGAAGGAAGCCAACGTGCCTGCACCGACCAACGGCCCAGAGTCGCACCCCAACCGAAAGCGCTGGCATCCGTCGTCAACACCAAGGGGGTCGGAGGATTGAACCACATGCCCCGCGACAGATTCGAAGAGTCCAGCCACCACTGGAGAGCAGACACCAACTCCGGAGACACAGGCACAGGAATCGAGAAGTCCTGGACAGGAAAGGGGACCCAACTCTGAACATGCCACAACAGAGGCCGAAGATGAGCCCTGGCCCAGGGCACCGTGAACACAGTGGCAGACATGTGGCCCTGAACCACCAGCCACTGCAGCAGAGGAGCCGAATCCCGGGAAAGCAACCTCCTCAGCAACAACTCAAGACGCCGAATCCTGGACTCCAGGAGAAAAACCTTGCCCAGAACAGAGTCGAACACAGCCCCAATGAAAGTCCTCCGAGTTGCAGGCTCCAGGTGACTCTTCGGCAGATTTACCAGGAACCCATGATCCTCTAGCGTATGCATGGTCAAGGAGAGGTGGCGAGACATGACCTCCGGAGAAGGAGCCTGCAGCAGCCAGTCGTCCAAGTAAGGAAAAACGGACACCCCCAGGAGATGGAGATGAGCCACCAAAGGAGCCGCCACCTTGGTGAACACCCTGGGGGCGGACCGGAGACCAAAGGGGAGGACGCAGAACTGCCAGTGACGACCCTCCAGGCAGAAGCGCAGGTAACGCTGATCCCCCAACGCCATCGGTACATGGAGGTACGCATCTTGGAGATCCAGAGAGGTGAACACCCAGCCCTCCTGGATCAATGGGATCACCCTCTGCAAAGTATCCATTTTGAAAGTGATCTTCCGCACAAACAAGTTCAGGGCCCGAAGATTGATGACAACACGGAAACCCCCCGTGATCTTTGGGACCACAAAGACAACCGAATAAGTCCCCAGTCCACGCTCCAGGGGGGGAACCGGGACAATCGCCAGTTTGTTGAACAGAACCTGAACACCCTCCAACAACCCCAGACGACGAGACGGGTTCGAAGGCAAGGGGGTCACCACAACACCCGAGGGAGGCGGAGGAGACAGGAACTCTATCCGGTAACCCTTGGACACAACATCCAGTACCCACTGGTCGGAGGTCGTCAACAACCAAGCAGGGAGGAACAGCCGCAGTCTCCCACCAACCGCGGGCCGACCACCAGCGAGATCGGGCACTGGAGCGGCGTAGTCAGGAACGAGGAGCGCCAGACCCACCATCCGGCTGGGGCTTCTTCTGGAATCTCCGAGGAAAGGACCCACGAGCACCACGCTGGCCCCTAAACGAGGACTGCTGAAACCTGGAAGGCTGGCGAAAGGACCTGGCATTCGAAAAGGAGGAACCCTTATGAGAAGGGGCAGGACGGAAGGACAAAGAATGCTTCCTCTCCTTGAAGACTTTATGGAGCTTGTCCTCCAGGGCGTCCCCAAAAAGAAGAGTACCCGAAAACGGCAACCGCAAGGCCATAGAACGCTGCGCCGCATCCGTCTTCCAACCACGCAGCAGTAAGTTCCGACGGGCAGCCACAGAGGAACCACAAGACAGAGCAGAGGCCCGGACCGAGTCAAAGGCAATGTCCGAAAGGAACTCCGATTGACGTTCCATAGACTCCAGCAACTCCGGACAAGTGCCCCCCTCCTGCATAGTAGAAAACAAAGTCTTGAAGTCAGCCAACAAAGACTGTGCCACATAAGCACCATAAACACCCGACCGAAGAGCCAGGTGAGAGCCAGCATAGGACTTCTTCAGAGCAGAGTCTATCTTCTTATCAACTCCATCCTTCAGGATATTATCATCAGCCATGGAAGGCCGACCCACCAGGGAAGCCACAATAGAGTCCACCTGCACCGAATCAGGCAGGGCAACCTCCAAATCCTGCAAAGGATACAGCTTAGACATGAACCTGGGCAAAGAAATATGGTCCGGGTCTTTCCACTCTTTAAGAAGGACATCCATAACAAAGGGGTGGACGGGCATGGAAGAAGACACAGGCCTCCGAAACTGCGGCAGAACAGCATCCTGGGAAGTACTGGGCACAGAGACCTCAGGGAAACCCATATTCTCCCGAACATGACCAAGAATTTCAGGTAACAGTTCCCTTGAAATGTACTTTCCCTGCAGATCCACCGCACCCAAAGCGGACTCATCAGAGGAAGCAGAGGAGGAGATATCAGAATAAAGGAGAGCAGGGGACTCCGAGCGACCCCCAGCACCCTTCTTGGAAGCCTTGAGCTCGGACAGCGTCTCCAAAATCAGCAGCTTCAGCCGCTTCGAGTCACCCAGACCAACACACCGATCAGCAGGGGCAGATCACCACTGTCGGAAGAGGATGACCCAACAGGAGAGACATGCTTTCTCTTCCTGTGGTGCTTCCCCATTGCAAACAGCACCGGAAATCCAGAAAAAACACCACACGGGACGTACAGCAACAGCACAAGTAGCCCAGGAGAAGGAACATCGGATATCCGCCGTAGATATATGTGGAAAAAACACTCACCCCACAGCTGCAGCCCCTTGGATCCGAGAAGCAAGAAGGAGGGACAGAACACAACCGCCCCTGAGCTGCCGAGGAAGGCAAGTCACCCCCACCGAAAGGAGGCGATGACGTCAGCGCCATGAGCCGGACAGCCAATCAGGTGAGGAGGCGGGGAACCCGGAGCCCACCCGGGCGCCCGCACAGACGAAAATGAGGATCCGAAGCCGGGAACGGCTTCCCGCCCACAACCGGGCAAACTGCCCCGGAAATCAGGGGCAAACAGCAGAAGAATCCACGGAAGCGAGCGCGCCCCGCCCGACAAAACGTAAAGGGGCAGGGTGCGCGGCGCAGCAACAGCGCGCCCGTCCACGAGTCAGCCGCCAAGCCCGGGACAGCAGAAATGAACAGAAAGCCCCGGGGCGCACACCGAAAAACAGCATCCAGGTCACAAGGCAGAAAGAAGAAACAGGAACCAGGAACCAGGAACCACGGGGACCCGAGAAGCCCCGCAACCCAGGGCCCCCGCCACGAAAAAAGCACAGGAAGCCCAGCAGCCCGGCTTCCAAGTTCCCACGGAGGTCCATGAGCACCCCCAAGGCCCAGCAAAGGAGGACACCACAGGACAGTCGTAGCAGGTAAGTGCCCGGCACAAACCCAAGCGTCACCCATCAGCATCCAACCGACAGGAAACAAAACAGGATTTGCTTCTGGTGGTGAGGTGTGTTATAGCACCTGACAGGAGGGTGGGTGGAGTCTAAAAGCGTTTCCTGTTTTGTTTCCTGTCGTGTGGAATACCTCATGAGTGATGACTGGGTCGAGGACGAGGGACGTAGAGGTAATGGCTGGTGTTATGTTGTTGTGTGTGTGTTTGTGTGTGTGTTTCTGTTTGTAGTGGTGAGTGTGTGGGGGTGAGTGTGTGGGGGTGAGTGTGTGGGGGTGAGTCTGTGGTAGTAAGTGTGTTGTGGTGAGTGGTGATGAGTGTGTGGTGGTGAGAGAGTGGTGTGTGTGTGGTGTGTGTGTTATGTGTGTATCGTGTATGATTGTGTGGTGCGTATATGGTGTGACATGCTGTTTTCAGTATTCGACTTAACTATGTCTATAGATTGTTCTAACAACACACTGATATAAGGCATAAGACAACAAATGTTTACTTTTAAAAACATGTGAAGTTACAGAAAGTAGAAAAAACAGACTATCAAACACTCTTGGCCTCATAAAAGTGAAGAGGACATCTGTTTTCTGTTAATTACTTCTAATCTCGTCTTGTCAGAGTAGTGTCACATTCCTGCCCTCTTCCCTGGCCTCATGCTTCATGGAGACGGGAAAACAGATTCGAAGCTTTGTTTTCCCACTAACACAAGGACCCATTTAAAAAAAGCATTTACAATGCAATGGTTTCGCCTTTGGAAAAGTTGGAGTTATTGGCATTGTAAATGACAATTTTTTTTATTTATGTGTTGGTTTTGAAACAGATAAATAAATGGCAGTCATTTACATTGCCATTAGCTTAATCTCTGCACTCACTCTGCACTCTCTAGCACTCCCTAGCACTCCCTACTCACTCTGCACTCTCTAGCACTCCCTAGAACTCCCTACTCACTCTGCACTCTCTAGCACTCCCTACTCACTCTGCACTTTCTAGCACTGCCTACTAACTCTGCACTCTCTAGCACTCCCTACGCACTCTGCACTCTCTAGCACTCCCTAGCACTCCCTACTCACTCTGCACTCCCTATGCACTCTGCACTCTCTAGCACTCCCTAGCACTCCCTACTCACTCTGCCCTCTGCACTCCCTATGCACTCTGCACTCCCTATGCACTCTGCACTCCTTATGCACTCTGCACTCTGCACTCCCTATGCACTCTGCACTCCCTATGCACTCTGCACTCCCTATGCACTCTAAACTCTGCACTCACTATGCACTCTGCACTCCCTATGCACTCTAAACTCTGCACTCCCTATGCACTCTGCACTCCCTATGCACTCCCTATGCACTCCCTATGCACTCTGCACTCCCTATGCACTCTGCACTCCCTATGCACTCTGCACTCCCTATGCACTCTGCGCTCCTTATGCAATCTGCACTCCCTATGCATTCTGCACTCTGCACTCCCTATGTAATCTGCACTCCCTATGCACTCTGCACTCCCTATGCACTCTGCACTCCCTATGCACTCTGCACTCTGCACTCCCTATTCACTGTGCACTCTGCACTCCATATGCACTGTGCACTCCCTATGCACTCTGCACTCCCTATGCACTCTGCACTCTGCACTCCCTATGTACTCTGCACTCCCTATGCACTCTGCACTCTGCACTCCCTATGCACTCTGCACTCCCTATGCACTCTGCACTCCCTATGCACTCCCTATGCACTCTGCACTCCCTATGCACTCTGCACTCCCTATGCACTCTGCACTCCCTATGCACTCTGCACTCTGCGCTCCCTATGCACTCTGCACTCCCTATGCACTCTGAACTCCCTATGCACTCTGCACTCCCTATGCACTCTGCACTCCCTATGCACTCTGCACTCTGCACTCCCTATGCACTGTGCACTCTGCACTCCCTATGCACTGTGCACTCCCTATGCACTCTGCACTCTGCACTCCCTATGTACTCTGCACTCCCTATGCACTCTGCACTCCCTATGCACTCTGCACTCCCTATGCACTCTGCACTCCCTATGCACTCCCTATGCACTCTGCACTCCCTATGCACTCTGCACTCCCTATGCACTCTGCACTCCCTATGCACTCTGCACTCCCTATGCACTCTGCACTCTGCACTCCCTATGCACTGTGCACTCTGCACTCCCTATGCACTGTGCACTCTTGTAAATGTAAATGTAAATGTACAGGAATTTATATGGCGCAAATCACCAAGCGGTTTCTAAGCGCTTGCTTAGGGAACCCGTCCTGGTATTCCCCTGTGAGATAACCCCGGCAGGGTATCCGCAAGGTGAAAGCCAGGCATCCCGCCGCGAGGGGCTGTTGTGGAGATTAAGCAAGCTATTGCCCAGAGTCGCAGAGTGTGAACCCGTGAATCGAGTAGGCACCGGAGCGAGAATTGTCGAGTCCGCTGACATTTTAGGACTAAAGACCCCGCCGAGCAGGGAATTGAACCCTGGTCCCGGGCTGACCTCTGCTTCCAGGTCTGCCTCCTCTAACCAGTGAGCCACACTTCTCCGCTCCCTATGCACTCTGCACTCCCTATGCACTCTGCACTCCCTATGCACTCCCTATGCACTCTGCACTCTTCACTCCCTATGCACTGTGCACTCTTCACTCCCTATGCACTGTGCACTCCCTATGCACTGTGCACTCCCTATGCACTCCCTATGCACTCTGCACTCCATATGCACTCTGCACTTCCTATGCACTCTGCACTCCCTATGTACTCTGCACTCCCTATGCACTCTGCACTCTGCACTCCCTATGCACTCTGCACTCCCTATGCACTCCCTATGCACTCTGCACTCCCTATGCACTCTGCACTCCCTATGCACTCTGCACTCCCTATGCACTCTGCACTCCCTATGCACTCTGCACTCCCTATGCACTCTGCGCTCCCTATGCACTCTGCACTCTGCGCTCCCTATGCACTCTGCACTCCCTATGCACTCTGCACTCTGCACTCCCTATGCACTCTGCACTCCCTATGCACTCTGCACTCCCTATGCATTCTGCACTCCCTATGCACTCTGCACTCCCTATGCACTCAGCACTCCCTATGCACTCTGCACTCCCTATGCACTCTGCACTCCCTATGCACTCTGCGCTCCCTATGCACTCTGCACTCCCTATGCACTCCCTATGCACTCTGCACTCCCTATGCACTCTGCACTCCCTATGCACTCTGCACTCCCTATGCACTCTGCACTCTGCACTCCCTATGCACTGTGCACTCTTCACTCCCTATGCACTGTGCACTCTTCCTATGCACTCTGCACGCCCTATGCACTGTGCACTCTGCACTCCCTATGCACTCTGCACTCCCTATGCACTATGCACTCCCTATGCACTCTGCACTATGCACTCCCTATGCACTCTGCACTCCCTATGCACTCTGCACTCCCTATGCACTCTGCGCTCCCTATGCACTATGCGCTCCCTATGCACTCTGCACTCCCTATGCACTCTGCACTCCCTATGCACTCCCTATGCACTCTGCACTCTGCACTCCCTATGTACTCTGCACTCCCTATGCACTCTGCACTCCCTATGCACTCTGCACTCCCTATGCACTCCCTATGCACTCTGCACTTCCTATGCACTCTGCACTCCCTATGTACTCTGCACTCCCTATGCACTCTGCACTCCCTATGCACTCTGCACTCCCTATGCAAGCTGCACTCCCTATGCACTCCCTATGCACTCTGCACTCCCTATGCACTCTGCACTTCCTATGCACTCTGCACTCCCTATGCACTCTGCACTCTGCACTCCCTATGCACTCTGCACTCCCTATGCACTCTGCACTCCCTATGCACTCTGCACTCCCTATACACTCTGCACTCCCTATGCACTCTGCGCTCCCTATGCACTCTGCACTCTGCGCTCCCTATGCACTCTGCACTCTGCGCTCCCTATGCACTCTGCACTCCCTATTCACTCTGCACTCTGCACTCCCTATGCACTCTGCACTCCTGTTAGACGGGGACCCTGAGGGTCGGCCGGATACCGAGGGAGAGATCCCCGGGGGGGGGACCGTCTCCGGCGATCGTACAGACAAGTTACCTCCCTCCCCACAAACAGGCACCACACCAAGTCGAGTTCAAGGCTTTATATAAGGTTCTTAAGGCAAGGATATCAGCGATACAGGATATCTTGGACCCGGGGGTCCTCTCACTTCTAGTCTCTGTAGGGAACGGGGGTAGCGGGACAGTCTTGGTACCGGATCGGTACAGGTAGGGGTAAAAAGGCGAGCTCACAATCCTCGAGCTGGAGTGTCTGTGGATCGGGCCGCGGCAGCGCCAGCAGGCCAAGGTGATAGTCTCATAAAGCAGAGGGCCGCGGCAGCGCCAGCCGGCCAAGACGATGGTTTCACGAGGCAGAGGGCCGCGGCAGCGCCAGCAGGCCAAGACGATGGTTTCACGAGGCAGAGGGCCGCGGCAGCGCCAGCAGGCCAAGACGATGGTTTCACGAGGCAGAGGGCCGCGGCAGCGCCAGCAGGCCAAGACGATGGTTTCACGAGGCAGAGGGCCGCGGCAGCGCCAGCAGGCCAAGTCGATGGTTTCACGGGGCAGAGGGCCGCGGCAGCGCCAGCAGGCCAAGTCGATGGTTTCACGGGGCAGAGGGCCGCGGCAGCGCCAGCAGGCCAAGTCACGGATGAGTTCTTCTCGGGTCTCTCGACTCCAGGATACAACTGCCTTCCTGGTCTGGTCCTGCCCCAGTTATAGGTCTGGTCCCCTTTGATGTCCGGACCCTCGCGCCTGGGGGCCGGGAGGTCCGGGATGAGGGAGTCCAGACACCCAGCAGGGGGGTGGAGCCAGCGCCCAGGCGGCCTGGGGTGATCGACACCTGGCGGAGGAGAGCCGTTGACGATTCCTTCTCCCATTGACTCGCCAAGTGGTCACTCTGCCTCCTGGGAGGATGGTGGGGCCTCGATGTCGGGGCCGGCCGGGCCCGGGGTTAGGGTCGAGTTGAGGCCACGCGGCCTCGTGCTGCAGTGCCCCAAGATGGCGGCCGGGTCGATGTCGTGGGGTAGATGGTGACCCGGGCCAGCTGGGTCCGGAGCTGGTGTCTTGTAGTGGAGGGATTGCAGGGTACTTCGGGTGGTCGTTGGTGGACTCTGGCTGGGGATGCAGGGAGAGCCAGGGTCCTGGTCCCATTGCGGGGAGGGGGGACAGCTCGAACATGCGGCCTGTCCAACATGCGTCCCCCCCAGCTGAAGGCGGGGAGAGTCAGCCATCTTCCTGGGGACTCTCCTCGCTGAGGCGGAAAAAGCGTGACAGGCCGTCGGCGTTGGCGTGGTCCTGGCCTGGACGATGTCCCACCGTGAAGTCCATCCCCTGCAGGGAGATGGACCAGCGCAACAGCTTCGGGTTCTCCCCCCGCATTTGCATCAGCCATTGCAGGGGTCGGTGGTCTGTTTGCACCCGGAAGTGGGTGCCGAAGAGGTATGGCCGGAGCTTCTTGAGTGCCCAGACTACGGCGAAGGCCTCCCTCTCAATGGTGCTCCAGCGCTGTTCTCGGGGCAAGAGGCGTCTGCTGATGAAGACCACCGGATGGTCGACCCCTTCGGCGTTGAGTTGGGAGAGGACGGCCCCCACACCATGATCGGAGGCGTCCGTCTGCACAATGAATTCCCGGCTGTAGTCGGGAGCCTGGAGCACGGGGGCCGTGCACATGGCGGTCTTTAGCTTCTCGAAGGCTGATTGGCAGTCCGGGGTCCAGTTGACGGTTTTGGGGCTCTTTTTGGAGGTGAGCTCTGTGAGGGGCCCCACGATGCTGCCATAGTCCTTCACGAACCGCCGGTAGTATCCGGTGAGCCCCAGGAAGGCCCGGACCTCCGTTTGGCTCGTAGGGGGTTGCCAGGCCTGGATGGCAGCAATCTTGAGTTGGAGAGGGGCCACCAGCCCGCTTCCCACTTGGTGTCCCAGGTAGGTCACGGACCCTTGGCCAACTTGGCACTTGCTGGCCTTGATGGTGAGCCCGGCTTGCTGGAGGGCGTGTAGAACCTCCCGCAGGTGGCGGAGGTGGTCGGTCCACTGGTGGCTGTACACAGCAATGTCGTCCAGGTAGGCGGCGCTGAAGTCTTCCAGGCCCGCCAGTACCTGGTTTACCAGCCGTTGGAACGTTGCCGGGGCGTTTTTCATGCCGAAGGGCATGACTTTAAAGTGGTAGTGCCCGTCTGGGGTAGAGAAGGCGGATCGTTCTTGGGCCCTAGGGGTGAGGCCGATCTGCCAGTAGCCCGCTGTTAGGTCGAAGATGCTCAGGTAGCGGGCGGCCCCCATCCGGTCAATTAGCTCGTCTGCCCGGGGGATGGGATGAGCGTCGGTCCGGGTAACTGCATTCAGCCCTCGATAGTCCACGCAGAACCGGAGCTCAGGGGCAACGCCCGGGGCAGCTGCCTTGGGAACCAGGACGACTGGGCTCGCCCAGGGACTGTCTGAGGGTTCGATCACTCCTAGGGTCAGCATCTTGGACACCTCGGTCTGGATGCAGGCTCGTACCCGGTCTGGTACGCGGTATGCTCGGTGTCGAATAGGAGGGCTGTCCCCGGTGTCCACATCGTGGAGGCACCAGGGGGTGACTCCGGGGGTGAGGGAGAACAGGGAGGCGAACTGCCTCAGGAGCGTTTGGCAGTCTTGGCGTTGCTCCGGGGACAGGGCCTCGGAGAGCTGGACCCCTTCCACTGAGCCATCCTGCTCGAGGGCCCTCAGTAAGTCCGGAAGGGGTTCGGAGTCTTCTTCTGTCCCAGTATCGGTAGCCATTAGGAGGCTGAGTTCGGATCGCACAAAATGGGGTTTGAGCCTGTTGGCATGGAGGACCCGTAGGGGGTTCCGGGCAGTCTCCATGTCGATTAAATAGGTGACGGGCCCCTTGCGTTCGATTACCTTGAAGGGCCCGGACCATCTGTCTTGGAGGGCACAGGGCTCAACCGGGGACATCACCCAGACCTGTTGTCCAGGTTCGAACTCAATGGAGGACGTGTGCTGATCGTACCACCTCTTCATGTCCTCCTGACTGGCCTCGAGGTTGGCTTTGGCGGTGTCTCGGAACCGCCGGGTCTGGTTGCGGAGAGCCAGGAGATACCGGTAGATGTCCGGGGGAGTTTTCTGGGGAGGCTGCTCCCAACCTTCCTTGACTAGGCTGAGGGGGCCCCGGACGGGGTGTCCGTACAGTAGTTCAAAGGGGCTGAAGCCGAGGGACTTCTGCGGGACCTCCCGATAGGCAAACAGGAGGCATGGCAGCAGTACGTCCCACTGGCGTCGAAGGGGTTCTTCTAGACCCATAATCATCCCCTTGAGGGTGCGGTTGAATCTCTCGACCAGTCCGTTTCCTTGCGGGTGATAGGGGGTCGTGAATTTGTAGGTGACCCCGCATTGCTGCCAGAGGGACTTCATATATCTGGAGATAAAGTTCGTGCCCCTGTCACTGACGACCTCCCGGGGGAACCCCACCCGGGAGAAGATCCCCATCAGGGCCCGGCCCACCACGGGGGCCGTCACAGTCCGAAGAGGGATGGCCTCGGGATAGCGGGTGGCGTGGTCTACAAGGACCAGGATGAACCGGTGTCCTTGGGCTGTTCGAGGGTCGAGGGGCCCCACAATGTCTATTCCCACTCGTTCAAACGGGGTGGTGACGACAGGAAAGGGTTGTAATGGTGCTTTGATTTTTCGGCCACTTTTTCCGCTGGCCTGGCAGGTGGGGCAGGCCTTGCAGTGGTTGGTGACATCCTTCCGCATGTGGGGCCAGAAAAAATGGGTCACCAGGCGGTCGTAGGTTTTATCCTGCCCCAGGTGTCCGGCAAGGGGGACATCGTGGGCTAAGTTCAGGAGGAAGTCTCGGAAGCGAAGGGGCACCACCAGCACCCGACTGGCCCCTAGTTCTGCAATTTTCTGCTCGCTGTAGAGCAGGTCTTGGTCCCAGTAGATCCAGTGGGCCCCCGAGGTATCCCCGGTGCTCTGGGCCAGGGCTTGCTGCCGGAGTCCTTCGAGAGAAGGACAGGTTTTTTGCTCGGCCCGGAATTGTTCCTGCGTGGGGCCTCCCTCCTGCCGCCATTGTGCCAGGTCAGGGACGTCCCGAAGCTGGTCGGGTCCTTCTTCGGTTTGGGTCAAGGGAATGGCTTCTGGGGCGGCCTCCTCTGGGATGAGCGCGGGAGGAGGTTCTGGCCACTCGGGCTCTTCTGGGCTGGGGACCGCGCGGGCGGTCATGGACCGGGTCGTGACGCAGACCCATTCGGGGAGGCCAAGCATCCCCAGGTGCTCCCTCCGTTCGACAGCTGCCCAGGGAGAGCTTTCAAGGTCGTTTCCTAGGAGGCAGTCCACGGGGGCATCATCGCGGACAGTTACTTTTAACATCCCTGTTACTCCTCCCCACTCGAAGGGGACGCAGGCCATGTGGCATAGACTTTCGGAGTTGTCGGCTGATCGAACAGGGCAAAGAATGTTCGGCAAGATTTGGTCTGGAGTGACGAGGTGGCGTCGGACCGCCGTTACACTGGCCCCGGTGTCGCGGAGGGCTTCCGCCCGGCGGCCATTGATGTTGACCCATTGACCGTACTTCTGTGTGTTGGCGGGAAGGGGGGCCCGCGGAATCATGTCTCTCTCCCCTAAGCAGACCAGTGCCATGGCGGCGGGTGCCCATTCAGAGGGATCGGTCTCGTACTCCTCTTGGTCTTCCGGGATTATTTCTTCCCCTAGGGCCGCCGCTGCAACTTGGCGGGGAGTAGTGTTCGGATTCTTTGGGCAGTTGGGATCACTGGCGTAGTGGCCGGGTCGCTGGCACCTGTGGCACGTAATGTTGGCCCGGAAACCGGCCCGGATGGCAGGGCTTCCCCGGCCAACCGGGGTCGAGGGGTTTCTGGGGGGTGACGAGGGGCCGGGGTCTCTCCCCCGACCCTGACTTCCTCCTCCCCCTCGGGGGCGATACGATCTGGATACTTCGCTGGGTGCGCTCCGGCCAACTCGGGTGCTTTCCCACCGGTCGGCTTCGGCGGCGAGTTGTCGAGGGTCGGTTAGCTTGCTGTCCAGGAGGTGTTGCCGGAGCTCCACGAAGCAGTTGTTCGACAGGTGTTCCCATACGATAAGGTCAAAGAGTTGTTCGTAGGTGGTTACTTTGTTGCCCTTGATCCACCCCTCGAAGGCTCGGCTAAAAAAGTTCACGTACTCCACCCAAGTTGTACCCGGAATCCGTTTGCAGTCGCGGAACCGTTGGCGGTACATCTCAGGTGTGAGCCCGTATCGAGTGAGGAGGGCGGCCTTCATGTGGTCGTAGGAGGTCATCAGCTGGTCCGGGAGTTGCAGCAGGGCGTCCCGCCCTTCGTTGACAAACCTCCCCCATAATCCGGCTCCCCAATCGCTTCGGGGAATCCGGTGGGAGGTCATTGCCACCTCATAGGCTTTAAACCACTGCTGGATATCATCGTTCTTGTGGTATTCCCGGATGACATCTTTGGGGATGTGAACCTTGGGTTCGGTCGAGGCAGACGGGGTCGGTCGTTCGGGGAGCCCGAGGTCTTTATTCTGTTTCTGGATCTCCAGTGCTTTGAGATTGCGCTCATGTTCGTACTCTAGTCTCTTTTCCTCTAGCTCCCTCTGTCTTTGCTTGTCTTCCCGCTCTTCCCTGAGCCGTAAGTGTTCCAGGGTTATTTTTTGTTCTGCCAGCTTGAGTTCCCCATCCAAGCGAAGTCGGGCAAGTTCTAATTCGTGGAGTCTGGTTTTTTCTCTTTCTCGGATCTCCTCCAGGGAGAGATCCGCTCTTTCTTTAGTTGGTGCGGGGCTCGTTTCGGTTGTTTGTGTTCGGGGTACGGCCGCACCCGTTTCTGCCCAAGCTTCTAGGGCTCGTTTGAAGTCTTCCTTTGTGCTAAGACCTGTGGTTGGAAGTCCAAGTTCTATGCAATATTGCTTCAGTTCCCGGTGGTTGTAGTCTTCCAATTTTTCCATCTGAAATTTTTCCGTTGTTCCGCTCTCTATTGACATGGTTGTTGTGTGTGGTGGGGCGAGTGACTTTCTGTACGATTATGCGTAGGTTCGGATCCCGTCGCTGGCCACCAATGTTAGACGGGGACCCTGAGGGTCGGCCGGATACCGAGGGAGAGATCCCCGGGGGGGGGACCGTCTCCGGCGATCGTACAGACAAGTTACCTCCCTCCCCACAAACAGGCACCACACCAAGTCGAGTTTAAGGCTTTATATAAGGTTCTTAAGGCAAGGATATCAGCGATACAGGATATCTTGGACCCGGGGGTCCTCTCACTTCTAGTCTCTGTAGGGAACGAGGGTAGCGGGACAGTCTTGGTACCGGATCGGTACAGGTAGGGGTAAAAAGGCGAGCTCACAATCCTCGAGCTGGAGTGTCTGTGGATCGGGCCGCGGCAGCGCCAGCAGGCCAAGGTGATAGTCTCATAAAGCAGAGGGCCGCGGCAGCGCCAGCCGGCCAAGACGATGGTTTCACGAGGCAGAGGGCCGCGGCAGCGCCAGCAGGCCAAGACGATGGTTTCACGAGGCAGAGGGCCGCGGCAGCGCCAGCAGGCCAAGACGATGGTTTCACGAGGCAGAGGGCCGCGGCAGCGCCATCAGGCCAAGACGATGGTTTCACGAGGCAGAGGGCCGCGGCAGCGCCAGCAGGCCAAGTCGATGGTTTCACGGGGCAGAGGGCCGCGGCAGCGCCAGCAGGCCAAGTCGATGGTTTCACGGGGCAGAGGGCCGCGGCAGCGCCAGCAGGCCAAGTCACGGATGAGTTCTTCTCGGGTCTCTCGACTCCAGGATACAACTGCCTTCCTGGTCTGGTCCTGCCCCAGTTATAGGTCTGGTCCCCTTTGATGTCCGGACCCTCGCGCCTGGGGGCCGGGAGGTCCGGGATGAGGGAGTCCAGACACCCAGCAGGGGGGTGGAGCCAGCGCCCAGGCGGCCTGGGGTGATCGACACCTGGCGGAGGAGAGCCGTTGACGATTCCTTCTCCCATTGACTCGCCAAGTGGTCACTCTGCCTCCTGGGAGGATGGTGGGGCCTCGATGTCGGGGCCGGCCGGGCCCGGGGTTAGGGTCGAGTTGAGGCCACGCGGCCTCGTGCTGCAGTGCCCCAAGATGGCGGCCGGGTCGATGTCGTGGGGTAGATGGTGACCCGGGCCAGCTGGGTCCGGAGCTGGTGTCTTGTAGTGGAGGGATTGCAGGGTACTTCGGGTGGTCGTTGGTGGACTCTGGCTGGGGATGCAGGGAGAGCCAGGGTCCCGGTCCCATTGCGGGGAGGGGGGACAGCTCGAACATGCGGCCTGTCCAACAACTCCCTATGCACTCTGCACTCCCTATGCACTCTGCACTCCCTATGCACTCTGTTAGAAGGGGCGATCTCCGAGGGCCAGGTGGGGCTCACCCAGACATCCCAAGATCCACCTCTCCCACAGAACTTGCCGAGTCTTGATTACGAGGTCCTCACCGGGGAGGACTTCGGGTCTAGGATCGTACACACTGAGCTCACTCCACACTACGAACAGACACCACACCAGTGGGTTTTAGTAACAAGATCTTTATATAAGCAAATAACGAAGGAAGCACTCTTATATACACAGTGGTCAAGGGACCACAAAGTCTTGGAGGATTCGGGAAGGGGGAAGCGGGACAGTCTTTTAGTCTCTGGGCCAGTACGCGGCGTACCCTACGCACAGCTCTCAATCCTCGAGCCGGGGGGTACGGGATGATGGTCGTACTGGCTGCCTCACCTCCGTCGAGTTGGCTCGGTCGTGATGGTGGTCTCGATGGTCCAGCCGGACCAGAGTACTCCTCGAGCCGCGACGAGGTCAGCAGGGCTCGATCTGGAGAAGTTCGGGAGAGCCGCGACAGCGTCAGCAGGGCTCGGATGATCCTTGAGGTCGAGCCGCGACAGCGTCAGCAGGGCTCCGATGGTTACAAGTTCAGCTTGAGCCGCGACAGCGTCAGCAGGGCTCCGATGGTTCAGTTCAGCTTGAGCCGCAACCGCGTCAGCAGGGCTCCGATAGTTGCAAGTTCAGCTTGAGCCGCGACAGCGTCAGCAGGGCTCCGATGGTTCAGTTCAGCTTGAGCCGCGACAGCGTCAGCAGGGCTCAGAGGTTCAGGATGAGTCTTCTTAGGGTCAGCCGCGATCAGATCAGCAGGGCTTCAGGTCCAAGACACAACTGCCCGCTAGTTGTCGGGCAGGCCCAGTTATAGTCCTTCTGCTCTTTGATCTCCGGACCCTCGCAGGCGGAGGTCTCAGGCCCTGGGGGCTGGTCGTTGGCGAGGTCCGGCGGGTGGCTCTTTGATCCTTTTGAAAGATGGGTCCGGGGATTCCCAGACGCCCAGCGGGTCTGGAGCCAGCCCTCGGGGAGGCCAGAAGGGTGATCGAAACTGGCCCACAGGGGAGGGCCAAAGGTGTGACAGAAACCAGCCCCTCAGGGGAGGCCGGAGGTGCCATCGAAACTCCCTGGCTTATCTCGCTTGGGGAGCCCTACCCCCCCAGCCGGGACGGGCGCGCCTCTGGAGTCTGGGTTTCGCTGGGGCCGGGGTCACGCGGGTCCCAGGGAGACAGGGATGTCGGGAAGGGAAGATGGCGTCCGGGCCTTGTGGGGCATGCAAGGTTAGGCGCTCGGAGCCGGGAGTGGAGCGGGGAAGGCAGGCCTGGTCGAGGTTCCAGGGGGTCTAGGCTTAACTGGGGTAGGACGACCAGGCTCGGGTTGCAGGCTACCCTAACGGGGAGGCTGCGCAGGGGACTCGGGGTACAGGCCTACGCTCACAGGGTGTGGAGGGACAGAGGCGAACCACGCCACGAGGCCGGGTCCAACACACTCTGCACTCCCTATGCACTCTGCACTCCCTATGCACTCTGCACTCTGCACTCCCTATGCACTCTGCACTCTGCGCTCCCTATGCACTCTGCGCTCCCTATGCACTCTGCACTCCCTATGCACTCTGCACTCCCTATGCACTCCCTATGCACTCTGCGCTCCCTATGCACTCTGCACTCCCTATGCACTCTGCACTCCCTATGCACTCTGCACTCTTCACTCCCTATGCACTCTGCACTCCCTATGCACTATGCACTCCCTATGCACTCTGCACTATGCACTCCCTATGCACTCTGCACTATGCACTCCCTATGCACTCTGCACTCCCTATGCACTCTGCACTCCCTATGCACTCTGCACTCTGCACTCCCTATGTACTCTGCACTCCCTATGCACTCTGCACTCTGCACTCCCTATGCACTCTGCAATGCCTCTGCACTCCCTATGCACTCTGCACTCCCTATGCACTCTGCACTCCCTATGCACTTTGCACTCCCTATGCACTCTGCACTCCCTATGCACTCTGCACTATGCACTCCCTATGCACTCTGCACTCCCTATGCACTCTGCACTCCCTATGCACTCTGCACTCCCTATGCACTCTGCACTCCCTATGTACTCTGCACTCCCTATATACTCTGCACTCCCTATGCACTGTGCACGCTTCACTCCCTATGCACTGTGCACTCTTCACTCCCTATGCACTGTGCACTCTTCACTCCCTATGCACTCTGCACTCCCTATGCACTATGCACTCCCTATGCACTCTGCACTATGCACTCCCTATGCACTCTGCACTCCCTATGCACTCTGCACTCCCTATGCACTCTGCACTCCCTATGTACTCTGCACTCCCTATATACTCTGCACTCCCTATGCACTCTGCACTCTGCACTCCCTATGCACTCTGCACTCCCTATGCACTCTGCACTCCCTATGCACTCTGCACTCCCTGTGCACTCTGCACTCCCTATGCACTCTGCACTCCCTATGCACTGTGCACTCTGCACTCCCTATGCACTGTGCACTCTTCACTCCCTATGCACTGTGCACTCTTCACTCCCTATGCACTGTGCACTCTTCACTCCCTATGCACTCTTCACTCCCTATGCACTCTTCACTCCCTATGCACTCTGCACTATGCGCTCTGCACTATGCACCCCCTATGCACTCTGCACTCCCTATGCACTCTGCACTCCCTATGCACTCTGCACTCCCTATGCACTCTGCACTCTGCACTCCCTATGCACTCTGCACTCTGCACTCCCTATGTACTCTGCACTCTGCACTCCCTATGCACTCTGCACTCCCTATGCACTCTGCAATCCCTATGCACTCCCTATGCACTCTGCACTCCCTATGCACTCGGCACTCCCTATGCACTCTGCACTCCCTATGCACTCTGCACTCCCTATGCACTCTGCACTCTGCACTCCCTATGCACTGTGCACTCTGCACTCCCTATGCACTGTGCACTCTTCACTCCCTATGCACTGTGCACTCTGCACTCCCTATGCACTGTGCACTCTTCACTCCATATGCACTGTGCACTCTTCACTCCCTATGCACTCTGCACTCCCTATGCACTCTGCACTCCCTATGCACTCTGCACTCTGCACTCCCTATGCACTCTGCACTCTGCACTCCCTATGCACTCTGCACTCCCTATGTACTCTGCACTCCCTATGCACTCTGCACTCTGCACTCCCTATGCACTCTGCACTCCCTATGCACTCTGCACTCCTTATGCACTCCCTATGCACTCTGCACTCCCTATGCACTCTGCACTCCCTATGCACTCTGCACTCCCTATGCACTCTGCACTCTGCACTCCCTATGCACTCTGCACTCTTCACTCCCTATGCACTGTGCACTCTTCACTCCCTATGCACTCTTCCCTCCCTATGCACTCCCTATGCACTCTGCACTATGCACTCCCTATGCACTCTGCACTATGCACTCCCTATGCAGTCTGCACTCCCTATGCACTCTGCACTCCCTATGCACTCTGCACTCCCTATGCACTCTGCACTCCCTGTGCACTCTGCCCTCCCTATGCACTCTGCACTCCCTATGCACTGTGCACTCTGCACTCCCTATGCACTGTGCACTCTTCACTCCCTATGCACTGTGCACTCTTCACTCCCTATGCACTCTTCACTCCCTATGCACTATGCACTCCCTATGCACTCTGCACTCTGCACTCTGCACTATGCACCCCCTATGCACTCTGCACTCCCTATGCACTCTGCACTCCCTATGCACTCTGCACTCCCTATGCACTCTGCGCTCCCTATGCACTCTTCACTCCCTATGCACTCCCTATGCACTCTGCACTATGCACTCCCTATGCACTCTGCACTATGCACTCCCTATGCAGTCTGCACTCCCTATGCACTCTGCACTCCCTATGCACTCTGCACTCCCTATGCACTCTGCACTCCCTGTGCACTCTGCCCTCCCTATGCACTCTGCACTCCCTATGCACTGTGCACTCTGCACTCCCTATGCACTGTGCACTCTTCACTCCCTATGCACTGTGCACTCTTCACTCCCTATGCACTCTTCACTCCCTATGCACTATGCACTCCCTATGCACTCTGCACTCTGCACTCTGCACTATGCACCCCCTATGCACTCTGCACTCCCTATGCACTCTGCACTCCCTATGCACTCTGCACTCCCTATGCACTCTGCGCTCCCTATGCACTCTGCACTCCCTATGCACTCTGCACTCTGCACTCCCTATGCACTCTGCACTCCCTATGCACTCTGCACTCCCTAGGCACTCTGCACTCCCTATGCACTCTGCAATCCCTATGCACTCCCTATGCACTCTGCACTCCCTATGCACTCTGCACTCCCTATGCACTCTGCACTTCCTATGCACTCTGCACTCTGCACTCTGCACTCCCTATGCACTCTGCACTCTGCACTCCCTATGCACTGTGCACTCTGCACTCCCTATGCACTGTGCACTCTTCATTCCCTATGCACTGTGCACTCTGCACTCCCTATGCACTGTGCACTCTTCACTCCCTATGCACTCTGCACTCCCTATGCACTATGCACTCCCTATGCACTCTGCACTATGCACTCCCTATGCACTCTGCACTCCCTATACATTCTGCACTCCCTATGCACTCTGCACTCCCTATGCACTCTGCACTCTGCACTCCCTATGCACTCTGCACTCCCTATGTACTCTGCACTCCCTATGCACTCTGCACTCTGCACTCCCTATGCACTCTGCACTCCCTATGCACTCCATATGCACTCTGCACTCCCTATGCACTCTGCACTCCCTATGCACTCTGCACTCCCTATGCACTGTGCACTCTGCACTCCCTATGCACTGTGCACTCTTCACTCCCTATGCACTGTGCACTCTTCACTCCCTATGCACTCTGCACTGCCTATGCACTCTGCACTGCCTATGCACTCTGCACTCTGCACTCCCTATGAACTCTGCACTCCCTATGCACTCTGCACTCTGCACTCCCTATGTACTCTGCACTCCCTATGCACTCTGCAGTCTGCACTCCCTATGCACTCTGCACTCCCTATGCACTCTGCACTCCCTATGCACTCCCTATGCACTCCCTATGCACTCTGCACTCCCTATGCACTCTGCATTCCCTATGCACTCTGCACTCATTATGCAATCTTCACTCCCTATGCACTCTGCACTATGCACTCCCTATGCACTCTGCACTATGCACTCCCTATGCACTCTGCACTCCCTATGCACTCTGCACTCCCTATGCACTCTGCACTCCCTATGCACTCTGCAGTATGCACTCCCTATGCACTCTGCACTCTGCACTCTGCACTATGCACCCCCTATGCACTCTGCACTCCCTATGCACTCTGCACTCCCTATGCACTCTGCACTCCCTATGCACTCTGCGCTCCCTATGCACTCTGCACTCCCTATGCACTCTGCACTCTGCACTCCCTATGCACTCTGCACTCCCTATGCACTCTGCACTCCCTAGGCACTCTGCACTCCCTATGCACTCTGCAATCCCTATGCACTCCCTATGCACTCTGCACTCCCTATGCACTCTGCACTCCCTATGCACTCTGCACTTCCTATGCACTCTGCACTCTGCACTCTGCACTCCCTATGCACTCTGCACTCTGCACTCCCTATGCACTGTGCACTCTGCACTCCCTATGCACTGTGCACTCTTCACTCCCTATGCACTGTGCACTCTGCACTCCCTATGCACTGTGCACTCTTCACTCCCTATGCACTCTGCACTCCCTATGCACTATGCACTCCCTATGCACTCTGCACTATGCACTCCCTATGCACTCTGCACTCCCTATACATTCTGCACTCCCTATGCACTCTGCACTCCCTATGCACTCTGCACTCTGCACTCCCTATGCACTCTGCACTCCCTATGTACTCTGCACTCCCTATGCACTCTGCACTCTGCACTCCCTATGCACTCTGCACTCCCTATGCACTCCATATGCACTCTGCACTCCCTATGCACTCTGCACTCCCTATGCACTCTGCACTCCCTATGCACTGTGCACTCTGCACTCCCTATGCACTGTGCACTCTTCACTCCCTATGCACTGTGCACTCTTCACTCCCTATGCACTCTGCACTGCCTATGCACTCTGCACTGCCTATGCACTCTGCACTCTGCACTCCCTATGAACTCTGCACTCCCTATGCACTCTGCACTCTGCACTCCCTATGTACTCTGCACTCCCTATGCACTCTGCAGTCTGCACTCCCTATGCACTCTGCACTCCCTATGCACTCTGCACTCCCTATGCACTCCCTATGCACTCCCTATGCACTCTGCACTCCCTATGCACTCTGCATTCCCTATGCACTCTGCACTCATTATGCAATCTTCACTCCCTATGCACTCTGCACTATGCACTCCCTATGCACTCTGCACTATGCACTCCCTATGCACTCTGCACTCCCTATGCACTCTGCACTCCCTATGCACTCTGCACTCCCTATGCACTCTGCACTCTGCATTCCCTATGCACTGTGCACTCTGCACTCCCTATGCACTGTGCACTCTTCACTCCCTATGCACTGTGCACTCTTCACTCCCTATGCACTCTTCACTCCCTATGCACTATGCACTCCCTATGCACTCTGCACTATGCACCCCCTATGCACTCTGCACTCCCTATGCACTCTGCACTCCCTATGCACTCTGCACTCCCTATGCACTCTGCACTCCCTATGCACTCTGCACTCTGCACTCCCTATGCACTCTGCACTCTGCACTCCCTATGCACTCTGCACTCTCTATGTACTCTGCACTCCCTATGCCCTCTGCAATCCCTATGCACTCCCTATGCACTCTGCACTCCCTATGCACTCTGCACTCCCTATGCACTCTGCACTCCCTATGCCCTCTACACTCTGCACTACCTAGGCACTCTGCACTCCCTATGCACTCTGCAATCCCTATGCACTCCCTATGCACTCTGCACTCCCTATGCACTCTGCACTCCCTATGCACTCTGCACTCCCTATGCACTCTGCACTCCCTATGCACTGTGCACTCTGCACTCCCTATGCACTGTGCACTCTTCACTCCCTATGCACTGTGCACTCTGCACTCCCTATGCACTGTGCACTCTTCACTCCCTATGCACTGTGCACTCTTCACTCCCTATGCACTCTGCACTCCCTATGCACTATGCACTCCCTATGCACTCTGCACTATGCACTCCCTATGCACTCTGAACTCCCTATGCACTCTGCACTCCCTATGCACTCTGCACTCTGCACTCCCTATGCACTCTGCACTCTGCACTCCCTGTGTACTCTGCACTCCCTATGCACTCTGCACTCTGCACTCCCTATGCACTCTGCACTCCCTCTGCACTCTGCACTCCCTATGCACTCTGCACTCCCTATGCACTCTGCACTCCCTATGCACTCTGCACTCTGCACTCCCTATGCACTGTGCACTCTGCACTCCCTATGCACTGTGCACTCTTCACTCCCTATGCACTGTGCACTCTTCACTCCCTATGCACTCTTCACTCCCTATGCACTATGCACTCCCTATGCACTCTGCACTATGCACTCCCTATGCACTCTGCACTCCCTATGCACTCTGCACTCCCTATGCACTCTGCACTCCCTATGCACTCTGCACTCTGCACTCCCTATGTACTCTGCACTCCCTATGCACTCTGCACTCCCTATGCACTCCCTATGCACTGTGCACTCCCTATGCACACTGCACTCCCTATGCACTCCCTATGCACACTGCACTCCCTATGCACTCTGCACTCCCTATGCACTCTGCACTCCCTATGCACTCTGCACTCCCTATGCACTCTGCACTCCCTATGCACTCTGCACTCTGCACTCCCTATGCACTGTGCACTCTTCACTCCCTATGCACTGTGCACTCTTCACTCCCTATGCACTCTTCACTCCCTATGCACTATGCACTCCCTATGCAGTCTGCACTATGCACTCCCTATGCACTCTGCACTATGCACTCCCTATGCACTCTGCACTCCCTATGCACTCTGCACTCCCTATGCACTCTGCACTCCCTATGCACTCTGCACTCCCTATGCACTCTGCACTCTGCACTCCCTATGTACTCTGTACTCCCTTTGCACTCTGCACTCCCTATGCACTCTGCACTCCCTATGCACACTGCACTCCCTATGCACTCCCTATGCACTCTGCACTCCCTATGCACTCTGTACTCCCTATGCACTCTGCACTCCCTATGCACTCTGCACTCCCTATGCACTCTGCACTCTGCACTTCCTATGCACTCTGCACTCTGCACTCCCTAGCAGTAGTATTGGTGGTGGTGGTACTGCTGGCTGTAGTACTGGTAGTGGTAGTACTGGTGGTGGTGGTACTGGTGGTGGTAGTACTGGTGGTGGTGGTACTGGTAGTGATAGTACAGGTGGTGGTACTGGTAGTACTGGTGGTGGTGGTAGTGGTGGTGGTGGTGGTGGTAGTACTGGTGGCTAAAGTAGTGGTAGTACTGGTAGCTGTAGTAGTGGTAGTACTGGTGGTGGTAGTACTGGTAGTACTGATGGTGGTAGTACTGGTAGTACTGGTGGTGGTAGTGGTACTGGTAGTACTGGTAGTGGTAGTACTGGTAGTGGCAGTACTGGTGGTGGTGGTACTGGTAGTACTGGTGGTGGTGGTAGTACTGTTGGTGGTATTGGTAGTACTGGTGGCTGTAGTAATGGTAGTACTGGTGGCTGTAGTAGTGGTAGTACTGGTGGTGGTAGTACTGGTAGTACTGATGGTGGTACTACTGGTAGTACTGGTGGTGGTGGTGGTACTGGTAGTGTTAGTACTTGTTGGACAGGCCCCACGAAGGGCTCGCTCCCTCCCCGCACGACAGGGCCCAGACACCGGCTCTCCGGGGGCTACCCGCAGAAGCAACCCGCAACCCGTCCCCTCCGGGACGCCTGCTCCCGGATATCTCTGTGTCACGGGCCCGGGCCCCCGTCAGCCCCATTGCCCGGCCCAGCCGCCATCTTGGACACTGCACCACGCGGCCGCGTGGCCTCAGCTCGACCCCAACCCTGGACCCGGCCAGGCCCCGCCATCCCGGCACCACCATCCATCCAGGAGGTGAACGGACCACTTGGCAGGCTAATGGGAGAAAGAAGTGTCGATGGCTCTCCCCCGCCAGGTGCCGATCGCCCCCAGCCTCCCCGGGTGCTGGCTCCACCCCCCTGCTGGGTGTCTGGACTCCCTCATCCCGGACCTCCCGACCTCCCAGTGCGAGGGTCCGGACATCAAAGGGCGCCAGACCTATAACCGAGGCAGCCCCAGAGCAGGAAGGCAGTTGTATCCTGGAGTCGAGAGACACCGAGAAGAACTCATCCTTGACGGACTGCTGGCGCTGCCGCAGCCCTGCCTTGTGAACTATCGTCCTGCCTGCTGGCGCTGCCGCGGCCTTCTGCAACCTTCATCCTCGTGGGACCTGCTGGCGCTGCCGCGGCCCGTTGTACCTTCCATCCTCGTTGGGACCTGCTGGCGCTGCCGCGGCCCGTTGCCACCTACGATCTCTTCGGGACCTGCTGGCGCTGCCGCGGTCCGACCCGTCCGACCACCGAGCTCGAGGATTGTGAGCTACCGCCGTTTCATCTCAGTACCCGTAGGTACCAAGACTGTCCCGCTACCCCCTTCCCCTACTAGAGACTAGAATTGAGAGGATCATCGTGTCCTGATCTCCTTGTATCGTACTACCTTACTTCAAGAACTGCCTATAAAAGGTGTTACTCTGATCTTCGTGTGGTGTCCATCTGTGGGGGGGGAAGTTACTTGTCTGGACGATCGCTGGAGACGGTCCTCACCGGAGGCCTCTCCCCTTGTGCTCGGCCGACCCTCCAGGTCCCCGTCTAACAGTACTGGTGGTGGTGGTACTGGTAGTGGTAGTACTGGTGGTGGTAGTACTGGTAGTACTGATGATGGTAGTACTGGTAGTACTGGTGGTGGTACTGGTGGTGGTAGTACTGGTGGTGGTAGTGGTACTGGTAGTGGTAGTACTGGTAGTGGTAGTACTGGTGGTCGTGGTACTGGTAGTACTGGTGGTGGTGGTAGTGGTAGTACTGGTGGCTGTAGTACTGGTAGTACAGGTGGTGGTGGTGGTACTGGTAGTGGTAGTACTGGTGGTGGTGGTACTGGTAGTGGTAGTACTGGTGGTGGTAGTACTGGTAGTACTGATGGTGGTAGTACTGGTAGTACTAGTGGTGGTGGTACTGGTGGTGGTAGTAGTACTGGTGGTGTTAGTGGTACTGGTAGTGGTAGTACTGGTAGTGGTAGTACTGGTGGCCGTGGTACTGGTAGTACTGGTGGTGGTGGTAGTGGTAGTACTGGTGGCTATAGTACTGGTAGTACTGGTGGTGGTGGTGGTACTGGTAGTGTTAGTACTGGTGGTGGTGGTGGTACTGGTAGTACTGGTGGTGGTAGTACTGGTGGTGGTGGTACTGATGGAGGTGATAGTGGTACTGGTAGTACTGGTTGTGGTAGTACTGTTGGTGGTGGTACTGGTATTACTGATGGTGGTGGTAGTACTGGTGGTGGTGGTAGTGGTAGTACTGGTGGCTCTAGTAGTGGTAGTACTGGTGGCTGTAGTAGTGGTAGTACTGGTGGTGGTAGTACTGGTAGTACTGATGGTGTTAGTACTGGTGGTGGTGATGGTACTGGTAGTGGTAGTACTGGTGGTGGTGGTACTGGTAGTGGTAGTACTGGTGGTGGTGTTACTTGTAGTACTTGTGGTGGTGGTACTGGTGGTGGTAGCAGTGGTAGTACTGGAGGTGGTGGTACTGGTAGTACTGGTGGTGGTGGTAGTGGTAGTACTGGTGGCTATAGTACTGGTAGTACTGGTGGTGGTGGTGGTACTGGTAGTGTTAGTACTGGTGGTGGTGGTGGTACTGGTAGTACTGGTGGTGGTAGTACTGGTGGTGGTGCTACTGGTGGTGGTGGTAGTGGTGGTACTGGTAGTACTGGTGGTGGTAGTACTTGTGGTGGTGGTACTGGTGGTGGTAGTAGTGGTAGTACTGGAGGTGGTGGTACTGGTAGTACTGGTGGTGGTGGTAGTGGTAGTACTGGTGGCTATAGTACTGGTAGTACTGGTGGTGGTGGTGGTACTGGTAGTGTTAGTACTGGTGGTGGTGGTGGTACTAGTAGTACTGGTGGTGGTAGTACTGGTGGTGGTGGTACTGATGGAGGTGGTAGTGGTACTGGTAGTACTGGTTGTGGTAGTACTGTTGGTGGTGGTACTGGTATTACTGATGGTGGTGGTAGTACTGGTGGTGGTGGTAGTGGTAGTACTGGTGGCTGTAGTAGTGGTAGTTCTGGTGGCTGTAGTAGTGGTAGTACTGGTGGTGGTAGTACTGGTAGTACTGATGGTGTTATTACTGGTGGTGGTGGTGGTACTGGTAGTGGTAGTACTGGTGGGGTTGGTACTGGTAGTGGTAGTACTGGTGGTTGTGTTACTTGTAGTACTGGTGGTGGTGGTACTAGTAGTGGTAGTACTGGAGGTGGTGGTACTGGTAGTACTGGTGGTAGTAGTAGTGGTGGTGGTAGTACTGGTAGTGGTGGTACTGGTGGTGGTACTGGTAGTGGTAGTACTGGTGGTGGTGGTACTGGTAGTGGTAGTACTGGTGGTGGTATCCAAAGTACGTGTTGCTATTAAAGGGAAATACATATCAGACAGCGCTTCAAAGGAAATAAGCGAACACCATGTCCTTGTAATCGGGAACACTTCCTTGCAAACACACATTTTTCCGAGCAATGATAAATCACATAAAAGTTCAATACAATAGACGTCCACATTTCTCAGCCCCAAAAACGCTGCAGACGAACGCGCGCCCTATACATGCAATGCAGAATGGTGAACGCGCTCCCACCATCTGGATTGCATTACAAGGGCACTCTGACAGCTCCTAATTAAGATTAATAGTCTGGCGTGCGCGTAACCGCACAGAATATGCCAAAATGGCCGCCTAACATTACATATGCCCTATGGCATCAAGACTACTACAAAAACAGCACCGCGACGACCAATCACCATTCAGATAATAAAAAAACGCACTGAAAATGCACGAGCAAAGAAAAATTTATCCAGCACTGAACAGAATACCCTTTACAATACGGCTCGCAGCTCCTCCCCACTTCTGACGAAGTGGTGACGTCGCCGAGCCCGTAAAAAGTGCTGGAACTCAGTACAGGATAGGACCGGCCCATTTAAAGCACTGGTCACAACCTCACCCTCCCTAACAAACCACTTTGGATCAATCACTTGACCCTCCGCTTGTGAGGATTACAGACAATAATCAAGTGTTTATTGTCTTAAAGTGCTGCCCGGACCCTAGCCGGATCGCAGAGGTGTAGTTGATAGTAGCACCACCATCCACACCTCCTTTTAACCTTTAGCCACAGAGAGCTCCACCATAGGAGGAATTTGGCTTCACTGGGTTGATTTTCTTACACAAACTCTGCTGTACTCCTTTTTGTATGCCTCAGAAAGATGACCTGGTACGTGTAAACTAGGAGAACAGTTTATTTATGAATGCAATGGACATGGGACTGTTTTAATGATTCTTAGAAAATGTCACCTAGGTTAAATACCGTTAGTTTTAAATGTGATAATGATAAGATTTACTGTTTGTTTTCTGTTAGATTATTGGCTATATGTTCATGGTATATAACACAGAGTTCATACTGTTCATAAAACATGATTTCACGTACTTTGTCAGAGTATTGCAAAAAGTTGAAACTAAGTTTGAAAAGAAGGGCGGATGTCTTTAGGGCAAGGGGTGGCTTAGCGCGCTACTGCAGCATATAACAATGTGCAAATAGTAGGGGTTCGAGTCTGACGCTGTACTTTTTTTGGGTTAACATGTGTTTATTTATTTAGAAAAAATTGTAATGTCTTTCTTAGGAGAAGTTAAAGATAAATTAAGGTCGGACATGTTTAGACAATGTAAAATGTATCCGCAGGGACTAACAGTATGGTAATCTTGTTGCTTTCTTATAACTTACAGTGACCCCCGAAGAAGGGCTGGATGCCCGAAATGCATTGGGTTATGTGACAATAAATATTGCCTGAAATGAATTCACGTTTTTCGTCATATTCTTGGTCAAAGTCGGAGTGACACCATGAGAATAGTAGAAACTTGGAAATTAACGTGTACACGAAGTGCGTTTTCTCGTCAGTGGAAAATTCGGAATACTGATGACAATTGTTTTGGATTACTAGGGATAAATGTGGAATAAGTTAAAAATGTTCGTAAATAGGTACAGCCCAAAGTGGCGTTTTGCTGTGCTTTTCCGGGGACTGGAGACAGTCCCACCTCTGATGAAGTTAGTACCTTTGTGCTTAGGGCAAAGCACTACGGAAAATTGCACGCACCTAAGGATTAAAATGGTTTAAAAAGTACAACTTAAAAACTTTGCAAGAAGAGGTGTGCGTCCTACCTTCATAAACAAGCATCAGAAAGATGAAAGGCATACTTGAACCTGTAGATTTTGGAATATATCTCCTATTAACAGCTCGCTGCAGCAGGTGCATTATATCTACAAGCTATCATTATCTGTTCTTTTTAGAGACCAGTACATCACTTACACTTGAGCCCCTAGCTTCTGCGTTGGCCCAGTCACTCACAGAGCTACTGACACTCACACACCCCCTGACACACCCAATCAGCCCCTCTCACATACACTAGCCATACACTAGCATACCCACACAGTCCCTCACACACTCAGAAAACTACTCCCCACTCACACACCCAGTCACAGACCCATACAGCCACTCACATAGCCATTCACAAACTCATACAGCCAATCAAACATCCACCCACAGACCCATACAGCTACTCACACCCCCACTCACAGACCCACACAGCCTCTCACACACCCAGAAAACTACTCACACACCCATACAGTCACTCACACACCCACTTAACCCTTTAAATGCGGGCGAAATGTTCCCGTAGTGCGGCAACATTTCACACGTGCGCAGATCGGACGGCTCCTGTCTGTCTGATGGACACGCCACCCGTGACGTCGGACAGCCGGGGGCCGTCCGATGCATCCAAAGGGTTAAAGAACCATCCAGTCACTCACACATCCACTCACAGACCCATACAGCCACTCACACACCCACTCACAGACCCACACAGCCACTCACACACCCAGAACACTACTCACACACCCATACAGCCACTCATACACCCACTTACAGATCCATACAGCCACTAACACACGCACTCACAAACCCATACAGCCACTGTCACGCCCAGTCACAGACCTATACAGCCATTCATACACCCACTCACAATGTTAAGATGTTACAGTTAGGAAATACAATTAAAAAACTCTTGAAATTCATACAAAAAAACAAAGGTTACAGGGACATTATAGTTAGTAAATAGCATTTAAAAAACATAGAAATTCACTAAAAAACAAAGGTTGCAGCGACTTTATAATTAGGAAAAAACCCATTGAAATTTACTGAACGTTATATTTAGGAAACAGAATTAAAAAAACCTTAGACATTTGCTGAAAAAACAAAGATTGCAGGCATGTTATAGTTAGGCTCAAATTTCACGTGTACAAAACCAGGGAAATGCAGCAGTTATAGTTATCTGCGAAAAGTATAACTTACACCCCCGCTATGCACTGCTTGTTACCGCACATATTACATCACTCATGACTTGGTCAGTGACATCACTGAATCTGCCCACAAATTCGTGGCTCATGGGAATCAAATTACCACGAAGATATCCCTGGGGCGGGTAGCACATACTAGAGAGGAGTCAATTACTAGGTGATCTTCTCGGCCGAGGATTGTTGGAACGCGCTATCGAAAGCAGGGCAGCATGTAACCGTGTAAGGTAGTGTGTTACACTCGAGTCATTGGTCTGGGAGGTCAAGAGTGAACAGAGCATCTCATGTGAAGCAGTGCAAGGCATTACCCCCAGGTAAAGGTGTTTAGTTTTAGAAAATAACTTCTGGAGAGTTCAACGTGCAGTGTTCGTGTTGATGTCTGCCTCTAACTGGTCAATGGTTTTTGAAGTTTTACAGTTGTCGAGTGGTGTGGAAATATTGGGTACAACCGACACCTGGTACAAAGAGAGATCACAAATAAAGGGTATTGGCTTGTCCTTAGGTAATTTTAAGCAGAACCTCTACTTTCTTAGCAGTCAAGAAATTCTCTTTGCACAGTGGTGTAGGGTTGTAGGACAGGCCCCTCACCATTGGTTTGAAATCAAAAACCAAGCAAGTCTCCTACGAAAAGCTCTTATTTACTGGACCATCCTGGATAGGATGTATCTTATCTGGGTGAGGAGCAATCCCAGAGAGTAAGCATGCCACCTCGGTGGGTGCGTGCCCAGCATCCATAAACCATAGAAACTGGGCTGAACTAATACAAATGTAATACCAATACAAACAAGCCACCCATGCTGTCTGGTCTCCTAGGTTTTTGAACATAACCAGCAATCACTAGGTGAATTACTCCATTTAAGGTAGTGTTGCATCAAATGGATCCACTCGATTTAGCCATGCAGTTGTGTTTTTTGGATATGTAATTTATAATTTGAGAGACGTGTGTAGGTTTGTTTTGCAATAATTTCAGCATTCAACACATCTCTCTTCTTTCCTTTAGGCTCAAAACAGGACAAGCTGAGTTTGGGGCAATAGCTGAACATTCCACCTCGTCTGAACGCCACACAGCAGGAGAGAGGGTGTGGGCGGGGTTAGGTGTGCGTTGTCATTGACAGGGTGATCAGATTTTGTAACCCAACAACCAGGACATCCCTCAAACACGAAGAAGGGTACAACTGAGCAACCCTCAAGGGCATATACGCCACCAGGCCCTATTGTGGTAGGAGAGACCTGATTTTTTAAGCCAAAAATCGATTTATTTTAGACATTCACGCATACAATTGCCTCTGCTGCAACATAAGTTAATGAGGAGGGGTGGTGCAGCGGCCAGGGCAGCTGACTTCGGACCACAGGGTTCACTGTTCGATCCCCGGCTCGGCGGCAGCTCTGCTCAGCACTGTGTGACTCTGGGCAAAAGCTCACTTAGGGGCCTATTAGCAATGAATTGCGATATTTATTGCAAAACGCGCTGAGCACGTTTTAATTTATCACTGCCTATCGCCGGATATGTTAGCAGACAAAACATGCTATTAGCAAACGTTTTCCTCCATTGTGCTAAAATATCCAGCGATAGCGGCGAAATGCCTGAATATCGCTGGAAATCCAGCGATATTCATGCATTAACGCCAGTGGGGGCTTAGCCTAACAATCCACCCCCCATTGAATATACAGGTAGCAGGAGTTAGAATCTACTGATAATCGCGCTTAGCGTGACTTTTTTTTATCGCTAAGCCTGCTTTGCTAATAGGCGATATCTGTGTTAGCGACTGCTTTCGGTCGGTAACAGTTAGGGTACGCCCACTTTGCATGTCATTAGTGATAAATATCGCTGACATGCAAAGTGCTCGCTATCGCCTAAAAGCTGTCGCTAACGACTATTAGCGACAGCTTGCTGATAGGGCGATAAAAATATTGCTGCTTTAGCGGCAAAAAGTGCCGCTAAAGCGGCGATATTGCCCTTGCTAATATGCCCCTTCCTTTCCACGACGGCCCCCAGCGCCTTGAGACCCGCTTTACAAATACGGATTTACATTTACATTCCCCTGATTTTATTTTATTTTTTTTAAAACTTTTATTAGCATTTGGATAGCAGTATCATACATTGATTGGAACGAACATTAACAAACAGCCCTCCTCTCCATTATCTGCTTAAGAGTACATTATACATTCCCCTATGTTCAAAATGATTCCTTGCAATACATGGTCAATCACAGCATTATTAGTGAGCACATTTCCCTCCACCCCTTCTTCCGCCCTTCCTTTGTCGTAGTACGTTTGTGACACATGTCTCTCAGTGATGATGCCCGTCCACCCCTTGCTCATTCCTCCTGTCTAATGTGTTCAGTACAGAGTGTTTTTAGTCATTAATTGATTAGCATCAGTATCTCCCCAGACCTTATTCCCAGGGTTCCGTAGTTATTCATCTATCGCTAGTATATTGATAGTTCATGGGTCCGTCTCAGGGTCAGTTGATCGTTGCGGAGGGTCGCAAATGTTTCCTCGGGATTCATTCCATTTCTCCCAAATCTTGGACTATTTCTTGGGGCACCCCCTATGATTATAGACCGCTCTCTCCGCCACCATTGCCACATCCATGTCAGCTTCCCACTGTGCCTTTGTGGGCACTGACCCGGATCCCCAATTTTTGGCGATGTTCCTTTTTGCGATTACCAAACCGAGCGTTGCCCAAGTCTGAAGTCCCAGGTTGAGGTCTGTAGGTTGCCAAATATTTAATAGACAACACCCGGGGTCCAGCTGGATCTCTGCTTCACCCACTGTGGAGATCTCAATCAGTATTTGCTCCCAGTACTCGTGTATCTTAGGGCATTCCCATATCGTCTGAAAGTATGTCCCCGCTAGGCCACAACCCCTGAGACAGAGTGGATCAGTCGCCCGCCCCAGCTTGTGGAGTAAGGTGCGTGGGTAATACACACGGTGTAATACTTTGAGTTGTATTAATTTTAGCCTTGATGGGATAGCTGCCTCTCTGGCCATTCCCCTGATTTTTAATCAAAATCTCTTACTTCCCAGTTTGAGAATGTTAGGATGTCTGTCCGGGCACAGAATGACTTAATGGGCAGCTCTCACAAACATTAAGGGGAATTAAAAACAACTTTCGCCGTTTCATCTGTGTTTACTAAATTGCTTTCTGCTCAGGGCTGCTAACTCTCACTAAGACTGAAAACTTGCCTCTGTCTGAATATTCAGACTGAAATGTGTCCAGTCAGATGGTGAAAAAAACCGAGCCCTGTCCTAAGTCCTTTCAAATGCGCAAGCACCTGTTCGTCCTACCTATGTTTAACACCAGGACAAGATATCTGTATGAGAGGCGGCGGCTCGGGCGCGCAGTGCATGCTGGTAGTGAGTCAACAAAAGGACACGAAGCGTGAAATTGCTAAGAATAGCCAGTCTTCACCCCGGCCCACAAACTCGCCCTCTGCTATGCGCATGCGCGAACCAATTAGTAGAAGCGCTTCCCTAAACAGTGGATCAATAGACCTCGGTTTCAATTAAAAAGTGCGCAACACCTGCAAGTGTGTAACAAAAACACCACACTGCAGCAACATATGTAAATCGACCATATATTTGCTATGACAGGCTCAAGGACACTTATACACCAACTTTGGTAATGCAGAGGGCTGAATCTGGCCTGAGTCCCAAATGAATATGTGATAACAGTTGTGGAAAATGTTTTGCAAGCATGACAATTCACACATTGAAACAGACACACACTGTGACAATCCAATGAGCAACAGCGTGGGGTGTAGGGACATTTACACTTTTCACCACACTCCATTGGTACACACAATTAGCCCCACTTAACTAACTGTATTCATCCACTCATAAATTCAGAAATTTGTATCAACTTTGACATGCTCGTTTTTGAAGGGCAACAGCATAAACATATTTTCAACTCACCCCATGATGTTCCCGGTGGGGTCATATTTACTCCTGAGGTTGACTGCGCACTAAAGGATGCACGGGTTCCTGTTCAGCGGTGGGACCGGGTAGGTACCAACCCCTATCATGGCTGAAGAAGCAAATATGGAAGGAAAAATGTCAGCTGAAGACCTTGCCAACTCCTCCTCATGAACTGGGTAAGAATGTACAGTGAAACAGGCAAAATAGCATTTTGCCAGATGGAGTGCTCCCCATACACTGAAAAAAGCAATTCATTGAGTCACATGTAGTTACTTGGTACCACCAGCAGGACATTCCAACCCGGCTCCTTCATGATATTTTAAGAACTTGATAGTCTGGTATGAGTGGCGCAAACACATGGGTTGGGTAGATTGAGTGTTTTTTTTATTTCCATAAAAAAAAAAATTGTAAAGAGTCCTGACTTCATATTTGAGAACTAACTAAGTACAAAGACTTTGATGTTTGAATGACGTGTCATTGGATTTGAGCGCTCCTGGAAAATTGGGCATAAATGGAGTTTGCACCCATTTTGCTGGAGTGCCTAGTACCAGCTGCCGTGTGAGCTTTGTAGGGGGAGGCAAATCCTCTAAAGAGAGTCATTTTCTCTCTGGATTTCCCTTCTCTTTTTGAAACTCAGGAGCAGCAACATTGTCGTGGTGTCATATGCAACTAACAACCATTGACAAAGCCAATAGTCCTGACTAAATACAAGTCGGGCGGCACACTATGCTAAGCCACGCCATTAATTAAATTGGCCACGCCCCTTTCAGAGACCCTCCAGTTTTTTCATTCCACTTAAAGCCCTGGTCGTATGATTGCTGGCACTTTGTTGCTGGTTGAAGCCTCTGCCAGGCACGCAGTATTTCCGTCGGTTGCTTGAGCTGTGGCTACCTCACTCTCCCACTAGGTAGCCACATCTGATACTGAGACAGAGAGGACCCACTAGGCCTTGCTACAGCTTTATCCTAAACAGACCAGTATCTGATCCTCTGAGGTGTCTCTGATCTACTAACTGTGTAGTGTAGAAAGTGTCTACTTGCTGCATGAATTTGTTGTGCACTGGCAGTTGTAACCTTTTGCTACTGTTTGTAAACTTACTTTGTAGTGCTTATTTTGTTTTATGATACAGCGCCAGGGAGTCCTGATGCTGGAGCCCGGTGTGGCTCTTTTATAGGGTTTGATGCACACATTTACCAACAGCATATAGTAGGTAGTAAATGTGTGCGGGGAGGTCTGTGTGGGCGTTGAATGGAGGGATGGGGTGCTGGAGACAAGCGGAGGACTTTGCCTGGTAGAGTGGAGTTTTCCACGCTCCCCTGTGCCTTGGCAGAGGGACAGGCATGGGTGCTGCTTAATTTGTAATACAAAAAGTGCTGGGCCCTCATTAGAAAGCTACTGCAACTTGCACCACCCATTGCCCCTGCCAGCGCTACTAATGAGAGTACCTACGCAACTACTAACCATCACACTCCTACAAGTGTGAAAATTCAGACTGCTCTGGGCCCCCAAAGCTACAAGGATAGCTTTGGTGGCAGGTATTAGTAATTATTTTAATGTATATCCGCTTCGCCGCTGCGGACATTCTGCCGGGGTGCGGACCCCGGCCGTCCTCCACACACGCCCACCGTGAACGCATGGAAAAGGAAATAGAATTAATAACTAACTGTTGTTGTGCTCATCTCTAAATTATTCAAACAGCGCCACCATGTGGAAGTCTCACATTAGTGCTGGTGTTGACAATTAAGTGCTGGTGCCGAACCCCAGAAACCACGGTTCTAAATAAGCACTGGGCATAGGCCAGGTTCTGTGGCAGTTCTGTTCGGCAGCCTTCCCAAGGTGATTTTACTGGTCAAATTAATTTCCCTCTGTTAAAATCAGGTCCTGTGTTAAGGCTCTCAAAAAATCCAAGTCACTTATAGGAACAGTATTTCAGACAGGAATTCTGCTCTGCACAACTTAGAATCGAGGCCTAAGAATGACGACTACAATCTAAATTGTCTCTACGTGCGTAATGGTTTGTGCTATTATTACCCAATGCAGTACATATTCAAGGATATCTATTGCCCACAATACCTGTGGTATGGGAGTCAGTGCTTAATTTGAGCCTGTTGTTTCCGGTGCGCAACACCAACACCTAATTGGAAACACTGGCACTTATGAAAGTCTGCCACATGGTGGTGATGTTTGTCTAATTCACAGATGAACACAACAACAGTTGTTTATCAATTCCATATACATTAAAAATGACTACTGCCAGCCCCCTAAGTCATTCCTATAGCTTTGGGGGCTTGGAAGGATCTGAATTGTCTCACTTGTAGGAGTGTGATGGATAGTAGTTGCGTTGGTACTGTCACTGCCAGTGAGGGCTGGGGCAATGGGTGGCACAAGCTAGAGTAGTCTCCTGACGTGAGCCCTCGCATTTTTCTTTTTCTTTTTTTTTTTTACAAATTAAGCACTGACAGTAGTCACATCACACACAATTTCACCCAGTGGTTGACCTTTTGCCCCAGTTACTACTCAGTAACCTCCCATCTGCTGCTGAAGAGTTATAGTAAAGGCAACACATGGAAAATATGGGAAGTAAAGATGGCCCTTGGCATTTTCTGTTCCTTCTGCTTCCTTTATGACCCATGTGACCTTTGGTATCGATGCCAGTGCCAAGGTACCATAAACATTTCAGAGGTAGCAGCTGCTACTCCTGGCTACTCCTGAATGATCAATCAATCAATCATTTGTATAGCGCACTACTCACTCATGAGGGTCTCAAGGCACTGGGGAGGGGAGCTGCTACTGCTCGAATAGCCAGGTCTTGAGTAGCTTCCTGAAGGTAAGTAGGTTCTGGGTCTGCCATAGGAGGATGGGGAGGGTGTTCCAGGTCCTGGCAGCGAGGTGGGAGAACGATCTGCCGGTGGTTGTCGCTCTTCGGATGCGGGGGACGGCAGGCGAGGGCGAGGTCGGCGGAGCGGAGCTGGCGTTTGGGGTGTAGAAGGTGAGTAGTCTGTTGAGGTATGTCGGTCCGGCACTGTGGAGTGCTTTGTGTGCGTGGGTGAGGAGCTTGAAGGTGATCCTCTTGTTGACGGGGAGCCAGTGCAGGTCTTTTAGGAGGGGTGTGATGTGGCTGCGGCGAGGGATGTCGAGGATGAAGTGTGCGGAGGCGTTCTGTATGTGTTGTAGTCGTTTCAGGAGTTTGGCCGAGGCTCCTGCATAGAAGGCGTTACCGTAGTCTAGTCTGCTGCTGATGAGGGCCTGGGTGACCGTTCTTCTTGTTTCAGTGGGGATCCACCTGTAGATCTTGCGGAGCATGCAGAGGGTGTTGAAGCAAGAGGACGAGACGGCATTGACTGGCTTGGCCATGGATAGTGTTGAGTTGAGGATGAACCCTAGGTTGTGTGCGTGGTCGGTGGGTGTTGGTGCTGCTCCTAGTGCGGTCGGCCACCAGGAGTCGTCCCACACCAAGGGAGTGGAGCCGAGGATGAGGACTTCCATCTTGTCTAGGTTCAGCTTCAGGCAGCTGACCATCCACTCGGGGACGGCTTTCATTCCTTTGTGGAGGTTGGTTTTGGGGGTGAGGGGGTCCTTGGTGAGGGAGAGGATCAGCTGGTTGTCTTCGGCGTCGGAGATGATGTTGAGGTTGTGCAGTCGGGCAATGTGAGTGAGTGGTGCCATGTAGATGCTGAACAATGTCGGGCTGAGGGATGAGCCTGGGGTACGCCGCAGATGATCTCGGTGGCTTCGGATCGGAAAGGGGGGAGGCGGACGCTCTGTGTTCTGCTGGAGAGGAAAGAGGTGGTCCAGTCCAGTGCTTTGTCTCGGACCCCAGCGTTGTGGGGGTGCTGATGTCCATGTTTGATGTATGAACCTAAGAGGAATAATTGAATGAGTGAGCGAACCCTGTGCCCTGCTTGTTAGATTCAGACTTCAGCAGCAGGCGGCGAGCCACCCGGACACCTGCATCTTACATACCCACAAGATGCATAAGACCTAATGTAACATGCATAACAATAGAATAGAACAGAAATTACACTGAATGTTTTAGATGCAAATGTATTCCTATCTATGTATTTTGGCTTTGAAAATAATGAATTGAATTTTCTGTAGATTTGGTTGTATTTGCAGCATACATGCTCGTTAGAACTTCTATGTCAGAGACGTTTCAAGGCATGGGTAAAGTGGGCTCTGGCCCAGGACCCCAGCCTTTCAGGGGGGGGCCCTGATAGAGCCAGCTATGTTCTGCAGAGAGTGTCTCCCTGATGACCTTGAATAATTTTTAAACAGATTGTTGTAAATAGCGTTTTTTATCATTTATTTTTAATGTGTAAGAGTCTATTACAGACATTTTGCGGACAAAATGTGTTTGTTTATGTTTCACGCAACATTCATATGAAAGGTTTTTTAATATCAATACAGGACCTCACATAGGAAAAAAGAGGTGTGACAGTGATTATTTGCTGTAATATTAGTGAACTGCCGCTGTGCTACAATAATAAAAACACACATAACTATCCATGAATAGCAGATGCACACACATTTACAATTTGACCAAAGAGGGCATGAAAGAGCTGAAACTGGATCATAAAATCAAAGCTGTTCTGAACAGGGCCCCCCAAAATACATTTTGCCCAGGGCCCCCAAAATCCTTAAAAGTCCCTGCACTATTGTAGGAAAGTGGCTAAATATATACTGGACCAAAGTACGGTACACTGTGTATAGAGTCCTGAGTGCACAGAGGTTTGGCAGAGGCTAAAGTTAGATATAACCTTACTCTCTAAAGTGGTATCTTGGTCGAGCAGTAAGGCAGTATCAGAGGACAGTGTAAAGCATTTGTTGTACACACTCAGTCAGCAAATGGTCTCACACACTCAAGAACTGAACTCTAGGCCAATTGTTTTGTATCAAAAGATATAGTTGTTTTATTTATAGTTGTTTTATTTTGGAACAAACAAGATAGCAAAATATACTTTCTCACGATGAGTTACTTTACTTAAATACTTTTCAAATAGGCAATAGACTTTTTGAATGCAATAGTTACAGTTTGTTGCATTAGGCAACACAATTTCAAACACAATGCAACATTGAGCTCAATGGGAATTTCTAGTTGAATGCAATTAGTTACTTTGTAGATTACTTTTCTAAACACAGGACTGGATCCTAGATTCAGTCCCGGGACATGAGCTGTAAACACTTAAGTAAAAGCGTTTTGGTTACAGTAGTGATTTTAAAGAAATATTATTGTATTTTAAAAGTTGACAGAAACTTTTCCAGTTGAAATTACCAATGTTATCCTACGGAAGGAAATTAAATTTGCTGGTAAAGTATGTCCACGTTACCTTTGTAATCCAGTACCGGACTCCTAGGTTCAGCACTGGGACCTCTATCTAAAACAGGTAAGTAATTATGTTTTGGTAGTTGGTACGATTTTTAAAGAATATTTGTAGTTTGCAAAAATTGACACGTAGAAGAAATTTCACAGAAAAACAGTCAATGGTTTCCTACGGAAGAAAATTCAGGTTGCTGGTAAGTACGGTTAAAATGACTTTTCAGGGTTCATGCTGGGCTAAAAGGTGCAGCACTGAGGTCTCTCCTGATAGCAGGTGAGTAAATCGGAATTCGCTGTTCGGCTGATTTTAGGTGAATATTTTAAAGTTCCAAAACTCCACACTTAGAAGAAATTTCAGGTGAAACCAGTCAACGTCAACCAATGGAAGGAAAATGAGTTATCGGCTTTTAGGTAAGTACTCGGCTGGTGGAGTTAAGCTTCTGGGCATAGTCTCAGTGGTCTCCCAGGGTCAGGTAGGTACAGTTGGTACACCCTAAGCGGCACAGGAGCAGCCGGGTGCAGAGGTAGTTAGGCCCAATGTTATCCAACGAGACGCAGGGGGCCTTCGTTTGGTGGCTGCTGGCTAGCAGGCCACGTGGCTGTGGGAGCTGGGCTCCTGGTCACTTGCTCAGGGCAAATGGGGAAGGAGGATAGGACAAAGGTTGCACTGCCAGGGGCACTCGGGCGGCTGGGTGCAGGGTGCTTTTGAGCCGTCGGGCGCTCAATGTTATTCAATGGAGATCTTGAAAAGGGAACAAAGGCTGCAGGCTCGGGACGGAGGATCTTCTGGAGCAACCAACACTTCGAGGGGTAAGTTGGGATCTTGGAGGGTAGGTAGGCACCCCGGAGTTGGGCACAGGAGGCCGGGGGGCGCCGGGTGCAGGGGTGTCTTTGGACGTCAGGAAATCTTACCCTTTGCTGGTCGCGGTTGGGGGGATCCCTGGTTCTGAGTCTGCAGGCGTCGTCTGGGTCGTCGAGGAGGGTCCTTGGCCACTGGATTCCAGGTCAGAATCGCCGGGGGAACGTCCTCAGGGTCTTTGTGCACTCGGGCACAGGCCGGGCTCGGTGGGTGCAGAGTGGGCTGGATTTGCGGTTCCTGGCTGGCACCAGGGGTGTTGCTGTTGGAGCAGAGCCTCTGCTCGTGGAGTCCCAATCTCTAAGAGGGTCAAGGCAGGTAGGTCCTCCTGGGTTCTTGAGGTTGCTGTCCGCAGGAGACACCGAAATTTAGCAGGAGCAGGTTCAAAGATCGAAAGGCCGGTAGGGCTGGGGCCAAGTCAGTTGGTGTCACCCTCTTGTTAGCAGCTGCACGGTAGGTCTTCTTCTTCTTGGTCTTCTTTCTTGTTTTGAAATCGGGATCGGGGAAGGAAGGTTCAGGGAGCCCCTAAATACTCCTTTTAGGGGCGTTACAGGTAAGGGAAGGGTAGGGACCAATAGGACCATGTCCTGGGGTGAGTACACCCTCTAGCCTGCTCCTCTCCTGTGGGATTGGGGAAGGAGCCTAGCTCTGATTGGGCAGGGCTCCCCATCTACAAGATGGCCGGGGTCGGAGTTGTGCTTCACCTTGCCTCTCCCACCTGAGGTGTGGGGTTGGCACAGGCTGGCACCCCCCTCTTCCTGACGTAGGATTTCCTACCAGTCTTCCCACCAGAGTGGTGGGGGTCAGAACTGGTGGGGGCCAGTTGTTGAGTACAGCAAGTGGCCTGGAGAAGCTCACAAAGGCGGCAGGCCTTTGAAGCTTCCCCCTGCCCATCCTGGGGGAGGAGTCTCGGCACCTCGCCCAGGATGTGCATTATTGCAGGCCCATGAGAGCAGGGGCTCTCCACCCAGGGGTCCAGCAACATGTCTGCTGTGTGGCAGCCTAGGCAGCTTCTCAGACCAGATGTGGATTGTAGGTTAGGTTTCAGGGGGCATCTCTAAGATGCCCTCTGTAGTGCATTTTACATTAAATCCCACACTGGCATCAGTGCGGGTTTAATGTGCTGAGAAGTTTGATGTCAAACTTGTCAGTCTTCAGTGTAGTCATTATGGTGCTGTGGAGTTCGTAATGACGACCTCCCAATGGCATCAGTGCACTTACATGCCCTGGAATGGTCCTGGGTACGGTATGGGCACAGGGCTCATGCACCTGTGCCCACATCACTAGCATAGGGCACCTAGTTTAAGGGGTGACTAATGTATGCCAGGGCAGTGGGTTTGTGGGCATGGCACACAGGGATGTGTGCCATGTCTACTCTTGGTTTAGTTCTGCACCAGGACACTCAGTCTGCAAAGGCAGTGTGTGTGTGTGTCAGGGTACCAGGCCCCTAAAGGTGGCATAATAAGTGCTGCAGCCCTTAGGGGTCTTCTCTGGTCACAATGCCCTGGGTACCTAGGGTACCATTTACCAGGGGCTGGCATGTGGCCAGAGATGCCAATTGGGTTTGAGCTTCAATGCAGTTTTAGGGAAGGAACACAGGCCATGGGCACCTGATTGGCAGGAGCCCAGGGCACACTCAGTCAAAGCACATTAGCAGTTCAGCAAAAAGTGGGGGCAACCATGCAGAAAGAGGGCACTTTCTCACAACTATGTGCTTATAAATCGTTCCTTACCCACGAACTCAAAGTATTCTGAAACTTCTATGCATCCTCTCCTGTCACAAAGGCTGTTTACTAGCATCCTTATGGCAGCAGTGCCTGTCTTATCTCGCTCTACACAGCACAAAGGGAGTAAAGCAGGTGTAATCTGATTAGAATGTGCTGGCTCCGGCGCCTTAAAGTAGTCTCATGCGCCCAAGGAAACAAAAGACGCTCTGTTCTTTTAAAACAGGGTCAAGAGGGAAGAAATATTTTCTGGAAAGCTACTCAGTATGTATAAAAAAAACATCATATTTAGATTAATTATTGGTAAATGTATCTAATTTGGACATCTTAGAATTCTGCCCTGGCTCCTGATCTTACAGACAACATTGGACATGCACTTCTATAAATAGATGGTGTCACAGGTGGCCTTAAAACTAAACCCTTATAGAAGTACTGCTTATTACACATTACACATAGAATAACAGCCGCGCATCCTCCTGGCTATACAGGATAACGGGCTCCTTTACTTCCTGACCCTATAGAAAAGCATCCATAGCCGAATCTGAGCCGACATAAAGTTATCCTGCCGGGCACTTGAAAGAAATGCAGTCTCATCTTCTGAGCCCACAAAATAAAAGACTATGGGGTCATTTTGAGGTTTTTGGATGGTGGGCGTCTGCCATAATAAGGTGTATATCCCTATTGCTATTCTTGCAAGTCCTCTGCCCCATTAAGAGGCAGAAGATCCTCAAGGTGGCTCAGCGGCCCATCTGCTGAGGCCTGCCACATCACATTGGTGGTTGCCACACTCCATATAGGGCCGCTTGACTGGATTGATTATGTGGCCCTGGTCTGTCATGCAAGGCACAGGGCCTTGAAAACAGAAATCAAAGAATTACACCCACACGGAGAGAGAGAGGTAAGGTAATAAGGTAATACTTTATTGTACAGTTAATTAAAACCATTACAAACCATCGTCAATAAAAACGGTTTCGTGTATCTATAGCAGCCATACAGAGAGAGAGAGAGAGAGAGAGAAATCCCCCTGATCGTCAGGACCACTGAATTTTAGTTTTTCTGAAAAAGCTGTAGCTTTGAGAGTTTGTTTTAAAAACACAAAAGGTTTGCAAAGTGAGGATAAAAACATGGCACCTGCTTGGCAACAGCTCTGCTTACTATGCGTAAAATCCTTCCCAGGCAAGCTGAAACCTTCAAAATATGATATACTGTCCTCTGCCATGGAACTACACAGTGAGGCTCCGCATCTCATCCTAATGTACAGAATAAAGTTATGTCTGTTCTACTACACTGCTTTACAGGGCTCGGCATCTCATCCTGATTCACAGAGTGACTCTGATGTCCTGTGAGGCTACATAAAAATAATGTAAATCACTTCCTAATTCATGGACTAAGAGTCCTAGGGCAGTATATAAAACACTCTGCATCTGATCCTGATCCAGGGGGTAAGATGATCCCTGACCTCCAGTCCATACATCGAGAGGCTCCGCATTTCATCCTTCATGATCCACATACTATGGTACTATAATATGGCTCTGTTTCTCATCCTGGTCTGTAGAGAAAGGTACTGCCTGAACTCTGACACAATATCATATGACTCCGCATCTCATCCTGATCTGTCCTCATTGACAGAGTAAGATCCTCTCTGTCTATATAGCACGGCTCTTCATCTCATTCCTGACCTTTAGAGTAAGGCACTGTCTGGCTTCTGACAGTATATAACATGACTCTGCCTTTCATCCTGATCCACAGAATAAGGTCCTGCCATTTGACTCTTTAGAACTGCTCTGCATCTCACCCTGATCCCTAGAGAAAGAACGTGAATGCCCTGTGACACTGTACAGCAAGGCTCCGCATCTTCTCTTTGCAGTTAGCTGACGCCCCTCCTGGAAGTGTCCTCTGCATTTTCTCCTTCTCTCTCTAAGGGGAGATGCTGCTCCAGCTCACCTCTTCCCCTACACTTCCTCCTCCCCCCCCCCCCCCCCCCCCGTGTCCTCCTCCTTGCCCCGTCTTCTCTCCACCTCTCACTAGTCTTGTACTCTTCTCTCCCACCCTTTGTTTAATGCTTCTCCGTTTTGTGTTCACCTCCTTCAGCATAGCATCATCTACTCTTGCGTCCTTTCTTCCTCTCCCCTTCCATTCCGTTGCATTATCCCTCCCCTATCTTACTTCTTCTCTACACTGGCTCTTCCTTTCCTCATTTATTCATCATAATGCACAATTGTTTCCTGCCTCCAACTCGGGTTCACCTCTCCTACGATTTCACTCTTTTAGAGAAGTGCTATTTTCTCTTCCTCTATTCGCCTCTCCTCCTCCATTGTGTTCCCTTCCTCCTCCCTCACTTCTCTTCTCTTCTCTTCTCTTCTCTTCTCTCCTTTTCTCTTCTCTTCTCTTCTCTCCTCTTCTCTTCTCTTCTCTTCTCTTCTCTTCACTCCTCTTCTCTTCTCTTCTCTTCTCTTCTCTTCACTCCTCTTCTTCCCTTTCTTCTACTCTTCATCACTAGCACCTTACCATGTGACTCCTCCTCTCTCTCACCCTTCTCTTCTTCTTTCCTCTGCCCTCTACTCCGCCCCTTTCTCCCTCCGGTCCACCAAGCCTCAGCTGCACTCCTCATACACCTGTAAGCAGCGAATGACGTCCCCTCCTTCACTCCTCTTCTCTTCACTTCACTTCACTTCTCTTCTCTCATTCTCTTCTCTTCTCTTCTCTTCTCTTCTCTTCTCTTCTCTTCTCTTCTCTTCTCTTCACTCCTCTTCTCTTCTCTTCTCTCTCCTTCTCTTCTTTCCTTTCTTCTACTCTTCATCACTAGCACCTTACCATGGGACTTCTCTCTCACCCTTCTCTTCTTCTTTCCTCTGCCCTCCGCCCCGCCCCTTTCTCTCTCCGGTCCACCAAGCCTCAGCTGCACTCCTCATACACCTGTAAGCAGCGAATGACGTCCCCCTCTGCCTCTGACAAGCGGGTCCCTGTCGGCCTGGCCTTTCATTGGCCAGCGGCGCCGTCGATCAGGCTGGGCGGGACTTGATGGGAAAGTGGTGCTGAAGCTGCAGCGAGGCAGGGATCGGACGGCGCCGCTCAGTGCGGAGCAGGCGGAGGGTGCGGGACGGCGGGCGGGGGTACCTAGAGCGGCCCTGGGCGCCGCCACAGCCCCGCGCCGGTGCCAACCCGGCACCACAGGAAGGACTGCACAGGGCAGCGTAGACCACACACTGGACGAGGGCACCGGGGGCGCGGCATCTCTCCATCACTGCCCCGACCGAGGGCAGCGCAGCCTCCGCCCGGAGCAGCACTGACCCACCGAGAGGGGAGCACAGAGCCACTCCGGGGGAGCACTGACCCACCCCTGGTGAGCACAGAGCCACTCTGGGGGAGCACACACCCGGCTTGAAGGAGCACTGACCCACCCTTGAAGGAGGACTGACACACCCCTGGAGGGGCACCGAACCACCCAGAGGGCAGCACAGAGCCACTCTGGGGGAGCACACACCCGGCTTGAAGGAGCACTGACCCACCCTTGAAGGAGGACTGACACACCCCTGGAGGGGCACCGAACCACCCAGAGAGGAGCACAGAACCACTCTGGGGGAGCACTGACCCTCCCCGAGGGGAGCACACACCCAGCTTGATGGAACACTGACCCACCCTTGAAGGAGCACTGACAGACCCCTGGAGGAGCACCGACCCACACACCCAGCTTGGATAAACACTGACCCACCCCTGTGACCCCCTATACCCCAGAGTCCTTGGGGCCCAGCGCCCATCCCCACGTCTCTCTGATTTGCATATACCTTCTGTGAGTGCACGTGAAGAGTGAATACCCAGACCGCCCGCCTCACCTCTGTAACCCAGTGAATTGCCCAGCTGCCCTTCTACCAGGCTTTGGGACCATCGATACCCCTTTGGCCTACCCCAAGACCATGGGACCACTGAAAGCCCCCCCTCGCCTGGGCATGGACTCATTGTTTCATAAACACCAGTAGTGTGCTTCCTCCTTGCTCCCTTACTAGGCCACTTCCGGTTCAGGGAGTACTGGCGAAACATTCACAGTTTCTTTCCTTGCCAGCAGTATGGTGCCCAGGTGAACTTCCGGCGTCCAGCGGCGTGAGGTGAAAGGGCAGCTGGCATTGCCGGTGCAAGGGCTGGTCTTGGTGAAAAGACTTTTTCAGAGACACAGCATGATGGACGAGGACCCCTGCTGGTGAAAAAAGGGAGCGCACTTGGGCAAAAACTCTATCAGAAGTTAGGCTGTGTGGACCACTGCACCTGCCTGAGATGGAGCCATCAGATGGAGCACTGAGGACCAAGCCTGGGATGCAGGAGAACCACAGCATCCTCCAGGAAGGGCCTGGGAAGCACCATGCGGATGCCCCAGGGAGGCAAGGGGCTCTGGTGGGGGTGGGAGACCGGAGATCAGGGCAAGAACCTCTGTCAGGGTCGTGGCAGGGTAGCCAAGGGCATAAGTTGGAAACACGTGTTAATACACTGGACCACAAGCCTGTAGTAGTGGCAGGGGGTGGTGTGTTGGCACAAGGACCCCTGGCAACGGTGGGGCGTGGCCTACTGGGGCAAGGGGCTGATGTGGAAGCAGAAGACGATGTATTGGGAAGGGGACATGTGGGGGAAGCAAAGTATGGTGGACTGTGTCCTGAGCCCGGGGTACAGCTAGGCGTACCCTGGGCTCAGGACACAGAGGAGGTGAGGAAACGTGCACCACAGCTAGGAACTGTGGTTGTGGTGGAGAGCCACCCACAGCGCAATACACCTGTGGGAAAAGCGGGTGGTGAACCACAGAGCAGAGGGGCAGAAGTTGATGTAGGTGTGGTAGGGCAAAGGTCTGTGGTGGAAGCAAGGGGTGGCAGACCGAGGGAAGTGTCTGGATTGAAGCGTGACATTGCAACGCGGGCCCATGTTCTGGAGGTGGAAAGTGGCGTACATGAGAAAGAACCTGTTGAGGATGGGACACTGAGACGGCAGCCGTTGGTGGCGGCAGACGGCTTGTTGAGGCAAGACTCTGCGGCAGACGGAGAAGGCTGCATGCTAGGGAATGGACCAATAGTAGAGGCAGTAGAGGGCATAATGAAGCGAGGGCATTTAGGGGAGAGCGGAGACAGCATCCCACAGATGGATCCAATGGTGGCCACCTGGGATGGCGCACTCAGGCACGGCTCAGGTACCGAGCAGGAAGGTGGTCCATTGGGCCGCGTCCAAGCCGCCAAGGGGGAATCTAAGGGTCGGTTCCGCGTGAACTTTGTTGATTCCGGGAGCACAAGCGCAGAGAGCATGGCTAAGACGGAGAGCGAAGGCAGCCTTGGGCCAAGCAACACATTCTACATGAGGACTTTTGGCCACAACACTATGGACGCCGTGCCGAGAATAGACCACTACAGGAACACCATGTCCGGCATCGTGGCCAAGATGGCGCGACCCAGTCTTGCAGAGCTGCACGACGAGCAGGTGAGAACACTTAACTTATTGCACAATGTGCACCGTCCCTACCTTGGACCAATTGCATAATGCGTTCATTGTTGTTTAATTTCCATGAGATCTACATCACAAAGTTTGATGATCCCAATGCAAGCTCACGCGTGTTGCTATATATCTTTTATCGCAACACACACATATGCCAGTGTGTCTCACATCACTCAATCTATGCTTGGCCTATCTGAAAATGGCTGTTGTGTGGTAGTTGGCCACATAAGGGTCACTCAAATGATGGCCCTGCCAAATGGGTCATAAGTTTGCATAGTGTCAGATGGCATAATATATGTATCCTAAGTTGCATATGTCACTGTATGGATTTTCAAAACTTCACATGACATGACACCAATCAACAATCAGGATTTAAAAAGTGCAACAATCACTCAATAGTGTATCCAGGCAGTTTGCCCACAGCAAGAGGATCACCCTACTCATTATGTCAGATCTGATTCAAGATCTGATGTTTTCAGAATTATGTTTTCACTATAAATTCTTTGGTCATAGGCACCAACACCAAGTGTTTGATTTTAAGTAAGTCCTGAAACGCCCACTATCACTTAGCAGATGGTGATATATTGAATATCCAGTGCTTCCAATGGATCACTGCGGCTTTGAATAATACTTTTTTTGTTTTCCACTTTTTCATATTTTTGAACACTCAAAGTTATACAAAGCTGGACTTTGTTAATTTTTTTGTTGAGATTTCCTTCTGTTGTTCGACAACCTTTCTACCAGGGTTAATTTGCTTCTCCACAAGTCAGCCAAGCCTGTATTCTGGAAGATGAACCTTGGATAATTCCTTCAAGACCACTCTAGACGAATTCATACGCAATATCTTATGTTAATTATATATATATGTGTTATTTGTATGGCGTAAACGTAGCCAAAAGGCAGTGGAGTGCTGTACTGGGTCAAAGGCAGAGATACAGCCAGGGAGGCATTGGGGGAGGTGAGTTCAGCCTATGAAGTTGGATTGTTACTTGGTCATGATGTAGTGTTCATTAAAGAGCTGCATCTTCAGGTCTGTCCTAAAGGGGAGCAGGGCTGTGATGTTCCTGATGTATGCAGGGATGTCCTTCTAGATACAGGGCGCATACACAGAAATGGCCTGTAGTCTCACTTTTCCTTTCTCGCTTCTTTCTTTCCAGTTGAAATATGTCCTGGATGTACGCGTGCAAAGAACCACCAGAAAACGAGAGCTGGTCAGGCGCATAGGAGGGAGCCAGTTGTGATGGCTATATAGACGATGAAGATTGTTTTGACGATGGTGCTGTATGGCAAGAGGGCCTAGTGGAGTTCTGTCAGTGTGGAGTTGATGTGGCTACCTTACTTTAAGCCCCTCATAAGGCACGCTGAAGCATGCGGGAATCCCTTAGTGGGGTTTGAGGGCATTGCTGCCACCCCGATGCAAGAGCATATAGGCTCGACAGCAGTCTGGGAGGAATGGTTACACCTTCATTATTAGACGGAACTGGGATTAGGTTGTCTTGGTTTCCTTAGGGTTGTGTTTCTTGAGGTTGAGTTCATGTTCAAAGTTGATCCAAGTAAGGTGGTTGAAAGTTGGGGTGAACTCTACCCAAGTTTATCCAGGATTGGAGTAGTTTCTGCTTGTTGTTCTTGGCAAATAGTGGGAATTCCACCTTGGTGGTGTTGAGGTTCCAGTAGGCGTTGGTTCATCCATATCTGAATGAGATGCAAGCAGTGTTTAAGGTGCTGGATGTCAGGAACGGAGGAGAAATATGAATGGAGTTACGTGCCAATAGCATATAGCGGAATTTTATTCATCTTATCGGTAAGTCGAGACCGAAGGAGATCCATAAAGATGTTGACGGTGATGAGGGACCAGATGTGATTCTGAAGACCTTTGCAGGTGCTAGGGGTCTTCTAGGCCCTGAAGGTGCCCATGTGTATGAGCTGGTGGGGGTTAAATCCCATTGGGGACCATAAAGTATGGATAAGGACAGGATGGGCCGGAGAGGTCCAGCAATGTCAGAAGGCAGGAGCTTACCCATGTCTATGGTCAGGGAAGGACCATCCATGGTTTGATTTGTAGCTCTCACAGCGCTCCGGTGGATTCTGAAGCCGGATTGGTCGTCATGAAGAAGACGTTTGCTCTTGACGTGATCATGGAGTTGAGCGTAGACGGTAATGATCTTACCGATGATCGGTAGGAGAGTGGTGAGCGGGTAACTGGCGAGGCCATCATGGTCTAGAGTGGGTTTATTGAGTAGTGAGAGGATGATGCCCACCTATTTGATTGTATCACAGGCATGCAATATTATATTCAAACCCTGATATAGTATACCTCCCTTCCTTGCCTGATTAATATCTAATACTCACTCTCAACTAAATGCTGTCGGAAGGATGAAATGTGATATCACTCTCATCTCATTTGTGTGATTCAGTTAGATTAGATTCTCTTTTGGAAACTGCCAGTAATTTTATTATTACATGTGCAACCTATACCTAATATTATCATTTATTATTATTATTAATAATACTACTACTACTAATAATAATGATGCTAATAATAATATTGTTTTTTGTTGGGGTGGTATCATTTGTTTGTAATTCTAGCCTTCTTCTAGCGTTCATTGTTTATGTTCGATTCATCCTGAATCAGCGCCTCCCTGCCTCACCTGGAGCACTGATGGAAAATAGAAAGATCACAACTCCTTGTCTCCAAGGTCAGGGAAGCTTTCCTTTTCTGCTGTAATAATAGCTCGTGATTTCCCAGGGGGGTCAATTGACAGAAGGCGCTATCTCCTGGCAACCCAGTCACTTATGTCAGCGCTATGACGGGATTGCTGAGGACACGGATAAAAGCTATCAGAGACTCTCTGAAGACACAGCACGCGCTTCACAGTATGTGTAGGAGAATTACACACGGTGTGACTGTACATCTTATATATCTCTGCTGCTATAGCATCTGCTGCTTTAAAACAAGAATTGGAAGTGCTGATAGGTCTGGTTTATGAATGAAAGTGACTTTTGTGTCAGTGATGGGGTTAGGCACTCCATAAGTCGTCATACATGCACTCGGGTACTCATCTTTGCACTCATTCATCCATTAATCCATCCACCGACTCATTTCTGCATTCATCCTCTGACACAACCACAATAAAATAAACAAAAACTCAATAACATATGCAAGATAAATGAAAACAATGCAAGTAGGAAAAAAACCACCTGCTGCTGTCGAAACAAGGCGGGCATATGCTTAGAATAATGATCATAGCAGTGGGTGTCCGCCTAGCAGAGGTGTTGTAAATAGTATATCATTGTGTTACAGTTCCATCATAGTCTTATAACTGCCTGGAGAGCTGCAGTCTCCTCTTAAGGAACATTTAAATAAAGAGAGATAAAACAAGGAAATGGAAGAGAGACTATAACACTAACAGTAGAAAATTAAAAACTAAAGGGTGGGCCAAACAGCCCTGGCACTGGAGCGCACTCATTGTCAGGTGGATGTACACATTAATTTGTAAAAAAAGAAGTTCCAAGGCCATTGTCAGGAGCCCACTGCAACTTGCAGCACCCATTGCCGGTACCAGCGCTGCCAATGACAGTACCAACAGAGCTACTAACCACCACACTACTACAACTGTAAAAATTCAGACTATTTAAGGCCCCAAAAGCAATAAGAATGCCTTGGGCAGTTGGTGTTAGTTTTTAATATATGTTTAATTAATAAACAACTGTTGTTCTGCCCATCTCTAAATTAAACAAACAACACTACCATGTGACAGTCTGTCATAAGTGCCGTTGTTGACAATTAAGTGCAAGTGCCGAGCACTGGAAACCACAGGCTCAAATTAAGCCCTGATATGATCAGAACATGCCATCATTCACAGGGCAAGAGAGGAAATGACTGATGTGGACTGAACCATTACCCCATGCAGTATGCTGTCACTGATGAAAGTAGAGGGGAAATGGCACTCAGACTGAGGTGACACAAATGCTGTCCTCTGTATGAATAATGTATGAATGTTTGTATTATTTATTGTTTTTTTATTCCAAGATCCTGGCAGACAGCTAAGAAGAGATTCTAGCAAGACAATTTACAGTGTAACTCTTCTACCCCAAGGGTTTGTGCGAGGTGGTTTCCAACACCAAAATCCCTCCCCAAAAATCAGTGACATTTCATGTAGCAAAATACCTCTATGTAGGCTATAATACAGAAAAATAGCAACCTTTGATTTGATTTTAACATGCTTTTCATAATCAATATGTTGAGCCTACTATGCTTAACTAACCTTTCATATTATGCAGATCAGACCTATGATGTTGAAAACATTTTCTCTAATGAACCAATCAGGCCAACTAGCGCATTACTGCTCCAGAACATTTTATTCAATATTTGAATTAGTGCTGGGGTGCGGTGTTATTGCATACAACTAGTTGGGGGAAGGGAGAGCATTATTGCTTTCGTTGCTTGACAAAGTTCGGGGTCATTGTACTGTTGAATGAGTAGTGGCATGGTGGGATCTTAGATCATTGCTGCTTGTACTCCGCGAAGGAGGGACTGGGTCATTACTACTACTACTACTAGTACTGTCCGCTGAGGATGCTATTACTATTCTGTATGAAAGAGCTTGTGGCCCGATTACTGGTTAAACCCGCGGCTAATTTTTATTCCACTGCCAGCTAACCCCCCCTTACTCATTCATACTTGTTTGTTTGGCAACTTTGAAAAGTTCCTGAAATTGATGAAGTTTGACAAAAAGGTGCCTGAAAAATCTCAAAAAAGCAGATTTAGAGAAAATGAACACACAATCTACTTTTGCTAGGAGAGATCACCTCTTAATACTTTGTTAGTATGAATCTTCTTCATACAAGCACGTATTGCAAAATTCACAAATGTTACACCTTCATCAAATTGTGAACTTCAGACAACACAATTTTAATGGTATTGCATACTTTAGACTATGTTGTCCGATTGGTTTTGCGTTTTCCATTTGGTTTTCCTTAACCTGCTGCCGCTTACAAAATAGGTTATTGTCATTTATACTAGTTCTCGGCAAAGTTTTCAAGACACCTATTTTTCCTTGTTAGTCCATTTCCGTCTATAGGATGTTGAATGTTCATGGACAGGACTACTGAGTAGGCCTCGGCGAAATTTTATTTGCGCTGGAGTAATTTAAGACATGTGTGTCTCTCTTTTGACGCAAAATTATTGAAAATTGCGTTCAGGTAATTATGAGTAATATGGCACAAAAAATCCTACCGCAGGAGCACAGGAACACTGAACGTGGCAAGTGCTAGTGTCTGCTACTGTTTGTGTTATATTGAATTTTTGTGCAAAATGTATCCTTAGGTCCATTTGGACATGGGGCGCATCTTTCACTAAGAACATTGCTCTAAATGCTGGATTATGCCACTTGTGTGATTGTGCTTAATCTCGCATAATTTTGCTATCATTTTGCATAATTACGCTAGAGCTAATTATGTAAGTTACACCCAACACTACTACTAAGGCATATCAATGTTTGATGTCTATCTGGCACATGCATCAAAGCTTTTTGCGATCACAAACGGTGAGATTCGCAAAAATCGTCCGTTTGCGATCGCAAAATTAGCTGTTGCGATACATCAAGGGTCAAGGCCCTCGCAATTGGAGAGTTCACATTTAATTGTGAGTTCTCAAATTGCAATTGCATTTAAGGAATCGCATTTTGCGATTCCTTAAATGCAATGCAAGAACCACTTTGAAATAGCGAATTCACTACTTGGGGACGCAAATTACCATGAACTTGAATTTAATGGTAATTTGCAAAAACTTTGAAAAATGCACTAAAGAGCATTTTTCAGAGTTGTAGGTTACACACACACATGTCCCTGGTACATGTGTGTGCGCAACATTTGTGCACAGATCAATTTCAGGGGTGCGACAGGGTGTCCTTTTTACACCCTTGCACCCTTGGAATTGCATGCGCAATTTGCGAGGACCTATTGGTACTCGCAAATTGCGCATGCAATTTCCCATTCATTCCTATGGGCCTTTAGGCCCATAGGAATGAATGGGAACCATTCCTTATTTGCGAATCGCAATTTGCGACTCGCAAATAAGGAATGTGTAGGAATCGCTATTTTTATAGCGTTTCCTACATGCATAGGCTTTTGCGAGTCGTTAATTGCGATTCCTTAATAATCGCAATTAAGGACTCGCAAAATCCTCGCTTGATGCATGTGCCTGTAAGGGAGATGAAGGTTTAAATCTCATCACACTTGTTTTGCTTCACTGATCTGCATTATGTGAGTGGCAGCCATTTTGACTATCATTCATGATGTCATTCTGTGTGTTCAGTGACAATGAATGAATGATCTAATTTTTGCACTAGGAGGGTGACTGTCGACAACTAGTAATAGACGTCAGTGATATTTTTTATTGAATATGTTAATAGGCCATGAGACTTTATCTAGCCTGTAAAGAAATGGAATGCCTATATGAATTGTACACTATAAAACATTAATAACTTGAGGCTAAATGTTTAACATTTCAAAAACCTTTGAGGATGATTTTTAAAGGGTAATGCTTGAACCTTGAGCTTGTTGAAAATGTGCTTTCAAATCATATTTCTAGGAATAAAAGCATAACATGTCCCTTAGAACCACCATGGAAGTAAGGAATAGCTGGCCTGATGTACTGCCTATTTTGCAGTCATAAACTCAGCAATTCTCAAAATCTGTGGCTTTGTGCCCGGCACATGGGTTTTAACCATGTATTAATCCCATTTTCGGACCCAACAGACTTTTACTGACTCCTAAAATGGGATTGCGAATTTGTATGTGATGTACCCATTTTTTGTGCAACTGTAGTACCATTGAAAACATTGAAAATGTGTTACTCCTGAACTGGGGTGGTAATACATTTACAAAAGGGAAAGGCCCCTTTTCTGATTTAGAAGAAAAGTTTGTTGGGAGGTAGCCGATGCTCGAGGGGAATTTCAAGCAAACTTATTAAAACGAGTAATTTTTTTATCAAACATAGCCCTGCTTCATTTAAGTGCTGTATTAAACAAAGTATACTATATTTAAATGTGATAGTAGACATGTTGGTCTGTTGACCCCAGCAGGCCACCATCCCAGTGATGCGATTCAGCCAGAATAAGTTGCTATTTGTTACCTACTTCATTAATATTCATGAGGTAGATCTGATTGAGGCCCACTCCACCTGGTAATTTTTTAAACAGACCTACTGGTGCATAGGCCAGTTTGCAAAATTCAACACTAGTCACAAAAATACTGATCGCAATGCACAACGGGTATTTTGCGACTACTATTTTGTATCAGGCCCAGTGTACCATAGCATGAACGTGACATGTTTTACAAACAGTGTAAAACAAAATAAGTAAAGTTTTCTACATTCCATCACTTTGAAATCCTGTTGCCCTGGGTAACAGTCTCTTTCTAGTAATCTCATTGGTATTCGGGGGTTCTGGTCATGCAGAGTGGTTTATCCTAATCTCTTCTCAGATTCCATTCCCTGTGGGGTAGGCCCCTGTTGCCTTCCTGTCATGCATTATAATTATTTCACATTAGTGGTTCAGGTACAAGGGCATGAGACCTGCTGTTATAAGAACAAAGTACTACTTAGGATGCCAGGAGTGGGTGTTAAGTTTGTAAATTGATAAGTAATATTATTCCAGGCTAATGAGTTGTCAAAGCTGAGCTTCTTTCATGCTGCATCAAGGTATCATTTTAGCATGACTTATGTGGATGTATTTGTCCCCATGGGTGGCTCTGGAAGGAAGCCAGTGCATTGATCCACACTAAAAGGCAGACAAGGCCCATGCAGAATACATGCTTTAATCTTCATTAGTCCAAGATGCCTCCTGTCCCAGCACAGCTCAGCCCTGCTCACTTTCTGCATTCCGAGCAGGAGGGTAGCTTTTGAGGCTGGGGGGTGTTACAACCCCTTAGCAAATTTATTTTCTGCTAAGTAGTTGGGTACAGATGCTTTCTGTCGGATATGGTAAGGTGTGTCGGATTTCACCAGGACTTTTTGCATAACCTCCCCCCTTAAAAAATGTATTTTCTGCTAAGTAGTTGGGTACAGGTGCTTTCTGTCGGATATGGTGAGGTGTCTGTCAGATTTCACCAGGACTTTTTGCATACACACAGATAGAACCGCACACACTCTCTCCCGCTCTGTTTTGAAAGTTTTCAATAATGTTATTAAAAAAAATATTGTGTTTTCTCTCACTTAGTACCCTTACCAATCCGCATTCGTCTCCCTGCCCACTGCCCCGTTAACCCCTCTCATGCACCCTGCTTCTCGTATAATGTATTTTAACATTATATGCCAGCGTGTTTGTTGGAAAATCTGAAGCCGACACCCCCCTAATCTTACTGACCAAGCCACGCCCCTGATTTTGAGTGACCCTGAAAGATTTCACCTACTTTCAAATGTTAGCTCTTCTCTTGGTTACCACTGCTACCCACAGAGCTCATGTGTGCCAACCCTGTGTTAAAACAAACTGAGTAATAACTTTTTGCAACCTACGTATGGGCCCGCCCATGAAAATCTTTTGCAGTCTGACCCCTGTGATTTGCAATATCACCGGGTTTGTGATTGAAAAAGTTTGTCAGCTTATAAAATGGGTTCTACAATCTTTCTGACTCTCAGTTCGGAGGGAAGTTATGGGGGTCTTCCCAATTGTGAGTTGTTATGAAAATGTATCATTGCTTAGCAACCAACTTTGGGGCCGCAAACCATTGATTAATTACCGAACCCCCAAGGTGGGGTAGTAAGTGATTCGGAAAGGGCAGCTTCCCATGTAGGAATTGTGTAATGTGATATTCTATTGTTATAGATGTTTTAACTCATGATTTATATGTTGGGTTTTTAATTGTTTTTATCTATTCACCTTATGAAATAAGTTGTTTGTGTATTATGTTTGTATTGTTCTTTTATGGCTTTTCTAAGCTGAATAAAATGTTGTGGCTGTGTCGGGCAGTCTAGGTGGAGGTGGGTGGTGCATCCTCGGGCATTAGTCCAGGGACAGAAGTCTACTGCCCCTCGCAGTCCTCATCTCTGCATTTGCAGCCTTTAGAGAGGGCACCAAAATGTGACCTAACTCATTAATATTCATGAGATGTGCTCTGAAGAGCTTCACTCACACTGTACAAGCTGATGGCAGCCCCATTGGCAGCCACTCACTCTTTTACTACTCTTTGCTGTACCGACTTCCTGTACGCCGAACGGCATGACAACTGCGACCAGGTGCTACCGTCTCCTCACTTCTGGTACCCAGTCTCAGAATGCCTCAATCTGCATCTCTTTCCAGTTCTTGCCTGCTGCCCTCTTTGTAGAGTAAGGGTACATATAGCTTTAGTCTCCTGTGAGTCCATACTGCAGATACAGACAGTGGCGGCCGGTGCCATTTATAAGCGGTAGGGCCACAAGTTTCTCCCTTGTCACTTAAAGAATGAATGGAATGCAAACTATTATGACCTCTTTGCATTCTGTTCATTTTTGGAGTGACAGAAAAGGAGTGCATACCGAAATTCAGCATTGTGGTGTTAACTACCTTTCATCAAGATTGCGAGTCTACTGCTCTGCTCACCCGGGTCCTCATGTGAGCGTTGCTGGTAACCTGGCTGTGGAACTTTGCCTACAAGAACCCAGCGCAGCCCAGCCCATTCCAATGCTGCTCTCTAAAATACAGAGTATTAGACTATGATTGAAGTGTATGAGAGCAGTGCTGGGATTGGATTGAGCAGGGCAACCTATCGTTCCGTCGAAGAGCAGAGATCTGCCGTCTCTGTCCTACATGCTCCCCAACAGTGCAGGATCAGAGGCCTTTAAAGTGCGCATGTCAGATTGGACTCACCAGAGCTTTTGTCCAGCCTGACATGCGCACTTTTAATTTACGGCAGTCCTTCGATCTATATTACGAAAGGAGGACCACGTCTCCTCCTCCTGCACTATACAACACCAGCTGCTGGTGCCGCTGCATAGTTTAAAAATGTTTTTACTGTTTGGCTCTTAAGTGGCGGGGCAACGCTCATGTGCCACTATTGATGAGCCACCGCTGGATACAGAACCACAGCATATCGCAGATGTTTACAATGAGCCATGAGAACATTGAGTTATGGCTGAAGGGTTATAGAAACATTCTGCTTTCTATTTTAGCACGCATCAAATAATTATGCCTGCTTCACATTATAGCATGCGTGGAACAATTGCTCCACCATGTGCCTGTTCTCTGCTTTGTAGGCAATATAGGCGTGTTGCCTTTTGAATGTTTGTGTTGTTTTTGCCACCAACACCATAGTGTGCCAGCATCACAAATGATGTTTTTTTTATATCTTCTTTATTCTGCCTCGCCCCGCTGTACGTTGCCTAGCAACACCTTTTCCACAGGGAACCTCTGCCCTTTTCTGCCTTCTCTGGGGTGTTTTGGTGGCAATAGTTAATCTTTTTCCTCTTCCTCATTCCCCTCCTATCATCCTGTGTCCCACATCACCAGCACCCGCCGCGTGGACTGCCCCTCAACGCGCCGTACATCTGGCTGCTGTGCTTTTACAGCAATAAGTGTGTGTATATATTCTATTCCTCCGTCCTACTCTGCTCCTCACAACCCACATTATCCACACAGATTGTCCATCCTCCCTCCTGCACTCCAGGGACACAAAGTGGTGACAGTTGTCGCTGTTATTTTTTTGGGGGGTCTCTTTCTGGCCCCCCACAACTCCCTGTGGTCCACCACCGTCTCTTATGTCATTGCATCTTGTGTCTCTCTGTAATCCAGAGTTCTCACCTCTGAGTCAAGGCACTGGCAGATGCTGTGGTTATTTATATTTTATTACCTACTTTTTGCATTGATTGTTCCAAGTAGAAGAGGCTGTTATAATCTTGGCTAGGGCCCATTTGCTGTTTGAGTTCTTTACACTCCAAATGTAAACTCACATCACCTGGGCTCTCGGCAAGGCCTCCGCAGAGCCCTCAAGTCTAGAGTCCCCAGAAGGGATCTCACCCGCTGCTGCACACACTCTAGGAGTGACACTGTCGTCCAAGGCGTTCAACTCACGCTCATTGAGTGACATTGGGCTCCTATTGGTAAACCGCCCAGCCAATGAGTGAGAATACTCTGTAGGGCATCAGATTCCCATCCAATAGAGGTACAGTACACCATGGTGCGAGACACACATCCAACAAGAGCGTCTGTAGTTGCACCAGTGCAAAGTTTGCGTAACACGGCCCATGGATTACGGAGCATACAGAAAACTTGTGATGGCTCAGATAGCTATTGGCTTTATTTTGTTTTTTCCTTGTCAAAAGATATTTCAAGATAAATGTGTTTATTTCTTTATTTATTTGAGAGTTTTTATATAGTGCTTCAAATCATTGGTGCCCATGGTATGTTCAGGAACGACTGATCCATGCTAGAAATACAGGATTTACCGGTTACAGCAATGTACATGCAGGGAGTCTAACGGAAAACAATTCCCAGGGTAAGCATCTGCTTTGAATAAACTGGCATAGAACAGAACCTCCTGGGCTTCCATTGGGTGCAACTGATTCAATGGAAGGCTGTTTGCAGTTCTAAGTTATTTATCATTCGGGGCGTGTTGGGGTCTCCTGGTGACGTCACTCTCTGGCTGTGTTGTGTAATGGCCCCCTCCCCAACCCTTTGTGGTGGGCCTTTAGCTCCATATTTTAATAATATAAATCAAGACCCAGAGTGCAACATGCTGTTGGCTAAAAATTAAGGTTTCCTCCATGAAGTCCATGAAGTGGGTCGACTGCATATTAACGAGTGATGTGTATGTCGTTTGTCAATCTTTTTTGCGGTGTTACCACTGAACAGCGAGAAGTCGCCCGCGCATCTACGCTTCACGCCCACACTGGTGCTCCAATTCATTCTGCTTCAGCTAGGAGGAAAGCGAACACACTGGAAATAAGATTCATTCGCACATTGAGAGGCACGCGTTGCTGTTCCATATTAATGGGGGTTTTGCTATTCCCTTAGGCGAGGCCTTGCTTTGGAATAATTAATACCCCTGGGGCTGCTGCTGGTGTGGCAGCAGCTAATTAGAGGGGACTCTGCTGTGACAGAGCCATTGTAAAATGTGTGTTCCACTGATAATAACTGCTTACAGCGCTTATATCAAGAAATACACCACCTCTGGGCGCTGCTCGGCACTCTGACCTAGATACGTTTATTTCTTAGCATATCATCATGTTTAAAACATCAAGGCATCATAAATGAGGCGGAATTATCATAATTGAGATAGCTGTACCAATAATGCCCACTTTCCTCTAAACTAGACTATTAACAGGATCCAAGGAATAGCTAGCGCCAAGACACCCATGGGTATTCATGCGCTTTATAAGTTATTTTAACATAACATAACAATTGTGCAGCTTAATACACAGCCAAACGAAATACCTCCAACTACTACTGGAAGTTAACACTGGGCTCCAGGGAGTAAGGTACTCACCATATACATGGCGGTTCAAGGCCACGTCAGGGAGGGTAAGCGCTATAACAAATCACAACACATACAAAACAATACAATGTAGATCCTGTTGGCAACCTGTCTTTGGTTGGCAAGACAGCGGCCATATTGGAATTCTGTACACTTGGTTTTGTGAAGCGCTAGGCTCCACAATCTCAAAGCGCTATCCAGTGGCATCAAAGATGAAAGTGCATATCTTTGGCACATAAACTATTAGTGCAGCCACTACACTGCCTTTGGCATTTGAGCCAGGCTAGCACTCCCTGGCCACTGCAGACACTTCCATGATCTTTTCTTGCAGCCACCATTGGTTGCTCGAGATGGGAGGCGGGTCTGAGCATCTGCTTTTGTTTTCAACTACTTTATTTTAACAAGGACCCAATGTTCCACCTATTTGACCACATTCGGGGAAACCCATCAGACTCGTCCTTGCACTTTCATGGAAACAGGGTTTAAAAGCCCTTAATCACTCCATTAGCACATCCAAGAAAAAAACAAAAAAAAGCAGGAAACAAAAGTAAGTATTTTCTTATGAGGCTGCACATTAGTACAGCTCATTACCAGGGAGGAGATGATTCACAAGTACAAGTCTGACCCCCCAAGGCCGCATCAGGCCGGATCATGCAATATTTATTGGCCTTGATGGACGGAATGCAGACAGCCATGAATAACTTGCACAAAAGGTTATCTTGAAACCTGCCCTAATGGAGCATTAACTTTGGCATAAGTGCCAGGCATCAAACTGTGTTTCTTTTCCAAGAATTGTTCTGTAGAAGGGCTCACGAGGGCAATCGTCACAGTCATAAGAATCCAGAATTGTAGCAATGCATATGGCTCTCTCTATAGAACTACTGCTTAAAGATATGTATGGATGGGACGTTTTCTTCCTTAAAGTTACCCTCTTGCTTTGCTGGAACCTCCGGCCCCATGGATGAAATGTGCTGCGCCCTCGTGAATCCTGGCCTGAACCGGAGGCAGATATTCAAGGGTGAAATACCATACTGTACTCTATTAAAGTGTCTTTGTGATTTGCAATGAGAACACTGTGATTCCTTGCGACTTGCAATCAAAAAGGATTTGCAATAAGGAATTCCTCTCTTCTTTGGGGGTGTATCCAAGGTGTTACAGTTACTGCTGCTACAGAGTAACCCTGGGCGAAGCACTACGCTACGCTCGCGGAGTTTGCGAAGTTTTCGCAACTTCGCACTACGCGAGCTGCACGTAGCACAGTGCGAACATGTGTAGTGCAGCGGTCATTTTTTGCTTGTTCGCGGTCCTGAACGTCATGTTCGCGACCGCGAGCAAGCAAAATGACATCCCGGCGAGATTCTCAACGCGAGGGGGTCAGGTTTCTCATTGTGAGTGGTTGCGCATGCTCGCGACCGCTCTCAATGAGAAAGTACCTGTTCGCGTTGAGAAAGCTGCCGCTCGAGTAATAATCTACTCGAGCAGCAGAAAACTACAGCTCGCACTGTGCAAGATGCTGTTTTTTCAATGCTTGCACAGTGCCGGATGCTTGTCCGCACTGTGCAATCATTGTAAACGCATCTTGCACAGTGCGAACATGCTACTACGCAGCTCGCGTAGTGCTACGTGAAGTTCGCGTAGTGCGAAGTGCACTTCGCGTAGCTTCGCGTAGCGCTAATTCGCGAACTACGCCCACCCTTACTACAGGTAATATGTAAAAAACAAATGATGCCATGGACACCAATACCACACTTTTAGTACTAGGTGGGGTAGCTTAATTATCCCATCCTATGACAAATATATTATCTAGAACAACATAAATTCTTGTATTTGTTTTTTGTGAAGCTTCCCACCTCCGGACAGAACACACAATGTATTATTTTACTTATTTACTTATTCAGTTTAATTGAAAAAGAATTGGATTTAGGCTAATATGTTTTTTTTATATGCCCTTTTTCTACGTATAAACGAACAAACACATATATATACACACACACATCACTTTTTACATAAATATATACAAACTGTTATACATACATTAATCTGTTGACATTTCTTTTTCAATCGTAGTAGCCCAATTTCTTTCTAAAGGATGGTTACACCATGTTAAGACTCAGCATTCCTTCTCGAGTAAGATCAACCAGACCTACAAACAAGAGGTGTAACAAGTCTATATCTTTTTTAGACCTGTCTTTAGTCCTTTGCCCCTTGCCAACAAAAATGTATTTTCTTTACAACTTAAAATATTTTGGCTGGTGTCTTCTTTGAACACAATGTCGACGCGTTTCAGCCCTCACAATATGGGCCTCATCAGGACTCGGGCTAACGAGATATTCCGTCGTTATCTGGCCTTCAAATTATATATGTGTCCTTGTAAACTCTCTTATTCCGTCAGGGGAAACTATTTTTTGCATATCAGTCACTATGCATTATTCCGATGTTGCTTCTCTTATTTTTATTTTTGGTGGAGGGGGGCCTTCGTGTTGTGTGGTTCCCTTACATAAATGCCACAGTTTATCTTCACGACACACCTAAATCGCGTCCGCAGTCTCTAGTTATTTAATGGGCATGCCATCTAACCCACAGTGGCCGGCTCATACATCCTAAAGGTCGTGTCCTGGCTTTTCCCTCTGCGTACTTTTTAATATTCTGAGAGTTCCGTAGTGTGTACACCTCTTTACCAACGCGAACCGACTCCTACTGCCGATCCTTACTACAGAGCATCAAATGGTCATGTGCTGTGTCCTTGTCAGTCTGTCTGTAGCCCTTCACACAGCGACACTGGTCGATGAGAGACTAACGCTAATGTGTACACTACAGCTGTGAACATTTGAAGAAGGGGACAGCGCCCGTGCTTAATTTGAGCTGGTGACTTCCGGTGTTCGGCACTGGCACTTTATCGACGACACCTGCACTTAATTGCCGAAGCTGCACTTGTTCGAGCTGCCACATGGTGCCACTGTTTGTTTAATTTAAAGATGAGCAGAAAAACAGTTGTTTGTTAATTGAATATACATTAAAACAACCAATACCTTCCAACCAAGCCATTCTTAAACCTTTGGCAGCCTCGAACAGTCTGAAATGTCACACTGGTAGCAGTGTGATGGATAGCAGTTGTCTAAGTACAGTGGCAATGTGTGGTGCGAACTGCGCGGTCTCTTGACGAGGGTGCTAGCACTAATTGTTTTACAAATTAAGCACTGTAAACAGTGCCTAATTTGTAAAATAATTAGTTCTGGAGCTTAAAGTCTTGTCCCAGGAGCGAGGGCTATCAAATGTCGGAGTGCCGAATACCAAGACAGTCTAGTCTTAATTCCACAGTATGCAACTTTTATCCGCCACCAGGCACACCCTGGCACTTAATTTGACTGTTACAGTTTCTTTTTCATCCCTGTTCTTCCATTTATCACAGTTTTCTGTCGTCCTCTGCCTCTTTCATTCGTGCTTCTGTGTTTTTCTCTCTCTTGTTCTGGGTCAGTCTGATGATGAACAATAAGTGCTGTCCTCAAAAATGAGGGCCGGTGGTCCCCACCGTCAACTGCATGCCCAAATTAGGCGATGGGCAGTTGTCACCATGGAAATGGTGACCCTGATGCCAGTAATTATTTAAGAAACAAAAACAGGTGCTCTGCCAAAAAAGTTTTCCTAGGAGCCTTCCACCAATGCTTATGAATGCTGAGGCTTCCAGATCTGAAGATCTCCCTAATCGCGATTCCACCACTTGGCAAATGTTTCCGCCACACACTTCCTGATTCTTTATCTAACTTGTGCATGTTCTCTTTCATCCCTTTGAAACTGTTCTTCTATCGTTCTCTTTTTTTTTCTCCTTCTATCTCCCTTAACTTCCTTTCTGTCTCTTGGGCCATAGTCTGATGCTTCAAAGTAAGTCTGGGGACCAGAAATAAGTGCAGTGCCACCACCAACAGCAACCATCAACAATCACCACCAACAGCCACCACCAACAGCTACCATCAACAATCACCACCAACAACCACCACCAACAGCCACCACCAACAACTCACCACCAACAGCCACCACCAACAACCACCTCCAACAGCAACCATCAACAACCACCACTAACAACCACCAACAACAACCCACCACCAACAGCAACCATCAACAATCACCACCAACAATCACCACGATGGTTTGTTTAACAGTATGTCTCTGCTTGGTGTCTGCATTAGCTATGTATGCACTTCTATATTTTATATAGCTCAAATATGTCACTTTTTTGCGGTCTAGCCAAAAGGCTCCTTATGAATATACTTAGGGTGACTTTACATAGGTGGGTGGGGCATGAACAGCAGATTGGAGTTCGTATTATAGAAAGCATTTGGAGGGAGAAAACCATGTACCCACCTGGGCCTGGGTTGTTCAGAGTCCTGGAAGATTTCCCCTCTGAGGCATTACCCAGTTGCTGCATCCAGTCTCTTTGCAAGCTTAGTCGAAGGCTTTTGCAAATAGTTCAATTTTCAGAGATTTTCGGAAGAACCCTGTTGCTGCTCTGGACAGTAGCTTTTGGCACCATGAAAATTCCTCCCTGTGCTGCTGTGTTTATCACCTCTGAGCAGAGCACCAAGGGGACACGAACATGAACCTTATCGCCGCGCTCCACCGAGGACCCCACTGAGTGCACAGTCATGAGTAAAGTTTTTACTCTTTCTTCACTCACATGGTTGGCACTTCACAATGTATATGACCTCGCACTGACCATATCAGATGTCCCCCTACCTTTGGTCCTGACGAGACCCTCTATTCACCACAAGGTCGAAACGCCGTTGACGCAAAAAGGAAACAAACTTTGCAGTCAGCACTTATGATTGTAATGAGTGTCTGTCTATCGCTTCTGTTAATTATCCAGAATAGTCGTTTTTCTTCCTACAATACACTGTTGAGAAATCCTGTAAATATTGTCAAACGTAAACACATTAGTTTTGTTTAGTTTCTTTGGTTCTTTTTTGAAACACTGGGACACCTTTGCACTGTAACAATTTTGTAAAATGTATATAATTTGAAGTGTCTTTATAATACAATTGCTCTATCCAAATTCTTCGCTGTCAGCTGCCTTTTCTCGCTAATATCACCCATAACCCTTATAGTATATTTGCTATTATGCTTTATTTTTTATTATATCAAGTAATTATATTGCTCCACTGGAACCGTTGCTTCTTCAACGTGAGCGTAAGGTTTCTCGAAGCGAGCGGTAGCGACCTGCCTCGACCGCCCACGTTGAGAAATTTTAACGGGAGGTGGTCTGGAGTACGATTTTCCTTGCTCGCGTTCGACCAACTTAACGATGGTGTGCAGCACGAGAGAAAAACTCTGCTCCGTGCTGCTATGTGAAGTTTTTTGGAACTCCGTGCTCTATGCTGAGCGGAATTTCACTCCCAGGCCAAAATATTGTCGAGAACGGTAATTCTGGGTGAGGAGTTACATAACATAACAGGTGTATTTATAAAGCACAGGATTACCTGAAGGTGTCCTGCTGCTGAATAACAGATGTTTATTGTTACCCAACTCAATGGTACTCATTTTATCGACCTCAAATGGATGAAAGTCTGAGTGGACCCGGCAGGATTTGAACCTGTGACCATGAGATCGAACACAGGCCCCTGCAGTGGCTTCTTTAGTCCACTGAGCCACCAGACCAGGCTAATTACTAGTTACCATCCTACCATTACCATTCAGCCTGCAATTGGCCCTTTAAACGTTTGAAAAATATGTAGATGAGTTACATAGACCTTATAAAACATCTGTTTGACTAAAAATTGTGACTTTTTTGGTAGTAATATATTCTACTTCCCCCTGCAAGTGATTACAACATGCTCCTTTGTAATTTGTGCCTAAGGAAGGTAATTTCAATAGGGCCAATCTACAAAATCATTTATTGGCTTTGGAAGTAGTGCTACAGGAATACTCTTTTACGTACTCTCACAAGCCATCGACACCTGCAACATCCATCTCCCAACGCTGAGTCCTTTCTATGTGGAGAGGTATTGTGACCTGTGCAGACTTTGGCACCATTTCAGCAATCCCTGATGACTTTTCTCTGCTCCTTACTACTTTTTGCTCTCTACTGATGACCACCTAAACCCAGAAACACGTGTCTAGAGATAACAGCACTACCTGCACCAACTTTGGTGAAAGACTGCAGCAACTTTGAAAGTAAGCGTACTGCATTTACCAGGATGCAATGGGGTGAACTGTGCTGGGATGAGAGGCAGTGTGCTCCGTCCCCCCTCCTTTCTATGTGTACTAACCGTATAGGAATATTCCATGAATATTCCCATTTTATTCTCGTTTAGATATTTTTGGGCCCATTCATAAAATTATGTAAAAGTGATAAAGAGTAATGGAGGAGTAACATTTACGTACTCCAAAATGCTTTGTGAATAAGCCCCTTAATCATCATACCGGGATACACCGACTAGGTGTAACCATGCACTTTACAAATGATTTTATTATTAAGATGGGTTAGAAGAACACAGCTCCTGTTGCATGTTGCCTTCAGCTGCTGTGGTCTTCACACCCCTGAATGCAGACACCAGTGTGAAGCTCTTCCTGCTTCAGGCTCTAGGCTCTGTACTCCCCAGAGAGGAAAGAGCTGCCGGCGGATTAACATTTGGTTATTTTAAGCACCGGTGAGCTGGAATAATTATCCCTTGGAGATACAATTAAACCTTGAAATCTTTTACAAACCAGAACAGATCACAAAAGGATTGACAATTCTTTTTTTTCAATTTCCTCTAGTTTTTTTAATTTTTTTATCTTCTACTATTATGTACGGATTGAAGAGAGAAAAGAAAGGTGGCAGAAGAAGACAAATATGAAAATAACTTTAACATGCCCATCAGAGTTTTTCTACTGCCGTTCTTTTGAGATCACCACAAGTATACTTTTTCAGCCCTAAAAAGGTTGAACATTAATGTAAGGTACTTGTGTTTTTATGCAAATGCCTTGCGCATTTTGTTGTAATGTATTGGTCTGTTCCTTCTCTCCCCCTCTTTCTTCCTTTGCATGCCTTGGTTTGTTCGTGTTTCATAACTCTGCTAATGGAATGACCAGGCAACCCCCTCATGAGGGTTCTATACCTGAGGGGAGGCAGCTCTTCAGTTCTCAATTAAACCTATGCTTTCTTCTAATATGTGGTGTCTATTTTTAACACATTTACTAAGGGAATCGCGTTCTGTCATTTTTGTCATCCCAGTTGAAACCTCACTGGACCTGTGTGACCATTATCAAACATTCTCCATCTTGCTGGTAGAGGGGATTCATGGGCTTTTTAAGCCCCTGCCCCCTTCAATACTATTGAACATTGCCCATTGTCCCTTAACCTATCTTCAATCCTATTGGCTGGACTAGTCTCAAGGCGGGACATGTGTTGAGATGTACATGGTAACTCAGTCCTGTCCTTTTTTGTGTGTCAGCGGTTGCAGCTGGTGGAAACCCGGCACGCATTTTCAGTACTGGGACTAACTTAACATCATCAGACTTTGACCCAGAGGAAGAGGGACAAAGGTAAAAATGGGAGAGAGAAAGATGAGGAGACAAATATAAAACAGCAACAAGTAGGCATGAGGCAGAATTCAGTGCAGCTCTCCCAAATAGGGTATAACACGTGGAATTTGGGCCTACTGCACCAAAATATGTGTAGTCAGGTATTTTCTGGGCATTTGACCAGAATTACATTTCAACGGGTTTGACCTGCCCAAATTTAGCTTTAGTGGTCGGTAAAATCTGGCAACGTTTTTTTTAGCATTATCGTCTCACTCAAAGAACAGTTATATACATTGGCATTAAAACTCTTGATACATAGAAGGGAAGAAATAAAGAAGGAAAGAGGAACATACAGGGGGAGAAAACTGAGAAAAAAATGTAAAATCACAAGTGAATTGTTCCAGTTGGACAAAGTTTTGATTTTAATTTTATTCAATTCATGTTTTTTTTTATAGCACGTGCTCCATTTCAAAGTTGTTTTGGAGCTGGTCCCGGCAGCTGTGGGAAAGGGGAGCACGCGCAGCCCTGATATCTGAGGTGGAGGGTTTGAAATACTGTGGCACCTCCAATGGCAGAGCATAAGTTGGTTGCCATCCATATTTCGAATTTAAGGAAGTCTTCTCAAGTTGGAGGGGATTGAGTCCTAAATGTTGGTATCCTGTTTTGGGAGTCATCTTTCACAGAAGGACCTATTTTTAGCTGGCTGAAAGACTAGTCCTAGTCACTCAATCCTATGCAACAGAGGATGCTAATTGGGGTCTGTCTCATCTCCTTCCCCTCTGGTGGATCATAGATGTCTGGCCAGACTATAGAGGTGGAAGATCTCAGTGATGTGTCTGGGGAACATACATGTAGATGCTTGTTTAATAGGTATAGTGACTTGCAGTATGCAGAACAGACACAGGTGGGATGGAGCAATGGGGTCAGGGCATTGCTGTTCAGGGATGGCATCAAAGCATAAGTAAGGGTACTTTGGAGTTGGCCAGTGGACTTGGATTGAAGTTCCTTATGCATGAAGTCGCTACAAGGAACATGAATGTCTTGAGAGGTAGTGTCGAGTGATATAATATCCTCTATAGTGGTTAGCACAGATCGGATACGCTATTCTTGAATTACAACTGTCCCTTTAGACCACGAGTTAGCATGAACAGTCAAAATATGGAGATGGATTTACTTAAGATTAGCACAAGCACACATTACTTCTATTAACATGCTATCCTATTTGATCTTACTTAATACCAGGATGATGTGTTTGGTACATTTATGGAAATGTATTTGATACAACTGCAGGATTTAAGGGACGCTGAACTTTTAAAACGTACTTTTTGAGAGAGATGATACACATGCAAACTCTTAATAATGGCTGAATATATTTTAAGAATAGGGAGTATGTAAACTGAGTACTTTGGGGGCAATATGCTTTTCTACTTGTTGATTAGTGTACCATTTTAATGTATAGTCTGACAAGTTACTGACATGATGCATAGCCAACCAGCACATCACGACACTCATTTTATTTTGAAACATATCAGAGAAATCTCTACATTTTCTCATAATATATTTTTGAAATGATGTGTGCCTCCAATTTCCCAACATTTTTGGTTTAGGATTATATCCAATTTAAAAACATTGCCTCCCTACAATCCTTATTGTCTGTCGGGGAGGGTGAGTGGAGGTGCTTTGCGGCGAAGGCAGCAAGTTGTTTGGGGGTGTGTGAGAAATTGGATTGTTGGTTGATTGAGGTGTGAACCCTGGTCAAGCAACAGCCACATTTCCTTGCAGTGTGAACCACAAAAAGTCACTAAATTACCCTGGTCTTTACCCTGGGTAGCTCGGCACAAAAAGCCGTTAGTCTTAACTTAGAGTCAGTGTTTAAAGCATTTATGCAGCACACAATCAGTAATAAAGTGAAAACACAACACAAGAAAAATACCAAACCAATTTAGAAAAATAGAGTACATTTTAATACATGATTTGACACCAAAACGGCAAACATCCAATTGATAGAACCAGAGTTATGAATCTCTTTATGTTTTTAGTAAAAGCTAGCACCTAGAAAATCAAAGCGCCAAAAGCGGCCATCTAGTTGCGCGACACCAGGTCAAAGTAGAAAGTTGAGCAGGTTGGTCCTGGTCTCCTGGCTATCAGAGCACTTTCTACTCAAATTTTGTCTAAGTCCACAGTTTTGGAAATTGGCCATCTGGGCATCTTAAGCACCTCAACCAAGGGTCCAGGACTGGTGGGACACCTTTTGGGGGCTCACGACCCACTCAGAATGGGTACAGGTGCGGGTTCAAGATGGTGGGAGCCTTTTACGTCCCCGTGGCTCTGAACAGGAGGCCAGAAATCTAGCCCGTGGAGTCACTGCTGGTAGTCCTGGGTGCAGGTGAAGAGGCAGGGCTCAACTGCACGGCTGGCATCTGAGGTTTCACAGCAAGCGCCAGGCAGAAAAGTAGTCCTTTCGGTCACAGCAGCAGGCAGTCCTCTGAGAGTCCTCCTGCAGGTCCAGTAGTGAACAGAAGAGTTAGTGTCTGAGGTACTTCTTTTATAACCTGGTGCCCTGGTCCTGTAAGGTGGGAGAAGCTTCTAGACAGTGGCTTTGAAGAGTATGGACTTTCCTGCCTCCCCTGCCCAGGCTCCAAGCTGACTGAAGTGATATGCAGGGTCGTTAGGCCCTTTATGTGGAGGCAGAGCACAGGCTATTCAGTTGTAAGTGGGGCTGTGCTCTGCTCCACCCCCCCCATCCTGCCTGCAGATGGCTTATTGAGTCACACCGAATCCCTCTATTGTGTGACTGGAAGGAATACACAAAGTCTAACTGTCAGCTACACCCAGTCATGTGTCCCAAGACAGGCTGCAGGCATTAATAAAGGTTCTTTTAAACAATAGAACTGTCACAGAAATATAGGAGTTGTGAGAATTGCTTGTGGGGTTACCAAATAATAGGGAAATAGATAGAAATTTATATATGAAATGAATAAACAATGTATAAGCATAAAAACACCAGTGTTAGGAGCATAAACATGAGCAGGTTCATTGATTTAACCGATTGTCATTGTATACCTTTTAGATGTGCTTGTAATGAACAATGTCCTGAAGAAGGTGCAAGATTGTGTAGATCACCGAAACGCCGCGTCGACAATTTGTTTGTTTACTATTAACTGTAGTGTGACCAAGAAAAACATTTTTTGTTTTTTTTTAGCAATAAATTGTGAAATTGAATGTTTTTCACTAAAGATGTTTTTATAATTGTGACTAATTGTTTTCAAATGATGCATAACATGATTCCAGTACTGCACTGATATTTTAACAAGACCTTTAATAAATAATTGAAATTTTAAGCTCATGTGTGATAATGTGCCCCTGTTGAATAATTGTTACAAAGAGTTTTGTAAATTTGGTAACCTGCGCAAAGACTTTCTTCACACTGAAGGATAGGTCGCTATACAGTTTAGCGACTTGCCAGGATTTAAGCTTTCTAAAAGTGCCATTTTCAAAATACTAATGAAAAATCCAACTCTACCATTGTATTGTATTGTATTGTAATTGCATTTATATAGCGCTTACTACCCCTGACGAGGCGTCAAAGCGCTTTTTCGGCGGGTAGCACGCTACTCCGGGACCCACAGAGGATTAGTGTTGAATTAGTATAGTGAAACATGCAAGTACATTTTAAGTGGTGGATAAGTTAATCAGTTATTTGGATTTGGAATGATAGCAGAAGGATAGAGTAGGACAAAGGTTCGTATTTATCTATCGCTCGCTTGTTGACGCATGCTATTCAGGGAGCCTATAGAGGATTAGTGGTGAATTAATATGGTGAAATATGAGGTAATTTCAGTGGTGGATATTAGTCTGTTACTTGGAGTGAGAAGGATAGCGGATGGATAAAAGGGGAAGAAAGATTTGCATTCATATAGCACTTGTTACCCCTAATGGGCGTTGAAGCGCTTTTCTGGCGAGTAGCACGCCACTCCGGAACCCATAAAGGATTAGTGTTGAAAATTAGTATAGTATAAATATGAAGTAATTTGAGTAGTAGATATGTTATTCAGTTATTTAGGCAGTATATTAGTATAGTTGAATATGGAATTTGAGAAGTGAAACATGTTAGTCTGTTAATTTTTATTGAAAAAAGGATAGTGGAGGGATAAAAGAGTAAAAGATTTTTTTTATATATATATATATATTAGTAGTAGGAAGAGGCTTTTGGATGAGTAAAAAGGAGTTTTGGAGGGGAGGAGTCAGAGGGGAGAGTGTATTGCTGTATTTGTCGTTGTGGATGGTATGGGCTGGGTATTGTTAAATGAGAATAAGGGCAGCATTTCTGGCCCTAGTCCCGACCAGGCTCGAACAGGCCCAAACAGGCAACTACCCTTGTCCTCTACACCCTTACAGGCCCAAACAGGCAACTACCCTTGTCCTCTACACCCTTACAGGCCCAAACAGGCAACTACCCTTGTCCTCTACACCCTTAGCCTCGACGCCCGGGCTGAGACGCCCTAAGCCTGGCATTTTTTGTAGCCCTAGTAATCAGGTGACCCCTTCAGCCAATGGGAACCCTAGCCCTAACACTATCCAATCACAACACTAGCCCTAGCATCTAGAACCAATAGGAGACCAGGACCTTGCAGCCAATCTTAACCCTAGTCCAAGTATCCATTCATTTAAAAAACCCTGATCTCTACGTCCAATAAAGGCCCTAGCCCCATCAGTAGTCCCAACCCAAGTCAAAGCAGCCACTGGTACAGGTAGCCCTAGTCCCTACTTCCAATAGAAAGCCTAACCCTACTCTTAGTCCCACAACTGGTCCAACAACCAATCACACCAGAAACCCTAATCACTACTTCCAATTAAAGCTCTAACCCTAGCCCTAGTCCCAACCCTGCAATGATAGAATCACAGACCGAGAAACCAATCAGAACCCTCAAATACCCAACCAATGAGGACATTAACCCTAACCCAATAGAAATACCTGGTACAACCACCAATCAGTGTACACATGTGCCAACCACTAGCACACCATATAAGGTCCCAGCAACCTCAGACAAGGTTTGCTGGCCAGGGAGTTGGAAGCTGTTTGCTCCTGTTCAGAATCTCCTAGGAGACAGACAGGCTCAATCCACAAATTTGGACTTCAGCAGGTAAAGGCTTCACTAACTCGAAATCTAACAATACTGATTGAATAAAGCTTTACTCCCCCTGCTGGCCAAAAAACGAAGTGCACAGGCCCCAGTAAATACAGTTTCAACAGCTCACAGAAGCACCCTCTGATGTAGAAAATCCCTGTTGCTGGGAGGGGGGGAGGGGGGAGGCAGGGGGGCTGGCCTCACTGGCTTGTGAACACAAAATGGAGGCTGGGGGTGCACTGTTTGAGCACACAGGCCTAAGCACAGAGCAAAGGAGAAATTTGGAGGGAAAACTGATTTGTCACCAAGGAATTAGAGGGGCAAACTACAGAGGTTGGACTGCAAATCCCACAATTCAACACACTAAATGAAGGCAATCATGGGCAGGGAAAACCACACATTTAAAACACAACACAGGTGATAAAATATGCAATTACAGGCAGGCTAAAACTACAAATTTTAAACTGTAACAACCACAGGCATAGACAGTAAGCACAGAAAGTGAAAATCGTTTTTTAAACAGCTTTTTGTCTTGGGAAGAGACAGCACTAGTCTGTCTCCTTACCACTTCCTGGACTCTGCTCACTGCAATCTGGGCCACATGTAGGCTGCAACTCACAAGATGGAGGAGAATGATTTGGGGGTGCACCAAGCAAGGCCTTAGGGGCCTGGGCTGGTGTGAGGGGAGGGCTCAGACTTGCCTGGTAGCTGAATAGCCAATGGTCTGCTGGCCTGGGGGCGGGGTTTGGGGAGCTGCTTGCTCCTGTTCAGAATCTCCTAGGAGACAGACAGGCTCAATCCACAAATTTGGACTTCAGCAGGTAAAGGCTTCACTAACTCGAAATCTAACAATACTGATTGAATAAAGCTTTACTCCCCCTGCTGGCCAAAAAACGAAGTGCACAGGCCCCAGTAAATACAGTTTCAACAGCTCACAGAAGCACCCTCTGATGTAGAAAATCCCTGTTGCTGGGAGGGGGGGAGGGGGGAGGCAGGGGGGCTGGCCTCACTGGCTTGTGAACACAAAATGGAGGCTGGGGGTGCACTGTTTGAGCACACAGGCCTAAGCACAGAGCAAAGGAGAAATTTGGAGGGAAAACTGATTTGTCACCAAGGAATTAGAGGGGCAAACTACAGAGGTTGGACTGCAAATCCCACAATTCAACACACTAAATGAAGGCAATCATGGGCAGGGAAAACCACACATTTAAAACACAACACAGGTGATAAAATATGCAATTACAGGCAGGCTAAAACTACAAATTTTAAACTGTAACAACCACAGGCATAGACAGTAAGCACAGAAAGTGAAAATCGTTTTTAAACAGCTTTTTGTCTTGGGAAGAGACAGCACTAGTCTGTCTCCTTACCACTTCCTGGACTCTGCTCACTGCAATCTGGGCCACATGTAGGCTGCAACTCACAAGATGGAGGAAATTAAAGAGGGATTATCTTTACAATTTCATAGGTACCAAGCATGGTATATCTACATGCTCCCAATTAGGAATTACAGCTTATTATATGTAATAAGGAATCCCCAAGGTTGTGTTATGGGAGTGTATGCCTCACAGTAGTGAAAAACACATTTAGGAGTTATTCACTACCAGGACATGTAAACCCTAAAAGTACATGTCCAACCTTTTAATTACACATCACCCTGCCCTATGGGCTACAGAGGGCAACCTTAGAAGTGACTTATATGTACTAAAAGGCTAGTTTAAAGTTTCGCTAGTGGGTTTAAATGCCAAGTCGACATGACAGTGGAACATTGCATTCAGGCTGAAATGGCAGGCCTTGGACATGATTTAGAGGGCTACTTAAATGGGCGGCACAATAGGTGCTGCAGGTCCACTGGTAACATTTAATTTACAAGCCCTGGGTATATGATATACCACTCTAGAGGAGACTTATATGTCAATTACATTTGCCAAATTGATGTATGCCAATCAAGCCATGTTTAGGGAAATGAGCAAGCACTTTAGCACTGGTTAGCAGTAGTAAAGTGCACAGACTCCTAAGACCAACAAAACCTAAATCCAGCAAAAATTGGATGTAAGTAGGGGAAAAGTTTGGGGGGAAGACCACTCTAAGGCTGACATGTCTAACAAGATTGTTTATTGTCCACAGAGGAAATGTCTATGACTTATACTGTCATATCATGGACAGATGATAATTATTCTCAAATGTCAATAAAAATGTATTCAATTCTAAAATGTTCGCCTCATAGACCCAATGGATTTCGGGCAATTGCATCCCTTTAGAATGTAGAAAGTATAACCTAACCTAACAAGTATCTTGGTGAGGTGTGTTTAGTGCTGGCTGTGAGGGAATTTAGGTCACGGGTAAGAAGACGTTGGGTGACCACATCAGTGGATTGAGCCCTTTACTGCTTGGAGGGCGATATAGAATTGTTTTCATATTATACGTTTAAGAAATATATACATTAGAGCTATTCCAGTGCTGTTCTACGAATTTAGAGACCTTTCAGGAATCTGGCTATAGAATGAAAGGATGAAATTAGGAATTTGAAATAATGGGATCGGTGGGTTGGTTGCTTTGTTTCTTCACATTGTTGCCGTAAGGACTCTTTGAGAATCTTATTGCCCACTGTTCCCGTGCTTGCACAGCTCCCGGCTCTAATACTCTGCAGTGCTCCTGGCTTAAGACATTAATTCATACTCTGTTTCTGGAAATACATCATCTAAAAGGCTATTGATTTTACAAGGTGCACTGAATCAATAAGTATGACAACAATAGCAACTATTTCTATTGCACACACTACAAATTGAATTATCCAGCAGCAGGTTTTACTATTTCCTGTCTCAGTGATCTCTGGTCTAAATGGACCTTATGGCAATGTTATAGTTTTTCTTTTCTGCAAGGAAGGGTCTGTGAGACTGCGGGCTAACTAGCCAGGGTAGATGGAGAGTACAGTAGGATGAGAGACAGAGGGCGGAACATTGGGGCATATTTACATGAAAATGGCGCAACACAGTGCCACACGCGATTTTGCTGCGCCGAGATGCGTCATTTTCATAATGCAGGGATGCGCCATATTAACAAGACTATGGCACAACCCTGTGCTCACCCCTGTGCTAAAAAAGCTGCGTAGCGCCAACGCAAGCACCCTTGCACCCTGCTTTGCAAGTTTATTGTGCTGGTGCAGGAAGGGATACCTCGCTGCCCAAAACAATCATTGATGGCATTTTGCAGCACTCATAGAGCAACAAAATAAGGAGAAATAAAATTATTTCTCCTTGTTGTCCCATATTAACACCTCCTTTAGAAAGGCATTCGTTTTTGGTGCTGCCTCAGAGTTACAGATCCCTGTGAATCTGGAGCAGTGCCAAAAAGCCATGGGTGTACTGGGAACGCCCACATCATCACCCATTTTTCTTTTTTTTAGAAACATTTTGTATTAAATTTCTCAGATTCACAGCAACACCCATTACATGCCCCTTTCCCGCTGAAAACTGCGTTGCAGAGGGCCATATTTGCAAGGCTGTGTTAAGCCATGCGAAGGGGCCCAGCACGGCCTTTTAAATATGGACTAGAATACAGCGCCACCGGAGCATAAAAGAATGATGCTCCGTTGGCGCTATGGGCTTGTAAATATGCCCCAGAGGTTCCTGCAGATTCCTTAGAGCTCGGAGACCCAGTTTTCAAGAGACCCCTCTGGCTTAAGGCACTTTGATATCTGTGAGATGCTGGAATGTCTGGACCATCTCATTCAGTGTGAGAAAGAGAGAGATACAAAAAGCTCTAATGGGACCACTCCAGTGCAGAAGAAGTGAGAGAGAGAGATGAAGAAAGAGGGAGAAAGTTGAATGAGGTGGAGTGAGAGAGAATAACAACTAGAGGAAGAGAGCCATAACAAAGGAAGCGAGAGCCATTTCTTTTTGAAACGTGAACCATTGATGGAGTGCAAATGAGAGACTTCAAAAACAGGGAGAATCTGAGCCAATAAAAGTGAGAACGATGGAGCAAGATAGAGTCACTGAAAGAGAGGGAGACTGAGCGAATGAATTCGAATAAGACTGCGCCAGGGAAGCAGCTACGCTTGGTGCAGCTGGTTTAGTGGCACCAGGGCTTAGGGTCACAAAAGGCCCACTGAACTCTGATAATTGCTGAATGTTACTACCCCAACAGCTCTCAAAGGGGCCATTTTCATTGCTTGCACCAGGACCCATGATCTCCTTGTTACTCTACACAACTGCGCTTATAAGGAGAGCAGTCGCGCAACACAAAATGATGAGGCCCTCTGCACAATATGTTCAGGGGCTCCACTGCGCATGTCTCTGTGACCCCGTTAGAGCATGGTGAAGAGGCAGGCATGAGCTCAGTTACTGCAGGACTTCACTCCTGACCTGGACTGTGAGCTCTGGTTCAGTCACCTCTCCAAAAGTTTTGGATTCTAATTTTAAATCATTAGCACAAAACAGTTTAAAAATGGCAGCCATCTAAAAAGATTTAGAAATCAAGCAATGCAAAACAAAAAGGCTGGTAATAAATGGCAAGCCAGTTAGCTTTGCCAATGCTTGTTGTTTTTTCTTCTCTCCTAAGAGTATGGTAGGTGCCCAAAGAATGATTTAAAGAGCATCAGAATGTGTGCCTGCTGCTGACTGCAGGCAGCTTCTGTAAAAGCATCCCATGAACGCCAGCTATGAGTACCTGGTACTGTTGACTGCCTTTACAGTGGTGTAATGGTTTCTACAAGCGATCTGGTCCGTAAGACGCTTACCCATCAGTGCAACATTCACATCATGGCATCGCTTAACAAAACAAGAAAACAGGCCTTGTGTGTATTGGAATGCTGACCTGCATTGTTGAGGACAGAGTTAATTGATGAATAAGTGGCCGGGCAGTTTGGCAGGAATAGTGAGTCTCCCTCAAACAGGAAAAGGCTACTCTGAAGTATTTGAAAACTTCTTGCCACATCATCCTGTGGCGGCAAGATGGCAACTCCATGCATTGTCTGTCAGCTTACACAGATCCTAAGCTTGACACCTGACATTTGGGAGTAGGAACCAATCCCTAGTAATTGTTTTTTGCAGATTTGCAAGCAAAGTGTGGTCAAACTTTCATTGAAGGGAAAGGATCTCCCACTCCTTTTTACAGTTCTGAGAATTCCTTTTAGATTCTAGAGAGAGCACAAGCACTGTCCAAACCTGTTCATGAGTATCTTTTTAAGGATCTAGAGCATGGGTACTCACAAACTTTCTCTCGGGGGCCACATTTACAGTGTGGTTTGTGTCTGCGGGCCGCACTGGCGGGGGCGGGGCTTGAGCAAACAAAACGGTGACCATGAGGTTGAACACAGGTCCCTGCAGTGGACGCCTTCGTCCACTGAGCCACCAGACTTGGCATACACACATCTCTCTCTCTCTCTCTCTCTCTCTCTCTCTATCTCTCAGTCTCCCTTCCCCTCTCTCTCTCTCCCTCTCTCTATCTCTCAGTCTCCCTCCCTCTCTCTATCTCTCTCCTCTCTCACCCTCTCTCCCTCCCTCTCTCCCTGTCTCCCTCTGTCTCACTCACTCTGACTATCTCACTCCCTCTCTCTCCCTGTCTCTCCCTGTCTCCCTCTCTCTCCCTTACTCTGTCTCCCTCTCTCTGTCTCCCTCCGTCTGTCTCCCTCTCTCTGTATGCCTCCTCCCTTTGTCTTTCTCCCTCTCCCTCCCTCCCCCTCCCTCTCTCTGTCTCCCTCCTCCCTCTGTCTGTCTCCCTCCCTCTCCCTCTGTCTCCCTCCCTCTGTCTCTATCTGTCTGTCTCCCTCCCTCTGTCTCCATCTGTCTGCCTCCCTCCCTCTGTCTGTCACCCTCTCCCTCCCTCTGTCTCCCTCCTCCCTCTGTCTGTCTCCCTCCCTCTGTCTGTCTCCCTCCTCCCTCTGTCTGTCTCCCTCCCTCTGTCTGTCTCCCTCTGTCTGTCACCCTCTGTCTCCCTTACTCTATCTCCCTCTCCCTTTCTCTGTCTCCCTCTCTCTGTCTCGCTCTCCCTCCCTTTCCCTCCCTCCCTCCCTCTCCCTCTGTCTCCCTCCCTTTCCCTCCCTCCCTCTCCCTCTGTCTCCCTCCCTCTACCTCCCTCTCTCACCCTCTGTCACCTCACCCCGCGTGTGTGTCAGCCCGGGCTGAGATAGCTTCTCGGCACACACACACACAGCCACACCCGAGCACTTCACAGGACTTTAAAAGACCATTTGCATGTTAATGAGGCTTTGTTGTATTTCACCTCTTCTTAGCACCCCTGCATCTCCACTCTGACTATTAATGGAATCGCTCGGCCCCCACAGAGCAGCAGAGTATCTCAGAGTCGCGCTGCTGCAACGGCAGTGCTTGCAGACACTCTTTAAAACATTTTTTTAAAATCACGGGTATGATGTCTGCAAGGTCCATGGGCCGCCAAGGAAGGACAGCCAGTGGGCCGCTGGCGGCCCACTGGCTGTACTATGAGTACCCCTGATCTAGAGGATCTCCAAACCCGTACGGACAGATGAACATCGGCCAACCAGTACACCGAAGAGCAGATGTTCGACCGAGTTCTGGGGCCAAAATAAAAGATCTGGACCAATAGATGTTAATTCATTAGCTCTTGCTTCATTTGCAGGAATACTTCCTGATATGTCATTGGTAAAACACTGTTTTGTTAAATTAAAAACACTACGATTATCAATCAATTATATAGGGTCACTCATGGATAACATTGGTTTAACCTTGTTATCAAAATGCAAGTGTAACTTTCTGGGAGATTCTTTTCAATCTGTAGTCGTGTTCTAGTTAATGTGATGAATTATTCTTATTCATTACCTATTTTTCTGCCTTCTAGGAGCCCTATGATGGATTGCCAAGTGGTGAAGGCGGAAGCCTGGCGGAAGATGAACTTGTCACTCAGATGATGGACAGTGGTGGGGCTGTGAAGTTTGGCTGGATAAAGGGAGTGCTGGTAAGCCAAATTATTGTTTCTTGTACTCATACATCCACTAATGTCACTTTAAAAATAGTAAAACCAAAAATCTAGGTATTTTGTAATTTAGAGTATTGTTTAATCTTATATTTTTAAAAGTCTCTACAATTATATACACTCATGTATGCAATCAGAGACACACATATATATGTTTTCTTGTGCTTGTTTATTTGTTTATGCATTTGCCTAGTACAAGAATCATCTGAAAGCATTGGTGTGCAGTACATTTAACAAGGATCAAAACCTTAAAGTTAAATGGGGAAAGATGAGGTGCAATGGCCAGAGTTGCCTAGTTTGGAACTGAAGAACAAGGTTCGAGTCTCGGTGTAGGCTGAACATCTTGTGTTGAGGGCAACTCACTTAGTCTCTCTGTGCCTACAGAAAAAAACCTTAAAGATAATATTTAATGACTACAACAATGTAACACTTCAGATATCCTTTTGTTAAGGTAGTGTTAGCAATTAGAAATGATTTCAACTGGTTGTATTTTACTTGTTTGCGCAAATCCTGTTCCCCAGTTGTACCTCAAGATTCACAAAACATTTGGTATTAAAATTACATTAGTTTTAACTGTTTTAATTTTTCAAGTGCAGTGTGCCGAATATTTGGGCAGAAGGTCCTCCAAAGTGTTTATAAAACAACTTTAAATTTCAGAATCATATGTGCTCTGTTCAAAATAGCATTAAGTTCTTGACTTATCTTAAAGTATAGCTGCAGAATACACTAAGATAGCCATAAGAATTAACTTCCCCAATATTGCAAACATGTATTCACTTTCTATAGCTCGTTTTCTGTGTCCCAATTTTAAATATGTTAATATACTTTAGATTTAACACCAGATGGCTCTCAGTTTTATAAATGTTCTGTAAATTTATTAATTGTTGTAGACCAATCGCAGTTGGTGAAGATGGAATAAATCATGGACATACATCATAAGACTTAGAGAATACTACCTCAGTTGGAGAGTTAAACATTAATATTCTAAAGAATGAGTGGTGATACTTCTATGTAAAGTTTGAAGAATTTGGGAACCAACTGTTTAAGGTTATTTGCCACAGGAATTATACTAGTGCCAGCACCACTATTTCAAAAGCATGCCACCAATTGATAAATACCCCTCTGTAATATGATATGAAGTTGCATCCAATATGGGGGCCGAGCCAAGGATTATCCCCATAGATGAATGTTATTCATTTCATTTGGTCTCTTGCTGGCGAAGTACGATTCACTCCTTCTCGGCAACTTCAGGGAGAATCCACATTGGATCTCAGTGGTATCGGCCATTTAGCTGAACCATCTAGGGGTTATCCATTGCCTCAGCCCCCATATTGGATGCAACACCATACCTTACTTACAGAGGTGTACTTATCAATTACATGAGATTCCCTTTCTCAATACTATGGGACAGTTTTACTTTGGATTAGTCTGATCAATACTCACAGTTGGATCAGAGTGCCTAGGATTAGGCTGCCACACACCTAGACCAGGCTGTTTTCTGTTAGCCCTGATGAAGACCCTTGGTGATGTTTGGTATTAACACACAACTTAAATGGGTCAAAACATCGATAATAGCAATAGGTGTTTTGTATCAATGTCTCGCATACTTCACTACCAAGAAATGAGAATATATGCCTGAACATACATATGTGTTTTCAACAGACGCCCAACGGAGTCATTTATGTATTTTATGTTCAATTGTTTATTGTCCTGCATATTCAATGTTTTTCATGTTTGATACACTTTGTCCAATATTTTATTTTGTTATTGTATGTTATAATACAGTCCTGTGTGTCTTCTAGATATGTCATTATCTGAGTTGGTCCACGATATATGATTGATAATATACAGTGCTTTCATACATTTTTGTGTCAGTTTTATTTTCTATGCATTTGTTGTACCATTCAATTGGCAATTCCTAGTCGATCAGGAGATAAATAAGGTTCTTTATGAAGAAATATAGCACTTGAGGTATTTTTGTCATTCCCCGCAATACCTAGTCTAAGTGGTTGAATCGTGTATGTGGTAACTCTCTCACAGCCTGTTTTAGTGAAATGTATCCTTGTGAGATATTTTATGAATTACTTGTTATTTATATGCTTTTATGATTTGTTCATCAAATAGAATAAAGTTTACTAAATGAAAAAAAAATATATATAGCACTTCCCTATAGAACCAATTGTTGTTACATTCCCCGGGATAGAGATTTAAGCAGTTGTGCACGGCCTTTCTGGCAAGACAGCCTAAAAGTATTTTGTTGTCAGCTGTAGAGCAGCCGAACATGCAGCGTGTTTGATCAGTTGTTAGCAACTAATTTAACAGTCTTGTAGATGGTTTAAAGTTTGGTAGAAGGATTACACTGTGTGGTTTGTGACCAAGAGCCACTCCTATTTAAAAAGAAATAACTTTTATTTGACTGAGTGCTTTTGAGGCGATTAACAATTTGACTCTAATCTTTCACCAGGTGAGATGCCTTCTTAACATTTGGGGAGTGATGCTATTCATGAGGTTGTCTTGGATTGTTGGCCAAGCAGGCATTGGTGAGTCTAAGTCTCGGACTAGGTGTGTTATCCCTTCTGTTTCTAGCAAAATCCTATTACAATACATCATTACACCATTGCTCCTTCTGGTATTAGGTGCTGACATGACAATGTTTATGCTTGTTTACTCAGACTATTGAAGTTCATGATTGTAATATGCTCCCCTGCTCCCTTTTTAGATTATTTAAGGAACTATAAAATGTACAGAAGAATTTAGCTATGGTGTTTTTTCTCATTCGTAGGACCATTAATCACTTTGTAATTAATCTTGGAGAATAATCTAGTGTTAATTAGTTTTTGGTTCCTTATTCCCTATTTTTAATTCCAACTTAACAGCACAGCTGTATGCAAAACAATCCTTTAAAATACACATAGCATTGACTTTGGCTCCACCCAGAGTACTCTTATTCTCTAACTTCATGCTATAGGCTATTCCATGTATCATTCCAAATTCTAGTGGAATACACAAGGGACTTTGTTAGATCTGAAAAGTACAGTCAATCATCATGCTGTTTGCCAAATTGAATTCTTTATTTCTAAAATGTATTCTATACTAGAATTACTTCTTTTCTAAACCATTTCCCTGCAATGGTAAGGCCAATGGGGTAGGCATTGAAATAATAAATAGCATTTGTTGATGAAAAAGGTGTGAGCAGAGTCTGTGATTTTATGTGTTTACGTGCATTGAGATATTAAATACACACCCATTGCCTTTGTCAATCCTTGCTCTTAGTTGTTGTTCCATTAACAGCTTTTAAAATTATTGGGCCTGATTTTTGTTTTGATGGCCATTACATCCCCCCAAACTGAAGGACTGCAGTATGTCCAAATTTTGAGATGACCTTGACCCAGAGGTCAAGTCCCTACCTTGATGGGACCCACTAGCATGGTGGTTCCCTTCATAGAACAAAAGGTTTGGTGGACACCCACTGTTGATTTTGACGTCCATCCACCAAATTCTTACCATTCTTCCATCCACCATACTCTCAGCAAACTCCAAAGGTGGTAAACAGGAACTGTGTGAGGGTGGAATAGAGGCACAGAGTGTCATCAAGACCAGGGAGCCTTGATTTAGAGAAACCTCAATATTTAGCTGTGCCAGAAATGAGCTTCCAAGCAAGACTTCGTACACCTTGCACTTACCTTATTCACACATTGGTTCCCACAGCTCATGCTACACATGGCCTCATGTAAGAAGATCATCATATTGTTTCCAATTAAGAATGTATTCTGTGATGTGATATGTAGTGATGTCATGGCATGCGATGTTATGTTATGTTATTTTATGTCATGTTATGTTATGGTAACTGAGGTTTGTACAGTCGGTCTGGAATGACTTCCTTCTTCACTACAGGAAATGAAAGGCTCCCATTGATAAGACGGCCTATATTTTTCATACGGATCTATGTCTAATAATTGAGATTCTCCTCAACTTCAAACCATCTGTAGCACAGCCTCTATTGAATAGAATGCGGCATTACATTATTCATTTTATAGGAAGAGGTGGCAAACATATGTTTGAACTGCAAACATCTCTTGGAACATCCCTGCCATATCTCATTTGTCATGTAAATGTTTTGTGCAAGATTTATAACTTGCAACTATTAACAAATCCGAGGAGGATGTCCCTTATCATTTGGGGTAAGCTTCGTCCAATCCATGTAGATCTTGTATTACCAATGTGTACTTATCAGTTAAGTTTCAGTCCACCTGAGATTATAAGTTGTTCTAAGTATCAACTTTTTCAAATGTTCCATAACTTTTCTGGTTCCAAAAGTGTACAAGCTTTGAGGGACTGCTCCACGAAAACCAGACCATGACTTTAAATGAGAGGACATGCCCCTACCTCCAGTCAGAAACACAACCTAAAGTTCCAACCCCACTGGTCTTCCTGGTTCTCTTTCAGGAAGATGCAGCTGTCTATGTTCCTTGTGATTTCTCCACATATGTTGTCAGGCATTTTAAGTTCACTGCAGACAGCCACTCAAAGTCAGATTATGGACCCTCTTGGGCAGTTGTGGTGGCCAGTGGCAAGCTTTTATACGTCTCAGAGAAGCTTAGCATGTCCACCGATTCAAGATAATGTAGGAGTCACACCCGTTACTCCTCCAGTCGCACAAGGTTTCCTCTCAACATACTACCTCTTTCTCTAGTCCCAAACAGCTCTCTGCTTTGTGAGTGGTGGTAGGAGATTAGCCCTACAGTGATCACATGAACATTATATTAGATTCTTCTATATTTCTCCTCAACACTATGATCTAGTCTTTGTTTCACAGGATCACGTATGGCAAATGTAAGCCCAAAATGTGTTTTTCTTCATTTGCGCAAAATGACAGAACATAACTTGATCCTCCAGACCTTCTATGAATAAAATAAAAATAAACACTCTCTCAACACATTTGCTTTGTCCACCTGGGGGTTTAGTTTCCTTTGGTCTATTAGATCTTTACACTTCAATGCAGGCCACTGACAGAAACTTCCTTTAACAGATGAATCAAAACAGAAAGGTCAAATAAGTCAGAGGTAGGAAAGCCATTGTTCAGGAGCAGCTTCGAAGAGTGAGAGTAGAGCACCTCTCTTGAGAATGTATGAAAGAAAGCAAGTAACTATTGAGTCATAAGGGTCTCAGCTAAGGAAAATGATTAAGGCCAGCAGGTCATATTGGTTTCTGAAAGGCAGACAATGGTAGACTTATAAAAGCAATTTTGCAGCAGCCAAAATAAGAAATACTGTTAACTAATGATTTCTATTTCCCAAACATGCTGTGTCAGTGACTTTCCACATGTCCTGTTAAAGTTAGAGAGAAGTAGCTTTTAAAAAAAAATAAGCAGTGCTCTTTTGAAAACAGGCAAGTTTCTGTAGCCTCACCCTGAACAAAGCACTTAGCTCAGGTAATCTCCTTTTAAAAATACAGGCCATTTTTTATTTGAGTTTGAGCATGATACTGCTGGATAGAACATTTATAAGGTACACTAGGACCACATGGCTGTGTTTACTCATACATTTGTCACACACATATTGAATTATTGTGTGCTTTAAGTGATATCAAGTACCCACACCCTGGATCTCAGTGCCTTTGAAATCTTTCCCATTGTCATGTCGTAGTGATTTTGCGGTCAAAATCAGATCAACAAAACTTGGCCCCACTTACTGAGCACCAGTTGGCGAACAATAATTTTGTTAGCGCCTCTCTCAGAATTGTGAGATAAGTTGATTTGTGACACTAAACTTCAGGTCTTCTCTATGGACATGACCTTGAAAGGACACACAGCTCACCAATAAATCAAAATTTCCTACCACGTAACCCTTTGACTATTTGTCAACAGAAGTGTCCACACCTGCAACCTTGCTTGCTGATGGATTCCAAATAATTGATTCTGCTCCAAAAAGCAATCATAGATAATATAAAAAATCTATATATATATTAAAATAAAAAGTATTTCCAATTGTCTTTGTTTTTTATTAATTTTTAAAATACAATTCAGAAGAGAGTTAAAGCACCCACAATTAATTAAGAAATATATTCTAAACCATATTTGCTGTATTATAAAAGTGGGAACATTCTGATATAGAGAGAATGAAACGAGTTAAAAAAAATACAACTTCCATTTCTCATATAGAGTATCCTGACAAGCAATACTTCAGTAAACTACATAAAATTGTTGTAAAACAAGATCAACAATGCTCAAACCCAATCCACACACAAATATAAGTATTGATTATGAACTGTTGAAAATGCAGGTTAACTTATTAAGTGAACATATTAAAAAGAAACATAGATAACACAAAAAGAGAAGAATGAGTAAACTGAAGAAAAGTAGAAAAGCCAAGAAAAGAACAAGGAAAAGAAATGAATACCAATATGATAAAAGAGATCCATAAGAGTAGTAAACATGTAAGAATAGTCCTATTAAATCACAATACTGAACTATAATCAAATAAAAGTTACTTTTGAAAATTAATTTGCTAGGCAATTGAATGATTGGACAATAAGACTTTAGAAAGAAACTAAGATGTCCGCTCATCATTTCATTCTTCAGGTCTAACTTTCCTAATCATCCTCATGGCAACGGTGGTCACTTTCATCACAGGGTTATCAACTTCTGCCATCGCCACCAATGGCTTTGTACGAGGAGGTAAGGCAACTCTTTCATTTACATGTTGTTACAGGTCACTGAACACTAACTCATCAAAAATGTCATATAATAATGGGTTGTGATTGCCATTTTATAACGGAATAGGTTAAATCTTGGGTAACCTACTACATACAATGATTGAATCAACAATGCTATATGTGAACCTAAATATAAAGTCGTCATGATTTTTTGCCATAAAAAATAGGACAGAGAATAGCCTTGAATATATATATCATGTAAACATGTCTAATTGTGCAATTAGAAAACATTTGTAAAAAAACAACTATGTAGTTTATTGATCCAATTACATGTTACAACCTCCATGACCACACACCCCAACCACATAGAGGCTTCTGTATTACAGTCTTAATCTCCCACAAACAATCAAGTGGATTATGTTCAGGAATACATTATAGATGCTCCTACTAAAATAAAATGTTATTTTCAATGCACTTCATTGTTTTCTGGATTTAGGGTGACACTATATCAAATACCTAACTAACAAAAATAGTGCATCTAAGTCATAGAATTATGTAAATAATCTGATACATGAACTTTTAATGTCATATAGGACAGTTCTTATTGCGGATCAGTCTAATTATTGCTACTTTTCTATATTGAGAAGATTGATGCCACCCGATCCTCTGTCTTACAAACTATGTTCACGGTGTTCGGGGCTCAAAACAGTTTCACCATTCTCCTTCAAATATATCAAAGAAAGGATGATATAGCTAATTTAGGATGCTAGTAAAAAGCCATTTTGGTTTAATCAATTAATTGAACAAGTGGCTTAAGGTATGTTGATCACGACCAAATGAAAAGTAGAAGAAAGTATTAATATATACGAGTCTATTTGGAAATGACACATCCGTCAATGGTGTTCAAAAATAATTTACTTTTTAGTATGAACAAAATATTTGTCTTTTATGCTGATTTATCCCATGCTTTCTATCTTACTACTACAGGGAAAAATGGGGACCTATTCACAAAAGCTTTTTTGAGTATGTATAGTACAGCTGTGGTATTCTTTTACATACTTTTCCATGCCTTTGTGAAGTGGTCCCCAAACAGGTGAAATGGAATTAAAAGGAAATAAAATCTACATTTAGTACAAACAGGAAGGACTGCTTCATCTTTGCAATCTTATTAATAAATATTTTTAGATTTTGGAGCATGTTAGTGTGGAGTACGTTGAAGAGTGCAAAAGTAGTAATACTGCTTCCCATACCCATAAAAACGTTGTGAATCGGCCACTTAGTTAGTTTTACATGCACAATTTGAATATCACATTTGTGTGTCAAATCACTTCTAGCTCAAACCATGGCAAAGATAAAAATTTTGACAAAAATCGCATATAGAAACACAAATTCTAATCTTCTTGGCAGACAATCTAAGGTGCATTCTCACATTTGTATGTATGTCTGGAAGAAATAAATGGAATAAAATGATGTGACTTTAAACCCTGAATAATGAAATCATTCTCAGAGCACAAATTAAAGGTAATAAAAGCCCCACAGACAGTCAATCAATTAACCGAGATGATCACATTATGACCGGTTGAAACAGAGTAGTGCTCTGTTACAGTCTAAGCATACCGGACACTGCAATGCTTGAAATAGTGTTTTATTACTTTGGTACTGCAAATGAACTCATGGGTTGTGCCAGTGTTTGTTCATTTACACTTGAATCATCACTTATGATTGGTGTCACACCTTGGTCCACAGAGGCCAGAGTCATGCAAGAGTTTCAGGACAGCCACATGAGACAACTTTACATCCAATAAAAGTGGAGTTTGTTAGTCAGACATGATTGTGAGACTCACCCACATTTTAGATATTCAGTCTTTCGGTAAATTTTGAATATTATCTTTTTTGGCTAATTCTTTGTCTGCATAGCTGATGAACAACGTATTCATCGCAAAGGAGAATATTGCTCTTTGTCTGCTTTCAATCATTTATTTTATATTTTTAAATTTTTAACCCCTTTTCACACAATAGTCTGTTATATTGTTGTGCACAGCATTCTAAATACCTTTCATTCTTTGGAATTATGCCCCCCTTTGCTATGGATGTCTTAGGACAATGTTTTTAGTATCTACCATGAAATATAATACTTTTTTGTAATGAGGAAAAATGTTATAGGATGTTCAACCAAAAAGCTCTGAGTCAAGTCAATGATTTAAGCATTGTTTCATTAAACTTTTTTTGTACTTTTTAGGTCTCACTACAAACAGCTTTAGCTTTATATATTCCATATTGTTGTAACCCAAGATGTTGCATTATTATGGTATTCTATTTCTAGGACAGCTCGGAGAAACACACACAAAGTCACCCAACTATTGTCAAACACTTCCCATAATAGACAGGTAGACCTATTTGTTTTGCGATTGCATGTTTAAAAAAAGCCCAACCTATTGGCTTTGCCAATGCTTGCATATATTCCACCAGGTGTTGTTGGCAAAAAAGAGGCACAATGTTCGTCAACGTGTTTGCCGATTGTAACCATTGTTTTTTATTCCTCAGGTGGTGCATACTATCTGATCTCAAGAAGTCTGGGCCCTGAGTTTGGTGGCTCCATTGGACTCATCTTTGCCTTTGCTAATGCTGTTGCAGTAGCTATGTATGTTGTTGGGTTCTCGGAAACTGTCAGTGATCTTTTGGCCGTAAGTATCCATTCTTGTGAATTTACTACCAGGTGAAATAATTCCATGAGGTACAAAGAAAATCCTTTTCTTGCACAATCCTTAGTTTTTTAAAAACTTCTATCATTTGTTGTTCTTATATTGTTTTATTTAACTGATAGTAGCTCTTCAAAAGCTTAGTTCCGCACCATGTTCCTAAGCCCCAGAATCTTAATCCAGGGAGTACATACAGAAACATGCCTTTAAGGAAAGGTGAGAAGGCAAAAAGCTTGAGGGACTAAGAAGCCAAAATTCCTTGGCCATTAATGGCTGCTCATGGATCTTTTAGGTTAGTTCTAATGAATAGTACTGCGGGACATAAACTCTTTGGAGCAGCATCTTTTAACTGCCTCCATGGACATACCGCGTGCAGGAGATACTCGCATTCCTGTTCTCCTGTACGCGGATGATGCTGCACTAATAGCCCGGACACATTTGGGTCTGCAAAGACTATTAAACACTTTCAGTGAATTTATGTCCTCGCTTGACCTAGTGGTGAATAATTCTAAATCGCATGCTATGGCATTTGGGGCTGTAAAAAATAACACCAAAGCCTTTTTTTGTAACGGCGAAGCAATCACTAGTGTCAAAGTTTTTACATACCTTGGAATAATTTTTGATACCAAGGGGAGCTGGCTTCCTCAAATAACAGCTAAAACTAAGGCGGTGAGGAGCTCGGCTAATGCGATCTTAAGCTTCTCAAGGAGACTTGGCGGGAAACCAACCGGTGCATTATTAGCCTTGTATAAGGCTAAAACATTAGCAATAGCAAGGTATGGAGCAGGTCTGTGGGGTTACGCGAAAAGTGAAACTACCCAAAGGGAGGAAAACAAGTTCCTTCGGTCTATAATAGGGCTCCCTCAGTCGACAGCCACTTTTTCGGTTCATCAGGAGCTTGTATTAGGGTACATTACTGATATCCTTTCCATGGCACCTATTCTCTTATGGATTAGGGTTTGGACGAATAACAACTTGGATCTAAATCATAAAATTCTGATGGATTGTTTAAAACTCGATAAATTTAAAGACATTGACTGGCTGTCATATATTCATAAGTGCTCAATAGATCTTAGTCGTCCTGAGATCTTTTCCTCTCCTTTGGGCTTAAAAAAGGCAGACCTAGAATGGGTCAAGCTTAACTTTTCTAAATTGAAGGGCCTGGATCGGGAGGAAAAACAACTAATCAAACCCTCAGTCAGAGCCCATTTCCTGACGATTACCTGTTTAGCAATTCAACCATACCTTGCTGTTGTAAATATTCCTTTTCACAGGTGGCTTCTGGTTAAATTCCGATTCAACCAAATTTACATGGTTCTCTGTGATAGTCAGGGTTGGTATAAGCCTGAGGATGCACCTGTGTGCAAATGTGATAATTTTTCCATACACGATAATATGCACCTAATGTTGTTCTGTCCTTTTTATAATATCCCTAGACAGAAGTATTTGGTCCCCATATTGAAATGTAAAGCTTTCCTGCAGGCAAAACCAGCGCTTTTGTATCTACAAATGTTAGAATCACCCTTGGTCATGTTTAGTGTGGCCAATTATCTTGTTGCTGCTGTTAGGATTAGGAGGAGGAGAATGAAATTGTAACATTGGGGTCGGTGTTGGAGGACAAATTGTTTTTATATATGGCATTTTTACCCTGTAAATTATTCTCATGCTTGTTTTAAACTCGGTATATATATTGATATTGTACAGTATGAAATTTTATGATTCTGTAAATGTCCCTTTTTTGATTGTAGCATGCTTTTATGATTTTTAACTAAATCGAATAAAGTGGTTTTTGACTACTGCGGGACAGTGTTTTATGGTACTGGGGATTATACAATGCTTTTCTTCCACTTTACAGAGTCTGAATCAATTGTCATATTTCAAGTTACTTATGCATGAATTAATATAATTAATTATATATTTATGTGAGTTTTCTGATCATTTCTAACACAGGCATGCTAAATCTATCAGTTTTTAATAACTCAGTGTTACCTCCTACGATGTTATCTGTATTAACATTGAAACTGTACTGTGGCACCTAGAAATTTTCAAGGTGTATCTTTATTTACATAAACTGTTTTCCTTCCGGGTCACAAAAATAAACACTTCACTAGTAAATTTTTTGTCAAAATAATTTTCTGAGACCTGCACTTGACATGGTTGTAGGTTTGGCTTTTTCCAGTTCCCTGACCTTGGTTAATACGCTCATGTGATACTTTGGGGGGCGGCGGGTAACGCATGCCCCTCAGCTCCTGCGGCGCAGCTGGCCACCCCAACCCTCCTAGGAGCCCCCAAATCTCACATTCTGCCAGAGGCTAATGAATATTTATAAGATATATTGGACTCAGGGCCCTTCATCTAATTCTGAAGGGCAGGGGTTCATTTTACTCAAAGCCACTGGTAACTCTATTTATATCCAGTAGCTTATGAAAATATAGGTTACCATAAGCTTTGCTCAAGTTTTCATTTGTAATCAGGAGCAAAATAAATGTTTTAATGCAATACACTGCAGTGTGCAGTGCATGATGGGAAGACGAGCATCTCTAGTCTCTATTTCTAATGAATATTTATCAGCTAAGCAGTCTTCCTCCAATAGTGAGCATGACACTTGGTAATGTATCACTCTATGGAAATCCTGATAATCAAAGATGTTTTCAGTCAGGGCTGTTTTCCACAGGTCTAGGAGGCAGGATCCTTGCCAGGGTTTCAGGATAACCACAGACTATTCAAATAAGATCCATTTGAATTCACCTTATTTGTTTTCCATACATATTCTGACATGGCTCAGGCCCTCTTGGTCCTACGTTGGACACCACTGTTTTAAATGTGTATAATGAAGGTGATCAGAGCTCTCCTGACTGTTGTGATGTTCAATATCAGCATTTTCGCTACAGAGTGATTGTACCAATGTTATTCTTTTCAACAGGAAAACGGAGCTGGCTTCGTGGACCGAATAAACGATATCCGGATCATAGGAAGCATCACGGTGGTGCTGCTTTTGGGAATCTCCGTGGCCGGGATGGAGTGGGAAGCAAAGGTAAGGCGATTCCTTGCCACGAGAACCTTACCCGCATTACTTTGGCACAAACGCATATACAGTATAATATGTGGAGCGAAGCAATATAAATAAATAAATAAATTCAAGAAATATATAAACTGAACAACCTGTTCAGTCTTTTTACTGAATTAAATTATTTATTTCACATTTCTTACAATTTCTACTTATTTCTTTGTCATTTTACACACAGTTTTTTTTTAATTATATGGTATAAATGTTTTTGCATAGTTCATTAAAACCGTTGCAAAATGCCAACATGGTAAAAAAAAAAACCAATTATATACATTTACAACATATTCCTTCATATTTATTATGTTTAAAAGCTTCTAAAAATTTCTAAAATTAAGCAGCTTTACCAACGAAGTGTCTAATATCTGTCCAATTCCTGCCTGAAGCATTCCAGTGCATCCCAAAAACTTTTTGCCAACTATTTGACAAGCTCTTCTGACCTTCTGACCCCTATCTATTAAAAACTACCGACTCCATATGACATGCCCTCAGGTACGGTACTGTTCGACCACGGCATACTTCAGATGTAAAAGTTCTTGTCCTTTGACGGGAATTTTTCCAATGCGCCTCAGAAAATTTTTTCCCTGCATAATTTCCTTATGTCTCCATTTAAGGCAATTTACTATCGCACAGTCTCAGATACTTCATTAGGCTGCAATTCAGTTGTTGATCATTCGGTACAAAGCATGCCAGTAAAGCTTGCATTCTGGTGCGAATCCCCCGCTGATTAAAGTGTCGCATCAACAGTTGTTTTCGTTTTTAAGCAGTTTTTTGCAGGAGCACAGTAAATGCAGCAGATCTTCTGATGTTGAACAACATTTTACACACAGTTATCAACTCTTAGTTTTAGGCCCATGAAAAGGATGACGTTTTCCAACTTTTATTTCTACAAGAAATCTGAACCCATTCATGGATATCTGCAGTTTTCAAGCTGTACTATGTAGCCACATTCCTCATAAAGCACTTTTACTACCATTTTGTTAAACCACATTTTGAATTGTTTGATAGGTGGTAGGGTCATAGCATAGTGAGTGATTACTGGTACCCAGGGGTGTGGTGACTACCGAAGGCTCTATACTTACCCTATACCAACTTTTTCTTAGGAATAAGGCTACATTTACTATTGCTTTCCTCCTTCTGAACAGGTTTCCTTTCATAAGTGTCACCATGAATTTTCCTTGAAAAATGTGCAACCAGAAAAAAGTTGATATGTGATGCTTCCCGTCCAAGTATATGTCCTCATTTGAACACAGACCACCATTTGAGCATCGATTAAGATTTTCGCTGGACTCCGAATGAGCCAGATGTAAATGGCATGAATTTCTGTAGGACAAAAAATAAAAATATATCAAAGACCTGAGATTATTATTAGTGGATGTGTGAAGGGTGCAGGATTCAGAGCACTGAGGACCCCACAGCTGAGTGTGCACCCTCACACTGCAATTGAGCTCATAAGCAGAGATCCCCCTCAGGGGTCTGGAGGTGGCTAATGCTTCCTCAGGGGTCTGAAGGTGGCTAATACCTCTTCAGAGGTCTCAAGGGGGTTAATATCTTCTTCTGGGGGAAACATCCATTACAACGCAGTCATTACAACAACCTACCTTTACAAAGCAACTGCTACAACGCAACTGCCTTTACATTGCATGCCATTTCAACACATGTCACTACAATGCATGCCATTACACAGTATTATAAGGTAAGTAATGGAGATTGTTTTAGTATTAGGGTGGGTAAGGGGTTTAGGGTACATGGGAATAGTAATTTTTACCCCTACACTTTCCAACACTTACCCTACTGTTGCCCTAAAAGTATTATGCGTTGTAATGGTATGCGGTGTAATGTTATGCGTTGTAACGGAATGTGTTGTAATGGTAGTTTTTAAAAATGCGTTGTAATGGCATGCGTTGTAAAATCGAGCGATGTAATGGTAGTTACGATGTAAAGACTGGATTGTAAAATCATGCATCGTAATTGCATGCGTTGTAATGTCATATATTGCTTCTGGGGCCTGAAGGTGGTTAATGCCTCTTCAGGGTTCTGAAAACAGTCAATATATCTTCAAGGGTCTAAAGGTGGGTAATACCTCTTCTGGGGTATGAAGGTGGTTATAACTCATATGGGCTCTGAAGGTGGTCTAATGCCTCTTGGTGGGTTTCAAAGGGGTTAATACTGTGCCAACCTATTCGCATATTGAGCCTGTGGTAGGATCCAAAGCTTGCACTATGAGGAATATTCCACTTTTTTGGGGAACAAAAACTTCCCAATCGATTCTAACTTTACAGACACTGAGGCATGTCTAATGGTCTGGGCCCTTGGCAGGCTTATTTGTTCTCATTGTGCTGTTCTCTGACGCAAGTGGAAAAGAGGCCCATGATACTTTGTTACTTCATGTGGACCAGTCATGCCAATGTATCAACATAAAGTAATAACATGTCTGTTCTACTTGAAATGTGCCACAGAATAGACAAATAGGAGAAAGAGACTGAAGTTAAAGTGGAAAATAAAATGACTGTTTGTTTTGGGATTTTTTATGGTATATTTATTGTCCAAAATGCTTTGTCAGAGCTTCCACTTTAAGGAGATACTGTGACTGGTTTTCGACTGACTCACTGTGGGTCTAATACCAAGTTGTGCAGAGTAGAATTTCTGTGTAGAACTCCTTTCTGAACCATTAGCAGAGTACCAGCTGTCCCCCCAGCTTGATTTCTAGGTGCAGGAACATTGACTTGATTTCACCAGCTTTGAAATAGCATTTGGAAATGCTGCCCTGCAGGCTGGATCCATTCACCATCACTCCTTCTCCCTCGGCCTAGGCACAGGGGATCATGTCATGCTCCCTCCTGCCAGGTAACATACTGGTCTTCCTTCCCTTTACTTCTCACTCACCTGCCTTCCCCACACTGGAGCCCTTGCAGACATGTACAAACTACTCAGACGAGATGGAAAATGTCTGTATTAAACCCCTTGGAATTACACCTGGTAATTCCAGGTCTGCACAGTCATTCCCCATTCCAAGGACGCTAACTCGCAAATGCAGAAAGTTTATACAGAGACTCCGCCCATGAATTCCTGTCACACACAATCTCCACATAGAATTCCTAACAAATTATACAATAATGTTAAAATGTAACTGTGATTTTTATTCTACATGAACAACATAGGCATATTAATTTCAATCTCTAAATTTTTTCTTATGTGGTGTTTCAGGCTCAGCTTGTTCTTTTGGGAATTCTGCTGATAGCAATTGGAAATTTTCTCATTGGGACTTTCATTCCTGCGGATGAAGAGAAGAAATCCAAAGGGTTCTTTAGTTACAAAGGTATGTGCCTTCATTATTTTATTCGACCAGAGTTGGCTCTGTGGAGTTTAGCTTGTCTACAGCACTGATATGATTTTGTACATGTGTATAATACAAAGATCTGTTAAGCATCAAAAGTATGAAACACTGATATGCAACTTTAAGATGTAAAATCTAAAATCTCTCAATTGGCTACCCTACGAAGCTCGAATTCAGTTAATAATTGTCGTTCTGGCTCACAAAGCCCTTCACTTCAATATTCCCAGGTTCCTTGCACAAAAACTTGAACTGTCCTGTGGTTTTAGAGCCTCAAGAAGTGCCACTACCTTCCTCCTGAAACCACTCCTCCTTAACCAAAAAAGAACTTGTCACCGAGCATTCTCCGGCGCTGCACCAAAGATTTGAAACTCTCTTCCACCGGAAGTACGTAGAATCTCTTCACCGAAGGCTTCCAAATTGGAAGCTAAATGATTCTTATGAACAAATTCTTACCCTAAGAGGGATACGCACATTTGCTCGGATGTTGATATTGCATTTATGTTATTCCTCACATCATATTGTAAAACGCTCTGATATCCTTTGTGATCTTGTTTGCGCGATATAAACCTTTATAAATAAATGTCTTTATGATGATCCATGATTTTACAATGTTCCAGCACCTCTTAGTAGTTGGGTTAGCTGTTCTTATAATATATTTACCGGTCCAAAGCAACAATTACTTATGACCCGATTTAGAGCTTGGCAGATGGAGTAAAGGCTTTTAAGATACCGGTAGGAACAGCTTAAGGATTTTGGGGGCCTTGGCCCAAATGTATTTTCGGGGACCTGTTCGAAAAAGACAAGAGCAGAGTTGACTCTGTCCGGGGGGTCCTAAAAGGCTGGAGCCCCGGGTCAGAGCTCACTTTGCCCATGCCTTAATACGTCTCTGGGTAGTGAAGGGCATTCCACCACCCTGCCTTTAGTCTGACTTAAGAGTTCACTGCCTTCTGAGCAGTGAACTCTGTGGGACTGGAGACATGGTTTATGGAATTTCCAATATCATAAGGATAGTATGGACAGCTAATGGATTCTCCTCCAGATTTAGCATTTCCTCTAGAAATGTGATGGGCTTTCCATTAATGCGAGTTTGAAATTTATTTTACAAGAATAATGGGGTGCAAGTATACCTCTGTATGAGAATCGTCTGTCCACATAAGGGTTCTTTGAAGGGAGGTCACATCATAAAATCGATTTCACATTACAAGACCGTTAACAAACTTTTTGGATGAAACATAGTAGGGGTGGGCGGAATTTGCTAGTCGCGCTACGCAAAGCTCCGCAAAATGGTACAAAATCTCTGCGAGCACGCAGAAGTTCAGCGAACACATGGAATTGCTTGTTTCGCCCGTTCTCGATGCTATTTTCCTGTTCGCGAACGCTGTTTGCGTGCTCGGGGAGAAATATCTCACAAACACACATTTTCAAAGCGCGAACAAGCAGAAAATTCCACAAAGCGGCAATTCGCAGAATTTTTGGCAATTCCGCGTTCTCCGCGAAACACAAAATTACCTAAATTCTGCAAATTTACCGCCCAGGACTAAAACATACTACTTTCAATAACAAGACACATATTACATTGACACATTCCTTCTCAGCTAATTACCTCCGTGAAGGAAGACAATTACTTAACCAATTGTAGAAGCATTAATGTTAGTCTCCTAATCTGCATAATGCTTTCACAGAAAACTGTCCGGCAGTAAAATATTTAATGACGAGGTCGGCCCATCAGTCCATTTATAGATAGTGAACACATTTGTTTCTGTTTTTATATTGTGTAATGGATGCTGTGATGGGGAATCTACATTAAGATTGCTTAAAAAGGAATTTTAGAATTGGAGGCTGTTCACGTACATCTCATTTGTTTATTTTCAGCTGAAATCTTTGTGGAGAACTTTGGACCAGATTTCAGAGACGGGGAAACGTTCTTTTCTGTTTTTTCCATCTTCTTCCCAGCAGCTACTGGAATTTTGGCCGGAGCAAATATTTCAGGAGACTTAGAGGTATGGTGCCTTGTAAGGAGGATGCCCACATGTTTACAAAGTGCAACTAGTTCAGTGTTTTCTGAAGTTGTGTTTGGCAGAAGGAGACTATGGAGATTGTCAATGGATTGATCGTATAATTGAGATCAAATGAATGCGATTCAGGGTAATAGGTAGTGTTGTCTGGTGTTTATAGGATGTCAGCTTGCTGATGGATATTGTCAATTTTCTTCTTGAAAAATTAGTTGATGGTGGTGGCCTTTCCTTGGAGTAATCTAGAAAGTAGTTCTGGGTGGAGCAGAGAAAGTGCTGAATGGAATTGAAGAGCGCTCTGTGCCTGTCAAGTCTTAACTTTTGCCGGTAGTGTAGTAGACAGTCTTGGCTCCACATTGAGATTTCTGCTGGACGGTCCTCCATTTTTCCCTAGTTTTCTAATACTTTCCTTGATGTCCAAGAGTTTTTCAAATGATGCCAAGAACTTGACATCCAAAGAGAGGTGGTTGAGAGGATTATCTGGAAGGAGTGGTTGTAAGACAGAGGACTGACTGTGAATATTAGTGTTAGGTCTGTTAGTGAGAGTCTCAGTTGCTGTGTCGTTAGGGATGTTCTTTATGGAGGGAAACAATTGCTTGGTTGTTTTGAACTATCCTCGTTGAGTTGCTCCCTACTGTAGCAGTTGATGAACAGGCTGCATGGTTCAAGTGTTGTGCAGCGCAGCAGGTAAGGATGGACATGGACGAGAGATGAAGTCCATAGGGTTGCTCATGATGTGAGTAACCAGCTTTCAAGCTCTTTGATCTCTGGTGTCTACAGACGATTGAATAAGACTTTCTTCATGGTCTTAATGGAACATCACGTGGAAGCCTGAACCCATTTAGCAAGACGTGGTTGGATTAGATGTTGGGGCTCAAGTAATGGGGTCAGACATCCCAGGCGTGAAGGTGAATCTGCTTTCCATCTGGTCTGAAGATCAGTTATGATTATATGGTCAGGACTGCTCAAAGTAGATAGCGGCAGAGAGGAGCTGGAATTACCTGAATGATAGTTTTCGTCAGAGGCTTCAAGGCCATGGGGATCTGAGGATGGCTTGAATGCCTCCTTTGGTTCAGTTTGGCTTGGATTGCTTAATGTCCTTGTGTTGAGGGACCAGGAAATTGACGATGTATGTGCCGATGGGGGTGCTGCATTTTTCTATGATGCAGACATTGAGATTGCGGGTGGTGAAGGTATTTGCAATTTCCACTCCTGCTCTGGACTGCTGAATGTGACCTATGCTTTTAATCAATTAAGCAGTACTTGATCTAACTACGCTTAACCTTCACCACCTTTCCTTTTTATAGGAAGAAGGTATTAACAGGCGTTATGATATTGTGTATAACCTGTTCAAGCTATAAAAAAAAAACAGTGTGCAGCATGTCTCATTTTGATGCTTAGTAAAAAAAAAGATTGCATAATAAAATAGATAAATGAATGTATCATTTACATAATGGGTAACTCTGTATTATGGTTCATCACTGCCATCGAGGGGAACTAGCGACATAATATACAAGGAGGCTGACAGCAGAGTGAGTGGTGATTGTCAACAGACCCTCTCGCTGGCTTGGTTGAGCCTTAATGCATGTTATCAATTATGTATTTTTTATATCACATGCTTATTTTGGTGCAGTCAGCATGAAAATCAGTTGTTTTTTCCCAAACAGGAATTATTGTAATAAAAGCATTAAATGAAATACTGGATGTCTACAGGGTGTAGTGTTCCAAGATTAAGATGAGGTTCTACCTGTACAAGGCGTGAGTCAATACTGAGCGGTAAATGTGCAGAGAGGGAGAGTAGGTTTAAGTGTTTAGACAGCATTGTGTCTGTAAATACTTCTGAAATGTCTATTATATGTTATCCAAGCAGTCACTGTCAACATATCTGCTGGGGGTTGTTTAACTCATTATTATTCATTTGTTTGTAGGATCCGCAAAGTTCTATTCCTAAAGGTACAATGCTGGCCATTGTAATATCCACTATCACCTATCTGGCTGTGGCTGTTGTTGCAGGTATTTATAACAATTCATGCATGTATATATGTGTATGTTAGCCAGAGTATGTATTTATGTGTGATATTTATGAAACAGTGAGACGCTATGAAGAATCTTCTTGGTTCCACTCATTCAAAAGCACAAACACACACACCAACACCCATGCATGTATTATAACACATCCACAATTAGGGATATCGCACGCAATTAAGAAACTGGCAAGGCAACACTTTAACACATGTTTTGGCAGCACGCGATGACTAGCATGGGCCAAATTCACAAAAGATGTTTGCGCACCAGTGTCTTTCTCAAATTAATAAAGCTGCACCATGAGCTGAAATACCTCACATAGATTGGCAGCATCTGTATCAGTGGGGGTTTTCAGATGTAGCAGCTGTTTTCCATTCTGAAAGTTGGGTGATATGACAGAGTTGCTGGTTCCAGTTCAGAGCTAGGACAGAATTGAGGAGTTTTATAGGTGGAGCCTTTTTCAGAAGCAAGTGAGACACCCACAAGTTTTTTATGTTTGTGTTTATACATAGAAAGATTCCAGTTCTGGAAGAGAACTGTTTGCTCTAGTGAAGGGCATGATTAAGTCCCTTTCCTGGGTGTGTGTGGTAACAAACATTTAGGGGTCTATTATAATGTCGGGCGGATCCGCACCACCTGTATGGCAGTGGAGATCCGCCTGACATTATTCCCCACCCGCCACCCATTTCCCTCGCCATATGAGGATGGCGGGGGGGACCCCATCGGACGGAAAGACCGTCCGCCGGTTTTCCGCTGGTCACACAGGTGACCGGGCGGAAAAGGGGCCTGATGGGGTATAATGCAGGCAGGTAGCAGGCATGCGGTGATCGCAGCTGGGGGCCTGTTGCGGGCCCCCAGCATGTTGGGGGGCACATAGGGGGTACCTATGGTGCCCCCCTGCATTTGCATGCACAATGTGGCAGGCACCGCGTGGTGCCTGTCACGTTGTGCATGCAAATGCACAACATGCCAGTTTAACATTGTGGCGGGTGCTGAATACAGCCCCGCCCGCCACAATGTTAAATATACAGGATGCGACCGCCATGGTGGCAGTCGCATCCTGATAGTCACAGCGGGACCGCCGCACCTCTTGCGGTCGGTCCTGTTGACCGCTATGGTGCCATTGTAATAGACCCCTTTATTGAAGATAAAAGGAAAGGGGAGGGGGGAGGGAAAAAAAGAAGGATATGACAATAATTACAACTTAAGGAAAATCACATTGCTATTACAATAAAATCTCATAAAGGGGAAAAATCATAGTAGCTACTACAATAAAATCTCATAAAAAGCAAGTAAAATGAGCATGAAATGACATGAGCAAAAAGTATATAAGAAATACAAATGCACTATATGATAATAATGGGAATAAAATGTAAGCAACGGTAAACAAAATTCATGGTGGCTTGCGGACCTCAACAACATCAGGATCCATGGAGGAGCACGCTGGAGCAGTGGAGGAAAGATATGTTACCAAAGGAAGTCATATAAGGTCCCGTTTAATGGCCAGGGAAACAGGAGATACAAAATTGGTGTCTAGCCGGGGATGGAAACAAACTGCATTACACCAAGAATGATAAGACACGTTTGCAGCCTGTTTCCAATGAGACGTAATAGAGTGTAAAGCAACAGCTATTAAGAGGCCAAGGAGTTGGTAATGGCTAGGAGATTGAGGAAGGTCAGGTGAAATGGAACCCAGAAAAACAAGAGCTGGGGAGAAGGGGATCTGAAAATGGAAAATCTTTTGGATTTGGGTCTATACTGAAGTCCAGAACTTGGATATATGTGGACAATCAAAAAGCATGTGTTTTAAGTCTGCTGGGGAAAAGGGGCAAGACCAACAGGTAGGGGGAGTCTCCGATGAAAAACAGGACAGGGAAAGTGGGGTAAGCAAAACTCTGTGAAAAAATAAAGTATAACGTTTGGGTAGTATTAGCAGCTCTAGAGGCTTTATGGAGTCTGGTCCAGATCTTATCCCAAAGAAGAACGGACCAGTCTTGAGAAAGATCAGACTCCCAAGCAATCTCAAGTTTAGATTTCGCTCGATCAACTGTGTGACGGAAGGAATTATAAAGAGAAGAAGCGGAGGGGGTAGATTCTAATAAGGAGGAAGTGGCTTTACAATTGAGAGGTATATCATTGGATATCGGCAATGAGTGGAGATAAGAGTTGAGAACAGGTAAAAGCAAGTTATATTGTGAACAGGCACTGGGGGGTAACTGAAAAGAGTACTGAAGTTCAGATATTTTATCATCCTGACGGATCTTAGTAAGAAAGGGTTCTAAAGCCAAAACAAATAAAAGAGGGGAAAGTGGACAGCCTTGACGTACACCTATGTGTAGGGAGAAATATTCTGAAGTCATCCCATTAACAAAAATGGAAGCTTGGGGGTTAGAGTAGAGTAAAGAGATAAGAGAAATACATTTAGAAGAAATGCCAAACCAACGAAGAGCTTGAAACATAAAATCCCATCCAATCCTGTCAAAAGCGTTTTCCGCATCTAAGGAGATAGCTGCGAAGGGGAGATCTAACTGCGAAGCTCTGCTGATAATATTAAGAAAGACTCACGAGTTGTCTGAGGAAAGACGGCCCTTAACAAACCCGGATTGCTCAGGACCAATTAGATCTGGTAAGAGGGGGTCCATTCGGAGAACCAGGATTTTAGCTAGTATCTTATAGTCCGTGTTGACCAGAGAGATCGGGCGATAATTCTTGCAAAGAGAGTGATCTTTATCCTCTTTGGGAATTAAGCAGATTAAAGCCTGTTGAAAGGAACCGCTCGAAGACTCTGCTGCAATAAAAGATTGGAATAGAAGTAGAAGTTTAGGAAGAAGGATAGGGGCAAAATGACTATAAAATGATTATAAAATTCAATGGTGAAGCCGTCGGGACCAGGAGCTTTCCCATGCCTTAGTTTAGATACCGCAAGAGAGATCTCAGAAAGTGATATATCAAGATCCAAAGATTCTAAATTAACATGGGACGTTTGAGGAGAGGGAAGGGAATGAAAGTAGGAAATAAGATCCGAAGGTGTGGGAATCCGTTCAGGGGTGTACAGAGTATCATAGAATTTGACAAATTCAGAGAGCATTCCTTTGTCTTTAAAAAAGGATTCACCTGAGGAGGTCCGTATAGATTCAATTTTCGTACGCTCTCGTCTTATCTTTAAATAGTTGGCAAGGAGTTTCCCCATTTTATTTTTGCCACCGTAGTATCGGGAATTGCATTTTAATAAAAGATTAGAGGCTGCTTCAGTTGTAAATTTGTTGAAGGAGATTTTCGCTTCAATAAGGTTTTTAAGAGAGGTATCTGAATTAGAGGAATAATAGTCGTGTTCTAGACGCTTAATCTCAGCCAAGATTTGAGCTGACTTGGCTTCCCTAAGTTTTTTCCGTCTTGCTACAAAATTGATAATAAAACCTCGAGATGCTGCTTTGAATGAGTCCCAAACCATGACAAAAGAGGAATCAGGAGTGTGATTAAGAAGGAAAAATTCAGTGGCAAAAGTAGAAAATTCAGAGCAAAAAGTGGGATCTTGGAGCAGAGTGTTATTGAACCTCCATCTGTCCGAGGGAGGAGAGAACGGAAGGAGATCTAAATCTACAAAGACAGGGGCATGGTCAGAGAGTAAAATGGAAACAATTTCGGAACGAATGGCATGCTGGGAGAGGGATTTGCTAAGGAAAATATGATCAATGCGAGATTGGGATTGGTGAGGGGGGGAGAAAAAACTATATTCTCGAAGGTCAGGGTTGCATAATCTTCAGATATCTACCAGAGCATTATTCTTGGAAGTTTTGACAAATTGTGAGTGCATCTTGGAGGGTACAAATCTGGCTTTAGAATGGCGGTCGAGAAAGGGGTCCATGATTTGATTACAGTCCCCACCGAACACAATATAATCCCCAGAAAGGGAAACTAGCTTGTCAGAGATAGAGGGCCAAAAGGATCTGTCAATTCCAGTAGGGGCGTATACATGAAAAAGAGTAAGGGGGATATTATCAATCAGCAAGTTAACAATGACCCAACGGCCAGTAACATCACATTCATGAGAAACCGAGGTAATATTTAACTTTTTATGTAACAAAATCAAACACCATTCTTCTTATCAACAGTGGGGGAGCAGAAAACATGACCCACCCAACAACGTTTAAGCTTTAAGGCCTCCTCCTCAGAAAGATGAGATTCCTGAAGGAAGGCGACATCAGTATGAAGTCTAGCAAGGTGTGATAATACCCTTTGCCTTTTAATGGGATTATTTAATCTCTTAATGTTCCATGTTGTGACTCGGAATGAAACAGTACACAAAAGCAAGTAACAATAACATGCTCATTAAATGCAAAAATTGAGAAAAAACTGGTAAAGTGGTGAAAGGAAGAGATGATGAAAATACTAGAAGAAGAAAAGGAGAAGAAAAAAGAGACCAGAAGGAACAGGAAAGAGAGAGAGAAGGGAAAGGAGGTCCAAGAACAGGAGAGGGAGAAAAAAGATAGGGATAGAAACAATCAAGAAGACAGTACATGTCCAAAACGAACGACTGAAAGACATACTTACGAAAATGAAAAACGCAAAACGAGAACGGGGGTGGTGGAGACGGGAGATGACGGCGACGACATCCAGAGCGAACACCGAACCTCTAATACCAAGAATCCGAAGGGCAGCATACAGAAACAATTGGGTACGTCAGGGTAAAAGGAGGAGAGGAAACACCTGTAACAATAGGAGAAAGAAAGGGATGAGTACCTGGGATTTGAGGACATCTGAAACAAAAGTATGCGAACAGAAGAGAGGTTGAGGAAGAAACTGACACCAAAGAAACATGGACCACAATGGAGAGACGACAAAGAAAGAGCAACAACAACATCATTGAAGATTCATCAGGTCCACTTTGTAACAAAGACCAATAATGATCAAGACCCCTCAGACAGGTTTGGAGACGTCCATAACATCAGGGCCATGCTGTCAGAGAAACGCCTGGAGGGCTGCAGGATCTTCGTAGGTGGTGGTTCTGTCCTTGTAAGTAACCTTGAAGAGGCATGGATGTAGAAGACCATATCGAGCATTGAGGGCTCGCATTTGTGGACGCATGTCCAGGAACTTCTTCCGCCGATCCGCAGTGGCTTTGGAGACATCTTGAGATAGATAAAGACGATGACCTTCCCATAAGATTTGCTTTTTGAGCTTAGCAGCTGCAAGAACCTGTAGAAGATCAGTATACTGCAGGAATAACATGATAACTCCTCTGGGTTTGGTAGCTACCTTAGGGCCAAGGCGATGAGCTCTTTGTATATTGACGGATGATAAGGCTGGAGCACCCGGTATTTTGGCAAGAAAGGATTGAAAGAAAGTGGTAGGGTTAGACCCCTCTGTAAGTTCCGGAAGGCCGTACAAGCGTAGATTGTTCCTACGATTCCTGTTTTCCAAATCCTCAGTCTGCCTTTTGAGTAGAAGTATCTCCGCCTCCATTGAAGGAATAGAGGAACAAGTGGATTGTAAAGATTCGGTTGTTTGTTCCAGGATTAGAACACGTGAGTCCAGAGACGACCACTTATCTTGCATAGCTTGCATGTTTTTGGTGGTAGCTTCCATAAATGGTTTGAAAGCACGTAATTCCTCCAAAATGAGATCAATGGAGGAGGGAGAAGAAGTGTTCCCAGGAGATGGAGGATCTTTCTTCTGGCGTTTAGAGGAGACTAATGTTGAAGGAGTTTTGCTTCTATCGTGAGCCTTAGGAATAGCTCCATGAGGTGATTCAGATATTGACGACATGTTTTCTTCCACATCCAGCGGAGAGGAGTCGGTATCAGAACCAGCAGGCGCTTTAGGAGCAGTGGAGAGTTTCAAAGTATGAAGCTTCCCCATGAAAACTCACAAAAGGAGTGGTGATGACTGCTGAGGAGAGAATACTGCCCCCTTATTGCATGGATAAGCTAGTCAGAGAGAATGTTCATCATCATGGTGAGACAGGTCAGAACTAGTCACACAGGAGACAAATGGTACACATTGACACTGTGGGGATCACCATGGGGCTGACTCAAATTTTCAAGCTTCCAAAGATCACGAAATGAGCTCCCTTGTTGTCTGCAAGAGTAATGCTTGTTGTTTAAGCACTGAGATTCATTTATTTTCTGCCGCGTGTTCCTGGCTGTGATCAATAATACTGCTGTGGAGACGTCTACATATCAGCAGTTTTTAAGCGGGAACCACGCAGGCATTCCTTTGGCTTCAAGACACATTGCTGCGCTGTTTTGCTTATATTTACTTTTAGGCACAGCCGAGTAAGCATTCATTGATAGCTTGAGCTGTATTAGAGATGCTGAGCCGGAACCTTAAAAAAGGAATGCAGGAGGTATAGATGCTCTTGCAATGAGGCGCCTGGCCAGTTCACAAAATGGCAGATAAAGATCCAGGAATCAAAAATGTAGCTCAGTTTTCACAGAAAAATAGCCAGGAGTACTGCAAAGGGCATTAAAGAGGCTCACCATTCTAGAGTGAGCGAGCACATATCCTCGACAAGCCCAGTCTGCATATCGGCAAAGTGCAGGTCGGCCGCTGACAGGAATCGCGGCCGACGCATAACATGGCGGCAAAGGTCGCAGAGAGCGGGACCTACGGGCGCTTATGTTCAAACGTAGCAGAACCGGGAACCAATGAGGACAGTAAACTCACCTCATGCTCCGGTCCACATAACAGTCACTGCGCGCCCCAAAGTCTAGTGGAAGCTCCCGAAAGTCCCAAAGTGTGGAGGTCCGGATCGGAGCTCCGGAATCACGCCGCCATCTTGCCGGCGCGCAAGCCACACCCCCAGACCCCTTGGTGTTTTAAAAAAAGAATTGTACACACATTTCAACTCCAGAATACTGACTTGCACTATATATTCAAAGTACATAGATGTAGAGTTAGAACTTAAAATCTATAATTCTCCATGTACGCTTACATAGACAAAACAATGGCAGTGATGTGCAGGTCAATATTTCTATAGGTAGCATTTTGACATAAAACCAGTGGGAGGAAATACTCTCATAAGGAATTTGATATTTGCTAATGCACATTTGTGTTTTATTTAAGCGCTAAACAGAATTTATGCTGTGTAAATGTTACAACTTTGACCACTACAGGAAATCTATAAGACTCATAGATGCCTGCAGGCTTGTTGTGTACTTTATGGAAAGTCGCTTGTAGTAGGACTATAGAATTAGATGTCTGAGGCTTCCACACGGGTCATTGGGTGCCTGTTTCCCTCAAAAGAATTGTTGGGGAGAGATCGAGGGATGGAGAAAACACTAAATTCTACTGTGTTCTTCTGTTCACCAGGTACATATATTCTCAGAACACCCATCTTCTACTTTTATTTTAGATTATCGCGTATCTGACTATTTGTATTGCCTAATCAGCCTCGTGTATCGTGCGGGATGCAACAGGAAACCTGACAGACACCCTGTATCTTGGCACCGCCAACTGCCAGTCGGCTGCCTGCTTTCTAGGGTACAACTTCACTTCCTGCCATGAAAGCCCTTGTGAATATGGATTGGTAAACAATTTTCAGGTGAGAATGATCTAATTCCTTTGGGAATGAGTCATTAAAGAAAGGAATGCATGATGTTAATATTTCAAAAAACACTTTTGAACTGGATTGCATCTAACATCTTTTGTCTTGAATGAGTGGGTGAACAGATAATCAAGAAATATTTTGTGTTTTCAAGGTTTTAAAATCAAGTACTAACTGTGATAATTTGCATCCTATTTTTATCATACAAACTGCAGATGGTAGCAATTTCAAAATGTTACTGGACTGCTATGATTAGCTTTGCATTTGATCCCACCTCGAAGGGATGGAACTAATGGAATACTGTTTTAGGATTGAATGCACCAAATCTACTTGTAGCCCACTCACATTGCTATGAAATGTTGTCTTTATCGTTTTATATTCATGACTCAGTTTAATTTGCGTTATACGTAAATATGCTGAAGAACAGGTACACTGATCACTAAATACATGTTTTCTCAATTAATTCTAGAGACCACTTTGTGTCCATGCTGACTGATTTTATCAGTACTTTTTATGTAGAGGGAATTGCCTTGGATCGATAAGCATTGATTCTAGTAGTAGTGACTCGAGCCTTTAAACAAAAACTTGGCATTGGTGCTGAATTAGTCCTTCCCGATCCTACTGTGAAGACTTCCAATTAGACATCTTGGTCAAGCTGATATTGGTTTTCAAATTCCAATCAGTGTTTCTTCAGCTCCAACAAATGTCTAACTCATAAATTCTATAACTCCATATAATTCTATATAAACATCACTAACACATCTCTCAATGCAGCACAATGAAATGATTCCAATCTACCAACGTCAGTGTTTACTTGTGCAAACCAAGAATGAAGCGCAATCTGCCTCTGAAGTCCTAAAAAATCTCTTACAAAAATATTTTCATATAACTCCTTTTGTTTTACATACAGAAAATCATCTGTACCAATTTCAAATTTAGCTTTTATCTTTAAGGTGATGCCCAAGATATTTATAGTTTTGGGGTCTGCCTGTTAACCCATTTCAACAGCTTAACACACATGCAGGAAACATTTTAATTTGAGCTGTAGGATTCTACTGATACTTTAGCAATGACACTAGACGAGTTAGTACTTCTACAGATTATGCTGTACTTGGTCTATGAGAGGATTATACCGGTTATGTAAGGCTCTATTCCTGAGTTTTAGACCCGAGCCACATATGAGGGATTATAACAAGTGTTGTAAGGCCATTAGAACATCCGACTCTCTGAGGATAGATTGTTCTAAATTGAAAAGAAAAACATTAACCATTTTGGTGCAGGAGGACTATACCAGCCATTGTTGCCCTTAGCCACTCAATTGTCGTCAATGGAGCTATTATCCAACATTCCAGTGTTCCAGTAGAATGTATGGAACAGTTTTAAAAAAATATAAGCCTGCAATTAGGAGCGAATTAAAGAATACCTCAAACATTATGAGTTTTACACAGTATGAGATGTGCTTGGAAAGACAGCTTGTTTTGATAAACCTTTTCGCTCACCAGGTGATGGCTATGTTTTCTGGATTTGGTCCCCTCATCACAGCTGGCATTTTCTCAGCTACACTTTCTTCTGCCCTGGCATCGCTAATCAGTGCCCCAAAAGTCTTCCAGGTAAGAGTGATGGCTGACTACCAGCACAGCGTTTGCATGGTGGAGTAACCCTCACTGTTCTATATTTCAAAATGTACATCTGATCACTTCCAAATGAAAATATTTATGTCTTTATGTACATCATTTTTTTAACTCCATTATATCCACATGCCACTTCTTACAGCCCGATTCTGATCTCGTTCGGAAAGCAAACCAAACGACTCGTGTTCGGAATGCTTTCCGTACGACTCATGTCAGGGGAGTCCGACCGAACAAGTACGATGCATTTGAATGCATTCGGATACGATTCGGTTGGACTCCCATTGACTTCAATGGGAGACTGTGTACCGACAAAAGGGGTGGTTGAGGGTCATCGTGCACCCTGTGGCGCGCACCCCTTGGTGCCTGCCACACTGTGCATGGTCTGAAAGGGGGGCCCTGGGTGAAGGGAGGCCTGCTACAGGCCCTCAAATACCGATTCCAGCAGCCTTTTCGATGCGGGCAAAAGGAGTCGTAAAGGCTGTCTGAATCGTTGATCGTACTTGCTCGCTTGGAAAACCTAATCCATAGAGCTGTACAATTCGGCTCCGGAGGGCTCTATCCTCTCTGTATACCTTCAGGAAAGGATTCAGTCAGCGCTAACGGTTTCTAGGCATCGTACTTGGTCATTTGGAATTGGAAATAAATCAGACGGGAACAAGGTCTCAGGATCAGTTTAGGTAAAACCAAATCTGATTTAGAGCCCTTCCGACCGAGATCGGAATTGGGCCTGAAGTCTCTTATGCTATGCTTTTGTGTTATACTTACCTGTTCCTTCTCTTCTATACCCATCCTTTGCTCTCCTGCTCTCCTTCTCTTGTCTCACTTTTTCATTCTTCTCAACATTTCTTTCCTCATTTTCTCTCTTTTGCTTTCTCTACATATCTCTCTTCCTTTGCATTTTCTCCATTGCTTGTCTTTTGCTTGTTGTTCTTCGCTAACTTTCTCGTTTGATCTCTGTGTCTCTCTCTCAATTACTCTCCTACTTTCCATCACTCTCATCACATCACATTCATCATTTCTGTCCCTCAGGATGTCTTGATCTCTCCATCTCTCTTTCTCCAGCTTTTCTTTCCTAAGCACACACATTTCCATTGACACGTGTACACAAATGTGCATGTGTGCATACACATACACAGATGCTTTGATCGAACATGGCAGTGGTAATTTCTTTGACTAAGAAACTTACACTTATGGAAATAATTTATGTTAACTAGTTTCGGTGTTAAATTACATGGAATTTGAGTGAAGAAGATCAGTCACGAAACAGCTCTTTTTGATTTTACTGTGCTGTATGCATGGAAGAGTTAAATCACAAGGGTAATGGAATGTTTGGGATATATTAGTTAAAATACCTGTCTCTTTCCTCTAGGCTCTATGCAAGGATAACATTTACAATGGTCTAGAATTCTTTGCTGTTGGTCATGGGAAAAATAACGAGCCCCTCCGAGGCTATATCTTGACCTTCTTTATAGCACTAGGGTTTATTCTAATAGGTAAGCCTCAAACACAGCATTCCTTGTTGATGAGACATATAAGGTAAGAATCATGAACTTTATAGTTAATTTTTCCTTTTGCTGTATGTATGCCCATAATATTGTGATGTATTCCTATAGGTTCTGAATCGATCCCCCTATTCCTGACCCTATTCTGGTTAACTAACCAACAAGTTAACTAGCAGTCAGCCCATGAGGCAGCAAACCCCCATGATGCAGATACCGTTATCTGACGAAACCACACTACGGCACAGGAACGTGTTATCTGATTAGGTCATAACGCTTGCGATCTAATTAGACAAGCGATATTCCTCCAGCCCCTGATAAGGCATACGGAGTTCTCATAACAAATCAAACCTATGACAACCTGGGAAAAACCCCTGCGGCCATTGTTTTGATTTCACCAAGAACTTCAGCAAAATAATGTGCTAACGACCTGGTCGTATGACATCCTTATTGACGTATCTATGTCCATCCTTACGTCAATCTCGGCACCTTAAAGGTATAAATATTACCGATATTGCCCTATGCAAACACACGCGGTGGTGACGAGACGGAGCAGCCATACTTGCCGAAGCCCCGAGCAGAGCAGACCCCGCTGGCACAGCCCCGCCTTCCTGACGCGCTGAGAACGAGACGCGCTGCTTTCTCCTGCCGAGAAATCCAGCACCGGCGTTTCCGGGTAGCCCTCGCAGGCAGCCTGGAATATCGAGAGCAGAGAGAGAGATACCATCCCTCATTCATCCTAACTTCCAGGTACAGAACTGAATAACCCCTCACAGAGAATTCTTTAGTCAGTCACTTGGCAAAAACAAACTTAACTTAAACTGTAACTTTCTATTCCCGCCCACGTATTAGGCTCAGGTCAGGTACACGGGGTAGGCGTATCTAGAAACACCAGTTGAGTACGTTTAGTCAAATGTATATGTGTATGTAATATATTTTATTCATTTTAAACCTTCATATGGCTTAGAAACCATATCAATGTTTTTACAGTATTATTTTATACTTCTGCTTTTAATGTATGCACTTTACTTAACGATAAGTATTGCAATAATATCGATCCATTTCTCTTGTACGAGAAAAGAGACTGATCAATAAATAACATCTTTTATTGAACACGCCCGTCTCTTCCTTTTCTCTACAATCTGATGAGACTAAGAATGCACGTACTGACTGAGTAAAATAAATTGCCTTTTGTTCACACGACTCTCGAGATACACTCTTGATTAGGGGAGAGCAAAGTTGTCATGTTCTATGGTTGTCAGAAACTAAATCCCTTCTTGTCTAATCAGGGAAGTTAATTCCTTCCTGAACATTCGAGAAAGTTTCTAGTGAACTCTGAGCTAGCTGGCAAACCCAAAACTTTAAGTCTAATATCGACAGTAGTAGACCTAGTTAACGTCTGGTCTAGGCCTATACTATTGAAGGTATTATTCCAATGCGCAGAGCCTATTGGGATAATAGGAACTACACTACATGGCGCCCAACGCGTTTGGAAAGGGCGATAAAACTAACGTAAGACATTTAAAGTAACTCAGTCGTGCTTTCTCACTCAGACCCCTTTTTCCCATAATACTCCAAAGACGTCTGGAGTGGGTAATAAAGGTAATATCCGCCAAACATCGCAGGAGGAAACTCCTATGTATGGTACTTGGTTTAGTCAACGTTGAAGGATAAACCGTTCCAAAATATTGTGCATCTAATCTTTGTTTCCATAAGAAACCTGATCTGCAAACAAACAAAGTAACCATCCTGTCGGTAAAATGGTAGACAGTGATGATGAAAGAGAGGCAGTTAGATTAGCAACTGAACTCGCAGCAGCTGATACTGCACTGCAAGACGCAGACCCGGATATAATACTCATCCCGGTCATTAAAAGGAAATCTATAACCTTAAAACTTATAGAAAATGGACTGACACCTAGAGGTGGTACAGTCATATTCGTAATTGAGGCACACGAATATCGGCAGACAGAGGTATACTATTCATGGATAAATTTTCCTGCAGCAAATGCTGTAACAAAGTACTTCCACTATTACAAAATAGAGGAACCTCCTGAAACGTACACTCCTTTCGAGGAGGTGGAAGTACCACTCAAATTTCAAGAGCACCTGCTCTTATTTGATGGCGCCCTAAAACATAATAATCACATCACCAGGCTCGGTCCCTTAGGTAGACCAGGAGCAACGTGGCCGGTCCTAGCCGGATACACACCACATCCAGACATCGACGGGATGTCTGCAGCAAACCTTTTAACACAGCTAAAACAATTAATAAAAATACATAGACAATTAGTCCAGTATGTGATGCGGACTTCTACAATTCAGCCAGCAATTAAAATTCCACATCTGACCCCTCACCAGGGGAACACAAATAAAATTACACCACAGAACATACAGTCCTGCCTAGGTAAAGTACCAGCTAAACGGGAACAAATACCATTCTGGTTGGCACAGAAAATAACCCAAATTGAGGCGGTGTTTCTTGACACCACCCCGTTAGAAAAACACAGGATTCTGACTATCTGTCTTCCAATGGGAATCGCACCACACATTGAGGACTGTGACACTTGGGGTACAGTCTTTGCTTCCATTTACACAAAAACGTACGGTGTTCCATCCATTTCGGTAATACCAGATGTGCTAAAACAAATTCAAGACGAATATGGTCCAGAACCCGCTTTAACTCTTGGTATGAAATTACTAAAAGACTTCAAGCAGGTCTCAGCTATATTATTAGCCAACATAAAGGGAGATGCAGCAAACGTGGCGATTCGCCAGAGGTTAAAGGAGACAGATATAGCAGACCAACCAGCTGAAATTGCCAGAATCATAGAAAAATCCTATGAGGAACTAGGTAGAGATAGTTTAGGTGGAATACCAGTAAAGCCACAACTGATTGAAAGTCCTGAAAAAATATTTTTTAATAATAATTCAACATCACAGAAAAAGAGCTGGGATGGAAACAAACAATCCAATCCTAAAGAAAAGAAATTCCAGTCCAGAGGCAGGTCTCCAAGGCAAAGAGAAAAATCTCCGAACCAAAGACACAGGTCACCCCAGAGTGACCCCTCTGGGAAAAGATATAACCTTAGAAATAGGGATAATATAAAAAAGCCTGATAGATATCAAGACATTGATACACGTCCCTCTCAATCTTTTCAGACTTCCTCGCAGAAATCGGAAAGAAGAGGACGATCAGAACAAAGAGAAGAGCACGCCAAGTCCAAAGACAAGGAACCTGCTCAGCTAAAAAAGAAATTACAATTTCCAAAAAAGAAGGTAGCCAGTATCAAGGTAGTTAACAATGCCGAGAATACTGAGGACACAACTGAAAAACGGAGAATGGGCTCAGACAATGCTAGACAGCGCAGCAGAAGTGAGCATAGCTCGCAAAGTCCTTATGAATCATCTGGAGACAGTGGACACGAATGAATATCTTCAAGTGGAAACTGCAGACACCAGAGTTAGCAAACCTCACAAAATATACGAAATAACATTACGTATAGAGGGAGATAAGACTAGAAAAATAAGGGGACTATTTTGGGATAATCTCTCCAAGGGCTATGACATCCTTCTAGCTGAAAAAGACTGGCCACCAGAATTTGTCAGGGAGTGCCCTCATGGCGAAGAAGTAATTATGCCTGCCTTCTCAAACCACATCCCAATTCATAAAAAATACACACTTGCTAGAAAGTGGGCAGTAGCTCTAGCTCCTGCTTTATATAAAAATCACGTAGGATGGGATGAGGACTCTCCTCCTCACAAAATCCAGTTAAAATCACAACCTACTGCACAAAGGCAGTACCCAATTAAGCAAGAAGCAAAAAAACAGGTAAAAGAAATTCTAGATCAGCTAGAATACCAGGGGGTGATTGAAACTTGCACCTCACAAATGAACAACCCTTTGTTTCCGGTCTCCAAACCAGACAATTCATACCGTCTAGTTTTGGATTACCGACACCTTAACTCATGTTGCAAAACTTTTGCAGTGCAAAACTCACATAGTGCTGCACTAATGAATAACATAGTGCGCAAAAAATACAAAACAACCTTAGACATCTCTAATGGATTCTTTTGTCAAAACATAGCACCAGAGAGCAGATATTTGTCTGCGTTCTCAATAAATGGCACTCAAAAACAATTCTGTCGGTTAGCCCAGGGGTACAAGAACAGCCCGGGAGTATTCTCAGCGAGAGTAACAGAATTACTACAAATATATGACGACGAAGCATTATCATATGTCGACGACATATACTTAACAGATGATGACTTGGAGACTCACTTGAAGAGAGTGAACACCATAATACTTGGGTTCGCAGCAGAGGGTTACAAATTCAACTTTAAAAAATCCAGAATTGCCCATCTGACAGTCCTGTTCTTAGGATATGAATTATCAAGTGAAGGCAAAAGCCTGGCTGACAATTTTCTAGAAAAATGTGCCGTACTCCAAGCACCTAGAACACTAAAAAACCTACAGTCGATTCTAGGCTTCCTAAATTTCGGAAGAACATATATTGCAAATTACGCAGAAAGGGTCAAACCCCTTTATGATCTAATAAAACCAGATTTTAAAAGATCTAATTGGACTCAAATACACACAGAAATATTGAGATCCTTACAAACAGACATGCTAATTAAAACAAAATTAGAAACACGTGATAACACACGCAATCTTGTGATCCGAGTCATCCCAGGGAGATGCGGATTCACATACCTGACCTCTAATGAGGGAGAAAAGGTACCAATTGCATTCAAATCACACTTGTACACAGAAGCTGAACAGAAATTCAGCATTAAAGAAAAAATTGTTCATGCAGTTCAAACCGCAATAGCTAGAGAAAAAGATCAAGCGGACGGTAGACACATCACAGTCAGAACAGCTGAATCAGCCTTTGAGGCATTAACAACACCATGTAATTTACCAACAACAACATTGAATCCGGAATGGATACAATGGGTGAATTCAATCACAACGGACAAAGTATACTACTACTTTGATCCAGAACTAGAGGAATTAAAAAATCTAGAATATGAAAGAACATTCCCTCTGCCAATCGATATTCTGCCTTTACGGCATTACGCCTGTGTAATTTATACAGACGGACATGCTCAACCCCCCGTTTGGGGAGAACAAGCATACAACCCCACATGTGGGATTACAAAAGAAGTGTGGCGCGGAGGTAAACTAAGACCTCTATTAACAAAACCACACTCAGTAGAAACTAATTCAGAACAACAAACTGAAATATTAGCATTGAAAATGGCGCTAGATAATGCGGATCGCGAATTCCCGACACTTATAGTGTCAGATTCATATTACTGCGTCAAATCATATAACAACGATTTGCAGACATGGATTCAAAACGGTTACAAAGATGACACAGATGCAACAATAAAGCAGAAACTGCTCTGGGAACAAATAGCTCTTTTACAAAAAGAACTACCAAAGACTCACGTGACACACTCACTGAGTCATCAGCGTGATGGCGTTCACGTTGCAGGGAATTCATTGGCTGACACAGCCACAGCGGTAGCAACTAAATCGGCTCCCGTAGTTCGAAAAAAGCGTACATTAAAATACATTGACGGTGAAACAGTGCTGGCGGTGAAAACGTCATTAAAAGGCGACTGCTCAGCGCTACCGATCAACTATCCACTCAATTATACATACATAATCGATGCAAACTCCGTCCCTTTTGCTCGAATCCCTGGAGTGGGGGATAGAGTGATTCCAAACATGGACAGGAAAAACTTGTTAATCGCAGACGCACATATGGGTGAGGGTCTCGGACACCTCAAACTAAAAGATTCTCTGGAAGAATTACAATCACGGTACTGGTGGCCAGGCATGAGCCTGCATCACACCATGTTTGTAAAAAACTGCCCAAACTGCAACAGAGATCGCAGTGGGGAGAGAAACAGCTTAATACCTCGTCGTTTTACTCCAGAAAAAATCAAGAGTAAAAAGCAAGGCTTGCGATTAACATATACAGGCTAGTTTCCACTTATGATGTAGACCACCAGCACTCGGCTGACGTCTGGACTGTTATACAAAGATTTGCGAGTCTAAATGGCATATACGCTAAGAGCATGCTACGTTTGACCATTGTTTTCACTCTAGCCCTCCAGCCTGAGGGGACACATGGCCAAATGAGCATAGCACAGCGGGAATCTTCTCACTTCCTTCCTGAGGGATACGGGATGGTGTAAAGAAAAAACCAAGGCATAAAGCAATCTATAATGGAAAGGTATTAGGTTCGGGAGCTGGGTGGGTCAAACATCTAATAAGTGTCCAACGTAGTCTAAATAACTTGCCAAGAAATTCTCTGAAGGGATTCAGTCCGTACGAATTATTATTTGGAACTAGGATGTTGATCTCTGACCTTGATAGTCAGACTTCAGTGGTGAAAGAAAAAAGCTTTGATATCAAAGACCGTTTGGCTATTTTGCAGGACTTAAACAAAACAAGAAAAGACCTGAGCAACATAAAGTTGAAACAACAGCCAACAACCACTGAAGAACCACCACCTGTCCCAGCAAGACCTGTCTGGATTCCAAAAGTCGGGGATCTGGTCAGAGAAAAGATCGCGGTAAAGAAGGAATTTGGGCCTTCTTACAGAAAAGCAGTTCCTGTCTTGTCTGTCAACGGGACAAGATCAGTTGTACTACCGCCGCTTGCTGGTAAAAAGGAGAACCGAGTTGTATCCATCGACCTGGTAAAACCACAATCATGTGGCCGATAACAAATAGTAGGCCAAGTGGACTCCCAATAAGTAGCAGAACACCAAGGTTTGCTACCAGTACAGAGGTCCTAACTAAGAGGCTTATTACATTCGAAACGCCTACAAAAGAACAACAAGGACTATGCAACAATGCAATGGAACTTAGACCTCTGAAAACCCAAATAAAAACATTTAGCAGAGACACACCAATCTATAATGAAGTACCAAGTGCAAATGCAAGAAACAGTGATCCTGAACCAATTGGAACAATTGACAGAACTGCATCCGGCTACTTCATAAACTTCGATGATTCCTCTGAAGGCTTCAGTGAATCAAAGACACAGCCATCATCAAATACCTTTAAAGATAAAGCTAAATTTACCAAACATGATTATTTGCAGGGTTCTACAAATTATGATAGTATGTACTGTTATAACCACTATGGTAATCATTTTCTACATAGATCTGCACAACCTAGAAATGTTTTAAATTATAATCAATGGGAACATTGTGCAACCCCTCCAAAAGGAAGCTCAAGAACCGTTTACGACAAATATTCATATTTTTCAGGTTTTAACATAAGTAATGCTGAAAGATTTTATTTCAAATTGTCAAATAAGACAGGGATGAAGACCATGATAACCAACACGAAATTGATATATTCAGACTCATTCTTTGAACAAATGAATACTTTTGGTTTTGAGTATTGGGACAAAAATGTTGAATTGAAAAGTGTTTGGGGTACAAAAGAATGGCAAGTACAGGGTATAGAATCTTTGTTTAGAGCCTGCATGATCCCAGAACAAATTATATTTTTAAATGACACTGTTCAACAAACCACCTGTCTTGGCCTAGCCAGAATCAAAGACTTAAATAAACCGTCTATTCCAAAACCAACAATGAACACCAATAGTTCTACAGAAGAAGAGATAGACGTAAATTATGTATTAAACCAAAACAGAACACATCCAGATTGGAAACAGTGGTTGATCTGGCCCACAGATACTAATAACTGTCAAGACAGATTCCTGAACAAAACACAGGGGTTCAAAATGACCAGGCCAGACCCTAGATATCCTCAAAGACATCACCCAGGGATAATAACCACCTACAGTGTGGGCAAATTATGCCTTCAATGGCTACAAACTTCCACACTGGCAGAAATTAAGCAACACCTAACTTTACTTACTGAAGGTGCTGACTTGCGTGATTTCACTATGGGACCACGCAAACAGCGTCAAAAGCGTTTCATAGCAGCCTCTGTATATGCAGCATACAATGAGGCCTGGAAGGTTACTCAAATTGAAACAGCAGAGAGAATACGGGAAATTGACCGTATTAATTTGGAAAAATCACTTTCTGTAGTGGACAATGGGTTAATGACTCTGTCCTCCAGAATTTTTTCTTTGGACAGCATTGTGTCTTCAGCAATCGACATATTATCGCAAGACTTACTGTTATTACAACACGGTCAGTCCCAATTGCGTTCTATTGTACAGCTTGGCTGGACGTTACAAAATCTGCGTTCAGGCTATGTGCCTTGGCGTTTAATCAACACAACGTCACTATTCTATATCTTTAACCTTACTGATAGACAAATCAGTATGGCCCAAAAGGGAGCTGATTATACAATCCTGAGCATTGAGAAACTTGAGAGATTACCAGTGACAATGTCAGAACGACCTGTCAGTGAATGGATAATACATGGGATAATAAATATTCCAATTTCAACCTTCAGGTTTCAATACTGCTAAAAAAAATATATATACAGGCTGGCATGTACGAGAAATTGGGAAAGGGGTACATTAAAACAACATGGGACCTGCCCTATTCACATGCATGTGTCAGTAATAAAGGACAGAAAGTGTTTCTTAGTGGCAATAATTGTGCAATGTCACTAAGCGGTACACTTCTGTGTAACGGAATTAGTTTGCACGGAGCCCGTGAAGGGAACTCAAATAACCTTTCATGTCACCAGCAAGGCGCACCTGCAACAGAGATAGAACCATTCTTTCAAAGACTCTATAATGGGAGTTACATTCTAATTGTAGATCACAGATGTTGTAGTCTTATGCCCGGGACTCCTTATCTCGTAACTACGACTGCGAAGGTCAAGTGCTGTGGACACTCATTGTTCCCCAGCTCCTTTCCAGACAGGGAGGCAAGGGCATGGCCCAACTTGAAAATTACTTCTATTCGAATAGATACTTTAAGCAGAATGAAAACAGTGCTTCTTCAGACGCCGACCAGGCTCACGTCATCAAAAGATACATATGATCTACAAGTCGCAAGGACGACTGCAGAGATACATTCATTGTTATCAACTAATTCCCCCATACATTTCGCAGAAATCCTGAATGAAATCTTAAATATTTCTGATACCAGTGGGGTCTCACAAGTATTTAAGACAGTATTTTCGATGGCATTAACACCATTCAAAGCCATACTGGGTATTTTTCCAGACTTCGTCCATTCGATTTTTGGCGGACTCCCCCTCATTTTAGGACTGATTGCAGGAATCCTATTCCTAGTCCTTATTTTTCGTTATGGCAAACCATGTCACAGACAAAACACCTGCGACAAGGGAAGAAACAATCCTAGCCATTGGATACCGGGACCGGATATCAAGAATCCTGGGACTATCCCGGCTTAGAGACCTGAACATGACTTGGTTTCTATCCTTTCGACCTATGTGGCAACGATGTGTTTTACCTGTATTAAGGTGCCTGCTATGCGGAGAAGAATGCGTGTTAGACACCTGTCTGACGCTACAATCGGATGCGCCAATGGATGCAGAAACATTGTTGAGTCCGATCAAGGCTCATGCTTTGTGCTGCCCTCAAAGGCTACCAATCCTGATGACGGCATTCGTGGAAGCTTCACCACTACGATTAAGGGGTAGTGAAGTACAAGATGAAAGCAGCATCGATCAGGTACTACCTTCTGTCAGCAATCCAAATCAGAATGTCAATGGAGACAATCATGCACATGAATGCATGGTTACACCTATTTCCGAGTTAATGGAACTCTCCCAGGAAGCTGTTGACAACTTTTTCGAAAGCCTAAATTACATGATGTTCTCACCAGAACAGAAATAGGGACTTTTGAACAAACTCGTACACGGCGTTCCCTGAATTTGGCCTTCAACTTTAATAACAAAGTCACATGAACAGCTTTCCCTCCAGTTCACGGACAGCAATTTTTTCAGCAGCCCCAAATTATTTTTTACAATTTTTCGGGTCACTTATCTTCTGCTTAAAGTAAGAGACTATTCCTAGAGAACTAAGATTTCTATTTTTAGATAGCTTATAGACATTAGCTGCCCGCTGGTATGTTCATTGTATTATATTCTGTGATGAAGTGGTCTCGAACTTTTTTCTGTATTAAGAGCCATTTCATGTGTAAATCTCATATACCAAATAGCATTAATGTATACAAATGCGTTATTACTTTAGCATTATTCTACAGCTTGAGTGCATACTATACATATGACTGCATTTCTTCCGTATATTTGAAAATTTCAAAATGCATATATGTATTTTGGTGTGGTAAGGTATACACAATACTCTATAAATATATTGTACTATGTTTTACTATGCATAGATTAGTAAATATGACCATAGTTAGCGTGGAGTGGGTGTGATGTATTCCTATAGGTTCTGAATCGATCCCCCTATTCCTGACCCTATTCTGGTTAACTAACCAACAAGTTAACTAGCAGTCAGCCCATGAGGCAGCAAACCCCCATGATGCAGATACCGTTATCTGACGAAACCACACTACGGCACAGGAACGTGTTATCTGATTAGGTCATAACGCTTGCGATCTAATTAGACAAGCGATATTCCTCCAGCCCCTGATAAGGCATACGGAGTTCTCATAACAAATCAAACCTATGACAACCTGGGAAAAACCCCTGCGGCCATTGTTTTGATTTCACCAAGAACTTCAGCAAAAGAATGTGCTAACGACCTGGTCGTATGACATCCTTATTGACGTATCTATGTCCATCCTTACGTCAATCTCGGCACCTTAAAGGTATAAATATTACCGATATTGCCCTATGCAAACACACGCGGTGGTGACGAGACGGAGCAGCCATACTTGCCGAAGCCCCGAGCAGAGCAGACCCCGCTGGCACAGCCCCGCCTTCCTGACGCGCTGAGAACGAGACGCGCTGCTTTCTTCTGCCGAGAAATCCAGCACCGGCGTTTCCGGGTAGCCCTCGCAGGCAGCCTGGAATATCGAGAGCAGAGAGAGAGATACCATCCCTCATTCATCCTAACTTCCAGGTACAGAACTGAATAACCCCTCACAGAGAATTCTTTAGTCAGTCACTTGGCAAAAACAAACTTAACTTAAACTGTAACTTTCTATTCCCGCCCACGTATTAGGCTCAGGTCAGGTACACGGGGTAGGCGTATCTAGAAACACCAGTTGAGTACGTTTAGTCAAATGTATATGTGTATGTAATATATTTTATTCATTTTAAACCTTCATATGGCTTAGAAACCATATCAATGTTTTTACAGTATTATTTTATACTTCTGCTTTTAATGTATGCACTTTACTTAACGATAAGTATTGCAATAATATCGATCCATTTCTCTTGTACGAGAAAAGAGACTGATCAATAAATAACATCTTTTATTGAACACGCCCGTCTCTTCCTTTTCTCTACAATCTGATGAGACTAAGAATGCACGTACTGACTGAGTAAAATAAATTGCCTTTTGTTCACACGACTCTCGAGATACACTCTTGATTAGGGGAGCGCAAAGTTGTCATGTTCTATGGTTGTCAGAAACTAAATCCCTTCTTGTCTAATCAGGGAAGTTAATTCCTTCCTGAACATTCGAGAAAGTTTCTAGTGAACTCTGAGCTAGCTGGCAAACCCAAAACTTTAAGTCTAATATCGACAGTAGTAGACCTAGTTAATGTCTGGTCTAGGCCTATACTATTGAAGGTATTATTCCAATGCGCAGAGCCTATTGGGATAATAGGAACTACACTACAATATATCATTGGATTGTTTATAAACACTAGACTAGACAGCAACAAAGTAGTGACATTAATTGCATTGACTTTCAAAAATGGCTACAAATAAAGAAATGTCTATTGTAGTACATAAACTGAAGGAGGCTATATCTCAATTAATGCATATAAATGAATGCTTAACCATGGAACTAAACAAGTCTACTATCCCAAGGGAAGAAATGTGGATTTGAACAGTCAGGTCTTCATCCTAACACAAACCTACACTTTATTCAAGAATGTGTAAAGAACATGAATAGCCAACAGGAAAATTAAGAACCTTGAGAAGTATGGTGTGGCAAAACTAAGGCCCTGATTTAGATCTCCGCGAGTGGGTTACTCTGTCACAACGATGATGGAAATCTCATTATAGCCTAAGGGATTTATACTTTGGCGGACAGGATATCTGTCACAGTTGTGACGGAGTAAGCCATCCACCAAGATCCAAGTCAAGCCCTTTGTCGCTGTTGATATACTCTGTTGTTACAGTAAAACAAATAAATATTTAAAGAACAAGGTAAGAACAGTGATCACCTCAGTAAAGAACTTTACATGGTTAAATGTCCAAAAGATTGAAGCCATTTTATAGACTCCAGTTGATTTTCTTAAAATATTTGCCTAAATCATATAAGATGCAGCTGTTTAAAGTGTATTACCAACAAGTGTACAACAACTCTCAACACCTCAAAAATATGATTTTTTTAAATTTAAAAAAATCAATTCATGTATGAATAGGTTTACAATGTATTGAGGCAAGACAAATAATAAGAGGTACAGGTGCGGACTCTGCCCTATTATTTCTAAACAATGGAACCTCAAAGGGATTTTAAATCTAGATTACAGTCCTAAATTCTAAATTGCTTCTTTAAACCTTGATTACATCTATGTCAACACTTTATTCGGGAAGCCTAAGCAAGAGATCAAAGAATTATAGTGCAAGATATTTAAAAAGTTTTACCTTTATTTAGTTAAATAACTATTGTTAATGATAGGTAGAAAGCATGCTTTCTCAGAAAAGAGAGGAACAACTTACAAATGCAAAGGGATTTAAATTTATATAATCAATGCAATACAAATCAATGAAAATGACATATGGCAAATGCATTGTATGTGCTTGTTCTACTTTTTGGGTCCCAAAGTCATGTTGTTTTATAGAATTGGACTTGGTCGGTTTCTATGAAATCTTTTAAATTTCATATCTAGCCTCAGGACTCTTCGACAAAAGGAGAATCATGTGCTCATTTAGAAATACGTCACTAAGGCAAATAACCAATCTTAGCATGATTGTATGTATTAAGGTAAATAAAATAATAATTAAAATGTATATTTGTAGACATTTGCTCTGCTGTCTTAACTGTAAGTGGTGGCTTGTCACCTTTAGAAAAAGTCAATGAGAATACCAATATGATTGAACTTAATGTGTGTGTTGATGTTCTGTGCTTTGTTGTTACAGCGGAGTTGAACACCATTGCACCAATAATTTCCAATTTCTTCCTGGCATCTTATGCCCTCATTAACTTCTCCTGCTTCCATGCATCCTTGGCCAAGTCCCCAGGTAAGGCTGATCCCTACTTCTTAAAACAAAATATAGTTCTATATAATGATCAGAACACATTGCCGGGAAGAAATAATGAGAAAACTTTGATGGCAACATATTCTGGGCTTTTGAAAAAGTCAAAAAGAAAAGTTGTCATATTCTGCATACAAAATGACATATCTACAAATGTCGTATCATATATCTGAGCACCTAAAATGTGTTTTGCCAAATGTTTCTCTTTATTCCTTCTTTTTGGTAGTTATGCATGCAATTTATATGATTTGCAGTTATTTCAGAACACCCTATGTACTTTTCTACTTTGTAAATTTGTTATAAACATTATTCCTTCAGTTTGATTGGTGTTGTTTGTAGGCAGGTCGTATACTATTAGAGAATGGAGTATTTAATTTTCTGAATACTTTTCCAGAAGATCTAATACTTGACCGGGAGGTATGCTTCGTGGGAATTGTTTGTCTAACTTCTGATTCTTTTACCGTAGTCACTGCTGCCTATTTCCCTTTTTCAAGTAGTATCACTGTGATTTAATTGGTTTTAGTTAGTGGCCTATACATTTTATTATGCTTTTGGGTTAGCTTTCTGTGAATTGAATGCCATTTTGCACCTGTACAGTACAGTACAGTATAATATGACATTTTGCACCACCATTACTGTATGTAGGTTGGAGACCTGCCTTTAAATACTACAACCTCTGGGTATCGCTGTTTGGTGCTGTAGTCTGCTGCGGAGTGATGTTTCTGATCAACTGGCAAGCTGCTTTGCTTACTTGTGTTATTGTTTTGAGTCTATATATCTACGTCACATACAAGAAACCAGGTAAGTTCATGAGGTATACAATAATTCATTCAGATAATGATCAAATATTATATCATTGCTGTGCAACACAGTTAGATTTAAAGTTTTGAGTTATTTAGTAAGCCAGGGAAGAACTTAGAAAGGTCAAGGTTAACCCATGAGTAAGTCAATCCAGCTCACAGATACTATGATTTTGCAGAAATGCCATGGCCATAGACTTCCATAATGCAGTTTCCCTTAGTAGGATTGAATATGTTTCTTTAAAGTAGTGTTACACACACACTTATAACTATGCAATTAACAATGCAATGTATATTGTGAGCAGAGGCTGTTCTCTAATCACCGACTATGGTTCCTGCTTGACGGAAACTCCCATGGCAATTGACTAAGAAGTGTCAAAGAATTGAAAAGCAGGGGTTGGTGTAATACTTTGAGACTGACTTGCAATTAAACATTTATATACTAATCATCTTATTTAATCTAAATACTAAATGCGTAGGGATAGGATATGCCACCCTAGCTGTTCCCTTCTATTGTATTCTACAGATTTAATGTTACATATTGACATAGTGCATGATTAGTACAAACACATTTAAAGCTGCTTCTCAGTTGTAAAAGTATCAACAGTGAGAAAAATATTTAAGTATGGAATCCTCTTCAATCTTTTAAAAACATTTTTATAAAGGGTCTGATTTCTGTACTTCCAATGCAGCTCTCTTCTTTCAATTGACGTAAAGAGAAGAAGGTTTCAGATCATGTCAAAATTTTGTTGGCAGATGTTTGTGTTTGACTAACAAGTTGTCAGTCCAAGTGTTTCAGACTTTGGGCCCCCTTTGCTAAGCCAAGTTAAACTTACGGGTGCTAAAAGATAGACCTGTTGTGCATATTAGCTTTTGATGTTTACAAAAATTTAATTTGCTCCTGTAGGGAGATTTACTCATGCTCAATTTTATTCAAATAAATTTTAATATTAGACTGGGTGTTCAAGTGTGTGGAAACCCCAGAAGATCTGGAACTACCCACAAATGTGGATGTTTGGGTTTTTCTCAGACCATACCCATTCTGCAAATGGTCAGAGATTTACCCCCTGACAAGGGCAGGAGTGAATCACTTTCAAGGGTGGAAATATGCCGGAGGGCTCTCCAGGTGAAACCAAGGGATTTTTCTATGGTGAAAAATATTTTTTGTTGGGGAAAAATGCAAAATAAAAGTTCAACTGCCTTAATGGAAAGGTATTTATGCGTACAGTTTTACAGCATCAACAATAATGCCTTTGCACTTAGTTGGGACTTTATAAATGTTGTCCAGGATTATTTTTGGAAACCTTCCACTGTTGAGCTTACAACTGGAAACCTATATGCATTCTATAAGTACCCAAATAGACTTTGTAGTTAATATCGAAATATGTTACAGTTTGCACCAGCCAGCACTGTGTTTTATTAGCATTTTGTAAATGTTGGTAAACTCGTTCGTAGAAGTAAGCCTATTTATTATTAGCAAAGTTGATTTGTATAAAAGTATTTTACCTAATCAATGTCTGTACTCAGCCAAGAACTTCCTTACCCAACCAAATTCTGTTTATTCGGGACTATCAGCTCCTTTGTTTTTAAGTTCGGAAGGGACTGCACACCTTGACATATTAAAGAGTTCCTTTTACTACTTATATAGCTAGAAATGCATATTCTGAGTTGACTACAGACGGCTTTACTTAACAGAAAAGTAATACAAATTTATAAATGCACCTGTCATACATTAACTATTATATGTTGGTTACAATTGCAAGTTAGATATATGCGTTCTGAGTTATCAGCTTGCCTTTCTAGTCTTGTTGTCTCAGTCCTTTTATACTGTGATAAGTTGGATGTGCTCTTTACTTTTAGATGTTAACTGGGGGTCCTCAACCCAAGCACTTACTTATCTCCATGCTCTTCAGCACTCCATCCGGCTCTATGGAGTAGAGGACCATGTCAAAAATTTCAGGTATCTGTGCACCACTTCTTACTATTGATATGATAATATGCTTTAGGAAAGATGTCTATAGGACATCACAGTTTAGGAGACAACTTCTTAGGATGATATGACAAGAGCTGCAGATCATTAGCACTGTGAATAATGGTGCCTAGTTTGATAAATTCTGTCTAAAAAGTCACTCTTACTTTAAAATAAAAGGGGTTATACTTAAGTGTATTGCTGTTTCTAGTACCTAATACTTTGCTAAAGGTCTTGAATTTTGTTCTCACTTTAGTTTGCTTTGCTTGCTGCCTGAACTTGTACTGATGCATTTCCGTAATACAATGTGTACAACTTTACAACGTTATCTACCCTTGCAAATATTTTCTGTAACTTTCACAGCCACTTCAAATGTTTGCTCTTGGATTTCCTAGAGTTTGAATAGCATCCAATTATTACTGTATAAAATACAAATGTAACTCTTTGTCCGAGTTCAGGGTAACAAAAGACCCATTATCCATGCTCTAAATATTGCTACACCTTGTGTCAACACCAACCTAAGTATGGTTAATACTGTAGAAGGATATGGTTATGGACTCATTATTAGTAGTCCTGGAGTAAGTGATGTTTACTATGTAACACCGGTCACTGGTTTCCAGGATTCTTAATTTGAACAAATAAATAGTACGGCCTTTAGATAGGAAGCCACAGAGGTATAATTCAAAAATGTTGTTAGCAATCATTTAATACATTAATCAGAAAATGGAGAATGGTATAATAATTTTCAAACAAACTCTGAACATTCTTAGCCAGTAGCTGGTCCCAATTTGAAAAACACCTTGTATGTTTACGAATCTTTCCACATGATGTGGCATATTGTAAATACTCAGTTCCTATCTTTACTTAGGGGCTTGCACAGTAGAGGAAGATTTTACAAAGGCACTGAGTGGATATTCTGCCAAAGTAGTTGAATCTGAGTATATTTATTCCATGAATGAATACATTTTTTTTTATAAAGCGCAAGGCTGCTCAACAAGTACCCTGGCGCTAAGTCTAGTAGATTGACCCAGAATCCAGCTCAGAAATGAGAAACCCCTAGTAAGAGGAGGAAATTAGCCAAGTTTTCATCTTCTCTGAAGGACGAAGCTGGCAGGACTTAGCAGCTAGAAACAAAAATGCCTTAACCCCCCCTCCCCCTCTTCTACTTAAGCTTAACTCGAAGCACCACCACCAGGGCTGCTGACGCCATACACAAGGATCTGGCCGGACAATAAGGAAAGAATCTGTCTCGGTGGACTATAGGCAGAGGTCAGCAGAGGACACGCTGCTTAAAAGGCAGCCATTGAAGGTCAATGAAGAGCTGCTCTCAATACTAGTCCTGCTGGTGTTACCCTTAAAGATTCATAGTTATTACATATGAAGCATGACCAATACTTGCATACCTACAATCCTATAAGGACCTGTGCTTGCTTATTTTTCGAATTTAGATTCATCATAGACCCTCAGTGCTTAATTTGAGCTAGTGGTTACTGGTGCTCGGCACCGGCACTTAAGTACCAACACCGTTGCTTATGACAGCTGCCACATGGTGGCGCTGTTTGTGTCATTAAAGATAAGCAGATCAACAGTTGTTTATTAATTCAATATACTAATACCTACTTCCAAGCCATTCTTAGAGCTGTGGGGACCTCGAACAGTCTGAATTGTCACACTCGTAGGAGTGTGACAGTAGTTGTGTTTGTGCTGCCATTTCCGGCGCTGGCGGGGGCAATGTGTGGTGCAAGCTGGGGTGGCCTCCTAACGAGCGCCCTGGCACTTATAACTTAAAAAACATTAAGCACTGCAGACCTTGTGTGTAGTTTCATTGCTAGAGAATCTGTTTGTACTTCCTCAATGCTGCTGTTAAAAGTTTGATTTGTTTTTGTTGTTCTTGTCTCAGACCTCAGTGCCTTGTTCTGACAGGAGCTCCAGTGATACGACCTGCCTTAGTGGATTTGGTTCACTCGTTTACAAAAAATGTTGGCCTTATGATCTGTGGACACATTCACACTGTAAGGAGTCATTTCTTTTCATTGTTGAAACAATTCATCTATTGAGCATGCAAGTTGATGCTGTATACACCATTCTTCTGAATTGCCAAATGTGTGATCTCCTTTTGTAATTCACACCAACATGATGCATTATCTACCTTATCATCTTGTCTTTGTTTTTAGTACTTAAAAAAAAAAATAGTGATAAATAGACACTTGGGGCCTGATTTAGATCTTGGCGGAAGGGTTATTCAATCACAACGGTGACATATATCCCATCTGCCGAAATATAAATCCCATTTTATCCAAAAGACTTTATATTTCAATGGACAGGATATCTGTCACTGTTGTGACTGAGTAACTCATCCCCCAAGATCAAAATCAGGCACATAGTATCTGATTTATGGTGGCTTGTAAATCCACAAAAAACAGGGATAAAGTAACTTCCTTATGCGTGTAATTCATAGAGGTGGAATACCCACAACCTGGTAAAATGGAGTAATGGTGCTAGAAATTAACTCACAAAAAATATTCTCGTTGATAGGACACATTTTGAAAAAATTGCATGACCACTACTTTTTGAGCCATTATACTTTACAATTATGCGTAATTTTGCTTTAAGCTAAACCCTAGGCTTTACATTGATGGCAAGCATACTGCATGGTGGAGATTCCAGTTGGTGAGGTACATGCAGCTTCCACTGAATCCTCGTGCTGGCATTTGTGTTATGGGCAATCAGTTGCTACTTGTCTATGGTTTTATTTTTCTAAAAAGGTATATTGGTTTCAGGTTGATATTTAAATGCTCCTGGGCAATTCCCATATGGGCATATTAAGGATGCACTTCTTAGCACTTTATGTTTCCAATCTAGATATGGAGATTCTAGATATGGAGATTGCTTGAAAGGCCCCAACACTGATATTTTTATGTACAATGCAATTAAATTACTGAGGTTTTAATAATGTGTGTGTCACCATGTTTTCTGGTATTAAAGATGTTTGTGTAAACACATAATTCACATAAAGGAAATAGGAGTATAGCGCTCCCAAACACTCTGCACCATGAACTTTCAGTAATCTCTTCTGATATGATTCTTGACATCCCTCTGTCCTGAATGCAGAAGTGTGCATGCGTGTATGTACATACAGCCTGGGATAGCGCAAGACCGGCATGTCTTCTGGAGTGTGTGTATAAGTGATTTACTCATTTGATGAAGACCAGCAACAATAGTAAACTAGAAATATAAAAGATTTGACAGAAGTAGACTACAGTGAGGATGCAGGTTGACGTGACTCACATATATCTATCAACATGTTTGCAGAGGTTAGTGTCGACTATCAACATGTGAAAGTAATTAGTAGGTAGTCAATCAATTAATCAGGATTTATTAAGCGCGGCTAATCACGTGATAGGGTATTCAGGCACTTGCCAGAGGCTTATTCGAACACCTAAATGCTGAGGGCCATTTGGAATTTCGGACCTGAGGTCATGTGCCGGAGGTGCGTGGAGAGGCTGTTCCAGGTCTTTGCTGTGATGTGAGAAGGAGCGTCCTTCACTTCTGCTTCGGTAGACTCGGGGAGTATGGGCAAGTGAAAGGGAGGCGTAGTATAAGCTTCATGACGGTTGGTGGAAGTTCAGGTGGTAGTTAATGTAGGCAGGTCCTTGGTTGCGTATGAGAACTTTGTGTGCGTGGGTCAGCAGCTTAAATTGGCATCTCTTCTGTACGGAGAGCCAGTGGAGTTGCCAGCGGTGGGGTGTGATGTGGGATCATCGGGGAAGGCTGTAGATGAGTCTGGCTGCAGCGTTCTGTATGGTCTGAAGTCTCTGTAGGAGGTGTGCGGCAATTCATACGTAGAGGGCATTGCCATAGTCCAGTCAGTTGATGATGAGGGCTTGTGTCACGGCGCATTTCGTTTTTAGGAGTAGCCACTTGAAGATCTTACCTAGCATGCGTAGAGTGAGGAAGCAGGCAGAGGAGATGGCATTGATTTGTGATTTCATGGTGAGTCAAGTATTGTAAGAGACTTGAATGCATCCTGCTGATATCTGAGTAACACACACTCCATGTTTTATTGAAGGAATGGAGTGCTGTGTTTAGCTAAAGCCATGTATTGGAGATCACTCTGCTCTTTTTTTTCTAGGGATTCCAAAGACAATCCTTGAAGGAAATGGCGATAAACCAAGCTAAATACCAAAGGTGGCTGATACAGAGGAAGAAGAAGGCTTTCTACTCCCCTGTGTGTGCCGAGGAATTCCGACAGGGGGTATTGTACCTGCTTCAGGTGATGATCTTAATGCTTAAGAGCAACATGACGTGACTAAATACACACACACACGGACATTATTGTTTCAATATTAGCATTGATTTGCAGGGCCAATGATATCCACCAATAATTGACTAGAGTAGGAATGGTATGTCGCATTGGTATGGATAGAACATACATTTCCCTAAACATTTGGTGAAGAAGTGGAAATTACAATGTTCTGTAGGAGTTGACAACGTCCTGATTATTGCTTGTTCAGACATTTTCTATAAATTATTATGAATGCTTTGAGTAAATTAATGTGTTTCATTATATACATCTTGCTTTAGATTTTCAAGAAGGTTGAGAACTTGAATTTAGATGAAGTAAGTTCAAGGAAATATGTCCCCTCGCTTTGCCACTCACAGGAAAGCTGCCCAAATGGGTGGAGTTATGGGGAATGTTATTTTCTATTTACTATTAAGATCTTTGGGCGTGTGATATGTACAAGCGCCTGTCATATCTGTAGATGAATTTTCAGACATGTTCATTGTCTACATGTCATTCTCCATCTTAATGTCGTGCATTGAGAATGCCTTAAACAAATCCAGGCCCCACTATCTCAGGAGACGCTTTGACTTCAATGTGCCCAAAAGACATCTGCGATCAACAGCTCAGTGCCTCGCAGTTAACCCACGCTTTCGCCTTGCCAGAAAAGGGGGTAGCATCCTTTCTTTTAGGGTGGCCAAAGCCTGGCACGCCCTCCCCTACGAACTGCAAATCACCAAAGACCATAGGCTGTTTAAAAAGGAGTTAAAAACCTTGCTTTTTAATTAACATATAGCCTCTTTTGCGCTCCCCTCTTGTCTCCTTCAAGTTGGCTTCCGCGCCAGGACACTCCTGAGTATCCATGCACGCTACAAGTGCTGCATAACATAACATAGTAAATTCCTGCTGACGATCATTGTTTGCTTGCGGTTAAAGACCTTCACTCAGCAAAGGCCTGTGTTTTTGCCCCAGTCACACCTGCTTCTGTTACAAACACTAACTCTGAGCCCTATATAGCTAACTCTTGACAAATGTGTGTACCCTGGTGGTATACATCGTGCCGTCTAAAAAGGAGATTTTTTTCACATCAAAGACAATAAGAATGAAAGTTGTGATCTTGGGGAGAGCAGGTCCTGTGCAGGTGGTGCAAACACCTGGCGGTGTGCCGGTGGTAGCAGGTGGTGGGCACTGCACGCATTTTTGGGACCTGAACTTATTTTCAATGTCGGACTTTAAGCTAGAGCAATTGAAAGGAGGATATAGAGGGATCAATGAAAGAGGACAGAAAGATATGAAAGCAGAATAAAATGGAGAAAGCAGGGATGGAAATGAACTTGTAACAATGTGATAGAGCACCATGAAGGGTACGTTGGTGGAAGAAAGAGGGCTGAGGAGGAATCAAGCCCAAGCATCACCAACGCCAACATCAAATAGCATTGGTGGATGGCTCCTAAAAAAACCAGAGGCCCTTACATTTCAAATTATTTTATTTTTTAAATAAAGTGCAGTGCGAATGACCTTTCTGGTGGTACCGTGGAGAGGACAGTTCTCCTCCAAAGCGCAGTGATGCAGAATTTAAGATCCATGAATTTCAAGATAGTCAGGATGATGCGTTGCAAGCAGTACTAAACACAAATTTAGGATCCAATAACTTTCAGGTGTATGTTCATGCTGGGCTCTCTGAGTGCATTATGGTCAATGTAGTTCACCAATGTTCACTGGTATAACTGCCGCCTCAGGTGGGCAAGAACATCAGTAGACCTTCTTTTATTTCCTCAAAGCTACTGCACTCTCATAGTCCTAATTGTTTCAAAATATGATTCCAGATTTTTCATCATTGAAATATGTACATCCCACACAGCCCTATACCACAAAATTATAGCAGCCATGAGATATAGCAACACTGATTTCTTTGTTATAAATTAGAGGAATGTAATAGTTCATAAATTGTATTTTTGGTGAACCTATGTTGGAATTTTACTATTCAGAGTCTGTGTGTCTTGTACTGGTTGGTGAATTGAACCTGGAGTAGTAATAACCACCAATAAAGGCTATTGTGAGTAGTGATTACTGTGTACATATTATTGTGTCCTTAGGCTGCCGGCCTTGGAAGGATGAAACCCAACACGCTAGTTCTTGGGTACAAAAGCACCTGGAAAAGCTGTGATGTGAAGTCTCTGGATGACTACATCAACATCATACAGTGAGTATGGAGAGGTTAAAAACCTCACTGCAAAAAACGTTCTTTCCATAGGTTGGGTGTCGCTGAACATGCTAAAATTCAGAGTTCACCAATTTGTGTTAAGTGTGTTATAAAGATTGTCTACATTCCTACCTACATTGTGAGTAGCATATTTCTGGTGCACAGCGGACATGGTCAGCGACTAGCTGCCGCCTCCCCCCCAATCCGGCACCCAACACCAAGGAACGTGGACACGAGACGTGTTTACTTTTTGGAAGGCGGGCGCTAGTCGCCCGGCCGTATTTATTAAAGTATGAAATTAAAAAAGGGTTTTAATTGCATAATCAACAATGAAATACAAAAATCAGCAGGACATTCAGTTATACAATCGTTATCAACAAGTTTGAGAGCCTGACCTTAACAAAACTCTAATACAAGTTTGTTCCTAGCTTAACTAAACATCCTATCTTGATTTTTGTACATTTCTGGCCATATGGCAGGGTCACTACCGGTGTCAGGTCCTACAAGCTGCGCCTTCCCCCTTAGAAGTGCGCATGCGCAGTGTTACCCCGGGAATTGCCCGGTCTACGCCCCAAACTCCATTTACCCACTAAAGGAGGGCCCTTACTCTGCGCCGGTGGCGTCATGAGTCCACGCGCGCGGGGTGGCTACCAGCCTAAGGAAAGCGTGAACTACTCCTACCCGCGCTCCTTTGCATATTACCTTGCCCCTGGAGTACTGGGAGTGGCCCGCAGGCCCCTCCCCCTGGGCGGGAACCTCCATAGGATGATGCCCGCCCCCTCAGACCTCAAATATGTGCTCACCGATAATGACCTTACCGCATGCCCCATACCTAATAAATACGACGACCTATGGAAAAAAGTCTAAAGGACAACTACACTGGCTAATAAATAACAGTATCCACGCATAGCTAAAGGGGAAAAAAGGCCTAATGACACATGGCATAAAATTACAATTCGGTTCACACATGTTGCTCCTAATCACAATATCTACGTATATCTACAAAGGGAAAAAAGGCCTAAAGACACATATCTTCAAATATAGTTCACTTCATACATCACTTTTCTACAAAGGGAAAAAAGTCCTGACAACAGATCACGAAATACAACAAAACCTACTCTCTCCCGTGGTCTATACCTACGAGACTTACCATTAGACCGGACATAACGCTGCTTAAACTTTGTACCAAGGGATGGTGGGTGGGAAACAAAGAAGCCCCGAACGCGGGGCACAACGTTCAGCGAGGGAGCGTCCAGGGACAAGGGGGTCTCCTGGGCGCTCCCTACCTCTTATTCCCGAGGGGCCGGATGGCCCCTCCTAACGCCCGCCCCCCCCGACCCGGAACCAGTCCATTGATTCCGGGTCAGGAGGGGCGCCGGCCAATCGGCGGTGGGCCGCGCCCCCAGGGCACGCCCCCACCGTCGAAGGACCCGAGGGGAGAGGGGGTGAGGCGGTCGCCGCGCCGCCATGCGTGCGGGGGGGCCGAGGGCCCCCCCTTTTCACATGGTCAGCGACTAGCTGCCGCCTCCCCCCCAATCCGGCACCCAACACCAAGGAACGTGGACACGAGACGTGTTTACTTTTTGGAAGGCGGGCGCTAGTCGCCCAGCCGTATTTATTAAAGTATGAAATTAAAAAAGGGTTTTAATTGCATAATCAACAATGAAATACAAAAATCAGCAGGACATTCAGTTATACAATCGTTATCAACAAGTTTGAGAGCCTGACCTTAACAAAACTCTAATACAAGTTTGTTCCTAGCTTAACTAAACATCCTATCTTGATTTTTGTACATTTCTGGCCATATGGCAGGGTCACTACCGGTGTCAGGTCCTACAAGCTGCGCCTTCCCCCTTAGAAGTGCGCATGCGCAGTGTTACCCCGGGAATTGCCCGGTCTACGCCCCAAACTCCATTTACCCACTAAAGGAGGGCCCTTACTCTGCGCCGGTGGCGTCATGAGTCCACGCGCGCGGGGTGGCTACCAGCCTAAGGAAAGCGTGAACTACTCCTACCCGCGCTCCTTTGCATATTACCTTGCCCCTGGAGTACTGGGAGTGGCCCGCAGGCCCCTCCCCCTGGGCGGGAACCTCCATAGGATGATGCCCGCCCCCTCAGACCTCAAATATGTGCTCACCGATAATGACCTTACCGCCACAGGCCAGTATTGTTAACCGACGATCTGGCCTCCCCCTCTAGCCCCTATCTAAGGACACATCCTCCTACCCCAGCCCTCTAGCCAAGCCCAGATATTGTCAGCCCATAGGACATTACCCTCTTCTGTCAGGTGAACCCCGTCCTTCAAGTAATACTTTTGACCCCAGATGCACCCATGAGGTATTGACTGTAACACGGGGGTTCGGAACAACCTATCCAACCGTGTGTTGATCCTCTTTACCGAGTGATTCAACGCCCTGACTGAATCGCCCCCCCGCCACTGAAGTCGAGGTATTAGTTGTGACCATACTAGTGTGCACCCGGGGCAGGTCCTAGCTATCCAACCCGCTGTTGAGATAATCTCCTCAATCAAGATGCGCCTGCCCAATGTTGCCAAATCGTTCTCCCCAAGGTGAAGTATCACCACTGACGGTGGAGCCCGCTGGCGTGCTAACAGCCCTTGGAAGAATCCCCTAAACTCGTGAAGACACAACCCCCCTCTGCCAAAGAACGTGATATTCAACCCTAGTTGTGCCGCCCTTTCCTTCTTGTCACCTGACAGGAAGACACATTCCGCTCGCTTCACATATGAATGACCAACAATCCAGACATTGTTCTTTGTTGTTTCCTGGTCGCCGCTCCGTGCCGATGAATATTGGCGGTGCCCGACGACAAATTCCTCCCCTGCGTAACAGGTCTGAGAAACTGTAAGAGAGCGGAAAAGAGACCAAGCGTGAGTGACAGGTAATCATAGCATGTCAATCCGAACATAACGTTTATAGCAGTCTGACGACCACCTCCCAATTGTCTTCACCCTTTCCACTGGGAGGCCCCCCGCCACCGCCTCAGTTGCTGCCCCAATCCTGAAGGAATGAGACCCAAAATCTCTAGGATCAAGTCCAGCTTTTGTGACCCCTATTTCGAACACTCTCCTGAATTGATACCTGGTCAAGGGGCTCCCGTCGGCGTGACAGAGCAACGCCCTGCTTGCTGAACCGACCAATAATCCCATGAGTGATTCCACGTGCCTCACCGGGCAGCACGGGTTGGCGGGGGCCCGTTGCAGAACTATGGTGTGACCCCTAGCTTCTTGATCGGTCTTTGATTTCTGGATAATTACCCACATGGTGTCACCCCTTATCGTCACCCCAGCCTTCTGCAAGCCACCAAGTATGTCAGCCTTAGATCCTGCCACAAGTTCACTAATTCTCAGTGCCCCATAAAATGCCAGGGAGAATGCCGCCCTAAAAAGAAGCACTTCCCACTCTGAGTTACGAACACTCTCCAGCGTGCCCAGTAAGGCTGTTAGCCGGGCCAACCCCATGGGCTTCCTCTTATCCTTCTGGTGTCCCTGAATACGGCGCCATCCCCTTAAAGCCTTGCGTATCATAAAGGTATTGGTGGGATCCCGAAAGCCCCTAGCTTGAGCGAAGAATGACACAGCTGCCCTATGTCTGGTTGCCGCTGCCACTGAGCGCCCCTCTTTGTGCATCCATTCTAAGTAGGCTGCAAACCCATCCTCCTTCGCCCAAAGCACTTCCCACTGTGGCCCCAAGAAAGAACAATAAGACAGAAACGCCCCTTCGTACGCCGTCTTGGTCCTGGGGGCTAAGCTAGCGACCACGAGGTCTTGTAATCTGGGGCACCAATCTGCCAAAGTACCGCTGGGAAGTGTGCTGGCGAGGGGTCTGCTGTGGGGAGATGTTCCCTGAAAACCTGCATTTTGAAGCGAGAAAGGGAGTCAGCAGCATTGTTTAAAACACCAGGGACATGTTTGGCTCTAAAATTAGCATTCAGTTTAAGGCACCGCAGAACAATCTCTTTGATCAGACGAAGTATGAAAGGACACCGCGCCCCCTGCTGATTGATACATTCCACCACCGTCATGTTATCTGACCAAAACACCACTGATTGGTTACATAGGTGTTCGGGCCAAACCATCAGTGCCACCCATATTGGAAAAAGTTCCAGGAAGCCAATATTGCCGAGCAAACCCCATGTGTTCCATTCTTCTGGCCATTGTTGAGCGACCCACCTATTCCCTAGGATGGCACCAAAGCCCACACTACCGGCCGCATCAGTCCATAGTCCCAACTCCGCTGATGTAGTGAGCGGGCCGGGCCAGACCACCCTACCGTTAAAATCCTCCAGGAATGCCATCCAAATAAGCATATCCTGGCGAATTTCAGACGATAGGCGCGTGCGGTGGTGCTTTTCCCTCATCCCCTTCATCGCGTGCGCGATGGAGCGAGAGAAGGGGCGAGCCATTGGGATGATTCTTAGTGCGAAATTCAGTTGCCCTACGACCTCCTGTAATTGCTGCAAAGTGACCTTCTCCTTCCGGAGGCATAACTGTAGCGACGTCTTGAATTTGCGCACCTTATCCTTAGGTAGTCTAAAACATTTCTCCATTGAGTCAATCTCGATGCCCAGAAATTCCAAGCAGGTGGTCGGGCCCACCGTCTTCCCAGGCGCAAGCGGGACCCCAAAAGCCCGCATGAGCACGCAAAATTCCTGCAATGCTAGTGCGCACTCCTGAGAACCCGCTGTACCGAGGAAGAGGAAATCATCTAAGTAATGCATGACCCTTTGATGGCCTGTCACCTGTCTCATGGCCCATTCAAGAAATGAACTAAACATCTCAAAGTAGGCGCAAGAAATAGAACAACCCATGGGCATGCATTTGTCCATGTAGAACCTATCCCTAAAGGTGAAACCTAAAAGATGTTGGTCCGCCGGGTGGACTGGGAGGAGGCGGAAGGCGGACTCTATGTCTGATTTCGCCATCAGCGCCCCGGGTCCAGTGGCCTGTAATAAGGTCACAGCCTGGTCAAAAGAGGCGTACTTGACACTACAGATACCTTCGTCAATGGCATCATTCAGTGAGGCCCCCTTTGGCGCTGATAGGTTATGAATCAATCTGAATTGCCCCTTCTCTTTCTTGGGGACAACTCCCAGTGGGGAACACACAAAATTGTGTACTGGCACTGCAGAAAAAGGGCCAGATATCCTGCCTAAGGAAAGCTCCTTGTCAATTTTGGCGGCCACAACAGCCGGATTGTGTGTGACTGATAATTGATTTCTACAGTGCGCACTGCCTGTGTATCCCCCCGCCGGGATCCTAAAACCTTTAGAAAAACCTTCCTGGAGTAGGGTGGCCGCTTTGTGGTCAGGGTATCTGTTCAAAAATGGAATCATTGCCACCACATCCACTGGAGTGGGGGGGCGTGACCTGTCTGACTTATAGTGGCTTTCCCCTACCCCTCTGTCCCGTGTTACCTTGCTTGGACCTACAAGTCGATTCTGGGTGAGAGGGGTGCCCACAGGAGGCACATGCATGCCTAAACTTACACGCGGCCCTTGTGCAGGTACGCTTATTAAAATCCCAGCACACCCCTTTCTTCTCTGGCCCACCTGCCCTAAATTTCCCAGGTACCTCACTCGTCTGGGGGGGCCGAAAGGGCTGCTGCGGTCTAGTGAACACCTTGCCCGCACCGAACTGAGGGGGAGGTGCAGTGTCAGAGAACTGTTTGTGCCAAGCCATGGAATCTACCGAGTCCCATGGTAATGATCTATTGAATTCCAATGCCTTCCTAAAATTTACATCATAACCCTTCCATGCTTCCCCAGAATACTGTTGACTCCACCCCACAATCCTGCTCGAGTAGCAAGCCAATGCAGCCTGCAGATCTGGAGGACGCTCAGCCTTAACTGCAGTGAAAACGGCCCATGCTTGCATCCAATTATTGAGATTTTCCTCAACCCTGAATCTACTACATTGCGCCCTCCATTCGCTTGGGAGCATCCACTCTTTCAGTGCTTTTGCCTGCTCCATTTCCCTATTATCCAATAATAAAGAATAAATGTACACGTATTTATCAGCCCAAATCATTTCTTTAACAGCTAAAGACACATGTTGAGCTAGATTTTCGCTCCTGGAAGGTACTACACCGTCCCCCAAGAGCGGCAATGCCACTTCCTTACCAAGTGCGGGCACCGGGGGCGGCTGCCCTTGTACTCCGTCCAGCTGGGGAACACTTGGACCTGCAAGGGGAGAAGAAATTGGCAATGCAACACTGTCGGCGATCGGTGCCGATCTGATTTTTTCCACGAACCTTGCCGCCTCTGCTGCATGGTCTGCAGAATTCGGGAAGGCTCCTCCTTTTTGGAGCCATGGCATCATGGCCGTTAACTGAGATAACAATTCGGGTGGCATTGAATCTACGTTACCCCCCGGGACAACAGGTACCACCGGGGTTATGCCCAGTGGTCTTGGCACAGCTGGCAGAGCGGGCGCCGGGTGTGGCCCGCCTGTACCCGGGATTGTGGGCACCGGTGCGGAAGCAGCCCCAGCGTCTACTGGTTGACCTGCCGGCACCGGCACCACAGGGGCGATGGGTGTAGGCACATGCGGGGGTGGAACCACCGCGGGTGGTGCGGCGGGTAACGGATCCCCTGGGCCTGGGGCGGGGACCGCCTCCCTGGGTCTTTTGGACCTAGGTTTCCCTTGCGGGGTGACAAATTCCCCTCTTGGCACTGGTGCCACCCTCTTGCGGACCGGTCTCCCGGACGGGCCCGGTGCCTCGCCATCTCTATCCTCCAACCGGGCTTCCCGCTCCTTAATTTGTCCTAGCTGTTGTTTAATGTCGCTCATCTCCCGCATCATAGCCCGCATCATAGCCTCCATGTTGGACCCCTTTCTTCCACCCCTTGGACCTGGCATGATGCTAACCCCCAAAAAACACCCGCTGCCTACTTAGTTCCCAACAGGTCAGCTGTGTGTACCTTTCAGATGGAGGGTCACCAGGGGGCTTTCAGCACCATGCAACGGCGACCGCAACACTAGCGGCTTGTCCGCTTATGTAAGGGGGTGAGTAAACCTAATGTAGACCCACCCGGCGGCCACCAGAAGCGATGAATGCTAGCCCCCCGTATCCCTCTTACCGACCAGTCCTGCGCACCAGGTTGGGTGTTGGCCGTCCGTGTGTCCTTACGCCGGGTCAAATGAGTGAATCTGCGCGGAATAACGTCGTTAGGTGCCTGAAATGGAGAGATGTATTAACACCGTGCGATAACACAGAAACAGGCTTACACCACCCAATTCACAAATCATGGAGGCTTGAACCCCCCCCTTAACTCTCTGGTGATGTGCACCACTAAACTTCTGGTGTAGATAATAACCCAACACTCTCTCCTTCGACCAGTGGAAAAAGGGGGCGCCTAAAATACCTAATGAATTAACTTCTTACCCACAATTGCCCCCCTTTGTCACTTAATGAAACAACAGGCCTATAAGCAGTTATAAAACCAATTCACTGTTCTTGAACAATTAAATCAATGAAAATGTCTCAGTTTACACCAACCCTGAATTTATTGGGGGCTTAACCCTCCCCGTTAGCTATTGTGATGTGTGAAAACACCAAATTGTTGTATCAATAAATTGTGCAATAACACCCACTCATGCCAAGAACATTTATCATATAATAATTAGCACTTTCATTAAACGTTGAATCCACAATTTACCCAAAATTGCCAACTTTCATTGAGGTCTCCCCTCCAGTTCCTGCCCTGGTCGACCCTGCTTAGCTTCAGGCGTGACGAACAATTTATACAAGGTTCAGCGTTCTGCCTGAACAAGGCGGGAAAAAACCCCTCTTTGTGCCGCGTTCTCTATGCGGTTACCAATACGCCGGTATCGTTACAGAAACAGCCGCCCAATACAACCGCGGCTTTCTACTTTACTCTGAACCGCGTTATTGCCGGTATTGCTTACTTCGTTCGCCGCCTCTATTTAGGCGTCCGTATTTGAACTGCCCCTGAAGGCGGGAAATTCTTTGCCCGTATTTAAACCGTCCCTGTAGGCGGGAAATTCCTTCGTACCTCCCCCCCTCGTTACTCTGCTGCCCAGTTCCGCAGCGCGAGCCTGCACTTACCGACAAACACCGGACCCTTCGTTTGGCTCACCGCTTACAGCCCTGGTGAAGCGCCGTTCCTTCGCGCTTATAATGCTGACTTGTCCACGTGCGACGCAGCTCCCTAGGCCGCTCGAGTTTACCGGCGCCGCCTCGGAAAAACCACTCCGCCCGCGCGCCTCCACTTCTCCACTGCTGTGCTCCGCTCCGTTCGTCCTCGACCTGAAAGATAAAAGGAAAGATCACTAAAACAAAGAAGCCCCGAACGCGGGGCACAACGTTCAGCGAGGGAGCGTCCAGGGACAAGGGGGTCTCCTGGGCGCTCCCTACCTCTTATTCCCGAGGGGCCGGATGGCCCCTCCTAACGCCCGCCCCCCCCGACCCGGAACCAGTCCATTGATTCCGGGTCAGGAGGGGCGCCGGCCAATCGGCGGTGGGCCGCGCCCCCAGGGCACGCCCCCACCGTCGAAGGACCCGAGGGGAGAGGGGGTGAGGCGGTCGCCGCGCCGCCATGCGTGCGGGGGGGCCGAGGGCCCCCCCTTTTCATTCTTGGCTTACTTCTTTGGCAGAAGAACCGAGATCTGAAATGCCGGCTGTTGTACTGTGATCTCTTGCCTGAATTCTAGGTTCTTGAAATATATTTACATTGAATCCTTGAGTTAATCTCCTAGTATGTACACTTAATTATGGTTGCTTTCTGTAACTGAATGTAATTATTGTAAATTTTTAGAAATGTCATAAATTTTAAAGCGTTGTGACATCCCGTGGATCTGGATCATATTTAGGGCTCCCGGTTTTAAGGTATTTATTTTTTCAACAGTTAAATCTGTATTTATCCATATTTTTTTTTTGCCCATCTTATTGGTATTTTTCCGTATTTATTTTGTGCTTTAAAAATAAATGGAGTCCATACATGGTGTGTTTCCACATTTATTTAACTGATAAATATGCACTCATACTTTAATGCATGTTGCTTTTTAGCAAATTGAGCAGCCAGTGTCGTGACGTGATTGCCTGGCTTCTGTATGTGACAGGACAGGCATCACAGGAAGGGGCGTGGGGAGGAGGAAAAAAGGAAAGGGAAACTACGTAGGCGGCAGTTAGAAAAGTGACACGAGAGAATAAAGACGTGTACACTTACTCCTGGCTCCATGTGGTTATTAGCGGGGAGCGCGACATTGGCGACGAGGGTGGGATCGTGAATCCCCTCGCGCATCACCGCTCAAACCCTGCCGCCTGCACGCGGCCACAAACACAGAGCCTGCAGCACTTGCCGAGACGGAGCGCGGGAGCGCACAAAACAGCGAGCGCCCGAGCCCGCCTGCTGCCATACAACGGCCGGTGATCACTGGCCCACGCCCGAAGGAAGACAAGCCCTAGCGGGAGGAAAATAAAACCAGAAAGGGCGCGAAAACGAAGGAGCGCCCGGCGATCGGCCACCACGCCCAAAAGTGAAGGCGTGAGTCCCAAATGCCAAGAGTCAACCTGTTTAATCAGTCAAACTTGCAAACAGTGCCAGCCAGAGACATAAAAGAGACCAGGACATTGCAGAACACTGATTTCAGTGGAAGCCACGTGTCCCGAGCGGCGGCCATTTTAGAGTCAGGCACTGCCCATAGACCTCCCATAGCATTTTCGTGTCGGCCATTTTAGGGACAGACATTTCAACAAAAGTGCTATTTTCACGCAGACTCACTCCAGAATAAATCAAACACCCGCAATGTCGGTCACCAGCTCCTCCAGCGGGACGGGAGGAGCGCCCGCGGCGCAAACAGCTCCAGGCAACCCACCGGTGGCTGCTCTACCACCTCCCACAGTTGTAGGAGTGCCATACTTGAGACCCCCGGAGCCCCTAGAGCTAACGTCAGGTAGCAGCATGGGACCAAAGTGGAAGAATTGGTCCGAAGATTTCGAGGACTACATGACTGGGTTGCAAATACAAGACCCCAAACAGAAGTTAATAGCCCTACGGAATCTGGCGGGGAAAGACTTTGCACAGATCATCAAAGAACTGCCCGACGCGGCCACTGCCTCATATGACGACGTGAAGGGAGCCCTTGATCGGAGATTCTTACACAAGTACAATCTAGATTATGAGCGCTACACGTTCAATTTAGCCACTCAAGAGAAGGATGAGCGAATGTGTGATTTCATAGTGCGCATCAGACGACTAGCCCGCCATTGCAACTTTGATGACTTTAATACAGAAGATGCACTACGACTCCGCATAATTGAAGGGTGCCACTCTGAGTCGCTACGTCGACGGCTGCTGAAGAAGCATTATACCCTCGAAGAGATTGAAGAAATGACGCGCATAAACGACCAAGCAGAAGACCACGCAAAGAAAATGGAAGTCAACAAAACTGACAAGAAAGAACAAGCTTTCAGAATGCAAGCACACAAAGAGAGGAAGCATCAGACCGATCGCCACAGATCCAACAAGACGACACATCACACACCCTCTCGGAAGTCACCCACTCGATATGAATCACGCGATTCGCGACACACCAAGCACAACAAAGCGGCGCCCGCATGCTACCGGTGTGGCCAGGACTATCCTCACTCAGGGCAATGCCCCGCCATTGGACAACCTTGCCACCGCTGTGGCAGAGAAAACCATTTTGAAACCGTCTGCCAAACTCAACGGTCAGGACGAAGATCATGAAAGTCTCGATACGCCCGTGCAGTGACAGGGCGCGAAAGACACTCATCCAGCTCCTCCCAGTCAAGTGTCCGGTCCTTCAGTTCACATCGATCACGCAGATCAGCATCCAGCGAATCTCCGTCACGTACACCGGTGTCACAAGACAGTGACGAATACATCTGCATGGTCTCAGACCCCGGCCGCGGCGCCACACCTCTCGTGGGAGAGGTATGGCGCCGCGGCCAGGGCGACTGACGCTGTAATCTGGGGATCACGGTTCGATCCCCGGCGACAGGTTAGCCCAGCACCATGTGACTCTGGGCAATAGCTTGCTTAATCTTCCCGACGGCCCCCAGCGCCTAGAGACCCTTACGGGTGATTGTGCGCTTTACAAATGTGGATTATTATTATCGCTTGAAGAAATATCCAAAGCTAGATATTCGGATAGGGGATCATCCGGCGAAGTTTGTTTTGGACTCGGGAGCGTCACTGAACTACATCTGTGCACTAGAATACCAAAGCATGAAACCACGTCCCAAGCTAGAGCCGGCTGCTGTGCGTATATTCACATGGATGTCCAGGAAGCCACTGCCGTGCCTAGGACGTTTCAGCACGACGCTATCTTACAAAAACCGCCAGATCCCAGCATTCATCCATGTGGTGGAGGGCCCGGACGTGGCTGATTGTCTGCTCAGCCTGCCAACAGCTGAAAGACTGAGACTCGTGGAGCTTCTATATATGACTGAAGATGCTCCGGACATCATTGCAAAATTCCCGAATCTCTTCAAGGGACTAGGAAAACTAAATCACTTCAAAGTCAAGCTACACATCGACGAGCGCGTACCACCAGTGGCGCAACATCACAGAAAGGTACCATTTCACCTGCAGCAAGCCGTAGATGATGAACTCCAGGAGTTGCTCAAAACCGACATCATTGAGCGCACGTCCCGCCCAACTCCGTGGGTATCGCCTGTGGTGGTCGTACCAAAAAAAGGACAAAACAACAAGGTGCGCTTGTGCGTCGACATGCGCGCTCCCAACGTAGCGATTGAAAGAGAACGCCACCCCAGACCACAAATCAGCGACATGATCGCTCGTCTCAACGGTGCCACAGTTTTCTCGAAACTCGACCTTAACAAGGGCTACCACCAGCTAGAGCTTCATGAAAACTCCCGCTACATTACCACCTTCACGACTCACCAGGGACTATTTAGGTATAAACGCCTGAATTTCGGCATCTCATCTGCAGCCGAAATCTTCCAAGAAGCCATCAGACGAGTGATACAAGGCATCCCAAATGCGTTCAATTATAACGAGGACCTGCTGGTGTTTGGGAAAGATCAGACTGAGCATGACACAGCCCTCGACAGGGTATGCCATGCCCTACTCAATGCGAACTTGACTCTGAATGCCGACAAATGCGAATTTCATAGATCAACCTTGAAATTCTACGGTCACGTCTTCTCGAAGGATGGCATGACTCCTGACCCCAACAAAGTCTCGGCCCTTGCAGACACGCCAACACCGAAAGATGTGAGTGATCTCCGCTCCTTTCTTGGCATGGCGAGTTATTGCGCTCGCTATATCCCAGATTTTGCCACCATCAGCCATCCTCTTCGAGAGCTCACCCGTCAAGGTCAACCTTTTGAGTGGACAGAAGCATGCAGCCGGTCCTTTCACAAAATCAAACATGCTGTCAGCTCCGCCATCAACCTGTCCTACTTTGATGCTAACAAACGAACTGAACTCACGGTTGACGCCAGCCCGGTGGGCCTTGGCGCTATCTTGGCCCAATATCGAGAAGACTCAGACCAGCGCCACATCATCGCCTACGCCAGCCGCAGCCTCACCGATACAGAGACCCGGTATTCTCAACCTGAGAAAGAGAGCCTGGCAGTGGTTTGGGCCTGTGAACATTTCCATCTGTTCGTTTATGGGAAACATTTCACTATCATCACCGATCACCAAGCGCTCATCACCATTTTTGGCAACCCCAAAGCCAAAATGCCTCCACGCATTGAGCGCTGGGGTCTACGCCTTCAAGACTACATTTACACTATTATCCACAAGCCTGGGAAGTCGGACAACCCTGCAGACTTCATGTCGCGACACCCGAAGGCCTCCACCAAAGACTTACACTCTGTGGCTGAGGAGTACATACATTTTGTCATTGACACGGCATGCCCTCCCACCGTCCCTCTTGAGGCTATTCGTGACGCGTCCATCCAAGATCTAGTCCTCCAAGATGTCGCTGAACGCATTCGCAACAACTCCTGGCGACACGTGAAAGACGATTCCAACCCACATTCTCCGGAGATCTTAGCGTTTAAGCATGTTCACGCCGAACTGTCCATCAGTAAGGATGGCCTCATTCTAAGAGGGGGGAGGATTGTCATTCCGCAAAGACTGAGACAAGGAGTGATCAACCTCGCTCACGAAGGTCACCGAGGAATAAGCGCCACCAAGAAAGCCCTCCGAGAACGCGGCTGGTTTCCGACACTAGATCAGATGGTCGAATCCACCCTCAAAGACTGTATCTTGTGCCAACTAGTAAGCCGTGACGAACCACCAGCTCCACTGCACATGTCTGAACTACCGGAAGGTGTGTGGCAACAAGTTGCTGTCGACTTCTTCGGACCCCTGAAGTCAAACCAATACATCATCGTCATCATGGATGAATACTCCCGTTTACCATTTGCACATTTAATATCGTCCACCAAGGCAACCGCGGTAATCCCAATACTCGATGAAACATTCGCAGCATGGGGCATCCCACTGCGAGTCAAGTCGGACAACGGGCCCCCATTTAATGGCCATGAATTTGCAGATTTCGCCAAACATCTTGACTTCAAACACCAAAAAATCACACCACTATGGCCCCAAGCCAACGGAATGGTGGAACGATTCATGGGGACCCTGAAGAAAGCAGTGCAACAAGCGGAGCTAGCTCACAGGGACATTCAACAGGCTTTAAACGAGGTACTGAGGGCCTACCGCACCACGCCTCACAACACTACCAATCAATGTCCAGCCACTCTGATGCTAGGAAGAGTCCCACGCACTCGACTACCCGCCCTGCATGACAAGATCCAAGCCAGAGCTCCAAATGTTGATCACGAAACACTAGTAGATATCGATCACGAGAAGAAACTAAAAATGAAGATATATGCCAACCAACGCAGGCATGCGAAACCCACAGATATCCAAGAAGGCGATTGGGTGATGGTTCGGCGTGACAGAAGAACGAAAGCAGACAGCCGCTACCTTACACATCCCTTGAAAGTCAGTCGCCGAAAGGGAACCATGATCACAGCGCAAGGCGACCACAAGCGAATCACCAGAAACATCTCACACTTCAAGAAGTGCAACTCTCCAGGAAGACATGACAGTCGACAATGGGAGTCGTCCACCGACTCAGAAAGCCAAACCAGGAGCAGTGACCACAGCCAGTCCAGCCCGACAAGACGAGACCATCTTGATGATCCCCGAGTCAGAACACCCGAACGAACTGATCGGCCCAGAAGGCAAACTCGACGGCCAGAGCGTCTCATCGAAGTAATCTAAGACTCAGTAAGACTTTATACAAACGGGGGAGATGTCGTGACGTGATTGCCTGGCTCCTGTATGTGACAGGACAGGCATCACAGGAAGGGGCGTGGGGAGGAGGAAAAAAGGAAAGGGAAACTACGTAGGCGGCAGTTAGAGAAGTGACACGAGAGAATAAAGACGTGTACACTTACTCCTGGCTCGTGTGGTTATTAGCGGGGAGCGCGACAGCCAGTATAGCAGAAAATTACACCCACATCTAAATATCAGCAATATAAGCAAACATATGTTAACATATGCCTATATTTAAGTAAATCCCATTCTGTTTTTTAACTTCCCATGCTGTCTGCTCAAATGTTGGCTTGAAATTAATAAAAGACAGTGTTGAAATTCACTCACAAAACGCACAATTTTCTGTATTTTCCCGTTTTTAAAAATAAATACAGACAGGTAACACATTGTTTTCTGTCTGTATTTATGTGTAAAAATCAGTAAAAACGGAAAACTGGGAGCCATAATCATATCGTAATAAAGTGCTAATTAGTAAAAAAAAAAAGTGAGTTCCTCATCCTTCCAAGAAGCTCCTGGGACTTCCCCAAACCCCTCCACCCCCCCTTTCTAAAGGGCAGGGCCCAGAGAAGTACAAAACGACTCCTGAGGATAAAGATTGAGTAACCCACAGACGAGTCGCTTCCATCTCAGTATCAGATCACTTTCTACCAAGGCTAAAACTCTTAAATCCTTTAGATCTTTTCACGCCTACGTCATCAGTTTAAATCCAATCCAGATTGTTAGAGATTTATTTTAACTACAAAAAATGTAAACATATTAGAATAATGACACAAGAAGGCTGGAGAATGGGACATTCTAGACTCTTATTGTCCATGATTGTTGTTGAAAGTACGGGTATGGAGAATTGATTTGTTTGTTAACTTAACTACATTCAAATTAGCAATGCCATGTCCATTAGATACTTAATAATAATTTAGCATAAAACAAATGCCAGTCTAAACATGTAAATTACCATGCATTCTTAAAAAAAATTCTGAATGGTTCTACATAGTGTGGGGTGACCTGCACTGCGACCTGGCAGTCCTGTGGCAGACGGATGCCCAGTGAAGGATTTCTTTGGGCAAAGAGAGTTGATCTCTGTTGTTGGAAACCCTGAGGTTCTCCAACCTCGAAATGGGGTAAAGGAACCGCTAGTTTGAGGGGTGCATCTCCAGCCATTTTTGGTGGATACCCAAATTACTAGGCCTGGGCAGTAAATTCTGTTTTGCTCGCGGAATTTGGGTAATTTTGCGTTCCACGGAGAACGCGGAATTGCCCAAAATTCCGCGATCCGCAGAATTTTTTGCAGGTTCGTGCTTTCAAAATGCGGGTTTGTGAAATATTTCTCCCTGAGCACGCAAACAGCATTTACGAACAGGAAAAAAGCATCGCAAACGGGCGGAACAAGCTATTCCACCTGCTTGCGGAACTTTTGCGTGGTCGCAGAGATTTTTTACCGTTTCGCGGAGCTTTGTGTAGCACGACTACGCAAATTCCTCCCACTCCTACAAATTACTCTCTTTGTCTCCAGTCTGGGACTTTCCTCAAGCAAATCAGTGCATTCTGGGAATTGAAGTCTTTTTTTTTGTTTCAGCATAATCAACTAGACCATTCTCGAGGTTTAGCCTTGAAGTGGCTCAGAAACTTTTTATCTGATAGATGGCAAAGAATTATGCTAGGACCGTATTTATCGCAGAACTTTTGTCTGGACAAGGGCGTCCCTCAGGGATCTTGCCTGAGTCCGACACTGTTCAATATATATATGGCTCCCCTAGCAAAAATCATCGAACCATTTGGATTCGAGATAATCTCGTATGCTGATGACACTCAGCTGATGTTTCCAATTGGTATCGACCAAGAGGTTGAAAAAATTTGATTTGCAGCAGGCATGCTTGCAGTCTCAAACTGGATGACAGAGAACTGTCTCCAATTGAATGCTAGTAAGACTGAGATTATGTTTATGGGCAAGGCGCCAACAATTTGGACACATGAGTGGTGGCCACATCAGCTTGGAATAGCTCCTACTCCGACCCAAGTTGTAAGGAATCTTGGAATAAAATTGGATTCAACCTTATCCATTAAGGATCATGTGGCAGCCACGACTAGCTCCTGCTACTATAGTTTATGTCTCCTACGCAGGATACTCCCCTACTTGTCAATTGATCACCTGAGAACCCTGGTCCAAGCCATGGTGATGAGTCGCCTAGATTATGGGAATGCACTGTTGGCGGAAGTGGGAGAGTCAGTGCTTGCTAAACTCCAGGTAATTCAAAACACCGCGGCTAGGATGATTTTAAATCGTCCTCCAGGCTCCCCCTTGGCCCCTTTGTTGAAACAGCTGCATTGGCTATCAATTAAGAAGCAATCCTTTTTTAAGATCTGTTGTCTTACTTTTATTGCCGTGAATGGCAAAGGTCCTCCCTACCTTCAGAAAAAATGTATTAAGCAGGTTTCAGGCTGCAACCTAAGGTCCAACTCTTTGGGTCTGTTAAAAGTCCACCGAATAAGCCATCGTACTGGTGGGAGAGCTTTTTCATATCTTTCCCCGCGCTACTGGAATCAGCTGCCCGTTGCCCTTCGCAAAAGTTGCTCATACGCTGTTTTTAGGAAACAATTGAAAACCTTCTTATTTTAATCTATTCTCTTAATGTACTAGCTATCCCCCCATGTTTCGCAAGGGTAGCGCCGAGATGCCTCCTGGTGAGTCGCGCGCTATAGAAATTCACTACCATACCATAACATACCAGAAAGTAGAGATTTTCTTTAAAAAACCACAGGGCTCGAAAAGTTGTTTTCTCATGACTTGGGTCCTCCAGCAGCGTGTGATCTATACAGCACAAACAAGCTCCAAGTCAGGGCAGCCATGTACAGGGGGTGGGTTGCAATACTAAGTAAAGTGGAGGAGAACAGCATTCATAAAATACGATAGATATTAAAATGGCAGCCTTTTATGTTGTTTTTAATTCCGAGAAATAAGGGGGAAATACTGAGGTCGGTCACAGTTGCTAAACTAGCATACAGAGCCTTGATGTTAGTCTATTCCTGTCAAATTTGTTAGTTTCACCTTTATACCGGCAGTGAAAGGTATGAATGTTGCCTTTTACACTCGCGACATCTAGTGGTTCTTGTGAATACTACACTATTTCTATTTGCTCAGTATTTCGTCTGGTTTAACGCAGTTTGCGATTAGTTAACTCCATAGCAGCAACAGAAAAAGAGCTTCAAGGAGCTATCTACTGGGACTGGGGCTTTGGTTCCACCCAAATGTTGATTACCTAGAGAACAGATTTTGACTCGACAGAATTTGTGTTTTGCCGTCCAAGAAAAGTGCTTGTACTGTATGCAAATTGGTGTCAAAGATTTCTCGATGTGAACGTTTGTGGAAGCCTGAAGACAAGTCCCAGAAGTGTACTTTACCACATAGCGCCTACTACATCGTCGTATAGAATATCAAGTGCTTCGCTACACAGTGGTCTGGAGTCATGAAGGAAATTGTGTAGGAAAGTAAAACTTTGGTGCACAATGTACAAGCATTAACAAGAGGAGAATTCAGTTACTTAATGATTCATCAAAGACCTCATTCTTCAAATGAAGAAACCCACTTAAGTACCTCTGTACATTATCTTAACAAATTGTCTCAAAACACATTTTATTCACTGTAAATACTTTTTTGAAACACTGAACACATACAAGCCTTGTACTGTCAGGGGCGTAATTTCAGGGGTGGGGAGCTTGTGTGTGTGTGTGTGTGAGGCGGGGAGGGGGGGGGGGAGAGTGTTTTATCCCCCCCCCCTAAATATATTTTTTTGATAAGTAGTTGGGTACAGGTGCTTTCAGTCGGGTATGGTGAGGTATTTGTGGATTTCATAGACAAAAACTCACACCAATCTCCCCCTCTCTCTTTTGAAACCTAAAACATGTTGGTTATTTTACAGAATATTGTGATTTCTATCACTCAGTCCCCCTATTCGAATTCCTTGCCCTTTTAGACTGCCCTATAAGCCCCTGCCCCTGGCAGGCGTGTCGTATAATGAATTTTAAATGTATTTATATGCCTGCGTGATTGTTGGAAAATCTGACGACAAACCCCTTCCCTCCCCCCAACCACCACCAGTATTATTGGCCAAGCTACGCCCCTGTGTACTTTTATTATTATTATTTTTTTTACGAAATGTTTTCCTCTCCGGTGATCTTTAGATGCGTACCTTCTTCAGTTATCTGCCTCCTTAAATTTTCGGAATGCCTCTGTGTAGTAACAGTGACCCCTAGTGGCACTTTTGTGGAAACAAGTCAAGTCAAGTCAAGTCAAAATTTATATAGCGCACTACATACCCATGGGGTCTCAAGGCGCTTGAGGAAGGGGGGGGAGGTTTACTTATCGAATATCCATGTTTTAAGTTGTTTTCTGAAGGCTAGGTGATCCTGAGTAAGGCGGAGGTGGATGGGAAGGGAGTTCCAGGTCTTGGTTGCTAAGTAGGAGAAGGATCTTCCTCCCATAGTGGCTTTGTGGATGCGCGGAACAGCGGCGAGGGCTTGGTTGGACGAACGCAGCTCGCGGGTGGGGGTGTAAAAGGAAAGACGCGTGTTGAGACAATCTGGTCCAAGTTTGTATAGGGCTTTGTGTGCGTGGGTGAGGAGACGGAACGTTATTCTCTTGTTGACGGGGAGCCAGTGGAGGTCTTTCAGGTGAGCGGAGATGTGGTCTGTGCGGGGGATGTCTAGTATGAGCCTGGCTGAAGCATTTTGGATGCGTTGGAGTTTTTTCTGTAGTTTTGCGGTGGTACCGGCGTAAAGGGTGTTTCCGTAGTCCAGACGGCTTGTAACCAGTGCGTGGGTGACCGTTTTTCTTGTTTCGGTGGGGATCCAGTGAAATGTTTTTTTGAGCATGCGTAGGATGTTGAAGCATGAAGATGAGACGGCGTTGGCTTGTCTAGTCATCGAGAGTGAGGAGTCCAGGATGATGCCCAGGTTCCGTGCATGGTCCGTCGGTATGGGGGCTTTTCCTAGGGCCGTTGGCCACCAAGAGTCGTCCCAGGCGGAAGGGGATGAGCCTAAGATGAGGACTTCCGTTTTGTCCGAGTTCAGTTTCAGACGGCTGTGCTTCATCCACTCGGCTACTTCTTTCATCCCTTCGTGTAGGTTGGTTTTGGCGGTGGTTGGGTCTTTGGTGAGTGAGAGGATCAGCTGAGTGTCATCAGCGTAGGAGATGATATTGAGGTTGTGTTGACGTGCAATCGTTGCGAGGGGGCTCATGTAGACGTTGAAGAGGGTGGGGCTGAGAGATGATCCTTGCGGGACGCCGCAGATGACTTCGGTGGCCTCTGACTTAAAAGGGGGGAGGCGGACTCTCTGAGTTCTTCCCGCGAGGAACGAAATGATCCAGTCCAATGCTTTTCCTTGAATTCCGATGTTTCTGAGGCGTTGTATCAGGGTGCTATGGCAAACTGTGTCGAAGGCTGCGGAGAGGTCAAGGAGGATAAGGGCAACTGTGTCTCCGTTGTCCAGTAGTGTTCGAATGTCGTCTGTTGCTGCGATGAGGGCGGTCTCGGTGCTGTGTTTGGCTCGGAAGCCAGACTGTGAGGAGTCGAGTGATTTGTTCGTTTCGAGGAAGGCGGCGAGCTGATTGTTGACAGCTTTCTCAATGACTTTGGCAGGGAATGGGAGGAGCGAGATGGGACGGTAGTTTTTGAGTTCGGTGGGGTCAGCTGTGGGTTTCTTCAGAAGGGCGCTGAGTTCGGCATGTTTCCAGCTTTCTGGGAATGTGGCGGAGTTAAGGGAGCAGTTGATGACATCTCGGAGATGGGGTGCGATAATGGTGTCTGCTTTGTTGAAGATGTGATGGGGACATGGGTCTGTAGGGGACCCTGAGTGGATGGAGTTCATCAGGCGAGTGGTCTCTTCTGTGGTCATTGGGTTCCATTCGAAAAGGATATTCGGAGGAGGTAACGGTTCAGAGGTGAGTGGGGTGGACTGGTTTACAGGTTGGTTGTCGAAGCTGTTATGGATGTCGGCGATTTTGTCGTGAAAGAATGAGGCAAGGGAGTCGCAGAGTACTTGAGAGGGGGTGATGTCGTTAGAGCTGGCGGTGGGGTTGGTGAATTCTTTGATGATGTTGAAAAGTTCCTTGCTGTTGTGGGCATTGTTGTCTAGTTTGTCTTTGAGTGCTGATTTCTTGGCTGTCCGGATTAGTTGGTGGTGTTTGCGGGTGGCGTTTTTGAAGGCGGCTTGGGTGATAGTGTTTGGGTCTGCTTTCCAAATTTTCTCAAGGGAGCGACAGAGCTTCTTGGATATCTTAAGTTCATCGTTGAACCAGGGGGCGTTCTTGCTTCCTTGCTTGATTTGATGTTTTTTAAAGGGTGCTAATTTGTCGGCGGTTTGTGTTAACCATTGTGTGAGGTTGATGGCGGCTTTGTTGGGGCTCGTTGAATAGGCAGGGGGTTTTTGAAGAAGCGATGTTGAGATCTGGTCGATGGTGATTTTGTTCCAATTTCTTCGCAGCGTTGGTTGAGGGTGGTTGTGGATCGAGGTCTTATTGTAAATAAAGTGGATGCAGCTGTGGTCCGTCCAGTGGAGGGGTGTGGTATGAGTGAAGGAGATATGCTTGCTGGAGGTGAAGATAGGGTCGAGTGTGTGTCCTGCATAGTGTGTGGGGGTGTTAACAAGTTGTTTGAGTCCGATATTGGCGAGGTTGTCCAGAAGGGTGGTGGTGTTACTGTCGTTGCTTTTTTCCAGATGGAAATTGAGGTCTCCAAGTAGAATGTATTCTTCCGAAGGGAGGGCGTGTGGGGTGATAAAGTCAGTGATGTCTTCGCTGAATTTTAAAACAACGCACTATCTTGTTTCTCGCAGTGTCTACATGTAGCAATGGTGATACCCAGTGTAGCCAAGCTGTGGCATCAGTGTGTCTACGTGAGAAAAGTCTATATGTAGCAACACTGGCATCCTCTGGCAGATGAGAAGTCTTTAGTAGCTGTAGTGTTAGAGGAAACTTGTTTAAAAGGAAGAATTATACGAATATGAGGTACCATACGTATTTGTACATGCCTCCAGTTAAACATGCTACAAACATACTAAATTATATTTGACTGACACATGTCACATGTAAATCTTGCTACCTTTATTCTGCCTCATAATCCTTACACTCACTGGCTTCTTGTTCCCAGTGCCATATTTCAATATAAAAATAAACAAAAAACGAAAAAGTAGTTCAACATTGCTTTAGAGAGATATTATCAAATTGTAGGATGTGTTGGGTGGTGAGGGGACAAGGCATTCGGAGGTGCAGGAGACGGATCCCTAAAATAAATGTTTGATTGTTCCCTCTACTTTCTTTCTTTTGAATGACCGCCTCCTTACATTCTCTGCTCTCCTCTGCATGCCTCCTGTATGTACAGGCGAGTCTAAGATACACGCCGTTTGTCTCTGATACTGTATTTCTGAAAATTGCTTACATCTCATTTCATACATCAGAATCTCTCCTTTTAAAATTGTACCCCTGCAGTCTAGCAAAACCTAATTTCCTCTAGCCAGTCTATTCACTCAAACAATTAATTACCTACATGAACTCTTCTACACCTCACTCCACCAAGGCCGGACTGGCCATAGCAGACATTGGGTGTTTCCCAGGAAGGCTGGGGGCAGTTTTGCAGCAGTGGGGGCCGGTTTTGCAGCAGTGGGGACCGGTTTTACAGCACTGGGGTCGGTTTTGTTACTGAAGGCCTATTTTGTAGCAGTGGGGGGCTGTTTTGTTACTGGAGGCCTGTTTTACAGCAGTGGGGGCCGGTTTTGTTACTGGAGGCCGGTTTTGCAGCTGTGGGGGCCGGTTTTACAGCAGTGGGGGCCGGTTTTGTTACTGGGGGCCGGTTTTGCAGCAGTGGGGACCGGTTTTACAGCACTGGGGTCGGTTTTGTTACTGAAGGCCGGTTTTGCAGCAGTAGGGGCCGGTTTTGGTACTGAAGGCCGGTTTTGCAGCAGTGGGGGCTGGTTTTGTTACTGGGTGCCGGTTTTGCAGCAGTGGGGGCCGGTTTTGTTACTGGGGCCGGTTTTGTTACTGGAGGCTGGTTTTGCAGCAGTTGAAGAAATGAAATCTTCATTCTCAGGGAATACTTACTAATAGAAAGAAGAACGTGGCACAGAAGCTGGAATATGAAAAGACATCTTTATTACACTTATAAGTGAGGCCACTTCACACAGAAGCCGTAGCAACTGAATGAGGCGGTCTGAGGAGTAAAGAGAACAGAGGCCTTATATATGCTCAGGGTTACAAAACTCAGCATAAAAGTAAGAGGCAATCCTTGCTTTTGCAAGCATGCAAAATGACTAACATGGACATGCAAGGTCTGCCAAACATTAGCCAATAGGACAAACACCCACTATTTACAATTGTCCAATCATAGTTATTATTATGCAAGGTATCGCATGACGACAAACCCACTTTTCAGTTGTCCGGCCCACCATTAATTATACAGAAAAGCCCAACATTCCTTCTTACACAAGACGGACAAACCCATAATAAAAGGACCACAACCCATATCATAAACAGACCATAAAAGAAGGAACAGAACACAGATATGAAGCAGGATAAGGGGTGTGTGTGTGCATACCAAACTCTACAATGTCCTGTACTTTGATCCTCAATCTTGATCGGCTACTGGGCAAGGAACTGGCCTAACAAGGTCAGCTACAGGCAACGGGGTCAGTTCACTCAGGTCATTCAGAAGTCAGCGAAAGTGTACGTGTACTAAAGACTTGTTCGGCCGCAGTCATCGGCCTATGTGAGGGCAACCACAAAATGGCTGCCATACACAAAATGGAACCCAGGGTTCAGAATTCACGGAACCTCAGACCCTCCTTTTGCCCTTACATAGGCAATCACTCAGTCTGCGTCTGAATCGATATCAATATTATCCGTTATTCCATTCACTAAGCCATTATTACTCGAGTTATCTTTCATGGAACGCAAGGGATAGACTTCGTTGGCATAAATAAACATCGTCTGATATGCCTATACAGACCCATTGTAACTAAATGGCAGAACCAAATAGGGAATACCTCTATCTGTAGTATGTGGTATAAGACCACACACCCAACAATTAGTGGTGTTCATTACTAACTGGTGTTGATGCAGTAGCTGTACAAAGGAATTATTAGTAAACTCTGACCTCCTAACCAGTTCATGTTCAGGTAAAGCATGGAAAGAATGCAAAGAAGTAGTAGTAGGAAGAGACATAGGTTGGGAGGTGGGTACAGATGTCAATTGGGTAGCAAAAACAATCCAACCCACAAAAGACAACGTCATGCTTAAAAATACTACAAAACACGTTATTAAGAACATATAAACAACAGGAGAAAGTAATGACCACTATTACAAACAAAATTATCATTTTTCACAACTCTAAGCAGAAAGCAAATCCTAAAATTATCTAGTAACATTTTTAAGGCTCCTATGCATTTCAGTAACTTATTATATGTGCAGGTGAAACAGTGGTGATCCTCATCAATGCTCTGAGGTGAAAAGGGGGTACTCTTCCACAGAGAATGGATTTTATTCTGCTTTTACTAAACAGAATACTACTTTAAAACAATGCCAACAGAACAATAAGAATCAGTCTCCTAAAACCCATTTTATGCAATCACACGGAAACCACTTTGTGCAACAATTATGCCCAGAGTCCGTTCAAGCCTCTCTGGCAGGCTTCTATCGTCCATCAAATCTTCTCCCATTGTTGCATGGGCCTCTTGATTCAGGCCTCCCATGAAAAATAGTGTTTTTCAGTATCCGTTGGAGTGCCCTCCTGGCAAACACTCACAGCTCATTTGAAAGTCTCAATGTCTCAAGGCAGTGCACCAATATCTCTCCTCTGTGGCAGGCACTACAGATAGTGTGCTCTTCATTGATCAAGGGCACAGATCATCTTATGCAGATCCGGGTCTACATTCTCAGGCTCCAACACTTATTACTCAGTGTCAGAGAACGCTCAGGCTGCTCTTTCATGGGCACCATAATGTAGTGCCTTTTTCCAATCTTGGATCCTCCGGTGCACTGCACTTCCGTTGGAGCAAAGGAAAAGGGGTTGTGTGGCCAAAACTCAGGCCAAGGGGCTCAAGGGACTGCACACTGTCAGAGGTTACCAGCACATGACAGGTGGAAAACTGAAGCCTCAGAACAACAGGAATCCTTCTCTTTCGCTCTTTTGCACTGAAATTCTGGTTCTGTGATGTCCAATGCCATCTGCTGGAGCAAGTGCGATGCTTTAAACAGTTCATTGTATAACAAGGGGACTGCAAGCAGGTGGCCTGCAATCTTCAAAGGAGTGGCCATACGCCATGGGACAATTCTGGTCTAGAATACACTGTCATTTCTCAAAGGCAATACAAAGACAAAGGCAGTAGGCAAAACAGTGCCTCTAGGCTCTTCAATTGGGTTTCTGTGTGAGAGCATATCCTCCACCATCTAAGGGTCGAACACATTTTTTCTCTCAATAATTACATATAGGTGTTCCTAAATTCCTTATCTAGGACACCTCAAAAGAGAGATCACATAATACATATTATCAGGGACATGTAGATACCTCCCTTTAATAATTGTGCATCAGGTGGACTATGCAATACAAAAGCTAATGATCAAGATGTGGAAACAAAAGACAAGAACTAGAGAGTCCTGGTATTTCCATTATTAAAATACATCTGGTCCATCAAAAATTAAAGCAGCAGAAAAAAGGAACTAAAAACCAAATTAGAATAGGCATTGAATTTGTATATCTCTTTTTTATTTTCCTTCAAATACCATTAAAGCCAAATTTGACATACACTGATGAAGTGTTGTCTGTCTATCTGTGAAATTTAGTGTCAGAGCAAATCTGCCCAACTGTTGTGCAGGATACACATCGTCATGTATATCCCTTCACAACATAGGTAAACTTGTAATAGTATCAAAAGCAACAACATAAAACAAAAAACATGCATAAAAACGCACAAAACGGACATGTCAAGCCATCAGATATACTTGCTGTATATCAAGTTCAAAAAACATAGACAAGACAATAGCATATGTAAATGAGCAGTGACGCACACACTTCAAGTCCTTTACTTTATGCACTGTGAACCTGCAGCCCAAAACTCAATATTCAGGCCTTCTTACTTTGTCAGGTTTAAAATCAAAATTACACTTTCTTTTACACACTTTCTCTTCCTTTCCTCACACTTACTTTTACTTTCCTTACCCTCCTTTTGACAGTTGATCACTAGTCAGTCGTGATCGGCTGGCAATACAATCTACGGTGTCACTTCTGACATACAGGACCATCAAAAACAATTCCTGATATGACCAAATACACAAACATGAAAACCACCTGAACATTCCTTTCCAAAGGAGTTACGCAAAAAACACATCTCTTTTCAACCAACCAAACTCACGTGTCTTGTCAGCCTTAAAATCACCCAGAACAATCCATGAATGATCTGTGGGCAGAAGCAAAAAAAATACACAACACACAAAAGAGAGACATTTCTCATAACAAACAAATATCCTATATAACTGTAATCAGAAGACAAAACATGATACACATTAACAGACATAAAAATAAATTTCCATTTCTTAACTGTTACTATCTTGTTAGTCAGTTTGCAACATTAAATCATTTTAATTTTAACTTTCTAAAAGTAGAATTGTTTCACCGACACTCCATATTAATTTGGCACCTACAATTTCCACTGTGAAAAAAAATAATTCTTAATTGGCAAATCGTTCTCACTTAGGCATGTAGCCTTCAAAATTTTAGTAAAGGGCTTCATCTTATTTTTCTGTCTAAGACTTAACCCCTTCCACGCTCATGACGAGCTGGGCTCGTCATGAAGTAGCCTGCTGCTACACTGATGACGAGCCCAGCTCGTCATGTTGTGTGGGATTGACGATTTCTCAGCACAGCAGGGGAATATGCTGAGCATCCATGGGGTTAATGCAATACTTTGTTTTCTGTCAAATGAAAGCAACTAGCAGACATTATTTTTTTAGAGCAGAGATACAAATGTATCAGTTCTACAGAGCATTTAGCATGATGTTGGGACTTTCAAAGAAACCCTTTTTTCATATTTTCCCTTTGGAATTAAGTTCTTTAATTTTATTGATGTTCTTATGGAGAAACCAGAAACCCTCCCTTTAGAGGCCTGTTTAGCAAGGTCATTCTGCATTTCACAGAGACAAGGCCCTAATTTAAAAGGTCACAAATGTCAACATGACAGCCTCCTTCCATTGTTTACAGGGAAACTAAAGATAACACCTCAGCGCGACTTGAGCAAGCCTCTGCAGCTCTACTAGCCCCCACCCTCTGCTCATTCTGAGGCTGACAAAGGCAAAAGGCCTTCCTAATTCCTCCTAACCTGCAATAATTCACTCTATTTTGAAAAATAATGTCTCCTTTTTAGGCGCTAAAAAATTATCTCTGTTTCCAGATTATTAAACAACATTTACTGTGAATAATTCACAGAACCTAATAACACAAATACCAGTTTTAGAACAAATGCTTGTTGCAATGGTACTTATTTCATCAACCTTAAATGAATCTCACTGGGCCATTTAAAAGCAAACCCCAAATGAGGACAGCCTGCAAATTTGTATTATACCCAAATGTATGCATTCACTGAAGTCTAAAAGCACTTTAAAGCTATTATAAATGGCAAAAATACCCAAATTCGACTTTGATATTTGGGGCACTTAAAAATAAATATCCTATAAGTATGTTACATATTAATCATCCTCAGAATGTTCTTTACACATTACAGATATTAGACATTAGACATATCTAATGTAAATCCTTAGAAACATGAGTTTTTTACGCCTGTGCTAAGTGAGATGGCATATGCTAATGTCCTCATTATGTAGTGCAACACAACTCAAATTAAATTATAATGCTAGGAGGTCACAGTATGAGCATTAAGCTTCATGAATAGTAAAAAGCGAATTTTGTAGCACTTATTTTTAATAATTATTTTTCATAATTTAATAATTATTTTTAATAAACCCAATCATTTTTGATAATACCACATATAAAAGCAAGCTGCATCCCTTGCATATCATTTTTAGACGCATTCATTTATAAGCCTAAGCACAGAAGCCTAACTTAAAACATGACAAAATTTGGCGCCACATTTTTCTTTCTAAAAAGGACGATTTTTATTTAGCAACAGAGCCAAGAATATGCGTACAAAAATGCTTAAATAGAGGAAACCCTTAATTGAAATGTCTTCCTGTAATACAAAATAATGAAGAAATGATATAAGTTGTTTTTTCTACAAAAACACACCATTCGTTTTTGGGGGGCTTTTTATTACTAGTGAATGTGAATTTTAATTTTATTTTTTTAAGCATTTAGACATTTTGCTTAATAGACTGAAAACATAAAGAAACCCACGAACAAACATTGAGCTCATTTCAGACATAAACAGAAAGGGGTGAAACACTCAGGACACACAATACGGCACGCTTTAGCCATTTATTTCGTGAATAGCGCCATCGCTAGTCACTTACAGAAATTGCACTAATGAGAAAACCACATAGACATTTAAACACATATTTAACCCACAAACCAATACTCAGAACAAAAACAAAGGACAGCCCACAGACTGTACTTAAACCAAACCATTTGTAAATACTAGTTGTAAGTCATATTTACAAGAAACGCTTCTCAATTGTGTTTCAAAAGACTGCAAAAACAGCCCAACAGACTGATGTATGTCCAAGAAGTGAAAATACACTCAATTCACTAGCTTTGGCTAGCAGAACACCAAAAATCGCTCTGCATATCTTCATTCATAAAATTGCACAGAACAAAGGATCCTTGTATGTATTATGTCCATATTTTAATTCCCTGGGGATACAAAATCACCAAGGAAGAAATATGTTTGTAAATCTAAACCTATTTAGATATTTCCCGCTAGGGGGGGCGGCTAATTTACTTCACATCACTCTATGGTACCTTCCAAAAAAGCAACACGTTTTTCCATGTGAGCTTGAAAACAGGCATGCCAAAAATACTGCGGAATACGCAAGTATTATAATCAAAGTGGTGCTTAAGGTACTTTTCGTACGTGCACCGTTCAACTAAACCAAATGGAGAAATATCTCCTCATTACCTGCCTACACAAATTGCAATTTGCATATCCAAACCTATACAAATCCAAAAGTTGGCCAACACAAATTCCAAAGTTCCAAAGCTACAGTAAGCGTTACTAAACTACCTTACTCTTCCAAAGCTACAGTAAGGGTTACTAAACTACCTTACTCTTACCAATCAAAAAGGTTATCCAAATTCTAACTGCAAAGTTCTAAATGACCTAACGGTCTCTTTGTTTTTTTTTTTTTTAATACTCACGCCAAAAAGGTTCTCAGTCAGGAGTGACATTATGTGGAGGATCAAAATCAGGAAGAGCAGAAATATACTAGGCTGCAGAAACGAATAATCCCCAGAAGCGCCGTGCACAGAGTACCTCCTTAGTGGATTCCTGTCTTGTCCTCCTCAGTATATTTCTGTCTCCTGACAAGATCACTCCTTCAAAAAGTCACTTCTCTGATGAAGCCCCACGTGGGCGCCATTTGAAGAAAGGAAATCTTCATTCTCAGGGAATACTTACTAATAGAAAGAAGAACTTGGCACAGAAGCTGAAATATGAAAAGACATCTTTATTATACTTATAAGTGAGGCCACGTCACACAGAAGCTGTAGCGACTGAATGAGGCGGTCTGAGGAGTACAGAGAACAGAGGCCTTATATATGCTCAGGGTTACAAAACTCAGCATACAAGTAAGGGGCAGTCCTTGCTTTTGCAAGCATGCAAAATGCCTAACATGGACATGCAATGTCTGCCAAACATTAGCCAATAGGACAAACACCCACTATTTACAATTGTCCAATCATAGGTATTATTACGCAAGGTATCGCATGACGACAAACCCACTTTTCAGTTGTCCGGCCCACCATTAATTATACAGAAAAGCCCAACATTCCTTCTTACACAAGCCGGACAAACCCATAATAAAAGGACCACAACCCATATCATAAACAGACCATAAAAGAAGGAACAGAAAACAGATAAGAAGCAGGATAAGGGGTGTGTGTGTGCATACCAAACTCTACAATGTCCTGTGCTTTGATCCTCAATCTTGATCAGCTACTGGGCAAGGAACTGGCCTAACAAGGTCATCTTCAGGCAACGGGGTCAGTTCACTCAGGTCATTCAGAAGTCAGCTAAAGTGTACGTGTACTAAAGACTCGTTCGGCCGCAATCATCGGCCTATGTGAGGGCAACCACAAAATGGCTGCCATACACAAAATGGAACCCAGGTTTCAGAATTCACGGAACCTCACAGTGGGGGCCGGTTTTGTTACTGGAGGCCGGTTTTGCAGCAGTGGGTGCTGGTTTTGTTACTGGAGGCCGGTTTTACAGCAGTGGGGGCTGGTTTTGTTACTGGGGGCCGGTTTTGCAGCAGTGGGGGGCGGTTTTGTTACTGGGGCCTGTTTTACAGCAGTGGGGGCTGGTTTTGTTACTGGGGGCCGGTTTTGCAGCAGTGGGGCCGGTTTTGTTACTGAGGCCTCTTTTGCAGCAGTGGGGACCGGTTTTACAGCAGTGGGGTCGGTTTTGTTACTGGGGGCCGGTTTTGTTACTGTAGGCCGGTTTTACAGCAGTGGGGGGCGGTTTTGTTACTGGGGCCTGTTTTGCAGCAGTGGGGGCCGGTTTTGTTACTGGAGGCCGGTTTTGCAGCAGTGGGGACCGGTTTTACAGCAGTGGGGTCGGTTTAGTTACTGGGGGCCGGTTTTGTTACTGGAGGCCGGTTTTACAGCAGTGGGGGCCTGTTTTGTTACTGGGGCCTGTTTTGCAGCAGTGGGGGCCGGTTTTGTTACTGGAGGCCGGTTTTGCAGCAGTGGGTGCTGGTTTTGTTACTGGGGGCCGGTTTTGCAGCAGTGGGGGCCGGTTTTGTTAATGGGGCCTGTTTTGCAGCAGTGGGGGCCGGTTTTGTTACTGGGGGCCAGTTTTGCAGCAGTGGGGGCCGGTTTTGTTACTGGGGCCGGTTTTGTTACTGGAGGCCGGTTTTACAGCAGTGGGGGCTTGTTTTGTTACTGGGGCCTGTTTTGCAGCAGTGGGGGCCGGTTTTGTTACTGAAGGCCGGTTTTGCAGCAGTGGGGGCTGGTTTTGTTACTGGGGGCCGGTTTTGCAGCAGTGGGGGCCGGTTTTGTTACTGGGGCCTGTTTTGCAGCAGTGGGGACCGGCTTTACAGCAGTGGGGTCGGTTTTGTTACTGGAGGCCGGTTTTGCAGCAGGGGGTGCTGGTTTTGTTACTGGGGGCCGGTTTTGCAGCAGTGGGGGCCTGTTTTGCAGCAGTGGGGGCTGGTTTTGTTACTGGAGGCCGGTTTTGCAGCAGTGGGGGACGGTTTTGTTACTTTGGGCCGGTTTTGCAGTGGTGCTGCGATATCAGCCACCAGCGACAAAAGAAGCAGTGCTTCACACTTGCGCCCTCCCGCAGGGCTGGTCCGACAAAACTGCCAGGGATGCTTTGAGTTCCCAGCCCGGCCCTGCCCTCCACTTACTATTACACTTAACTCCTATTAATTGAATCTACCACAAATAAACTGGTCCGAAGGCATGGGGTTTCGGTGAGTCTACAAGACTAATCCAATTCACCAACAGCAACACCCAATCACCAATGGATTAATCACTATCCCTGGGCTCCGGGGTAGCGTATTTCTCAGTTCAAAGTACTTCAGTGTCTTACAGGGGCTGTAAGGGCTATATAAATGCAATTACAATACAATACATACAATCCAGATTGGCCAAAGCCATGATAAGATACCCTCACAAGTTTCGTATTGACACTACATTTCTTTTCCATCTCAGCATATTTCATCGAGATGTAGCCTTCCATGCATGTTGTTTTTCTATTTCTATTATCTTATGTTTGAACAAAGGCATGCCCCGGTTGTCACTATGGGACAGTAATTCATGAACCTCAATGGATTGATTAGACGGCTATAGACCTGCTGTTTTCTTCTTAAAACAGTGATAAGAAGTACAGTTTTATTTTGCCCCAGCTGTAATTCACCTATGCTTAGTTACTTTGGAGGCAGAATGCCATTTTCACTAACAGACCTTGTTTTGTTTGCAGCGATGCCTTTGATTTTCAGTTTGGAATCGTCATTGTAAGACTCCGAGAAGGACTAGACGTGACACATACTGAAGTGAATGGTACGTGACCTTGGACCGCATTTATTTACAACCAATATTCTGGCTAAAGATCACCAAATGAAGCCAATCCAGTGAATGCATAAATCATTAGAATAAGCACCACTTACCATGGCGATTACATTAAAATTAGTCCCTGGCAAATATATTAAATTCAGATGTTTAAGATATCAACTGAGTTTTCGCACACTAGGGTATTTTAGATTGCATTTCTATACTATCTCCATCAACATCACTCCGTTTCCCAAATGATTATGGCTTTTGGAAGTTTCCAACAGCCATTAATCAACATATGTTATGTTAGCAGAACTTATAAAGCGCACTGTCACCCTTCGGGTATCCTGGCGCTGAAATACGCATACCTTGCTGAAGACAGTGCTCATTGAGAATGGGAGAAGACTAAAAATTATACAATATTATACATATATATATCATATGATAGTTCAATTATATTGTAGTATTACTATCTCTGACAGAGCTGAGAGGCATGATTTAGAAGGACCAGTGAAATACAATCCTCTATAAGAAGGGTTTGTAACATCGCCAATGATGGCTTGTCCCAGGATGTACGTCAGTACAACGCGATCATTTTGATTGCAGTACTTTACGACGCAGCCATTACAACGCAAGTCGTTACAACGACTTGCGTTGGAGGGCGCTGGATTGTGAATTAATTTAATTTTCTATTCCAACTCAGCCCACGTAACAGTAGGGAAGGTGTTGGAATAGAAAATCAAACTATTCCTTAAGCAACAGCGCCCTCCAGCGCAAGTCGTAGTAACGACTTGCGTTGTGATGGCAGTGTCGTAAAGGTTGCGCGGTGTAAAGACCGCGTTGTAAAGGATGTTTCCCTTGTCCCATGACTGCACTCTTGAAATTGCAAGGTAATCAAGGGCCTTATTTTATTTATTTTTTATTTATTTGTGTTTTATAGGGCGCAAACTAGACCCGTTAGGGTTTCAGAGCGCTTTACAGGATTGACAAGTAGTATACAAAAGACTTAGGAGTGGTGGGGTTGGGATAAAAACAGGTGGATACATTTGGGATAAAAACAAGTAGATACCTTTTATAAGAAACAGGCGTTCTCGAATCCTGTGTGGAATGCCCAGAGGTGACGGGTGGATATTGTTCTGAACACCATGGAGAGGCCATAACAGAAGGTAGAACAAAGTCACTGAGGTGATTGAATGCAAGCCTTAGGAGAGGAATTTGCCCATTAGGAATGTTTTGGCCTGTTATGTTATGTTACAATGTTTTTGTATAGCGCAAATCACCACTGGTCTCTAAGCGCTTTCACAGAAAAAGTACATAACCTGCTGCAGTCCAAGATGCCATTCCGCCATCAAACCCCATTAGGGTATTGATGTTATCTTTTTAAACAAATGAGTCTTTAGATTCTTTCTGAAAGAAAGTAATACCGAGTCTCCCTGCAAGGTTGCGGGCAGCTCGTTCCAGATTTGCGGAAGGAGTACCGACAGAGCTCTGCCACCTTTAGATTTGAGCTTAAATCTAGGTTGGATCAATTTGCAGGCTTTGCCAGAGCGCTCTTTGATATAATTAGGAGCCTTTCCAAAAATGGCTTTGTGAGCTATGCAAAGACATTTGAACTGCACTCTAAATTTAATAGGCAACCAGTGCAGTTTCAAAAGAAGGGGGGTCGCATGAGAGCTCCTCGGCAGGGAATAGATCAACCTGGCCGCATCATTCTGCACAACCTGCAGTTTCCTCAGGAGTTTCTGTGGGAGGCCTAGATACAGAGCGTTACCATAGTCCAGCCGAGAGATGAGGTCTCCGTTATAATATTGAGATAAAGACGGAGGAACCATCAGCTTGGCAGAGGCCGATGCCTCCTCCTCCCATCAGAGGACCGCCTGCCATATTTTGAAATTTCTGCCTACCAACTAGGTCTCTTCTGAAGGAGCCTTTGCCGGTAAGACAGTTGCATTGAAGTTACAGCAGCGGTATGACAAATGGGTGCTATATTTTTTGCCTCACTTTGCATACTTTTTTGTTTTACTTGAATATCCCCACCTTAGACTTAATTTGCTTGGATAAAAATAAAGAAGCATTGGTGTTGATTCACGGGAGGTGTTTCGTTTACGTTATGGCATTGCATGTTTTCTTTGACTGGGACTGCACGGTTATGTTTTTTAAAAGGTAGAAATAACTGAGGCTCCACTGGGGATAATCCTACAATTTCCAACCCTTAAACGTAATGGGGATAATTTCAATGCTTGACGGATGGGGTTGGTTCGCTAACATGGGTGAGTTACAATGTTTGTTGCATGCGTAAGTCTGAATGCTTTGCGAATTACACGTTCAGTCCTAAACTATGATCATGCACAGCCATAATGTAGGCACTGCTACAATTTACTCATGCTCTGTTAACGGGGCCCTTGGAGTTAAAAAATATTGCTGGCGATTAAGGACTATCTAATGACTACTGGGGCCATTATCAGTGAGCAAGAATACAACCCAGTATTTCTTCCCTGCAATCACTCATACCACAGGATCTCAGGTGATTCTTGAGGGTCGCCTAACGAATAGGGAAATAATCATCAATTTTCTTGGTTATTCATTAGTGTCTCCCGATATCTCACCTAGACATCTTACGTCTGGTGAATGTCTCCCCAGCTTTTGTGTTTCTTCGGTACTTGTATTCCTGAAGGGAGTTTGTAATTCCTGTGTTGGCCCCGGGGAATTTACAGACCGCTCGTAATGAATGCCTATGTATTCTTCTGATGTGTGAGAATGTAACTCAGTGGCTTTGTGTTGCTGCAATGCTTTAGGAATCTGAACACAGAGAAAAGATGTTGAGTATAATAAGACCTTATGCTTACTTCAATAAAATTGATTTGTCTTTATCATATAATTTTTTCAGAAGAAGCAATGCACCACTCCAGAAGGATAAGCACAAGAGACATCAAAGACGTCATGACGGAGACACAGCCAGAGGACGAAGGAGTTCAGGAGCCTTTACAAGGGTCCCAGAGCCTGAAAGGTATGTTTCCGCTTGGTGCTTGGTTTGGCTATCATATCGTATAGGACGTATCAGTCCAGGTCTTGACTAAGCTAAGGACCATGCAAGGAAATGTGCTTCAGACTCCATGACTATTGTAAGTCAAGGGGGAGAGGGCTGGCTGATGAGAGCAGTGCACTCCCCTTTTCCTGCACACATGTGGTTCATGGGAGCCAATGAACGTGAAAGCAGCAGACACAGGCCATATGATTTATTAGACCAGGAATACTTATCACATCCCTTGGACGGATCACTGAAAGAATATCGACTGAAAGAATATCGACTACCCAAAATATCGTTGAGAAAATATCGAGTACAAAATATCGAGTTTCTATCTACAAACAGGTAAGTACAAAAATATCGAGTACAAAATATCGTTTACAAAAATATCGTTGTTAAAAATATCGACTTTACTAAAAACAATGTTTAATTACATTAATATAAAAAATTAATTACTAAAATATAATTAACAATACTTAAAATAACTTTTAATAATTAAATAATTAATGAAAGTAAAAAAATATTTTTTTTTCATCATATTTCTTAAAACATATATATATAGTAACAAAATTTAATTAAATAATAGGCAATATTGTACATGTACCCCAAAAACCCCAAACTGACCCTGAACCCTAAAAATACCCCTTTACCCAAAAACTGAAAACTGACCCTGAACCCTAAAAATACCCCTTTACCCAAAAACTGAAAACTGACCCTGAACCCTAAAAATACGCCTTTACCCAAAAACTGAAAACTGACCCTGAACCCTAAAAATACCCCTTTGCCCAAAAACTGAAAACTGACCCTGAACCCTAAAAATACCCCTTTACCCAAAAACTGACCCTGAACCCTAAAAATACCCCTTTACCCAAAAACTGAAAACTGACCCTGAACCCTAAAAATACCCCTTTACCCAAAAACTGAAAACTGACCCTGAACCCTAAAAATACCCCTTTACCCAAAAACTGAAAACTGACCCTGAACCCTAAAAATACCCCTTTGCCCAAAAACTGAAAACTGACCCTGAACTCTAAAAATACCCCTTTACCCAAAAACTGAAAACTGACCCTGAACCCTAAAAATACCCCTTTGCCCAAAAACTGAAAACTGACCCTGAACCCTAAAAATACCCCTTTAATTTAACATAATTAGCAATTAATCAATTAAATTAAATTAATTACCAATTAAATTGTAAATAATTAACATATATTATTTAATTACCAATTAATTAATTATTACTACCAATTAATAAATTTACATATTTAATTTATTATAATTAAATTACTTCCCACCCTATTCCCCTATAAACCCACAACCCGCTACAGAATAAAATTACACAATAATTAAAAAAAATTATTAATTAAAAATAATTATTAAAAAAATGACACTTTTCACATATATTATAACATAAAAACACTATAAATAATTAAATATTATTGAAAAAACTATATTTTTTACTATCTAGATTATATACTTGGATATTTTCACTGTCTATATTATTTACAGTCGATATTACTTCACTTACCTTAAAAACGATATTTTGACTGTCGATATTCTGTCTAGTCGATATTTTCTCCAAACGATATTTAAAACTCGATATTCTTTCCAGTCGATATTTTGGAGTCGATATTATGTCTGTGCACCCCCTTGGACATCTGACCAAGTCCTCTTCCCTGCATGCAGTTATGTTTCTGAACGGAGAACAGAATGCAGAGGAAATGCTGTCACACATTTACAAACAGCAATATTCTCCTCACAAATTTACAATGCTTTGTTTGTAAATGAGATGCAATGTTTTTAAGATGGAATGCCAGTGGGTATTTTTATCTATTTAAATTACAGGTAGAAATTTTCTGAGGGGTAGCTTGGCGGGTAAGTTTTAGTTGTCTCGAATATAGATTTACATTTAAACCTAAATTCTAATGATCAGTTTGTTGGAGAAACCACAAGGCTCATTTGATTTATAGATATAAAAAGTCAAAGTTTTGAGTAATTTAACTTTTGCTCAATTTTGTCTCAACGTAAGATCCACCTTCTCTTACAGGTGGAGAAAAGGTAAATCATGTTTTATAGCTTTTGAAATAAAGATGATATTAGTATTTTTTTCAAAATGTGTTTGCTGGTATTTGCGGCATTTCACAAATAGGGTTGTCCTACCTGGGGGATCCTAAAATTTCAGAGACACAGGTGCTTTTCTGACAGTGGCAGCAGTGTTACTTTCTTTGTCCTTAATATGGGCAGATAATTCAAAACAAATTGCACAAAAAGTACCTAAAGTTTTTTCCTTCATAAGGGGCACGGTAAGCGTTGCACTTTGGGACCCCTAAAATCTCAAAACATTTGGCTATGTTTTAAGCAAACTATTTGCAATTTAGTAACATTCGCTCCCAAATTGATTGTGGAACTGTGTGGTGCATAACAAAAACACATAAAATTACCTTGTAGTATAATTTTTCAATCATTGGTATGACATATATTTCTGATGTTTTGCATGTACCTTGTTTCCGGTTCAGGGAAGACATGGCTTGACAGTTCGGGCTGCACCGTTCCCATGAGGCACAGGGTCAAGACAGATTTGCATATAGCTGTGTCTGAACTGGGCTGGCGAAGTGTGCTAAAGAATGATGATGGCTTCAACTCAGATCTGTGACTGGGGGTGAGTGTCTGAAAAGTTTCAGCGCTCCATCCATCATCTCCTTGTGTTTGCTTTGTTCGCCCTAAGTTGGCAGGATATGCCCAGACATGGGTCCCTTGCTCACTTTGCCACTGGATTCAAGCTAACCTGGCTGATGAGGGCTGTTGGCCTGAAACCGGTCCTAGGAAGCTTGTTTCCGGTCCAGGGAAGACCTGGCTTGGCAGTTCGTGCTGGACTGTTCCTATGAGGCACAGGGTCAAGACTGATTTGCATATAGCTGTGTCTGAATTGGGGTGGCAAAGTGAGCTAAAGAACACTGATGGATTCAACCCAGATCTGTGACTGGGGGTGAGTGTCTGAAAAGTTTCAGCGCTCCGTCCATCATCAGCTGTCAATTGAAAATATTAATGTATATAATTAAATAGAAATAAAATATAATATTTGATATGTATGTATTCTATATACAATCACACATATGATATCCTTAGTAAATGCAATTAAAATAAATGTACTGGAATATGGCAAAATAACAATCACCTGAATAATATAAAACAAATAATGCACAATACTTGCATTTGAAATGAAACATTAACAACAAAGTAAACGTTTATGGTTGTTGTTGTTGCTGTTGTACTACTTTATTCGATATTTACATATCATAAAAGTACAAACAATACAAACATAAATACACATATTTAAAACTCTACTTATTCATACATTTCATACCATAAAAAGATAAAAATCAGAGTATTTACATTTAAAACAAGAGGTTTCAGTAGTACATTAGCAGGAGTCAGTATATACATTAGTTTTACAGCTTATCCTTTCTCATGTCTTAAGCCAATAACCTGGCACGGATGAACCACGCGCTGGCTAAATATTTAGCAACCCCGCATACAACTAACATATATGTAACATCTGACAAGAGCATACGCAAGGCGGTTCTGGCCTCTCTCACACCCAGCTCTCTGCATACCGGTTTTAACCATTTTGTTCTGGGTCTTTTGTAAGCCCTACAAGCGAATAGAAAGTGTGGCAGTGATTCGCTTGTACATGGGCATCCGGGGCAGCTTGGAGAGTGAGCGTTTCCCCCCCTTCCTTTCCAACCCTCAGTGAAGTTTTTCAGGGGTAGGATCCCGTATCTCATTTTCAAGAAAAGAGACCTGTCCCTAGGGTTTTGGATAAAATCTAGGAAGGGCTCGAGTTTTTTACGGGGTTTGAATTCCATGAAGGCAGTTGTTAATGCCCCCCACTTAGCATGTTTTATTTCCTCCTCCTGGACCCATTCCCAATATATTTTTTTAATGATATGCTTGTGGGGAGGGGCCTGGGTGGACCCGAATTCTCCCAAACCTAGCTTCAAAACCAGCTGCTTGAGTTTGGTCAACCACGGTATCTTGTTCGCACTGTTCAGTATGATCAGCTCGTCCAAGACCAACGCATATTTTGCCAATTCTGGCGTCCTTCGCAGGCGTACCCAGAATAGCAAAGGGCGAAGGCGCAGCACATCAGCAATGGAATTTTTTCCCATATCTAAATAGAGAGGTATTAGAGGAGTGGAGAGGGGGAGAGCAACCAGGTCCCTCACAAACTTGTTTTCTGCCCTTACCAGGTCAGTGGTGTTCTCACCTCCCCACAGCTCTGAACCATAGACGGCAGAGGCAACAGCCTTTCCCTCATATGCTACCAGAGCAGGGGCCACAGGTCTGCCGGTAGATAGGCGCTGGTTTCTTAGTATCGCTCCTGAAGCTCTTTTGAGGTTTAGGAGCATCTTGGCCACATGGGCGTCCCATTTCATTTGGTTGTTGAACCTAACGCCCAAGTAGTCAAACTCCTCCACCACCTCAAGTGGGTACCCATTTAGTGTTATGTGCACTTTCCTTGCCTTCGTTTGGGTTGACAACACCATCAGTTTTGTTTTAGACGTTTATGGGAATATGAAATACATCTTCTGAGATACCAACAACAGACGCTCTAGTTGGCTATGTAACCGGAAATGGGTTCTGGTGATACTGGGACCAAATTAGTTTGGACCAAATGTTTAATATTTTTAGAATGATACAATTGGTACTACACATATGCATAGTAAATGTAAGGGGGCAGTCTTGGAAATGAAGGGTGGAGTTTGGTTGGTAAAACACAAAGTGCTTGATTATGAGTTGGTCGGTTAATTCCAACACATGCATAAACCCCTGTTTACGCACTGGCTGGAATTATAAGTTGAAAGCTATTTAACGTATCTGATAATTATTGGATGTGTTAAATACCTCAAGCTTCATTAAATTTCAGCAGGTCAAACCTGACTAAATGTAACATGGGAAATGTGTACGGTATTTACCGTACCATGTGGATGGTGTGTTAAACACCACAATCCACATGTTATTCCCCATAAACTTGTAATAGGTGCTAGAGATCGCGACTTAAAAATAACGTCCTGGTGGTATGGGTATTTATCAGGTGCCCTAAATAGCACCTACACTTGTAATCAGGGCCATGATGTAGATTGGTAGAGGATTGTAAATTGATTATAATGAAGGATAGCTAAGGTTCAGGATGTTGAATGTTGATGTATACGTCCAGTGGTAGATGGTTTAACCTATAGATTTATCCTGTAATTTTGTGTTGCTTTAATCACTATCTAGAAGTGCAGTAAATTGTATGTCACACAATTACCAACCTTTAATTTCTAAATATCAAGATTTGCAATTTAATTGCAAAACATTTCTGTCAGTAATTATAATATTGTAAAAGTGAAGATAAGTTGAAAACCTTTGTTTTTATTAAATGCTAACAATTGTTTTAAGAATGTCCCACAGGCAATACATTGTGTTTAACAGCAAATCCCAACACTTTAGAATACTCTAATAACTTTTTTAAAACAATTAATTGTGGAGGAATTATGAATAACTTTTATAACTATTTCCAAAACCGTAATTTTTTTAAAGGATGCACATTTAAAGGAGTGATTTAAAAAGCTGTAATTAATTAAAACAGTTACCAACAAATGCCAACTTGAAATATAAACTGAATAAATGTTTTTATGTTTTGAACAATTCTCTGAGTCAGAAATGAATCCTTCCCTCAGGCAGTTTTTCATCTACTAAAGCATTCCTTACCTGTTTTTGTTTTCTGATTTTGTATAGATTTTTCTTTCACAGATACTGTTGAAAATGACAATCTGATGAAGAATCGGCTATCTAAATCACTTTTTTGCAAAGGTAACAAACTTAGATGATATGTTATCCCTCAATTGAAATCAAAGATAGTCACTACCAAATGATCTTAAGGTCACTCTTATAATATTAATAAATTATGTTTCATATTGCTCTGATATATAACACCACACCCTGTTTCTTTACACTGTAAACAATCAGTGTCACTTCTAGCCAATTTAGCAGTACTCACTTTACTGACTCTGGGAGAACAGAAGGCTGAGTTAGCCTTGTCTGAAGTCCTACTTGTGTTGTGCAGCTCACACTAAATGTCAGTGTTGATAGTTGAAATCATAGAATCATCTGGTACATAGATAAATAAAATATCTATGTATCGTGCAATAACCCAGGAGGGCAACATGGCATATATATGCTGGACAAACATAGAAAGCAACATCTTAATGTCTTAACAGGTAAAGAATCACAGAATGGCAAAGAAAATTGCAAAATAGACATCTTTTTAAACTATACTGTTGTCAATTTATGGATTTATAATTCCCTGATATAGTCTTTGAAAAGATCTTCACCTTTTTCTGTAGATGATAAGATTTGAGACCAAGCTACTATGGACTGGGAGCACATTCTACTGAAGTTATCTAGAATAAATCTTGATTCAGGGTTTTTTATGGTCCCAGGATGTTTGGTTGGCAGAGGTCTTTGCCTGTGGTGGACCGTGATCCTACGGCAAAAGGGAGTTTATCAGAAAGATAACAAAGTTGCCTAAGGTGTTTATCTTTCATTTTACATTAATAGAGTTCCCTCCTGATGAAAACGTGAAGAGAACACTAAGAGGGGGTCTACAGTAGATGTGATCAAGACCTTTCACTCGAAGAATGAATTGGCAGTGGACTTTAGTTGGGGGAATATGGGATTACATAGGCCACAACGTATTGGTTGCTCCTCTATATGAAATCATATGTACTTGAACTGCTAGATCTACGTTTAAGGGAGATACTGTAGTTTGGATTTAGCTTCTACGGGAGGATGAAAAGGATGTTGGATGAAGCTGGATAGTAGGATAAGCAAAGTTTAAAGGGACAATAAACAAAAGAACACAATAAATGGGGCAGTAAAAATGTTGCCTGCAACACTCTCACAGGTTATTGTGTCTCTTCCCTATAAGAAAGCCAGTAGATTAATGCACCAGATCAAGTGATCTATTTGTCATATTCAAGCCACATGTTTCAGGGATATCTTATTGAGTTGGGTGTCTGTTGCTGAGATGTCTATGTGTCTGTGTACGGGTAACCAGCAGGTTTAAGTTGCAAACCAACCAAGTTGCAAAGTTGGGTAATACCCTGTGGTAACCATCAGATCACATGTTCAAATCGAAGGAGACATTACATCCAGCATTAATTACATTTTGGCAGGTGGCCCGCTAATGAACTAGATGACCACTCACATTATTGAGAGACCCTCGTTTGCCAGGTAGGGATCTTCATGCCTTTTGTGTATTCGGGATTCCAGCTAAGTGGGCCCGACTACAAAATATGCTCCCAAAAAAATGCTCCCGCTCAGCAATATCCTCTGTCTTCAGTGCATCTTCCACACCAGCAAATGCCCTGAAAGCATTGAGAACCTCTCCAGTCCACCAGAGATCACTAGCTATGGTCATAATCCTCTGCTACGGAAGTGTAGGCCATGGACTCCCCTCACACAGGAGGCTGGCAGGCTGCCTACTGAACCATAAAAGATGCTCTTTTGAATTTTTGACCACCTCCTTTCTAATTCTTGACATGTTCTATACTCCAGAAACTTTGGACCATAAACTGAACTTTTTAAAAGTTTGTGGATTTCAGAAAACTTTGAACACTGTAAAAAAATAAGGTAATTTTGCTTTTGGGCAGCTAGTTTGCACTGGATGGTTTTAATACACATCCACTCATTGGCGCTTCCTGTAATGATACAAATACAAAGAGTCACAGAGAGTCTTTCTTAGAGTGGAGTGGGAACTGAAACTCCACTTGTTTTAGAAGGTAGTCCTAAATCCTGAGGAGAAACAATGGTCCCTCCCCAAATAGGACAGTATTGATAATTGTACTCAAGATTGTATGATTAAGCAGAATCAGCAACTTCTGCTCCTCTGGTGCAACTGTCCTTCATTGCTATTTTCAATTACACCTCAAATGTTTGGCTAATCTCATTCGGCTGATGCTCCAGATTACATTTTGTGAATGGGAGCTCCTCTCACTAAATACTATCCTGATAATGACCTCATCCAATTCGAGACATTTGAAGTCGAAACATCAACAACCTTATTAACCAGACAGACTCCTCTGATCATGCTAAAGAAATATGAATGTTTGGGTGCACTAAGGGAAGCTGGTTCCTTACTTACTACTTATACTTATATACATAATAATTGCACCATTTTGTATGGTATATGTTCTGTTTTCAGCACCTACTCATCTATCACTCCACCATATGCTCTATGTAATATTTACGATCAGCTACCATTGCCACAAACCTTTTGAAACAAACAATTGAATAAGTAGCATTAGGAAAGAGAATAAATAGCATTAGGAAATAATTCATTTGTAATTTAAATTTATTGGTTATCTGTACAGAAGGAAGAACATCTGACATATAAAAATCTCCTATACCCTACATTGTTTTTTAGATATGTGACCTAGATTACCTATACTGTTCTAGATTGCTTAGATTTCCTTCACCAATAGACTGATGTTCAATTCCAACAAAGATGAAGACCATGATTCCTAACTAGACATGAAGCCAGTGCTAAACCTGCAGCTTGGCACACCCAGGCATTTACACGGCAGGAGATTACGAGTGGCTGGAAACACAAACCAGCCCTGACAATTCAGTTGTTACACAAGTCCGGATATTGCAGCACTGCTGCAAAACCGGCCCCCAGAAACAACCCACCCCCCCCTCACTCCAAACCGCACCCACCCTTCCAGCCCACCGGGAAAATGCACAATGCCTGCTACCGCCAATCCGGCCGTCGGAAAAATCCTTTCGTCCAATGTAATTCATTTAATCAAATCTCGATTGTGTTATAACCAAAGTAAACTAACAATTTTAGTGTAGGCCTATAGGAAACGATAGCAAAGCACATGACCAAGCTCTTGTTACGTATTAGTATGGTCTCATTAGTATGGACTACATAATATGGTTTAGAGTCAGGGAACAGATGCTGTACCCTTCGGTGTTGAGGAGTGGGATGGTAAACCCTCCCATACATAATATTTCTGCTCCATCACCAGGTCTGGCCTCTTTGACATACCATCTCATTATTGCAATGGATGGAATGCCTTGGGGAGAGATCGCATAAGCAGATGTTCTGAGGGGTCACCTATTCTTCTTCCCCAGGCACCCAACTGATGGTACCACCCATTACAAAAAATGTGTTATTCCTATTGTTGACCTTACTAGTATGTCTATATTTTATTAACTCCCTTGATTAATACAACTAAAATTGTTTTGGAGGGGGAGAATACTTAGTGTCTCCTCTCTTTAACACCATTGAAAAAGCAACAGGGTGTGTATCATCACCTTTCATGTAATTTCTAAATAGTCAACATGGCTCTGTGTACAGCAAAGCCAAAAATGGTCAGGCGCATTCATAAGGACTTTCATCAAGCATCAATTTCTAATGTCACATTGCTTAACAAAAATGGAAGTAAAAGACCCATCAAGCTTGAGGTTTTTTACATACATTTTGCAAGACCATCACTCAATTCTAGAATCACTTGACAGGTTATTTGTTAACTTTGTTTCCAGGGTGAGAAGGAAACACCCTCAAATTCCACAATAATGTTTGGAATCTCCTTAAGAATAGTTAGTGGTTGAGGAATATTCCTGGAAATCTATGACAATTGTAGAATTTCAAGATCAGTCTCTTGGACTCTTGTCAAACATCTATCTACTCTATACATAGGAAGAAAACAGCAGAAGTAGATTTTTAGGGTTTCTTTTGCAGGGCTTTGTGAATCAGCCAATATCTCAAAGTATTTCTTGATGGGAAATGGCCATAAATGCCTACGGCTATTTAGAAACTTATCTCTCTGAGTCTAACAATCATTGTGCTCTGGGTTATTCACATGATTTAATTTAATTTAAGTTATAAACTTTTATATAGCACGAACAATATCCCGAAGGATATCAGAGCGCTTTACAAAAGGATGGAAGGACATAATGCAATATCGACATCAAGTAAGAATAAGAAAACAAGATTAGTCGCATAATTACAAGACAAATAAGTCAAGGAGAGTAATACAATAAACAGGTATATAGTGGGTTACGAAGGGGGGCACACTATGCGGTAAAGAAGGACAGCATCAAAATGATGGTACAATGCTTGTAGGAACAATGGCTTCGAGCAGGTGTGCCTAGCCCAATTAAGGTGAGAATGTATTCATGAGGAATCTTTTAGCTTCCAGTTTGAAAGCAGTTGTTGAAGAGAATCTGCGTACTTCCGGTGGAAGAGAGTTCCATATCCTCGGGGCAGCGTCGGAAAAGGCTCGGTGACAAGTTCTCTTTTAGCTAATGATGAGCTTGGTCTCATAATTATTATTACATTCTGTGGAACACATACTCATGTTATTCGTGAGACAGAACACATGTTTAATAGAAGCAAAATATGTATTGTCTTAAAAAGTGTCAGTACCGAATTAGAATTATGGTCATGTGCAAGGTTTCCGTCATCATAGATAACAAGGGGTTTGCTTGCTTCATTCTTCACCTAATATCTGAAAAGAAGCCTTGTTTGTCCTCTAATTTTTATCACTTTAGACTCTTCCCAACTAAAGCCTACCTACTTAAAAAATAGAACGACTACTGACTGCTTTCTATAAGTCACTGTTACAGAGGTCCTTCCTGCGTCATCTGTACGCATGTATATATTAAATAGCTCTATAGACCAAACCTAGTCGAAAGACAGTGGAGTACTGTACAGGGTGAGAGGCGAAGAAACAGTCATTGTGTGATGAGAGAAGCTACATTTTACTGTTACATACGGTTGTGTTCTTTAACAGGGTGTGTCTTCAGTTCTTTCATAATTGCACCTCCACACACTTGCTGCAGAAAAAGTGGATTTTGTTACCTTCATGCTTTACTGTTAAGAATACCTAGTCTAGAAAATAGTGGGCACTTTGGTCATATTCATCATTGCTTAGGTGTTGGTAGACAAAGCACTGTAGTTGACCATTGTTGTTTTTATTTGCAGCAAAGTCCTCCAGTCCTGGTGAGTCTGTTACTTCCGCCGGCCATAAAATCATGCTGGAAGTCACCTCTCAATTTCAGAAGAAACAGGGGAAAGGCACCATTGATGTCTGGTGGCTCTTTGATGATGGAGGTGAGACATGTTGACAAATAATAGAGGGATGGGGTCTGATCTTATTTGCAGGATAAGACTGCTTGAACACACCAGTAAAGGGCTCTCAAGGGCAGATGAATGGATGTAGACTAAAGAGGCAGCACCATTTATTTTTCTGTTTTGGAATATTTCTGTGGGAGCCGTCTCAGATTCCCTGGACCACTGCCTACTCCGCCTGAGACTGCCAAGCAGATTCCCTCAGGCAAGAGGTCCAATGCTATATGTCTCCTTTACAATTCCGTTATCAGCCCATTTTTCATGGTTCCGTTAACTAGTCAATGGTTGCCATCTCAATTTGCGGTCACAAACCATAGAATCACACCATACCCAATCACGGTTTGAAAGGAACCCCTCTTTCACATCTCTTCCAAATTAGTATGGGTGGCAAGACCGATTTTATGAGGTTGAAAACATTTTCGGACTCTTAAAATGGGTTTTGTACATTACACGAAAAGGGATTTTGCCATTGCAAACCCATTGGTTTTGTGAATTGCTAGGTTTGAAACCACATAATCCTTTTGTACATCTAGCCCATAATTCAAGAGATGTCAATAAACCTCTGAGATTTTTCTAACAGCCATGACTGGCTGAAGATAAACAAGAACCCACATCAAATACCAATCTTAGCATGACACAACATCAAAAGAAGTAAATAAAGCAGTATGAATAATTAACCCTTATTTACAAGAACATTTTGAGCACTTCAATGGTGCAGGGGGGACAAAGCATAATCTGAATAATGCCAGAAACAGATGAGAGAAAATTGAGATAAAACATATTGGTCTAGGTATTGAAATGATATTGATTAACATGGCAGTACCTACAGATATTAATTTGCACAAAACAAAACTAATATAGACTTGCTTACCACATTTGAAAGACAATTGTAGAAATACAAAAGCGCGAAGTCACACCTAAGAGAATGTGTTCAGAAAGTCTTATGAAATAGAAATGATTTGGAGAGGTTCAGAAAATGCATCTGCTCCTGGGTAGATATTAATGAATCTGACTCTCACCTCAACACACTCCATCTCTTAATCTCTCTTGTTGTCTCGCTCTCACTGTTGCTCTGCCCACTCTCTCCATCTCAGTGTTCGTTTCTCTTACATGCACACTCAAACACACACACTCTGGGTATCTTTTTGTCTCTTTCTCTGCCGCTTGTTTTCTTTCTTTCTAAAACAATCTTTCCCAATATCTCTATCTCTCTACTTCTCACTATATTTAGTCTTTTACAGATACACTCTTTTTCTCTCTCTCTTGCACTCCTAGACACATAGGGGGTCATTAGGATGGCGGGTGGACTTTGCCTGCCCGCCATCCTCGAGTTAATAGGGACTGCCCGCCATATTGGCAGGGGTCCCGTGGGGGGTATTGGGATGTGCCCACCACAGTGGCGGGCACATCCTGTATTTTTAGCATTGTGGCGGCGGTGCTCTCTGCAACGCCCACCACAATGCTAAAAATGTATTTCAGCATTTGCATTTACAAAGCGGCAGGCACCGCGCGGTGCCTGCCGCTTAGTAAATGCAAATGAAGGGGGGTACCACAGGTACCCCCCGTGTGCATCCCCCCACCTCTCCTTCACTCTGGGAGCCCGCAGGGGACCCCCAGAGTGAAGACCGCATGCCTTTCCGTGGCGGCATCGCCGCCGCGGAAAGGCACCTAAATACAACCATCATAATATGGCTGGCGGTGTCTCATAGACACCGCCACCATATTATTCCTTTTCCGCCCCGGCCGCAGGCGACGGGGCGGAAAAGCGGCGGACGGTCTTTCCGGCCGCCGAGGTCCCCTCGCCATACTAATATGGCGGGGGAAAAACTAGTGTGGTTGTCGGCCGGATTGCCTCCGCCAGGCCGGCGGTGGCTACCGCCAGCCTGGCGAAGGCAATCCGCCCGACATCGTAATGGGCCCCTTAATCTTTCTTTTACACTTTCTCCCTCTCTTATTTTCTCTGTTTGTCTCATGTTTTAATTTTTGTTGCCTCTCTTCCCACTTCCTATTTTTCTCTTTCACTCAGGCAGTCTTTGTCCCTCTCACTTTCTTAAGTACACATACATCTCTTTCTTTTTCTGTGTATATCAGTATGTCTTGCTCACAAATACATATACATACACGATTTCACTCTCTTTCAATTTTTCTTTATGTTCTGCATCTCTCTCTCTTTCTTTCTTGCTCTATATCTCTTCAAGCTATCGTTCTACCGTTTTTCGGCAAGTTAGTATGAATGCCTGTGAAGAAGAAATCTGAACCTTCAAAGACATTCCGTAGGTGTGACCCATGATGATGAGCGTAATTTGCACAATTAATAAATATGGAGGTATAAAGTTAATATCTACCAGATTACATTTTTTGTTTAATAAGTAAAAGAGGCTTCCAATGTGGACATTATTTGTTTTTTGTAAGTTTGGAACACGAAAACAATGTGTGTGAGATGGCTGTTCCTCCAATGTAAGCTGTTCCCTTACCCTTTCCCCTAAAGAGTTGAAGTAGTTATACAGATGGTGTGAATTAGAAAGTAGCTTCTAAGTTCAGTCTTTGAGGAAGGGGTGTAGTGAACTAGGAGTATTCCCTTGAGTGAGAATAATTGGGAGAAGCCCAAACAGGGTCAGGGGAAAACAATACCACAATACAAATATATATAAAGAATTCTTACAATTTATTGAAGTATACAAATGTTAAAAGGAGAGTGAACCAAAAATGGAACTCACTCAGCATTAATAAAACAATAAAAACAATTAATAAAAAGGTTTCAATTTTGGCCAGCAAGATTGAATCACAAAAGACAGAAAAAACAGTAAGACATGAAATTAGTGCAATACTTCTTGTATATTCGGACTCTATTGTGAACACCTAAGCTATATGTACTCTAATACAATATTTCAGCAAAGATGTCGAGATCCTGAATTATACTGGTATGAAGCGTTGACGCGTTTCGGTGGTTTTCCAAATTATTGTCCACCTTTATCAAGACACCTTTTGGTTTCTGTCGTGGTGTTGGGGTCTATATAATTGCCCTTGAAGTCCGTATGTTTAAATTGAATTTCTATATTGTTCCATTTTTGAATGCCGAATGTATAGGGCTGTGTCTCTGGGTTGTGTATCCAGTATGGTACTCCTGTAGATATAGGTACCTAGGCGTATAATCAATTCAGAGTTGTTGTGCCTAAAATATATATATTGCTGGTCTTCTTTACTTGGTTAAAATCCAGAGGCGCCTAAGTCTTGTCCTTGCAGGATTTGGTTCTGTTTCTCCAGTGCTCCGCAAAGGACTGCTCACTTTTCTGGTTATAGATAGTCTTAAAAATATAGAACCAGGGGCATTACTATCATGTCCTCGAGTTGTGTGGTTCTGTTGTTTCACGAGGGACTGCCTGCTTCTCTGGTTCTGCCGGGAAAGGGGAGGGGGTTCCAGAGCTGCAAGTTATTTTTTGCCATAATGTAATTTTCATTTGAGTTCTCCCAGCTTCCCACTACATGTTCTTGATCAAACTCTTTTCCCCATTCTCTCTGAAGGATTAACCCTTCTAATTCCCTACTTGCTCACCACCAAGAAACAGTGGAAGGACTGCAAAATCCGGGTGTTTACAGGTGGCAAACTCAACACCATGGATGATGGCAAACGCACGTAAGTTTCTCCGGAGAATGAAATTTAAGAGAGGTTGGTGCCTTCAGTCCCTTAAGAGGTTTATGCCCTGTTCATACTACAGGGTTGCAGTCATGCCAGGGTTTTAGGACAGCCACATGAGATAGATTTACATACAATGAATCTGAATGAGAATTTACATAGGGATTATGCTGAAAATGTGGCATTCCTCTGGTTCATGTGGATTAGTGTTGGATATGCCAAGATCCTGAGCGAAGGATGCTTATCGAAGAGATGTGAACCTCTTCCTCAACAAAAACCAATAATACTAGAATCAGTAATTTGCCAAGTATAGTTGCTGGAATACCAGGTGGTTTCCTTGTATCTAAGTATGGCATTTATGTGTTTTTGTTACTTGAATTTGAAATAACCACGTGGACCTGAATTACCTTTTTCTGCTGGTTTTCGCAGATTAAAGGATGAACCTGTTGGTATTAACCACTTGCTCTAAGCAGGTAGCAAATAATCGTGTGGGTGGTGTGTGGGTCAGTGGTTATAGACCAGGCACATGGAGGGCTTCCGGGATGAGGGGAGCGATCCCAGTGGTGCTGGAAGAGCATGCACTTATCTGACTATCCTCAAAAGTCACTCTTGGTTATTCATTACATACCTAATTTCATTCCCTATCAGAAATGTCAAATTCTGATAAACATTTGACAGCTCGGCCACTGCTGACACACACATACTGTAATGATTGGGGTTGACTGTTCTTGACAGAGCCCCAGGGTTGAGTCTCCAAAACTATGCCACATCCCTATCTGTGAAAGTTGCTGTTACTGTTAACAACCCAATTGGTTTTCTGAGTGTTCACTGATGTTTAGAAAGTAGCCTGTATTTACCATGTGGCACTAAACTAGTTTCCAAATCCACAGGATGGCGACTCTTCTGAGCAAGTTTCGCATTGATTTTTCGGACATCGTGATACTTGGCGACATCAACAAGAAGCCCAGTCAACAGAGGTACGTCCACCAATCTGCAGAGCTCTCAAGCTAGCTGAATGATGTGTAAAAACTCAACCACTTCAGGTTTTTTCTTTGTATTATTGCACCTAGAGCGCTGTTTATCCCTTTCAGCACTTGACATTCTAGAAACCAAAGAGAAAATTCCTGAACTGGATGATCTACTTAAAATGTTCTCTTGCATCTCATTTGAACATGTGACCCTGGCATAGATTACCCAATAGGCCTTATGTTTGCATTCCATTTAGGTGTTGAACACTTAACGCTCTTAATTTCTAACCTAAATATGCAGAATAAGATTGTATGTTTTTATGACATCTAGATATGGAGACACTTTAGGAGACTGTCTATTATTACCGTAATTTTATTATGGAATAGTCAACAATGTTGTTTTGTATTTCTGGAGACCTACCCAGCCTAGGAGAGTCCTCAAGTTGCTCACAGCTAAAACAAAAAGAGGAAACGGTGAAAATGTGTACTAGAAGTAAGATTAAACAAAAAATCTTGCCTGACGTTCGAGTGTTGCCTCAGGCATTGATTGCAAAAGAGGTTGTAACTTAGATTTTCCCGATATGTTTACCTGTGGTCCATACTCTGAACTAATCCCAGCATTCCGCCTGTTTAAGATACGTAGAGTTGAATTTCTTACACTTGATTGCATTACTACTGCTCCAACTTTCATAAAACACTCATAATCAAGAAATCAGAGTGAGCTTGTATAATGTTAGTTAAGCAATTACTTAACTATATTGTAGACATTTCATCAACTCAATGGAGGCCCAGTTCTAGCTATGGACTTTTTTGTATTGGTTACATAGCTAACATAGGACATGATTTATATATTGGCAGAGAGGGTACTCCATCACAATGGATTTCCCTCCCTTCCAATAGAGTGGTCCGCCCACCACATTTACATTTGGGCAGACCTTAGCGTTAATCACGGCAGAGACTACTCAGTGTCCGCTGTGATTTAACCCTCTCGACAGCCCTGGGGAGTAAGGACCATTGGAAAAATGGCTACATGTCCACCCACCCAATTTGGATAAGCGGACATGCAGTCATTTTTTACTGTTTCTTATCGCAGGTAAAACCTGGCGATGGGGAACAGTAAAATTATTATAATGTCCCTCCCACCATGGGAGAAGGCTCCCAGGGCAAGTAGAGCAGTATATTTTTTTATTTCAAAAAGAAAATCCAGCATCGTTATTTTCTTTTTCAAGAGCAAAAGGAAATACTCTGTGCTACAGGGCTGTGCCCTGCTGTTGCTTCCTTGTAGCCGAGTGTAAAATGCAATGACAGGAACCGCCATCACAGCCGTTGATGGCGATGCTTTTATGAATGACCTCCTGCCTGGTGGTAATGTATAAATCTGGTGGGCGGACCGACGGGCCGTCCACTGAGATTTAAATTATTCCTTTAGTTTTTTTCACTCCTCTGGAGGGTAATTGACAGAATCCAGGTCTAAATTGTTAGCTAAATCTCATACCTGAGTACAACAAGTGAGTTGAGGAACCACTCTTGTAATATATTCAGTGTATATTCAATGTTTAGTTTTCCACATCTAGCATTAAATTGAGGCAATTTAATACTTGGGGCCCATGTAGTTACTTTTACGTCTATAAAAGTCCTCATAGCCCAAAATGATTAACCGTTTAGATGTATGCCATTGTAGAAGTATTCACTGGCTACCTCCAACGACCACCTCTACGGGTCATTCATTCAAAACGTCCTCTATATTTTTTTGCAACAGCACCACTTTCATTTTTTCTGATTAATTAGAAATATATTCGGCAATAACAATAAAGGGTATGGCCGTTGCGTCAGAGTATGAAAGCATAGTATGATATGGTACTATTATTAACACAATTCTATTTTATTTTATTTGCATCAAGTCATGATCACGTGTACGTAACATACCCGCTATGAATTGTGATGACAGCAAAAGAGTTACATGGCCGCTGGCTTCTTGGGCAATGACCTAACTAAATAGTTTACAACCACTCCAGTATACCTGTCAGACACTCACAGCCCCACCCATTATTGCAACCACCTTGATTACTCTTCCATTACGTTAACTGTATATTAGAATAACGTAGAACTTTAAAATAAACTAACCCGCCCACCGCGTTCCCATGTGGAGCGTAGCCCAGAACCATTCGGTACTAGATGCATCCGAGTCATAATGGAGGTTTCATGTGTGTTCCCTACAAGGATGTCAAGAGTCAATGGACAAACACTATTGCATCAGCCTATCTCACTGGGTGGTGTCTTCCTGTTCCCCGGTGTACCCATATCATAGACCACCGATTTGTATGTGCAGCCACCTACCTATGAGGTGAGCTATCCATCAATACATCGTCTTCTACCCTCATTGCTTCCAGAAAAGCATCACAGGGATTCACTTACTGCCAAATTTAGAAGTGAATAAGTGTGTCTTTGTGGTTAGGCATATGTAATATGTAGCGTTCGACACTGTTAATCATCGAGTGTTACTCCAGCGACTGTCAGACGCCGGAGTGAGGGGGACAGCGCTGAACTGGCTCAGGTCATTCCTCAGCGAAAGAACTTTCCAGGTTTGGGAAGGGGGCGCACGATCGGCATCCACCCACCTCCATTGTGGTGTGCCCCAGGGCTCCTCCCTGAGTCCTACACTATTTAACGTGTACATGGCTCCCTTGGAGGATGTGGTGGCTCCGTTTAATATCAAGATCGTGAGCTATGCCGACGACACCCAACTGGTGTTTGCCCTCTCCCAATCCACGGACAACTCCCAGACACTCCACGCCTGCCTGTCTAAAGTCTATTCTTGGATGGGGGACTCATCATTAAAACTGAATGGGTCCAAAACGGAGATAATGCTGTTGGGACCAAAAACTCCCTCTCTCCCCTGCTTGGCCTGGCCCAGCTGCCTAGGACCCCCCCCGAACCAAAGGCTGAGATCAAGAGCCTGGGCGTTTGGTTGGAACGAGATCTTTCCTTCAGAACCCAGGCCTCCAAACTAGCGGGTGTCTGTTTTGGTCTCCTTCGATCGGTACGCAAGGTATTACCTTTGATTCCTTTTCTATCTCGGAAACTCTTAATCCAGGGTCTGATTATGTCTAGGTTAGACTTCAGCAATGCGATCTACCTCGGTGCCCCGGAGATCACCCTGAACAGACTTCAACAAGTTCAGAATGCGGCAGCACGAACGCTATATAACATCCCCATGTCTCGTTCAGCTAAACCAGCACTGAGGGCGTTACACTGGCTGCCAATAAGGGAAAGGGTGAAATTTAAATCCCTTTGCCTCGCGCACAAAATCTTGCAAGGCAAAGGCCCTCCCGTCCTTCAAAAGATGGTGATCCCGTATAAAGCCAGCAGAACTCTACGCTCAGACCAGCAACATCTGACTGTTGTCCCTAGGGTAAAAAAGGCCCGATCAGGAGGAAGGAGATTCTCCGTTAATGTCGCTACCCTTTGGAATGCCCTCCCTCTATGTCTACGCGCGGAACCTTGTCTCCTGCGCTTTCGAAAACAACTGAAAACTTTCCTTTTCTGTTGATCTTCTCTGCCTCTGCTACTTTCGGTATACTCTGTTGGCAAAGCGATGGGATGCTCCCGGGTAACCGTGCGCTGTACAAAACCGATTTAATAATAATAATAATAATAATAATATGGGTTTATTTTAGCAGCTGACTCCAGGCTTTGCCATTTGGTCAAATAATGATAATATTTGTTTTAATGAATTAATACTTCCAGCATGAAAGCATTCGAAGACCTGATTGAGCCTTCTAGACTTCACGAGGAAGAGTTTGATGAAGAGACTGTTGAAAAAATGAGAGCAGCTGAACCCTGGAAAATCACCGATGATGAACTGGAAATGTTCAAGGAAAAGGTACGTTGTTTCTATTTCCTTGTTGGCATTTACAACTTTACACAGCTTCCACATCATGAAGTCAAGCAAGACACTAAGTAAATACTATATCAAGATAACATAAAAAATCCCTGTGAATCCCTACATGTGTATATATTTATACAGTGAATTGAAGCACCAACATCTCAGGCACAGTAATCGAACTACACCTCCCATAAAACAAGGTGATTGCTCATCCAGAGCCGTCCAATAAGGACTCACGATATGTGGGATAAAAGAAGGTGTGGCCATGAGTGTGCTTTGTAACTGCAGACACCCTTTGAGAAAGAGAAGTCCTCGAAACGCGTCAGGGTTGCAGTTTACTGTGTATTTCTACGGACCAATGCGAACGTTTTGAATACCTAAATAAAGCTGATGGGGAGAAGCTCGTCTGTGTCTGAGTGCTTCCCCAGGAGCTTTGTTATGTATGTATATATATATATATATATATATATATATATATATATATATATATAGAGAGAGAGAGAGAGAGAGAGAGAAGATTACTGATAATAAAGGTGCATCAAAACATGGAGTGTTTGCCACAGACGGATAGGCAGACCAGGCTCCCATCCTGCTCTGGTGTTCAATGTGTGATTCTCAGACAAAAACCACGCCTGACCTTCTGTAGCGCATCCATCACCTCAGAGGGGTACAGAAAACCATCCAGTAAGGTCTCACTTTGGCAGAATGACAGTTTGCACTCTGTCTGAAGGGTGAATAGTACGGAGGTTTCACTACATGAAGCAAGGCATAAGCATGACTATTCAGAGGTGATGTCTCTCTAGAAGACTTGAAAGCTAGTATCACAAAGGCACTACTTCTGGGAACATTAAATGGGCGTGTACCTTGCAGTCTGTCTCTGAGGCTCATATTCATACACATGAGGTAACATCACTAAGGTTCCTTAAGGAAAAGATTTGGGAAATATTCAAGTGGAGAAGGCAAAACATGGGAACTTTCTCCTTTTTTTCCCATCAGCGGAGTGGAATTGGACCTGATTGGCTACTCTGTGGGAGAAAAAAGGAACAAAAAGCACTATTGCTGTTTGAGGCACTGTGAGGCGCAGGTCAAGGTTTTTACTTTTATGCTTCCTTCAAGAAGGTAAATGCATTGCCCAGCACTTCACAATGCACTTCAAAGCAACTTCTCCAGCAGGGAAGTCTGGTTGTAGCACTTGCCTGCAGGGTCCCTCTGGTAGGCAGGTGCCATACTGACTCTACCTTGCTGGTAAAGATTATTTTAAGAGCACTGTCACAGACTGGCCATAACTTAAATGAACTTACCATTAAGATAGTTACATTTTCTGGCCCCGCCAGCGTCCGGTGGCACAAGTATTCCTTGTTCCTTGCATTGCTCAATCCTCAGAACAAGGAATTCTTGTTTTACAAGGCATTTCTCTTGTATTTCTCTTGGGTTCCAAACTATGGCAGATGAATGTGGAAATGTCAAAATGCCCCGCAGTTTTGCATCAACTTACCATGGATGGAAAACAGGCAATGTTCCTGAGGTCCATTAATGATGCACAACCGAACCACCTCCCGTCTTGCTGTTATATACTTAGAAGTGTGAATGGCAGGACACACTGATCATCAACACTTAAAATGCACCTTCTCTGAGGAGTTAGATCAATAAATGGAAAGAGGCAATAAGTACTTGTCTTGAATTCTGTTCCACAAAGAATATGTTGTGTGGCTATTGGCTGTTCATCAAAGTCATGAGCAGGTGGTAGTATTTTGGCAGTGAAAAGGATCCCATCAAGTGAACTGAACTCACTCAACCGGCAGCCCCATTGTCTATTTATTTACTCATTATGGGGGGCAAGAAGCAATCGCGTTATTTATCTGCCCCTGGAATAGTCATTACCAGAGGTAACAGTAAATCGTTAATGTGAGGGAATACATATTTTACATTCTTTCAGCAACTGAAATCTCCAAATAAGACACCACAATTTATAATTCCGATGAGCCCTGTAAATAGAGGGCCCATCAGATGCATCAGGCCACTGCCATTGGAATTATCAGGCCTCCCATTTATCAGGGCCTATTTGTATACAAAGGAATCTGTTGATTCCATACCATCCTCTGCACCTCAAGCCAGTTGAGGATGCTCCAAAATAAATATCTATTGGGAATCTGACGGCTTGTGGCTTGGGGCTGGCTTAGTTGCGGACTACCAAGCCTTTGGGTTCCAGAGAGTTTAGTAAATCCTCCAGGAGTGGTCCCTCCTTCCGGAAGGGACATTTGTTTTCCTTCCTGCATTGATTCCTTGCTTAGAATTGCTAGGGTCCAAGAGGGTGGTCCAATGGACAGCATCCCAAGAACCTTACACTTGTCTCTACTCAGACCTTCAGTATCAGCATATGCTCTGGAAACTTTCAGACTTTACATTCATCCTCATGCCTTCATCTTTCACTAATCCAATCAAAGAAGCCCCTGTCAATCATCCTGAAATTGTCCTCTTTAATGATCACAGACACCACTCTTCCTTCCTAAGTAGCAGTGCATTATTAGAAGCACACTTCTCCTCTGTGTTGATTATGTCAATGTTCTTTAGGTCAATTATGTTAATGTACTCTAGATTGTTATAATTGCCTTTATATTGACAGTGGACCTTACTTTCTTTTTCTAATTGAGCTTCCTTAAGCTCAGGGGGTTGTGTAAACTAATTTAATCACATTTCTCTCTCATGTTTACTATGCTTGTGGCTAGCAGTACAGAACTTAAAAAAATAATAATAATGCTTTATTAATAAATTTGATTTCAGCTATCCTCAGCAAAGCACACTTTGTGTCCTGCAGTATGGAGTGAACCAAAAATGGTCCATTTCTATAGATGAATGGGTTGTGTCTCTGTTTTAAACTTTGCTGTCTCTTGACTTTCAGACTCACCGTCAGGTCCGCTTGAATGAGCTGCTGCAGGAACATTCCTCTTCTGCGACCCTCATTGTCATGTGAGTAGTAATCTTTCCAAACAATTAGTTTTTCTGACCTCATCACAAAATATGTAAAAGTAACCCTGAAAATCAAATATCTTAGCATATACAATGTATTCAGTTTCATTTTCCAAACAACAGTATTATCCTGGAATGAAGCTGATTTCCATATAAATGTAATATAATAAATAATAGTGGCTAGGCCATATGTCTGCGCAAGCATGTGTGTTCCTTATTTTATAAGTTCTTGTGTACAGTGCTCTAAGGAGATTAAATGGCCACCACACTCCAACACAAGGAAGCAATGCTCCCAATAGTAATAGGTAATTCTCCTGAGCGCCGAGATATAAAATTAAAAAGTCCCAATTGTTCCAATATTTTATTTAATTTCCTTATTCTGGTCTTCTCACAAGTCCAGAAATTAGTACAAAAGTACATCATATATGAACAGTAAAATATTGGAACAATTGGGACTTTACCATATACATGTAGCTCAACCTTGGGAAGTACCTTGAAGACAACTCCAGTGGTCTTATGTTCCACATACTAGCCTTGTACAATCACCACCTAGCACTGACAAGTGTGGGCAATTAAGGTCTAAATCATTAATTTCGAAGGATAAGCACTTTGTTCTAGGAATACCTAAATTATTACTGGGTGTAGTTCTAACTGGTGCACATTTTCCTTGACAATTTGTTCCTCTAGTTCTCGTTCACCATCCAAGATATTACTTAGAAGGTTTAGGTACCAAATTCTGTAGAGTTGCTCAATAATTGGATCCTGTGGGAGTATCTGGCCCTTACCAGCCATGCAGTGGTATCTTCAGTGAGGGTGTTGGTCAGAGTAGGATGTTATGTCTGGATTCTAAGGCAGGCTGTGGGAGAGACTGGTTGAGTCCTGGAAGCTGGAGTGTTTCTACAAGAATAAACCTTACACTCTGTACAACACCCTTATGAATTTATTCTACTTCATTACACTGACAACGAGGATGGGATTCTTCTCAGTCTCTGCTATTAACTCATCTTCCTTCACAAGTTCTCATTCAAGTGAGCAAACTTTCATGTCATCTTATAACTAATTCTCTTCATCAGACATGTTTTCGCTTATTTCCCCATTAATATCTCTTTCCAGCACTAATCTCAACAAACAATCTGTGATCTTGTTCTTAACACGACTGCAAATTCTTGTAAAGATATCGTCCATTGGCTAATGCAAGAAGAATCGGCATCAACGTCCATTTACAAAAACTTTCCTTTAATAGTTTATGATCCATCCCTACAGTAAATGTATATTCCCATGAAAAGCTTTTCAAACCTTTAATAGTCATATTAACTCCAAAGGTCCTCTTAACCATTAGATGAAAATATAAATTAATCTTTCTTCAAATCTCTTCACATAAAGTTTACTTTCTTTTCCCTCCCTATGTAATATAGCAACAACACGTAAACGTTTCTTGCTACATTCTTGTCTTAGTAAAACATACCATGAGTTCCTTTTTTTTATTTTTTTATTTTTATTTTCCAAAGTAGTAAGCCAATAAATGTTACAGCACACTTATACATTTCAAAATCAAAATCATTACAGTACTAATACCGTCATTTGCAGATAATTATAACTACATTTTTGATACATGAAGGGTTAAAGCAGTAATAAAGAGAGCATTTTACATACTTTTCATCCCATGTCCTCAGCTATCTAGTCCCTAGCAGCAGACATCCCTTCCCGATTTAACAATCCGTTTTTCCAGTTTGCCACTGGATGCCAAATCTTCCTTCCCAGAGATCTACCTCTTTTTCCCTTTCTATCATATATTGCCTTTTCTAAATTATAAATTTATAATAACCGAGCAATCCACATCTGAAAGGTAGGTGGAACCCTGTCGAGCCATGAAATTGCTATGCAAATACGAAAAACTGCAGCCATCATAAACATGAACTCCAAAGGAGCATCCTCAGTTCCTAGCGAGACCCCCAACAGTAATAGATCATCTGTTAGCTTTATTTTAAATCCCAACGATACATCGGAAAATTTCTCAATCTCTTTTTTAAGAGAATACAATTGTGGGCATTGCGAAAACATATGGATGATGTCTGCACACTCCGAGTCACATCGTGGGCATGTTATTCCTGTGTTGCCCCCCCATTGTGCAATTCTGGCTGGGGTATGATAAAGCGAGTACAGGGTCTTGTAGTGCTGTGACTGTAGGGAGGCCGAACATAGAACCGTTCGGCCCAGATCAAGGGACAGCTGAAAACCTTCTGACTGTAACCCCAGCTTATCCGCCCACTTCCTGACATATTTCTCCCTGTCATCGGATTTATATGTACACAATTCTGCGTATAAATATCGAATTGTGGAGTGAGAACTGCCCTCTATATAATCCATTATGCGACAAGTCCCAAAACCCAACGTTCCTCCCTGTTTATTTGACAGGTAGCTTCTAATCTGTAAGTATTTGAAGAAACTATTGTTTGTTATCCTTTGCTTTGGATCTCTCGAAACTGTAGGATTTCCCCCTGTTGATTCATAAGGTTCCCTATCTTCTTAATCCCTTTATTGTCCCAGTCCCTCATCACCATATCCCTAAAGTATCACCAGGTAAAGATCTGTTTGTAAACAACCGTGTGTAACTATTGTGTCTTCCTAATCCCATTTTCTTTTGTATCACCTTCCAGATACTATAAGCAGCTTTTAAAGTTTTGAACCTAGTATGCTTGAAGTAGCTAAAATCAATTGTGTTCAAAAATCCGTTTTCAGCCCCTCCTCCCAATAGTGCAGTATAGACGTTGGTGTATCCCTGTGTGCCTTCTCCTGGCTCTGTGCCGCCACCCCCTATTAGTCCCTGGAAATATTGCATAGCTGTGGCCCAGTAATAAAACCGAAAATCAGGTGCTCCCCAACCCCCCTTTTCTCTTGATAGTGTTAGGTGTCGATATGCTCTCCGGGTTTTACCATGTGCCCAAATAAATTTGTTCAAAATTGCTTCTATTTTGTTAAACCAAAAATGATCAAAGAAGAGTGGGATTGCTCTAAATAAATACAAAAATTTTGGAAAGGTAGTCATTTTAATCACATTTATACGACCCATCAACGTCAGATGTAACTTGTGTATCCTTTCTGTATTCTCCTTTACTTTGGTTACTAGTGGTCTCATATTTATCTCTACCAAATTGTCTAGATCTGCAGTAACTTTTATTCCTAAATATGTTGCTACTTCGACAACTCTGCTGTCTTGATAAGTCGTATAACTATTTTGTACTATTTGAGTTTTCTCTCTGTTGATTCTATATCCTGAAATTGCTCCGAAGCCTGCTGCTTCCATCTCTATCTCAGGAAGAGCAATATCTGGATTATTTGTGATTATGGCCACATCATCCGCATAGGCGAATACTTTATAGCTAATATTGTGTAGCCTAATTGGGGAGATCATACAATTATTTGCTAGTCTACGCAGAATAGGATCGATATACAGGGCAAATAACAGCGGAGATGCTGGGCATCCCTGCCTTGTGCCACGTTTAATTTGTACTGGGTCAGTATATCCTTTATTGATTCTTATTCTAGCATTAGGTTCTGTGTACAATGCCTGGATTGCCTTAATATATCCATTTCCCAGTCCAAACCATTTCATTACTTCCCATAAGTATTTCCAGGAGACCCTGTCGAAGGCCTTCTCTGCATCCAAAAATACGGCCGCGACAGGGTCCCCTGCAACTCCCATGGCATCTAAAATAGTAATCATCTGCCTCGTATGCTGTGTGGTCCCCTTCCCTGGGATAAACCCGTGCTGTGATGTGCTCACCAAGTGCTCCATAATCTTGCTTAATCTTTGTGCAAGTGTTTTAGAATAAATTTTGGCATCTGCGTTCATAAGTGTTATCGGGCGGTAGGATCCAGGTTCTAGTGGGGGTTTGTTTTTCTTTAATATCACAATGATATCAGCCCCGCCCCATGAAATTGGAATTGATTTCCCTGTCTGTGCCTGCATAAGAGTTTCGTGCATGTCCTTCCCCAATACATCCCAAAAGATTTTATAGAACTCTACTGGAATTTGATCTGGGCCTGTAGCTTTTCCAACGGGGAGGTTGTTTACTGCTCCCTGTACTTCTTGTAGCGTAAATCTGAGCTCTAATTTTACCTTCTCCTCATCTTTTAGCTCTACACGATCTATGTCTTCCAAATATTCCATGATCTCTTGTTCTGTATTTTTAAGTGTCTGTTCGTAGAGTTTGGTGTAAAACTTCCTAAAAACCTCCTGTATATCTGTTATCTTATTTACTACCACACCTGCCTCATTCTTTATTTCCTTTATTTGCCCTGCAGCCAAGTTCTGCCTAGTCCGAATCGCAAGAAGGTGTCCAATTCTTTCATTATACTCATAGCTTTTCTCCCTTTTAGCTAAATAGTTAGCTGCAGTTCTCCTAACTATACTTTCGCTTGCATCTGCGTTATTCAACTCTATATTTAGCAGTATATCTTCCAAAGGGTCTTGCTTAGAAATGGCTAATATAAGGCGCTCTTCCAAATCCGTTAAATCCCTTAATTTTTTAGCCATTTCCTCTTTCTCATTTTTAGTCCTTTGTAGCGTATAACATAGGGTTTCCCCCCTAGCTCCAGCCTTGAAGGCATCCCAAACCATACCAGCCGAGGTAGAACCTCTGTTAATCTCCCAAAATTGACTAATCCAAACTCTCATTCTGTTCACATAGTTTTCGTCTTTTAGAAGCCCTCTTTCAAAGGTCCAGTTGTAGGACTTTCTTTCCCCCCGGCAGCCAACGGAAGAGTTAGCACAAGAGGATTGTGGTCCGATAATATCCTCGGGAGCCTCTCCAATTGGCTATCGCCTATCAAAGAATTGGAGATCCAGAAGTAGTCTAGCCTGGCCACCAATCTATGTGGTGCCGAATAATATGTGCTCCCCGTCCCGTGTGGGTGTTTTTGAGACCAGACATCAGTTAATGCATTGTGATAAGCAAGATTACAAACCGCTTTACAAACTTTCGTTTTCCTCCCCCCATATATCCCTCCTCCCGTCATACCCAATCCCATTAAGCCATTAACATTAAAATCCCCACAACAAATAATCGGTTCAGGCCACAAGGGTAATTCCTGATCTAGAAATTCATAAATCTCCGGGTCATCATCATTAGATCCATATAGCGAAACAATAGTGCAACATCCTGCCTTTGATTCCCCCTCAATCATAACCCATCTCCCCCACTTATCCTCTTTTTTCCTCTTTGTTATGAAAACCCCTTTTTTTGCTAATATGGCCACCCCCCTCGTCTTAGTTTCTTGTCTGGTATGGGCTAGTACCTCAAAACCCATTTGTTCTAACAGATATTTGTTGTTTCCCTCTATGTGCGTCTCTTGGAGGCATATTATGTCTAATTTCAACATTCTTAACATGGCAGAGACTTTCTGTCTTTTCCCTCCATCATTTAATCCACAGATATTTATAGTGGCGATCCTTATCGCCATCTTAATTTATTAAGCCTTTCCTTCCTGCAATTCCACTCAGTATTTTTATAGCCACCTGCAAACAGTGCTCCCTCCCGAAAATCCTGCGTTCATATATTTCGTATACTTCCTCTCTAAGTGCTGTACTTGCCACCCTTGCTTCCCCCCCCAACCCCCCCTGCCCCCCCTGCCCCCCCTGTCCCCCCTCCCTTCTCCCCCCCTCTGAGTTCCCACCCCCCCTGATTACAGGCAAATAGGTCAATTATGACCTATGTGTAGCCTCTATAGTCTGTAGTGTCGCCTCTTTCTCCTATCCTTACCTTCTACCTTATTCATTCAACTTACAGTGGTAGTATATCTATATATGTAGATTAACCTATGGTGTTTTAGGTGGACTTCTTCCTCTCTTATCCCTCCCCCTATGCTGCTCAGTAAGCTCTGCCAGAAATTCTCCTGCTTTCATTTTTGAAAAAAACATCCTGATATGCCCCTTATTGATAACCTTTAATCTTGCTGGGTACAGTAGGTATGCTTCCGCACCTTGTTTCTGGAATGGGGAGATCAATTGCCTTAGCTTCCACCTTCTCTCTACTGTAACGTGGCAAAAGTCAGGCCTGGCAAAGAATGTAACGCCATCATATGTTTTCCTAGACTCTGGCCTGGCCCTATCCATAATCTCTTGTCTTGCAAGGAAATTCCCTAGGAACACTAGCATTGCCCTAGGTAGTGTATTCTGTTGACCCCCTCGATTTTTCTTTATTGATAGTGGATATCTATGGGCTCTTTGGACTTCCGATTCCCACTGCCACTGGGACTCCGGGAAGGCCCCTTTCAAGAGTTTGATCACATACCCTCTCGGATCTTGCCCCTCCAGCCCTTCTTCTAGTCCCAAGAGTCTCACGTTGTTCCTCCTTTGGCGGTTTTCAAAATCTTCGATCTTCCATTGGAGATCCTCCACTATCTTCCCTTGCTCGTTTTTGAAGACCTGCCAATCCGTTACCTCATCTTCCAACCTCCCTGTTCGCTCTTCCACCTGTGTAACCCTCTCCTCCACCTCTTCATATTTTCTATTTAATTTTCTGAGTGACGACTGAATCTTTTTCGTATCACGTCTTGCTCTCCGACTTTCCACCCTGGCCTCAGATTGCATCTGTTTAAGCGTGCCAAACATCATCTCCATTGTTACATTCTGGGGAGTAGACCTAGGTGGCGGCCCGCCATTAGCCCCTTCTCCTTGACCGCTTTCTTGATAAGTACCTGAGGTGGCTGAGTAGTCCCATGACAGTTTTTTGTTCATACTGCTCATAGACCCTCGTCCGTTTCTTCTTGCTCCCACTTTCTTTCTCTTTTGCGTGCTTATGTCCCTGGAGCCCCTACTTGTGTCTGAGCCGGTAGTGACATCGGTAGAGCTTTCCCCCTCATGCTCATGTTCACTAATATCGGTGGAGTCAGTCCCTTCATTGACAGAAAAGAACTCAGGGGATCCTCGATTGTCTTTGCTCCCAGCTCGCTCCTGCTCCTGTTCCTGCTCGTGCTGTGTTTCTATGCTTATCAGGCTTCCCCATTTGGTTTCTGGAGGTTGATTAATATGAGTGTTAAGTCCCGCTTCCACTGTCAATAGGGCATCTAGCATCTGTATATTATTGTGCCTTTCGATTTTCTCCAGAGCCCCCAGAGGCCCCTCAGCCATCCCCATTGCTCCCCCGCTCACCTTTTCTGCAGAGCTCCCATCTCCTTTGAAGCCGGCGCCTCCCGCGATATGCGTGCTGTCTTCCGACGTGTCTGCCGGTTGCCCGGCAACTGTAACACAAGCGCCTGCGTCCTCGAGGACGGCTTTCTCGATTTCCGCGTTCAGCGCGGCTGGGCGATGACCACCACCGTCTGCAGACTGGGGAGCTGGGGGCACTTTTGTGGCAAAGGACTCTGTCAAGGTGGGCTGCCTCATGGCATCTTTTTGCGGGGGGGGGGTTGGACCCGATGTGCTCTGCTTCCTTCAGCGTCCTGCGGGGTTTCTTTCTGTGTTTTATTTATACCGGCCGTAGTAAGCCTCGTCTCTGGTTTCCTTTCAGCTCTGTCAACTTTTCTTTGTTGTGAAGCTTTTGAGGACAGACTGGTAGCATTCGTCTGCTTCTTAGCTCCAATGAGTACTTTTGGCGTTGCTCCTGAGCGTGGGTCGTCGCGCATTGCCGAACCTTTATTCGTCCCGGCTGCGGTCGGCGGGTGTTCTTTATCCTGCTTGCTGCGTTGTGACATCGTGATGGGTATAGTAAAAGCACTGATTATGCTTCTCCAATACTTCCTCCAAGCCTGTAACGCCGCTAGAGTTGTTTGTCTTAGCCGTCCCTCGCCGATTGTACCAGCTGTGATATAGTGAGTCAGTCCATCCAAAAACCGCATCCCTGCATTCAAACTACCGGCACCATAGTATCTAGGTAGGAGAGAGAGTGGGGTGCGACTTCACTCTACGGAGCTATAGCGGCCATCTTGCCCCTCCAAAACATACCATGAGTTCCAAAGTTATTTCACATAATTCTCTGTGATCAATGTGAAACCTTATCCTCTGAAAATCTCCTGGAATTAAAGTTGGTTTCTTGGGTTCGCACTGTGTGTGTCTTTAAAACGTGAGTCTTCTAATTCTAGAGCTGAGGGTTCTCAATGTTTGCTTAATGAAATGCAACACAGCTGAAGTGTTTTGTAATGAACTGGTTTGTCTTCAAAGCAAATGTCAAGCGATAGTAGTACCATTGAAGATGGCTCATGTTGTATACCTCTATTGCATAATGTTCCTTAATATTGGTTCCTACAGATATTCATTGGTACAAGTAAGAGTATACGTTTCTGTAGGAAACTGAGTTTCTGTGCATTAACCCCCCATTGCTGTTTGCCAGACTACTGATGCACTTTGACTTTATGTGCCCTGGGTTCCTCCCAATCAGGTTCACAGGGCCTTTGTTCTTTCCAAAAACTGTACCTTGTACCCCCAATCCGCAGCTTTCTGGCCACATGTAAGTCCCTTGTAAAAGGTACCATGGGTACCACGGGCACTGTGACCATGGAGGAGCTCTTAGGTCTGCAGCACATATTGTGCTACCCTTAGAGGTCCTGTGCCTTAACACACACACACACACTCCCAATGCAGGCTGCGTGTTTTGGTGCAGGGAAAAGTGAAGAGTCGACATGGCACACATACCTGTGTGCCATGCCTGCAACCCACTGCCTATGGTATAAATAAGACCCCTTTAACCGGGTGAGCTATACCACTGGTGAGGGTACAGTTGCATGATCACTGCACCCCTACAGTGTCTAAGTCCGTTCTTACACATTGTAAGTGCAGCAATGCCATTAAGAGTATATGGTCTGGGATTTTGTCATTACGAATTCCATAGCACCATAATGGCTTTACTGAATCCTGGGAAGTTTGGTGTCAAACTTCTCAACATGGTAAACACACACTGATGCCAGTGTGGGATTTATTATACAATGCACTCAGAGGGTAACTTATAGATGCCCCCTGAAAAACGACCAGCATCTGGTGGGTTCCCTGACTGGTAAACACCAGCCTGCCACCACAAGAAATGTTTCTGGACCCCTGGGGTGGAAACCTTCACTCCCTGGGCTCAGAAACAAAGTTTTTCCTGGGCGGAGGTGGTCACACCTCTGCCAGGTCAGGAAGAGCCATCTGTGGCAGGTGAGCTTCAACGGCTTGCTGCCTTTGTAACACAACACCAGCCTCTCCTGTTTCACCCCCTTTTTGCAGGGAAGACAGGCTGGAAAAGTTAGAGCAGCCCAGAAGGTGTGCAAACCTCTTCCAACCCCACCCTTCAGGTGTGGGAGGCGAAGTTGAGCCCATTCTTCAGTGCCCGCCATCTTGTAGATGGCAGGTACTCTCCAATTTGGGTTAGGGATTGTTCCCACTCCCCCATGTGGGGTGAGCACACCAAGGTTGTAGTCACCCTAAGGTCATTATCCCATTGGCTACTGGTCTCGAGACCCCTAAAACGCCCCCTAAATACAGTATTTAGGGGGCAGCTGTGAACCCAGAAGGGAGATTCCCACAACCTACGAAGAAGAAGGACGAAAGAAGATGCCAGCGGAGGAGACTTCAGAGAAGGACTGACTTGACCCCAGCCCCACTGCCCCGTCTGCAATTTCCAGGGATCCTGTACCAAAAGTTGCCTTGACCTGCAGTCAGCGACCTCCAGAACCCCTGGGAGTCCTGACTGCCTTCAACAAAGACCTTATCTCCTGTGAACAGCAGCTCTGTTCAAAAGAATCTCCAAAGAAAGACCCCGAGCCTACTGATGACAAAGAAACCTGACGCCTGGAACCACCACTGCATCCTACACCTACAGCCCGAGTCTGAGTGGCCCACCAATCCCAGTGAGGTCCCCTAGCACTCCAGAGTCAGAGTCCACCATGGGTTGACACCTTCAGGACTCACCGACATCGCCTGCAGCTTCTGCACGGAGCCCCCCTCCAACTGCAACTGGTCCGGTAAGGTGAAATCTGACCTCAAAAGGCACGTCTGCATCCAGCCGCCCTGAGGTGCACCCACGTCCCAAGCCCTCCAACTTACCCGCCTAGCTGTTGGTTCCTCCAGGTAGACTTCCTGGACCAAGCCTGCAGCCAAAATTCCAAACCGTCAACTCCTTTGAAAACAACAGGGCACCCAACGCTCAACCAGAACTCTGTACCTGGCTGCCCCAGTGCCACTGTGGGTGCACCTTGTCTGCTAACTTGGATCCCCTTTGCCCTAAGCTAAACCCTAGAAGCTTTGCCCCCACATCCAAGTGGCGTGCCTGTGAGCAGCCAGCAACCGGAGGCCCCCTAACCCCCTTTGAATAACATTGGGCCTCAGCACTCTGCATCCGGCCACCCTAGTGCCGCTGAGGGCGCTTTTTAAGTGCATCCTTGACGCTGAGGGAACCCTTGTTCTAACCTGGGAAACTCAACCCCAAAAACTGTTTACTTACCTGCAAACTGGTAATCTCATTTTTCTCCATAGGATTGTATCGACTGTTTTCCTCTGAAAATTTTTTAAGTGTTGAGGGTGTTTGTATGGAAACATAAGCAACTGTGTTTTTTGTGAAAACTGTTTTTCTTTCCTTTTATCTAGGACAAGTCCCAGTGTGATATCTAGGCATATCACACTGAGTAGAAAAAGTTATCTGAAAAGTAATCTAAAAAGTCATCAAAAGTAATCCAATCGTAGTTACAACTGTAATTGAATTTTTGCACAAAACTGTAACAAAAGCCATTCTCATCCAGCTTGCTGTTTGATCAATCTGTCTGGGAAAGTACAATTCTGTTTATCTGTACCAAGTCCTGCTTGGTTCTACAAATAAACTACAACCAAGAAATATATTTTATACAAAACAATTGGTCAGAGTTCAGTCTTTGAGTGTGTGACACCATTTCTTGCCTGAGCGTGTACAATAAATGCTTATCACTAACCTCTGATAAAGCCTTACAGCTCGCCCACACTACCACCAATAGAGAGTAAGGTATTATCTACTTTTACCTCTGTAAACCTTTGGGGATTCACTGGACTCTGTGCACACTATACCTTACTTTGGTATAGTATATACAGAGCAAGCATCCTTTAGTTCCTCACATTAAATATTAGAAACAATGATGCAGCTTGGGAGGTTGCCACAAAACACCTTCTATTCTTGTGATAAGACTATGCAGTCTGTCTACCGGTAATTGAGCCGCAAATAATCTAGTAGGTAAAATATTGTACAAATGTACAATGTCCCACTATAGCAAACTAGGTCATTTGTTTTATATTGGTGCCCTGTGAGGGATTCTCCCTGTAAAGTTCCAAAATCAGAGTTAACACTTCAATACCCAAGTGGAGCAGTTAAAGTGTTTACATAGAACATTGGACCACCCAGCATAGAACCATGTATCCCGGGTGCATACCTTGGATGGATGTCATAGATGCAGCCCTCCCTTGCACTAGGTACTGGTGCACAGATTAGCCCTCACAGTCTTTGGTAAAAATAAGAGCCACAATGGGATCTGCCAGCGACAGGTCTTTCCATTTATTGAGACTAGCCCTGGGCTGTAAATTCCGTTCTGCTCGGGGAATATGCGGAATTTGGGTAACTTTGCATTCCGTTGAGAATGCGGAATTGCAAAAAATTCTGCGATCAGCAGCTTTGCGGAATTATTTGCTGGTTCGCGCTATCAAAATGCGTGTCCGCAACATATTTCTTCCCGAGCACGCAAACAGCGTTCGCGAACAGGAAACAAGCATCGTGAACAGGCGGAGCAAGCAATTCTGCGTGTTCACAGAACTTTTGCGTCTTCGCGGAGATTTTTTACCATTTTGCGTAGCACGACTACGCAAATTCCGCCCACCCCTAAATTTGAGACCCTTCATTGTTTGAAAACACCAGGTAAAGTGCTATTGAGCTTCAATGTCCGTGAAGACTCTGCATGTGCCCAGCGGCCCCGATTCCCTTCTATTGTATACACTATTGTCTCAAATCCTTCACTATCTTTTATTTTTTCTGTTTGAGAAATGTTTTTAGGAGTTCAACCTCCATTTGCAGCCTGAATTTAGTTAGTGTTTTGTCAGGGAGGAAAGCTGGAAGCGAGCACAATTGTTTACCTGTTTTCTCTGAGCATTTTCAACCTCATACTTGCAATGGTGTAACTTATGTCATCATGCAATATTTGCTGTCAGTTGTCTCTCACAAGGTGCAATTCTGATTTTGAGAGCTATTTGCCAACTTAAATAGGTTCTGTCTTTTCCATACTACTACACATATAACTCACGTGGCTGCTATGGTCTGTCCATCTAGTTCTGCTCTGGTGCGGGCTTCTGAGCCATTACAACACTGAACTGGTGATTCTTGCAGAAAGGTCCAGTTCTATTTGTCCATCTACCATCTTTGTTACTGCAATACAATGGTAAAATGATGAAAAGAATAATCTAAAAATACCTAAAATGGCTTTAAGGCCTAAACATATGCAGAGGCGTAAGGGAGACACAAAGAACACTTTTCCACTATAAATCTCTGTGTGAAAAGCAGTGTGGTATCTTAGATTTTATGCACCTTTTATAAAGAAGTCATACTCCAGAAACAAGACAGATTCCCAGCATTCAATATGGCACAATTACAAAAAAGTCTTTCAACAACCTATTTGAATTTACATACGGATGTTTATGGAGTGCTCCGTGCTGCATTTCTACCACCTTAGAGCACTAAAGATCAAAGACTCTCTGGACACCTACAAACAGCTATTTTGAATATCTCCCTTATGCACATAATTCCAAATGTTGACCCTATTGTTACTTCATTAGACAACCTCTACAGAAAGTCAACCCAGTTAAGACGTGTAATCGATATATCTCTGAAACTGTAGTTAATTGTCATGATTATTTGATAACTATTTGATAATTATAGTTTAGTATTTGGACTAAATACTCCCGTCTTTATATTGAATCAAAAGTCTGTGCTGAATACTCCAATTTTCGATCATTAAGGGCAACACTAGGAATAAAGTACTTTTGTAAGCTACAATTACTAGTTCTTGGAGTAGGATGACCATTTTTGCAGATATATGCCTCTAAGTAAAAGCCAAAATTCTGGAACCGAATGCAGCCCAATAGTCTCATGCTGGATTGGTAGCTCAGGATTGTTCTAATTCGAGAGCAATTCCAGTTTTCACTTGGCTCACTGCAGGTCCTTGGAAATGGGCGTTTCCTGGTTCCAGGGAGTTTACATTGGAGGAGTTTGACAACTATACGGGAAGGATGAGCATGAATACGTTAACATAGGTTGCTGGTCATTCTGTGACACTCATAGATTGTCATGTAGAAGTCAATGATAAAAAATCTTGAGCAGGAGTAAGTATGGTGAGTAACATTTCAAATATTCTAAACTTTACTTGTCACTTGAACTTCCAGTTTTCGATAAAAAAGGTATACAAGTGTCAATGAAAGGCAAACTTTAATAACTGCTCTTCTTTTTTAGGACAATGCCTATTGCCAGGAAGGGAGCGGTGTCCAACGCTTTGTACATGGCATGGCTGGAGACACTTTCAAAGGATCTTCCACCCGTCCTGTTAATTCGTGGGAATCATCGTAGCGTCCTAACCTTTTACTCGTAAACACTGTCCATCCCAGCAGTGTTTGATGACATTCTTATAGACCTTACGGGAACTTGGTATGCAGGAAGTACACTGACTAAGAGCAATTAAGAACTAAGAGTTGTGCTGGGTAGTGTATTCTTCAGCAAATTGCACAGATTAGTTGTAGCGTGTGCGTGAGGGCTAGAATGGGCAGGCTCATAAGTCTTTCTTCTCAAATGTGCAGGCTCCAAATGATGGGCTCCAAGTACAATAGATCACACATACTTAGTTCAAGTGCTGGAAAACTCATGGAACAATAGAAAACTCTTCATCAGTATGTGTGCAGAAACATCCTCTTTCACTATTAATTTACCTAGTGTTTTCTAACGTCCAAGAGATGCAGATGGAAGAAATATTTTTTTGCACATTTTCTGCAGTAACAGAAATGTCAAACATCTTAATTCTCACTAATTTTAAATTGGTGCGTAGAGACTACTTTTGGTTGACAGTAGTTTCCTAAAACCATTTTCCGACTGTTATGCCTTACTTTCATTACCGGTTTTATGTAGGGATATCTTTCCACATTCCCACTCTTCAGCTCATTACTCCCGAATTAACTCACAGTACTGGAGTGAGGTGAAGATTTGTCGTACAAGCCAAGAAGTTTGAGGAACAAGCTCCTGAATGATATGCACTCTAATAACCGACTGAGATCATATTTGAAAAATCTAAAAATACTATGATTCTAGTAATTACGTTATTCATGTGACTGTCTTTGCTTAGGTACCGAACGGCCAGTACTACTTTTTAAATTCTTCTCAACTCAACTCAATCACCCTCTTAAAGTAATTTAATAAAAAAATATTTTTCTTGGTTTTATTATACTACCCTGTACAGCTAAGTCTGGAGATACAAATGTCAGAACCAACTTTACATTATTCCAGAAAATGTTGATACAATTTTCAAGCAGAACATCCGGGCTTTAAAACATGACCTGGGACTCTCGTGTGTAGGGCCCAGGATGTGCCCGCCAGTATGGCGGGCACATCCTAATTGCAGTGGAGGGACCGCCGCACATCTGGCGGGCGGTCCCAGCACCGCTACAATGGCAGGCGGACATCAGTCCGCCCGCCATTGTAATGAGCCCCTTTGTCGATTTTGAAATGGTCAGATTTGTAAAGGTTTCCAAGAGTGTACACCCAGAGCTGCATCAGTCACAGTTTTCCAGAATCATCACTCGAAAATATTTGTGTATTCCCATTATACTGACACAAAGCCATTTCCTCATTCCTAATTAAATATAATGCTCAAATGTGAATGAGACAATGTTATCGCATTAATACAATTACATTTTTTTTTTGGCACACCTGCAGATATGTTTCTACGTAGAGTAATCCCTTTCTCAACCTACCTTCAATTTTTTTAATTTTTTAAGACTTTCAGACTTAATATCACCCAAGAAAGAAATGTATCCTGCAGTTAACCATTCCATAGTGTTAGCAGGCCAAGAAAAAAACAGTGAATAACCACAAACTCACAAGTCTGTGCATATGCGCATTCCGCTGAAAGCATCATTGTCCAGCCATACACATCCTCTGCACCTAGGAGAAGATTTACTACTGCTTAATATTACTTCATACTTAGTACGACATGTGAGTGTATCTTCTTAGTATGATAAAGCCACATTTTGTGGCTAGCAAAAGTGCCTTTACGCTTATTAAAAAGGTAGTTTTATTTGTAAGTAGATGCTCACATGGCTTTGTGACCATTGTTTTGATTACCAAATCATAATTCTCAGGGGCATATTATCAAGAACGGCGTTAAAAATTATCACCGGTTTAGGGGCAGAAAACTGCTGCCAAAGCGGCGATAATGGGCTTGATACTATGCCCTTGAGAATTCCAATAGAAGTCAATGTTCTGGTGTGAACATGGGAATATTATCAAGCCCATTATTGCCGCTTTAGCGGCAGTTTTCTGCTGCTAAACTGGCGATAATTTCAGCGCCGTCCTTGATAATATGCCCCTAAAGTCTCTTAAAGATCACACTGTATTTTCTCAGTCAATGGCTACTGACCATGACTATGCATTTGTGAAGTGTGTCATAAGTAAACTGCTAGCCATGTAAATAGCGCACAACCTTAGTTTCCTGGATGCGTCTATCATGGGTTTACAGGTTTTCTTGTATGCAATCAATATGGCGTTTGAGACTAAAGTGTACCTTTGGTTTTGGTTTCCATGGGCCATGGGTGTATTGCTTGATCAAAATAACCAGGCATTTCTGTGTGTTTTTATTGTCGTACATGACCTTACTGTCAAAGTGCATCATATATTTTGTGTCATTTTACAGGGCCCTGCTTTGAGGATGTAAATTCCTGTTTACTTTTGTGCCAGTTCCATGCAGACTACTTTTTTGAGGATACATAATGTCTCTTGATCTTTTTATTTTACTTGGAGACAAATTTTCTATATAAACGTTGAGTGTTTTCTACCTCCAAATGACCCAGGTTTAACTGTTCTTTCTATTTTTTGTGGCAGACCAGTAGCAAACTCCCTTTTAATCTACTAAAACATGGCCTAAAAATACTAAGCATTCATTTTGTTAATAGGAAGAACCAGACTGGTTACAGAAAGGGACTCATTATCGGTTGTCCTTTCATTTCTGTGGGAAATGAGAACTCCCTGCCCCATTAGACTTACAAGGTCCACTGTGACTCTGTAGCTCAGTTATTTTTCACCTCGAGATTGTGACTGCTGAAAGCAGCCACAGTTTCCAGGTGATAGACACGAAGGAAATAAGTATTAACTATTGGAATGGTGTCTGGTATTTCTGGTATTGGTAACTCAGGTTGGCAGTTACCAAGTGGGTTAATATTTCACCTTGTACTGGTGCTGCCCATAATGTTCTGTGTCTTTGATGCATCTATATTTATGGTCATAGTATACAACCATTGAGGTTATAGTGTTACAGCATCTGCTCGTACTACCTCTCCAACAATCTCCAGTTTCACTTAGAGCAAGTCTCTATAGGTCCTGCATTTTTCGATTCCTACTTTTTCTTTTTCACTTTTCTTTTTTACTGTATTGTTTAGGATTCAATTTCTTGTGTGTTTCTGTGTTTAAGCAACACGTGCTCTATGGGTAGAGTTACCAACTTTCTGAAACTATCACTGATAATGAGTACATGAATAAAGCATTTTTAATTGTTTTATATGACAACCTCTAGAAACCAAGGGGCCCATTAGGATGTCGGGCAGATCGCCACTGTTATGTGGGCGGTGGCGATCCGCCCGACATCCTTGTCCGCCCGCCACCCATTTCCCCCCCGCCATATTACTATGGCGGGGGGGACCAAAGCGGACGGAAACACCGTCCGCCGCTTTTCCGTCCCGGTCGCCTTACAATGCAAGATTAGAATAAATAGAACGGAACAGTTTTGTACAAGCTGTTAAATTCTGTAATGTAATGGGCATCAAACGAAGAGTGATACCAAATAAAATTACTTCAGTTTGCATGCATATAATTGGAGCAAGTCCTTTCTCATCTATTTTGCAATCTTTTAAAAGAAACTTGTCACATTGCAGTACTGATCCTAAAATCTGACTTGTATACTTCTAATTGAGTATCATTATTACATGATGTTGTCTGTAAAGAGAAGCTATACATGATCGTAGACCAAGTTCATGGTGTATGATGAAGCAATGAAGAGATCACATATGAATACTAAGGGCCTTTTCTACAACACAGTAATGCAGCGCTGTGCCGCAAGCCATTTGGCTTTGCTGTGCTGCGTTACTTTGGAAGAAAAGGGATGCGTCATATCTACAGTGATATGACAGATCCCTTTGCTCGCCGCTGTGCTGGCACACAATGGGCTGCCATGCGCAGATGCAAGCACCTTTGCACCATGGCGCAAGGGTGCCTGTGATGCGGGATGATTGATTTTGTGCAGGAAGGGACACCTTCCTACACAAAAACAATCACAAGAGGTGATCTCCTCTTCCTATGTGTGTTGCAGAATGCAGCATGCATAGAAAAAGGAAAAAACGAGGAGAAATTAAAACATCACTTGGGAAGACGTAGCATTCTGACGCATATCCGGGCATACAATATCTTGTAAATCTGGAAATGCTGCAGAAGTCATGGGTGTTGCATGGGAACACTCACATCACATCAACACCCACGGCACACCTTTTTCACACATAGTGCTGCATGTAAAGAGGCCATTTTTACAAGGACACAAAAAGCCACGCAGGGTGGCTTAACATGTCCTTGTAAATATGGGGCAGTGAGATGCGCTGCAGGTACGTCACAAAAAGTGATGCACCGGCGGCGCACGGATTTTGTAAATAAGCCCCTAACTTTTCAGGGCAACAATAGTGATCTTTGAAGAACCCTGCTTTTTGAGTTGACAGGTTGTGATATAATAAGATGTTGATTGGCACTATGTCTACCAAAATAATGCAACCTATCTATTGCAGGATTTGATTCCCCCTCCTGTTATGTTCAACTGTTTAACAATGCTGTGTAGTCTGTCCGACCAAGTGCCACAGAGAGCTCTAACATACTTAATGATTTATGTATGATTTCTTATGGAGTTGTCTCTTGCTAACACCATCTTGCTGGTTTATCTGACAGTTTTATTTTTTATTCTTTTTTTCTTTTGCCAATAAAATGCTCCACCATAGTTTTGTTTCATTTTTTGTGGTAAAGGTCTCACTACCTTTTAAAGTGAAAGATGTCTTTATACATTTAAATACACTGGAAAAGGTGGCTCAGCAATTCAAGGTTTATTGCAAAAGATTTAAACAACAATGGTTCACCCTTGATGACATTGTTCATAAGAGCACATGGGTAGCACCTAGAATCTCAGTAAGTAACAGACGCTGTTATGTTTGTATACCTTTTTCTTGAAGTTGATGATTTACAATTGCTGTCAGTTTCATGGCAGCTACTCTCCAAACTTAGTTTGTCTAGTTTACCTCTTTCGATGTACGAAGGTGTTACTCAAACCAATAGAGAGCTAGGTTTATGTAAGCCAGGAAGCCTTGTATTTCTGATTGCGCTATAATGTATAAATTGGTATGTCTGTTAATAACCATTTTGATTGTTGAACACTGTGTTCTGAAAGTTTAATTAATATCATTGTTTAAAGCTTATTTGCACTTTATTGTACTAGCACTGGACAGTTATTGGATGTATTTGTAACTAGAAGTTAAATATTTGCTCAACCGGAACTTCAGAGATATACAAAGGTTGGCAAATAGCAAAAGTCCAAAAATAAAAACAACTGAAAAGCAGAACCTGTTTCATTGTTTAATTTATCAATGAAGTACAAATGGACTTTTCCGTGACACGTTTTCGTCTTTATTAAAATGTCGAAGTATTTTTAAAGCTTTATATTTTTTTACCAATCTTTTCACAAGTTTATAGCCCTAAATAGTGCTTTATTTATATAAAAAAGTATAACCTTTTAATTTCTGTGCCTTATTAGTAACATTAACACAATGTATAGCACACTGAATGTTACTTGAATATGGGTAGTATTCTAGGGAGGTAGATGATTTCCACGGAGGCTTTATGGGCGAAATAACTGTAATTAAATAAAAGAAAAGTAAAGTAAGTAGTCTCCGATGCCAGATTATGTTATAAATAGACTTTGTACTGTTCTATGAAATAAAGAAAACCACACAAAATATTAAAAGGAGCACAAGAAATACATTAAGAGTGCGATATATGCATAATAACATTAATAAAAAAGGATGAGTATCCAATCATTGAACAGCGCTTCACATGTTATCCTTAGAAGTTTATTATCAATAGTGCCCTAACTGTGACTTCAGATACAACCAGCAAAGCTAATCTGCTAGGTATGACAAGTAAAGAGTGGGAGGGTAAAGTGGTCTTTAGGGAAAACAATTTAAATATTTTTTGGGGGGCTGTAACACTGGTATTGCTTATATAATTTTGATGGACTGAACTAGTGTACATAAACCTTTGAATAACTTCTAGAAGATCTTTCATATATGACTGCTGGGAAGGTTCCCGGTAAGGGTGTTCTACCAAAATATTGATATTTTAATATCTACCTGGATTTGTATGGTCTCCACAAAAAACACTACCAAACCATTGTCAGGAAAGTGGATATAGAGTTGAAAACAGTAAGACTATACTTCCGTATATATGTCACCTTGATGATATGTTGGTAGTCGAAATTTCGGATTCCTTGTACATGCGGGCCAATATTGTAGACCTCGATATTTTATCAGTCAGCTTTCCCACATCAAATGGCCCTGTAACAGTTACCTAATCACCCCTACTTACGCTTTAGGAATTATAGATTGTTATCTCTTGAGCTTTTGAACCATGGTGGACTTGCAGAGCACATTTTTAGCTAGGTAAGTGCCATTTAACTTCAGTGGTCAGCAAGAAGCTCTGAATGTACAGTATCATGTGACTCTGAACTGAATTTGTTTTCCAGGTAAACCTGTGACCATATTAAATTCTGTTATGTACTCTATTGCCCCCGATCAATATGGCTAAAGTGGATTTAGTTGCTTCACAGCCCTGTTAAGACTTGTGGTAGCCAGGATTCCACAGATTTCAAAGGAACTGAATATATTGCATTACTTTTCCTCAATGCCAGAAAACAAATAATGTTTCTTCCTCTTTATTAGCAGAAATTCTAAACTTAATGCTAGATGAACGCGCATCTGATTGTTGGTTACTGAACCAAATTTAGGTCTGGTTATAAACTTCATTGTAAAGAAAACAATTACAAGCAAACTTTAACCCAAAATAGTTTTATTGTTGCTGTTGCTTTTGATACAAAAATCCACAAAGATATGAAGATGTAATGTTGTGCAGTTTTCCTACTTTATGTGCCCAAAACTCAGAAAACAAAAACCTACTGGCATGGTTTGCTTCTATAAAACTGCACACAAAGACAAAACTGCTTTGGAAGACACTGGAATGAATGAACACATGTAGTTGTTTTTAAAACATTTGGCTCAACATAAGAAACAAAAAAGACAGTATTTTTTATTTATTTCTTTTAAAAAAAGCACCATTTGGTAAAACAAAAATAAAAGATGGCCAATGTTCATATTGAGAGTTCTTGGGCTCCTGCCTAACTTAGCTCGAGTGTGTTGGGGCAGCTGAACACAAAGAAGTATTCAAGTGTGACATTAGCCAAAATTACAGTATTCACACATTACCTTGACTGACATGAAGTGGCTGCTACCAAAAATTAAAACAAAACCTCCCCACAACGTACTTAAAAACATCTACAGGAATATGCATTCACAAAAAACAGAAACAGTAAATTTGGTGATTAGATATAAATATTAAAGGGTTGCGTACAGTGCAGTAAACATGAAGTTAAAATACCAGCACCAGTTTCAGAATACGGTAGGGAGAGCTGAGGTAAGGGTACGGGAAGGGTTCAGGTAGTCTTGTGTGTAACTTTAGTTTGAATTAGCACCTTTTTTCTTCATTTGTCATTCGCGGGTTAAAGAAAAACAGCACCGAACACTGTAAAACTGTATAGGCACTCTACAGAGGAAGGTACCATGGGCAGGAAGGCCTACTGATTTGTAGGAATTCATAATGTCAAAAACCTTTTATTCTTCCTTTCTTTGCAAGTGGCTTGTTTCCAGAGTTTGTCTTCTTTTATCAGGTATGTCTTGTGCACTGAAGTTTATTTCTGTCTTTTGTTCGTCCAGGGAAAGGATAACTCTACCTTTCGCTCACTGCCTGAAAATCTTTTCAAGCCGTTGTGCTCCAGCTCCACTATTTGGAAAATTATTCTTAGTGACATAATAAGATTTCTTATAAACTGAGGGCCTGATTCACAAAGGTGAACTTACACTTTTGTATACATGTACGTTTGTTTGCTATTTCCAAAGGGATTTATGAGTAGTATCTTTACGAGTGTGGAGTCTAGGCACATAAAAACATAGGTCTTTTTATGTGTAGAGACTCCGTACTCGTAAAGATACTACTGATAAATTCCTTTGTGAATAGCAGACAATGGTAAACATACACGAAAGTGTAAGTTTACATTTGTGAATCAGGCCCAGAGATCCTTTTTGCACTTGTCATTTGTAAGCATTAGGATATTAGGCGCTGGAACTCAACTATCAGAGATTTGCTAGAGGTTGGAGAGTCTGTCTGAAGGAGCAGTGCAAAGCGAGTTGCAAACTGTCTGCACCAACCCTAGCCATTTTTTAAAGGCACCGCTCTAAATGCAATTTGTGGCAAACACTGCATAACATCTAATGGCCATGCAAGACAGTCATTTCAGTTTGTTTTTTCCCCCCAGAAATTAGAAAAATACACTACTTAGTCTTTAGTATACATTGGTCGGTGAACCACTTTAGATGAGTTCTTAAAAGACATTTGTCTCGTACCCCAGTACCACACCATAGGCATTATTTAGAGTTTGCCAAATGGGCTACTCCATCACAAACACGGCAGATACGCTGCCCGTCTGATGCTTTTATAATGGAAGGCAGATGAACAATGCAAACTCCCCTGCTTTGAAAAGTAGATAGGAATTTAATTAAGTAGACATTTCCCTAGATACTCAAGGAGTTAACCAACAGCTGCATGTGAACCTACTTGTGTGGCAAACTCTTTCACCGACTTATCCTTTGCAGGAACAGTGGCCAATAAATTTAGATACGTACATTCACGAGAACTGAAAAACATTAAAATCACACTAAATGTCAGATCTGAACACCTGGCTGGAGGTGGGACGGATAGCATCAGCAACTAGTATTGCACATAAATGTAGATTACAGCAAACACCAACTCCAGAAATGTAATGCAAATGTACAGTCGGTCGAATCAGTTTGCCTGGTTTGAGAGGGTGTAGTGAATACTCTAGAGTACAAGGAAATCAATCAAGAAACTAGCTGTTTCACCCCAGGGCTTTAGCAAGATAAATTCATTTGTAGTCTAGGAACCAGGCAAAAGGAGAAATCACTGAAAAAATAATTCAAGACTATGCCTTTCATCAAGATTCAAGATGGTCTGAAAAAGTACTATGCTTCCCGAATGTGTATAAAAACAGAAAAGGTTTGCTGAAATCGTAAATGATTATGACCGTCAAATCTTTCCAATATTCCCATGCTTCACTTCCAAAGTCCATCATTTAAAAGAATACAGGTAGGTCATACTCATACCATTAACTATCCCTCACAATTGAAGTGACCTCAGAACAATACCAACGCGTTTTTTCTACACCTGGATGGCTCTGTGAAGGATAAAAAATCAGTGAGATCACCAAATATTTTGATACAGTAAAGATTCTCACTAAGATACATTCACCATGCTAGAAGGTCCGTTCTCCAAGCTAAGGATGCATCGAACTCTCTCTACAACTCTGGTGCTCGGAGAGTGCATTATCACAGACTAATATCCTAGTTTGAGTGGAGACTACCTGCCTCTACAACACTCTTAGCAGCTGTTATCACCCTTGCAGAGAAATGAGAGTTCTCCATGGAATGTGAATGATTTCAAGGTTTTTGGAAATGCCAATGCTATACCGAAACTAAAATAAATTGACAGGGAAGGCAACAGTAACCAAAAGGAGTCATAGCAGAACTACATAGGTTACAAAGCTGCCTAAGCAGACGCGGCAGATGATAGTTCAGAACATCTGAACGCGTGACATGAGGAAGATCATGGCCTTCAGGTAGGTGACTTCACATTGCAAAGATCATTTTGAAACTGAGGAATTGGAGTTCACAGTTTTGAAATTAAAAGTAAGGAGTTAAATCCAACTGCAGGCTTCCAAAAGTCAAAGAAAAGAGTTATGTAAAACAAAACAAGTGAATAGCATTGCAGCCTTGCACCAAATATTAATACCTGTTTTTCTTTCATAATAGTCTCCCGCATGACAGCTTTCGTGCTTCCCCGCATGTATCACAGTGTGTATGCAAATGTGTGTTTTGTCTTTGGTGATTTTGGGTTATAGCTCTGTTATTCTATTTTGATTTTCTGTAGCCACTACCGCATCGGGGCTCATCGTTTGAAAATACATTTTCCAGGGCAGGTGCTCAAACCCCTTCAAGCCCCTTCCTTTACAAATAAGGCATAGAGCAGCCTTGTGTTCAACGATGAATCTCTTTGAAATATTACCCTCTGCCACAGTTTTCCACCTCGCACTTGCAATGAGTTTTTGAATAGTTTGCAATGAAATGCTTTTTTTTCAAATTTCCTTTTTTTAACAAAAACATCATGTAAAAAAAAATACACAAAATGACAGACAGTTTTGGCGAGCCCATATTACACGTTTCCCATCAATCCTACATTTCAGGGATGAGGAGCTGACATAGAAAATTGGATAAATACAAAATTAGTTTTCGATTCCAATTTTTCGTCTTGGATGGCAACTTTAAGAAGTGTGTTTTAAATGTTCTTAATAAAGTTTGATTTGCAGCTTCATCCTGAGTGCCTGGCCAAGCTCGCCTGTGAGGTAGTTCAGGTCATTTTCGTCCTCCAGTTTCAGCAGTTCTTTCTTGCGATAGAGTGGCATGCTGGCGATCTCCAGTCTGTAAGTGCCGGGAATGATCTTCTTGCGGCCGAGATGCAGGTAGCTTAGCCCATCCTTCTGGTGAATTCGGAAGTAGCCCTCCTCGTTACCATGGGCAATGATATAGCGCACGTGGTTCTCCAATGTCTCAATGGCGGGGATCAGCTCCAGGATGTGCTGCTTGTTGACCAGGTCTGAGATGTTTAGCGACATGGTGAGTGGAGCATCAATGTCAAGGCTGGCCAGACTGATGTGTTGACCCTGACAGAATAAAGTTGGAGATGATAAAATGTATTATCTGAAGTCAATTAAAGACTAAATTATTCAAAGGGAAACATAGCAATAGTTTTGTATTCATGTTTAGGCACCATTTGCAGCTGCACTGAATGTGAAACATTAACTTCAAGGGCAATAAGCCAACTGATTATGAATTACATTGCCACCGGTGTTATTCTAAATTAGATTTATCATAGTTGTTCTGGTTTATAATATTATGTCCAACTACCAACGCTCGCAATTTGCAGTTTGCACTAAAAACAGTGTCAGCCAAATGAAACATTTGGCAAGTATTCACACTCTACCAGTTTGTAGGACTGTAAGTCACACAGAGCAGCAGGAGGATTTGTCAATATCTGATGCACAATACAGCTAGTGTTACATCCTATGGTGCGTCCCTGTGTTCGGTGCAGTGTGTGATCAATGGTTAGGATGGAGCTGTTCATACCTCGTGAGACTCTGTTCCATTAGCACTACGACGCTGCCTTCCTTTCTTTGGGGATCCATTTATCTTACATTCGTAGCAGGCTTCATGAGACAGCAAGTCCTCTTCATTCTCTTCTGCAGGGGATGCCAGGTATGAGTTCTTGTTGAAGCCAAGCCCAGAAACGCAGTGACTGCACCCAGAAAAAAATATAGGGAGTGGATTATTCAATATGGCTGACTGAAAATAGCATGTTATTCCTTGAAGAATTAGTTCATACAGTCCTATTCATTGATGTAGAAGGAGCTAAGGAATAGCTTCATGAGTGCATTTTAAGTCTTGCAAAACTATGCATTTTTGATCACCGCAGACGACGAAACTATCAGTATTCCCCGATAGTACCAGTGGAGAAAGTTTCTATGAGGTATTCTTTTAACTATACACTGTTGTACACACAATAAAATTATGCTTTCACTTTTGTGTTAGGAGCAAATTTAGCATTGTTCCTCCCACAGCACAAGACATTTTCTATATCATAATCTATACACATCTACAAAATAGTGATGGAATTAAAGTACTATTGTGGTTATCTATAACATCATAGTAGCTTGAGAGCAATCAAAAGACCAACTGAGTTTTGCACTTTCCTATTTCACTCAATCAGGTAGGTGGGTAGGTTTAATATCCTGGGACATGAACCTAATCATTTCACGTTCCGCCTTGACTATCCACATGATTAACTGGTCTCCAGGCATTTCAATGACCCTAGTCCCCATTCTACTACTCTGATGCTTTCAGCGTAATTTTATCTACTTGACACTTCGTTGTAATTGTAGTCTGGATGTTAAGTCTGACTTTCCAGGAAATATAACAAACTTTAGTAGTCTCTATCTTATTTTTAATCATTAATAGCCGAAAAGCAGAAAGGCACATGATATTTAAAGATATATATTTAGTAGTCACCGTAATCATGCTGCCATTTTTAAATGACTGGAGAACCAAGGATTAAGCTTGTGAGCCATTGTTCCAGCACAATAATGAATGGCATGTGAGTAGTTAATTAGAGGCTAGGTTGGGTGAGTCGATCGGATAGACCCATGTTTTAGTCCTAACATCCCTTTTGACCATGATGTCAGACATGAAGCAAAACACTTTATCTTCCTACTCCTCCGAACCACTGCCTGCTAAACAATGTTTGTGCTTGTAAACTTGGTATATACTGCCAAAAAAACACTAAATAAATAGCCACAGTTTTAGAGGCACATGTTTTATTGAATTCCTATTACAGTTGGCACCTGCAGGCAATTTAGAGTGTGGGCTTTATAAATAAAATAAACAAATTATTAAGATCATAGCAGGACATTTACAAGACATGGCAGTGTTTTCAAAGTTGCAAGTAGGAATACATGAAAACAAAAGTTTTTAAAACAGTTTAAATAAAACCTCAATTTCACTTTTAAAGACCGTTTTGATCCTTCTGTTTGTAATCCACGAGTTAGCATGACACCGTTTATTCCCTGTGTATCACATTACAGAGATTCTAAAATAATTTAAGGAAAAATAAATCAATATTCTCAGAGACATCTTTATCCTAAACTAAATAAACCCACTTGCCAGGTGATACTAAAAAACATTTTTGTCTACTCTGTGCTTACAGTTTACAAATCAACTTGAAAACATTGTCCGAAGTGACAATACTAATACCTTCTTTGTTTGACAACACTTATGACACCTCTAAGTACTATAAATGTAAAGAGTTTCTGTGCTCTGCTTACCCTTGCCCTGCTCTGAGGTATCCACCAGGACAGCCGCAGAGGTAGCCACCATCAGTGTTGGAGCATCCGTAGCTACATGTGTTCCCCGTGCCACCTGAGCACTCGTCCACATCCTGGCACCCATTGTATGACTGGTCAAAGTCAAATCCTGAGGGGCAGACACATTTGAAGCTGCCGAGGGTGTTGTAGCAGGAGGCGGAACCACATGAAGACCCGCTGGCACACTCATTTTCATCTAGAGAACAGGATATAGGATTCAAAATGCAGAAGACCACCAAATGTGCCAAATCAAATTGGTGTGTACAATATTGTGCCTCTACACATGCTCTAAACATGATTAAATTCTTTAAAGAGGCTAAGACAGCGGTGTCGAACCAGTGACCGAAATAAAGGCTTCCAGAGTTGATGAACTCTGTTTTCCTCAATTGTTCTGAAACACGTTGAATGGAAAGTATCTAATGTTGATGCAAAGACTTAGTTTAGGATAGTGCACTAATAATATCAGACCAGCATTATACCATACCGATATTTAATATCCACATTAGAAAAGCATTACCTACTTGAGTTCACTACAGTACATGATAAAACCTAGTGATATGTGACACAATAGTCATGCATTTAAAACTCCACACTTGAGAAGAGGTGAAAGGATACACCCAAAAAGGCAACAGTAATAGGTAAGAGAAAAATACTCCTCTGGACTGAACCATGACGTGATTGACAATGTCTTAAAGCCAATGGCTGAAACAAGATGATCAGAGTGAGCAAGCAGTTGAAAGAGAACGACCCAACCCCCAGTTAATATACATATTGTGGCAAAAGGTCTCTTTTAATGGTGTGCTTTCAAAACCCAAACCTAATAAAAGAGACTTTACTTGTAGTAGACTGATAAACAACTTCTTGCTCGTCTTCATAAATAAGTAATTGATCAAAAGATAACGCTAACTGAGAAGTGACTTAATGTGTTCCTAGTACTTTGTAAACATGCTGATTACAGTGATATGAGAGACAGAAAGTTAAAGATTTTCTTTAACCCATGCTTCATCGTGTTCTCTAATCTGCCTGTGTCTTCATTCCTCCAACTCCTTGCTTTTAGCAATATGTCTTAGGACTTTGGAAGCCCCTGAGATGATTGAGTGCAATATAAGAATACTGAAAGCACAAAAAAAAAAAACTTAGCTATTGGAAGAAACAAGAATAAGCGCAGTTCCTTTGCTTTGGCCAGATATGAGAAAGTTGGCATGGCACTTGATAGAACATCACTTTACAAAAACATAGTTCATAATGGAGTATTGTGATCATGGCTCCTTGTGATGGTTAGAACCATTGCCAAGATATTGGTCTCTTTGGGAACCACTTCAGGTGCTGTGTAATGAGTAAGTGTGTAAGAGTTCAGAGAGCCTGAAGGAAGCATTTTTCACAGCTCTACACAAAGAGCTATCGTCTACAATGCATTTGTTAAACCGCAGAGTTAGAAAGTTACGGAGTACTCTGCAGAGAACAAACCCATCGATAAATAGCTACACAACCCCCTTGGGCTTCTGTGAACACAGGTGCACATGATCATTGAATGGCCCCCAGCCTTTCCCTTTAAACCAGGCTTTTCCTTTGGCCTAAATCTGTTGTCATATTCCTCCTTGCAGTAAGAACCACTGAAAGTGCGAACAAGAGAATTGCTTCAGTCGCTTTTCTTTACTGAATACCCTGCACTGCATACTCACCAACACACTGGTTCCATTGGTAGTGCTGCATATAACCTTGGGGACAGCCACAGCGGTAACCCCCAAGCACATTTTGGCAGCCATGTTGGCAACGGTGGTTTCCATCGCATTCATCCACATCTACGAGGCAGACATAGAAGAAACAGCAACATTTGATTTGATAATATTGGAAGTGAATAGATCATAGCAAATAATACAGATTATAGAAGCCAGGAAGTCATAATATGGAATCAGGGTTGTATGACGGTACATCGCAGGTAGATACATTGTATGTCTTTGCCACACATTTTTTAGCGCAGAGTTTTTACCACAAATATGCTTTTACAACGCATGCCATTACCTGCATTGGTTTTACATATAAAAACAATGTATTTGTTGAAGGAGACCTCCCCAGCTTACCTTAAATGCATGGTAAAGGCATGCACGTGGTAAAAATATGCGTGGAAAAGGCACAACGAGGTAAAAACCTCATTGTAAAGGCTTTTTCCCTGGAATCAGCTGCTAAGAGAAGACAAAAGGCTGAATGCTGAATTAAAGGGTGAAATAACACTGAAACTACATGAGGCTGATTAATATTGAAGGGTAGCCTTAGACCAGTTGTCAGAAGGCGCTCCTTACTACAGAGAAATATGCACTTTTTCCCACTTCTGCTATGAGCTGAAAGAGGCAGAAAGATGAAGCAGGGTGATGCTATGCGTACCAGTGCTCCACTAAACGCACAAAACGTACTGCCTTCTGGATGCACATCTGCATCCGTGAAATAGACTGACCACTACCACACTGCCCTTCAACAACTGCAAAAACAGGAACTAGTCTGGGTATTGCAAATCCAGACCTTCTCACGCCTGCCCCCTCCCATTCTATCTTATGATCCTTGGCATTGGCGTTTGTCCAGCCTGGGATTCGAGATTTTCAATATATTATAGCACTGGCGAATGGTGTGGAGTACATGTTTAGTGTTCTCACATTCCCCTCTAGGAATAGTTCGATAGTACATTCCTTATAGCTATTTTCCTCTCAAGGAGGAAAGTTATTTATTTTGCTACAGAAAGCTGTGAAATTTAAAATTAACATGTTCTAAAATTCTACTGCATAGATCGACAATATTAATGAATGAGAACATGAATAATGTGAATTCTGTTAAGAAAAATCATTGAAATTGGACTTTAAATCAGAATAACAAATTGAAAGAGACCATCATAACTAATCCTGGGTGCAGTTCACGTAGTTGCGTTACGCGTAGCTACGCGAAGTACACTTCGCACTACGCGAGATACGCGAACTGCGTAGTGTGCTGTTCGCGATGCTTGCACAGTGGCGGATGCTTGTCCGCACTGTGCAATCATTGAAAATGGCATCTCGCACAGTGCGAGCTGTCGTTTTCTGCCGCTCGAGTAGATTTATACTCGAGCAGCAGCTTTCTCATAGCGGACTGGTAGTTTCTCATCACGAGCGGTCACGAGCATACGCGACCACTCGCAATGAGAAACTTGAACTCACTGCTTTGAGAATCTCGCTGGGAAGTTTATTTTCCTCGTTTGCGATCGCCAACTTGATGTTGCTGATTGCGAACGAGGAAAAAGTCTCGCCGGGATGTAATTTTCCTCGTCGCGGTCGCCAATTTGACGTTGAGAACTGCGAGCAAGCAAAAAATGCCAACTACGCTACGCGATTTTGCACTGTGCTACGTGCAATTCGCGTAGCGCGAAGTAGCACAAACTGCGCAAACTTCGTGAGTGGAGTGTAGTTGGCCGCCCAAGGTTAATCATAACATATCCATTCAGGTAAACCCCTCTGCACAGAATGGCAAAATTATGACTTATTCAACAAATGTCAAAGTTTGTTAACTAATGACAAAACAGACACTTGCTTAGATCGAACACCACCAATAACCTTTACCTTCACAGCTGCTGCCGGCAGTGTCCAGTGAGAATCCTTTCTGGCATTCACAGTTGTAACTCCCTGGGCTGTTCTGGCACACCCCTTTGGCACCACACAAGGTGGGTTGGGCAGTGCACTCATTATTATCTGTAAGGAATGTACCAAATTAGAACATTCTCATGATTTGTGTTTATGCTTTGTCCCCTGAAATTTTTCAATGCAATCTTTTTTTTATTTTTATAGAATAGACCATTTTAATCCTGGCTCGATGAAAGGGGTTTCTGTGAAACAAACTAAGCAATAGAGACATTTTCCTATGGACCAGCTGGGAAAAGCTTTTTAGGATATACAAATTATTTTTGGATCTAGCACCTTGAGAGACAACTGCTGCAATACTCTAAAATTACAAGTGTCATAAGGATTGCAGTTAGAATATTCAGCACTAAAATAGCCATCTACATAAATATCATAGCTAGTATATTGTCTAATAAATATTTCGAAGGTAAGTACACATAAGTATGTTTAGATTGAAAATCCTTAACTCTACATCCACATATCTTCAAAATATGGATATATTTTTGGATATTTTGTTAGTCGATAAGCTGTCCACAATATGTTTGTAGCAAGATATTAAAAGTTGACATTCAGTAATTATACTATCCTAAAAGAGCTCACCATGAAGTTCTAAACAGACATCAATCAATCTACAGTGACAGGTTTCCAATGTTTGTTTCCTGTCATTTAGAAACAGAGATGGAACAGCGATTTGGGAATCATTATCTCTGTTGACATGTGCGTCTATGTGAATTAATCTGTGGGCTTTAAAAGGTGACCTGTGAGCATCTTTAGCACATTAAAATGCAACTGTACTCATACATGGATGACTGTGAAGCATTGTGAAATAAGCTTGCTTGGGCTGGCCGAAAGACGCAGTAGCAAAGAGAGCTGCTTACCTATACAGGAGGTCTGGTGCTGCGTGAAACCAGGGGGGCACTTGCAGTTGAAGCTTCCAATAGTATTTATACACAGGAACTGGCAGTTGTGTTGTTTGGTTGAACATTCATCCAAATCTGCAGAATAAAACGGAAGAAACTATATCAAGCCTAAGTTAGCATTAAAATGCCAAGACGGATTTGAATCTGTGACTATTGGAAAATTACATTCTATGTCAGCCATTTTTCTACATGTAAGCTGACTTGTAGTAAAACTGGGAATTTACGTCCAGATCATGCTTGTGAAAAGTTAGTAGAGTTATGTTACTGTCAGTCACTTATCAGTTAAGTATGACCGAACTGGCTTAACCCGTATCTTACAAATAGCAAGGGCCTGGCAGAATTCTCACAATGGGCCAAGTAGACCTGATCATGTGTGAAAGTCATGTTCCTGAGTGGCCTCATTGTATAATTTCGCTCTGACAAGGACCAAACTTAACCGTATGCAACCAGGTCAGATCCACTGGGAAACTAAAGATCTTTCTATGTTAGTCTCTGATGAACAAATAATATTTTAACATGTAAATAAACTGAAAACAATGCTTTTATAAAATAAATCCAAATATAAACAGACAGAAATCAATAGAAACAGGCACCGCTGCAAATAATATTATGATAGTGACAAACTTAGGGTAAGGAAATGTTTGCACAAAACATTAGGAAAATAACTTGCCCACCTGTTCAATTGAATAACTCTTTGCGTCCATTATGAACATTTAGTGACAAAATATTATCATTAAATAAATATTTTTTACCATCAGTGTAATGCTAGTTTTACACTATCAGCATGTTTCAGCACACATATATTACTTCTTCAGGGATCTACCATTGTACAACTTCAATTATTTCAGTAACTAGTAATGAAGTCATCACATACACTAAGTCCTGCAAGAGTGGTTAATTCCATTGTGATTTAGCATTATTTACTGGGAAAGGGAGGTGGGTTTGTCCTTACCTTTGCAAGTCTTTCCATCTTCCTGTAGGATGTACCCTCGTGGACAAGAACACTGATAGCTTCCTTCTGTATTCTTGCAGATAAAGTTACATGGCTTGGGAGACTGAGCACACTCATCCATGTCTGCACGGAAAATACATAAAAGAGACAAAAATGGAATCTCTGTTACAGCAAATATTTGTTAATACTTGAAGTGGGCACATGGAACTGGGTAAACCCATGCCATTCTTTTTATTCATGCTAGTTGGCAATTTTACTAGCTTCATTGCAAGTAAAAGTCTTTAATATTTGTAGGCATTCAGTCACAAAGGTTAAAGTTCTGACATAAGTGGCACCTATTAGAATGCCCTATGATTAAAAGTTGGAGTAACCATGAATGTTAAACAGTAGTTATATGTTGGACTGATACAAATTATGTAGTAAGGATTATTATTAAATTCACTACAGCGGAATATGAATAAAAAGCATGTTAAATGGTATTAACTACTGTTCAGATTTGGAAAGGGGTGAAAGGTTATTATTTAAATTGTTGTACTCATGTATAGCTCAACATTCCTCTACATGTCCTTAAGACATATGCCAGTCTTTGAGTGCTGGAAACTCTACACTGAACATAATGTGATTGAATTGTTCTAATTGTAATATTGTTGTCATATGCCTGCACTGGCGTTACAAAGATTGCCATCAGCAGGATATAAATGTCTTATTTTAATTTATATAATGTAGTACAGTTGCATACATTTCATTGGGCACAGCTAACAGTGGGATACGAGGGGAAGGATTTTTTTTACTTTCTTAATGCCGATGAAAGATGCATATGGAAGGGTAGAGCATGTGAGAGAGTTGGAGCTAAATGAGTAAAAGGAGGGCACCTGGAAAGGCATAGTGAGCTCTATCGTCCGTTGAAAGGGTTAAGTCAAAGAGGTCAAAAAGGTTGGTGGAAGTTAATCAGACAGGTTGTTCTGAAGCCATTTTGCATATATCATCTTGACTCAGGCCATATTTGTCCCATTTTATTAGTCCGACTTTTCAATTTAGGGAGCAAAATGTGGGGAGGAGACTTACATTGTGAGACCATGAATAATATAAGAAGAATAAAGTTGAAATACATTTAGTAGCTGTAAGAGAACAAATGTTGGAGAAGGGTTAAGATTGCGTAAGACAAAAAAAAGAAGAGGAGAGAATAGAATGATGAGAAATATTGAGGAAAGTGAGATAGACGATATGCAAACTGATGGAAATATGAAAAATCATACCGACACACGAAGTCCCTGTGATGTCAGTGGTGTAGCCCTGTTTGCAGTGACAGCGGAAGGAGCCAATGCTATTTATGCACTGACCATTCTTGCACAGGTTGGGTAGAACTTTGCATTCATCGATGTCTAAAACAAAAAGAGTAAATGAGTTATTGCATACTTATCACATTCTACATAGAAGCCTTTGATACAGTGCACAGTGCAGCATTTGATGCATTGTGTAAGATAGGACTACCGTTCTTTTGGATTTAGCACCTTTAATTTGAGTATACCGCTTTGCATTATACTATAGTAGGTGGAATCCTCCCGTTACATTTGTGGTTTTGCTTAGCTAATGTTCAGCACAACACTAGTGTTTTATAACCTTCTTATTTAACATGCACAGTTTTGGGCTCAAGTCTGGTAACTGTGCCAGTAGTATAATGAGCACAGGACGGACGTCTGGGCATACCCTTCCCACTTAGGGCGACAAAGCAAAGAAACACACAAATTATGTTATTTTTGCTTTTGTTGCCCTAAGTGGGAAGTGTATGCCCAGACGTGGGCCCCGTGCTCACTGAGCCTCTGGATTCAAGCTAGCCTGGCTAATGAGGGTTGATACCCCACAACCAGTCCCAGGATGCTTGTTTCCAGTCCAGGGAAGACCTGGTCTGGCAGTTCGGGCTGGACTGTTACTACGGAGAGTGCATCAAGACTGATTTGCATATTGCTGGGTCCAAACTGGAGTGGTGTGGTGAGCAAAAAAAATGGATTAAACCAAGATCTGTGAATGGGGGTGAATGTTTGATTTATTCAGCATTCTGTCCATCATTTGTTCTTTTAGCTATTGACTATATGTTGCAAAGTCATCCTGTGCCCTGGGCACCCCCCAACGTTTTGCTGACTGGAACTGGTGGTAACTGACTCTGACTGACCCTGGGCTCTGTTTAACCAGGCCCAGGGCCAGTGCCAAGCTAAAAGGAACACATTAGAACACAGTTAAGACACCCAACATACACTAGGGTACACTATATTATGGTGGGGCACCCCTGTAGTTGGCATGACCTACCACCTAAGCCCCTAGTATGTAATAGGGCAGGGGATTGAAACTACCTAGAAGTCTCCAGTATCCTGGGGCATGGCAGTTTAGAGGCCAGCAGATTCTCTGCATCAGCATGTGTGCAGTGCTGAAGCCTGAGGTCAGTTTAAAAGCTGCACTGGGGCCAGGACAACTTTTAAACCTTAAATTGTGCCCAAACTCGACTTTGAGGGTAGGGGCCCTTAAAAATTAAAAACCTACCATGGTTTTGCATATTAGGGACCCCCAGGGTCACCCCTAGGTATCCCAGGGGTGGGGGGTCAGTTATCTATGAGGAGCGCCCTTATAAAATGAGTTTTTAGAAGCCTGGGTTAAGTGAAATTTTACATTTCACTCCCCACATTGTCTTAAAGAGGTGCTCAAATTCGACTTTGATGCTGGAAGAATTGGGTAAGGGTGATCTGCAATATTTCTGCAGATTCAGAACCCCTGAAGTCTCCCCTAGTTGCACAGGGGGTGGGGGTCCCGTAGAAATTTGGGAAATACTTATAAAATATGGTTTTATAAGCCCTGGTGCTACAAAAGTGGCGCCAGTCATTTTCCCCATTGCAAACCACATGGCCCATAGGTTAACATGGTAGGAAGTGATTGATTAATAAATATTGATAGGAGAGGACTAGCCGGACCATTCAAAGACTTCCCAGAATGGTCGTAGTAAATCCAACAATATTATATTGTTGAATTTCTCCTAAAGTGTACATACAATAAGTTATGAGACTTTCTTGTTTGTAAGTCCAAATTCAGCCTTTCAGTGGTCTGCCCTGATTGGTCAGATTTAAGTGGATTAGCCAGGCTGCTGGGAGGGCAGTGATCTGTTCTATAGGAATTCCAGGACAGGAGGTGGCGTCGTAAACTACGCTCTTCAAAGGCAAGAGGGGAGGCCTGGGTTTTAGTCCACAATGACAGTTGTGACCCAGAGTCAGGACTAGGCTTAAGAAAGGAATTTGCAGATGTTACTGGGATGGTCCATGGAAATGAGATATCCCAGGGGGTGTGTTTAGCCAGCTCTTACCTCCTTGCTGGAAAATCAGCCATTATGGATTGGGAAGGATGATGCATTCTGGGACAAACTAATGACACACTCCACAGGATGTGGTCATAACTAGGAGGAGTTGCCCTGCTCTCATTGGTCAGCAGTGACCTGGTGCTTGACCCAGAGAATTTTGAATAAGTATCTGAGAGGGGGCAGAGCCCTCCAGATCTGCTGCTTGAAACTGAATGAAGCAAGAAGTGCCCTGCTGCGAAGTTGCTGTGCAAATATTTCTAAGGCCTGACCTCTGAAGACTGCACCAAGTAACACTGCAGCCCTGTGGAATACCTTGCTGCCAAAAGACTCAAGAGTGGAAACTCCCTGCAAGCTACAGGTTAACAGAGCTCACCTGGACAGCCCCCCAAAGACTTCCAAGCCTGGAGTACAGTGGATTTGTAAGGGGTTTTGTTCAAGTGGATTGCGGAATTGAAGTTTCACACTTTCAAGGACCCTCTTGGAGATTCCAGAACCTTGGATTTTGTGTTGGATACTTTGGGACCTGCAAGCAGAACGCCAGGAAGGTGTTCTAACTGGACCCCGCTTGCTGAAGAAGGCGGCCCACTGCAGCGGTGAGAATTCTTCAGAACAATTTATAAAGGTGTGTCCCTGACAGAGCAAACAAAAAGACTTAAAGGGGCGCTGTTGGTTTCTAAGCACTAGAAAGTGACTAATCTTTAAAAATTCATATATCAGGTTTCCTACAGTGGATTATTTTCGTTTTGGTGTCATTTAAAAGATAAAAATATTACCTATTTTTATAAATTGGTGTTGGATTTTTATTTTGTGTTGTGTCTTAATTATTTACTGAAATGGTGTTTTTAAATGCTTTACATGCCTGTCTTTGAAGTTAAGCCTGTCTGCTCGCAGCCACGTTACCAAGGGTTGAGCAAAGGAATAATTTTCTAAGACTTATGCTGAGTCCTATCATGTGTTAGTGGCCTTATTGCCAGTGACAGACCTACATTTGCCCCTACCAATAACCCACTTTCCAACACTATATATGAGGTAGGATGATACTGGAACATGGATGATTGTCAAAGAACAATTTAGATGTACCCTGGATGTACAGCGAGCATATACATTTCAACAAACAATATCCTCCTTGAAAAATTAAAAGGTCATTGATTTGTCATTTGATTTACAACCATGAGTTGGGATTGACATGTTAAAGTGATTGATTTTCAGCTTTTTGTGGTAGCAACAAATGCATTATGCAACATTAAGTGCCACTTGCATATGCTACATTTCCTAAATATGCTCTCTCATGTGCATGTTACCTTGTATATAATATTACCAGAGCCTCTGATAAAGCATCCACATGTACAGAGGCACCACTCTTCAAAGCATGCTTTGTCTGTTAAGCTTTTTGGATTCATGTATTCCTGTCATGAAAGTCTAACTACTTTACTCTTTTCAGTCGTACCTGTGATAAAAGCTTACTTTGCTATTAAACAAAAATATTAAATCAACTCAGTATAAAAAGTGATCACTCGCTCAATCTCCTTCCTTTCAATTCTTCCTCACTAATTCAACCCCTTATCAGTCCAATGACTGCTTCCGCTCTTTAACTCACTCAGTGACTAGGCCGCTCCTTCAAACATTCACGTTTGCCATCTTTGTTGCCTTTTTAATCACAGTGTTCACGCATTAGCTTACATTATCTCTTCCCTCAATCATTTATTTGCACTGATCACACACTTTCTTACTCACACACTCACTCTTATGCTCAACCATCAACTTACTTGCTTATTATCCATGTATGTCAGCATTACCTCTAACATCAATCCATTTAGTTTTAACACGTTCCACCCAAAGACTACTCATTACCTCGTCCATCAGTTGAATAGCCTGGTCCATGTGGGCACATCTTCTTGTAGAGAGCAGTTCCGGGGAGGGGACAGAGCTCACAGAGGTTGCCCCATCCACGACCACTGTTACAGCAACACTCTGACTTAGTGACCAGGTTACGGCTTGTGGAGGACAGCTGGCACATTGTCTGCAGAACTTCAATATAACAATATCCCTGGCGGGTATCTGGAGAAAGGAAAGACAACAAAAGGAATGTAGAGTTACACAGAAACTCATTTACCTCTAAACAAAATATTCTGAAAAGACAATAAGACAAACAAGGTACTTGGGGCCATAGGACTACGGTCAACATTGTTTATGAAGATATTTTTCACTTTCAGACATGTCTAGGTAACATTGTAATCAGAAAACAATCATTGTAATTGTAGCACAACCCCCTAAAACTACATGTCATTGTTATGGTATGTCCAAGTAACACAATGCTACTTAAAGTACATTTTGGTGATGACAAGTCGATATTATGCCAAAGTTGATCATGCTGAGAAATAGTTCCAATGGTATTCCAAAACAGAACAACAGCCTTTAATATCTACACTGTACATTAACAATATTCACTGCACCTGGGCCCACAACACGACTGGATGAGATGCATCTAATTTTCTTGATTTTCTTGTGTTTCTTATTATTCAGCCTTAGTTATTGTGTGCTCAATGTGCAGGCCACACTGTAACAGCTACACCAAGGTACTGTACAGGAAAATATGTGACTCTTACATCTATTTTATATCCTGAAAAGAAAAATGCTGATTGCCCTTCTTCCAAATATGTGGGATGCAACAATTTTTTGCTGAAAATTTGAAAGCACTGTAAAAAACATTTTTTTTTACTGCAGAATATCAACCATCCGTGTGCCTAATTTGACACCAGTCTTTGTAGAACTGTCTGTATTAAGGCAGTAACAAATTAACAAGCAGATTGTTTTAGCAGTGCTCAAATTATTCTAAATAATTTGGAGACTTTGCGCAGAATTAACCAACACCAAAGAAAAAGACTTCAGCTTAGCAGTGAAGTTATTGCTAGGACAGTGAATAAAGAGGAGTGCATTTGTTGAGACATGTGGGGAACAACTTTCTATAGAATGTGTATGTGTTTAAGATGAACATCTGTAATATGTAGTCATAAAATGTCTCTTGGCCGTACCATTAACCATTTCAAAGTCACCGAATATTGTGAGGAGCACCCTGAGGCAGAGTTCGGGATGCATGACTTGCAGCAACTTTTAACCATCTGGTACATAACATGATACAACTTAACACAACATAACAAAGCATAAAGGAACATCGTTACATAAAACATCACCTATAAATCATAATATCCATCAAGAATCATCACATAAAACATTAAAAGCTAACTCTGGCTTATGACCTTTATTCAGTGCTGATTATGACTAACCACTGAGTGTATATATCAATTTAATTTTCTCTATAGATGGGTAGCCATGAATTATGTATGTGTCATATTGTCTATTCCTAAGTCAACAGACTAAAGCTAGAAAAGTAATTGTCTTCAATAATACATACTTCCATGTGGCTACAATATTACTTGGCACTCAATAGGGGTTACAGCTGGTTGCAATAGGAAGATAATCATTTTAAATAAAGTCCTACTGTGTGTTGATGTGTCTCATACGGTGATGCTCTACGGTCATGGATTAGTAAAATAGGAAGATCAGGGGGAAATGTGCATTGCAAGAAAAATAATTAGTGCACAAATGGGTTTTAAGGCACTTTGAATAGGCCTTGATAGAAGACGGTGCTTGGCCTTCTCGGAGACACCATTTGGCTAATGGGCTTCATAACGCCATTGAAGATCAGCTCCTAAGGTTTCAATGTATGGCTTGTAAACTAATTTCAATCATTCAGGACTTTTGTGGTGGACGTTGATGATATTGACGGAGAATACGCACTCGCTTGGATGACCTACCGATGCACTCTGTGCCAGTGGGGCTGACTTGGAATCCTTCGTTGCAGTCACATCTGTAGCTTCCTATATTATTGATGCAGCGGCCATTTTGGCAAATGCCTGGTTTGGTACGGCACTCATTTTCATCTGTGAAGATAACAGCATTAAGGTTAGTGCACTTTAATGTCTATACATGCATTATGAAAAGCTTACGGTATTCTTCATGACTTCTCAGGTTTGTATTTAACATGCACAGTAACTTTTACATTTTTGTATTGTATTTTATTCATTTGCATTTGGTTACTTGCACATTTTATTATGAAGGGTATTGGACTCTGTAGAGAAAAACACAGAAAAAGAATAGAAATGTTTGAAACCGTATGGAGCCTTCATTAAATAAGACCCTAAAAAAAGACACTAACAATGAAATAGAGAGTTGCAGTTTGCAACAAAAAATTCCATTGTACATCAAATAAAAATGCATCATAAGATACGGACTAGCCTTTTCTGAGGTCAGTATTCAAGGTATCCTAAAATAAGCCCTGAATAGAAAATCACTCTTGATGAAAAGAACATTCCTCAGTGTTAAAACCAAAATAAATGTATGTGCAAAGCCAATTGCAATTGATTTGGAAAAAAATTATTCATATATCAGTACTGAATTTTAAGATTATTAATGGAGAATAAAGATAACCAATTTTCTTTGGATTGATTGAAGGGGATCATTTACCTACTAGCTGTATTACTCACAGTAGTGTCATTCCATTAGGGTTCTAATAATGACCTGCAAACAGCCAATGGGAGGACTTTGAAATGGCATTATGTGATATATGGATGTCAAACCAGCTTGATACGTAAAATTACTCGTATTGAAGAACTCTCCATAATATATATAAAAAATTAACCATTGTTACAGTTTCTATTCCTAAAATGGCGATAAGCGATTGCCAATGGAAAGAAGTGCATCTCTCATACAAGGGCACAAATAATGTCACATTTCCCACAGTCCATTACAGTTTACCAAGGGCTTCCACAGATCTACAATCTACATTGGTTGCCTTGGAAGCTTGCAGGGGAATCCATGCAATTTCTAATCATTATTTTCTATCATATCAATGCCTCTGATTATGGGAATTCTGACTTTAAATTCATGGATTCACAAATCACAATTATGTTTGGATGTTTTGGAGCAAGAGATTGTGTAACTTACTTCACTGTTGTTATTAAACTGCACTGACACCCAGCAACGATGAGGGAACATGTGAATGCTTCGGCAAATGTTTACACCCGTTTCTTGGTGCCATAATGGAAAAGGCAACTGCTTGTCTTAAGGAAGCTCCATATCTTTTAATTTTGTACTAAAGATTCCGCTCCACTTCCTTTTCTATCTGCCTGCATGCAAGTGTCATTGAACAGTTACATTGAACGAGCCAGGTGGTGTTGGCCAGGAAGCGTCTGTGCATTTCACTGTCAGAATTGATAGTTAGATGTCTCTTGGTACCTGCTGGGCACTTCAGTTTCAGATCAACCTCATTTGAGTGAGTGATTACAATACAAAGTCTTATGACAAACGTCACATCCTTACCAATGCAGCCTTCCCCATCAGGCCGGCGCTGCATCCCTGGTGGGCAGATGCACATGAAGGTGCCAATCAGGTTCTTGCAGACCATCCCGCGTGACTCACAATCGTGGAGACCTTCAGAGCACTCATCCAAATCTGCAACCAAACACAAGAAAATCACATTGATACACCACTAATAGGAACCGGACCTGGTCATGACTAAATGTAGTAAATGATCAGGCTGCTCTCGAATTCGTTGCCTTGCTTAATGGTTTTGTGAAACTTTGATCTATCATGCCCCAAATTATTGGTGGATAAAACTGCTTCAGTATATGGAGAGCCTGTCCACTGTGACCAACTGCTGTTTCCAATATCCTTTCCTTGAATTGTCTAATGGGATTTATGGCCCTGCCAATGTTCCTGGCCAGAGACTCCCTTCAAATTACCCAATGTGCTCTGCAGGTAGACTTCCATGTAATTGCAAATGGTGGTCGCAACTAAACTCTGAACAAATCTCATAATGTACTAGTGCTCTCACCCACCCCTGTTCGGAGACCCTGGTCCATTAATGTAGATCAGAGGATGCTGCTAATGTGTCTTCGACATATGCTGAGAACTGAAAACCCTGTATTATTGTTTACAAATTGCAACACACAAAGCGTTGAACCAAGTTCTCCATGGACCAGTTAAACTGCACAAAGCCTAATGTGGCTGTCGAGGTGGAGAGCTGCACACCTACCTTTGCACATCCTCCTGTCATCTCTGAGGGTGTATCCGGAAGGACAGGTACATTCATAGCTTCCAAAAGTGTTGATGCAGCGGAAGGCACAGAGAAGTGGGTTCAGGGAGCACTCGTTGATATCTGAAAAGATGTGAGGAAGTCCAGACAAGATTAGCGATGAGCAGCAGAGAGGGCCAGATGCCTGATTCCAACTTGCCCTTAAAATTGGCATCCATGCACAAACACCTATGTGCCTAGGAATCACAATTATACGTGGTGTGATGTTGATTGCACTCAGTAAATACCAGGTGCAATAGAGTTTGCACTATACATTACATTTTGGCAGGTTAACGGGAGAATACGTCCCAGTATTTACCAGAACATGTGGATTCTTGATGTAGGAAACCCCAAAATATGCATGTTATCCCCCAAAAGTCAGAATAGGTGAGCTTCATTGCACCTGATAAATTCCAAACTGCGAGTGCTCGATTTTATTGCGAACTGTGCAAATATTTAAAATAAGTTTCACTCTTTCTAAGGTTATTTATAATTGTTAAGGTCCCATGTTACATGGGAATCTTCGCCATCTCCACATGTCCCGCTGAGTCTACTTACGAGGTGGTGCTACCACTGGAAATTCATAACAGTGTCGTCTTTAAAGTAGAACTTTTAGTACAAACACATTGTGGGAGACCTATCCACCACAAGAACGCCTGCTTTAAAGCATCAGATAGCTGCTCCTATTGAGGTTGGGCCGTCTTATGCTGTTTATGTCTGATCATGACCCTACGATAGGCATTACATGCAGAAATAGGATAAATGCTGATATAGACCTAGTGACTAAGAGAGCCCTTTCCAGATCGAAAGACACATTTAATTTTTATTTTTCAGGCACACTACAGTGCTTATGGGATTTGTTTCAGAAAACAAACACAATGCTGGAGGGCAGTGCAAGAGAAAGCCTGATGTTTGCACCCTCATTGACAAATCATGTTTGCTACAATACTGAAAGTGACATCTAGAAACAGTAAGGCAGACTTTAAAATGGTGAACATTTTCAGCTCCTCAACTGGACCTCTCAATTCGTCTAATCTACTCTAGTTGTGAAATGAGAGCTCCGCTATTGGATAACTGGCACCTTACCTTCGCATGACATCATGGGTCCAGGCTCAAATCCTTCATCACATGCACATTCGAATCCACCAACTACATTGGTACAGGTTCCATTCCCGCATGGGTTACCAATGGAGCATTCATCAGTATCTAAGGAAGAAGAGACGTTCAATGTCATCACATTTAGCTCAATACTTTCCATATGGAGTAGACTGTACGTAACTTTTGCTGAAAGGCTTCCACCATGTTTTTATAGCAGTGAAATGATGGCAAGAATCAAAATAGACCCAACTGCAACATGCCCATATTTCCATTTATGTAAGAATGTATGTAACATCAGAAAAAACAGTGGCACAACTCAACTCTATCAGGGGTCTACGTCAGAAAACTGACAGAGAAACCTATAAAGATGCCATATCCAGAATAGCGACTACCACTATATCCAGAAGTTACAAATAGAGGTATGTGGAGATTTAAAAGTATTCTTACCAGCACATCCCCAAACATTGAAGTAGTACACCCTCTACTAGATGTGTTCAAAGCAGAATGAGCTACTGCCATTCAGGCAAAGCCCCTCTATGTTCAAGCACTGCATGTTATCTGATTCCGGCCTCGTCATCAATGCACATCGGGGGAAAATGACAAGGTGCACTATTGAGTAATGCATGGAGTGAAATTATTACATGGTAAATGCTTATGACTGGGACTGAATTGACTAGGAATGAAGTCCGTTGTTGGGTTGAAAGTGAGTTAATATTTATAAGTCTTCATTTTAACCTGGTTTCTTGTACCTTGAGAAAGTTTCTTTTTTAAATTATGCCATTCTATGTCTGAGCTCTAACAACCTTGTCAATTTTGAATCACCATCAGAGGGCGCTGGAATGCCCTATGGGTTCAAGCTATTGAGTTCATCTAGAATATTCTCTAAAGTTAATATTTTTTGCTTTCACTCCAGAGAAAGAAAATTCCTGTTTCTCAATATGTTAGAAGTTTAACTATTCAACAATAAAAATATACATTTTACACTCACCAACACAGTTAACACCAGTGTAGTCCAAGTTGTATCCAAAGGGACATTCACATCGGAAAGAACCATCCGTATTGATGCAAGCTCCATTGACACAGATACCGGGGTTCTCTGCACATTCATTCACATCTGAGAAAGAATAAAACAAGTATTATTAGATGACGTAAAGCAATCAAAGACCATGGTCAAGCTAAACGCACTACTTTGAAAGTTACCCTACGGAAAGTTTCAGACTAGCCACAAATCTAGAGGAAAGCAAGAATATTTGATTCACTGTATATATGACATGATAGATAGTTGTTTTGAAGGCGGAACTGCAATTTTAGCTGTATAATCCTTGCCGCCTATAGATTTATGGGAAGAGACAGATGCATTTTAGCATGTCTCCCTCAAAGAATTGGAGGCAAAAAAAGTATTGTATTTGGGAAAATGTAACTACTTACCTTCACGAGTGTCCCCGAGACCAGGAATAGCTCCATGCCCGTACGGGCACAACTCTTGAAAAGCCACTGGGAAAGACAAAAAGAATTCTCAATTAATATGAAGTATAAATCTCTGAACTAATTTGTGAGCTGGCTAGCTCGTAATAAATGCACAACAAATTAAGAATCTCCAAAACTTTTAATGGAGGTTCCAGTGCATAAGTAGGTCTACATATAAACATATGTAAAAAGTGAGGGTAGATGAAAAAGCGATCTGTCTGGAACAATCTGGAACCAAGAAAATTGAATGATGGCTCATTAAAGATCAAGAAGACAATTTGATAATGATGGATGATTAAAGTCAAAGAGGAAGTCTTTGATTTTTGGGTTCCATTAATCGATAAATAGACAGAGTTCTGTTCCCTGGTTGACTTTTTTTATTTGGTTTGTAGTTACCCTCAGGGATTCCAGTACTAACAGTGAGTACATTGCCCTCAGTTGTAAACTCTAAAACACTCATGCAAAAGAAAGTCCTGCACATGACTCTACTGAGCCTGATCACTGGTTCCATCTCAAAACTAACTTCAGACTATGTTCTAGCGAGCTGGAATGTGAGCTATCTTCAAGATCATGAGATTACTGCTAATGTGAGAAGTTTTAGTATACTATCTGTTAAAGATGTGACAGCCAGCAGTGCTAAATCAATCTGCTGTCTTAATTTTCAAACTATGCCATTTGTTGAGCAACATATCATATTCTCTCATCACAATATAAGATAATTTTCTCTGATCATCAGGTGGGAAAGATGAGTGGTTAGTCTTACCATTTCCTTCCTGGGGGCAGAGTTCACATGGATCGCCCCAGCCCTCCCCGGGCATCTTGCTACAACAGCAGCGGGCTTTGGTGGTGTTGAAGGCCTTGGGAACAGAGCACTTTCCATTGTCAAAGCGTGTAAAGCAGAAGCTCTGCCTGGTATCTGAAGGATCAGCACAAAGATGTTATTACAGGCAAGATCAGATATTCATTACACTCAGAGAGTTTATCATTATAGTGCACTCACTCACTCATTCACTAACTCACACAAATATACAAGTACTTCATGCAATGGCTGAGGACACAATTGAAGAAAGCTTCTTATTGTGACAGAGATGTATCAATAACATGTCAATTTCCATGTCAATATTGCCCGTATCACACTTGTTCATACCCATAAACCAAGTGCTAAATATGCCACTAAATATCACCTGTAAGAAAGAAAATACCTCTGATCAGCTTGTATAAGCTGAACGTAGCTAATACTGCTGATGACTTCTTTTATGTATAAGACTTAAGCTGGCTTACCCTTATATGTGAGACTAAACCTTACCCCTGTGCTAGCATAACACCTGTAGCTATTTTTTCTGCATCAAACCCATTACTAATCACAGTGCCTGTGGTTATAACACATTCTTGCAACATATATTCTCCAACATGTAATGGAGATCCTTAAATATGCTTAAATCTCTTTTGCTGGACAACCAACATTAATATGTATAAGCGAAGTGTAAATAAATTTGGAGAGGTTGATTTAACCATAGGATGACTTCTCTTTAAAATAGAGTGACCGACCTCCCAGCCATACCCTCCCATTTCCCAGCATTGTTGAATATCCCTTAAGTACTGTGAATATCCCTTATGCATCCCAGTGCCTGTGGAATTCCTAAGCACCACTCGGGTGGATATTCAAGCGACCTCTCAGGGTCTGGGCCTACATATACCGCTCTGGGTATATCTGGAGATCCTAACAATTCTCACTTACTTCTTTGGTTATAGGTTCACGTTATAACAATAAATTAATCTGGACCAATAGCAAAACTTCCCAAGATTTTCAGAAAAGACCATTTACCGAAACACCTCCGTCCGTTGTCAGAGAGGACGTATCCCGGGGGACATATACACTGGAAACTTCCTGGAGTGTTGGTACAGGTACCAAACAGACAGATGTTGGGTTCTTCATCACACTCATTGATATCTGGAGATGAATGGAATATATACAGATTAGTATGCAATGCACTGCAGTCTTGAATCACAGGGGATTATGCCCACCTCTGAAAAATTATTTTTAAATTTGGAGATAAATGCATGTATTTGAACTTCTTTTTCATGAGGTACAGTGTCTTTACACAAATATGTATGTAGCAAATTTTTAAAATAATAAAATCCTTATCATTCACTATTCATTAACTGAATTTACCATTTACGTAGTGTGTTGCCACCACTACTGTGATCCTGTGTCTTTTAGTTGTCAAAGACATCCTTCTGTTCATTCAGATAAAATTAGATCGGCCACTATAAGTCGAGAAAGCCCCCAGAGATGTAAATTGCATAACAGATGTCAAATAGGATCTCCTGAGGTGAAAACCATCCTTTCAGGAGGGGAGACTTCACTTCTTTGGAAGAATAATATTTAGTAGAGGAGTTTGCCTAATGGCTAGGGCGGTCGACCTCGAATCTGGTGAACTGGGTTCGAGTCTTGGCAATGACGCTGAACATCCTGTGATTCTGGGCAAATCACTTAATCTCCCAGTGCCTAACAAACATGAATGTGTCCTCATGTAATGCAACTGGTGCTATGTAAAGTGCTCTGATACCCGATTCGGGTCAAGTTCGTGCTATATAAAACTCTGTACAAAAAATAATTAGCAGGTGAGTGTTAGCTGGAGATAATAATTCAGGGGTGGAGTGTGACTTGAAAGGTGATTGCCTTTGTATGGTTTTGTGCGAGGCATTCTATTGATTGTCATTGGCCTGCAGAGGTAGAAAGCACTCTCAAGAGATGTTCACACAGTGAGCACTGCCTCTTTCTAGCAGCCAGAAAATTTAGGTATATGTTGCTTCAAAGAGGTTTCACATGCTCTACAGATTTTGGTTGCCCCTCGATTTTAACAGTAGATTTCAGAGATTAGGGAAATTTCCTGTGGTAGAAGGTCTCCCTACGAGGTTTAGTGTACTATCCGAAGGTGGAGTTCTACTTCGATAGTGAGAATGTCCTCCAGATGTGGTGACAAACCTCAAGAGATGCAAATACACTTCTCAAGGTAGATGGTCCTCCAGATCTGTAGATTACACTGCAGATGTGTAGCATGGACTCTGGGTCACACAGAATATACGGCGGTGAAGAGCCCTCTTCAGATCTGTAGCTGTCCTCTACACATGACAGTATGTCTAGCAGTTTTTTAAACCTTTATATATCTAAAATAATTAAGTATATGTCTAGTAACCTGGAAATGGGAATATCACGTACCAATGCAGTTGTCATTCTGTACTTCATATCCTGGAGGACAGATGCAGCGGAAGGCCCCTTCCAGATTCTGACACGTTCCTGGCGAGCAGGTGCCAGGCAGGCTTACACATTCGTTAATGTCTGAAAAAGCACAAACGAGTCAAGAGTTACTCATTATAGTGATGGTTATTGCATCATGTCACTGGCAGGAAAAAGTTCTAAATGTTTTTTTTCAGGAATGCAAAGAGGAAAGAAAATTCACGTAGAGCCAAATAAAGAAAATGCAGACCAAAATGGCCTGGCGGTGATATTAACTTGATTTCTGTAATAAGAGCATGTCGTTTTAGAACCAGATATGCTTTAATGAAACCGCACGAATTACAATTTACTTGGCAATACTTACTATACCTCCTGGAGGACATCCATCAGCACGAAATCATTAGGTCAAGTCCAATTTCACTAATAGTTTTTCCATTAGCAATAATTACTACACAATTCCAAAGAAAAAATTCAATACATCTAATGGCAGCCAAGCAAGTTTTTAGTCTCAGAGGTCTGGGTCTTTCACATAAATCATACCGTCCTACTCGCTCAGACTCTACTGAAATAAGCGAATGCATTTTAAAAAAAACATTTGTCCTCCTTTTCACGGGTCTCACCACTGCGCGCACACATACGCATATTTTGCCATCACAATCTCGCATCTTGTGAGTACCTCGATCGCATTAATGAGGATAACCAGCAGCAGATGTTACTCACCAACGCAGTTCTTCCCATCAGGAGTGATCTCGTATCCCTCATGACACAAGCACTGGAAGCCACCGACATCGTTTATGCACTGGCCATTGCGACAAACTTGGCCGATCAGGGACGAGCACTCATCAATATCTGTGATGGGGACGGTAACAAGAAGACTGATTAGCAGACCAATTTGCGCTGGAATTACAGTAACTTGTGTATAAACTGTTCCTGGTAATACCTACCTCTTATGGAAAAATGACAAACAATTCCAATGTTTAGACGAAAGACATATAGTGAGTGTTGGAATAACCCCGCCCATTAAATGAGAAAGTTTTGAATTGTTAAGGTCCCACCTTACAAATGTGATAAAGCTTTATATCAACAAGAAGGTCACTTTCTAATGTACTTATGAAAAAGGGTGTTTAATAATAGTAGGGTGCTTTAATCGTGAAAAACAACGATGATCTCATTTCAAACACAATGGAAAGTGTATACATTTTTTAAATTTCTATATAGCCACTACTACTGCAAGCATCTGAAGGCAGCTCCTGGTAACCTTCAATAGACATTGTTCCTCTGGATGGCCCAAGAGGAGAGATGATATCCACTTTATTGAAGCAGAGTCTCTATATACTCAGGGCCACTGGAATTATGTGGCAGAGGAGGGTCAAATTATGCTGCATTTTTTACTAAATTATGCGACAAAAAAATGCAAATTATGTGGCATATTTCGGCACATTTTATGATAGCATTACTTCAGTATTTCTCTTTTTCCACATGATAACACTGTCTGGTTAGCGATTTCTTCTTATTAGGATCAATCTAACACTAAATACAAAAATAAGTAACTTAAAGATGACCAGTCAACTATTGCTCTCCAGTGCCACAGGAACACGTGTCACCATGTTTTTATTAACTTTTTATAACTTTGATCTACAAACTCATTTTGTTAAAATCTGCAGATTATGCAGCAGATTGAATGGCACATGCGGCAAATTCATAATTATATGGAAAAACACAGCAGCCGCAAAATCGCAGAATTCAAGTGGCCCTGAATAAACCTAGGGGCAGATTTACAATAACTGCCACATCCCTGCATTTCAGCAGGGATGCGCCAGTTATTGTGCGCCACAGCTCCGCCACCATGGATGCGCCGCATTTACAATGCGGCGCACCATGGAGCAAAAACGGCACAGATGCGTCACGCAACAGTGCCGGAAAGGCAGCGCATTGCTGGAGTTGCGTCGCAAGTCCGACGCAGCTCCAGCAATGCTCTGGGGGGCCCTATCTTGTTAATGCTGCGTCAATCCTTACGCCTGCTTCAAGCAGGCGCACGGTTGTGACGCAGTATGGGCTCAAAAGTGACTGAGTGAAATCTTGTAGATTTCCCTCAGCCACTTTTGGGCCGGAACGCCCCCCTGCGCAGGAATGCCTACTTCTGGCGCAGGGCTTTACAACATGATGCATCTCCCAGATGCGTCACGATGTAAATACCCCGCAGCATATCGCATCTTTTGCGTCACCAAAGTGACGCAACTGCGGCGTAAAAGAAGTGCAAGGGGCTTGTAAATCTGCCCCCTAGTGACTTAAAAGATTTCTTCGAAGAACAGCAAGTTGCAAATGTCCAAGTCCAACACTAAATGGCAGGAGTAAGCAGAGTATGTGTAGCTACAGGAAGGCATGCTAAAAATATACATGTTTAGCTGAAGGGCCCGCACCCATTGTATTGGCATTTCTGTGTACATTGGGATAAGGCAGAGGGCTAAACCAGAAGATGCCTAATCTCCCACTTCAATGTTTTAGAAATTGCTGTATTTATAAATCTATTTATGCCAAAATATGTGAAAGGGGTAATTACAGGTGGAGTAGTAGTAAACCTCAAAGATGCTAGAGTTTCAGAGACTGAAAGAGAAAAATAAGGACAGTGAAAGGTGTATGTCTGGGCAGAAGTCTTCCAGTGCATCCTTTGATTAAGAACTGAAGTGAGAGGCAACGCGAAGTGCAAGCCTTACAGCAATCCTGGATTAGGGCGAATGTGCCAGACACAGGGAGGGCAGTGGAGGATAGATGCGGAAAGAGACGTGCCCTCAAATAAATAAATGAAAAATGAAAAATAGAGCGAAGCCCTGATGGGTCATCCATGGAGAGCGGGAGTTGTTTAAAGTTGCCTAAAGTAGACATAAGACTGCATAAGTTTTTCTAGGTGTGCAGTCGTAATAGGAAATGAACAATGAAACATCAGAATTGAGGCAGGATACGAATGGAAGATCAGTATGTAATTAGTAGGAAGGAACTTAGAAAGGTTAACCCACTGCAAAGGCGTTGTAAACCAATCTGAAACACCAACCCTGATCAACATTTCTGCATTGTCTGTTTTTTGTTTTAGGAAAAGTTGTCTGACTCCAAATGGATACCAAACAATCTATGGAAATATCTCTAGCTTTATCGGAGGCACGCTTCTCCAATGAGAAGATGGTGAGCTACTGCTAGCTCGCTGGCTGCCTGGCAGCAGCTCTCCCGTGGCATGCCCATCCTGGTAAACTAGAAGTTTTTGGTGGCTGAATTAATATATGCAGGCCAAAGTTCAGACTGTTTATTCAAGACCGTGCGCATCATCTCGGATCTTATAAACCAATGTTCAAAAGCGGATATTTGAGTGATAAATCATGTGGCATTTGAGAGAGTTATTACTAATATTGTTATTACCCTGGTGTCACAGGCATTACAATTATGGCTGTTATCTATTACCCATGAAGAGGCATTCCCAGCTAACAAATCCTGTATTCCATTACTGTTTGCAACCCCGCATGATGCACGGGATGATCATGGCTCGCATATGGTGGCCCTCACTGTAAACTTGTCTGATGTGGTCACTGTTACAACACTAATAATATTAGTAGTGCGGGATGATTTTCTTTGAACATAAAAGCAGCTCTTATCACAGAAAGGCTGGAGAACCCTGATCTAAGTGATTCTGCCGTACAAAAGGGGGTGGTGATGGACGGAGCATCTGAACCAATCAAACACTCACACCCAGTCAACAGATCTGGGTTTAATCCATCACCGTTCTTTAGCCCACTCTGCCACCCCAGTTCAGACATGGCCATATGCAAATCAGTCTGACCCTGTGCCTCATGGGAACAGTCCAGCCCGAACTGCCAAGCCATGTCTGGCAGGGGCTTAGCAAGATCTGAAAAAAACAACAAGAAACAAAATGCAGCTGCTTCCTGTTAAAGAAGAAACACCTAAAAATGTTACAAAACACAAGGTATGCCCAAAAATGAAGTTGTGAGAGAGAAGAAAACAGGATATGAATCTCAAGGCATGTTAGTGAGTTGTCTGCTCCTGATGTGGCAATAAAGTGGTGCTTGTAGTGTCTTCCTATCTTAATATCAGTATTTTGACAGTAAACCAAGGTTGTTATAAGAGGTAACAATGGAAAGAGGTGGATGTGCCAAATGGGTTGATAACAGGCACTCATTTTATGTTTCATTTCTCTTTGGGACTGTGGTGCCACTTGGAAGCCTTTCCAGCCCCAACCACTAGCTGGTGCAAAAAAGCACAGTATGTGAATCCAGAATAGTTGTATATTGTAAAAACTTGAAAAAGCGTGGGGATTAAAGATTTTTCACTTTCATCATTGCAGTAATAGGAATGGAAATGTTTTTGTTTCTGCATTATACAATAGAAATTAGAACATTAAGGGAGGATTGCACCTTGAATGCACGTTTCACTTCACTAGACTTCCGCCATGAAGATGGGAAACAGAAAACATCCACCTCTGGCACAAGACTGGGGCATGTGATTACTTAGGCCTGAACAATCTGATGACGTCGGTAAGAAGTGTCTTTATCGCTCTATGACCACAACTGTCTCTATGCAAAGAGCGATGAAAAATACACTATCTCTTCCAGCATGTGCCACAAAACATTCCAGTGCATTTCCTTTAAACGTTTATTTGAGAGCAATTTGAAGGGAAACACACAGTAAAAGCTCTTATTTTCAAATAAATTATTATCTTTTTGTTTTTGTTTAATATGAACCTTCAAATCCATCAATATATTTAACTCAGAATGCATGCTCCAGCCCTGTAAGTGATAAAAAAGGATGAAGATTATGAAAATTTAGAGGATACTTTACGGTGGCCTACCCATGCAGTCGTTGTTGTGAGTGAGCTCAAATCCAGGGAAGCAGAGACAGTTGTAGGAACCCACGGTGTTCTTGCAAGTTCCGTTGCCGCAGGGTTGTCGATCACACTCATCGATATCTGCACATCGAGAAAAAACACAAAGCGAAAAGTAATCAGTATCTCTAAGCGGTGCATCTAGCTAAAAGCATCGGCCTATCAACCGGTCCTTCAGAGGCTCTTCAATGTGCCTTCCCGCCTTCTCTGCAGACTTTGCAGTTAAACATATATTTTCATTACAAAATCCAAAAAAAACACTAATGGCTTGATAGAAAATTATGCAATATTGTAGTACAGAAGATACTTTAAAACTGCATCACATTTTTCATCATGTTCAATGTTTGACAAATGCAAAGCACGTGCACTTGTGTGCATTGGCAGCTATCATTGGATGAACTACAGATCTTAAGTGTTTTGATAGTCTACCCTCACAATGGTAATTCTCAGAAGGACTTAAGTTGCTTTGCAGCCATTAGGATGCAAATACAAAATAGTGAAATACTGATTTCTGGATAATCCAGATAAGCAGAATTGTTCCCCATCTCTGGCCAAAATGTGCAGCCATCTGAAGAGAGGTACAAAGTGGTTAAACTGGGTTGTCCTAGGAAATGTCTATACATTGTTCTGTTAAGTTGAGGAATAACCCCAGAAAGTAACATAAATTGGGAAGGTAGACACTGAAATAGGCTTTGTGTTTAGAACATACTTCCTGGCGAATGTAGTCTGTCCATTAACTCATACATAATTTGTCACATCTTGAGTTTCATTATTTATAAGGAAGGTAAGGACAAATCCAGTTGACTAAAACATATCTCTTCCTTGTCAAAAGTACCATGATGCAGAGGTGGCAACAGGGAATGAACGTTGTGAACTTCAATTCACCAAAATGCAAGCAGGGGTGATTTCACACACCTTTTTACTGCCATTGAGAGCCCATGTCACTTTGTCCCACTCGTATGGTCCTAAGAGCTACCTGTAATTTCTGTTCTCCCTCCTGTCTTTGAAACTTTGGAAGGGAGTGGCGGGTATCAGAAACATCAAAGGGCAACCATGGTGTAAAATCTGCTACTACCTTTGACCACTGGTCGTGGCAAACATTTACAATTGTCGTAAGAAATTACTCATTGCTATATTTAGACGATATTAGTCAAAAAGCCTTTATGTGATCTCTTCTCACTAGGCTATTTCATCTTGTGTCGGTTAGGAATGGCCATTAAACGGAGTCTAAGTAAGATCTACACAATAATTATTTACCAGGAGAATTTTTGGGAGTGAAAAAGAATTTAAAGGAGGCATCTCACCCATGCACATGGTTTGGTCACTGGTGACTTTGAATCCATTGTGACAGACGCAGAGATAGCTTCCCTCGGTGTCGACGCACTCTCCGTGGCTGCAGACATTTGGGATCTCCTGGCATTCATTGCGCCCTGAATGTAAAATGGAGGGTAAAAACATAGCATCAAACAAAAATTCAACGCACACATCTACCATTCTACATTATGAACATTTGCTGGAGATTGTGGAAATTAAAGTTGCTATATACACACTGTAATCAAAAAGCATTCTTCAGAATGGCTGATGAGTGCATAAATATCTTTATGTGTGTACTTATGGCTGGACAGTGCGTGGTACAAAAAATAAACAAATCTTTGGCGCCCTGCACAAATTCCAGTTACCTGCAAATGCACCTGCATGTCAGAAATCGAACCCATATCACAAAACAAAATTCATATGTATTCTAGTACAGCCAGTTAGCAATATACCTAAAAATGACTTCATAAACGAGTGTATTAGTTTTGTCGCTTGTCATCATGAAAGTATGGGTCAAAACTATTACAAATCTACTATAACATCTGGCTTGTACAGGTAACTTCAACTTGGGTGTGCTCATGTGCATGTTTTGGTTCTATTGGTGCGTCTCCGGCTCCAAGGAAGCAATGTATTGTAATAATGTTTGAAGATGGAACAGCCTGGGCCGCATAGTCACACGAGGGGTTACCACTGCCATTCTTGTACCGCAAGGAAGTGAGCATATTAGGCAGAGTTAGCATTTCTCAGCTGAAGAGAAAAAAAATCTCAAGGGAGCTCAATATCTACTGAAGGTAAAATAAGAGATTCACTGAAGACACTGTGGCAAACATTATAGCTTCTTCATATCTTTGCATCTTCCACCATACTGGTAATGGCTGATAGGCAGGATAGCAGGGACACATAGGAGGAGCAGAACTGCCTACGGGCCAACCTTGTTTTCAAATTTAGTAGGCCTGAGGGATGCTAAGGTAGAATGCGTGAGTGACACCCATGGAGGACAGCTTAGCACATCTAAAATGATTGTAGGGAATGTCAGTCATGTCTACCAATCAAAGCTGATCATGATGATGCACCAGGTGTTGACGTCAAGTGATTGTGCCACTGATTAGCACTTGCTGGAGTCAGCAGAAGGTCCTCACAACCAACTCTATTGGATAAACGCCTATGGCATCACTCGGCCTCATCGTACTATCTATGGTAAGGGAACCTCTTCCAGTAGCCCAGAGGGCTCGAATCCTACAGGTCGCAGCCAACTACAATAGGATCAGCGCTTAGATGCACATTTTATTGCAAAGGTAAAGCCCCTAATATTCATTAAACGCACTTTGGAAGGTTAGTTAATCTGTGAAAGGGCTGGTGAAGCATGAACTGCAGCTGTACCTTTCCTCTCTATAGACCATTTATGAGTATTTATGATCAAGGGCCTGATTTAGAGTTTTGTGGACCGGGTTACTCTGTCACAAACTTGATGTATATCCCGTCCGACGCATTACAAGTCTATTATATCCTATGACACTTGTAATACGGCTGTTGCGATATCCATCACGTTTTTGAGGGAGTAACCCGTCCGCCAAACTCTAAATCAAGTTCTAAGTGTGAGTATTTCTGCACTGTAGTTGTCTTGATGTATAAGAAGATCATGCACCACTATGGCGCATTCTCTGTATATTCTGTGTAAGTAAAGAAAGCTTGCACTGATATTTACTGTTCCGTACAAATTATCTCGTTGAGTGTGTATGTGTGCATTTGTGTATGTGAAGTTTAGACACTATAATAGGTAAAGACTACATTATAGCCCCTGGTTGTCTCTGTGAGCAAAGTCTGTACTCTTCCCTACAATGAACCCAATAAGTGTGTATTTAAAGTGGACTGCAGCTGCCTGTGCTGCATCTGATGTCTACTTGTCTACATGTGAGTGAAACCTGCACTGCTGCTAGACACCTATGCCTATTCTCTGCCCTTCTGGATTTTCATGGGTGGCCACTTATTGTATGAGCCTGAAGGCTCCATCTTGGTAGTTCTAATTAGCTATTGTGAGCAGATATAGAAACACAATGAACCAAATTTCCAGGGCTTCTGAAAGATTCTACAGCTTACCGATGCAGGCTCCACTGGGAGACAGCTTGTAACCTGTTGAGCACTCGCACCGGTAGCTTCCAGGGATGTTGATGCAATCGGCATTGCGCTGACATAGGTTCTCTGCACCGCTGCACTCATCGATGTCTGCAAAGATGGAAATAATTCATCTTAAACCTGTTCATTCATTTAAACAGAATCAGAACTCTCGCAACGATGTTAAGTGTGGCATGACCTTAAACAGAAGTGATCGGTGGTATAAGCCTCATTACAAGAAGACTCTTGGTCACCTGACCTGGACCAACCTGATTAATTGCGTCCAGTAGTTATTCTTGGGCTGCACACTGTCAAGTAATTGGTGATCAAAGTTTGGGGTATAACTTGAACATTTCAATAATTTATTTAGATTCCTCCCCATACATTATATAAGTATACCATTACATGCTGCATTCTGCACTCTGCACGTAAATCAAAAAATAATTCATGAGCAACCAGCGGACACACCACAATTAGCGGAATACAGATCAAGGGAAAATGCAATCTCAGAATGTAGTCACTTAATAGATGAGTCAATTCAGCCAAGAGAGTTACATCGAACAGTGGTCGAGGCTAAGGCTATAAATAGGCAGACATTCTATGGATGTACTGACTCAAATAAACTAATTAGTAAACACGGCACACTTGACACAGTGGATGGCATTTCGTAAATTGCCTGACATTGATGTAGTCAATTGTACGGAGAAATGAGGAATAAGCAAGTGGTCCATAGTTGTCATTTCCAACAGTAAATTAAAATTTTTAAAAGGAGCTTTGAGGTCCCACTCATAACCATGGACGTCAATTTGCTGAAATGCCAGGGGTAGTGGAAGTGACATCACAGGCCCTTTGACCTCCACTTTCACTCACACACACATACTTACGCATACACACAAATTCACACATATACTCTCTCACACATAAATGCACACAACATACATTTAAAAGCATTTTTTATTTACCTCAGCTGCTATAGAAGGGCATATTCCAGCGTAAAGTACTCTATTTTTATTACACTAATAGTGAATAATATATTTTATTAATGCGCTATTAGTGTTATAACAAATTGACAGACAATAAAGAGGGTGGTGTCCCAGCTGCCCCTATATTCCTGGCACTGAATTAGCCACCTCTGAGGCCAGGGCCCCCAAAGGCAGTGCAGGATTCACACAGGCGACCCCTGGGGAACCAAAAATGACGTCCATGCTCTCTGTATTTCCTTTCTGCTGGAGTTCTAAAAGCATCCATAACTCCACTGGTAGGAGCTACTGTCTGGATCCTCTTAGCCATACTCCGCAGGACTCATAATGAGGTCCTATGTGATCTAAACCTGAGCCTCCAGAAATGGCACCTTAAACTGAGATCAACATTCAGCATCTTGAAAATGTTTTTTATATTCCCCTTTGAGGCAGGAAAAACATAAAATCATAATCCTCCATAGAAGATTGACTTTGGTCTCCAGCTACAGAGGCATTTGCTGAAAGTTGGCAAAAACAAACAGTTATGTTGCCAAATCAGTAAACTGAAACCTGTGACCATGATCTAACCTCAAGAAAAGAAACCACTGGCAGATCCCTTAGGCATCATCAGCAAGGAGGCACCAGATTGCTCCTACCAGTCACAATCATTGCCTCCAAGGTAGGGAAGGATTTGGCAACATGTCCCCTTTCACTGGCACTGCATATAAATAAAATTATGAAACCTTAAAAGAAGCCATGATACACGTTGTTAGGTCAGCCTCTGGTGCGGATCCTTCATTAAGGGATAAAAGTACCTTTATACTCTACCCTTTTTGAGCATAAGTTTCTCACGCTGGAGATACCATTTCTGTGCATTCAGCGAGCAGTCATTACCTTCACAGATGAGTAGGATGTTGTTGTAGCTGAATCCCATTGGGCATTCGCACCGGAAGCTGCCGATCTGGTTAATGCAGACACCATTGGTGCAGATTGCTGGGATCTCACTGCATTCATCGATATCTGCACATGAAAGAGGATAGGGAGTTTAAGAATACTGTTATTGAGAATCAGAGACGTCTGAGCTTATATATACAAATAATGCCTAAATTGAGGAGGTGTGAGCTGAACTGGATTACAGAGATAAGATAACGCAGAAAAGAAACATTGGAAGTAATTCTGAAGCATTGATTGGGCATATTGTTGCAGATTCCATTCTTAAGCCGCCTGCCATACAAATATTACCTTTGATCATATTATGACGTGGATTTTAGACACATATTTCATACTGTGTTGTAGTTAGGCTTAAGGTATGTTCACTACCAAGCCTGTTGTTTAGCCTTATTGAATGTTCCTCTAATTAAAGGCATGACTAATAAATATTTCCGAACAGACCTACAATTTATAGAGGTGACTGAAAATGAGCAACATTTGAAACGTATTTTATTTTTACTTATGTGTAATGCTTAGAAAGATTTGTCATAGAACTCAGAAATGTGGAGTTGACTGCAATCCAAAGAAACCTATGGTGTGTCAGCCATTGGTGCAGTCTGTGTATTACAAAAAAAGACAGAGAGCACCACAGGTTGTGCTTCTGGAGTATTTCTTCAGTCCCTAGCCATCTGTTCTGTCTTCTCCAAGAGCAACCAAATAAACAAGGTAGAACTTATTGTGATCCATCAAAGAATACAAAATCAATATCTATTGAAAGAAAACAAATGTCTCAGAGATAGCTCAGTATACAGAGAACATAAAAAGAGTCTTAGAGACAGTTCAATATACACTGAAGGCAAACATCAAAATCGACTGAATATAAAAATATCTTAGAGACAGGTCAAAATCTACTGAAGATAAAACAAGTGTCTTAGAGACAGCACAATATCTAATGAATGTAAAATAAATTGTCTCTGAATCAGTTCAATATCTACTGAAAGAAAATAAAGTTTCAAAAGATGGCTCAATATCTGAAGGTAAAATAACATTTCAGCAAAAGATCAATGTTCACTGAAGGTAAACACATCTTCTAGAGACACTTCAATATGCAAAGAAGATAAAACAATGTCTTGGAGACAGCCAAGTATCCACTAAACAATGTCAATGAAAAGTGACCAAGGGTCACAGCTCATTGGTAGAACAAGAAACACTTTAACTGATGTGGGAACCTGTTCTCCACCAACACGATTGAAGGCTACTATACTAACGCTTAGCTATCCTCTGGTGTCGGTTGAGTTAACTTTGCATCAAGTACCAAATAAAGGCATTGCTGATTAAGGATCTTTATCCCAAATATATTAATCTATGTTAATATCACAATGACGTTTTCCTTCTTTGACGAATTACTATGTTGCAAATTGTTTCTGGTATTGAGCTATAATTTGTTTCTAATTAAAAGAAATACGGATTTATGTTCTTTGGAACTATCAGCCCAATTTGATTTTATGTCAGCTTCCATGTTAACATTGAAGAGGTCTCCTTGGAATGATCCGTAGAAGTTGTTCATGAAGCAACGTTTGTACACATTGTACATTTTCTGAGTGTCATCTTCGCCTCTCTGTCACCCCCGCATTAATAAAGTCACAACTCTGCTTCAGCACCATACTTCTGCTGAGTAAATTGAAAACCATTCTCCTACCCTCGCCTCTAGGCTGCCACCTACACACAAGTCATCAAACACTGCAACTGACTGGTCTAGGAATGTGCAAAATTATCATGCACTTTATTCAGTGTTTGCAGCTAGTCGATGTAAGCAACCATAAAGCACTGTCATGATATCACACCATAATTAAAAGCCAAATCATTGCACCATGATTCCTCCACATACAGAAGCCATATTATCTGTTCATCTACTCTGGTAATCCAATGCATCCTTAGACACATGAAAGGGCCACTTTCATGGTGAATTTCAGCTCAAAAGGAAACAAATGAATGCCACAGTGGCATACCATTCCAAGAATATCCAAAACAATTCCAACAAACCACAAAATGAGGGAAGGAATGTGCAAATCTCCTCCAAGTCACTGGCAATCATTTGAGCCACATTCCAGTCTATCGTTTTTCACCCACTGCGCCACTCTACAAAGAGACTTAGTATAGGCAAATCTTTCTTGCTTGCTAATCCTATAGGAATAGTCAATGTGAATCCTCAGCCCAGGACCCCTCTAGATAGGAAAACAAACAACCTCAATTATGCTGTGGGCCATGCAAATGGCTGTCAGTAACAGTTTTACAATATTTAAGGATGCTGCAAACAATTGTCTGGTCTTAAATTGCATAATATTGGAAAGTATGTATCAGATGTACTCACCAGTGGGCTTTCCTGTGTGGATGTCGATGATAAACCCAGGGGCCTGGTTCCCGCACAAGAACTGATATTCAGCTGCAGTAAAAATAGAATATGTCAGATCAACCTGTGTACGAGCATGTTCATTAATACCTTTTATGTAGCGCTACTGCTACGTAGAATATAAGATAGGTGTTCTATTTCCATGAATACTTCTGAATGGGTTATCACCCTGCAGTAAGGGGTAGCTGGAGCCTCGTCTTTTGGGTTAGATAGCACCGTTTTAACTCTTCTGACTTGTTCTAAACGTAAACGCTTTTATAGGCTTACACAAACTCCTGGCGCGGATCGACTGACCAATAGTGCTAATTTTGGATTTCAAGTTCTTAGTGACTACGACAGAACATAGGTGTTTGTTGTAGGATTAGGTCTACTACTGTCAGGCCCAGGCAATAGACACTATGGTTGGTCTAGGCTCATACTGAAGAAGTATAAGGGCACGGTATAGTTCGCAATGCTTGACCTAGGCTTTTATTCACTGCAGACCAGGACAGGAGAGAGCTCACTGCCCTGCTCTTGGATGTTGCAGTTGGCTGGAAAACAGAATAGCTCTATGTGGTTGTGCTTTTTCTAAGCTTATGTTTACTTGTGGATGGGCCAGGTCATGTCTCATAGAGTTTGTTTTAGGGTCACACCCTTACCTGTTGTTAGAACAGGGCTTAATACAGACAATGCATTCTAGGCTCATACTCGCAGCTTTCTAAACTGGTTATTATATTTACTGATGGCTCGGACAGGACATAACTAAGGGCGCTAGTTCGGGGCTCATACTTACTACTGGCTGGAACTGGACACGGCTCACAGGGCTTGTTCCAGGCTTTGCCAATGTTGTACGAGCAGCAACACATCTTTTTGGTCATGTTAAAAGACAGTTCATTCTCGCATGTGTCATTAAAATGACGGTAGCACACGCTCTTCCTCATGTCTGCAAAGCATCAAAAGGCAAAAAAGTCATGTTTCAAATAAAATATTTCACTGACAAGTATTTACTGACAACACTAGTGGAGCAGTAGATCACCAGTGTACATTGCCAGCAGTACACAGCAGCTGCTGCTCTGCCTAGGTTACACTTCTTAGTCTTTTAGTGAGGTGAATATTTCCATTCCTACCCATGCAGTTGTTTCCTCCATTGACTTGCATGTACTCCGGGGGACAGACACAAGTGTAGTTTCCAAGCGTGTTGTAGCAAGTGCCTGGACCGCAGATTCCGATATGAGCACTGCATTCATCAATATCTGAATAACAAGAAAAGCAGAGAAAACAAGATTTTAAAATTAATTTTAAAATGAAGCAAGCAAAATGTTTGTGTATACACTGCCATAATCCGGTTTGATGTTGTACATGAGTGTTTAACGTTAGAGGCAGGACTGTATTTGGGAGTACTCTCCCGTGAATGTCAATGTGAAGGGAACGTGCAGATCCATAACAGGTCAGTATAATTAGATAACTAAGGTAAAGTAAGGAGAAGGATGGGTCCGATAATCATCTCTACAGACCAGGCACTCTGATCTAGGGATTCAACAGCCTACTTGTAAACAGCTTCTCTCAAGCTAGCACAGCTTCTTCCTGGTAGCCCCTGCCATCTGGAATAATATACCCTTATAATGACGAACAGCAAAAGATGCGGCTGACAACAGGGGTACAAAATCCATCCACCAAGATAGTATCAAAAACATAACAAGCAATAGCTACAGTACACGCCAAGCTGCCATTGTTTGTTACTTTACTATATAATCTCTTCAATCTTCTCAGGGCATTTGGTTTTGGAAATCTAACTATAAAAAGAAGCTAAGATTTAGCAGAGTATCAACTAGCAGTGAATATAACCAGAGATTTGCTTACCTTCACAGATGCGGGTGTCTTCGTTCAGGTAGTACCCCAAAGGACATTCACACTGGAAGCTGCCGAATGTGTTGACGCAGTTTCCTCCTTGGCAAAGGCCTGGGAGCTCTTGGCACTCATCAATATCTACAACAATAAGACATACCATTATGATAGGAACTGTGTTCACTCAAGGCACTTCTAGTGGCAAAGTAGGGAGCAGCAATAAGGTGGATCTCATGCCTGTGTCGATTTTCACCAGATCAAGGTTGAAGCACGAAGGGATCCCTAATTTAAGAGCGATTTTGCATAATAGACCTTCTGAGTTTCACTGAAACTGAGCTCTGGAACCCGTGGCTTTGTGGGGTGGAAGTGTCCAGTGCCGTAAAGACTCAACTCCTGATGTGGCTACAGAAGTGAACATTGGAACTCCAGCGGAACCCTTACTCTGTGGGCATGGTTGCGCTGTCCAATATTCCTATTTGGGGTGATAGTGTTTGGATCTACATTTTGAAGAATTATTGCTGAATCCCTTTTTTAGATGCAGTTTGGATTTTTAGAGCCATAATCTTGAAAGGATTAACAGCAGCCACATGTTGATAAAATTCAAAGCATGAACATGGAGATTTTAGTGAGAGCAAGATTATTTAGTGAGAGCAGCTGTCGGCATAATGAGGCTGAAAATATACTTGGATTTTAAAAACAGGAAATAGAAAGGCGTCAGTACAGTTGTACAACCTAGCTTTCTACCAGTCTAGCCCAATTTTAAGGAGGTCATAAGCACGATAGGAGAGGCACAGTGCAACTTAAGACACTCTGAGTTTGACATCACATTTCTATTGTCAAGGAATGAATCTCCCCTCAACATGGCAAAAAGGCACAAGGCAGATGCTTCTGACAGTAAAAATACTTTTTCCTAGACGCTAGAGAAAATGTAGCCCATTAACTATTTCTCTTATCAGCATACAAATAAAAATGCCAGAGAAATACATGCATATTAAAAATCCTAAAAGAGCATTATATAAACAACCATAATACTGCCCTAAAAATGTCCTTTGATACCCTAGCTTTGGTTGTGTCAGATTAATATATATGGCCGAGAGGATGCAGTTGCCATTTGAGATTGAAAGCGGTCTATTAGTGAAGCTTACACTGTGTTTGTGCACGGTGATGACATTGTGGGAGTATTCAGAGGTCTCACATGCTCCCCAAGCCATTCGTGATGAGCCACAGCTTGTGTCTTGTGTCCCCATGCACTTTAATGGACAGAGGTTGCAATGATGATAAAATGCCAGTGCAAAGGCTGGGTCTCCTTCCCATGGTTAGCTGCTGTTTACCATGTGGGTAAACTCCGATTCCCTTCCTGTTGTAACAATGAGTTGGGCGGTTAGCACCTCACTGCAAACAGTGCTGTTGTGCTGCGAAGGAGTAGCAAATCCCATGTAGACAAAATGATGAGTATTGTGCTGTGAGAAGCCTTTTTACATATTCTTTCCTTGGTTAAGCCCCCTGAAGCAAAAGCTTTTGAAGTGATCCGTCTGTGTTTACAGAGCACAGAGCATCAAGGTGGGTGTAGTATAAGAAGCAATTTACATCAGCTCGTGCTCACCCTCTAGAATAACGGTAATTGGATTTGGACGGAAGCCTTCTCCTCCGGGACACAGGGTCCTGTACTCAGCTGCACAAAAAGAAACACAAAAAAGATATTAAATGGAGCAACTATATTTCAAGTCCAACTATTTCATATCCCAGCGATCAGAACCCCTTGGTTATTAAAAGGTACTTGTGTGCACATTCAAAGTCCTCTGTCCAAAGTGTTCCCAAATATTACCTTCAAAGGTGAGGGTGCTCTGCTAATCACACCCAGTATAGATGTCAAGTTTGAACTGAGCACATTTGATCTCTCGCTCTTCATCCCTGTTCACATTCTGCCACTCAGATACAGAGGAAATAGTCTAAATAACAATGCTGTTGACTTATGGAGGACTGGTGCGTGAAATGGAGGCCTTATTTTCGGAAGGCAAAGTTCATGGGCAGTCTCCAATCTGTTGCTTTCTTTTTCCCTCTTTGTCTGTCTAACGGTCATTCCGATTTCAACACAAACCAACAAAAAAGTGTTTTCGTGTGACAAATGTTAACTTAATATTTCCAATCTAATTAAATATCTCTGGAAATCAAAACCTTTCCCGATGAACGGTTGAGTATACTAGTGATACCTACTTTGCCAGAATGTTAATTGTGGTGTCAAACATTTAGGAGAAAGTTGCATATATCAAATTTCTTAGTGTCATATAGACAATCTAATAATTTGAGACGATAATCATGGCTGTCAAGCACATCAAGTAAAAGCGCAAAAGAAGTGTGACACTAAAAATATCAAACAATTATTCCCCTATAAAAAAGTGTTATCTCATTCCAAAACTAATTCCACAGCCAGTGGTGGCGATAAAATGGATTTAGAAACAGGATTACCGGGTAATTTCTGACTAACTTACTTGAATTTCCAGAGGGACAGAATTCACAAGGATTGCCCCAGGCACGCCCCAGAGAGCAGCAGCAGGAAGCTCTGGTGACCCCAACACCGATCTCAGCACTGCAAGAGATCCCACCATCTCCCCTGGGCTGGGTGTCCAGGAAGCAGTTTCCAACACGAGTATCTGAATGTTGGAGGAAAGGCAAGAGGAACGGTTAGCTTGCAAGACGTAGAATTATAATGAAAGAGAAGGCGAATTCAACTCGGGTAGAAACACTAGTTGTGCTCCGTGATCAAGGGATGTGAGGAGTTGACTAACGAGTATCATTTACTCCCTTATAGGTCAAAAGGAGATAGTTTTAGGTCATGGTGGATAAACTATGAAGGAGTACATTCTCATCAGGTGAGAGCTTATAAAAGGCTGTTAAGTATGTTGGATTGTTGCCAAATGACAACAGATAAAAGATTCACTATTCAAGGTCCTTCTAGCCTCTCATGGCCACCAGCCTTCCAGGAGGTGCCTCTGTCGGTCGAAAAGGGAATACTAGTGAGGCCATAAAACAATTGATTTGCTCTATTAGATTGCTAAGAAAATATAGCGCTACTGATTTGTTTATGAAGTCAGGCATAACAATTTGGATTTACAAGTACATAACTTTATTCTCAACCAATGCATCTCATAAAATCTACTTGACAGTCAGAGTAGAACAGGTAAAAAGCTTAGTCCCAGCCGCCCCTTTCCCTGCCCGCCTTATTCATCAGCCCACTAATTCCGATGAATACTGCTTGATCCACAAATCATGAGATCCAAGCAGCGTTGACCTCAGATTGAAGTTTTAATGGATTAACAGGACAAAACATGATGTGGAAACCAGTGAAGTAACACAGTCCCCGCAGCCCAAGTGGTGTGGAGGGCCCCCAAGTTCCAGGGGGCCCCCTCAGCACAGTACTCTGCCTGGAGAGCTCCTTAATGGGTCTGGAGGGGAACGGTCAACGTATCTTGCAGGGGGGCCCTTTCAAGTTTCATTACACCAGTTTGGAAAACCCACACAACAGACATTATATAATACAAAGAAATATGCTGGAGTAGCTGGAAGAAGAAACATGTTTGGTAAGTAAATAGGAATGGAATACTCTACATTTGTATTCAGAATATAAATTCCTGAAAACATATGTAGTCATTTTTTATCTGGCTTATATTTATTGTCAGAATCCAATTTTAATTTCTAACTTGATTCCACAAATTATCAGGAAAAGAAGTACATTGTTGTCTACAGTGACGCTGTGATCATAATGCCCCAAAACTATTAGTAAGAATTAACGCAAAACATTAGCATGCCACATGCCCTCATAGAGTGCGCTATCCACATCCCAAATAGTTTTTTACAACAAAGCCTAACAAGACTTTGGTAAAGTCTCCAAATTAGAAGGAAAGAGGAACCTGTACATTCAATGTGTGTCCTGGTTGCATCAGCTTAATGGAATTCTGAACTCAGACAGCCTCCTCTCTGCATCTGGAGACACATTAGGAAAGATTCACTTACCCACGCACCCAACTCCGGTAGGGTTCAGCTCAAAGTCCTGTGGGCAGTTGCACAAATAGCTGCCGGGTGTGTTCACACACAGGCCATTGATGCAGTTCACTGGGTCAGCGCACTCGTTTACATCTGAAACAGGAGGAGAGGACACATTCAGCAGACAGAACATATACAGCTTCAACGTGGCGCCACCCATTACATTTCCTAAGCAAATTTAATGCACAGCATAAAACTGCACAGTGAGGAGATAGTATGCGCTCTGTTATTTGACAGTGATAGCATTATCATAAAACGTAGGGCCAATGTCCATGTAATTCTGAAAGAGGACACAACAAGAGCTACAGCACCATACAAAGTACAAAACCTGCAGATTTAAAACATATCCAGTGTTTTTAAACCACTGATTTTGCGTGCACCAAGCAGGCATAATGTCTATTGCCGAAATGACGAGTCACCCACTGGAATTTAGAAAGGTATTCCAAATTTTCCAGGTAATTCCCCCTATCTTACAGTATCCTCATTTTCTCACTCATAGTGGGAGGCAATCCGTCTGACACCCCTCCCCCAATTACTTATGCTTCTGGTATTAGTAATTCTTACTGGGCGGCATACTGGGCTGATTTATGGGCATCTTATAATGTGGCCGCAAGGAGGTCAAGGCACTTGGATTCTGAGTGAGGTATAACCCACTGAGACACCTATCCATGCCCACAGGTAAAAGGATTGAGACTGGGGGTATTTGAGCTAATGGAAATTCTCCTGAAATGCTAAATGCTTGAGTTTCTTGCTCAAGGACATGTTGAGCTCCCTAAAACTCTTCCTCTATGAGAGGTGGACGGGAATGTTAGTAAAAGTGAGATGCTCTAGCAGGCCTGGTTAGGGCAGTTCACACAACTGACTGTTAACCCTGTCTGTCAAACTCGTAATCAGGCTCTAAGTGCCACAAGAAAAACTGATGTGATGACTTTGACGACTGTCATATGCCCTTAGCTTTCATTTAGAACTGGCTGTAAAGAGGTGAAACAACCAGAAAGAGTCGCCTTGCGACGGATGGGGGGGATTAGGATGGAGGTGGCAGTCCACCTCATGCCGGAGGTCATGTTTCAAGGTATCATTAACACCCACATCTCACAACGTATACCAAGACAACCATCATAACTTTACACAGAATGTAGATAGCCATCGTACCTGTACAGTTTCCTCCGCTTCGGTCCAGCTCGTACCCATCATCACAGACACAACGGAACATCCCGGGCAGGTTCTGGCAGCTCCCGAAGACGCAAATATTCTGGAAGGTGCACTCGTCAATGTCTAATAAAGGCAAAAATCAAGAAAGTCACAGTTGATGGGTTAACACTTTCTGGAGAGGTTTAATAATTCTGAATATAACAAAACTTAACTGCCAGCACTATCACCATTCAATACAAACGCAAATCAAAGCTCTTAAAATATATCAGATCACCAAGAAGTAGACAATCAAAACACTGACTAAATAAAAACATAACATAAAGATAGGTTGGTTTATACATGACCCTAAATACAATGCACAAAATTGGATATTTGCTCCTTTGGTATTATAACCTGCTCTTGGTCAAATCTGCGACTTTTATGAGATTCACAATTAACCTCAGAAGCTCTTTTGGCAATTCCAGTAGATGTATATTTCCAAATGAATTGACAGCATACAATCTACTAATGCAGACTTCCGCTTGGTAGTATAAGCCTACCATGATGACATTTTACACAAATCTATATTTGGACATATACATTATTTTCCTTTTTTCTTCATGGTTAAAATATGATTCCCCATGGAGAAAATCTTTACTCTGTACCCCCCCCCCCCCCTTAGATGTAGTGTGTTCCTATTCTACTGCCAGCCTTAAAAGGGACATACAACAATCTTTGACAGTCGTATCTTTGTGAGTGTTGTCAATGTGTTAACTTGTATACAAAGGGTATGTGATTAGCCAGAAACTCTTGGTGTTGTGGGTGTGCACCTGTTTTTCAATGTCGGACCACCACTTACAACTTCTTTGCTAACCCTACACTTGTTACTGTGAAAATACCACCTATTTGCAGGAGTAAATACCAACAACCCTGATTCAATGAACCAAAAGTGGGATTTAACCATGAAAATGTTTTTTGTGCAATTTCAGGCAAACATTAGTTAAGTGGAGAGGGGCGCGGTACGCTTGCTTTGGTGAACTAGGCTATGTTTGGTAGCACGTGAATGCTTACCATTATTAATATATTTGTGTCATAAGTTCCTCACAGGCACGAGATCTTATTGATAAACATGAACATATGAAAGTATTAGCCTCATAAAGCTATTGTTGAAAATGTTCTAGTGTAAAGTGGCCTTTACCATTATTAACGTGTTCTTATATGAAATCTTTTTGAAAGTGTTCTCATGCAAAGTGCTTCCAGACAGTATAAACCTGTTCTTATTTAAAGTCCTAAGACAATGAATGGATCTTATTTGCAATGTATAATACTCCAAAAATAAAGTGAATAAAATAAAAGTGCCCTCCTGTTGAAGGGCAGCAGTTTTTACCCTGGCAGGCCTTGCTGTCCTCAGTTGGTGTGAAACCCATCTCGCACTCGCAACGGTACCCTCCGGGCGCGTTCAGACACTGGCCATTCTCACACAGGTTGATGTTGTCTGCACATTCGTCAACATCTGAACGGAAGCAAGAAGAGGAGAGACAAATTAAATTTGAATTAGCGCTATCAGCAATACTTGAATTTGCAAACTTTGCAAAATGTCTTAAGTTCATCGTGCTCCGCCAAAGGGAGACAGAAAGGATTTCTTGTGTCTGGCGGAGAACATTTGCAATGAACAGTAATGACCACACTGGATAGATAGCAAGAAATACATTTAAGATGCCATGAGAAATACCATGGTAAATCCATTATTTGCCACTTGTTTGAAATATGAAAATATTTCAATCAGGTATCAATAAAGGGTTTGTCAAGGATTTACAATATACCAAAGGAAAAAAGATCTTTAAATTAATCCCAAGTGTTTTTAAGATAATAACAATACAAAAAAGAATCAAGGGCCTTATTTAGAGCTTAGTGAATGGGATATCCCATCAACACGTGATGAATATCCTGTCTGCTGTATGAAAAGTGCCTTTGGCTATAATGCAGTAGTAATTTGGTGGGCGGGACATTCACAACATTTGTGACAGAGTACATATCTGCCAAACTCTAAATAAGACCCAAGGTTTTATTCCTAAAATCAAAAAAGCAAGGAGACATAAATGCCTGGATTTCAATCTTGCTGAAGAATGACCCCTTCAGTTGTTTTTCTTGCCAGGGCACCTCGGAATCAAATAACTTTACTCTTCTCCGAGACTCCTAGCAAACAAGCTAGATATACAGACACTCCCAAGAATATAGCTGACCCTCTGGCATGCAAATGTTGCTACCCGGTGAAGAGAAGATTTTCCTGGTAGGAGGGCATCCACCAGGTAGATCATTACCTATGGTCTGTCTTTGAAGGCACCATCTCTCAGTTAGGCAGATACTATGTGAAAGCGATTTCCTCACCAGCTTAAAAAAATAAACACTGAAGTGCTTACTCGATGCCCATTAAAAGACACACCTTGCATGCTGATACCTGAAGTGTCCAAAACCCATCGCTGGCATTTGAAACTGAGGAATGGTATGTAGCGTCGAAAGGCTGGGTCAAAATCATCATATGCATAACAGCAAAATCCTGGAGCCCTTTGGCCTGAGCGTCCATCGACATGGCTATGGGTGGTCTAGGGATAGAGGCATAAAATGCGTAACATACCAGAGCAGGAGAAGCCATCACCATTGAATCCCTCCTGGCATGTGCATCGGTACGAGCCTGGTGTATTCACGCAGTCGGCATTGATGTTACAGCTATGCTCCTCCGTGGAACATTCATCCAGATCTAGGGGTCAATCAGATAAACCTTGATTATATTTAATATTTGTGACACTTCATATGATAAATATTAAGCAACCAGAATAAAGAATTCTACAGCATTCAAAATAATCTGGAGGCACTGATTAATCTGTAATCAAAATACTATATATACCTGTGTTTATATTATCAAGGAATTAGATACCAACAGATATTTTTAAAACGTCTGATTTATCCTATACAACCATTACATTTGTAACATATAGGGACAACATTTGCATTTGTTTAAAATGAAAATAATAAGGTATAATTATGTCCCAACTCAAGTCACAAGAACATTCAGAACATTCAATTTGAAGAAAAACCATTAAAAAATTAGACAAATATAAGCAAAGTTTTCTGAAGATCTATTTCAAAACTATAGAGAAGTTAGAAAGTCCAAGGACTATGCATGCCTTGTTTTCTTTACATAATTGTGCACTTAGTGTATGAGCAGTGCATATTTTCTTCCATACTTACCGACACATTTCAAGCCATCCCCGACCCAGCCGCTACGGCACTTGCACTTGAAGCTGCCAGGAACGTTGATACAAGATGCGTGCATGTCACAGTTGTGTGCTCCAATTTCACACTCATCCACATCTGAAGAGAAGAGATTAATGACAGGGAGTTTAAAAGACTGAACATAAAATGCCTTAGCGATTCTTCGAGAACATCACAAGGGATGAGTAATCCTACATTACATACACAAGAATGCTGTTATATAATTTATTTCGGAAATTTAATATTTATGGGAATTGGAAGTGTAGAAATGACACCAAATACAGATGTTATCAAAGCTGTTTGTTCATATTTTAGAAAATAATGGGCTCGCCCACAACCCTATTTGTCAATGAAAGTGTGAATCACATGGACAAATAATCTTTAATATGAGGGCAGATTGACTTTACAATTCACAGAATTCAGTTCCACATATGTAAGGGAATTTAATCATATGTGCTTACCTGTAAGTAAATCTATCGCCGACCAAAAGCGGACATTCCAGGGCTTGGCGCCCAGGAAAGTTTTGAACATCCACAAACTTACTTTAAAAAAACATTTTTAAAATCCCTTCTATTGCTGGAAATGATTAGATCTTTACTTCTGTCAAGCGCAAAACTAAATCCCTTTAAAGGGAGGAATGAACATCACCAGTATTGGTGGGCACACAGCAGAGGGTGTTTCACTATAAGAAAACGTATTTTCCCATGTTTGTTTCACTGAATATCTCACTGTGCACCGGTACATTTTCTCATACAAATATGGAATTTAACAAACTTTTAAATATTATGCATGGAAAGCTACAAGAGTAAAAAGTTTAACGAAGTAACCTGGGAAATGTTGACAATCCAATCTTACAAAGTCAGGAACTCATGGGTCCAGACTTTTCATTTCAAGAGTTGGGCCAGTCTGGTGCAGATGACCAAGATTTTTCTAAGAGTTCCCCCATCCCCGCTGGCATTGCCAGATGCTGATGCTGTCGAATACCAAGGCCACCTAGCTTGTATTACACTCATGTTTCTTTCTTCCTCTACTCTAACCGCCTGTCTCTTTATCTCACTCGTGCATGTTCTTGTTCCACACCTGTTTTTTGCTTTTGCCTGTTTCCTGACCTGCTCTTTTTCTTATTTCTCCCTTTTCTGTCTCATGCTCAAAGTCTGATGATGAAAAGCAAGTTGTTGTCCACTAAACGTGGTCCAATGCCCACCATCAGTATAAATGAAGACCTGGTGCCACAGCTGATCAACCAGGAGGCCCACCCTCATTCCTTGATGGAACAATTGAAAAGCCAAGTGCTAACAATGTGAAATGAAAAAGCAAGAAGTGGAAAAAGTTTCTGGGAAATGCTAGAATGATGGGAGGATGATTCACAGAATACAGAATCTGCTTTGTGGAAACAAAACAAAGAGTGCTAACCAAAATTTTGCAACGTATGATCCACGTGTTGTTGACTATGTGACATGTCTGAACCATGTTGGATCGGTTCGATGTGTGTGAGGCATTCCATCAATAGTATTTAATTTGTTTTTGATATGTCTGTACAACATTCTGTATAAGGTGATCATTGTGTTTTAGATGTGCATGTCTGCATAATTGTTACTAAATTCCTGTTGACTGTGAAGGATCATGATTTTGTATAATTGTTTTGAACATGTTTTGATGAGTGGGAGTGGCGTGTCACACTGACTAGTACAGTATGAAACCACATGATATCCTACTGTGCTGTTATGTGTTCTTGAATTTAAACAAAAATATGTTATGATAATATATGTACATTTGTAAGTGATGTTGATACTACCAATACAGCTGTAGCTATAGTATAGCTGTGCTCTGTTTGTAGTGTACATATGATTTTATAATATTTTCCTATGTGTGTTTTTGTGTAGCGTACCTTCAGGTCAAGTGCCATTGGGAACAAAACGATGGCCAACGGGGACACGAGTACACTGAGTGCTACGGGATCGCAACTGGTGTGGGCGCCCACTTTCTGCACCCATGGAGCACCTAGTTATAGCAGATGAGGCCATCTATAATACAGATCATGCTAGTGCAACATGTACACCACCACTATTTTAATTTGGAAAATCCCTCATTTACATGTGGTGGGGTCCTATTACAGGCGTAGGCACAGAGGTAAAGGAGCTGTTGAAAGCCACTGACTGACCACAAAGGTGACTCAAAGACATTGAGCCACCCAACAATGATTCTCAAAGGATGGGAAAGATGGTCCATGGCCCTCACCGGCATACAGATATGGATGGTAGTAGTCACTCACTGTACCACCTGCAGAGCCACATCTCTGCTTCACTTTCTAAAGTTGGCTGTGTTGCCACCAGCAAAGTCGAAGACGGACCAGCTGCATCACAGAATGCACCCATTTAAAGGTGTGTTGCAGCAAAAGGGACAGTACGCCTCATACATATAATACAGGCCCTGTGTGAAACATTTGAGCTGGGTTGAATATGTGATATACTCTTTCTAGTGCATTCTACTTCCACCAAGGAGGTCTATGAAAACTTGCATCAGACAAACGCATTGAAGTGCCTAAAAATAAATGATTAGTGGGCTCCATTGAATGAAAAAGAAACTTAATAAAGCGCACTGCGGCCAAGCGGCTTCCTGGCGCTGGGAGTGAATGTATACTTCATTCAAAACCTTTATGCCATGTAGATGGTTGAAGTCTTTACAAAATTCATGAAGCTGCGAAATCAACTGAACATGTCCTGACCCTTATTTTTTCCTTTTGTGAGATTATTATTTTCTAATACAGGCTATTAACTCACTTCCATGTCTGATAAATCAGTGACAATAAATTGATTAATTTAATGCGCCTGGTACACAGGACTCGAAGGAGCTTTACGTTGCATTCATACCTGTGCAGCCGGTCGTCCCCTTCTTCACGAAGTAGCCCAGCTGGCAGTGGCAGATGAAGGAGCCCTTTGTGTTCTCACATTCTCCATGGAGGCAGATATTGGGGTTGAGGTCGCACTCGTTCACATCTAAGGATGAGAGACACAATAAATAAGCAATGTTAGCGACAGGCGAAAATTGACTGACGTTAGGCATCGAAAGAGTCCACAAAGAAAGCATTGAATGTTGAGGCCACAAAGAGCTGCATTTAACCATGTTCAGGCCATCTGCCCCTGCATTAATAACTCAATGTCCTTGTTTAACATCAGCTCTTTTATCCTGATTAAGCGTCAAATATATGCATATATTCAGGTATGAATGCATATATGGTACTATGGCTAGCAAATATGGTCCCACACAGTTATTCACCATCCCGTACATGCATCCTACTGCAACAGTATTACCACATTGTAGTGTAAACTTTGCATGCAGAGTTTACATCCTGCTAGTACTGTGTGTAACTCGTAATCAGGCAGGCGTTTATGAGGAATAACTATCAAAGACTACATTACACTTATTTTGGACTGGTGAAGACAAATTAATTTTGCACCATTGTCTGTCATTTATGCAACCTGGAAAGGAACACACTGATTTGCTCCATACATAAATAGTAGTAGAGCACGTTGATTTGACCTCAAACTGAGCGCTGGCGTTCACATTCCAAAAGTGAAAGAAATTGTTATTCAATAAAACAGGAATATAGAGCAAAACAATGTTGTATTTCAGTGAAAAATATGAGTTTGGTGCAAACTATATTTGGCCAAATCTCTGTTTTACCACGGAAAATAATAATGAGAAATACATTTTCTTCCACCAGTGCAAGTCTTTATCCACTCTGGTACCAGGCTTTTTGTAAACCATTCTTTATTCAACTTCCACCTACCAGCATCTGCAGTTTGGAATCACAGGAAAGGGTGAGACAGGGCAATACTGGACTTAGCAAGGAGTAAAGGTATTGTACTGGATTAAAAAGCGAGTGTCCCTTGAGGAATTACCTCGCTTGATTGTCATCAGACTAGCAATGCCCTACATGGAAGAAGGTCCCTAAGATGTGCTACAGCAGTTACCAGGAATATGGAAAAAATATAATCTACGAATTTATTGCCCCTTCAAGGCATCCCCAAAACACAGTCCTCGGGAAACATCCTTTACAACGGAACCGCTAGAACGCGGTACCGTTACGACGCAGTTTTAACAACGAAAGTTGTTACAACGACTTTCGCTGGAGGGCGCTCTAGGATAGGGGATAGTTTAATTTACTATCCAACACCTTCCCTACTATCCTCGGGGACTGGTGTTGGAATAGTAAATTAAACTATTCACTATCAGTGCCCCCCAACGCAAGTCGTTGTAACGACTTGCGTTGTTAAAACTGCGTCGTAAAGGGACGCGTTGTAACGGTACGCGTTGTACCGTCATACATCCCAGTCCTCTGCAGGGACATTCTGAATTTCAAAGCATTCTGAGCCTTGATTACAGTGGGCCAGAGAGGGGTGCGATATTTAGCAAACCCAGTAAATATGGTGCTCCCAGTGTACCGCACTTATTGGCTACTGCTGACTTTCAAGAAGTGGAGTATTAGACAGAAAATGGTTGGTTTCTGTATCTTTTCCACACATATTTTAGTTTTGTGTGAGAAAGACTACATAACTGATATTTTCAAACCCCTGCTTGCACCGGGATCGAAATTTAGTCCTACACTTGTAATGTGACTAAAGTGGTGAATGCAGGAAAAAAGCTGAGAGCGATGTACGTCAAAAATTGCACAATTTGTGCATTTATTCTTGACGAGCTTTGGATACTGAAAATGCACCAGATCCAATGCAGCAGATGCATTTGTTCCAGCATTAGACCTCAACTGATGGGTCACCCACACAGCTTTACAGTACCCTCATGTGAAGAGATAGCTCATTGCCCTCATCAATCCTGGACATAGTGCAGTTTATGCTTGTTCTCCAATAGGTCATTGTGCAGTTTTGTGACTCACTGATGGAGTTAAGGCCTTGCAGGTCAGAGCTCTGATTAAGATATGTGGCTCAAGGAAATGATGATATTCATAAATCCACAAATGGCTTCAGAAGTGAAAATAGAACATAGGCAAGACTACATCAATGACAGCCAATCACAGGACACAAAATAACAATCGCTTTGCGACTATTGTTGTAGCACTCAGTTCTAGCCTCCACCTCTCCTCAATTGCTGCAATAAAGCTCAGCTGTTATGGCACCTGTCTTTCAGCAGCGATCCCACTATCACTGAGGAGAGCGGAGTGCCCCAGACAGACCCTCAGCTTTCAGGCATTCATGAGCAATTTAATTTACAAGACTCTAGTGTTTTTCAGACCCCAGTATCGAGAGCAAATTAGTTCTATGCCATGCTCTCAGGAGATGCATTAAGTATGTTTGCCACTTACACGTCTACACTTATGACCAGGGCTAGTAGTGATGAACTGTCTCTATCCAGATTATGGTGCGCATTTAAATGGCGGAACATACCATATTAATCAAATAAAATAGACAGGATCCCCTGATCGTTGATGTCATTGTCTCAGTTTGCTACAAACGAAAAATAACACTGTTCTCACCGATGCAGGTTCTCATGTCCAAGGAAGCCATAAACCCATCGTAGCAGAGGCAGCGGTATTCCCCAGGGATGTTCGTGCACTGACCGCCATCACAGATATCCGGGTTGTCCTCGCATTCATCGATATCTAAAGCGTGAAAAAAAGAAAGGATCTTTATGAAACTTCACAAAACACCTTACGATGCCCTGAGGGGTTAAACATCCTGATGACTACAGAAGCATCAGTTGTAGAGGATTGTACTGAAATATACTTTCCGATTAGTTCAGACAAATTCATATTTAAAAGTTTTTATTCATGTTATTTATAAAGTGCATGCATACCCAAAGTCTTAAAGTTTACAAAAAAATAATCACTATGAAACATAAAGGATTATGGAAGAGGGTGAGACTATGAGGCTTGTGACCACTTTCTCCAGATGTTTGGACATAAAAAGAGGTGTGAGATCAGTCTGAAATTAGCTTGTTCATATAGATTGATGTTCGGTTTTCTTAATAATGGGCAGACGACTCCCTTTTTGTGGATGGCGAGAACCAACCCTTCTCTACAAGAGGCATTTATGATTGAAGTTATTATTGGTACAATAGCACTCTGGCCAGATCTTAGTAGAGCTGCAGGGCAGAGGAGATCCAGACAGTTTGCACATGTGAATTAGATTCAGACTTTCCACAATGGGTAGAGGAATGAATTCAAACAGTATTATGTTAATATCATTGTTTTGGTTCTCGTCCTGAAACTATGTTGTTATTGTTATTGTTATTTTTGATTTATAACGCGCTCAATCACCTGCAGGCCTCTAAGCGCTCGGGAACCGATGGTAAAACAACAACTAGCTACAACAACAATTAACTAGCTCCTATAAAGGCTCAAAATCATTATTATTGTGGTAGGATTAAATGGTTTTGAAATAAATATGTGCATGTTATTGTTGGCTTGGAGAATCTTAACAAAATAATACATTCTCTTAACTTTATGTATTATCTGATTGTATTTCCACATTTGTCTTAATTTGATTTTCTCCTGAGGAACATAGATTTGGCTCTAGGGACTTTCAGGATTTTTCTGGATATTTCTTTCTTTAATGTGGCCATCTGAGAACCAAGAGGTCTTCAGAAACTTTTGTTTCATTTTTTTTTTATTCTATCATCGCAGTCTGTTCTAGTGTCACAAATCGTGGCTTACTAGATAATTGAGAACTAAAGAATTATGTTTCCCAAGAAACATGGCTACCAATTCTATCCTAGAAGTGGTTTTACAATTTTCTTTGTGTAGGTTGATAAAGAGAGCGCCTTGCCTGTCCCTACCTACCACCTTAATCTGTAAGGCTACCAGTGGATGGTGCAAGGCTGGTCAAGACAAGAAGAGGTCAAGTGTATGGCCCTCGTTATGGGTTGGTCCTTTGCTAACTGTGTAAATACCAGGGAAGATAGATCATTTAACATCTTTTTGTCTGGGCATTTCTGGGAAGAGGTATTTTCTGCCCAGATATGAAAGTCACCTTATACTACGATCTCTGCGAAAATCACCAGAGCATGCATTATAAATTCACCTAGCCAAGAAAAACAATTATGACTGGTTTGAGGGTATCGACAATAGATAATAATGCATCACAGCAAATGTCCTGGAAAATAGGTCCGTGGTTTGAAACTGCACAGGAGAGGTCTCTCTCCCTGTATATGCCGTCTCTTTCGTCATGTTGGTCACATTTCAAAATTTTGTAATTAGGAGGGACAAGATCCTCAAGGATGGAATTGCAATCTGAGGTTAACTATGACCTTGTTATGAATAACCTCAAGGTTTTTATTTGCAATCTGGGCATAAATTAGGGTGTGGTTCTTTCCTGATCCAACGCCTCTCACCTGTGCATGATCTCTTGTCTGGCATCAGTGCATAGCCCTCGATGCAGCTGCACTCGTAGCTGCCCTCGGAGTTGGTACAGTGGGAATCGCAGCCGCCGTTCATGATGGTGCACTCGTCGATGTCTGGAAAAGACAATATTGTTAAACGTACATTTTGCCTACAATATTTTTACAGTAACCAATTTCTTCATCTCAAATGTAAAACAATTTCAGGACTTCAGCAATGCTACACATTATGCTGATAAAAATCTATTTTAAGTACCAATATGATTTCAAAAGCATATTTCTTTTCACCAAAAACATTACAGTATCAACAATGAAATGAGATACAGAAAGATCGTTGGGTTGAGAAAGGTACCAAAAATATGGTTTTAAGCACAATGGCAGCATTAACTATAACAACGAGAGGCATAACAGGCTGAGCTCATTTATTTAATTCTGCGCTGTACAACATTGAAGCATATTGTTTTTGCTTAATCTGTTAACCTGGTAATATCTTTTAAAAAGCAATATGAGGTTACTGAAAATTAAGGGGGTCATTAGGATGGCGGGCGGACTTTGCCCGCCCGCCATCCTTGTGCAAAACGGGACCACCCGCCATAGGAGCGGCGGTCCCGCCTTGAGCCTGTGTGGCGGGCGCATCCTGTATTTTTACCATTGCGGCGGGAGGTGCAGAAAGCGCCGCCCGCCGCAATGGTAAAAAGGCACGTTGTGAATCGCCTGCCATGTTGCACTTTGAAATGCGGGGGGATACCATAGGTACCCCCCATGTGCACCCCCCACCCCCGGACTCCCAGGGGGCCCGCAACGGGCCCCCGCAGGGAGTCTCCGCATTCCTTTTCGTTGCGGCATTGCCGCCACAGAAAAGCAGCATGTCAGGAAGGGCATCCTAATATGGCTGGCGGTGTCTGATAGACACCGCCACCATATTATTCCTTTTCCGCCCCGGCCGCAAGGCGACGGGGCGGAAAAGCAGCAGACGGTCTTTACGTCCGCCGAGATCCCCCCCGCCATCCTAATATGGCGGGGGGACTTTAATGCAACGAAGTCGGGCGGATTGCCCCTGCCGGGCTGGCGATGGCTACCGCCAGCCTGGCGGGGGCAATCCGCCCGACATCGTAATGGGCCCCTAAGTGTACATCAGCAATAAGACACAATCTACAATTTTTTGTGAAGACTTTGGTGGTGAACACCTTCTTTGCCCTAAAATAATGAAACAATTCAGCAGTGGTTTGAAACTCTGACTGCAAGTATTTTCACACTATTATTACTACCCAGCAGGCCTTGATTTGTCAATGCCATCAGGAGTGATTTAGTCAACATTTTACAGTCTTGAAGAAGTATTTTTGTAAGTCACAGGCTTTTTTATAAGCCTACAAGTGGTCAAATGAAATACGGACATGCTCAGTCATTAGTTAATTATTAAACAGTTGCTGTCCAGAGACATTTTAAGACACGGGCAAAGTGGACGATTGCCCGTGGCTCCCACCTTCGCAGGGGCCCCTTGTAAAAATGACCTTTCACTCGACTGTTTGTCGATTTTTCGATCAAAACCTCTCTCTGCTTAACTCTATTTCTGGTTCAAATTAGATTCCATTGTTATTTTGTTAGTTATCAAAAACTTTGAAAACAAATTCCATCTGACTTGCAAAAATATCCTAATAAATACCCCTAGGTGATTTGTATGCTAAAATTCATAAAGCCTAAAGTTAAAGATTAAATGCAGAATAAAATATGAACTCTGACAACGCTTAGAGTGTTTGTGCTGCTGCCTGTGTGTTTCTGATACATATCAGCTTCAACAGAACCATGAAAACCTGAGATCCACTTAAATAATCAGATTGAATGATATTCAGAATATTTTCTTAGACATTAAACTTGGGGCAGCCCACTGGATCAATTGTGGATGAAAATGGAGTACGGCACTGCAGAACTCACCGACACAGCCCTGCCTATCTGGTGTTGCTTGGAACCCGGAGTCACAGGAGCACTGGTAAGTTCCGATCATGTTGACACAGCGGCCGTTCCGGCAGAGGTTGTCGCTCAAGGAGCACTCATTCACATCTACAAAAGAAAAGACAGAGCAATAAGTGAAAGCAAACATGCAGATAACGCATTAACAAAAGCAGATCATCAGATAGGGTCATTAGAAATAGGAAGTGTTCCTATCATGTGCCCACGTTTGGCTCTTTGCTTGAGTGTTTATGTGATGTGAATCCAGTACAAATTACATAATTTCTAAACAGGTCAAAACACCCTGTCTGAAGGGCCCTAAAATAGAATGCATCTCAAGGACTCTAGAAGCAGTGTCTACAAAACACAAAGAGACACCGAGGACCTTATTTCGCTTTGCCTGTAATTATGTTCATTACTACCCAGTTCAGTATTACCACACTAGTCTGAGTTCTGTCTACCGGACTTGTGATACTGTAGTACTACCGTTCGGATTTATGCGCTTTTCCCTGTCCAGACTTTACTAGGTTTTACCTGGCATTAATTCTGCAAGGAAAACCCTGAAAGAGCAGCAGATTCTGGAAAACTTGGAACCCCAATTCACGTGCAAACTCTTGTTTGTGCCTGCACTGAGATTAAAAGACCACTAGAAAAGCAACTGCTAAAATAGAGAAGGGAGAAGCACCCTGTTTTTGCGGTTCACTTTAACTGCAAAGCAGTAGGTACAAAGTGAAGCATCGACTGAGGGGTGTAACGTAAAGCAATGCCTTTTAAAGGACTGAGGACTGCCTCATTGTTCTGCATTTCACACACTGTACTCTTGAGGGTGAATGCTTTCCTTATGGCCCCAGTTTATATAGCCCTTATTAGGTCTTGTTTAAAAATGGTATAATAATTAAATTAGACTGGAATGATGAGTTAACCTTGCGTTTTTTCAGGCTGGCACAATAATCCATTGAACTTCTCAAATATGAATTCCACAATGTTTAAAAATAATTAAAAGTCATTTATAGCCCACATACTTTTTTGTTTGCACATTTCATCAAGACGTCTATCATAAAACGGAGGTGCAAATGGATGGGAAAAAAATACATTATTTACAGTGATAATAAAGGAGACTGGTAATGTGCTATATCTATATTTGGAAAATGCATTGAAAGAATTAAATAATTGTTTTAATGATTGAAGCACATGGAGGCACTTCTGCACAAATTGCCCCACATGTTGAATGCTTTCCATCCTACATCTAGTGTTGGTAAAGGAGCTCTCTTGCTATATATTTTGGTTGGACTAATAGAGGGAGGTGGAAACCAAAAGTTATGAAACACACAAAACTTAATTTTCTGACTACTTACCAATACAGGCGTTCCCCTCAGCGGTCAGTTCATGGCCAGGAGGGCAGATACATTCAAAGCTTCCCTCAGTATTGATGCAGCTGCCCCCTCGACACAACAGGGGATCCCTTTCACACTCGTCAATATCTGCATATAATAAACAAAAAGTGTTAAAGCATACAGAAATAACAATACCATGGCAATGTGCTACTCAAAATGGCTCTCTAAGCCCATCCAATGTTTTATGTTTGTTTCCAAACCCTGGGTCATAAACCATGGCAGAACATAAAGTACTCTGCCACCTGTTTTGTCTTGGCCATGCTTTAAAAAACTGAGAATAAATAAATATAAGTCAATGGTCAATCACGGATGACCATAACTTGACTGTGTTACAGATCGTTTCTTCTTCTACTGAAGTGATGTTCAAAAATCATCAATATCAATGTTTCTTTTCTTATTTATGAATATATTTTTAAGGGTTCCAACTTTATTCAAATATATCCCTAAAGACCATTAAAAATAGAAGGGATCCTTCCTTCAAAGGGGCAAGACGATTAGATAGAGTCATGAAAAGTGAAGAACCTGCACTAATTTTAAAGATGCATCCTTGTGCTCCTGATTCACAGACACTCTAGACTATACTAACCAGAAATCAGCAGGATCAGAAGCATGATCAATAGTCAAAATGCAACACATTTGAGTGATACTGCTTGTGGATGAGGCAGAAGTGAGTTACTGAGTTTCTCCAAGTATCCAGAAGCCCGAAAAAAAGTTTGTTAATGGGGTATATGGGTGGCTTGTGGTGCTGGCCACTTTGATTCAAATTCAACATTAAAATATTTATAATATCACATGGGATTCTATCAATATGTCCAGAATACACCCCGAAAATCAACCAAAGGCATTCTTCTTCTGTCCAATATCCTATATTCTCAACATCTTCTTTGTAACTATTGGAGACTTGTTATAAAATCATGTTCGAATGAATGAGGAAGATCCAGAGTCCCTACAATGTTTATATGATTTTGTTGTGGAAAAATTAGATTTTTATTTGCTGACCTCACTGGAACCATTACGGTTTATGAGGATCAAGCGTACAAATTCTCTTTCAAGGTCTGGGCCAAATGCTGTTTAACAGTCAATTCGACAAAAGTTATATGGAATTGTGAAATATATCAGACTGAACGACAGAGGCTAAGCACATTCTAGAGGCAGTATTGTTAAGATTAGATACAGCACTGGATTGGCCTAAGGTTAACTATAGGATAATGGAATCTATGTTCCTTTGTGAGTCATTGCCCTTCGTGCGTACAGTGGAAGCTGAAATTGAAGCAAGGTGTGTCTTCTAACCAGGGCCAGAATTTTTCTTTAAAGATATTTAGGTTCCAATCTCTTCTGTGTCACAATATCAAGTCCTGACGAAACATTGACTATACGCCGACTTTAAGCATACATCACAATTGTGAGACGGACAGCTGGTATGGAATACTTATGGATTCTACTGGTAAAGGGAAGAGGAAAACTGTTTAAAACTATTTGGCAAATCTATCATATAATGTCTTTATCAAATTTCAAATCTTATAATTATTTATTTATTCTGAGGAGGAGAAATGTAGGTTAGACTGATTCTATAACTTGAAAATAAAAACTGGTGTTTATTTTTTCTCTAAAGTTATGTCTTTTCTGTGATCTCCCAAAAGGTGGCAGGATGGTTACAGAATTTAAAATCGTTCACAGCTTCATGCTGAAAAATAAAGTTAGTATAAAAAGATTTATCCATGTGGTCTTGGTTTCCAAAATGATTTGCCGGGGACTTCCTGCTCTAAGGAAGGGCCTTAACAATGCCTTTCAGACTTAGGGTGGCTTCTATGAAGCCCACCAACGATGCAGACATATCAAGGGATGGACCGAAACTTCTTATCTGTGACCATCAGGTAATGGCAGGAAGGTCCGCCTCTAAAACAATGGTGTTTACCAACACGTTATTTTCCAGACCCTCAGATTATGTATCAATGGCTCAGGGATTAAATAAAAAAGGTGCGCCTAAACTATAGTGAAAACAGACTCAAAAGCATAATTCCTTTTTAGCTGGATTTAATTGACCTTTTATAGAAGCAAGACTGGGTTATGAAGGGTGACCAGCAATTATCAATTATTGCACGTCTTATAATAAAAAGTTGAATACTCATGAATGAGTGTACTCTAAATGGCCCAATATTCCATTTACACACCCTCAAGGAGCTGAGGAGGCAAAGTAGACGGAATTGTGACAGGCACACCTTGGTCCTCATTCAGGATGTGAAAAAAACATGAGTTGGAATATGTTTAACCATACCTGGCATACTTGATATTACCATATATTTATATTGAAATGGGAATACCAGGTGGAAGAGTACACCCACTCATTTTTCTGTATTTAAAAGTACAGATTTAGACAAACTTTTTGCTGAGGGTAATGGACAGGATGAGATATTACAATATATGACATTGTGGTGATATTAGATTTCTTTAATTTACACAAAGAGTTACATATACATTAGTTGGCTTAACATATATTTAGAATACCTTTATCGCAATATTGTATTCTCTAAATGAGGGAGAGGGGTCTGTTGGTTTTACGTCATTTTCTTACAAGTCCAATAACAAGCAGGTTTGCTAACTATGAGATATGTGCATTGAAAACATTTTAGACGGGTAAGGAGAAGTGGGAGGATTTTTAACAAGAAAGGCAAAAGTGGGGACACTTATGCTGTGATAATGAGAGAATCTGGAATGTCATAGTGATCATCTATAAAATAAAAAGATGGATAACTTAACAAACTGAATGACTTGTTCTATGTTGCAGAAGTTGCTTGTGACATCAGAAGACAGGAAAAGCCAAGGAGAGAAATAAAGTGACTTGTTCCCCAGCTATCACGAGATGGACAAGAATGGAAGCACTTTAAGGAAAGACCTTGGGAGCACAGCATTTAGTACTTATAGTACATGGTAAACTTCTGTGATAAGCCATATGAGACACACTACATCATCATGTTCTTACCCATGCAGTTCTTCATCATCATGAATCCGCTTTCGTAGCCATCGAAGCACTCGCACTCAAAACTTCCAGGTGTGTTCACGCAGGTGCCGAACCCACACAGGTCGGGAGATATCCGACATTCATCAATATCTAATAAGGAAAGCAGAACAATGTGAGACAGAGAAACAGCATTCTATTTTTAATCCCCTTGATGAGTCCTGTCATAGTCTGCGGAATATTTAATAGGATGTTTTCCAGTGGCAACAATTCAACAGCCTGCAGGAAATATTGATTATGCATTAGCTATAAGACATAGCATTTATAACACATGTATATAACCCAAAGATTTATAACGCGGGGGCGTGGCCAGCAACATGGCCGACTAGACGTGCCTGACCAGAGCTCCGGCCGAGCCCGCTAATTATCCGGCATTCACTATCCCCCAAGACCCAGAACCGCCACCAAAAGTGAGGACCTGACGCCCGGACACCTGCCAAGGGCTGCTGCAGTCCCGAAACGGAGCCGACCCCGCCTGGCCAGTGTATGTGACGGTGTCTCCTCCATGCCCCGGAGATCGTCCTGACGGCCTGGGAGACAGGAGAAAGAGGCGCGCGCCAAGAGCCGGCATTCCCGCACATAGCTGTTGCGGGCTGATAGAGGCTTGATCGGGTGCTCAGCCACCGGGCGGACGATCACACACCGCCTCCGCCGGACAACGGGAGCGGGACAGAGGTGACCGACGACCACCTACTCAAGATGGCGACCGTCGTGGTGATGGGGAGATAGCGACGGCGAGATCCCCGCATTGATCCCGACGCTGTGCAGATTCTGTGCCCGGGAGCAGAGACGGAGTGTCGGTGAGCCTTCCACCGAGGTGAGGAGGGCCGCACCTGTCCAGTGCCTGGAACTGGGGTTGATCTCGGTGGCGGCGCCCGCCTTTACCAATATGGCGGCCGCGCACTGAAGACCCACGGAGAGACGGCCCTCGAGCCGCGAAAGACCACGGAGGCCTGCCTAGAGGGGGAGGGCTTGCTCCTACTGCCCTGGAGCCCCTGTGGCCCGCTCCGGTTCGGGAGCGGCTGGATGTCACCGCCGGCACCACACCGCCTGTGCCCACGCCTGGTGATCCGGCACTGAGACAGTGAGAATCTCGGGGGGGACGCGCACGAGGCGCAGGCTGAGGAGCACCCCCTGGCCCCCGCGGCGCGGAGAGGGGCGACGACGGGGCCCCCTCCTGTATTGCAGCCGGGGTGAATCTGCGACCAGAGCCCGGCCCCAGAGGTGGACAGACGGTGGGCCCCACATCGCGAGGGCGAAGCCTGATACACGGACAAGTGAAGCGGTAGCACGGAGGAGCGGGGTTCCGGCGTAGTAGCTCCTGGCATCTGAACGACCCAGGCATGGGCAAGGGGGACACGATACCTAAGACGCGGAGCAAGGGCCCAATGGACAATTTCGCTGCTCCGCGACCTATGGTGGACACACAACCCGTACACTCTGGCACACGCAAGGATACGGATATGTTACTGGAGGCCATACAGGCGTCTAGGACGGACATCCAATCTTCACGAGCGGCCCTGGAAACCAAAATTGGGGAGGTGGGGTCCGAAGTGACGCTGTTACGCCAGGACTTCCGAAACTTGACCGACAGAGTCACGGTAGCCGAGTCAAGGTTGACAGACACTGAGAAATCGGTTTCTGAACTTAAGAAGGACATGGCAGAACTCCAGGCCTCCCACCGCCAACTCCTGTGGAAGGTGGACGACGCCGAAAATAGGTCAAGGCGGAACAACCTACGCTTTGTGGGCTTTCGAGAAGGGATTGAAGAAAGAAGCATGACCGCCTTCCTCCTCGACTGGCTCAAAAGGACCTTCCCGACGGCGCGATTCTCCTCGTGCTTTATCATAGAGAGGGCGCACAGGGCGCTTCTGGCCAAGCCACCGGAGGGTGCGAGACCACGACCGGTCATAGCGCGATTTCTGAACTTTGCAGATCGAGATCTGATCCTACGGGAAGCCAGGGGCATGGGCGAGATCCGCTTTGAAAATACCACCATAATGATTTTCCCGGACTACAGTCAGGAGGTCTCCAAACAACGCCGCTCCTTCGACGCTGTAAAAGCGAAACTGAGATCCCTCAATATCCAGTATATGCTCCTCTTCCCGGCCAAGCTCAAGGTCATCTATCAGGGCAAAACCATCTTCTTTTCACACCCAGACGACGCTTGGCAGTGGCTCGAGGAGCGCCCTATCCTGAATAGTAGGGAGGCGGCGGGTCGGGCAGCGCTCGACCGGTCACTGCGAGACCAGCCGGCATGGGAGAGACCGAAGCCGCAGCGTCGTAGAATGAGGAGGACACAGAACAAGACGCCGGTGACTCCATACAGGACAAGGAACTTGCAGGACGGGAGACGGGGCAGATCGCTGTCACCGGGTGCCGACTCAGTGGCGGGCTCGAGAGTTGGTAACCTGAGGAATGGAATCCGCTCTGAGGAAGACGAGGTGGAGGAATCGGAAGGCCGCGCATCCGGAGGGGAGGAGGAAGATTCAAGGAGTGATTCGTTGCACCCTCTGGCAAAGGAAATCCGGCAACTGGAACAAGACTCTACAGGCCATGAGGGGCTAGTGGACACACAAGACTCACACTCGTGAACTAAGGTACACTGGGAGCGGGAAAAGATGGCGGCTCGGCGATGCGGAGCAAGCAAGTCGGCACGTCCCCACCACTGTTTTTGTGTTTTTAACGCTGGTTACTGTTTATTGAGGGTGGGATGTGTGGGAGGGCGACAGGCCTTCTCCCGCGGATAGTTGAGGCCCGGTTTGGGATGCAACTGGAAGGGGAGGGAGGTGGGGAGGGGGGTGTGGGATGGGGTTTGGTTACAGTGTTACCCCACGTTGGGGTTGTTGAGAGAGTTGGGGAGAGGGGGGGGAAGTCCATCACACAGCAGCAGAGCTCTACCAACCCACACCGGGGGTCTTTCCCATGCCGAGCTCCTGCTCGGGAAAGACGTTGTCTTGAAACATGGCAAGTACACTAGATACTCCGCACAGACATGATACAGGGATCACCGTGCTCACTTGGAACGTTAATGGCCTGGGGTCCAAAGTTAAGAGGGGTCTGGTCAGCGCCTACCTCAAGAGACTGTCACCCGACATTATCCTCTTACAGGAAACTCACCTGAGAGGTAATAACTGCGCCTTCATAGCGAGGGGGAGGTACACTGTGCTGGCACATGCAGGATACACCTCGGACTCTAGGGGGGTCGCGATCCTTATAAAAAAGGCGCTGCCTTTCACGGTTACTCGCACCTGGTTGGATACACAGGGCACATATGTGGGTGTTCAGGGGATGTGGAAAAGACGCAGCTACACAGTTCTGTCTGTATACGCCCCCCCCAAGCTACAATCACGCACACTTAAGGCGATCACCGCCATCCTGCTAGACACGGCGGACACAACACAAGTGGTGGGTGGGGATTTCAACGATGTGATGTCCATCGACCACGATAGATCTGGGTCGTCACACATGGGGGACCACGCAACAGCGCTGGCTCGGCTCATGAAGACCATGGGCCTCACTGACGTCTGGAGATGGCTTCATCCTACACAGGAGATGTATTCATTCTACTCAGGGGCCCATAAGGTCTTCTCTAGGCTCGACTATGTTTTTGTGGCCCGGCAAGAGATAACGGTGGGTGACCTAGCGGAATACAAGGCGAGAGGGATTTCGGATCACTCCCCACTATATGTACACCTGGGGCGGGGGAAGGTAGGGAGACGGGCGCAGTGGAGACTATCGGCATGGGACATCCAAAAGCGGAAAATACTTGGGGGCATACGGGCAGACATAAGGGTGTACCTGGCCGAAAATGAAGGATCAGTGGATTCCGGAGTCACTCTGTGGGAGGCGATGAAACCGGTCCTCCGGGACCGCATCCAGAGTAGGCTAGGAGAGGCCAGGCGGGCGCTGCAGGGCGCGATAGCGAACACTGAGGCGAATGTTCTCACCTTAGAAGCGAAGCACCTCCAACAGAAGGAGGAGGCGAGCCTTCGACGACTGCTTGACGCACAGAGACTGTATCGGGAACTGGCCACAGACGAGGCACGCACTCAGGCATTGGCGACACTGCATAGGCTGTATGATGTGGGCGACAAGTCCGGTAAACTTTTAGCTTGGCTGAGCAGGAAGGAGCGCGCCTCGAGATGGGTAGAACAGATCACGTGCGTGGGGGTCGGGAGGGCGACCACGGAGGATGACATAGCGGAGGCTTTCGCGACTTACTATGAGGACTTCTATAGGGCCAGGGACCTGGGCGACAGTGAGGATGCCCAACACTATTTGGGGGACATGGAGGTTCCTAACCTGTCCACCGAAGCTAAGGCAGCCCTAGAGGCGGACTTAACGATGGAGGAGCTCTCGGAAGCCATAGCGGCCCTGAAACCTGGGAAAACACCGGGTCCCAACGGCTTCCCGGCTGAGTTTTTTAAACGAACGGCCGATTTATTGCGACGTCGCATGAGAAACCTTTTTACAGGATCCCTCCAGGCGGGGAGCCTCCCTCCCGACCTGACACTGGCCGTTATTGTGCCTATCTACAAGGAGGGGAAGCCTAGAGATGACTGCGCCTCCTACCGCCCAATTTCCCTGTTGAATGTAGAGACAAAAATCCTGGCCACAGTTCTGGCTAGGCGCCTGAGACAGGTCATCACTGAGTTGGTCCACTTGGACCAGTCCGGCTTCCTCCCTGATAGGGCGACCAAGCTCAATCTCCGTCGCACCCACAACTGGCTGCAAGAGGTCTCTGAGAGGGCTGAACCCCATTGGTTCCTCTCCCTGGACGCGGAGAAGGCGTTCGACGCTGTGCACTGGCCCTTCCTGATGGAGACCCTCAAACGTTTTGGATTTGGACCCAAATACCTACAGTGGGTACAATTACTCTACTCGGGCCCGAGAGCGAGGGTGCGGGTTAATGGGAGGCTGTCCCGCGAATTCCACATTGGACGTGGCACGCGACAGGGCTGCCCGCTGTCCCCCCTCCTATTCACCCTCACCATCGAGATACTGGCGATCAGGATTAGACGAAATCAGGCAATCCGAGGCTTTACCTGGGGTGACTCGGCGGACACGCAGGAAAAAATATCACTTTATGCTGACCACGTGCTGCTGTTCGTGACTGACCCAGACACGACCATCCCAGCGCTGTTTGGGGAACTCGGCGACTTTGGGGCGCGAGCAGGACACACGATAAATTGGCACAAGTCGATCCTATATGATCCGCAGGGTAAGGAACGGGGAGACTGCCTACCAGAGCTATTGATACACACCACGGAAGGTTTCAAATATCTAGGAATCTTTATAACGTTAGACCGGACGCGTTCCTTCACTACTAACTTAACCCGCTTAATGCTGGAAGCAACAGCGGAGATGGATGGCTGGAGACAGCTCCCGCTCACAATGCTGGGTCGTGCGGCGCTCTATAAAATGGTCATCCTCCCTAAGTTTCTTTATGCGCTTCAGAATGAATACTATCCTTTACCAAATAACACCCTGAATAGAATCCACGCCGACCTGCGAGCCTTCTTGTGGCTGGGGAAGCAGCCTAGAGTGGCGCTTGCCACCCTGCAACGCCATCAGTATAGTGGGGGAATATCGCTCCCCAACCTCGAGGCGTACTACTGGGCGGAACACCTCGCCCCGATTAATGAATGGTTGCACGCTGCAGCTGATCACCCCACGTACGCCTTGGAAAGGTCTCAATGGTCAGGCAAAACCATTTTGCACTATCTCTACGGGGAGAAGGTGGGACGACACTTCCTCCCGGCCACCAGGATTACGATCACAGCTTGGAATAGAGCATCCAGGAGGACGGGGTGGGACAAACGGCCTACTAAACAGACGCCACTGTGGTGCTGTAGGTGGCTGGGGGAGCTCCATAAGCTGAAAGGCTTCAGGAGATGGGACGACATAGGAATCTCCACAGTGGGAGACGTGATTGCGAGAGGGGAACTAAAGACTTTCCAGGCTCTCCAAGACGATTTTGGCCTCCTCAACACCCAGTACTTCAAATACATCCAACTGCAACACGCATGGAGGGCACAACACATTTCGCTCTCAGATATCCCAGAATATGCTCCGCTTGAGGGTAGACTGTTGCAGGAACAGATAGGGAGGGGAGCAGTGTCCCTCACGTACAAAACCCTGACCAACAATATGCTGGGGGATTTACAGTGCTTGCGCGTTAAATGGGAGGCGGATGTGGGTTCCATGGAAGATCTAGACTGGGAGCTGGCCCTCATGCACCCACGGGAGGTGGCCATCAAGTCGAGGCTATGTCTTATTCAGTTTAAAGTGTTACACAGGTCATATTTCGACAGGGTGAGACTGTTTAGGATGGGCAGAATACCAGATACCACTTGCCTTAGATGCAGCCACCAGACTGCTGATTTTTTCCATATACTTTGGGGCTGTGCAGTCATTCAGGAATACTGGGGGGATGTGCTCCTGGAACTGGGGGAGGTACTGGGGGTGCACTTACCACGAGACCCTAGATTGACGCTACTGGGTGTGACCACAGAAATAGACCTACCCCGTCCCCTATGTATCTTTTTGGTGTTAGCACTGGTGGTGGCAAAGCGAGACATCGCGCGGCGCTGGGGGGCACCTGAAAAACCGGACTTGGAGGAGTGGAGAAGAGGGCTGGACCTGTACATGGCGGCGGAGAGGGTGACCTACAAAGCCCGGGGCTGTCCCAAAAAATTTCGGAGGGTGTGGGCTAAATGGAGGCACTACCACGGCCTAGAGTGAGAAGTCATGCCTCGGGGCCCGTGGGACCTGATGTGAGATAGTCTGAATGTGGAGATGCCCTGATTGTAAATATTGTAAAGGTGTACTCTACTGCCCGGTTCCCACTCGGGGGACGGTGGGGCCACTGGGGAGGGGGTGGGGGAGACCAGGAGGTGGGTGTTGGAGGGGAAGGGGTGGAGGCCTGCTGCTTAATGGACCTATGGGGGGGGGGCTTTTCAATGTTTTCCTTTTTCCATGTTGCTGGTTTGAATGCAAGAGTTCTATTGAGGGGCACTCTGTCTCATGACACCAAAAATGTTGCGTATTTGGCGGCCAGAGCGGAATGTTGACGCTCTACCGTATGCAGATTCTTTGCCTTGCAATCCTTCTACTGCAACAATAAAAAGATTTAAACCCAAAGATTTATAACGCACTGGCTATAATCCACAACATTTTAATGCACTGTATATAACCCACAGAATTATAACGCACTGGCTATATTCCTGAGCATTTTCATGCACTGTGTATAACCCACAAAATTATAACGAATTGGTTGTACTCCAATTCAGAGAATTATAAAGCACTGACTATACCCCAGAAAATTATAATGTACTGTCTATAACCCAAAGAATTATAATGCCCTGGCTATAACCCATAGACCTGATAATTCACATGCTGTAACCCTTTGATAATGCAAAGCTACAATAATCTGTAGATCAAAATGTACATTCTGTAACTAGCCGCCTGATAAGCAAATTATTTTATAGTTAATAATAATTTTGGTAACACAAAAAGATTAGTAAAGTGAAAGCACTTGTCCTTAGTATGTTAACTCACCTTAATTTACTCTGTGTTTATTTTTTGGGCCGATAAAAGTATACAGAGAGTACATTAAGGTGCGTTAACGTATTAAGGGCAAGTGCTTTCATCTTCTGTAAATATTTATTTGCACAGAGATTAGCTTTTCAGTTACAAGATGGCCCTCATTATGGTGGCAGGAGGCCAGGAAGACTGCAGGAATATTTCCTTTCTCAGAAATACTAATATCAGTTTATTCTTCTTGTAATTCTTCTATACAAGAATGATGCAGTATTCTAACTTGGCCCCCAGAAATGGGGACTAACAATAGGAAGGGGAGTTCATGCACCTGGTAATTTTCCATTTTTCACAAGCTTTCCCAGTCTGAAATTCACCAGGAATGCGATATTACATATGTATTCTAATTCCTTATTTAGCAGTTAACACTGAATGGCCAAATTAGAAATTACATTGTACAGAGTACAGGGGATTATGTTTTGATTCATCACTGGTTCCCCGCTGTTAATGAAGTGTCTATGATGGTCACTGAATTCACAATTCTTATAAAAAGGCACATATAGTTGCTTACACAGGCTTAACATTATATACATGTGTCAGTAGACTAGTTGCGGGACCTACAATATAGAAAGGAGTCACAGGAATGGGCAATGGGACCACAGTATTCAGAGCATTGCCAGGAATTGTCAAAGTGGCTGTGGTACTGAAATGTGTACGACAAAGGACAACAGGTGCTACAGAACTGAGAAGAGTACGAGAAATGGTCAATGGGAATACAATATCGAAAGGAATCCCAGAAAAGTACTGAAGGGAGTGCCAAGAATTGTCAATGGGTGAAAGTACTGATATGGGTCACATAAATGGTGGCTTTGGTTCCAGTGGTGAAACGTATCACAGAAAGAGTATCGGAGATGGTGGAAGGGAATACAGTACTGAATGGAGCCAAAGAAAGGGTGAATGTGGCTTAATACTGTAAAAAATCATTACAAAAAGCTGAATAGAGCTTCCGTCAAAGGGATACAGTATTCCGAAGCATTGTGGTACATTGCTAGGCAGCAGATATGCTTCCTTTGGTGAAAAAAACAATTTCTAGTTAACATTTAACTTACCAGTACAGTTCCTTTCCTCTGAATCAAGGGCGAATCCGCCTTCACAGATACACCTGAAGCTGCCAATGGTGTTTCGGCAAGTGCCATGAGAACAGAGGCCAGAGAAAACCTTGCACTCATTCACATCTACAGTGGAGAAAGGAGCAAAAGGCAAATGATCACTCTCAGAGCTTGATGATGTAAAGCAAGGGTTAGAGTCACCCTAAAATCCTCACTACAGGTACACATTCTTTAGAGTTAGTAAAGCAGATATTACACATGTGAAGTACTGAATCAGTTTCATTTGGTCAAGTGGGATTAACAGAATGTACTTGAAATGCATTTATTTGACAATGGGACAACTCTACCAGAAACATGGTATATTGTAATAAGGAAGAAAATGGTATTATAGACCCAGAATGGTACAAACCATTGGTACAGATGAGTGGGGATGACTGGGACAATCTATGACGTATAATTTACACCACCACACATAATCGCTTTTACTGTACACATATTTACAATTTCTGGGAGTTCTTCAACAATATTGAGTTTCGAATATTGTACTACTGATAAATTGTGTCCAGAACATCGATAACCACAATATTGTGGTGGTAGGTATAAATTTACTATTCTTAACTCCTCATCTGCCTACTTTGACTGTTTATAAGTAGGTCAATTGATCTGGAGTTAAGAATAATGACTGCACAACTATACTTTTCATCGCAACATGGTGGTAGTCAATATTCTGGATACAATATTATGGGGGATGATAATATTGTGACACACTGTTCACTTTCAGGCACATGGATTTGAAGTGACATGACCAGGATCACCCAGTGTTTGGCCAAGTCCTAATGCTGGGATTAAAACCCAGGACTTGAGTTCCTAGGTTAACAACTTAGTCATTACACCAGACCTTCAATTGGGTCTTCAAAAATAACTTCAAAATCAAAGATTATCAGAAAGGGGTGTGCAATAGAAATGCTTAGCCATGTAATAGAGACTAGAATGGGAAAACAGTCATGGACTTGTATTTGTACTTTTTGTTCAGGAAGAGCGTGTCTGTATTACTGCTGTTCTGAAAGACATAACTTAAGAAAGAATACTTTGAGCTGAGGGGTGATGAGGGATCTGAGTGGAGTTAAGAGTTGAGAGATGTGACAGACGCGATGGATGAGTGAAGCTAGAAACCGGAGTGCTATTGGTGAGTGGAGTTAGAAGTGCAGTTAAGATGATTGATCGGTGACTAGAGTTAGAGAGCTGAGAGGGGACGAGTCAGTTGTGAGCGGAGCCAAGAGGGGAGAGGTGATAAGGGATGGGTGAGTGGAGCTAAGAACTAAAAGATGATGTGGGATGGGTGAGTGTAGACAAGAGCGGAGAGGTGATGAGGGATGGGTGAGTGTAGACAAGAGCGGAGAGGTGATGAGGGATGGGTGAGTGTAGACAAGAGCGGAGCGGTGATGATGGATGGGTGAGTGGTGTGTGGAGCTAAGAGCGGAGAGGTGATGATGGATGGGTGACTGGAGCTAAGAACTAAAAGATGATGTGGGATGGGTGAGTATAGATAAGAGTGGAGAGGTGATGATGGATGGGTGAGTGTAGACAAGAGCGGAGAGGTGATGAGGGATGGGTGAGTGTAGACAAGAGCGGAGCGGTGATGATGGATGGGTGAGTGGTGTGTGGAGCTAAGAGCGGAGAGGTGATGATGGATGGGTGACTGGAGCTAAGAACTAAAAGATGATGTGGGATGGGTGAGTATAGATAAGAGTGGAGAGGTGATGATGGATGGGTGAGTGTAGACAAGAGCGGAGAGGTGATGATGGATGGGTGAGTGTAGACAAGAGCGGAGAGGTGATGAGGGATGGGTGAGTGTAGACAAGAGCGGAGAGGTGATGATGGATGGGTGAGTGTAGACAAGAGCGGAGAGGTGATGAGGGATGGGTGAGTGTAGACAAGAGCGGAGAGGTGATGAGGGATGGGTGAGTGTAGACAAGAGCGGAGAGGTGATGAGGGATGGGTGAGTGTAGACAAGAGCGGAGCGGTGATGATGGATGGGGGAGTGTAGACAAAAGTGGAGAGGTGATGAGGGATGGGTGAGTGTAGACAAGAGCGGAGCGGTGATGATGGATGGGTGAGTGGTGTGTGGAGCCAAGAGCTGAGAGGTGATGAGGGATGGTGAGTGGAGGTAAGAGCTGAGAGGTGATGAGGGATGGTGAGTGGAGGTAAGAGCTTAGAGGTGATGAGTGAGTCATGAATGGAGCTAGAAATCTGAGTGGATGAGAGTGGAAGTAGAGAGCTGAGAGGTGATTTGTGACGGAGCCAGAGAGCTGAGAGATGGGGGAGATTGGTGAATGGAGCCAGAGAGCTAACAGATAATGAGTGAAGCTAGTGAGGGTTGATGAAGGATTGGTAACTGGAGCTAAAACCTGAGAGGTGATGAGTAATTAGGGGGAGGAATTAGAGAACTGAGAGCAGATGAGTGACTGCTGACGGGAGCAAGCATGATGAAATGTCGACAGTAAGTCAAAGATATATTGAGTTATAATGCTTACGGGTGATTGGATCTACCAGAAACAGCAAACAAGCATACTCCACTTTTAATAAGTGATATAATTCATGTTAGTCTTGGGAGTGTTGCGTATTTGCAGTGTATTGTGTGTCTGTGTGAAAGATGCAGGCCTTAAATAGGAGAATGGACTTCTTTGTACCTTTGTAAAACGGTCTGCCAGACAGTATATCACCCCTGTTTGCAAATCCAGGACCCCTGGGGCAGATAGTCCGATACTCGTCGCTTCCAGGCTTGGGACACTCCTCACAGTCGATACCCCAGGCGGAACCAACAGAGCAGCAGCACATATCCATCCGGTACTTTCCAGGTAGCTGCCCTGCGCACTCATCCTCGTCCCACTTCAAGTAGCACTGCTCGACGCGCACATCTGTGATAAAAATACAAAGAGGGAAAATGTCAAGAACAATGGTGTGCATTTTTCCTCATTTGATATCCCAATGTCTACTATTCCAGAAAGGATTTAGGAAGCTTCTGAAGTCTTAAGAAAAAACATGGATATCAGCGGACTGAAGAACACTTTTACCATTTAGTGGACCATCAATGTCCCTTGTGGCTCTTCAGTTTGATATGATTAAGAATGTTCCTTTGATTGGCTTCCATATATCTATAGGCTCAGGGAGGGGTAGGTTTGGAACAAACACACCTTGGCAAAGTGATGTTTCCTTTAGCCATTGTGCACTGTGGTGCTGTCACAAAAGTACTATTCATTTTACAGCTCTTCTGCGGGAGAGATGCATTTATTGACAAGAAGGATTGTCCGCGCAGGACGCGCAAACACTGGCTTGCAAGCTCCACTGCACGAATTGCATGCTGGTCATGAGCATCAGAATGGATGGCTGACACTGGAGAATCTCAACATAAGGCACTATACACTATATGGTGTCTCTTTATGACACTTTTCAGTTGCCCTTCAGACCTCTGCCTACCCTTTATAAAGTTGTTTTTTTTAAACTCTGAAATGCATCTTGAATATTGTCTCTATAGACAGCACCATTACAGGACGAATTTTTTTTAATTACTATCCTTTTCATAACCACAGCCATGTTCGTATAATAAACCATCGTTGCAGGTAACTGAAATTGGTGTCATGCCAATATCTCACACTTTTAGAACGATGATTTACCCTCTAAGGTAACTTGGAGTTGTCCCTCCTCGCTTAGAGCACCCGATATGATATTTGTTGTCGATATATTTTTAGATGTTTTGACTATGGTGGGTCCTGTATTTTAGGCAGGGTGTAGGATACAAATATGTTTACTGTTTCTTCTTCTTATGAGCGGACACTTAATTAATTTAACCTTTTCCACTGGTAATTCCCAAACTTTACTGTTGGCTCATTTGCCTTCATCTCACATCACTGATCCCTTTTTGTAGGCACCTAAAATATTAACCCTATCTTCAGACGTCCGCAACACAAAAATATCAAATGGTTGCTTTATTGCATGACTACCTTTGCTTTCTTGCTTGACCCACTGCCCTCACCCCTTTCACCCTAATTATGTCTTTATCCTGAGTTAATTTCACTTTGAGTACGCACGTAGCACAACTTTAGGATTCCTATTGCACAGGTGCATTGCTCCACTCAGTATGTTCACAAATAATTTCAGGATATGTATATCTGTTATAATTTAACTCTTATTATATTTTTTTGTTTTTCGTTTTTCATATTGTGCTGTTGTTTTGTGTTCCTTGGTGACCTTTCAGCCTTGAAAAAGCCCTAGGCTTGCCCTCCAATGTAAGGCGAAACGTGTAGGTTACACTATACAAGCCGCTCTTCCTTTATATTCCGTAATGAAAAATAAGTGTATTAGTTAATGTGTTAATATTTGAACATCTGGCTGAGGTGCTGCTACCATATAACAGCAGTTCTCACTGTGTGTTAAAACATGATATGAAATAAAGGTTAAAAGGCTATATGTAATCAAACCTGAGCATTAAGGCATCACCTCTCACCTACACTGTTGCTACTTTGTAAATCAAGATTTTACTTATCTTTTAAAACACTCCCTATGTTAATGTGGCTAGTGTTCTTACCACTGCATGTCCTTTTTCTGTCATCCACTATGAAATGTTCAGCAAACTAAAGTTGGTCTATTTTCTTTTTTTAAAAGATTTTTCGATAGCACAATCTAGACCCGAGACATGAGGTATCAGATCGCTTTACATGAGCACCAGTTTAGTTACAGATAGACACATTATTTTTTGTTAGGCACGGGGAGATTAAGTGATTTGCCCAGAATCACAGGATGTTGAGCGTCGTTGCCGAGACTTGAACCCAGTTCCCCAGCTTCGAGGTTGACTGCTCTAGCCGTAAGGCTACATCCTCTCCCCAAAGATTTGAATCTGCCTGACTAAGCCGAGCCCCTGGCCTCGAGTACCTGCAATTTCTCTCAATGGGTAATTTGGAAAACATACTTCATTTTTCTTTGTACTCTTCATGAGATAAATGTGGCATGTGTCACTACTTAATTGCCACAACAAGAGGTTTGTAGTGGATCTACAAACCCACATTCATTAGATGCATAATGCAATCTGCCTAATATGTCAGTCATTACATGAAGTAATAGTTTAGATGTAAAATTCATTAGGATTCTAATGTGGCAGGTTTAACACTTAGGACCCGATAATGACTTTGGCGGTACAGCGCCAGGTCCGCTGCGCAGCTGCACCGCCTAAGCCATGGTCAGACCGCCCGCCAGATTAGGAGTTTCTCCTGTCTGGTGGGACTTTTTTTTTACTTTCCCACAGCGGTGTCCTGAAAATGAGCACCGCAATGGGAATGCCAAAAACAGTTATTAATTTCTACATTCCACATGAAACCCACAATGTACATAGAATGACTAATCGTACGGTGAACAGGCCACTTCAAACATAACTCTCAAAACTAATGACCCAAAGAGAAACCCAAGTCTTCCTGAGTCTCAATTCTATATTTATTTATAAAGGCTGACTCATAATACTTTGGTCACTTCTAAATCGTACAAGTTCTGCCAAACAAATCCTTCTAAAGCTCATATCCTTTCAGTGATGAATATACAAATACTCCTGTGCTTGGAAAACTAAATTTGATGGATGCTTTCTTGTTCTGTCTGTTCTTTGCTGTCAAAAAGAGCGTTAGTCAATCGCGTCCTCCTCAACAGCTTCTTTGCCTCTCCGTTGGCTTTAAACCTGCAGTGCTCCGACCTATGCATGTTAGTCCCAAGCCTTCGAGGAGATATTTGCATATATAAAGGCGTGTTCTTCCAGCTCATGCAGCATCTAGAAAATCTCCCCTCTTTAGCTTGGCGTGACCTTCCTCTCCCGTTGAGTCTCATACACTTGCAACTCCTTACCTACGCATGTTCTTCCAGTCCCATCAAGTGTCAGACCTTCAGGGCACTCGCATTTGAAGGATCCGGCAGAGTTCACACAGCGTCCATTGGGGCAAACACCAGGGAAGACATCACACTCGTTCACATCTGTTCACACACAAAGACAGAGTTGTTACCATTGGACAGCTTCAAACAGATGGGGCAGCAATCAATATTGCCTTGTGGCTCAAGCAGACGTGTAGACAGAACAACAGATCCAACAACCAGAACAACATATACCAAAACTTGAACTCTGTAACAAGAATTGAATGGACTCATCTGTCCACATTTCAAGACTATTATTGACATGCATGTAAATATGATGTGTGTGCTGTTATGTTTATCACACAGACTATGATGCTGTTAGTGTACTATTATGCACATTTATAAAGAGTCTAATAAATTTCTGCATGATTGTTATTAGGGATGGACTTAACTGGCATATTTCTCTCAAGCATAATTACTCGTAATTACTGCAAAATTACTCGTTAGTATACATGAATACATGAGAAGCGTAATCCAGCATTTTGTGCTATTTTCTTAGTGAAAAATTCACCCATGTGTCCAAAATGAGCCCAAGGATACTTTTGGTTCAAAGAAAATAGCACTAAATGCTGCAGGACACGATCAGCAGTAGCTGGCAGCCACTCGCTCTCTCTTATTTCGTTGTTACTGTGTTCCTGGGGTAGAATTTCTGCCCCAAATTACTCTTAATTACTCAAACTGGCATAATTGCATGATTTCTGTAATTTCACTTCACAAGAGTAAAGCGTAATTTCTAAATTACTTTGATTACGCCGATCTAATTAAAATTTCCACGGAGACCTCATTGTAATCAGTAATGCACGGTAGAAAACACTTCTCCCAGCATTCAAAATGGTACCCTGACTGCCAGTCGAATCCAGATTTTTTTTTCAAATCACCTTCTGTAGTGCTTAAGGCATTTTACAGAAATAGACACTGCCTACTAAGGTCTTTTTTGCTATCCTTGTTGTTTTAGTCCTTCCCGCCAGGCACAGAGTTATGCCTCCTCCTTACATTATGAAGAGCAAGAGGATGAGGTCAGGAGAGAAGCCTCCTCCCCACTAATTGTTACATATTGGTATGTTCTTCTTTTTCATATGTGGTGGAGACATGCATGCATCTTTATAACAAATAGAGATACGATTGGTTCCTATCTGTTCAATTAGCAGTCCAGTTCTCCGTAACCTTAAAGGCTTATTAATTTGCAACTCTACTTTTTGCTAATGGTTTGCTACCTTGATAGGCTAATGGGCACATGAAACAGAGTTGGTCTGTAATTTTAAACACCTAAAAAACAGCACCTAAAGATGAGTTAGTCTGTAATTTTAAACATTGCAAAGCCATTGCTAGTGCATTTATGGAAATGTTTTTAGGAATTTGAATAAGAGAAACAATGGGTAATAAGAAAAACAACACAATTAGGATTGGGCAAATCAAATTTAGGTTACTATCTAGAGAAGAGGTGGCCGAAAGTCTTCATGGTGGTTCCTGTCAATGTGCAAAAAGTTTAACAGATGGCACCATCAAAAATGAAATATGATGGGTGGCTGTCAATTTTTTTCCAACGGCTTGATTTAGAGTTTAGTGGACACAGGTAAGTCTGTCCGAATGGCGGAGAGCTTTAACTTTAAATTTTGAGTTGTTTGATGGCCCTGTGAACAAATATATATGTCATGTCTGCTCCTGTTAGTGTAGGAAAAATTTGACAGATGGCACTGTTATACATAATGGCTGCCCCTCAAGAGTGTAAAAATAAAAAACGAATGGTGCCCCCGTCATGGGAGGTTTCTCGTATGGTGTGGGTGTCATTGTTTTCTTTGGATTATCCTTCACTTACAGGATATTCCTGGAGGGGATGGACAGAAAGAAAAAATGCCATTTGACTGCCCACTCTATATATGGTTTATTTATTTATTTGAAAGTTTTGTATAGCGCAAACAAGACCCCTACGAGTATCAGAACGCTTTACAGGGTCGGGGTTGTTAGGAAATGGGTCTAGTCCCCTTTCAGTGATCATGGACTGTCATCACATGACCTACCAGGACAGGAATATAGGTCAGTCCTACCTTTCTTTTCTTGCTTGTTATTGCTATTGTGTGGGTTCCTGGTTGCTGGTTCCTGTGTTTCCTGGAATTGTTCTCGTTTTCCTCACGGGCTCGTGAGGACTTTCGGAACCCCTTCGGAGTTCTTGCCTTTGGCTCCTGAATCCCTTCCCAATTCCCTGTTTACCTGGTGTAGTCAGTTAGTTTCCCTTTGCCTATTTCCCTTCCGGTGTTTTCCAGTCCCCGTTATTTGTTGTACTTGGGGGTTTATAGGGGCTCCTGTTTCCCCCCCATTGTAAAGCCTTTAAACATTTCCTCGGAGCAGAGTGGTGCAGAGGAAACGCAGTATCGATCGAAACAACTGGTTTTGTTTTTCGCGTTTACTTTTTGCACCGCTCCATGTCGTCATACGCGGATATGACGTTTTAGGTCATTCCGCGATTTGGTTTTGGATCCAAGTGCTGGAATAGCCGGCTTTCCTACCGCGACTCTTCCTGTCCCTTTCCTTTTAATGAATGAACGAAAACGGATAGGGTTTTTTTGTCCATGCCGGTATTGAGGCATGTTTTTCCCCTAATGCCCTAATGACATGAGGGACACCTTATTTGCATTAGTATATTCCTGAATCCAAGAGACGTTATCTTGGATCAGAATCGTCTGCTGCCCGAAGTCTCCACGAAACAAAGCCTGCATCCCCAACTGGTAAGCGAAACGTGATTGTTTTGGCAGGACATGGTCACTGGTTTTGGGGTATTTGGAAAGGTACATGAAGTGTGAAATGTATTCCATTTGTTTGTTCAGGTGCAGAAGCGTGGAGGAGGGAGCAGTGAACTCTTCGTTCTAACAAGGGTGGAAGGCTTGGTGTCTCCTCATATTCCACCCTCTTTCCGGGTCCATCAGCACACTCATAGTTAATATCTTGTGAGTGGCATATGGGCAGGGGAAGTGGATTGGTACATACTTCGTTCCTGCAGTGTGTGGGCTGAGTGGACGGAATCCAACAGGGGTAAGTAAACAAAAAGAAAGAAAAGCAGAGAGAATGTAGGTGAGACTAATACAAAATATTACTAAAACAAACTAGCAGTTATATTGCAGGTACATATAAATAGTTCAAGTAAATTTAACCATGAGAATAGCCTTCACTTCTTTTTAGGTTTTGCCTGGCGAAAGCTGCGCTCTGCGCAGCTTTTTCGCGCAGGCGAAAACCTAATGAGTATAGTAGGAGAGACAGGAACGGCCCCCGTCTTTCATTGGCTAGCTCCACAAATTGGTAGACGGGCCTGTCCGTCAATGCCGGAGCAGATTCGGGGGCGTTCCCGAGAATTTTTGGCTTTTGGCTACGTCACGCTACGTCAGCCGAAAGCCAATTCTCGGGAACGCCCCCGAACCCCATTGCGCTTTATTTGTGCCTGCATAGCGCTGGACGCGCTTATATTTCTCCCCGAGCGCTTCATAGCGCTTTTCTGCCCTAGCGAGTGCCCACCTCGCTTATTTGTTATTTAATTGTCCCCTGGCAGGCGCCCAGGGACCTTGCCGCTATTGTTTCTTTCACCTCGAGGGAGCCCACCCCTCGGTGAATTCACTCCCCGCCTGCAGTAGCTGAGGCGGGCCGCCGCGCTGCCCGCGGCGACCCGGAAGTGACTAGCCGGCCGGCCAAACCTAGCGCGGTCGGCCGAAAGTGCCCGTCCCCCCGCAGCCCGGGGGAAGAAGGAAGACGGCAGCCCAGGAGAAGAAGTATGGCGGCCCACGCGGGGCTCCCGTGGCCTGGAGGGAGCCCCGGGAGAAGCGGAGGACGTTGCCGGTCTCCCATGCTGAAGAGGGAGACCGGAGAAGTGCCCAAGAGATTGCCGCCATCGCAAGGAGCCCCTGCCAGAGTGCCCGGTAAGTTAAATGGGCTACCGAGCGCAGCAGCACCACCACCAGAGGCTTGGGGCTCGGAGCCGCGCCATGGTGGACCTGGGCGGCTGCCCCAGGGGACACCTCTGCGAGCCCCTGCCGCCCCCCGCCCTGCTCTGCTGGGCCCTGCTGCTGCTCTGCTTGGGGCTCGGAGCCGCACCATGGTGGACCTGGGCGGCTGCCCCAGGAGACACCTCTGCGAGCCCCTGCCGCCCCCCGCCCTGCTCTGCTGGGCCCTGCTGCTGCTCTGCGCCCCGGAGAGCTCCGCGCTGGCAGACTTCTCAGTTAAGACCCTCTCTGCTTCCCAGCCTGTCCTCTCCCAGCCTGTCGTCACCCAGCCTGCCCTCTCCCAGCCTGCCCTCTCCCAGCCTGTCCTCTCGCAGCCTGTCCTCTCGCAGCCTGTCCTCTCGCAGCCTGCCCACTCCCAGCCTGCCCTCTCCCAGCCTGTCCTCTCGCAGCCTGTCCTCTCCCAGCCTGCCCACTCCCAGCCTGCCCTCTCCCAGCCTGCCCTCTCCCAGCCTGCCCTCTCCCAGCCTGCCCTCTCCCAGCCTGTCCTCTCGCAGCATGTCCTCTCCCGGCCTGCCCACTCCCAGCCTGCCCTCTCCCAGCCTGTCCCCTCCCTGCCCTTTCCCAGCCTGTCCTCTTCCAGCCTGTCCACTTCCAGCCTGCCCTCTCCCAGCCTGTCCCCTCCATGACCTTCCCCAGCCTGTCCTCTCCCAGCTTGTCCACTTCCAGCCTGCCCTCTCCCAACCTGCCCTCTCCCAGCCTGTCCCCTCCCTGCCCTCTCCCAGCCTGCCATCTCCCAGCCTGTCCCCTCCCTGCCCTCTCCCAGCCTGTCCTCTTGATGCCTATTGTCGTGTCCCGGTGGCAGCAGGCAGCAGGCAAGAGCGTGCACTGCGTCCCCGAAGTAACAGCCCTAAAGCAAGCAAGAAGTACGCCCCCCTCCCACCAATCCCTGTTAGGTAGTGGAAACTGTCCAAACTGGGGTGCAGACAGCCCCTCTCACCTTTCGGCCTGGTACCACTGCACCAGCCGCACTACTTCCCTACTGACCGTTCTCCACTTCAGCCCCGTCTAAATTACAATTCCTGCTTGTAACCCTTTTGCCTGCTTGTGCTTGTTTTCGTGACCCTGTTGCCTGCTTGTGCCTCCGTGTGCCCCTGTTGCCTGCTTGTGCCTCCGTGTGCCCCTGTTGCCTGCTTGTGCCTCCGTGTGCCCCTGTTGCCTGCTTGTGCCCCCGTGTGCCCCTGTTGCCTGCTTGTGCCTCCGTTTTCGTGCCCCTGTCGCCTGCTTGTGCCTCAGTTTTCGTGCCCCTGTTGCCTGCTTGTGCCTCAGTTTTCGTGCCCCTGTTGCCTGCTTGTGCCTCCGTGTGCCCCTGTTGCCTGATTGTGCCTCCGTGTGCCCCTGTTGCCTGCTTGTGCCTCCGTGTGCCCCTGTTGCCTGCTTGTGCCTCCGGGTGCCCCTGTTGCCTGCTTGTGCCTCCGGGTGCCCCTGTTGCCTGCTTGTACCTCCGTGTGCCCCTGTTGCCTGCTTGTGCCTCCGTGTGCCCCTGTTGCCTGCTTGTGCCTCCGTTTTCGTGCCCCTGTTGCCTGCTTGTGCCTCCTTGTGCCCCTGTTGCCTGCTTGTGCCTCCGTGTGCCCCTGTTGCCTGCTTGTGCCTCCGTGTGCCCCTGTTGCCTGCTTGTGCCTCCGTGTGCCCCTGTTGCCTGCTTGTGCTGTGTGGGTGTGTGTGGAAGGATCTGTGTGGGTGTGTGGAGGGCTCTGTGTGGCTGTGTGTGTGGGGAGCTTTGTGTGGCTGTGTGTGTGGGGGGCTTTGTGTGGCTGTGTGTGTGGGGGGCTCTGTGTGGCTGTGTGTGTGGGGGGCTCTGTGTGGGTGTGTGTGGGGGGGGCTCTGTGTGTGTTTGTGTGTGTCATTTGCGAGAGATAAAGCTAGTGGCATTGTAAATGACAATGCCATTTATTTATGTTAAAAAAAACATAAATAAAAATAATGTCAAGAGCAATGCCAATAGCTCTAACTTTAACAAAGGCAAAACCATTGCATTGTAAATGCTTGTTTGAAGAATGCAGTAGAAGGGTTCTATCTCGTTTCTGGGGGCAAAGCATTCCAAATCCTGGGATTCATTCCTAAGAAGGACCGGTTGTATGTTTTTTACTTGACAACACGTTATGGTTTCAGTAGGAGATTGCTGGAGCTCCTGGTGGATCTATTACCACAGGATAGTACTAATTTCTGAGCTAGGTAACTCGGATGTGATGAAGTGCTTTGTGTGTCATACAAGCGATTTTCAGATGAATTCTAGCCTCGAAAGGTAGTCAGTTGAGGGCTCGAAGGTCAGGGGAGATGTGACTGTTTTTTTGAGCCAGTGATGAGTCTGGCAGCAGTGTTGATTGAAGCTCTTAAAGGGGCCATCGTCGCTCTGGGAAGGCCGCTGAGAGTGACACTCCCATATTTTACTTTGGGGATTACATTTGCGGGCAGGAAGGATTTCATTTTCCTCAAGGTGTGCATTTGAAGATTTGCTCCTTTTGTAGAGGTGCTGCTGATGTGTTTCTGCATATTTAGGTTTCTGGCCAGGGTCACTCCCAGTGATTTCTCCGAGTCGATAATGAGAGCTTGACCTTTGAGTGCTGTTAGGTGGTTCATCTAATCGAGGATGGTGGTCGATTGGTTGGGAGGAGCGATTAAGAGGAATTCAGTTTTGAGGGTGTTTAGCTTCAGATGGTATTTGATAGCCAGGTCTGCGTTTTTTAAAGCATTGAATTGAGAGATTTAATATCCTTAAGTGAGTGGATTTTAATGTAGAGTTGTGCGTCATCCGCGTACATGTGATAATGTACGTTGGATGAGCTAAGGAGTTTGGTGAGTGGTTCCATGAAAAGGTTGAAAAGTGTAGGGGAAAGGCATGATCCCTGTGGTACTCCTAAAGTGACTGGGACGAACTTGGATAGTGATTGATTGACCCTGAATGTTTGAGATCTATTTTGGAGGAAGGAAAGAGGTGAACCAATTTAGAACAGATCCAGGTAGACCCATTCTGGGTTTCAAGAGATCTATCAAAGTGTCGTGTTTGACGGTGTCAAAGGCCGAGGATAAGTCCTGCAAGATTAGTAAACAGGCATCGTTTTGGTCAAGGATTTTTAATGCATCATCTACTATGTGGGTCATGGCTGATTCAGTGCTGTGACCAGCGCAGAAGCCGGATTGGTATTGGCTGAGCAGCTTGAATTGGTCTATGTGTTTGCCAAGCTGCATGTGGACACATTTTTCTAAGAGTTTGGCCAATGTGAGGATGTTGGATATTGGACAATAGTTATTTAAGTCAGTTGACTTCCCTCTAATAACCTATACTCCTTTGGACTGTTGGAGGAAGGTTTCTGCCAATGGATTAATTTTACTCCCTTGGCGTAAAGCTTGTAGAGTGCCCACTTCTAAATCAGGTGCGTGGAATCAAAATTGGCAGTTAAGGCACTCAATCGTATTGTGAATGAGTACCGTATAGGCCAAATCCTAAATCACAGCCTTGGTGTAGATTGCTGAGAGCATTTTGGTGGTTAAACTCACCTTCACATGTCACCCCCTTCATCCTGGCATAGCCTCTAGGACAGGCTGGGTCTGAGGGAAACAAGTAAATAATAATTTAGTAATCAAATTTCAAGCTGAAACAAGCATTAATATAATCTTCAAAATTGATACCTTCCCAATAAAACACATGGCTGTAGAGTGACTCACCAAGGTGGTTAGGAACCCTAAGAAATATTACGGACGTGCGGAAGAGGGCCTCAATGGCAAATAGGAGGAGCATGAACGGAGGGCTCAGTTGAATATAGGTAACGCCCCTAGCTGACTGCCCAATCGTATAGAAAAGTTGAGGTTTTCCAAACCTTTAAAAGTTCAGGTAATAAAGACAGCTTTTTGAGAAGGAAGCAACCCAACTGGGATAACAATGTGTCCAATTGTGTTACTTGATTCTGCCATTAGAAAACATGTGCAACAACCCACCTGCTAAGAAACAATTTGACTTGTTTTAATTATGCTGACATTTACAGAGTGTAGTGTAATAAGAGGACACCTTTACTCTGAGTTTGAAAAATGCTGACTATATAATTTGACAATATCTGAAGACATTTGGACCAAACTGTACAATTTTCTGCATAACCTTGCTTTGGGGCGTATACTTACTCCCTAGAGTTACCCACAGCTAGTGTAAGCTCAAGCACCCCATAACTGATATATTTAGTGTATGCAAGAGCTGCATTACCAATTTCACAGCGTTCACATGGACTGCCCCAGGCAGCTCCAAGGGTTGCACAACATTCGGACTTCAAGGTAGCTCCATTGATGTTCACTTCACAGCGGCCATCTTGACTGTTCAGCCAGCACGTTCCCTTCATGCTGTCTGCAGAGGAAAAAACACAATACTGGATCAGGAAGCAGATTCTCACTTTTCAACATGCAAAAGATCCAAAATAGGGACGATTTTGATATGTTCTAGAACACTTTATTCTCCAAAATCCAGGCGTGTGGCCTAGGCTGGATTGGTACTACCCTCAACCCTGCTAACTCATTATTCTCTTGTGGATAGATATGACAACCAAGTTAAAAGTGGACACGTTCTGAAAGACCCGAAACTTTCAGCCTTGGGAGATCTTACCTACACAGATGGTTCCTGTGGAGTCAACTTTGCTTCCGAGGGAGCATTCACAGACAAACGAGCCAGCATTGTTTCTGCAGACCCCGTTCACACAGGGATTGGACGCACACTCGTTCACATCTGTGGAAAGAAATAATATGGTTTTTTTTATAGAACTTGCTAGCCAAAAATAGCAGACGCCCAAATATCTTGACGTAAAACTTGATATTAATACACAGATAGTAGAAAATGTAAGTGTCTTGCAAAATAAAAAAAACTTACAACACTAGTGAAAACTTATAGAGAAACAAAAGACCATGGTGAATATCATATCAAAGCAATGAATACTGCCAATGAGTAACTGGCTCACTTATCAGTATTAATAATTATCAGTAAGCAGTACGCATTCCCTGATAATATTGAAAAATGCAGTTATCTTTTTTCTTTTTTTTCTATCATTCTTTTTCATTTATTGATTTAGCATTCTGCTTGCTGTTCATTTGCTGGTTCCTTCTTACCATTTTTGCTGCCAAATTTATTTATTTCACTTCTATGATAGTGATTTCTTTCCCTCCATTTCCACTCAAATGAGTGTATTAGTGTATGTTTTCTAGATTGATGCTTTCTGCACCTGGAGTCAGAATTGAGGCTAAGAGAATAAGCTATTGAGCTTAAATTGTTTTGACTGGCGCAATTTCCCCGGAGTGAGCACTGTGAGTGGAATTATGCCACTCACAGTTAATAGTGTTTCCAGGTCCAGAACTATCAGGTCAACAATTACCATACTAAAGAATTCCAGTCTCAAGGACACTGGCGTTCACTAATCTTCTACAAGTGGCATCCAGACATCCCAGGCTGTCCGAACCTAGCAATAGCATGGGTGGATGAGGAGCAGACAGTGTTTCCCCTGGATACACCACAGGCACTCAGAAGCCGAGACCACACCGCAGGGGCCTTGTCGTCCTGCAGTCACTTTCCACCCGCTTAGAGGAGGTGGACAAGGTCTGTGGTTTTCATCTGAAATGAGTACCAGTGTAAGTGGGTCCTTGCAGGTTTTCCCAAATCCAGGGAGAAAACATGAAATAGCAAGAAATTGATGAGGGATACCAGCCTGAATCAGAAATTCCAGCCCTGAGTTATCGCTGCACTAAATATGAGCCAACTCTTAATGGCACTAATATGCCTTTACGGGAAAAATCAAACTACCTTCCAAACAAAAAGATTACTCAAAAACCTTTTTCTACATCTACATGCACAACTCGGGCTCATGTTAATTATTGAGGGTGGTCCGCAAACCCACCGGTATGGGAGGGATACAACTCTCTCCAGCTCTACTCAGAACCACCAGAAATATTGGTAAAACCCTGGTGCTGTTGATGGGGTCTTTTCTATGATAGAGCTTCCACAACAACCCTTGAGCTTCTGGCCCAGCAACTCATTTAGCTGTCAGGGGGCAGGTAACAGTCACCGATGCCCCACAATGTTTACATGCTGGTAATGTCACTGGACTTTCATGGCCAACATCACCATGCGAGGCATTACATTCACTTACAGGGAAAACAACTAGTAGTTCTGATGGGAGGCATCACTCGATTTTTTATTTAACCAAAATAAACTTTTACTATGTGAGTTTGATTCAGTATAATAAAAAAGTAATGCAAACTGGCAAAAATCTTCTCGTTCAGTTCATGAATGACATTTGATGAGACAGATTTGATACCACCTTCTTAATGAGACATTTAGTGCTGGTCCGTCATGTAAACGTCACTGCAGGATTGGTCAAAATTGGCAGTCATTAATGTGGTTAATACGATTGGCTTCTGAACCTTAAAGTGGAGAAAAGTAAATCCAAGTGGGCTGGTCCATGCCACATGCCCAGTATAACCACATGAGATACCTTTTATACTATGGATCTAATCAGAATTCATTTAAAAAGCCCGAGGTTATCCTGATCATTTAGCCTGGATCCTGGCTCGATAGATATATATTACCGACCCGTCAGTCAGAGGCTAGGTTTGCAAAATGTCTTGCCCACCAAATAGGAGGTACAGGTCAGTACAGAATCTTGATAAAAAAGTGTACACAACTCTTATTTTAGGACCGCGTCTGATCCTTTCTAGCAAATAAGGGAAGCAGTGAGGTCTCAACCCAGAATGCACCAGAGATCTGCAGCAGACACACATAGGTGCTTACCTTCACAGGTGTCTGTTTCTGTCCTGAAGACGTAGCCCTTGGGGCAGGTGCATGTGTAACTTCCAGGTGTATTGCGACACAAGCCATTGTCACAGAGCAAACGGTTCACTGCACACTCATCCACATCTAGAAGTGAGACATAAATGGTTATAGACACAGTTACAGAAGAATGTGAAAAACAGTCTTGAGTGATGTAGCCAGATGCATAAGTTGAAAAATGTGGGAATATATTTTTTAGAAACATGGCAATGCTTCAGAAATTAATCATTACTTCAATATTTTTCATGAACAAGATTGTCCAAACTGCATTGCAACAAAAAGCTATTTTAACTTGAGACAATAGCAATACAAGACAGTTTCCTAATATGTCCACCTCAAGGATAGTGTTCTCTCCTGTCATTACATGTGTGCAAAAAAGCGGAACCAGTCTTGGTGAGGTTAGCTTATCTTAACTGTGAACAAATGCTCTGGAGCTGAAAGTGGAAAACCAAATGTCAGCAAATTTGGGAATCTGAATCACAACCCTACCATTTCAATTAAGGATCTTCTGTAATACAGGAAGTAACTTTCGAATTGATCAACCAACATTCCAATTTACAAATTGGAACCTAATGTCACTGATGCCTTTCATTTCAAATTACACTGCAATGGTGAAACCCCAAAGTGAGTTACCAATGGCCAAGGACTTAAAATCACATTGTGATGTGGATGGAGCATAATGACCAATCCTACTTTGAAAAAGAACCATCCTTAGCTGTTCGCACTGAAAGAACACTTGCTCCATTTCCTAGCCATATCTGCCTTTCTCGTGCACAGGAAGATTGTTACATTTCACCCTCCAATAAGGATGGGCATATAAAACAACAGCTATGGAGCTGGCACATTTGATTTACTAGCCAGCTCCAGGAATTTTCTAAAGACTACAAGTTCATGCCAACAAAGCTGCCTATGGGGTAGATCAGTCTCCCTGGGCAAAATCAAGAACAATTCAAATCCTGCACACTAAAACTCAATAGCCTTTTGCACAACTTATCTTTAATTTTCTCTGGCAAAATGAGTATAGTAAAACCATCAAAGCATTTTTTTTATAGAATGTGGTTTGTTATTATTTAATCAATTTCAGCTCTGTATCTCAATTAGTCAAGATTGAGTCAGAAACAATTGCTAACATATTTGGAACATATCTTTGTCTTGTAATAGGTTGCCGCACACATGCTGTAACATTTTTTCGTTTATGACTCACCGACACAGTTCTTGCCAGTCGTGTCAGACTCATAGCCCAAGTTGCAGATGCAGCGGTAACTGCCACGCAGGTTCTCACAGATGCCATTCGGGCAAATCTCTGAATTCAAAGCACATTCGTTGATGTCTACAAGGAAAAAGAGTAGAGACGGCTATTAGTACCAAGCATAGGAGCTGTGGCAGCAATCCTGCAGCATCCAAGGATGGAAGCACTTGGTAGCTGTCACTGGTCACTACTTAAAGATAACTTGGAAGAATTTTGCACCCCATAATGAAGCATGTTTTTGGCAAGAGTGGTCTCATATTCATATGATCTATGTAGGTGAAGGGTAATAGCTGAACAGGACTGGAAATGGTGGGAAAAGACCTTAAAATACATTTGGGCATTTCCTTCCTTATAAAAGTGTTTTCTACTGCCCTCGCTCTCCTCAAATGTAGCCAAGTGACATTTAAACTTACATATGCAAATGATACTTTTGTATCAGTGTAAATCGGATGTACGACGGTACGGCGCATGGTTTTACCACGCGTACTGTTACAACGCGTTTTTTACAACGCAAGTCGTTACCATGACTTGCGTTGTAGGAGTGCGGACTTAGGAATTTTTTAATTTACTATTCCAACACCAGCCTACGTACAGTAGGGAAGGTGTTGGATAGTAAATGAAATTATTCCTTGTCCTGTAGCGCCCTCCAGCGCAAGTCGTGGTTACGACTTGCGTTGTAAAAGACGCGTTGAAAGGGTACTGCGGAGTAAAATCCGCGTGGTAAAGGATGTTACCCGTGTAAATCCTGTTTTCACCAATGGTTGTTTTACAGCCATACAAAGATATACTCAACCATACTTTTTCACGAGGGTAAATTCTCTCCCTGGTGTGGGTGGGGCAATCAGCAGTCTGAAGGGGAGAGGGGGCAGTGGGGAAGGTGGCATTGCAAGTTTGGGAACACTCACACAAATACTTCTTTGTGGGTCATCTCCTACTTGCCACTCTGAAAAAGTAAGAATCTGTTTCCGCAGCGGGAATAATTTATTTAGGTTTTATAAGTCGCACAGCTACCCAAAGGTTTCCCGGCATCGCCTTGCAGGTTGCCAAAAAGAGGAAGGGGAGGCCTATCCAAAATTGAGAGGGAGTTTAAGGACATTGACTTCTAAAAGGGATATAATAGTTTCCCTTACGAAAAACAAAATAATATAGCTCAATTGCATTCACACAAAATATTTTGCAACATGAAAATGAACACTATATATATTTAAATAGATGGAAATCCTTTCACATTTTCATTAATGGCTATTCAATTAAGTTACCCAGGAGTACTCCAGGGAACAAGCAACTGTGTCTGCATCCCAAGTGTACTTCGTCACATCTGTGAGCAATTCAAAATAAATCACAAATTTACTCCACAGATAGAAGGAAGCCTAAGCCATTCAGGTTTGTTTGTAAATCAGGCCACACGAGTGAACAAAGGCTGTAGAATGAACACATATTTAACTCATAAAAAATACTCTAGAAAATGACATATTGTTCTCAACTGTGGAGAAAATTCAGGCAATGGAAAAATTAACAGAAGAGCTGTTCAAACCATTCAGAGATTAAAAATGATGTAGAAAGACTCTATTCTCAAAAGTGGTTGCAAATTGTGCACCAACAATTTGGCGAATTAAATCTGATTTTGCGAACTGATCTATGTTCTAAACGAGGAATTGTGGTGAGGACAGAATGCTTAAGGAACATTCATCATGCTGGTCTCAATTTACAACTCGCTACGATTGGTCACACTCATAGGGGGGGTTGGGGGGCCTACTAGGGTCAGCGGACCACCATGTCTGTGATTGCCTTTAAATAAGGTAAACATTTTATTAGATGGAGCCATTTTCCGTCAACAAAAGGGGACTGTATTTAAAAATAGTTTGCGTTTTCTTAAAGATTAGTGAGAATTGGCAGTGATCCTCTAGACCACGGCCTACTCTGCAACAAACTTTGTTTTTAATTCACTAAGGCGATGTGACCACAAGGGAACTCTGTGCATCTATTTTGCTACTATATCATGACCGCTGTTACTTAGCTATGTTTTAGGTGTTTCATCCCTGTTAGACGTAGCTCTTAGGGAAGCAGAGTCCTTTAGATGAGAATAAACTGTGAAAAGTATGCAAAAAGACTTTCTACTTTGAACAAGATATAAAAAACATGAAAGAATGTGTTTTGAGACTGCACGTACCCAAATGCCCTGGGTCTCAGGCAGGCCAACTCTTCAGCACTAATTTTGAGGTCATATTAAAGAGTGCAAGTATGTAAATGCACTACATTCTCACTGAGGTCCAACAGCTGATCTAAATGATGAAGCAGCACTCCCGGAGCACGACCATGCATTCTCTTCAAACAAATTTATTGACGCAGAAGCTCCTTCTGTAAAGGAGTCACTGACTCATTTTCAATCGTAAGACTAACCCTTATGCTTTACGATTATCTACCAAGCGTAGACTGTTTTCTTTATTATTACTAGGAAGAAGGAAATATGTTTGACGTTTTCCACATATTGTTAAAATAGAAAACCGCAGAACCAGTGTTTCGTAAACCCAAGTTTCGACTAAGAAGAGAACAGATGACCTATCTATGTCAGGCTGAGAATTCTTTCCACCTGTCAACAGGAACTAATGAAAGCTTGTGAAACTGTGAAAAATCCAATGCTACAGAAGAGAAATATTACTTATCCAGATCTCACTTCTCCTGAGGTGGGATCTTTCATGGATTCGTATGCTTGAATCATTCAACGTTGTGAGGCTAGGAATCCTTCCCAATCTCACAAAGGAGAATAATTGAGACAAGTGAATCTATGAAAGATCCAATGCTGGAGAATGCATGGTCACCCTATTATTTATGGAAGGCGTCTTCAAGTGGATGTTCAAGAATCTGGGTAGTGCATAGAGTGAGTCTCAGTGCTAGCAGAGCTTTGAAAGGGGCAGGTGGGGATGGCAGCTGCCAGGTTGAAAATACGGTGGTAACTGGATTCAAATTTTTTATTTGAATTGGCATTCGTATAAAACACCACAGTTTGACATTGTTCTAATTCAAATGCCTAAACTCTGCTACTGATCCTAAGGTGTCATACCTAGCGGGGCTCCATCATTCTTCAACTCTCTGGAAAAAGTAGGGTCAAAAGGCTGGTGGTCTCATGGACCTGTGTTGTCAGGGTCTATTACTGTCAGTAGTCATACTGGCAATTGCAGATTGGGAAAGCACCCTATGAGGCAGTTGTGCAGTACACCTCTGCATCCCTTGGACCAATTTTGATGTAAGATCTTAAACTTTTCCAATCTCATGCACCTTTCTCTAGGCACTTTTGCTCGCTCTTTCCTTCCCTTTTGATTTATAAGCTAGGGTAGTTCTCTCTTCAATCTCACTCAATTGCCTTCATCAGAGGCAGCTGTGTGCAGCCAGAAGAATGTGTGTGTGAGGGAGAGGCCTGCCAACTCTTAACTCAATGGAAAGAAGGGCACCTTCCCAAACTATATGCAAGGCCTCCAAAAATGTGGCTTGCATTTGCGTGCCGGAAACCTGCGGCCTTGGTTTGATACACAAAGCAGGAGTCTCGTGCTAATTTTTGGAAGTCTGTGTAACGTCAAGCTGTCCGCAGAAATGAAAAGATAAATATACTTTCTTTTATAGTCAGTTGTTATTGTTGGATGTGGGTTTTGGATATTACTTCGAAAGAGCATAAACGTGCACTGTAGTGGGCATGGGCTTTCCAGTTATGTAGTGTACGTACTCTGATAGTTGCAACACATACTAAATACGTTTCACATTGTTCGCTCCCGCTGCATTCTTCTGAACACTACAGTAGACTATCTAACATTGTAATAAGACTAAGGATTATACTCTTTACTGGAGAATACTACATAACTTCCTTAATGCATGATATAAAATATTTGCACTTATTTATTTTATTGAATAACTACACCTGGCCATTCACAGTGAGCTGGAAATACCCAGACTGGCTTGTCATTATCATGTATATTTCAGAGAGATCTTGAAAAGGCATCCAGCTAAAAGTCTCTCTTCCATTCCTATGACGTGTTACCTCAAATGCAAGGACATGTTTAGCCGTATTTCGAAGCTTATATGAACGCACTGAGCGGCCATCATGAATCATGTGAAAGGTCAACAAAAATGTTGGCTTTTAGAAACGAACTCCCAAAGCTGGAGTTTGTTTTTAATAAACAAAAACAAACACTAACGTTTCTCACACCGTGGGAGTTTTGTCCTAGAGAATGTCAGTCATTTTTATTTTTTCATGTCAAGGACCACCAGGCTTTTTGTGGCAGTCCTGAACAAGAAAAAACTGATGTCGGAACATCTGCTCCAAATACATTGGTTGGTCTAACTTCTGTTGAACAATGGCTTAATATCTGACTAGCCATCATCCAATAATCTCCTCTGGCAATCGCTGGTGGAAACAGGGCAGTTCGCTCAACTCGTAATAGAGAGGTCTCACGGGAAGGAAACTTAAAACAATTAATTGCAAAAGTATTTGAATCCGAACTGTACGATTCAGATTTAAAGCCACACTCTGTGATATCCAGATGCTGATGTATACCTCATTCATATACATAATACACTTACGCATGAAGCGCTGCCTATGTCATGTGTCCCAATACCCTTGTATGCCAACAAACCACATGCCAAATTGTCATCCATGCTTACACAACAAACTTGAGTTAAGATATTACTCTGCTCTGCTCACTTGGGGTATGAAATTAGCAGGCATAGAGCTGGAATGTGACAAACCATGTTCAATTTATAAACAGACTCTATCACAGGAAAATCATGTTTTTTTTAACCAGGCTGTGTTTTATTTTTTTACAAAGGTACTCTGCTGGTACTGTATAAATGAAAGGAAAATGTGCAGCAGGCAGAAGAAGTGTTTACTTATTTTGTCTCCTTCACCAGCTTCATTTCCTGGAGAAGACAAACCCCACCCAACTTTGAGAAAGGCAGTCAGACACTTGGATGCAATGAGGTACCTGCAAGCCCCAGCCCTCTTTAGCAGACTCCTCTAGTTTTTCTCCAAGATCCCCTGATATGCCACACCCACAAGATGTTAGTGCACATCCCAAAATGGAATGTTGTCCTCCATCCTGAACCCTGCTGCCATTGTGCAGCCCCACTCCCCTCCTATAGCTGTCAGTGCCCCTACTGGTCCAATCTGTGCATTAGTCTATGCATCTTCCAGCACCCTGGAAACCCCTGCAGCAGGCTGTCCCTTTAAAGGCATCCATGGCTCGTCAGGATCCGAGCAATAGCGGTGTGTGTCTCCTAGCAGTAGCTCTATCCTCACTCTGGTCTTCTACCCCTTTCATAGCAGCCTGTAACCCCCTGCACCCCGGCATCCTTATCCCTGCAGTGTTAATCCCCCAGAATTAACACAGAAATCCTAAAATAAATTCAGCTTGTGAGTATCAGAAAATTATAAATTCAGCAAATGACCCCAGGATTTCAATGAGAAAATCTGTGACAAATATAGACATAAGTGTATCTAACAAGAATTTGGTCAAGAGAATTATAATTCTGTGTGTTGTCTTTCAACTGAATCTAGGCTGTTGGATTATCCAGTTTGCGATGTCACATAAGGTGACAAAACCCAAGCAAAAATTGACCAAACAGTTGACCATTTGAATCTTTTTAGTCCTCTCTGGTGATGAGTGATGCTGTACAAAGAACTGGTGAAATTATTCCACAAAATATATAGCTTCCCACATAGTAAATACGTAGAGGTAGAAAACCCCGACCCGTCTATTGTACATGAAGCCAAATGATTAGCAGAGTCTTACCTCGGCCATCAGCGGTGATCCCGATGCCGCTACTGCAGAGGGCCTGGAACTCAGCTGCAAAAAAGAATGGAGCATGGTCTTAATCAGGACATTTCACACAAACCATTCTCCAGTCACTGCTTACACTGTGGCTGACAGAGGACAATTCTGCTGGGTCTACACAAATACTATAGGATATTCAGTGGGACTTCATGAACTTTTGTCAATCCAACATCGGTCCAGTCAGATTAACAACAAATGTTGATGGGTGCAATTGTCATTGCAGCCACTGCTCTGTTACTGACTCTTGTAAAGGTGTGGTAAGGAATTCACAAAGTTGGTGTCCGAAAGACACACTTACCAGTTTGTGAAATGGTGGCTGCTGGTGTTGCAGTATCATCTTAAAGACTTTGAGGACCTGGGCAAGACATATTTTGGGGGCCCACGTTTGGAACAACCTTGACTGTTATGAACCATTGTCTCATAAACAAAGCACATTGATTTCAAACAATATTGAATTATTCATTAAAGGTTGAGATGGAGAAATAAATAGAAGTATGATGGGGAGAGAGAGAAATTTGACTTTCCCCAGGGTTCCATGGAAGCTGGGGCTCTGGGAAATTTCCCAAGTTGTCCATGCCTTAAAATATCTCAGTAGCATCAGGGAAGCACTCCATTCTTCCTAAAAGCATCCTCTTTCCACTTTAAGAGGCAGGCTACTTTAACAAAATCTTTATTCAGTGAAACTGAATGGAGGGAAGGATGTCCACTATCCCTCAAGGGCACACATCGCTACCCAGGTATGTATTTCAAAGGAGTAGCAAAGGGACTCCTACCTCAGAAATATTAATTAGACAGGAGTTTTTACTGACTTCCGAATTCCTCCAAATCTGCTTCTGAGGTCAGTCGCAGAGCAAAAAAGGTTGTGTGTAACACACAGCGTCTCCTTTGTAACCTATTTTGCAGCAAAAGAGGAAGAACTGATCCTCCTATGTAACCTCTAAACAATCCTCAAAGCTGAGAGAAATAGCAAACTGAACTACATTTGCTAGGACCACTTCATAGGTAAAATAATCTAATTTTTTTCCTGGATCTAAAAATAAAGTGGCAGCTTGAATGATACTTTGAAAGCGATCTTACAAAGAGTTATGTTTAATTTACTTTAGGTATTACTTTACGTGTGCAGTTTCTAGGCCCACCTATTCAACGTAAATAATGCCCAGACCACATTCTATGTAATATTACATTTTTGGATGTCTACCTTTCCTTTCCCTCTATTTACACACCTGTAGCTTTCAGAATCCAATCTAAACTTCTTGGCTATATGTGGTTTGGATACTGAAGGGTTTATTTCAGCCTGAAAGGCCTGCTTTTAGAGTACCTTTCTTCCCACGTGTGAGCTAGAAGGATGTGGTATAACAAAGCGATAAATTACAACCACATTAAACATCAAACAACTTTGGCAAATTCCACTCCTACCTCATGTTCCAGTCAGCAAAGACCTTTTTGCTAACTCAGCCTCACATTCAGTACAGATTGTATAGCTTATTTCTCATGCATCTTTGCATCTCTCCTAGTTGCCAAATTTGTTCTGGTTGGGATAAGCTACTCTTTTTTTCTTCATATTGGGTTGCTTGTTAAAAACCCAAGCATTAGTTACGATCACAAGCTAAGTTATTCTTGAATACATAATACCAAGTAAACACGACTAGGGCAATTGTCTTGCTCTCTCCTATCCCCATCCTACTACTCCGATGAAGCCCTACAAAACCACCAACTGAACTTTCTTTTAATGTTAAAACATTCTTTAGACAGCGGCCAGGAGTGTCCATAGCACACAACATATCAATGCATACATTCTGTATCCTGTTTTTCAAATCAACCTATTATCTCATCTCCCTGAATATACTTCATCTTCATCAATAGCCATTTCCTAGTGTGTTATTATTTATTTAACTAGTTTCAAAACTTGATTACTTGTTATCTTAGTGCTACTTCAGAGCACCATGGAAGGAGTAGAGGTAAATGGGAGTTGGGAGTAAAGAGAGAAAAAGTCTATAGAGGCATTATAGGAATAGGGGATCATTAAGGCAGTAATCCAAGAACAGCATAAAGAAAGACAAGAGTAGGTTAGGCCTTTGAGCAAGGCAGTAAGTTGAAGTTCTCTAGTAAAAGTAAGGCTTTATGGTCTTTCTTAAATTGAAGGTAAACTCCTTGGTTTCCTTCAATAAGACAAACCACAAGAAGCATAATGTCCAATAAACCTGACAAAACCAAAGTGTATCTTTGAGGTGCGTATGATTAATTTGTAACATGTCGTACGGTGAATCTCATCACGCCTTCTATCCCCAGTGCCCAATTATTGCTAGTGTAGTATCAATGCATTGATATGTACTAATACTATGAACTATGCACAATTTGGGGGTTGAAAAAAGTTGCAAATCTCAAATACCCCACCCTGGAAGTAAAAAAACATAGACAGAAATACAAAAAAACAGAAAACATTGATGAAATGTTCATAGAGGAAAACGTAGGTGCATCACGAAAGGCCAATGAGATAGGCAAATATTTCAGGGTGATTTACAAGATTGTATGACACGGCAAACAGGGAACTCACCTGCGTTTTTGGCAGGGCATGGCTGGCAGGGCTCTCCAAAGCCATGGTCGGGGTTTGCACAGCAGCACTCAGACTTGGTGACGGCACCAGGGAATGGGCGAGCGCAGGTTCCCTTTTTGATGGCTCCATAGCAGGTGCTGCGCATGTGCGTATCCACACAGACTCGACCATCAATGCCGATTGTCAGTCCTCCAAGACACTCACAACGGAAGGAACCCTCAGAGTTTATGCAGCGCCCATTCATGCAGATGCCGGGTGTTTGACATTCATCAACATCTATCAACAGAGGGAGATGTTATTGTTAGTGCTCTTGCGGTAGTGAGCTTAATTGTCAAAACATTTTCTTTTTTAAAGATCAAAACTGTTCAAATATTTAAATATATATTTTAAAAATGTGCATGTTTTAAAAACTCAAATTATTGTTTTCAAAGGTGATGACTTCTTTGTATTTATTTGTTGCTATTACATACCATTTTTTGTCATATAGTATTATTTTAGAGAAACTGACTCACAAAAAAATTCTAATTTTTAATGTCTGGCTCATAAAACGCACTACATATTACCACATTTTAGTAATGGCATTTGACGAATGGCTTCTTTCAACACATTTCTGATGCAATAGTTTCTTTTTCGCAGCACTTTGCCAAAATAAAATTGGTTTTAATGATACATAAATGCTATAAAACGACTATGATTAATCAGTGTAGTTGAGAGTTTGGCATTACTATTTCATACAGAATATGTTTTCAACTTCTGCCATACCCGGTGCCTCGAATTTCCTCCTTTGAGTCAATCAGTCATTTTCATTCAAATTATTTTCACATTCTTGGAGAACATTCCAATCAAGATTCAAATGAGTGTTTACAAGAGTGTTTACAATCAGTGTGTCTGTTTTTTCTCTCTTTGATTTAACTATACTTACCATGCTAACATTGTTATAGTCGTATGCACATGGCTGTAATTGCCAATTTGCAAGACTGAATGACTATTCAATTTTGCTTTGTTATCAATGAGCCAATTGAGTTTCAAATTACTCATATTTTTATATACCTCGAACTTTTAAAGGAATGGAGGGGGCAGGAAATTAATATCAGATTTATATGATAAGAGACACTAATATTTGGGTTTTGTTGATAATACATTAGGGGCTAGCAAAACTCGGAATCTTGGCTTATAACAATGTTTTGTTTGTTGTGTATCAACATCCACTCGAAAACCGATATTGCCTTGCTTTATTAGCCCTACAATTGATCCATCAGTCGATTGACAAGGGTCAGGATGACAGCAATGTTTTTAAAACACAGTAGCAATCTTGGCGTTTTGCTGACTGGCAAGTTTGGAATCCTAGATGTAAATATAAATATTCTAACGACAACTTTGGATCCACTAACTGATGTGTTACCTAAATATTCATATTCAGTGGGGGTCTCTGGTTGCATAAGTACCATCCGAAAAGCCATTACAGCCTCTAGGAAATATTTCTGAAATTCTGAATGAGTGATTTTAATAGAAAATATGTCAGAAGAGTTTGACGGCTCCAAGGTAAATATAATAATATTTATTGACATGTTGTCGTTCACTTTAGAAAATGGAGGATGAAGTTAATTCTCCACATCACCTGCTCAATGCCATTAATTTTCTCATGAACAATCTTTTTAAACCCTGGGTTTTGAGGGTATGCAGTTTGCTTATCTTGTCACATCTGGATGCAAAAATTGAGAGTTTAAAAAGATTTGTGTGCTCCACAATCTCTTGCCAAAGGTACATGACAAGCAGGCCTTTCTGACAGAGAAAAATATTATAATCAGATGAGATTGAAATATTGAGTATTTGTAAAATGTATTACAATTTGGGTCAAATGCTCAGCGTTTTCATCAGTCTCACAAATAGTGAATGGTCCAGTCTCTTACAGACACTGTACAGCAATCACCAAAAAGAGCAATGCTGTAATGATTTCTGAAATCCTCATGCTGCAATGAAGATCAAAACTTGAACTGCCTTAGAAACCTCTTCTACCAGGCTCCCACATGCCCAGTTAACACCTGTACACAAATGCATAAAGGAGAAATCAAGACATTATCAGTCTTAAGATTGTTTTAAGCCAAGTACAAGGGCTCATTTTGTGAAGGGCTTTACCATGGCTTAAGAAAAGCTTACAACTATCTTAATTATCGACTGACAATCGATTGACAATCTTAAATCTGCTTATGTCATGGAAAAGCCATTGTAAATCAGGTTCAACAGTCTTAAGACTGTCTTAAGCTAAGAAAGTCAAACATAACACCTTCTTCAGCTAAATCAAAACCCTTTGTAAATTAAGCCTCCTTAACTAACTTCAGACAGTTTTGTTTGTATTCTTACGTTGGGATTCCTCTTGCCTTCGTGAATCTACCCCAGAAAATTCACCACATATGAAATATCAGTGAAACGTCCTTCTCCAACACGTATTTTAGACTCACCCACACAATAGCGCCCATTAGGAGCCAGTACAAAGCCAGGTTTGCAGATGCATTTGAAGCTTCCATCCTCATTGATGCACATCCCGTTCAAGCACATGTTGGTAGTGGCACATTCATCATGATCTAAAGGAGAGAATATAAATCATAAGATTTGAACTTTTTAAAACTCCATAATATGGGTCATTCAGTTTTGTGAGTTGCAGCTACGAGGGCGACACTTAGTATAGTATTAAATGTGAAAAAATCTTCATTTCAGAATTGGCCAAATAGAACTCTTTATGGGACCATCAAGAGAAACGGCAAGCTGTTAGTAAGATTCCTTTGCATTGTTCTACAAAGCAGCAAATGCAATACGCTCAAATCACATTTCACCTAGATAATGAAGAAGAGAGACCCCCGAAAAAAGTCAGGCTTGAAAATGTAGGGTTCATTAGTTTATAGGGTGTCAGATTATCTCTGATGTAAGTTGGCATGCACACCGTTTTAAACATTTGTCCTTGAAGTTGGTAAATTTGAACTTCACACGGTTTGCAAAGTTTGCAGTCTCCCAACATGCAACAATTGTTTCCCGGAAAAAAATATTTATGTGGCAAAGATTTTTTTAAAGATCTTTTAGCAAACAAACAAATGTCTTCACTGAAAGTGGGGTTTTAAGCATACTTTATGAGAACCCTTCTTTTTTACTATGTCCTTTTTGAAAAAATGAAGCCAAATGTAATGAGTTTAAGACCATTAAATGGGTGTTTTAAAAAACACTTCATTAAATTGCAAGGAAAAAAAAACACACCACCACATACTGCTATACATATGTAAATGAGTGTAGGTGGGATATTATTCTTCACCTACTTTTCAAACAAGCTAAAGATGATCCATGTTTCTTTACCAAAACCTTCCTAACCATGAAAAAATGGGGGTAACCACAGGCCTATGTTAAAATACTTATTTCCTAATGTGGGCCTGTATAGGGAAATACATATCTTTTTATTAAAGAGAAAGTAAAAACATTTGTTTTGGTAAATAATTTTAGTTGTTAATTAAAAAGTTAAAAAGCAGTTTAAGGTAAAAAGTAATTTTTGTATTTTAGCTAGTGAAAACAAACACCACGTGAGCAGTTTCTGACACTGACAAAATCCATTTAATTTGTTTCTTTGGGAATTATAGTTTTACAGGAAAAACTTTAATTGTTCTCACTGACTTCAACTAAGAAGCTTGTAACGCTTTTGCTTGGGTCTTATATGTACAATCTTGTGAGGTTGGGTGCATGTTTTCTATGCTGATCACATATCTCCAAAAAGATGTGTTAGTCGTGGGAGCAGCTTATTATACAATTCCAATAGTGGAATTTAACGTTTGTGTATGAAGTTGTTTGAGGTTACTCACAGTTAAAAACTCAAGATGGTAGAATAACACATTCCCTTGGAGTAGAAGTTAGCAGTACTAAACACTTACCAACACAATTCTTGCCATCAGGCGTAGTCTCAAAACCAGCATTGCAAATACACTGGAAGCTGCCATCTGTGTTAACGCATCGACCATTCCTGCACATCACTCCATTCATGATACACTCATCGATATCTGAAAAGACAGTATGTTATTTTGCTGAAATGTTAAGTATTTCACCCTGAGATAAATTCCTCTGACCCACTGCAGGACCAGTTTAAAATACACTGCTTATTTATCTTGCACTAATGAAAACAGCACAGTAACTTGCAACTCATACTAGCTTAAGATGAAAACAAAATTCACCATCACTAGTTCACGTGAAGCAACATCCATCAGAGTATTGTCAAGTTAAGCAAATGCCAAGTTAAGACCATTAAACCTATATTTCTCTGTATAACTTACCTTGATGATATTTTGGCAATTGATATTGTGGAGTTAATATATGTCTTGAGGTAAATTGATATATGTGTTGAGTTAAGTTGATATATGTGTGGGTTAATACTACTGATCTTGATATTTGGGCCCATAATTCATCCTAAAATCCTTTGTTTGTGCTGTAAAATTGATGTCTACAGTCATGTAACCAAAGCCTGATGTATCAACCAGCAGGCATGTATTATGCAATCTGAAAATCACTGCAGGTTACAAGGTTCTGCTATGGTAACTTATGCAATGTTGGGTAATTTTATTGCATGGTGTTTTATGGTATATAAGGTACACCTTGGTTTGTCTCTTTGATAAACTTTGTAAAGAGCTGCCTTTATGTCTGGAGATTGGAGAAGCTGGAGAGTGATATATACCTGCATCCCACATTTGGGTGCAGGTTTTTTAAAGTGGGGTCAATGGTGGGAATTTAAGACGCCTACTATGCTTCACCTCTTTATAGCATGGATCTGCTCACCTTTGTTTATTAAAGATTGAGGTGGATAGGGCTTTTATGCCTCTATTAGGAGGAAAAGCTCCTCATTGTGACCTGAGTGTGGGTGACGTCATCTGTCTTCCTGGGGATCCACTCTTGGGTGTGGCTGCGGAGGCTGACAGGTGCTCTTATAGTCTCTTATAGAATATTCCTGTTTGACTTTGACGTCTGGGCTGGTCACAGTGTCCTTGAGAATCGGGAGTCAGGCGATTCAATTGTGAATTGGGAGAGTAAAATTTATTGATGCAGGTGTCATTAATATTATAATTCTGTGGCTGACTGTGAGGGCTTCCAGATGTGAATTAAGTAAAGAAGGTGCAGTTGAAATGTTCATTCTATATCCAGTTGACATTCATATACCATTCACTATCCAGTCAGCATTAATTTACCATCCACCACCAATTTCCCTTCACCATCTGCCAGCCATTACCCATTCACCATTCATTATTTGTCCACCAGTCATTCAACAACTATTCACTATTCGCTCACCACTCAGCATCCACCTTCCGTCTATTGATCAATCATCATCTATTCACGATCACTTTCAATCAACAGCCATTCCCCACTCGGATGCAATATAAATAACAGAGATATGAATGTTCGTTGGTGAACAATGCAGTGCGCCGGCGGGCATGGGTCCTAATCCCATCAAGGTACACTCATCCTTTCATCATTCCATAGGTCGGTAAACTAAGTACCATTAGGTAGTAATAACTGTTATTATTTACTGTGCCTCAAAATGTAAGAAGTTCAGCTTGTAACACTGTACAAATGCAAGTTATTATTCACACATCTTCTACTCACCATCAATGTCCCTCCAATTCACCATTCGCTTTCCATTCATTCACTGTCGATTCACTATCAATCAGTTCCCAATTCACACTTCAGCACTCACTATCCATTCCTTTACCATAAACTCCCATTTCATAAACATCCTTTCCTCATCCATTCACCATCCATATACCAGCCACTCAATAAACCACCAAACTCCACCTTCTATTCATTTATTAATGCACTATCAAACCTGTACACAAATACTTATATTTGTGTACAGATAGTTGACCGTTTGCAAACTATTTATTCACCGCCCCTTCATTTATCAATCCAGAAACAGCTTTATGTACAGGACACAATTCACAGAAAACAGTTTCAGAAATGAACACAATATTATAGATGTGGTCTCTGAATTGGGAAACAACAATCCAGACCCGGCCTCCAAGACACAAAAACACACATGTGGCCCTCAGAAGTGGACAGAATACCTCAAATAAGCCCTTAAAAACTCAACACAAAATGCTAGATGTGGCATCCAAATTGAGAAACAATATTTCAGATATTAGCGTCAAAAAGCAGTAGCATTATTCTATCTGACTATATTCCATATAGTTTGGTAGTCCAGAGCAGGCCTTAATAGTGTTGTGTACATGGTACAGCATTGCCATATTGTGCTCCCACTCTGAGGTCATGCAGAATGGGAAATCAAAGATGCTAAAGGAAATAGGAGTCTTGTACTATTATTACAACTGCTGTGAACTTATTGTGGGCATGAGGAACAGTGCTTAAAATGTGATACAATGGGATTTTGCACCACTGCCCAACATGGTGTATGTGTTTGTCCTTGTTAGGGAGGACACTCACTTCCACTGTAGCCCACCATGTCCAGTGCCCTCTGACATCACAAGAAAGAGCAGGTGGCCTAACGGCCAGAGCTGCCAACTTTTGAAGCTGAGGAACCAGGTTTGAGTCTTGGCGTCGGCTCAACATCCTGCGATTCTGGGCAAATCACGTAATCTCCCCTTGCCTACTAAAAAATGAATGTGACCGTGTGTCATGTAAGCAGTGATCATGTAGAGCACTCCATTACCTTTGGGTCAAGTTTGCACTATATAAACAACTGCAAATAAAATAGAAATAACATACTGAATGTTACATCCCAGTTGAGAAAGATCTGTGAGAGGGACACCGACCTTATTAGACAAGGACGTCTGCCTTCTCTGGAGCCGGCTGTTACTGTTGGCAGTCACCATGTGGAAGGGAAGGTCTATAGTGCGCTGAAGCCAGGCTCCTCTCCCTATTCATTTAGATTGCGAGAGAGGGGAAGATCTTTAGCTGAGGGTGCGCTGTAAACCTAGAAGCTCTCCTTTCTGCGGCAGAACAGGAAAGGTGACTGGGGAGGACTGCACTGCCACATGACCACATTTATTCACATGACTGCACTCCACTGTCTGCAGCTGTGAATCCCACAGTCCATTGGTATTTCCAAAATATGCTAGCTGCACATAAGGCCTGATAACCCTGTCTGTAGGAAAAGCAGATCATCAGACACTGCGAAAACATTTCAGTTTTCCTTCTGCTTACAAGAGAGCATTCTGTTGCCAACCACGCTTGGAGCATTGCCCAGACCAAGAGACTAAGGAACTGGAGCATTTTCCCTAGAGAGATTTTCTTTAGCGCGGGTCACTGACAGAATATTGGAAACATAAATAGTATGTGGACATAATATTGTGTCAAATATTTCGAGGACCAAAATTCCGAGAAAGAAAGTGCAAATAGTTAAGTATAGATTTACTATTCTTAACCCCTTCGCCACGGGGGTAATTCCCCCACGGTGCAGGGGGAGGGTGGCCACGCACGGCGCCGCGGTGCTCATGACGAGCTCAGCTCATGACCACACCCGTTTTCGTGGAACGTTCAGCACAGCAGGGGAATTGTCCCCGCGTGTGAGTGCCACGGCGGTCATGACGAGCTCAGCTTGTCATGAGCACAGTGCAACCGTGCCTCATGATGAGCTCAGCTCGTCATGAGCATGGAAGGTGTAAATTCCACATCTAGTACCTTGAACATATATATACATATTGTCAAGGTACATATATGTGTAGTTACATATAGTAATACTTTCCTTACCTATAGAAACTTACCTTCACAATATTTTTGTCCTGTCTAAATGCCCTTTAGGGCTGCCACCTATTAGGCTGTTGTGCTGCATTGCTTTTATTGTGAGATTTCCATCAAGAGATCTCCAACTTCAGCCATCTTCTTCAAATGAGAAGCTGCAGAATCAGCCAATCTTCATTTCAGGTAACCAAGACTTTGCCATCATCAGCAACAATTGAGCTGGTTCTGGTTATTCCAAATGCTGGGGCCTGAAGCAATACATCCTTTGCTCTGACGCCTTGGGCACAGTCATCTTTAACCCAGACTCCCAGTGCATACTGCTAGGGTTAGACTTTCGGATAGAAGTGCACTCCTGAGAACGCCCCAGCTCATTGGGCATTAGTGTATGTAGTTTGCCTTTCTTGCCTTTCTTCTGAAGTTTGTGAAGTTTGTGAATAAAGCAGTGTTGAGTGACATTTTGTGATTCCCAGTGTTATATGGTACAGACGTATAATTCTGTGTGTTGTTTATGGCATTGACTACTGCTGATGTTGTCCACCTATCCCTTCTTGTCTGTGCCCTATTCAGTCCACTTCCCATTCTATTGCCACACAGAAGTTCTAAGCCTCATGTAGAGGCAGTTTGGTGCCACGTACATTTAACTGTATACAATCTCTGCAAAGCCAACCTACCCCTTACTCAATTCACCCTACACCTCGCTGGGTCAGTCAGGCCTAGGCCAACGAGTTGGGACTCCTATCACTAATCTATCTTTCATGGTAACGCCTAAAACTCATCCAATAAACCTTTCATTGCTGCATTTAACATGCTATGCGTATAATCGAAACTTGGTAAAATGTATTCACTATCCAAAATAATTGTTTTTCCCATTGCTGGTTGGATTTGTTACCAGGCACACTTGACAGTGTTGGTTATACTATGATATCCACCTTGAATCCTCAATATGCATTTAGAGTTTAGCAATATGGTATTTACCTAATCCAACACATGCCTAATTATCTAAACAAAGTACAATTGTAGGCCTTTATAGACCACAATATTATGTGCCCTGCATTTTTTCCTTATTGTTTTAGAAATATTTGCAAAAGCACTCTTTATTCGGCTAGGCCACATTTTACAATCATAATGAAACTCACCAATACAGGACTGCCTCGTTGGGTTGCTCTGATAACCATCATGGCATCGGCAGTGGTATGACCCTTGTGTGTTAACACAGTCGCCATTCACACAGGGGCTGCTGGAGCATTCATCCACATCTGTAGTACAGATAAATTAGCATTTTAAACAAATAAACTTTGGAAGACCTTTATCAAACATTGAGTGTTGTCATTACTGAAGAATTATGCGGTACCTCTGGAATTATGTGGAAGGGGACAGCCAAATTATGTGGCAGGTTTGACTAAATTATGTAGCAAGAAAAAGATAACTATGTGGCGTCATGCGCCATATTTTGTGATAGTATTACTTCATTATTACACTTGTTAACACTGTCTAGGCATAGGTTGCACTTCATTTGTATTGGTTTAACACCTAAATATATATATTATTTAGCAAGAGAAAGGTGACCAGTCAACTTTTGTAAAGGGCGTCCCCTGCACAGCAACACAAGTGGCAGCGTTTTTGGTACCCTTTGAACCGTTTGAGCTAGAAACAAATTATTTTTGTTAAAATGTGAAGATTATGCAGCAGATGATGGATTAAGTGAAACTAGGGCAAATTAGTTATTATGTGAAAAACGCTGCCGCTGCACAATCACATAATTCCAGTGGCCCTGTGTATAGGGGATGGCTGCATTCTACAGTTCAGAGTACAAGCTCAGTCATGTTATTGTGAAGATACCCAATATTTAAGACAACAAAAAAGGCTTCATAGAAAATGTACTTGCCCTTTTTCTTTCATATTCACCCTTCTTAAAATGATTATTTGGTTACTTTGGAAATATTTCTTAAGAAACATTTTAATTAGGAGTAATTCACTAGTCTACTCAAAAGCATGCATCTTGGAGCTTTTATTAAAGAAAGTTGCAGCAGTAGTTTTAATAAAGTGTGAGTCCAAAATGGGGTTGAGGCCCAATAATCACATGTAAGAAAACCTTCTTGAACCATGGTAATTTGAACCATGGACATCACAAACACATACAAGAGGAGAGGGGAAAGGGAGGTTTAAGAATAATCCTCTGTAAATAAGAATACAAATAGAAGTGAATCATAATCTACTTTTACTCTGATCAGTGATCTGGACATTCACAGTTATTATTATATATGAGTCCTGATTTGGCAGCGTTCATAATCTCTTGTTAGTTGTTAATTATGTCAGAACTTGGAACCACAGATATTGAGCAATCCGTGTATGGGTATGCAGAACATCAGTGATACGCCTCCCTCCGTATACATTCCGAACAGCAGTTTGAAACTTAACAATATATACAATTTGGTTTATTTTGTTACCACATTCATCAGATATTGACAGTAAGGGATTAAAAGTTTACGGATTTTGATATCTTGATTAATTGTCTACTCCTTTTTTGTGTGGGAGAGTATTGTGCATTTTTTTAATCAACTTGAATAAGAATCTATTTCCAAACAGAAAAAGCATGCATGTATCTTAACTCACAAATATTTTTTCCGAATAACCCAATGTAAAAGTCATTGGATAAGGCTTGAACATTAGGTACGTTTTTGTTCAAATTGACGATAAGCAATTTGGTGAACAAATGTGGTGGGAAAAACAAATGCACTGAATTATTCATATACAGAACTTCTGCCTTTTATTCTACAATTATGGAGAATAGCAAGGCAAATAATTGTGCATACAGGTGAAGCAAAAGAGATGCAACAGAAACACATTTTCCTCTATAAATTTCCCCTTCCTTAAGATGTTTTAGAACAAAATCATACATTCCATACATGTGCCTGGTGCCTATTCGGGGAAGGTTTCACACTTACCAATGCATTCCAAGCGGTTATCCTGTTTGTATCCCATGTTGCACTCGCATCTGTAGCTGGAGGGAGTAGGGATGCAGCGCCCGTTCTGACAAAGATTAGTGAACAACTTGCAGATATCCCCAGTTTGATTGAGTGTAGCAGTACCTGTAGTTAGGGAACAATGAAAATAAATCACTTTTTTGCTTAAAAAAAAGGGTTTCTGTTCCTAGTTTTAATAAAACCATCACTTTATTATTAAAACAATTCAGACCTCAAGGGGCTCCATCAAGAGGCTTCAAAGTTGAAGACGCCTTTACATGGAGGCTTTTGTGTGCTTTGAAAACTGAGAAGGCCATTTTTGTAAATAATGTTAGTATTAGTAAGCAATTTTGGATTATCTGAGTAATCTAAGAGCTATCTCTGTCAATGCACCCAATACATGTGGCGCAGTCGTCAAAGGTGTACAAATGCTCCTTGTGTTCCACTACTTGCACATTAGTGCACCTTCCCGTGATGGGATCTACCAACTGATTATGCAACAGTTGAGGGGAGAACACCCCTCTTGCATTGAACCTTTTTCTGGTTGTGCAGTGGTGTTGCACGGACCAGTTCATTTATGGGCATGTGAAATGTCGCTGAAATCTGTCATAATTTAGTGGGAAAACACAAGCCCACTTCCATTATGTGGTAAAAGTGATTACTGTAGAACATATATAAGCCCCAGAGTCAATTTTGTCAGCCATTGTGGCAAAAATTTAATTGTTTCGGCATTCCCATCAGTCCGGAGGTCTAGCAGAGACACTGAAACATTCGGTGCCATCTCAGTAGCTTTTTACGTTAAATCAAAGCAGATCCCAGAAATCATCAGGAAACTAGAAGCTACAAAACATAAAGAGGGCAGTTCAAACATGTTTTTCAGCCTTCTCAGAATGCATTGATTTTTTGCTTGATGCAAGAATTTGGAGTAGATGCGATCAAGATGTGGGGGCTCTTTCTTAATAATTCCCGAGACGAGGAAGCATCTGCTTGGAGGATAGATCGGAGGATTCGGTATGAAGTTTGGACATGCTATGCTTATGTATACCTGATGAGACAGCCAAGTGGGATATTGACGCATCATGTACTATATACCTGGCTTGATGACTTGGAGCCGTTGCGATACTGTGCCCTTCTTGGCCACTTCTCGGCTATTTCTGTTCTGCCATGTATGATATGTCCGAATGAAGTGCCTTAATAAGTGACTATGGTATTCTTGTATATGTATGCGTTCGACCATGCACTGCTTGTTTTGTTGTATATCTTTGTTAAAACTCAGTAAACAAAGTTTAAAAAAATTATTTGGAGGAGAGATTGCTAGACGGAAGAGTGTGACCCTTAAATACAAATCTATAGAGACAACTTCTATTTGAATTTTTTGTAATATGAATAGTTAAATATAGATCTAATTGTAGCACATTAATCAATATAATAAGAAAGTCATCAAGTGGTAGTATTGCAAAATATGTTCGGCATGAGGGTCCAGCACATTTCGCAAAATCCATTCCATCAAACTATCCATGTTTTTGAAGAAAAATATGACAACTTTGTGGGCTGCTGAGTGAATTTTTTGAGCTGAGAACTCAGCAGATTGTCACAGGTTCATATGAATTTTACTGCATGTCGACAGAATGTACCTGTACTACTGTGACAAAGAGGCACAACCTTACTGATTGTGGATTAAAATCAAACTCATCATCTGCTTTTGTCTGAAGAACGTAATATCAGTCCTAGTAATTAAAATATATATTTCTAAAGCACTTATACTATCCTCATAACAGAGAATCGATGTCACTAAAAGGCACTTTTACGTGGAGGTACATAAGGGAAAAGTGTCTCGTTGACTCTAGCAACTTATTTTCCAAGGCACTTTGTATCGAACTTGATCCATATGGGCAACAGAATTGTGTCTTTCTTTGTAAGACTGTCATTAGAATAGGCATTGACAAAAGCCAGTATGTTTGACTTGGTGAAATAAGTCATCTTTTTTCCTTTATGTATTGTTTTTTGCAAGCCTGTGCAATACAATTAACAAGATTTTAAATTTAAAAAGTAAAAAATATTGCCAATGAAACATAGCGGACATAATAACTCTTTTGGGGTGACAATCCAAGGCAGCCAATAGAAGACTGGGGTTGGCCCATTATCCCATGCTGTAATGGGCAGAAGCAAAATATGAATTAGAAACAAACGGACAGACGACCGACCAAGGTCAAGCACAACCAAAAACACAAGTACTCAAATATTCAAAAAGTTGGTGCGACACACTTCCCACACCTGTCGTCCCAAGGTGCAACTTTGGCTAAAATGAACAAAATATGAATTACACTTGATTTCACTATTGATGAAGAGGGCTTACCGAAAGCCCTCTATGTATGATAGGTATGTATTTTTTAAAACAATTTGTTTTAAAACCATGAGGATGGATGTTTAGCTAAAGCTGTCTCTAGGACAGAGTTAATGGGTGTGACTATCTTTCTAAATATCCATATTCATGCACCAGACCATACTGTGTACGTAGCATTCCAAACTCAAATCATACCAATGCTGGAGCTTCCAGGTCCCATTCCGGGGAGTCCAGAAATCCCTTGTCCATTCCCATTGGGTCCGAATCCTCCAGGCCCGAAGATTCCAGGTCCAAAACCATTGGGTCCAGTACCTCCAGGTCCAAAGCCACCGGGTCCAACACCCCCTGGGCCAAAGCCTGGGTAGGTCCCAGGCAAACCAGGTCCTAGAGGGAGCCCCTCAATGCAAAGCCTGCGGTACTCATCTAGAAATAAAAAGATGCACTTCATCACCATCACATACCTTCATCATTGACAACCAACTTCATACCCAAAGTCATGCATACTTCCTGCCAAAATCACAGAATTTTCCTCCTGCTCTGAATTTTCTATTGACTCAAGTTTTTTTCCCAGCTCTCAGCATTTTCCAGAATTTATTTACACCTATTTTGCCCTAGGCATGAGTCTCCCAACATAGTGCCGGTCCATTTTGTTGTTTTTGGCAAAATGTACCACATTTTTTGTGAGTAAGCTTATTACAAATAAAACAACAAGCAACATTTCTTGGGCTACTGTTTTTTTCACTGCTTTGTTTCTAATAAATTGTCGCTACAAACATTTACAACACTGTCTACATTCCTATGGTACAGAAGGGCATAGCCTCAATCTCCTACTGCTGTTTCAGTTTCAGAGAGCAATTCCTAATAATGGCACCCGTGAAATTGCCTGCTTTCATTTGAGATATATTTGAGGATTGTGCATGTGAAGATCAAAAATGTTCATGGCTTACGGTGTTAAGATATTGTGATCATGATTCGAAAAGGGCACACAAAACATGCTTGGAAGCACTGTACAATATCTACATTATGGGTTTCGGGTGAATGGAGCTATTATCAGAAATATTCTGCCCTTTATTCCAGTTAGCGCAAGGAAAACTGTCATCTCATCACTCATTCTATCTAGAATTGATTATTGTAATGGTCTATACTCCAATTTGCAGAAACAACTTGTAAACAAATTACAAGTGCTGAAGAATTCAGCTGCCAGAGTCCTGCTAAATGTGCCAAGATACACCCGTCCGCCACTACTGCCATAAAATAATTACACTGGTTGACGATCGGAAACCGCATCAAATTTAAAACACTCTGTCTCACTTAAAAGGCCCTTCATGGCATTGATCCAGAATTTTTTAGATCCTCAATCTCATGGTTTATTCCTCAGAGGAATCTCAGATCCCTGGTTCATACTCTGTCTCTGTCTCCCCACCTAGGTTCAAGAAAGCTAGATGGGGGCTAGTAGGTGCCAAGTAGGAGCGTCTACTCTCTGGAATGCTCTTCCTTTCTACGTTAGATCTGCACCCTCTATCCTGGCTTTTTAGAAGGCTCCTCAAGACCTGGCTTTTTAACTTGTAATCTCTCAGCACGTCTCTGTTACGTTGCTTTCAATTATCGCCAAGACACCTTCGGGTAAATGCTGCGCTTTATAAATGTACCTAACATAATATCATTATATTGTGGATCACATAAAATATATTCCTAATCAGAAACTGGATAAAGGTGCTTTAATGTTATCCTGGAAGAAGGTGCTAAGATATAAATCTAGGTTCTCAGTTAGAACAATGCCATAATTTCAGGCACAGAAATACTTCACTAAGAATCACAATTGCTCACACTATTTTTGCGCCCAATTTATCCATTTGTGCAAACATCTGGCACTAACAAGCACAACCACTGATTGCATGTTTATGCTTTTTCTGCATGTTGTTCAATTTTTTGAGTTGGGTACCCAAATCTGACACTAGCTTATACAGAAGCACAAAGTATCAGCTCAATGTGCTTTACTCCAGCCATAGTGTAGTTTTCATACAACCATCTGTAGTCTAATTGATTCTGTGGTTTACTTGAGTCTTTCACTCAAGAGCACCCTATAAAGCTGAAACATTTTATGCAGGTATTTTAGTTAACCACTTGTGTTACCCAAAGCACTAAACCTTCATTTCTCCTGTTAACTACTCCTGTAACACCTTGTTTATTGAACTTTGCTGCTGAGCTGTTTTCTTTGGCATATATTTGCTCTGATTTACCACCCACTTCTGTGCCCCCAAACAATCTGCTGAACAGTCCCTAAATTACAGGGGATAACATTTACATTTCATTTCTCTAGATTAGACTAAGATTGCAAACTTACCAGCTCCACGAACTGGACACATTTCAGGAATTTGACCGATAGCCCAACAGCGTCCAGAGTCACAGCAGCAGTGAGTTTTGGTAAACTGGCCAGGAAGCTCCCCGGCACATCGTCCACCAATCAAAGCAGAGAAGCAAGTGCCAATGCGTTGATCTGCAGAAATGAATTTATTATATTTTCTTTTATTTAACAATTTTATAAAGTTTGAAAATTGCCGACAGGAGTTTCTTTGCAAAGAACCAATCATAAATATACTACATTCAGAAACTTATAGAAGTAGATCACTTCACAAAAACAATACAAAAGTTATTTGACAGGGAAAAAGCATGCACTTGCAACAGATATATTTTCAACAGATTTTTCAGTTGAATTACGAACAGAAATCATAAAGAGTAGTCTGTCTTACACCGAATAATGAGAATTTTTAATCGTTTGTGTTTTTAGATCCCACTTCATTTCTAAACTTAGATAACAGAGGGGTCCATGAGGAGCTTCCATTAAGCTAAGCATGCAATAGAAGTAGTTTTGTTTTGCTCAGAGGAACACTGCTCAGCACTACAGATAAAATGGGAGATACCCCTACCCCCACCCCCACCGTTCAGTCTACTTAGGTCATGGCAAATGTTTTCATTGCTATGTGGGCCAATCAGCAGAGTACACATATACAAAATATATATATGAAAGTAAAGTGCCTGGTTCTAATTCGTTTGTCTGTTTCAAGTTGTTTAACAAATGCAAATAATTAAAACATTTATTAAAAAGATGGAGTCAGAGGTGTTAGGGATATGATTGGTCTCCCCATTCCTGCGTCAAAAATAAAATGTCTTAGGAAGATCACAAGGAATAAAACTAGGTAAAGGGATGCAATGAAGAAATATCTCTGAAAAATTAACTTAGAGTCCCAGTCAGGGAGAGATCATTTGAGGTTCACAAACGCGCCTAGGGAGTCAGCCAAGATTCATATTATTTTTGGTGAATGTGTTCTGTTTCTGTAAACGGTTCACGCGGTTTTCTTCTGGAAAGTAAGATCAAACATATTTTTCTGAGAGTAATGTTCTTAAAATATTTGTGTTGTCCTGCACTACAAAGAAAGCAGGTATGCCATAAGTCTCATTTCTATTCTGTCTACCAGAACATATTTGTTTAATTAAATGTGTTTCCTCTATCTCTTTACATTCTTGGCAACATGAGCACTGCAATACAGCACTGTATATAACAAAGGGGAGAGTCCAAAGTTTGAGTTTTGAAGTATTGGAGCATGCCACAATATTATTAAAGGTTGATAGTCATTTATAACTTTCTTAATTATATCCTTAATTATGCCTCTGCTTGCGCGTGGTGGGCACATGTGCTCAATTTGGCCAACTGTGGCTTATTTATCATCCTCAAACATTTACTCGGAACAAGCGAAAGGAAGAAAATGGCAGAACGAAGGAGGGAGCAAATCTAGGAAAACAATGACAAAGGGAGAAAAAGTACAGAACGTGCAAGAGTGAGATAAAGAGAGAGGAAGTGTACGGCAGTGAAAGAAAGAGGCATGAGGTAGAATCAAGACTAGGCGGTAGTGGTATCTGGCAATAATCTCCTTCAGGAGCACCATCAACTGGCTCCGAAGGAAACATTTTGGGCCATGTACCTCGTTATTTACGTTATCAGTAGTGACAGCATTTCAGCAAGGTATACAAAAAAGGATACCGAGCACTATGACTTCCTTAAAGTCTTGGCAGCGCACATGCCTATCGACTGTCCGGTAGTAGCTTGTAAGCACAAGTCCATGGAGTATCTCTGCCCAGAGGCTTTCATCTAATTCCTGCCATATGGCTAGTGCTGAATAATGCCTGAGTCTATGTTGATTTGATGTGCACTGCTTGATTGGGTTCCAGCGATGTAAGAACAGAGCTGTATCTAGGAGTCTTCACTAACAGAATTGTCTGGAGGAGAGGGGGTGCTGCAACGTGGGCCGTGTTCAAAGCAACCGAATAACAAGCAGGTGCTCCACTGTGCAAATATGCTATGTTACATTATATTATATCCTATGAAATTATATATTATATTATATTATATCACATCATATTATATCATTTCATACCATATCATATCACATCATATTATATTATATATAATATTGAATCATAGCATATTATATTATATCATATTATATTATATCATACTACATTATATATTATATTATATTATACTATATTATATCTCATCATCATATATTGTTATTATTCCATAAATTATTTTACATTTTGAAAACCCCTGCATTTGGTCAACATTAATTAGAAATGATTATTGGTGGCTGTTAAGCCGATCTGCACATAATTAAGATTCTATTGTTCATAGTTGACCAGCTGCTAGTGTAAAGGGATTGTTCAGGAAGCAGGTGTAACCACGTTTTACCACATAATGTAATGAGACTCACGATCTGACCTAACACCATTCTGCACCAGTCGTTCCATGGAAAGGATGGTGTGCCCAATCATACCCAGAGGGGGCACCAACCTATACATTCACTCTTACCAATCTTAGTTCATTTAGCCCCAAAATCAGTAATGAATTACCGGCTCATAGCAATCAACCCTATGTAGACAAATATCATAGTTTGTGTTCTGGTACAGGCCATGAGTAAATTCCACTACATGGCGACCAAAAGTTTAAGTGATGATAACATCATAGAACGTCCCTCTCCAGATGCTCCGGGCTGACACACTTTTTAACTTTTGAGAAAAAAACATAATGATCTTCCGGGCCCACCGGCTAGACGGCAGATTTACGCCCAGCTAATGAATTTCATCAATTCACAATGCAAAATGGTGTTTCCATATTTAAAAGCTCCACGAAATACACCAGTTGCATACTAAAGACATTTAGAATTTGTATCACCAGGGGACCTCTATGCTCACGTAGATATGTGGCCATGTCGCAGTCACGCACAATGCCTGTGCCCTTATTAACAAACGCAGGTGAGCTGCATGCCTCAGTACGTTTATTTAGGAACGCATGCTGGACCATCAGAGAGTTGATTTGCCAGCTGTTGAGGTGTTCAATGTAATGCAGAGATTTGAATACTTGAATAAAAAGACACCACAGGTGGTTAGGAACAAATCATGAGAACAGTGAGCTATATATAATTATTTCTGAAAATGTTTTAATGTAAGCCTCCAGGAACTTCAGTAAAAGAAACCAAATGATCTAATCTAACTCACATGGGGTATTTACTGTTTTTAAGCACCATTCAGTGCTGACACGCACCATTAGGTCCTGAAGAATCACAGCCAATGCGCATACAGGAGAAACATGTCGACCGATTAGAGCACAAACTGAACTGAGACTCGCAATAGGAAGCATTATATTCCATCGAGTTCCAGTTAGTTGTATAGTTTTTAATTAAAGCAGGGGACCCCTTGAATAAAATTGATCCTGGTACTCCGAGCTTTATTTTAACTCACTTGGCAGGTCTACGCTTTTCTGGCCCCACACCCACACTTCACCAGACGGCAGTTAAATCGAAGATCTCCGCCAAAGTGCCCCTCTTTGACGTGTCGCCCGTTGGGTATTGCACCGCCGACCCAACGAGGAGCAGCCCAGATGATGAAGCATGACACCTGCAAGGGTGTGTGAGGGCATTACATCCAACAAAATGGATGCCCAACTGTAGGACACCACGTGACCCTACATCATCCAAACCCCACTAGCGTGACACGTACATTCATCTGTTTGAGGAACAGCCCAGTTTTCTTTGTTTCACCAACAGTGAGCTATATATAATTATTTCTGAAAATGTTTTTAATGTAAGCCTCCAGGAACTTCAGTAAATGAAACCAAATGATCTAATCTAACTCACCAGGGGTATTTACTGTTTTTAAGCACCATTCAGTGCTGACATGCACCATGAGGCTCTTAGACCTTGCTTTAACTGCCGACTTCCACATGGCGGCGTGGGTCTAGTCTGCCATCACGAACCACACTACAGCATTTTCAGAAAGTGGATTAGTGGAGCAGCACCAAATGACGAAAAGGAGTTTCAAACATCATCTGTAAGGTCTAATTTCTATTCTGTTATAATATTTGTAACACACTTCCTCGTTAAAAGTGGACATATATCTCAGTAAAGTTCCTTTTAAATTTAAAGTCAGCTCGGAACATCCATAAGTACCTAAGCTCCACTTTATATCAACATTTTTTTTAAAACTGTTTAACAACATATGCTACATATTAAATCACAGAGAAAATAAAATATGGAAGTTGGCTTGGTTTGTTATTTCAACAAAATGTGGCAAGGGTCCACTGTTTTAATTTGAGCAAAACAGACATTTTGTGTTTGTTTGACCAATCACCACTTGGCTTTCCAGATATATTTTCATCAATTATTTTCATGTATTCATGCATTGTTTTGATGTAGCTCTTAAACTGCCTAATGACTTCTGGCAGGAATGGATTTGTTAAAGAAATAAAGTTTTTATAATTAACAAAACAAAATATAGCTGCAAATCTGCACCATGAAAATTTAAATTCATCAATTTCAGATTGCAATATTGTGTTCCAATAACTATAGACACTTTAGTCTCAGATACGCAGAATAACCTACGAGAATGGCTTCTTTATATGTGACGCTCTTGCAATTTTGGATCTTTTAATGCCACTATGTTTAGGAACTATTATGTGGTGATCTTCGTTAGAACCAGTGGTTTTAGTTCTACCCCTGGTTTAGTTCTGCATGGGAACAGTTTTTCTCTGTTCTCCGCCTGCTTGTGAACTAAAAGTGCCCTAGTGGATGTCACACTATATATATTTGCTTACCGCTGGTGCCCACAATTGCCTGGACACCTACACCATGTCATTCAATTTGATTCCCATGTCCAAATAAAAAAATATTTCATGCTCTGCAGCTAAGTTACACCTGCTAGTGCTCCTGCCTCCTGCCACTGCACTGATACACCTGATTCTGATTCAATATGTCAGCCTTCTCCCTCGCCATACTGGAAAAGAGGAAAGTGGCGACAGGATAAGAGTGAGAATACTAGGGTCTCCCCCTTGTTTTTGATCTGAGGATTGAAAATTGGGGATACGCATGAACTCAGAGCATAAGCGCACACAACAGAATAAAATAAAAATGTAAATCAGAGTTATAAATTAGCAATAAATGCAAAATTATAAGTGAATGCAGACAAATTGAAATGGGTGGAAATTGAATTATAGGCAACAAATTGATCATATTATACATTTTAAATCAATTGATGCTTTACAGCTCCGCAATAAATTACATTCGTTCCCAGGAACACTCTAGTATTAAGGAATATTTATAAAGGACCAAAGGAAAATCAACTTCTAATTATTATTGGGGAAGGCCCATCTATAACGTCTTACCGATACAGCGTGATCCATCTTGGCTCGTGCTGAAGCCCCGGGGGCAGGTGCACACGTAGCTTCCTGCAGTGTTGGTGCACTCTCCTCCATCACACACATTGGTGATGGTGCTGCATTCATCCACATCTAGGACAACAGAAAACAGGTAACTGTTAATGTCTCTTGTTTATTAAACCAGTATCAATGTTCTCCTCTAGTCTAAGATGTAATGGGCGCTCTCTTGGTCAAGGTACCACTTATTCCCAGAAGATCATACAGCCTAAAGTATGAAGCAGGGACATACACCTCCCCCGGTCGGCCACCATGTTTCGCCTTCCAGAATGAAAGCACTAGAGGAAAGTTGGTGTGGTCTTCATCCGAACATTCCAACTTTTGTATCGTCATACAGAAGTCACAATTTTACCAATATGGCAGTGATTATTAATGTGACTCAAGTATTCCCATGGTGATTGGATGTCACAAATGGTAAGTGCATTTCAACTTCACATCTACCTACCGAGACTTACCCTCTGAAGTGGTACTTGGGGAGATCTCATGGATACAATATTGCTTCAGTACGACATAACACATGAGATATAGTGACCCTGTACCTCTACAGATAAGAGAAGTGTGCAAAATGGCCAAAACCGACTACTGTGGTTCGTGGTCCACTTTCAGAGGACAGTGATTGCAATTCAGATTGAAACACATACAATTTGCCTGATTCCACTTGCACAATTGATTTTGCTGCATGAAATTTGCACTAGATCAACCAATATGAATGTAGAGCACAAAGTTGAAGCCGAATGCACAAAGAGGTACACAGAGTTAATTTATCCATGCATACGGCCTGATATAAAGTCCAGCGGATAAGTTACTCTGTCACCAACAAGTCCGAAATAATGTCTGCCGTATTACAAGTGCCATTAGATATAATGCACTTGGAGTACAGCGGACGGAATATCCGTAACATGTTTGATAAAGTAACGCTTCTGCAGAATTGTAAATCAGGCCAATAGGGCCTGATTCACATAGGGCCTCTGCACTCGTGGCGGGGGGGCCCGCACTCGAAGAGGGGGGCCTGAACTCGTGGCAGGGGCCCCTCAATGGGTAATTGCATTACAGAGGTCTCACCATGACCGCAGGGCCTCCGCCATGACTGCAGTACGAGGTCCCCCCCGTGACAGCAGTACGTGGTCACACCATGACTGCAGTACGAGGCCCTGCCACAACTGTAGCACGAGGTGCCGCCACAACTGTGGGGCCTCAGCCACGAGTGCGGAGGCCCTTTGTGAATTGGGCCTAATGTCTTTATTCTCACCTGAAATGGTTAGTCTCATGTAAGGCTATAGCAAATACTTACCCTAGGCGAACCCCACATTTTGCCACTCCCAAGCCAAATTTTAAGTCATCTTTTGATGCTTATATGGGAATCCAGCACCCAACAGCAACAGGGGCCCTCAGTGAATGTCTAGTGTTTGCCTCATCTGGTATAAGTCATAAACCTAAGGACTGGATAGCCATCAACATTTCGAACTATATCATTTTAGAAATTAGAGAGCAACTTCTTTATTATATTTCCTTGAAAAACAAAGAAATGGGACTTTGATGTCACATGTTCTCCGCTGATCGCCCACAGTCCTCCATCACCAAAAGAGGAATAATCACGAAGCAGAGATGCCAATGCTCGAAAAGGCATCAATGCGGCCAGCCTCACGCACAACTGCCCTCTTTACCCAACTGGAGATAAGTCTCTGGACGAATGCCAACGGAAGGCTTAAATTAAGGAAATAATGTAAAATAATGTTGAAATGTGCTAAACCACGCATAACACACTGCTGGAATTTCCTGATAACTGCTTAATCTTGTAATGCAGTTAGACCAGGTCAGGGATCTTGTCTGAGACTGCAATGGTTTTGGCCCAATGAACATTCCTTTGAACATTCAATAACCGTTGAACATCAGCGAACATGCAATTTGTTCATCGTCACAGTGGCAAATGTAAATGCAAACTTTAATATTTAATGCCAGACTCAGGCTTAGACCTCATAAATATTACATCCACATAAGCGACAATTACATACAAATAATGTAAAAGGAACTTATTTACTTAGTGGGTGGACTTAAGATTTCTATGGCTGTGCCTCCTGGTCCTATGTTAGACATCTCATGTTATAGAGTGTTGAAGAAGCTTGCAGGACATCTGGCAGTCACAGTTTTGAAATTGTGCATGGCTTAGAGGCATTGGCAATAAAGCAATGTGTCAAGAGTCACACAATTGGGTTAAGTAGAGAATCTCTGATTAGAACACACATCTTGTTTGACAGCCCCAAAAAAGGAATATATGACGTTACAACGTAAATATTTGCAACGCATGCTATTACAACGTGGTTTTTACATTGCAACTACTATTACATTGCAAGATTTTACAATGCATGCCATTACAACACATTTTTAAAAACTACCATTACAGCGCATTCCACTACAACGCATACCATTACAACGCATACCCTTACAATGCATAGTACTTTTGGGTAACAGTAGGGTAAGAGTTGTATAGTGTAGGGTTAAAATTACTATTCCCACTCCAGTGAGTGCAACAGTAGGGTAAGTGTTGGATACCACAGGGGTAAAAATTACCATTCCCACTCCAGTGAGTGTAACAGTAGGGTAAGTGTCGGATAGCGTAGGGGTAACAATTACTATTGCCATCTACACCAAAACCCATACCCACCCTAAAACAAAAAAAAACACCATTACTTACCTTATAATGCATTGTAATGGTATGCATTGTAACAGCATCCATTGTAGTGACATGCGTTGTAATGCATGCGTTGTAAAGGCATGCGATGTAAAAGCAGCTGCGTTGCAACATATGAGTTGTAATAGCAGTGCGATGTAATGACTACTTTGTAATGGATGTTTCCTTCCAAAAATTAGGGCCCAATTTAATCAGGAATTTTACAAAATATAGAAATCTCACATGTGAGCAGGCAGAGTAGTATGGCTTCCATAAGTCTGGACATCAGTCTTAAGACTCTCTTAAGCCAAGAAAACCCCTCTGTCAGTCAAGAACATCCTTTCAGACTAAAATTACTTTCAGGAGTGACTGAGGTTTGAAAACCCTCTTGAGAAATCTTTCCCTCAGTCACTAGACTGCATTTCCTCTTAGTGCTGGCATTATGTGTTGGGGTTTATCTTATGTAGCTTCCTCTCATTACCAGCAAGGCTTCTGACCATGAGGACTATGTGCCAGATGTGCCCAACACAAAGGTCAGTATTCTAGGGTGAACAGGCAGTGGCCAGGCTCCTCAGCAGTGACTCACCAACCAGCCTAAAACTCCCAGACCACATGCCTTAAGCAGCCAAACCTCAGACGTATAAAAATGACCACTTCCTTCTCGCCCACCTTATCATTCCCAGTCATTTCCTTGTAAATGCACAGCATGTTTGTGCAACAACTTCCTGCAGCACCTACGCATGTGTCTGACCACTGGGCACTGGAATCCACGTCTAACTGGTGCAGCCTCTCTCTTTCTTGGCTCTTTTTCCCCTCTATTTCGCTCCAACTCCTCTCTCTGTTTCATTCCTCCTCTCTTGCTTGCTTTCTTTTACTACCACTATCTCATTTTCTTTCAATCTTGCGCTTTCTCTCACTCTCATATTTCCCTCTCTTTCGAACTCTGTCTCTCATTAAATCTTCTCCTTGTGTTTCTTTTCTCTTTCTATCTCTCACTTGTTTATTATCTCTAAATCTTTCTCTCTTGCTTTTTCTTCTTAATTAAATTACTCTATGTCAACCGTTCTCTTTTTCTCTTGATTACTCGGTCCCTTCTTCTCTAGCTCTCACACCATTCTCTAATATTTCCACCTCTCTTCCTTTCTTGTTCTGTCTTTCTCATCTTAGATCGCCCTCCTTCTGACTTTGATTCAATTTAATTTATGTTTATTTATGTCTTTTTAGTGTTTTCTTACTTTACTCTAGCTTTTCATTCTATTTTTTGTTTCTCGTGCTTGCTCTCTAAATACATATCTCTTTTTCTCCCTCTGTATCTGTTTTTCTCACCCTCTATCACACTCCTTTTTCTTATCACCCTTGAATTCTCATTCTGTCTCCAACACTTCTTCTTTATCACTTTTTTCTCTTGCTTTCCTACTCTGTCTCTCACCTAGCAGACATTTGTTAGATACACTGAGATCATTCATGAAGATTTGCTGTCAATCTCCACTACGCATTGAGCACAAAAGACACATTTGAATGTGTTTGATCAGGAGAGTTTGTCTTGAAGGCATCAGAAGAAATTCAACAACAGAATGATGATCCACACCCTACCATTGGGGATCAACTGTGAATCTCAGGGCGCTGAATTATAAGTTTGACACTGAGCTTGACTTGCAAAATTGTAGCATCAAAATCTTGAATGTAGAAATCTCACCTAGTAACATGAATCAGAGCACCATAATTTTTGCAAGGGCTAATTCACTATTGAAACTCCAATTCTAGTATATTGGGTTGCAAGCTCCATGTTTACGTTCCGCAATCTCAATATTAAGTACATTTGAGATTATCGGCTGTTACGATAATTGTTGTCGAGTGCGGGGCATGTTGGTGTTTTATGGCTGAGAATATGATCATGCACCAAATATTAACAGTTGTGTCTGTGTGTAACTAGCACAATCTCCATAAGGGGACTCTAGTGCTTAATTTGTGGCAGTAGTTTCAGGTGGTGGGCATTGGGACATACTTTTCGTCATTAAACTTTGACCCAGTGCAAGAGCGAGAAAAGGAGAAAGAAAGAAAAAGAAAGCGAAACAGTTACAAAGGGAGAAAGCAGGAATTAAAGGTAATCTGCAAGAGTGTGGTAAAGAGACCAGAGGTTAAGGGCGATGGAAGCAACAGGCATGAGGTGGAATCAAAACTAGGCCTCCTAGATATTCAGCAACCCCAGTATTCAGCATAATTGGCAGCGAGCTTGGAAGAAAATCTTTGGGGCTGTTAACTTTTTTCAGGGAGGGAGAAATTAAGTACTGGGGAAAATATATTGATAAAATTACAACAGTCCCGAAAATTCAGCAATACATCATTATCAGCAAAAAAGGCAATCAACGACCATTTTGGTTGGGAATTCTTGGTGATACAGCAATCGGCAAGGATAATCTCTTTTTTTAATTTAGGAAGCAGTGCAGAACCAAATACTGACTCGATGTTTGCTGCAAGTTTTGAACATAGCCCTCTCTTAGGAGTTTTAATTTAGGATCTGGCAAATGATTCAATACCATAGCAATCATGTGGGCTGTGCTGCGAGAATTCCTGGAACTGTATTTTGTCCTTTCATGGGGTGATACAAAAAAAAAAGGACCTAGGACCATATCTCATGGTGGGCGGAATACCGAAGAGGATCTGATTGTCCATGGGAAATTTTGCTATAATTGTTCACACGTTACTTAAAACGAGTACAAGACAAATAATGTCTTGCACCACAAAAGAAACTCACACTGAGCGATGACGAGTGCGATGAACAAATAAGTATACATTCTTTCGATCCTCAGCGGAGAAAAAAAGTAAGTAAGTCTGGCAACCGATCACATCCATTCTGGGAAACTGATCATTCCAAATGTGGTGAAGCACTCACTGGGATAGCGAAACATGACAGGCTGACTCACATGCACCAGTTTTCTTTTTTGAAAATATATGTAAAGATATAAGTGCAGAGGCCCAAAGTATTTCACCAGTGCTGCCGAAAGCTAGGGTTGCTGAATATCGATGGGGCCTAGACTTGATCCCACCTCACGCTTTTTTCTTTTCCACCACCCTACACTTCCTGTGTCTGTAACTCACGAGTACCAAGGCTGCTGGGTCTTGAATCTGCTTCATGCCTCACTCTTCCATCACACTACACTTCCAGTGTCTGCGTCACGCTTTTGCAGGTTCTTTATAGGTCTGGCATTAGCCAAACCCTTTTGATTTTACTAAAATGATATGCAATAATATTCTTAATTTAGGGGCTTCCAGTAAGCCCTTTTTATCCATTAGTCTGTTATTGTGTCATTCAAACTTTTCTTGCACCCACAACAGCATACAGTACCAGGCAATAAGTGAGCCCACTTCAGCCAATGGCTAAATTCACAGTCTCTTTTCGTAAGAAGCACATGCACAGACAAAGTAGTTCTCTTTAGTGTCAGGAACTGTTATGGCAATGCGTGATTTTTGTAATAAAAAATAGTTTTGCCTTTAGCCGGTGCTTAAGGTATTTTTTTTAGATTGTTTTGGGCCCTGTAGCTTTCCCAACAATAAAGTTTCTAACAGCATAACAAAGCAAACATCGAGAAAGTCAAGAAGGCCAGCAGCCAACACCAGACCTACTGTCTTTGCCAATGCATGTTCATCCCTCCTGCCCCTGTCACTGTTTTCCTGATCTCCTTGGTCATCCTTATTTCGACATGTTCTGCCATTCTCAGTCTTGCAATGGGTCAAAGTCAGATGAATATAAACAAGTCCCAGTCCACAAAGGAAGCACTGTCTTCATGTATCTTTGTCAGCTACACGTTAGGACTTCCAAATATTGAAAAAAGTCTGTTATCGTCTCTGATTAAATGACTCTTTCTAAGGTATTCAAAAGTTGTGCATGTAAAGGACACTGGTATTAAAAGATTACATTCACCATGTTAGTCTTTTCAGACATGGCCGGTGCATCAACCCCAGGCGTCTTAATTAAAGACGTCTTTTTTTGGTATTAGCCAGACGGTTCCACCCCAGATTTGTTGTCCACAAACTTACTAAAAGGTGTAATTTACCTTTGTGAATCAGGCCCTAGATTTTCATTTTCAAAGTTTAACGATCTTACTTATTAATTTAAAAACTATGGAAAATCTCTGGGTTTTTAGGAAAGCCTTAATAATTTGGCTTTTTAACTCTATATAAAGTACTAGCTTACCCGTCGCGCGTTGCTGCGATCTCCGAAGAAAGGACATTCAAGGAAACTCGTCATGATAACATTCAATTTACATTGTGTCATTTTTATTGAAACTTATTAATTTTAATATGGAAAACATTTCAAAGTGTCCTTTGCTGGAGTGTACACAACAACGTCCCGAAGTTTCCTGGCGATCGGATGAATGGTGTTTTAATTCTATTTATTTATTCGAGTGCTTGTGGATACACGATTTTTTATTTTTCCGTCTTGTGCGTACATCAGTATTAGAAAGATTATGAGAGCCCGGGGGGCCGATATTTGAAAAATGTTATGGCAGAAACCTTCGCGGGAGTGTACTCAACAACTTCCCAAAGTTTCATGGCGATCGGATGAATGGTGTTTTAATTCTATTTATTTATTCGAGTGCTTGTGGATACACGATTTTTTGTTTTTCCGTCTTGTGCGTACATCAGTATTCGAAAGATTATGAGGGCCCTAGGGGGCCGATATTTAAAAAAAATTTATGGCAGAAACCTTTGCGGGAGTGTACTCAACAACTTCCTAAAGTTTCATGGCGATCGGATGAATGGTGTTTTAATTCTATTTATTTATTCGAGTGCTTGTGGATACACGATTTGTTGTTTTCCCGTCTGGTTCCTACATCAGTATTCGAAAGATTATGAGGGCCCTGGGGGGCCTATATTTAAAAAATGTTTATACCAGAAACCTTTGCGGGAGTGTACTCAACAACCTCCCAAAGTTTCCTGGCGATCGGATGAATGGTGTTTTAATTCTATTTATTTATTCGAGTGCTTGTGGCTACATGATTTTTTGTTTTTCCATCTTGTGCGTACATCAGTATTCGAAAGATTATGAGGGCCCTGGGGGGGCCGATATTTAAAAAATGTTTATACCAGAAACCTTTGCGGGAGTGTACTCAACAACCTCCCGAAGTTTCATGGCGATCGGATGAATGGTGTAGGAATGCATAAAGGACAAACAGACAGACAGACAGACATACTTTCGTTTTTATATATATATAGATACCTTGGATGCTGACATGGTTCAATAGGTATGTTACGAGCTAGCGTCAAGACACCTCCGGGTAACCATTGCACTTTACAATTAAGTTAACACAACATAACATAACAACTCCACTCCTCCTGGAAACTCAGCAGGATGTATTCCTGTTATTGACAGCTGCCAAGTTTTGCAGGTCCATGTGAGATGTGCTGCTCTAGTCCAGGTTTTTTTCATTAAAATTCTGGAACTTGTAGTCATTTTTATAATTAAATAAACAAGACTACAAGTTCCCGAATTCAAAGACACATGAACAGGAACAGCGCTTCACACATGGGCCTGGGAAACTTCAGTCAAACATCATTTGTAAAGCGCAACACTGTCACCTCTAGGGGTGTCTGGGTGCTGTGTCTCTGTCGAAGAGCCAAGTCTTGAGTAACTTTCTGAAGTCTGCCAGCGAGGTGGCTGTACAGAGCTGGAGAGGAAAGTATTTTCAGGTCTCGGCAGTGATATAGGAGAAGGAGCGGCCACCGCTGCAGCTGCAACGGATGCAGGGGATGTGTGCAAGGGTGAGTGAAGAGGAGCACAGGTGTCTAGAGCGTTGGTGGAAGTTGAGTCGACAGTTGATGTAGGCAGGTCCTAGGTCGTGGAGGGCTTTGTAGGCATGTGTGAGGATCTTGAACTGGCATTTCTTCTGGATGGGGAGTCAGTGGAGGTCTCTCAGGTGGAGGTGATGTGGGTTAATTTGTGGAGCCCCAGGATGAGTCTGGCTGCAGCGTTCTGTATGGTCTGGAGTCTTCTGAGGAGCTGGTGGAGATGCCGGCATAGAGGGAGTTGCTGTAGTCAAGGCGGCTGGTGGCGAGGGCCCGAATGATAGTCTTTTGGGTGGGATCCATCTGAAGATGGAAAACTTGGCTCGGCTGTATTGGTAATCTATTTATAGAAAACTAGTATTACTTTCAAGGCTTCCCTGGCCTCAAATAAATAATCTCCCTTGTGGTTTTACATTAGCCAATAACAATCTTGTCCAAATGTTTTTAGTCATTACGTAGTGTATTTTTTCATTTCTATTTTCATATCCAAAGTCACACCAAGTCAACCACTTTTAATCCTTTGATGATTTCGGCTTTGAAAGTTTGAAGCACTGCTCGAAGTTCAGAAACTCACAAAAGCCAGCAATGTAAATCCACAGGGAAAAAGACACATTCTCGACCACCTGTGACCCTCAGGGCACAACAATTCAATCACATCATCTTTTCTGCTGTGTAATTACAGACCTCTGTTTTGTTAATATTGGAGATCAAGAGGATGTCGATTCATAGAGGGGGTGCAAAGCTGTTACACCAGCTCCATTTTGCAAAGTTTTCACTGTTGCACAATTGTTGACGTTAGCGAAGTTTCCCATTGTAAGTTCCTTCCCATGTGTAAAATTTGTCTATGTAGTGATATATCATATTCGGGTCACTGTAAGAGAAGTTGCTTGTTATTCAAGCAATACCAAGATGGAAAATGTCAGCAGAAATGTGCATCCAAATGTAACCTAAGCTGTGCTTTCTATTAATTAATTAATTATTTATTTATTTATTTATTTATTTATGTGTGTTCTTATATAGCGTAAATTCCCCCCAAAATGGTTTTCTCAGCACAGTATGAGTTTACACAAATTTAGTAGCAATAGACATAGGACTAGAGGCACTACCTGGACTTCAGTCCACAGGACTAAGCCGCTTACAGAATTTAAGTGTAACAAAACAAAATACATTGATAAAGATTAAAACTGCTGCATCATAAAATCACATTTTAAGTTTAAAACTAAATGTTGCTTTTTTACACCTACCAGGAATTCACAAAGAGATTCCTGGTATGTGTAAGTCAACCTTTTTGTGTGGATGGAGATCTACGCCACAAATGTCAAGGAGAAGAAAGAGGGCCTTTCACGATGTGGCTTTCCTTGAAAGTGAGGGAATACCCAGAAACATGGAAGCTTGTCAGCAGTCCCAAACTACGATGCGACACATTACCACCCGGGGGATGACTTGAAAATATATCCTGGACAGGAAATGTGTACCTCCCCATCCAAAATGGAAAGGAGAAAGGATCACTCCCAAATCTGGTGCGGGTATAGGAGAATGGATTTCACAACAAGGTTATTTGTACAGTGGAACCCTATTAGTGAATTCCAACAATTAGTAAATCTGTACCCGCATGCATAAGTGAATCGACTGGGCATGATCTGGGCCCAACAACTTTACAGGCAAAGTGACTTAGCATGTATAAGTAAATCGACTGGGCATGATCTGGGCCCAACAACTTTACAGGCAAAGTGACTTATTGACAAATAATGTAGATGTTGTAGTAGTTTATATGGAAGGAGTAGCGTATCATGAGACTTGGCCCATTTAGAAGTTACCGCACAGAGAGCAGGGAGCTGCATGGACAAAGTATGTAGGAGTTGTATTATTCCAGTGTGCAGATCACTTCAGTTTGCTTAGCTTCCCTTTTGCAAATACAGATAACAGTAGGTACTGTTGAGTATGCATTTAATGGTTTTTGTGTTCCAGTTATACGATCTTTACCACGAGTCACTGAGTTACCCCGTAAGTGTGCAAACAAGAATTCTGAGAAGGAATTGTTATGAATTATTGGCCACATCAGTTACACTGCAATATCTGTAATTTCCCCAGTGATTTTGACCTGTGGGTAAATTAACCTGTTCAAGCAGATCATGAAAGCTGTTAAAAATCTAGAAAATAGGCTTTACCCAATTCACCCACACATTTGGCAGGGCATACCCTGAACAGCGACTTCACCTGCAAACAAGAAGTGGCTCCTGAAGGAGTAATTGCACAATACATCACTCAGTTAGCTGATTGGTAACACTACTATCCAATCACTATGCCAGATCGACAAATACTAAGGTGATTGGTTCTCCGATTGGTGTCGGATATATCCAGTATCCAGTCTCTTGGGGGACTATTGAGTTGCCCTATTGTGTGGAAATGTACTTCACCGGCGGGAACACCACCTCAGAAGCAAAGAATGAGACCAAAGTTTACATTGATCATTCTCGGCCATTTCTGAACATAACAAAGTTATGTAGACCCTCTCCGGGCATGGCTCTGGAGGAAGGCACACCTACATAGTTCAATGAGGCATTGGCCCACATGACGTAGCAACTTCACACTTCAATCAGCAAATCAGAAGTTTTACTGAATAATCTGCATGTCAAAATCCCAACATCAATAGACTCAACAGTGATCCTCTGCAAGCCAATGAAAACGAATGTGGTCGACAAGAAAGTGTACAGCTGTTTTAACCTAGATGGAGTAAAAATTAGGTCATCAAAAAGAACTATGGTGTCAATAATTTCATTTGCAACTAACATGCATCTGCTTGTCACCCCCCGATTAAAAAAAACTAGATCAGGAGGCAAATCTTTCGAGGTGAGTGCCACCCAACGATGGAACAAACTTCCGCTTCACCTCCGCCTGATCCAGTCGGAACTTGAGTTTCGTAAGTCTCTCAAGACCTGGCTATTCTGCCGCCAGGATTAGGTGTGCCCTTGACCTGCGCCAAGAGCTATCTGTCTACTAGCGCCGGGACACCCCGTTGGGGTAGCTGCGCACTCTATAAATTCCTAAATAAATCCTAAATAAATTTGCAACTAACATGGAGAGGTGCAAACACATAAGAGGGAATACTTAAGTGCAATACGGATGACGAAGAAAGAGAACAATGAAGCCCAAATAAATCAAGCATCAAATCATATATGAAAACTTTTCCAAATTGTCACTGAACCGGAACCAATGAAAATGATCCATATGACCACCAACTACGATTTCAAGAACGTGATCTCAGTTTTGAAAATAATAACCTCATGATATGATTAAACATCTGGGATAGCCCAGACACCACTCTTAGTGAAGCAATTAATCCATCTACAATCCAAAGCTCTCCTCAGACTTCTCTGCTTTAAGCACCTGCTTAAAGCTGCCATTAAACTGAAAGTGTCGGATATATTTTTTTGACAATTGTTCTGCAACAACAATACTAGAAAGACTGCCATCACAGACAATGGAAATATTGGAAATTGCCAACACCTCATTTCGACAAGGAGTAGTGCCAAATCCCTTAAAATTTGCAATTAGCACTTGCCTACTCAGGAATCCTTTGGCAATCGTGTCAGGATTCAGCAAACGTCAGACCCATTTCAATTAATCTATTGATCAGTCAAATCATAGAGAGAAAATCTATCAATCAATAGGAAGAATTAGTTGAAGCTAATAACATTCCTCAAAAGTAATAAACTGTTTTTAGGCAGCAGATAGGAACCGTGACTAAAATTTCAGCTAGTGTTGACGAACTGATCGCCTCCAATGATTTCGGAACTTCTTTTTATCATGATCTAGCGAATGACAAAAAAGACAAATTGCTAGAGTTCTTTTTTTTTATTCTAAAATATCTCCTTGGTTTTAGATATATTGTTTTGTTATTAATTGTTTTTAAAAGTTCTTATATATCAAACATATACTACTAAAATAGTATGTAAGGCTTATAAGTGTACATATGTGTAATCTTAAACTCACACTCAAATTCTTATTTTTTCTCAATCTATCAGGGCGGGGAACCAGTGTACAACAAATTGCTGCCGGAGGTATTCAAAAATAAGACTATCTACAATTATTGTTATTTAATAGTAGTCAAAAAATCCTAACAGGCTCTTGATCGTCATTGATAAAAAGGATATCATGAAGGTTCCACAGGAATTCACTTTGTCTCCCCTATTGTTCAATGTTTATTCCAGACAACTGACTACGTTTTTAGGTCAGCATCATGTAAAAATCCAAACATATGAAGACAATATCCAACTTTACATTCAGTGTGGTAACTAGAGGTACAGAGCAACAATAAGAGAAATTTCCAATTAACCAGTTCTAGCTACATGAATAAGAGGTACCTGTGTGTGAACATTTTTTAAAAAAACACAATTCTTGAAGCTAGGGGCTAATCACACTCTAATCTGCAGATGGACCATGGCAAATGTATGGAGAATTGTTGGCTGCAAGTTCACTTTTTATGACATCAATTGTTGCAAAAGCCACAAATTTCAAGCAAAAGTGGGAACAAGAATAATGGTTGTGATGTTGACCAGTTGTCCTTAGATCTTTGCTAAGGCTGCATTAAAACACTTGCCAACTTTGTAAACCCATACTTTTGAAATCAAGACTATCGGTCCACAAATGAAATGGGAAACTGTTCTCCAAAAAATAGTTTTTTCTGAAGTAGAACCTTTCTACTTGGTTTACATCAGAAGCTCTGGGGGTGATTACTCACATAATGCAAAATGACAATCAATGATAGATGCTGGACCCATGAAATATATTCTAAAATACAAGATGAACTAACCATTTAGTAACCTGACATACGGTCCACTTCAAAGTGGCTAATAGGTTGTTTATTCATCCACTTGCTTTCTGACCCATTAATGTTTAACACATCTTTAATTATTTTTTACAGAGAACTTAACGCCAGCTTTTGCAGCAGCCTGGGGTCTTGCCTGTTTCCGCTAATGTATGACCACTCTCAAATGACTATTACTGTTCCCACGTTTTTCACTAGTATAGGAGTGGATTCACATAGTGCTCAAGATCAGTATAGGGTTTTTCTAACTTTGTATTTCTCCTTTTTCCTCCATTTTCTGGCATCTTCTCTCCTAATCTGGGTCAAACTGTGACAATAAAAATAAACCCAGGTCCCCAAAGGTGAGTGTTGGGCCTCCCAACTGCAACCACCAGCCCAAGTTAAGCACCGCCAGCCTCCACAGAAGCCATGATGTTCACCATCAACCATGAGACGGGCAAGTAAACAGTCCGAAAACAAAGCCTGTACAAGCTACAACAAGGTAATTCAACACAACAATCAGATCAAAGACTTACACGCCCCTTGCAACAACCATGGTCACATCACCCGCTCGATGGGGACGAGAACACACCATTAACCCATGAGTTGTCCTAGCCCAATGAATTCAGCCACCACAAGCAATTAGGTAAATATCAGAATCACTTATTATCAGGTGAATTTTGACACCTAATACAAGAAGATGAACAGGAAAATAAATTGATATTACCAGACTAGAGCAGTTTCACTGCAAAAAAGCCTTCAAATAGAATATCTTTAACAATGCTGATAGACATAGCACCCATACGAGGGAACTAGTTAACATGGTAGCTAAATTCCCAGGGATCAAACGAATGACACAGACAGATGTAAGGACTCAACACACAAAAAAGTGATTTATTAAGGCAAACATTGAGTGGAATTCCACCCATGAAGAACTGTGCCTCCAGCAAAGGAACCACATCAAAGACTGAGCCCCTCTTTACCATCAGAGAAATTCTTGAAACTGACATCACAAACATAATTGCAAACATCAACCCCTTGGGCTCCCCAACACATGTTCTACCTGATCAAAGTGAACACAGAGGCTTTCACCTAATGCTGACAAACCTGCTGAACGCAAGCATCAAAGACACCCAGCCCCTAGGCTGAAGACTACTGAAAGGTGTACCTGCAGCAACCAATTAAATAATATCATCTCAGACATCCCATGAGTCATGACACAAGTTCAGAGCCGCCATTTTGATGCACGCCTATTGCTCTGCTAGTTGTGGTCCAGATGGAGATCTTTGTGTGTGACCCTAGGGTGGAGGAATCCAGTGCAGACATGGGTGCCTCAGCATTTAATGTCATGAAGTCAATAAAAAGAGCATCAATCAGTATAATAATATAAAAATGTGAGCGTATTACGTAAGAGCTAAGAGTTCGCATATTTTACGGTTTCCATTGCATAAATGCCAGGTTATCTGCAATTTTACTTTGCTTTGCTGTCAGAATGGAGAAAATCTAAGCACAACGGCACTAGCGTTTACTCCATGAATACGGAATCCTTAGAAGAGACTTCCATCCTTGTTGGAGCAACTTTTCATTTGGTCAGTGCCTGAGTCCCTGTTAATATCAATTGCACGGTCTCATTCTAAGCAGGCTAGATTTAAGTTAAGCTGATACTTGGGCTAGAATTACAAATTCTGGGTGGTATCTCCTCACAAATATCCAGCTATATTTATTTATAGTCAACGGAATGAGGAATAACCCGTGAGAACCAGAATTATGAGTCCTTCCCCGCAGGCTTTGATTGATTCTGAGACTGTTCTGCTTACATTTACTACCTCCTCTGATCTTGTGGTAAATGCAAACGTGGGTCCACAGGGCATCTTTGTGGCCGGGTGGCAGGGGAGTCGGCAGGTGGCCAGATTTCACCGGAAGCTTTGGGGTTGATGATTACAGAGGTGCACCCTTCCCCCTTGCTGTGAGAAAGGGTTGGGTGGTGGATGGATAGAGCCATGCAGATTTTTCTCGAATGTGTTTCGGCACCCGGGAATCCCATGTGCGGGAACACCTGGGCTCATCTCGCAATTGAGCCGACAATTCCTCTAAGAACCTCAGCTGCTTTCGTCAACCAGACCTTTTCTTGCTGTCAGATAAGCCAGGCTTATTGGCCAAGGTCATCAATGAAACATATTCCTCAAACAAGTCTTAAAAGTGGATTTCACCCAGTTTGTGTCAGTTCCCTGTGAAGCGGTTGAGTGGTCTTTGAGAGTGATGCTTCTCAGCGGTGGTTGAGCACAGTAATACTACTGAGTCTGACAATGATCTAAGCAGTTGTTTGGATCATTTAAAATATATAATGAATGTTTGCATCTACACACCAACAGCTTAATATGTGAATCCTTGATAAAAACACTAAACGAAGAGTTAGAAAATGTGGAATGTGAGAGCGGATGATCTTTTTTGTTCAAATAGACTTTGTGTTTGTTACATATATTACGTTAAAATAGTTGGTGCTCAGTATCTGAATATTACAACACCATCAGTGTCAGATTCAACATGTATTAGTACAGATGTAGTACAGGTGTATCAGCCCAGAGCTTGGAGCATTATTCTATAGATGTTGTAAACTTTTTACAAGTATACTTTGAAACAAATGTGGACAAAGCTCAAATCTTAAACTATATATAAGTATTGAGTCTCAAATTATATGATCTTCAAATGTAAAATTCTTTGATTCTTGTAAGTTCAAAGAGCGGACACGTGTTTCGTATCTAGGATGCTGCTACTTCTTACTGAAAATCTCCTCCCTGTTATCGTGGTCGGAATCTTTGATGCTGTTTCTTTGAAATCTTAGGGCAATATAGACTCGAAATCAATTCATAAGTTATTGAACGACGATTCCTTTGCAGACAATCACTTATCACTTTAACATGGCTTTGTCAGACAAAGATACATCCAAACCACATCATTGTTGGCTCATGCTCCACAGCACCATGTGGAAGTCTTAAAAACCCATCAAATCTTGTTAAGAATACACAAATAACATCTACTGTTGGCATTTAAAGCTACATATAAAAAAGTCATAACGTCACACAGCACGGAGAACTTTATCCCTTTAATACGAGAGCCATAAAACATTCTGTTCTGGCATCCTAAATTCCACAGCTGTGATCAAATTACCAATCACATGCCTGCATTGCGTAGCATATCAATTCCCTGGACAGAATTAATTAATGTCTTGCCCGAAGCTGTCTTGCTGTGGATTTCGGCAACACAATAAGAGTCTTTGATATACACAAGCAATCATCTAGTTCATTGAGAAACCCTTCTAAAGGGTAGAGTAATTACAGAGTTCATACAACAAAAGTTTACTGTTTGAGCTGCTCATGGCCAGAGGTGCACATCTGGTTTTACCACAGCCCTCCACCTCATCACACTAGGGAGAAGGCTAGACAAAGGTAGTATTAGCTTTGCTCTCTATGCTGCTCTATAAACTGTGTGCTGCTGTCCTGAAGAAGACTTACAGTTCATCAATAGATACGCCGATACGTGTCAGTGTCTGACACCATTCAAACCAATGAGGCTCAAATTTGATACAAGATGCTGCACCTGCTCGAGTCCGCACTCACTCCCATTTGACACAAAATTATTTCAGTTGACCAAGCATGATAGTTTCTCACTGTATGAAAGTATTTATACCCAATATGAATGTGTAGGACTATTTTCAACATATACTCAAAATATAATATATTTATCCCAATTAACTATCCATATTAAATGAATAATCTAGGTGAGATACAAGAGAGGTCCAACCGTTTGCAGTCTGAAACTACCTCAGTTTCCACTTAGCCCTATTTTCTGCAGTTCAGGACCAAAAACATATGTTTGCAACCAATGGACTTTCACGTAAACCTATCGACTCAGTCTTGGAAACACACTCTGTGATCCCAGAGGAATCCGCAGTTTTAAATGTTGCATGTGTGAATTTTAACTTACTGTTCAGCACTCATTTTCAAGACTTTTAATATCATCTTAACACCTAAATTGTAATGATTGGATGATCTTACTGACATATATTACTAATTTGCCTATTTTGTTTGCATGTAAACAGCTGATACTGATTGTCATAACTCAAGGACATTCATTTGAGCGACTCCATAAGAATCATAGGATATGATGGCGCCGAAATAGGTAAAAGCCATGAAAAGTAGGTTAGCGGTCTCTGCAGCGAGTGCCGACCTGGATAGCCTCTCCCCCTCCCATATATTTGGGAATGATTGGTAAGTCATAATTGCATCAGGACTGATATGAAAACAAATATCTGTCTCATTGTATTTCAAAGCTCAAAGAAATGGCTATCAAAGAGTTGGATTAATTTATATCTATAACTCCCTCCTTCTGGTCCATCAGTTATTTCCTACTCCTTGTCTGACATCTTCCTTGTCTGTCTTCAAGAGCCTTTAGCAAAGGCACTCCTAAATTATTTTTACCATGCTCTTGTGGATTACTTCTAATACAGACTCCCATATTGTTTTATGACTCATTTCCAATTTGAATCTAGGAATCACTTCTCTTTTGTTTCTGTGAGTCACTCCTATATTGATTCCATAATGCACCCCCATATTGTTTCTATGACTCACCGCCATATGGCTTCTGATGTATTCCTATATCATCTCAGTGAGACGCTGCCCTGCAGTTTCTAAAATGCACGTCCAACTTGTTTCTATAAAATACATGCACATTGTTACTAAGGTGCATTCCCATATTGCTTCTATTCTGCACTCCTATATTGCTGCTATGCCAACGTCCCATGTTGTTTTTATGTATCACAAACATATTGTTTGTGTTCTGACTATCTAGAGAGGTAGGACATGTCTTGATAACCCACAGGAGATCCTTTTTTGTAGGGGTGGGTGACAAATTTAAAATTTAAATTCCCACCACTACACATATAAAAATATTGAACAACAATTAAACAATCTTATAAGGGGAGAACAGCCAAAGAGCCTGAAGAATTGGTGCATTGTGGACTTGTGTCATTGATTAGGAGTGACCCTATGATGAAGCTTGCCACCTTGTGTGAGTAAATGTTTGTACATTTTCTTTTAGCAAATAATTTGAATTGAACACCAGGGAATGTTACCTCCCTCCCTTCTCTTATTTAGGACTTATTTTTTGTAGTTATTTATTTATTTATTCAAAGTTTTATATAGCGCGAACAAGATCCTTACAGATATCAGAGCGCTTCACAGAGACAGGGGTAGGGGCAGCAGGAATGAACAGAGATAATGGGAGCAGTATAATAGTCACTAACATAGTAGGATAATAATAACGTACAGAAAACATATCAATATACAATCAGGTAAACAAGTAATATAAGACGGCACAAGTCATTGATCCCACTACAGAAGGGTTCAGGTAAACCTTGGATGTGTGGATGGCTTATACCAATTTCTTAGGATAGAGAGAACACTGGGTGGGGGCATCGGGAGGGTGATTCAATAAACCAAAGGGTATCATATATTGGTCGGTAGTAAGAGAGTAGCGTAGTAGTGTCACCATCAAGTAGGAGTATAGTGCCAAAGGACAAGGTGATCAGTGATACAAAGCGATGCAGAGTCTCTGATCCAGCACCTATAAAGTTCAGGAGATCTTGGCCAGAAGGATGGTTTTCACCTCTTTCTTGAAGAGTGCAGTGGAGGAGATAAGCCTGGTTTCAGGAGGGAGCGCATTCCAGATCCTGGGTGCCATTCCTGAGAAGGAGCGCTTGTATGTTTTCTCTTTCCGGAATCTACGAGGTTTCAGGAGTAGATTTTTTGTACTTCTATTGGATCTCGAACCTCCTGATATAGACAACTTTTGAGCGAGGTAGTTGGGTGCATTGTGGTGCACGGCCGAGTGTGTCATAACTGCAATTTTTAGCTGTATTCTGGCTTCAAAAGGCAGCCATTTTAGAGACTTTAAGTCTGGGGATATATGCGAGTGTTTTCTTGAGCCAGTAATGAGTCTCGCGGCAGCGTTCAAGGAGGCTCTTAGGGGTGCTGTTGTGGATAGCGGGAGTCCGCTGAGGGCCACAATTCCGTAGTCTATTCGAGGGATGACTAAAGCTTGTACAGCAGTTTGGAAGTCTTCGGAAGGGAGGAAGGGTTTAATTTTCCTCAGTATGTTGATTTGGAAATTAGCTCCTTTTGTGGCTTTGCTAACGTGCTGCTGCATGTTGAGCTTGGCGTCGAGTGTGATGCCTAGGGATTTCGCTGAATCCACGATGGTAGGTTGGACATTGAGTGCTGTTAGGTTATTGAGCCAGGTTTGGGTGGTGGAAATTTTCGCCGGGGGTGAGATGAGTAGGAACTCAGTTTTCAGAGCATTTAGTTTGAGGTGATTATCGGCCAGCCAAGATTGAGTGTTAATGAGTGTGGAATTCAGATGTTTGATATCTTCCGGGGATTGTAGCTTTAGGTAAAGTTGTGTGTCGTCGGCGTACATATGGAATTGAACATTGGATGCTTGGAGCAAGGTGGCGAGCGGTTCCATGACGAGGTTGAACAGTGTGGGGGAGAGGGAGGATCCTTGTGGAACACCTAGATCTGCAGGCACAGGTGTAGATAGCACATTGTCGATCTTGAACTTCTGAGACCGGTTATGAAGGAAGGACGAAAACCATTTGAGAACAGTTCCCGATAGACCCATTCTAGTGCTTAGCAGCTCCAGCAAGTTCTCATGTTTGACCGTGTCAAATGCTGAAGAGAGGTCAAGAAGGATGAGGAGGCAAGACTCATTGCGATCAAGGATTTGGAGGGCGTCATCAATTATGTGTGTCATAGCTGTTTCCGTGCTATGTTTCGCTCGGAAGCCTGATTGATGAGGGTTGAGGAGGTCAAATTGGTCAATGTGTTTTGTTAGTTGGAGTTGGACACATTTCTCCAGCAGTTTGGCCATGGTGGGGATATTGGTGATGGGACGGTAATTGTTTAGATCAGACGGGTCAGCTGTAGGTTTCTTGAGTATAGGCGTGACTTGCCCCACCTTGAGGGAGTCTGGAATGAGACCTTGTTGAAGGGAGCTGTTGATGATTTTGGTCCAAAGAGGGAGGAGCAAGGGGATGAAGTCTTTTACAGCATTAGCAGGTAGGGGGTCTATGAGGTGATTAGAGGGCTTCAAAGTGCAGAGCAGTTTGTGTATTGCTTCTTCCGAGTAGGTGTCGAAGTACAGCCATGATGCCTTGTTTTTAGGTTGAGTGTTAGACATTCTGGTGTGGTTGGGGAATCGGCTTACATCCATGATGAGGTCATTTCTTATGTTGTCAGTCTTTAGTTTAAAGAAAGCAGAGAAGGCTTCACAGTGTGGGGTGTCGCTTGTTGTGCTGTTTGATTGTAAGGGTTGTGTCTTTGTTTGAGTCTTGATTAGTTCGAACAGCTTTCTTGGCCTGTTTTTTGCTTGGTCCAACTGGCGGCTAAAGAAGTCCGACTTTGTGCGCTTTATTTTCCTGAAGTAGGCATTTCTCTTGTTCTTAAGCGTTTTGAGATGCAGTGATGAAGGGTCAGATCTCCAGGTGCGCTCTGCCATTCGCATAGTACGCCTGTCGTCATTGAGTCTACCGTCATACCAGGGGTTAGAAATTTTGGTGGAGACTCTCTTCAGTTGCAATGGGGCAACTTCATTGACTATTGTATTCATAGAGTCAAGGTAGTGGTCGGTCAGTGATTGAACATCCGAGGCACCTGAAGGGGGAAGGAGGAGATTGCCGATGTGGGGAGGCAGGGTAGAGGGGTTAAGATTCTTCATGTCCCTTTTCCAGGTTTTGGATTTGGTTGGTTGAGCCGGGTTAGGTTTAACTTTTTCGTTGATAAAGAAGGTGATAATGTGGTGATCTGACCAGTCGCAGGGTTGGATCGCCTCCAGTTGGGTAGAGTCCTCTTTGGCGATGATGAGATCGAGTATCGAGCCTTTGTCGTGTGTTGGTCTATCGCATATTTGGGTGAGGTCAAGCGCATTAAGGAAAGTTTTGAGACTATTCACCACTGTGTCTTTCTGATCGTTCCAGTGGAGATTGAAGTCGCCCAGGTAGACTTGGGTGGTCTGCCGACCGGCATTGGATGTGATCATGTCCATGAGTTGTTGGGTGAATATGAGGTTGTCACCAGGCGGGTGATAGATGAGATGTAAAGCACAAACTTGTTTGCCCTCACTGGTGATGTCGAGGCAGAGGAGTTCACAGGAGGTAGGGGAGGGGGAGGTGGCTTTAGTAACGGAGAGGTTGCTCCTAAAAATGCATGCAATTCCCCCGCCTGTCTTGCCAGGCCTGTCCAGTCTAATGATGTGATAGTTGGGGGGGACTAGTATGTCCATAATCGGGGTAGAGGCTTCAGTAAGCCACGTTTCAGTCAGAATGGCTAGGTCCAGATCCATTGCTGAGACGAGATCAGCGATGTCGGAGGAGTGTCTCTGGGCCGATCTGCAATTGAGTAGGATGCATTTGAGTTTGGGAGTGAGAAGGGTGGTCGAGCCTTCTAGTGTGAGGGGGACTTTTCTGAGGTTGTTAGGGACGGAACCTCTGTTGTTAAGGGTTGGGAGCCTCAGAGGATTTGTAAGAATTGTGGGTATGGGGATGTGTGTGTTGGATATGTGTTTTACCGGACCTGGGCCATAAGAGCGTAGGAGAGAGCAAAGGTCGCGGTCCGACAGTGAGTTGAGGACACGACGGGGGCGGTGGGAGTTATTGCGAATGGGGATAGTCGGCCAGCGCAGGGGTCGTTGGAGGCGAGGGTATGTAGGGAGGATGCGTCGTTTGTAGGGTAGTGGGATGGTGGGAAGGCGTTTTCCTGGTGGTGGAGACGGTGAGTAGGGTTAGGAACGCTTTTCTCCATTGGGCTCTGCGTGGGGTGTGGAAGATGATATCAGTATTCAGGGCTCCATTGCCCGGTGAGAAGTAGCTGTCGGCAAAGGGTGTTTCAGGGTGCGACCTCAAGAAGTTATGTTTAAAGCGTTTAGCGGCTTTTTTGGTGAGAGTGGAAGGGTAGTTGATTCTAAATGTGTGCTTACCGATGAGCTCCATGTTAGGATGGCTGTAATGTTGGGTGTAGGAGAAAGGACGACAATAAAAACTGTCAGCCGTTGGTTACAGGGCAAAGGAGTGACACTAGTGAGTGGCCAAAAGTAGCCAAAAATATAAGAGGTAGAAGTCGGAACAAACAGTTATGATGATCATAATTTGACAGAGGGCTGACACAAAAACCTTTGAAGAAAAAAACGTGTTTCCTCTTTCTCCTTTATGTGACTAATCTAATTATTTGCTGTGCCCCAATATAGTTTCTTCACAGCACCCCATTACTGTTTTGATGACACCAGCCATGTAGTTCTATACACACTCATATATTTACTTCTATTGACATGCTGATACTACCCTCTCTGTTTCCTCCTATTGTCCAGGTGTTTGCTGTGCTCACCAGAGCAGATGGAATAAAGAAATTCTCTCCTTTCCATACACAGATATCTCACACAGAAAAAATCTCTAGAACGAATCGCGACTTGAGTGTCCGACATTTTGTCTGCTTACCTTCACATTTTTGGGAAGTCTCGCTTTGCTTGTGGCCAGCGGGGCACTTGCACTCGTAGGAGCCAACGGTGTTGATGCAGTTCCCTCCCTGGCAGAGTCCAGGAATCGCCTGGCATTCATCCACATCTGAAAGGAGAAAACAAGAGATTGTGAATCAGAGCTGCGGCACCCCTGGTAGCCCTCGGCCAATGACTATCAACACAAGCAATGCAACGCGCGTATGTTCGAGGGTTGTATGATGATACAACGCATACCATCACAACGCTGTATATTACATCATGGTCTTGACAACGCAAGTCTTTACATCGACTTGTGCTGGAGGGCGCTGGACTTAGGAATACTGTGAATTACTATTCCAACTCCAGTCTACGTACAGTAGTGAAGGTGTTGGAATAGTAATCCACACTATTCCTTAGTCTAGAGCACCCTCCAGTGAAAGTCGATATAACGACTTGCGTTGTCAAAACCGTGATGTAACCATACCGCGTTGTAATGGTTTGGTGGTAAAGGATGTCTCCCATGTTCGAGAAGGGCCCTCAGGTTAAGAAATCTGAAAAATGTCATTACAACTGTGAAAAGGGCTATATAAATTATGGTAACATTACAAACAAAGGCAGGAGTCACCTACTCTGTTTCCCATAAAAAGAACTATGAGGTTGATGTGCAAAAACTTTTTTTCTCTGGGTGTAAAAGCTGCCAGTGGAAAATCAAAGTCCTTCGCAACTGCAATAGAGCATTTTGCAAGGTAAAGAATGTGTTTTTGATTTGTCAAGTTCACTTTGCCACTCACTGCGAATCAGAAGGTGAAAAGGAGACGAAGGAGAGATTACCCGGCTCCTTTCAATTCACAACGCAATAAATTACTCCTTAATGATTGACAGGGAGCCTACCTGTCCCAGCAGGTGGCACTGATATGCAGAGTAGAAGATGTAAAGCTAACACGCTACTGATCACAGTTGGGTATCAGGGGCAGCACGCTGTGGTCCAGTGGTCCGAACCTATGCACCTGACCATAGTGTACTGTATTTTACGAAGGACTTGGTTTGTACCAAGCAGAATCCTGAGGTCACTGCAACGACACTTCCTCCAATGCGCACTTTTCTAGCATGGCAACCTCCACCTTTCAGTGTGCCAGGCTCCACCTCTCAATGTGCCAACCTCGACCTCTCAGTGTGCCAACCTCCACCTCTTAGTGTGCCAACCTCCTCCTTCCTGTGTGCCTGACTCCACCTCTCAGTGTGCCAACCTCCACCTCCTTGGTTGCTAACCTCCACCTCTCAGTGTGCCAACCTCCACCTCTCAGTGTGCCAACCTCCACCACTTAGTGTGCTAACCTCCACCACTCAGTGTGCCAACCTCCACCTCTCAGTGTGCCAACCTCCACCTCTTAGTGTGCCAACCTCCTCCTTCCTGTGTGCCTGCCTCCACCTCTCAGTGTGCCAACTTCCATCTCTTAGTGTGCTAACCTCCACCTCTCAGTGTGCCAACCTCCACCTCTCAGTGTGCCAACCTCCACCTCTTAGTGTGCCAACCTCCTCCTTCCTGTGTGCCTGCCTCCACCTCTCAGTGTGCCAACCTCCACCTCTTAGTGTGCTAACCTCCACCTCTCAGTGTGCCAACCTCCACCTCTCAGTGTGCCAACCCCCACCTCTCAGTGTGCCAACCTCCACCTCTTAGTGTGCCAACCTCCTCCTTCCTTTGTGCCTGCCTCCACCTTCCTGTGTGTCAATATCCACCTCAGTGTGCTAACCTCCACCTTCCTGTGTGCCAACCTCCCCCTTCCTGTGTGCCAACCTCGAACTCTCAGTGTGCCATCTCCACCTCCCAGTGTGCCAACCTCCACCTTCCTGCGTGACAACCTACACCACTCTGTGTGCCAACCTCCACCTCTCAGTGTGCCAACCTCTACCTTCCTGTGTGCCCTCGGGGTGTCCAATTCTTTATGGGTGTTATCCATTATTGTTCTGCTTGCTAAGGCAACTGTCTTCTTGGTCATTCTGCTACCCAAGAGCCTGCGCTGCAGTGACGACTCCTCCGGGAATGTTGAACCTTTTGTGCCCTGCTCCCTAATTCATATTTAAGTTGTTTGTATTTAAATACCCCTGTGTGCGCAAGGCAAAATCTGCCTGAGGTTGATGGCATGCATGCATGTTTTGATATCCCACACCTCTTCCAGAGTGGATATCCCTGTTTGATAACAATTGCTCTTATCCTTGTCGTGGAAATATCCTAATAATGGTGCACTTGTATAGATTAAAATCATTTACACTATAACGCTTTATAATAACACAACAGAATTACTATTACAATAACAAAACCCAATGACAATATTACCCAAAAATTCAAGTACGACATGTAGCCAAATACATAAAGAAGTAAAAAAATTAACCACAGTGATAAAATACCAAAAAATGCAGCTGGAAGCACGATTCAATGGAACTAATTCTGCTAAATCAAAATCTAGCTTTCGGCTCTCAAACTTTATATGGGGGGTCTTAACACATAAATATAATGGCCCATTTCATTATTGATACTAGTGTTAAAACAATGGGTGGCAGTGTCACAAACTGTCCTCCACCAGACAACTACCCTCCAATCAGAATCCCTGATGATAGATCTTAGAAGTTTCCTCTGTAGGTCAATTAAGTCAGGACATAAGCAACTAATATAGTCAATTGATTAAGAGTTTCATTACATAAAAGAAACAGTTTATTAGTCTCTAGTTCCTTTGAGCAGGGATCTTCAAACTAAAGAATTGGTACGTAAAGAAGTCTAAAGCATAATAATTCTCTTTTTATGCAGTAAAACAAATTAGGATTTAAATGGGACTGCGGTTTTGGCAGAATGTGAGGTTTGGGTATAATCCAAATTTTGATATGTTAAGGCTAAGCCCAAGTGGTATTTTTTTTATGGGTGACGTCAAACAGTGGTCACGGCCAATCAAAGGCATTTTGGAAATAACATCCAATGGGGGTAGCTGATAATTCATTAGCACTGTGCATATACGATTGGCCCATAAATTCATAGCGACATGGTTGCCAAGGGTAATTTCTTTAGCAATAAATTATTTTAAAGTCTCGTAATCTGCACAGACGCAAATATAATTGGTCAATTCAACTTTTCAGAACAAAGCAGTCTTTTGTCGACAACTTTGCCACACAATGAAATTGCATGTCACACCTCCCACCAAAGAAGATGGCGTCCCATCCATTAACGATTATTGACTTAGAGTTTGTGCCACGCCACATAGAGAGGATGGCCAGAATTTAAAAAACAAAAACAGTGACACCACACAAACACAGAAGAAGGTCTACAATCCTATCGCCTGACTTAACTGATAGTACTCACCACCATGGAAAAAAACACTACAATGAGCCTTAAAAGGGAAACACATGCAGCTTTTACACTCAGTAGCATCTGTGTTGACTACATTGCTTTCTGCTTATGATCTCTTGTTTATTGTACAGAGGACCACATAAAAAGTTTCCTGCTGCTGTTCTCAGTTGACTCTTTCTCAAACTTTGAACATGTTTAAGTGCTCCAAAGTTTTCAGGCTGGGCATTTTGGCCAGGGCTCGCGTAAGGCCCACCTTAGCTACCAAGACTCCCAGGTTTGTGCGTGATGAGCTGCTACAGTCCAAGATTTGTTTTTTGGGAGTTATTCAGACTTGTAGTCCTACATTTATAGTGATTATCTTAACCTTGTTGTCCCTTTGATTGTAACCTTCGTGTTTGATGAGCATATTCGATTTGTTTGGGGTTGTTATCCCTTTGATGATTGTACTGCAACTTTTACCTTTCTCTCCCTCAAATTGTAAAGCGCTCTGATATCCTTCGGGATCATGTTCGCGCTATATAAAACTTTATAAATAAATAAACAAGACTAAAAGTCCCAACGACCTGGGAAAGTTTGCAGGGCTCCTCCTGGGGATTAAGGCCTGGCTGAGCCGATGTGGCACTTTGGCACCACCAGCCCAGCACGGCATTTTATTTTATTTATTATTATTTAATGCGATTTTATATAGCGCGAACTTTACCCGAAGGTGTCAGAGCGCTTTACATAAGAACCAGTTGCAAAACATAAGGACTTAGGATTACATGCGTTACACAAAAGATACAAACAGGAAAAAATGCAAATGTACAAGATGTAAAGTCACACAAAGAAGAGGCTTGTGATTATAGTTATCTCTATATACATAGGGAAGGGCTATGAATGGATATACTCTAAGAGTCACATAGGAATGGTAGATGGTACAAAGGTCTACTGCATATACTAGTGATTAGAGTTATCTCTATATATACAGGGAAGGGATACGAATGGATATACTCTAAGGGTCACATAGGAATGGTAGAGAGCACAGCGGTCTACTGCATATACTAGTGATTAGATGTGGCATGGATGTGTTACTCAGATCTACACGTGTGTAAACAGAAACGCCCTGCATTTCTCCCCTGCACCGCACACATGTCAAGGATAGCGAGCCTGCCCTGCTCTTTGCCAAGGAAAATAAACAGCTATCAGAGGGGGAAAGCTGCAGACACACAGTGTCACGTGGGAGGTCTCGCGCGCTCCGTGCTCTGATAGAAGACAAGCCAGTCCACGTGCAAACAAGGATGGCTGACGCGTTGCAACTTATCACTGCAAGGGGACACAGCCTTCTGCGGTGTCTTCCCACAGGCCCTCTCCCGCACAAGCCTCTGCTTTGTTAGCCCCCTTTCTTCAAGGCCCAGAAGTGCTATTACAGAGATGTGTAACAAAGAACCACTGTGCACCCGGCGCTGCAGCTGGAAGGGATACTGTTGCAATGGGCTGCGAGGCAGACGGGCCTGGTGGAAGTGAGGGCTCTGCTGCCAGGGAGACAGGAGCAGAGACGCCTGCCAGGGAGACGTGTGAGATTGTTTACAGGCCCTTGTTACAAATAGGAGTGTGCCTGCGAAAGGGTGACCCTGACTGAGGTGTGCAGGATAGCGCCTACTTGGAAGATACTGACTTCTAGGAGCTTGGGAGACGTTTTGTAATATTACTGTCTATTCAGAAGGTTCAAGATTTATAATAATAACATTAATCCATATTTGTAAAGCGCAAACATATCACCTATTAACCCCTCCCATTCTCAGCCACGGTGCTCGTGTGCTCATGACGAGCTGAGCTCCTCGTGGCCGTTAGAACGCTCACACGCGGGGCTAATTCCCCTGCTGGGCTGAGCGTTCTGAGGAAACGGGTGTGGCCGTGACGAGCTCAGCTCGTCATGAGCACACGAGCACCATGCCTCATGACGAGCTCAGCTCGTCACGAGCACCGGGGCGCTATGCGCGCCCCCCTGCCCCCCAGCACAGCGGGGCAATAACCCCCGCAACCAAGGGGTTAAGTTTTCAAGGCGCTGGGGGCCGTCGGGGAGATTAAGTGAGCTATTTGCCTAGAGTCACATGATGCTGAGCTGAGCTGCCACCAGCCGCAGCGATCGAACCATGATCCCCGTGCTCCAAAGTGAGCTTCTCTGGCCGCTGCGCCACACCTCTCCACTTACCTCTTTAAAGAAGACTGCATCATGGTGCAGTTAAGGCCGCAAACCAGCTACCGCTCCCATCACTTGTGGACTGTATGCTTGCCTTTGACTCCCCTACATAGCTCTTTGCTGCCTTTGGCTAGGATTGCGGTTTACAAATACCAAATACATACATACATTTGCATATTCATGGAGGTGTTATAACCAGAGCTAACCATAACCGCACTCTAATCTTTGCTTTTTTCGTTGGATATTCAATGAAAAAACAAAGTGTAAAGTGAAGTTGTGGTCAGCTGTAGATATAAGACCTTAATGTACATATTAAGAAACCCATTAATTTAATGAGAAAACCAAAGTTGAAGTGCACTTATGTGACAAAAACCTAAAAACCACTGAAATTTATCTGTTATAGCCTTTGTGGTTTTCAGTGAATTTCTGGGATTTGTGATCAGATAGCACATCCAATCGTTCCTTGTGCCCAACCTCTCCACCACCGGTGGACAACGCCTTTAGCGCAGCAGCCTATGGCTGCGCGCAGCAGGGATTGGTTACAGGGTCTGCCTGCGCGCCAATCCACCCTGGGCAGCCAACGAGTTGTAGGGCCTGGCCATCTGAAGCCAACCCAGCCTGGGTGGCAAACCCCTCTGTAAAAGGTCAAAGGCCTAACGTAGCAGGCGTTGGCCAAACACACCTGTATATTTTATGTTTATGTTTTTTTTTTATTTTATGTTTTATGTTTATATTTATGTTTTATGGTTTTTTCCAGAGTTTGTGAATCCTAAGACACCAGGGAGGTTGCTGGGACACAGTCGAGGTCTGAGCCTGGTGAATCTGGCACAAGATTTGCCAACCAGGAGATGAAACTAATTTTTCATATTACTTTTAATGCCAGGTGGACCCTTTCGGCCTCTGCACATTGGGGTGTCACAGCATGAATTAAAGTGAATCCTCCGTGGATTTGTGAATCTGTAAAGGATTGATGGATTCATGGCACAGTTAGCGCTAAAATGCAATCCAAGCCATTCTTCTAGCTTTGGGGACCTGAAATAGTCTGAACTGTCACACTTGTAGGAGTGTGATGATTAGTAGTTGTGTTGTTTCTATCATTGGCAGCATGGCAGAAGCAAAGTGAGGTGCAAGCTACAGCGGCTTCCTGACGAGAGCCCTGGCACTTTTTTAATTTATTTTTTTAACTAATTAAGCACTGATGGTGGGTGAAATTACCATACTTAGGAGGGAACAATGAGACATGGAATCAGTGAGATGCAGACAAGAGTATTGTTCCTCAAAAGAGGGGCTGACACCCAGGGCACAAGTCGTAAAAAAAGAAGTGGGGGGACGCTGTCACCGGAAGTGATGTCACAACAGGAAGTGACGTCACAAAAGGTTCCGAGCTCCTGGTCCCAGAGAGGCCAAAGAGTGAAGTCCAGCTGTTTGACAGGGGGGACGCCGTCCCCCTGGTAAAATAAGTGGGGGGACGCAGTCCACCCGCGTGGTACCCTGACTCGAGCCCTGCCGACACCAGGCATAGTACCAAGTCAATTGGGACGCTTGGTCTGCAACTTACCTTGACACGCTCCAGTGCGTATATTAGGAATGAACCCGCGGCGGCAGGGGTGGGGCTGAGCTGGACACATTTCACAGGGATGGCCCCATGCTCGGCCAATGGTAGCGCAACACAGAGTCTTGGTGCACACGATGCCGCTGAGTTGTCCCTGGCACATCTGGTTGTTGACTTGGCTGAAGCAAGGGCCTGTCCGGTAATCTAGGAAGTAAATAGAAAGATTGGCATGAAGATGACAAACATACATCAAATGAGGGGGTTTAGACAAAAAAATGCTAATATTATCGAATAATAAGACTAGTGCGGGCTAGCCCATTAGATGTTTGGAGACCAGACACATGGCTGAATCTGTTCCGTCACACCTGGATATTCAGATGAATGGCTTGCCAAGGAAATCAATAATTACTTACCTGTAACAATAGTTTAATTCTGGAAGGAAATAATTACTTACCTGTAGCAATAGTTTGTCATAAAAGGAAATAATAAATTACCTGTAACAATTATTTTGATATGAAAGAAAGTCATTACTTACCTGTAACAATAGTTTTGGAATAGTTTTGCAACCTCAGTCTATTCTAGAGTTCAGCAGGAAGGATAAACAGAATTAAACAAGAGACCCACTTTTTATTTGAGGTCACCTACTTTTTCCTTTAATTGTGTTACTACTTTGGTTGCTACTTTGAAATTGATTGTAACATAAACTTATGTATTTAGACTCACTATTTGCCTATTAGAAACATTACTCTATTACGAAAAAACTTTTGAAGAAGAATATTATCTTGTCTTTTTCCTTGATTTTGCACAGCAATACCTTCATAATTCTTATTGATTTAATTCATATGTGTTTGTTTCTGAAAATGAAACAACCATAGCAGGTGAGTTATTCCACCAGAGAACACAAATAAAAAGTGGGTCTCTTATTTAATTCTGTTTATTCTTCCTGCTAGAGCTATTCTCCTTTCTCACATGATTTGTGGTGTAGCCCAGGCTCTAGAGGGTTAGAAGGGCTCTCTCCTCCATCTTAATACAAATTTTAGACTTCATGGCGGAAAATAAATTCTCAAAATGGCAGACAAACAGTTGTGGGCTTCATGTCAATGTAATCAAGAGTCCAGTTGACTCTGCTAGTGAAACGCGTCCATAAAAATGTAATTCAGCCCTATATCTAATCTCCGGAGAGAAGAGATCACGTTTTGTGAGAAGCTATTAGACTTTCAACATAATTCTCACTATTTGTCCGGCCAAGCAGAGCTTGGTCTTGGCTATCCGAAGGACACAATTAAACTGTCTCCTTTGTTGCTATGGGTTTTAATCTGGATTAAGCCTTCAACCAGCCTCACTAGAAACATAATCAAAGGGTATATGAAAATGTATTTTTATGAAGACAATCTATGGATTAAATACATCAAAGAGATTTGTTAGAGACTGGGAAGGCCAGAACTTTTCATTATTCCTTGGATATTCAGCAATCTAGATAAATCATGGATTCTGAAAGCTTTTTTACACTATAAACAATTAAGTAAGGATCTGTACATAAATGTAAACCTTCTGTTAGATCTCACTACATATTAACAACTTCAAGCATATCGAGCCTTATATAGAGTGTGTATCTATTGTAAATGAAAGGACTCTATGACCATATTACCCTTTGACCATATTAAGTTATGTTTGGCAAGGGACTGGTTTGACCCACACTGTCTGTTAATCAGTCCAGGTTCTAGCACTTTGTTGCACTTGACGATGCACTTTGTGTTGCTCTGCGAATTCCATTGACGTCCAAGGAGTAAAAAGCTTGCCCCACTTTTTAAACGGTACAATTTTAATAGATGCAGACTAGCTATATTATTGATATCACTATTGGATAGTTTTATTATCTTACTACTCAATGGGTGTCTCTTAAAATTACAGAAAACGTGAATGAGATACACCTCAGGTCCATTCCTTTTTTGGTGAGTTTTATATTGTACTTTTTTTTAAAACTCATAATGATTGAGACGAACTTTGCTATATTGATGATTTAGGCTACCTCTCTGTTTGTTTGCCAGTCCTAATGCCAGGGTTGGTAGGATTGTTTTAACTGTACAATGTATTGGTTTCTATGTTTTTTTTTAACCAAACGAAACTGATGAATAAACTAGTCGAATAATGTTTTAATGTGAATCTATAATAGATTCACAATGAAAAAAATCTGCCATTGCACCATAGGCAAGTATATCTATGTTTTATTTTTTCTTTATTAACCAGCCTCCTTTGTTCCCTAGATCATGAATGTAGCCTAGGGCAACAACTCATATACACGTTTTTTTAGGAATTTTTGACATTTTTCAACTTTGCTAAGTTTTCTAAAATGCCCGATCCTGACTTCCAACATCGATTTAATTAGAATGAAGTGAAAACTAACACTGTTGGTCATTGGATGACTCTAGAGCCTACTGGGGAGCTCTGAAACCCTCTCTCTGGTGCACCCCAGGAGGCCGAAAAGGGGGTCATTGCTGAAAATCTTTGAGAGTTGTCCATCTTTGTTTGTTTCATGTGAATCCGTCTTTAGTTCATATTGTCAAAAGTTGGACATAATGGCGCGTCCACGTTCTACATTCTCAAGCACTGAATGAGCACTCACAGGCAGCCCGATGGGCATCATTCAAAACTCTTCTCTGTAGTTAAAAGCACTTGGATGTGCATTCACAGGTGTCAAGATCTGCATTCACAAGAACTCAGATCCCCATTCACAAGAACGCAGATGTGCATTCACAAGAAAGCAGCTGTGCATTCACAAGAACTCAGATGTGCATTCACAAGAACGCAGATGTGTGTTCACAAGAACTGACGACCATTCACAAGAACTCAGACGTCCATTCACAAGAACAAAGAATTGCGTTCACAAGAACTCAGATGTGCATTCACAAAAACTCAGATGTGCATTCACAAGAACGCATATGTGCATTCACAAGAACGCATATGTGCATTCACAAAAACTCGGATGTGCATTCACAAGATGCAGATGTCTGTTCACAAGAACTCAGATGACCATTCATAAGAACTCAGATGTCCATTCACAAGAACACAGAAGTGCGTTCACAAGAACTCAGATGTGCATTCATAAGAAAGCAGATGTGCATTCACAAGAACACAGATGTGCATTCACAAGAATGCAGATGTCTGTTCACAAGAACTCAGATGTGCATTCACAAGAACTCAGATGTGCATTCACAAGAAAGCAGATGTGCGTTCACGAGAACACAGATCCCCATTCACAAGAATTCAGGCGACCATTCACAAGTACTCAGACGTACATTCACAAGAAAGCAGATGTGCATTCACAAGAACTCAGACGTGCATTCACAAGAAAGCAGCTGTGCATTCACAAGAACTCAGATGTGCATTCACAAGAACGCAGATGTGTGTTCACAAGAACTGACGACCATTCACAAGAACTCAGAGGTCCATTCACAAGAACACAGAATTGCGTTCACAAGAACTCAGATGTGCATTCACAAGAAAGCAGATGTGCGTTCACAAGAACTCAGATCCCCATTCACAAGAATTCAGGGGACCATTCACAAGTACTCAGACGTGCATTCACAAGAAAGCAGATGTGCATTCACAAGAACTCAGACGTGCATTCACAAGAAAGCAGATGTGCATTCACAAGAACTCAGATGTGCATTCACAAGAACGCAGATGTGCATTCACAAAAACTCAGATGTGCATTCACAAGAACGCAGATGTGCATTCACAAAAACTCGGATGTGCATTCACAAGAATGCAGATGTCTGTTCACAAGAACTCAGATGACCATTCATAAGAACTCAGATGTCCATTCACAAGAACACAGAAGTGCGTTCACAAGAACTCAAATGTGCATTCATAAGAAAGCAGATGTGCATTCACAAGAACACAGATGTGCATTCACAAGAATGCAGCTGTCTGTTCACAAGAACTCAGATGTGCATTCACAAGAACTCAGATATGCATTCACAAGAAAGCAGATGTGCGTTCACAAGAACTCAGATCCCCATTCACAAGAATTCAGGCGACCATTCACAAGTACTCAGACGTACATTCACAAGAAAGCAGATGTGCATTCACAAGAACTCAGACGTGCATTCACAAGAAAGCAGATGTGCATTCACAAGAACTCAGATGTGCATTCACAAGAACGCAGATGTGCATTCACAAAAACTCAGATGTGCATTCACAAGAACGCAGATGTGCATTCACAAAAACTTAGATGTGCATTCACAAGAATGCAGATGTCTGTTCACAAGAACTCAGATGACCATTCATAAGAACTCAGACGTCCATTCACAAGAACACAGAAGTGCGTTCACAAGAACTCAGATGTGCATTCATAAGAAAGCAGATGTGCATTCACAAGAACACAGATGTGCATTCACAAGAATGCAGATGTCTGTTCACAAGAACTCAGATGTGCATTCATAAGAACGCAGATGTGTGTTCACAAGAACTGACGACCATTCACAAGAACTCAGACGTCCATTCACAAGAACACAGAATTGCGTTCACAAGAACTCAGATGTGCATTCACAAGAAAGCAGATGTGCGTTCACAAGAACTCAGATCCCCATTCACAAGAATTCAGGCGACCATTCACAAGTACTCAGACGTGCATTCACAAGAAAGCAGATGTGCATTCACAAGAACTCAGACGTGCATTCACAAGAAAGCAGATGTGCATTCACAAGACCTCAGATGTGCATTCACAAGAACGCAGATGTGCATTCACAAAAACTCAGATGTGCATTCACAAGAACGCAGATGTGCATTCACAAAAACTCAGATGTGCATTCACAAGAATGCAGATGTCTGTTCACAAGAACTCAGATGACCATTCATAAGAACTCAGACGTCCATTAACAAGAACACAGAAGTGCGTTCACAAGAACTCAGATGTGCATTCATAAGAAAGCAGATGTGCATTCACAAGAACACAGATGTGCATTCACAAGAATGCAGATGTCTGTTCACAAGAACTCAGATGACCATTCATAAGAACTCGGATGTCCATTCACAAGAACACAGAAGTGCGTTCACAAGAACTCAGATGTGCGTTCACAAGAAAGCAGATGTGCATTCACAAGAACTCAGATGGCCATTCACGAGAATTCAAGCTACCATTCACAAGTACTCAGATGTGCATTCACAAAAACTCAGATGTGCATTCACAAGAACGCAGATGTACGTTCACAAGAACTCAGACGGCCATTCACAAGAACTTAGATGTGCATTCATAGGTGTCAAGATCTGCATTCACAGGAACGCAGATGTGCATTCACAGGAACGCTGATGTGCATTCACAAGAACGCAGATGTGCGTTCCCATGAACGCAGATGTGCATTCACAAGAATGCAGATGTGCGTTTACAAGAACTCAGACGACCATTCACAAGAACTCAGATGTGCATTCACAGGTGTCAAGATCTGCATTCATTAGAACGCAGATGTGTATTCACAAGAACGCAGATGTGTATACACAAGAACGCAGATGTGCGTTTACAAGAACTCAGACGACCATTCACAACTCAGATGTGCATTCACAGGTGTTCAGCTCTGCGTTCACAAGGCTCAATTATATCTACAGGCTTCACAAACACCCTATATGCTGGTCACAAAGAAAGTCTACAGTCTAAGAATTCAACCCTGCTTTCACAAACCTTCGGAATTAATACCCACCCAGATGGTCATTCACTAGTACGTGGGTATGCATTCGGAACTGCAAAGCTCTCCGTTCACAGGTGTGTAGGTGGATTATAATCACCTGCCTCTCTCACGCCTTTCTTGTTCTGCTCGGCCAAGCTTCTGCAGCCATGTGCCTAGATTTACTGAGGATTGTGCAGGCACTTGTGTGCCGATGCACAATTAACGCTGCATTTGAAGGCATTTTTAATGGTCAGTAAATTCGCGCAATGCTGTCGCTTTGCGCCATAAGAGCACCCATGCAAAGCCACTGTAAATAACTCAGGATGTTGGTGTGTCATTGTGGACCTGAGTTGAACTACTAGTGCCTTCATTATGAGCAGGGCCACTGGAATTATGCGGCAGGAGAGCAAAAAATAATGTGTCACGGTTGACTAAATTATGAGGCAAGAAAAGGCACCAGATTTGTGCAATTCTGTAACTGCCGCATTTTCCGCATAATTATGGATTTACTAAGTTGCATTCATCCCTCCATCAACTAACTTGAAAATTTCAACAACAAAACAATTTTAGCTAGTACAGATTAAAAGTTTCCTAAATAAACATGCCCACATAGACCTTTGTGGAGGACAGTCGGTTACGTTTTGGTTGCTGGTCGCCCGCCATATTACTGGTCAGACTGGTTCTAGTGCTGTGAAACCTTTGCTTAGAAAATATGAATGTGCATTAAAATGATAAGATAGATAAATGATACTACTATGGAAAGTGCAACATTATTCCTCACGTTTGCCTTTTATTGCTGTGTAGTCAGTTTGCGGCATAATTTGGTCGCCCTTTGCCACATAACTCCAGAAGCCCTGCTTGTAGATTCACTTCTACAATAAACCTACGACCTGTGTACCTACATGATATGTCTGCCTAGCTCCTGCTTCTCAAGGGAATATCTCCAATTTGAACAATAGGCTTTCACAAACGCTTGCCTCTGTATTCACAAGCGCGCACGAGTGCATTCACAAGCGCTGAGAAGTGCATTCACAAGCTCTCAGAAGTGCATTCACAAGCGCTCAGAAGTGCATTCACAGGCGCCGAGAAGTGCATTCACAAGCGCTCAGAAGTGCTTTCACAAGCGCCGAGAAGTGCATTCACAAGCGCTCAGAAGTGCTTTCACAAGCGCCGAGTAGTGCATTCACAAGCGCTCAGAAGTGCTTTCACAAGCGCCGAGAAGTGCATTCACAAGCTCTCAGAAGTGCATTCACAAGCGCTCAGAAGTGCTTTCACAAGCGCCGAGAAGTGCATTCACAAGCGCTCAGAAGTGCTTTCACAAGCGCCGAGAAGTGCATTCACAAGCGCTCAGAAGTGCATTCACAGGCGCTCAGAAGTGCATTCACAAGCGCTCAGAAGTGCATTCACAAGAGCTAACAGTCGGACTTCGGGGCTCCTTGCTTTTCAGCCTTCATTTGCCAAGGGATCACGCGGGTTGATCCCGGCTGAGGTTTTCAAAGACATTTCTTGCAGGCAGACTGTTTTCACAAGAGTTCACAGCAGGGCGAGAGAGGCCGTGTCTGGGTGGAGATTAATGCTATTAGCGTAACCACGGGGTGACCTCTCGGAGGGGGGCCGGGGAGGTGGGGAATGAAGGCACCTTTCTGCGGGCCGCACGGCATGTGGAAGAAAACAATGGCGTCTGTGAAGCTGCCCTTGAGATGTGTGCACCAGACCCCTTCCATCCGTGCATCATTATATGCACCAGTACTCGGGGTATGATGGGGACTTGTGCAGCCCCGCCCCCTGCAGGGGCATTTAAACCGGGCCTTTAAACTCTAGAAAGGGAACAGAAACTGACTGGGATGCGGCGTTCCCGGCTTGGACTGTGGCTGCTGGAGGCCGAGGGGGGCATTACTTGTGCGTGAAAAAAATGTGAACATCTGCTCGCAGCTTCACAGGCCCTCTGCGAGGAATGTACGCACATCTGGAAAGCAGAACCTCCGAGTTGAAAGGACACAGTAGATGGGGGTGGAGGCTGGGGGAGGGGGCAGGGAGGTGGGCATTCCAGTAATTCACCAGTTCACCCACTCTGCGCGGTGCGTTACCTACGAAGGTTGCCTATTAGCCCATTAGCTAATGACGTAATTAATGCTGACGTGCGAGCGATAACACGAGCAAACCAAATCTATATGCCAGCCCGTCTCAGGAGATGAACTTTCTCGGTAGACATAGCTACCACGTTTCCCGAATCTGTGAGTGAGGAACTGCTCCAGCCCAGATGTACCCACTGAATTCTGGGACTTGTAGTCCTGGATTTATGTTAAAATAACTCCCCGGATTCAAAGCAAAAACTGGACTGGAGCAGCTTGTAACGGATTGACCTGAGAAACTTTGCCGGGCTGGGTGGAGCTAGTGAGGTAGTCCATTCATATGCATTTTAGGTCCTAACTGTGCGGCCCCAGGCAAGGAAAGGGTTAAACTTGATTTAGTGATCATACATTATCATCGACACAAACAGTATGTACACGACGTGAGCTTGAACCCAAGACACACAGTCCCCAAGCCCAGACTGAAAAGCAGGTAAATGGTGGTTGTGTGCATTTATATAGCGCCTAGCTACAGTTTGTATGGTCTTGCAGCGCTTTTAGAATCTGGGTGGTGCCCATTAGGGTTCTGGTATTTTGACTGACCAGAGTGGAAAGAAGATGGTTACTTTTATCGGGCTCATTAGTAAGTATTTTACCATTCACCCTCGAGGTGTGTCTTGGCGCTATTGACCTACAACAGATGTTTATTGTTATCAGAGTGGGTGACCAAAACCAACACCTTTTACTACTACAGTAATCTGTGAGATTACAGGTAATAATAAAAAAACAATCAACTGCAGGTAACACAGTGTGATAGTAATCCTCTGACCAATGACTTCTGGATTTGACAAATGCCTTTACAATAAACCTAATCAGGCCTACAGTCTTTGACATCATTTTTCATAAAATACATATCACGCCAATAGCATTGGATATAAAATTTCCCAGTGAACCAATCAGGCATAGACCCTTCATATTTGACTCGTCATTACCACCAACTCAGGCCTAGTGCATTGAATTGAAGCTGCCCTACAAGGCAATTGTCATGAACACAATAACAAAATTGAGAAATGTATAAAAAATTACAGTTGGCAAAGCAAAATACTATCCCTCACTTTGTCAGGGCGGTAGCCAACACCACAATGCTGGCCAACAAAGGTAGTTTGGGAGAGTTAGAGTGGCAATATAAAAAGTAAAAGTTTTTTTTTGTGGCAATATAAAAACCTGCCTGTGTTAATATAGAGTAATAACAATACACCCATAAATGCCTATTGATTTTAACATATACCTTCCACAATAAATGCATCAGGGCTATAACCTTTATAGCAACTTTTGAAAACAATCAGATTACGTTTATAGCCTTGATCAATGGTTTGCCACCATAACCAACCAACTCAATCATGCTGTATTGAGCATAAGGCTTGCTGCAAGCATTCTTTTGCAGAGGAAGCACACAACTCCGACCCAATCAAATTCACTTCTCAAATGAACAAAAATATAAGCTCAGTCTAAGCCCCTTCCTCAAAAGAAATTCCGAGAACTCTTTTTCTGTTGATCACATGAGGTTCAGTAACAGCTGCACTACCAAGCCAGACCTAAAAATAGCTTAAGACAATGTTCTTCAAGGTGAGCGCATCTTAAGACTGCCCCCCACCGACCACTCTAACTAATCCAACCTTATCCATCTCCCTTTCCAAGCACCCACCACCGCACAGCCTACTAAGCTGACCAAATATTGGATGATGCTCAACCAGCCCAGTGTCGAATCCCCAACCACCATCATTTGACTTTTTTCAATTCTTTTCAGCAATGAGACTCCTCCTCTTGGGCAAAGTATTTTTACGTCTGTGAAACCTCGCCTAATATGCAAATTCTGCCTTGTACGAAGCATAGACTCTACTCGTTATGCAAGTCCAAAACACAGAAGAGGAAGTATCTACCATACCCGTAAAATACCTCTCCCAGGGGTAATGATAATTGCTAGCAGCAGTAAATTCCTTACCCCATAAGGCCACTTGTAATTGGGCCTAAGTCAGCAAAATTGATCTCAGGATTGGAAAAATTGATTTCAAGGCCACCTGGGAAGTGGGAGATATTGGGAGACTATTTGTTAACTATTCATCCCAGAATGCCTCCAAACAGGTGTGTCTTTTCCAAGATTCCTGAAACGGGTTCATGGTGTAAGTGAACATGTAAGAGGTGGTCAGGCGTACACAGGGAGGGATATCCATGGAGTGACTCTAAATAAGAGCATGCAAATGGCTTCAAGGCCAGACTGGGAAATCAGAAGGAGCAGCGGCAAAAATGTTCAAACCAGGCCAGCTCCAGCCGTCCATTCGTGCTATCTCCCTCTTTCAATCCATCCATTCTGTCTCTCTCCTTCTTTCCTCTCGATCTTCACTTGTTCTGATGACTTGCTTTGTACCGTCCTCGTCCCTCCATCTTTTACTGTCTTTCTTGAACCCTCCCAGTGCCAACTACAATTAACCTCAGGCATTGGGGAAAGTGACAGGGGCATCATCAGAGGCCCTGGGCTTTCAAAACTAACTTCTAAATCAGGACCGGACTGGCCGTACCGGGCACCGGGCATTTTCCCAGAGGGCCGGAAGACTGGTGGCTGTTTTTGGAGTGGTCGGGCCGTCTTTGTTGCTGAGGGCTGGTTTTGCAGCGCAATGCTGCAATATCGCCCCCCTGTAACAAAAGCAGCAGCAGTGCTTCTCTCTAGCACCGACCCCCCCCACCCCCCACCCCCCCTTGGGCCCGGTCCAACTGAATTGCCAAGGTTTGTTTGGGTTCCCAAACCAGCCCTGATCCAAGGACCCCACCAGGGAACTGCTAAGTGGAATAAACGACCTGCCTGGCCCAGAATGGCTTTCAATTTTAAGTTCACGCTTGTGAAGCTCCAGGAGCCTGGGGGTTGATGTAAAAAGGTGTTTTGAGGTTACAAAGCCTGTGATACACATAATAACAGGGCCTGCTACTGCAAAATCAGTTTTTCCTATAAACAAAGCCCTCTTACAAGCTGGATAAGTCTTTCTGAACTATAACTCTGTCCGAATTGCAAACAAGAGTAGACATGAAAGGGACGTCCGCCTCCTATCTCTGATTCAGAGAGTAATGTATCAATGGTTTGTGACCTCAATTGTGATTGCAAATCACTTATCTGATATTGACACATCAAAGGAGGGGCTGCTGATTCACAAAGGGAAAGTTGTCACCACAGGACAGCACGTGGCCCAGGAGGCGCAGGCAAAAGTCCAGGTCGAGTCTTGTTTTTTGCCAGCACCTAGCTTTTGTGCCCATTTCAGGATCTGAGGGATCAAACTTCCCTTTAAGGCAAGAAAACATAAAAAAATTATTTTTCGGACAGTCTTGGTAACTGACAGTCCGAACCAATCTGGACTGCCACCCGGGCGCTACCATCATTATTATTATTATTATTATTATTTATTAATCTTATAAAGCGCGACAGCTACCCGTGAGGGTTTCCCGGCGCTAATTGACAGTGAACAGCATAATTGATCCTGAAGAAAAAAGCACATTATTAGGCAAAAAACCAGGTCTTTAAGGCTTTACGGAAGCGAAGATGGCACTGCTCCATCCGTAGGTCCAGGGGAAGAGAATTCCAGAGTTTGGGTCCCAGTACAGCAAAGGAACGACCACCTACTCTTGAAAGCCTGAACTTAGGCACGCAAAACAGGTGTTGGGAAGAAGATCGAAGAGAGCGTGTGGGTATGTAAGGTTTGACGAGTGATTGAAGATAGCTGGGAGCGGCTTCAATCTTAATCTTATGCATAAAGCATAGTGCCTTAAATTTTACCCGGTTGTCAAGATTAAGCCAATGAAGTTGCTTGATACGTTCCGTGATTGGATCATATTTCCGGCATCCACATAGAAGCCGAGCAGCGGCATTCTGGACTAGTTGGAGGCGATGCATGACTGCCCTGGTAGCCCCCAGATAGAGCACATTGCTGTAGTCCAATCTTGAGGTCACGAGGGCCGTCACAACTGATCTTTGGGTGTCGGATGGCAAAAACCAGAAGATTTTCCTCAGCCATCTAAGGATAGTAAAACAAGTGGCTGTGACTTTATTGACCTGGTCTTTCATCGATAGATCCCTATCGATAAGAACCCCTAGATTTCTTGCTCGTTCCGATGGAATGGGTAAGTCGCCCATGGTAGGCGGCCAGTGTCTTGAACTCCAAAGGTCAGGCTTGTTACCAAAGACGAGAACCTCCGTTTTATCAGCAGAAAAAATGTCTCTACGCTGATTCAAGACAACAGCAGTCAACGTGCTCAAGATCAAACATCTAAAAAGGTGCAACCTAACCAATAGTTTTAATTATTCAAATAGTTAATAATAATGTCATTTAGTTGTGGAAGCCCTCCATTACTACAGCTATGGAAAAGTAACATTTCGAGTTTGGACAAAGAAGATCAGAGACTGTCAGACAGACAGGCAAACACAAAGATAATAGCTGGTAAAGTTTTGAGGAAGAGTTTTCTAAGTTCTAGGGGGGGCCTAATTTGCGTAATTCTGTGCAGAGGAATTACTGAAGTATTCCGCGAGATTACGCTTGAATTACGCAAGAAGAGTGATTCGACTTTTAGCTCCATTTCTTAGCACAAACAAGCCCCCTCACATCCAAAATAGACACAAGGATGCATTTTGCACTTAGGAATAGCACTAAATGCAACAGAATACGAAGAGCGAGTGTGAGCAGCCGCTCATGCTAGCTAAATGTGCTCTTGTTGTAGGATTTTTCCCTACTTACTATCAGCAATTAGCGCTATTTTCTTATCGCAAAATGCACCCTCACGTCTAAAATGGACACAAGAATGCAGTTTGCACTAAGAAACAGTGCTACTTGCAGAAGAACATGACTAGCGAGCGTGAGCGTCCACTTGCGCTCGCTAAATGTGCTCTTGCAGTGTTCCCCCTCCCAAATTTCTCTTAATTATGCAAGTAATTGCATAATTATCAGTATTCATTGTCAAAGAGCAACGCAGAATTACCGAAATTACTCCAATTAATTCAGGATAATCAAAATTCTGCCCAGGCCAACTATATTCCCCATCACTACAGGTATCGTTGAATTCAGGGGGGGCCTTTTCTATGAGAAATGGTTACGTTTCATTGAAACTTCGACCCAACTCTGACGTCAATGGACTGGGCCTGTTGCCCAGCAACTTCAGCAGTTTTTGGGATGGCGGGTAAGCGAGACGGGATTTTTGCCAACTCCATTAACCGTTGGCTTTAAAATAATATTTTAAGAAATGTGTTGCTAGTTACGTGCATACCTTTGCCCTGTCATCATAATGACTGTTTACAGTGCGTGCTAATTGCAAAAAATGCCATTTCGACTAATAGAGGCCCCCAACGGATCCTGTTGTCTCCTTTTCGGCACTGGCGTTGGACAGGTCTCCGAGGTAGGCCTGTGTTTTTTAAGAGACGGATTTCAATTAAGCTGGCTTCTCGCCCGGTCCCATCTGGCGGTACTTTTAATAGGACACAGTCTGACTTTTTTAATGAGGCCCCAATCAGACGTTATTAATGTTATGGGCACACTTACGAGGAGCCTGGAGCTCTGGTATGAGGCCGTGGAAAACCGTGTGCCTTCGAGATGAGCCGCGCTAGTAAAAAAAACAAGATGGCGGCCTCGGGCGCTTGACTGGAATTTGTTATGGGCCATTGATAATGCACCTTCCTCGGCTCCTGCTCCCCTTCTGGGCTGCATTTACTCCAGTCCCACCTCAAGTTCATTTACACGAGTTGTGTTTTAAATTCATTTTCTATGAAGGAACGTATAGTAGAGTAGACTATTATCCAGCAGCGACTGCTGCCGAAATAAAATGGTGGGGCACCACGGGGGAAAATAATTTAAAAAAAACGCACTAACCTGCTTCTACCACTGCCGTCTGTCTGCCGGACGCTTCAGTGCTCCTTTCTTCCGGAAGTCCCTGGACCAGCACAGGTTCCCAGACTCCCCACCCAATCCAGACACTGCTCTCATGCTGTGAGAGCAGTGCCTGGATTGGCCTGAGCAGCCTGGTTAGGCGCTCATGAAGAGACTGGGAGCCTGTGCCATTTCTCCACCCAGATGTACAATTCAGGTGGGTGGAGAAATTCGAAGTGCGCATGTCTGTTTGGCTGGCCTAAGACGGCTGGCCAAACTGACAAGCACATTTACAAGTGCCCTCCACTCCTCCTCCCAGTCCCTGGCTAGTGTCGAAAGGATTGACTGGCCCCGCCCTAGACTCCACAGCATCGTCTGCCGGTGAAAAATAAAGCGATAATAAAATTGTTTTATTGTCGTTTTATTTTTCATTTTCCGTGGGGCGACGGTCCTCCGCTGATATTATCCCCCTTTGAGTGTTGCATGCATATATCGTGTGTCAGTACATCTATCTGTGTTTTTACCTGTTTCTCTGTTTTGCTTTTGTATCTGAACGCTGTTCCTCTATTTAGTAGATTGTCCATCCACCTTAGTGTCTTGGCCATGTACATGAGCGTCTATTGATGTATTTGTCCATCTATTTACTCTGTCTTGAAGTCGAGGTATGATTCTACTGTGTCCCAGGAGTGAGCTCCTTGGGACACTGCAATTGAGCTGACCCCGGGGATGGGGTCCCCGGGTCTGTTATGGCTCTGGGAGGGTGGGCTGCATGGCCCCACTCCTCTTTACAATTCATGTCTGTCCGAGTAGATGGGGTCTTTAGGCCCTCTTAAGGCTCGGGACGGGGACCTTGCCCCCTTCCCCATTGTTTTGGCATTTGTCCCCGTGGGATGAGGTCCTCCCTGGGTTGACTTAAGGCCCGAGAAGAGAGGCTGCAAGGTCCCCCTCTCCTTTATTATGCAAATAGGCCCTGGGAACTGGGTTTCCCGGGACCTATAAAGGCTCGGGGAGGAGTGCTGTGTGCACTGCTCACCTTTTTAAAATATTTAACCTGTAGGGATTGGCTCCCCAGGACCAAAATCGGCTCAGATAGGGGAGCCCCTCTCATGCCCTCTACTAAAATATTTTTTGAAATGGCAGGCCGCAATCCAGCAGAATCATATTGCATAGGCACAAGGCATAGGGGGCAGGAAATTCCTGCACCCTCATATTTTTTTTATACAAATTGCAGGACAGGGGACCAAGGGGCACATACATGCCTTCTTAATTGCGATTATTAAGGAATGGCAATTAAGGACTCGCAAAAGCCTATGCATGTAGGAATCGCTATAAAAATAGCGATTCCTAAACATTCCTTAATTGCATCTCACAAATTGCGAGACACAATTAAGGAATGTCTTCCCATTCATTCCTATGGGCCTACAGGCCCATAGGAATGAATGGGAAATTGCTTGCGCAATTTGCGAGTACTAATAGTTTACAGCATGCCTGTCAATTCACGCCGGATGTGTTTCGTGCTCATTGCACTCTTCAGCGGCGCAACAGTCATTTTGGCATAGAGGCCACACCTCCTACTTAAAAATATGAGCCCTCCAATCGGCAACTCAAATGAGTGCATTGGTTTGTTGGTCTTTTAGTGTGTGCTTCAGTTATGTGCCGCTGTCTGAGCTGTTTCAAGCCCACCAATGGGCCTCCACTCGCACATCCGGCTTGTCAATCCTCCATGGATGCCTTCACATTGAGACTCCGTGAATTGGAGCTCCGTGGCCCCAAATTTACGGGTGGTGCATCTCCCGCGGCTGGGAGGCCGCGTATAATCAAACCAACGAGGACTCATTTGAGTCGCCCATTGGAGGGCTCATATTTTTAAGTGGGATGTGTGGCCTCTATGCCAAAATGACTGTCGGGCCGCTGAAGAGTGCAATGAGCACGAAACGTGTCCGGCGTGAATCGACAGGCATGCTGTAAACTGGATCCGCCCGCCATTCCGGCTTTTACCTCATGAAGGTTGCTGCAGTGGATGTCAGAGTGCGTCTCCAACAGGTGGGAACCTTAGAGCTTTGATTTATACGCGGCCTCCCAGCCGCAGGAGATGCACCACCCGGAAATTTGGGGCCACGGAACTCTGAATCACTGAGTCTTAATGTGGAGGCATCCATGGAGGATTGACAAGCCGGATGTGCGAGTGGAGGCCCATTTATTTATTTATTTATATATTTATTCAAAGTTTTATATAGCGCGAACAAGATCTTAGCAGATATCAGAGCGCTTTACAGTAGGGTGAGTAGACATAGTAATTGGGTACAGTATAGTGCACGGTAGCATAATAGGATAACAATCATGTGCAATAAGATACAGGTAAACACTCAGCTAGACAGTAGAATAAGGTGGTGTAGAGTCTTTGATCTAACTAAAATAGAGATCATGAGGTAGCAGAGAACACTCAAATAGACAAAAATATAAGACAGTGCTGAGTCTGAGCTAGCTACAACACAGGTCTAAAGATAATATTAAACATTCAAATAGACATTAGGATAGGGTGGTGCAGAGGGACTCTGATCCAGATGCCATGGAGATCAGTGGATACCAGTAAACACTTAAAAGACAATACTATAGTACGGTGCAGGGTCTATGATCCAACTGCAAAAGAGGTCAATAGGTCATGAACAGAAAGTTAATGGATCACTAATTATCCGACGTTACAAGATCGGTGCATAGACTCTGAGCAGCAACAGTGTGGATCATGTAACGTGGCCATAAGGATGGCTTTCACTTCTTTCTTGAAGAGTACAGTGGAGGAGATAATCCTCGTTTCAGGAGGGAGTGCATTCCAGATCCTCGGTGCCATTCCTGAGAAGGAGCGCTTGTAGGTTTTTTCCTTACGGAATCTGCGAGGTTTCAGGAGCAGACTTTTAGTACTTCTATTGGATCTCGAACCTCCTGATATAGTCAGCTTTTGAGTGAGGTAGGTGGGAGCCTTGTGGTGTATGGCTGAGTGTGTCATAACCGCAATTTTCAATTGTATTCTGGCTTCGAGGGGGAGCCATTTCAGCAATTTCAGGTCAGGGGTTATATGAGAGTGTTTCCTTGAGCCCGAAATGAGTCTCACGCCGCATTTAGGGAGGCTCTTAGGGGTGCTGTTGTTGCTTGAGGGAGACCGCTGAGGGCCACAATTCCATAGTCTATGCGGGGGATGACTAGTGCTTGTACAGCAGTTTGGAAGTCCTTGGCTGGGAGGAAGGGTTTGAGTTTCCTTAGAGTGTTAATTTGAACGTTAGCTCCTTTCGTTGCTTTGCTAATGTGCTGTTGCATATTGAGCTTTGCGTCAAGTGTGATGCCTAAGGACTTCGCAGAGTCCACGATGGTGGGTTGGACATTGAATGCTGTTAGGTGATTGAGCCATATTTGGGTGGTGGTAATTTTCGCAGGGGGTGATATCAGGAGGAACTCAGTTTTCAATGCATTTAGTTTGAGGTGATTGTCGGCCAACCAAGATTGGGTGTTCCTAAGTGTGCAGTTCAGAAGTTTGATATCTTCCGGGGATTGTACCTTTAGGTATAGTTGAGTGTCATCGGCATACATGTGGAAGTGTACATTGGATGCCTGGAGCAGGGTAGCGAGTGGTTCCATGATGAGGTTGAACAGCGTGGGTGAGAGGGAAGATCCTTGTGGGACGCCTAAATCTACTGGCACTGGAGAGGACAGCACGTTGTTAATCTTGAACTTCTGGGATCGGTTGTGAAGGAAGGAAGTGAACCATTTGAGTACAGTCCCGGATAAGCCCATTCTGGTATTTAGGAGCTCTAATAGGTTCTCATGTTTGACCGTGTCGAATGCTGAGGAGAGGTCCAGGAGAATGAGGAGGCAGGAGTCGTTGCGATCCAGGATTTGGAGGGCGTCATCAATTATGTGTGTCATGGCCGTCTCCGTGCTGTGTTTCGCCCAGAAGCCTGATTGGTGAGGGTCGAGGAGTTCGAACTGATCAATGTGTTTTGTTAGTTGGAGTTGCACACATTTTTCCAACAGCTTGGCCAAAGTGGGGATATTGGTGATAGGGCGGTAGTTGTTTAAGTCAGCCGGATCAGCTGTCGGTTTCTTGAGTATGGGCGTGACTTGCCCCACTTTGAGGGAGTCTGGAATGAGACCTTGCTGAAGGGAGCTGTTAATGATTTTTGTCCAGAGTGGGAGAAGCACGGGGATGAAGTCTCTAACAGCATTGGCAGGTAATGGGTCTGTGAGGTGATTAGAAGGCTTCAAGGAGCCGAGCAGTTTGTGTATTGCTTCTTCAGAGTAGGTTTCGAAAGACGACCAGGAGGCGTTATTTTTAGGTTGGGTGTCGGGCATTTTGGTGATGCTCGGGTATCGTCTTACATCATTAAGGAGGTCATTCCTTATGTTGTCGGTCTTTAGCTTAAAGAAGGCAGAAAAGTCTTCACAGTGTGGGATGATGTTTGTTGAGTCGTTTGAGAGAAGGGGTTGCGTCTTGGTTTGAGTTTTGACTAGTTCGAACAGCTTTCTTGGTCTGTTTTTTGCTTGGTCCAGCTGGAGGCTGAAGAAATCAGATTTTGCGCGCTTTATTTTCCTAAAGTAGGCATTTCTCTTGCTCTTAAGTATTTTGCGATGCCGCGATGAGGGGACTGATCTCCATGTGCGTTCTGCCATTCGCATAGCCCGCCTGTCTTCGTTGAGTCTGCCATCATACCAAGGGTTCGAGATCTTGGTGGAGACTCTCTTTAGTTGCAGTGGGGCGGCTTCATTGATTATTGAGTTCATAGAGTCGAGGTAGTGGTCAGTCAGTGATTGAACATCAGAGGTGCCAGGAGGGGGAAGGAGGCTATTGGTGAGGTGGGGAGGCAGGGAGTTGGGGTTAAGGTTCTTCATGTCCCTTTTCCAGATCTTAGATTTGGTGGGTTGCGCCGAGACAGGTTTAACCTTTTCATTGATGAAGAAGGAGATAATGTGGTGGTCTGACCAATCACAAGGTTGGATTGCCCCTAATTGGGTGGAGTCTTCGTTGGCGATGATGAGATCAAGTATGGAGCCTTTGTCGTGTGTTGGGCTGTTGCATATTTGAGTGAGGTTAAACGCGTCAAGGAAGGATTTGAGACTATTCACCACTGCGTCTTTCTGATCGTTCCAGTGGAGATTGAAGTCACCCAGGTAGATTTGCGGGATCTGCCGACCAGCGTTGGATGAGATCGTGTCCATGAGTTGTTGGGTGAAGATGAGGTTGTCCCTAGGCGGGTGATAAATGAGATGTAGAGCACATACTGGTTTGCCCTCGCTGGAGATATCAAGACAAATGAGTTCGCAAGACGTGATGGAGGGGGAGGTTAATTTAGCAACCGAGAGGTTGCTCCTGAAAATGCATGCGATTCCCCCGCCCGTCTTGCCGGTTCTGTCAAGTCTAATTATGTGGTAATTGGGGGGGGACTAATATGTCCATGATAGGTGTGGAGGCTTCAGTTAACCATGTTTCCTTCAAAATGGCTAGGTCAAGATCCATTGATGTGACGAGATCTGCAATGTTGGAGGAATGCCTCTGGGCCGATCTGCAGTTGAGTAGGATGCAATTGAGTCTGGGGGTGAGAGGGGTGGTCGAGTGTTCTAGCGCGAGAGGTATTTTTCTGAGATTGCTGGGGATGGCGCATCGGCTGCTTAGAGTTGGGTGCCTAATGGGATTCGAGAGAATTGTGGGTATGGGGAGTTGTGAGGGCGTTGTGCGCTTTACCGGGCCAGGGCCAAATGAGCGGAGGAGGGTGTCTATGTCATGAGCCGTCAGGGAGTTATGAGCGCGACGGGGGCGGTGGACGTTGTTGCGGTCGGGGATAGTGGGCCAGCGCGGAGAGTGTGAGCCCACCTGTTTCACCCATGGAGCGAGATGAAAGCGAGGGCCTGTGCGGAGGGTGTGACCTTTGTTGGACACAGAGGTGTTGGTTGTAGGTCGGTGTTGTCTGGGGTGTGTGTGGAGGAGTTCTTTGATGGTGTGGACCTCGTCTTTGACTTGTAGGAGCGTTGTTAAAATCAGGTCGAGCTGTGAGTAGGGGCTAGCGTTGGAGGTGAGGGCCGTAGGCAGGTTGTTGAATAGGGAGCTGAACTGCGAGCTGGGGTCGGGGGGGTGGGGTGTGCCATTGTCCGTGGAGTGTTCTGCGGTAATAGGGGGAGGGGTGGTATTCGGTGGGTGAGAGAGGGTGTGGGCGAGGGGTGTGGGTGAGGGATGGGTCGGCTGGGACGTAAGGGCGGGGACGTCGTTGGGGGGCGACGCCGGAGAGTTATGGGAAGAGTGAAGACTGAAGACAATAGGGGTGTCAAGAAGGTAGTGGGGCTGAGTTTGGGGGGGTGGAGCGGGGGGGATGTTGAGGAGCGGGGGGTGGTGGGCTCTGTGTGTCTTGTTGGGGGGGTGGGGGGGTGAGGAGTGAGAATGGGGGGGGGGGTAGGGTGAGAGAGATAACTGCTGCGGAGGAGGGGAGATATGCTCAGGTCCGTTGTGGGTACCGCGAGACTCGTAGGAGGAGTGGAGTGGGTGGAAGGTAGGGTGGGGGTAGGTGTGATGTGGGAAGGTGTACGATCTTCGTCCATGAGTGCGGGGTGAGGAGTGGAGGGGAGTGGAGTAGAGTGGGGTGGAGTGGAGTGGGGTGGAGTTGAGTGGGTGAAGTGATCTTCGACAGTGGGTGCGGGGTGTGGGGTGGAGTGGAGTGGAGTGGTGTGGGATGGTGTGGAATGGGTGGAAGGGAGGGTGGGGGTTTGTGCGATGTGGGAGGGGGGACGATAATCGTCAGAGGGAGAGGGGTGTGCAGGGGTTACGTTATGTTGGGGCATGGAGTTGGGGGGTGTGGAGCATCTTGGTGTGTGCGAGGTGGGGGACCGCATTTTGGTAATGTGCATTAGGAAAGTAGGGAAAAGGTGGTCGACTCGGTCGAGATTCCTATCTGTGGCTTGGAATAGAATGATCCCGTTGTTGTAGATGGTACTGGTGGCTCTGCCGGGGAAAACTTGGGATGGCGTGATAGAGAGCGTCAGGCTGTGAGCGGTTTTACTGGTGGTGGAACCAATGAGAATGGAGAGAAGCGCTCTCCTCCACTGTGCTCTACGCAGAGTGTGGAAGATGATATCAGTGCTCGTGGCACCATTGCTCTGAGAGAAGTAGGTGTCCACACACGGTATTTCAGGGTGAGCCTTCAGGAAGTTGTGTTTGTAACGTTTGGCGTTTTGTTTGGAGAGCCCTGGTGGGTAGTTAATTTTGTAAGTGTGCTCGCCTATGCGTTCCATGGTGGAGGAGGCGTAGGCCGACGAAAGAAAAGAAAAGAAAGTTGTTGGTGATGTGACTTAGAGGGACAGCTTCACTTTCTGCACTGGTAATGCTGATGCCGTGCAGGCAAAAGATTTTGGTGTAGAGGTCAGGTTAATACGCCAGAAAAATATGAGGTAGTCAAGCGTAAAGTGAGTTTGTAGTAAAGTGTAAAGTGAGTTTGGTGCCCAATGAGAGATAACCAGGTTACAGGAGGCATTTGTGGGCTTGAAACATTTCAGACAGCGGCACATAACTGAAGGACACACTACAAGACCCACAAACCAACGTGGACTCATTCGAGTCACCCATTGGAGGGCTCATATTTTTAAGCGGGAGGTGTGGCCTCTGTGCCAAAATGACTGTCGCGCCGCTGAAGAGTGCAATGAGCACGAAACGCATCCTGCGTGAATCGACAGGCATGCTGTAAACTGGATCCGCCAGCCATTACGGCTTTTACCTCATGAAGATGCTGCAGTGGATGTCACAGTGCATCTCCAACAGGTGGGAACCTTGGAGCTTTGATTTATACGCGGCCTCCCAGCCGCGGGAAATGCACCACCCGGAAATTTGGGGCCACGGAACTCCGAATCACTGAGTCTTAATGTGGAGGTATCCATGGAGGATTGACAAGCTGGATGTGCGAGTGGAGGCCCATTGGTGGGCTTGAAACATTTCAGACAGCGGCACATAACTGAAGGCAACACTACAAGACCCACAAACCAACGCAGACTCATTCGAGTCGCCCATTGGAGGGCTCATATTTTTAAGTGGGAGGTGTGGCCTCTATGCCAAAATGACTGTCGTGGCGCTGAAGAGTGCAATGAGCACGAAACGCGTCCGGCATGAATCGACAGGCATGCTGTAAACTGGATCCGCCCGCCATTCTGGCTTTTACCTCATGAAGGTTGCTGCAGTGGATGTCAGAGTGCGTCTCCAACAGGTGGGAACCTTGGAGCTTTATATATAATACTAAATATACACTAAAGTTACTCAGTTTTTGTGTAGATTTACTCTTTGTGTCAGGTTACCTATGTGAATAGCACCATCCCCAGAATGGTAATTTGCAATTACTAAATCAATGCTGTACAAACAGAATGGGAGATTGCAGTTATATTGGTCATTTTGTATTTGCTCAATTTAATGAAATGTTAAGCGTGGACGCCCTGGTACTGTTTGGGCTCCATTTTCTAATTTCCTAACAGAGGAAGTTGTCTGCGAATCCAGCATTCATGGCGATCACCCAGACTTCCGAAAATCGCCCACCTTCCTGAATATCATACAGATGTGATGCTTAATAAATTCTCCTGACATATTTTACAGCTCGTTTACCAGAGACATGGATAGCTGCACAATCCATCTAGTTTCAATCAATCTAGACTGAATGGATTTAAACACAGCTGTGAGTGGGCTTTAAACTTACGTCTTGGTTTACTGAAAGGTGTCGGTGGAGAAGTCCCTCCGGACAGCTCCGTCAATCCATCTTTACCATGCCATGGAAAGCAAATCCGAGACTCTTTGCCTTTAATCCCTTATAATGACTTACACTGCAACCAGTCTATCCCTTATAATGGCTAACATTGCAGCCGGTCTATCCCTTCTAATGATTAGCACCACAGTCAGGCTATCCCTTCTAATGACTAATATTGCAGCTGGTCTATCCCTTCTAACCACAACATTGCAAACAGCCTATCCCTTCTAATGACTAACATTGCAGCCGGTATATCCCTTCTAACCACAACATTGCAAACAGCCTATCCCTTCTAATGACTAACATTGCAGCCGGTATATCCCTTCTAACCAGAACATTGCAAACAGCCTATCCCTTATAATGGCTAATATTGCAGCCGGTCTATCCCTTCTAACCACAACATTGCAAACAGCCTATCCTTTCTAATGACTAACATTGCAGCCGGTATATCCCTTCTAACGACAACACTGCAACCAGTCTATCCCTTATAATGGCTAATATTGCAGCCGGTCTATCCCTTATAGTGATTAACACCACAGTCAGGCTATCCCTTCTGATGACTAACATTGCAGCCGGTCTATCCATTCTAACCACAACGTTGCAACCAGCCTATCCCTTATAATGACTCCCATAGCGATGATCCTCCACATGTCCCTTTCCTCGTGGGCTAACAATGAAGCGATCTACCGTAGGGAATAGAGCTGGAGGACTTCTACTTGCGACAGGCCTCCTCCGCTGAGGACCAACTGAGGATGTCACTTGGTACGAATATACCTCAGAGACTGGATTGACTAATGCTGGGCATTTTAAGATCTATTAATTGTAAATGATGGGGGATTTTGGACAATAGCTTCATCAGCACGAACAAGCCCACTAAGCACACAGACACCTTCCGGGTTTTGGTGCTATATAAACTTATATAACATATAAACTTGATTTAATTTGACTATGTTGAGTTCACCTGAGAGTAAAAAGAACAAGGTGTGAAGATTGATAAAGAAACATTGTCACTACCTTGATATAAAAAATTATCTGGCCTGGATCTCCTGTCACAGAGTATATTAGGTATACAGCTAAACAGACATTATCAGAGATCCAGGTCCTTTAACAGTCGTTAAAGTCCTGGGCAGCGGGCAATAATGCTAGGATTACTACTATTACTGCTACAACTACTACCACTAGGACTACAACTAATAATAATACTAAGAATAACAATAACACTGATATATTGCACATCTTTGCTCTCATTACTGATAATTTGGCAGAGTGTTCATTAATTGTGTCTCACCTCCCAACAGAGAAATCCAGATAGTTGTAAAGACGTGATTGAAATTCCATTGAGATGGACTGAGTAGTCCAAACTGTCAAACATACAGAAAAGAGTGTAAAATCAACAAATGTAGTAAACGCCTTAAGTTACCTCAAGGAGCGTGAGGTTCTCTAGATGAGAAGCTTTGTCTCGCAAGGAAAAAGGAGAGGTGATCACAAAGGCACTAGTCAGCTCTTGAGTAAACCCTTAAAATATTCTAGATTGCTGCAAACGTTTTACGTTGAAAGTTAGAAGGTGCAAAGAATTACTTGGTTGTTCGTGGTCTTGTCATTTCAGAATGTCAACCGACAACCATTAGGATTAGATTTGATATTATTTCGAATTTTGGGAAAAGATAATCTAATAAGTGATGGAACTCTGTCCAAAGGTTTTATTTTTACAAAGTGTGTGAGTTACCATATGCAATACACTCAGTTAAGGAGACTGTCTACTTGATGTGGTGTTGTTAGTTGAATTTGAATGAGTACAGGGTAGATCTTCGAGGATTTATATAATACAGCTGACTGGATCTTTTTTTTATTATGTCTCACATTGACTAACCTGCTATCCTGCTGTATCTCCTTGTCTTTATCTATATCTTTCCTCTATATCTTAGAATTATAGGTATGGCAAGTCTAATATGGCTTATTTGATTATTGGTATGGTGATATAATAACATGGTTATTCAGATTTAATGGTAGAATAGATTGTCTGCTCTTTGAGGTTGTATTTATGTGCAATAAAATGTGATTAAATAAGAACAGAAAAAGAAGGCAAGTCTTGAGAATTTTCATCAGATGCTGTGATCTGAAATCTAACATTGTATTGACAGCTTGGAAATTGAATGCCTAAGCTAATTTATCAGTGATACTGCTACAGACAAAGTAGTGGCCTGCAAGGGGCCAGGGCCAGGGACACCACAATCCTCTGTCCATGATCGGGATAGACATTGGACAGGTTCAATGGTGGACCTGTGATTCTCCAGGTATCATAACGTCAACCGATGCCAGTCATGGATCCCAAGAACTGGAACAGCCTCAGTCTGGGAGAGCGTAGCGGGGGACGTAGAATTGATTGCACGGCTTGATTCAAAGGGCAGAAAACTTGAAGCTCATTAATACTCACTGGCCAAACAGCCCCCTGCAGACACATTTCAGAGACAGGAGCATTATTTCAAGAAACAGGAGCAACACAATCGGTCCCTCAATGTACACGCAGAACAATTATTTCCAGCAGTGCAAATTTTTAAATCTAGACTCATGCGCACAGCCATAGAATGCAGCAGGCATCCGGGCGCGGGGAGCCAATTATTCGGCCACAGGCCCCCGCTGCTTGCCCATTCTCTGCTCAACGGTATGTGAATATCTCCACCATATGACAGGAAATTCCCTATTACCTTAGTGCAATCTGGCCGACAGCGCATAGCTGTTGTGCTTTACTCCACTGAAGCAGAGGACCAGGGCTGGGGGGCGGGGGCGGGAGCAGTCTGGGAGTTGGAGGGACCCGCCATACCACTATAATTACTGCCAAATGTGGCCAGACTGAGACGATATTTTTTTTACAAGATGGAGAACAGCAGTCAGTTTCGGGATCCGCATGAATTTGTCATCATTGCCGGTTACAGGCGGCGACGCGTTATGAATCTGGCTATGGAGGGAATTGAACTTGGTCGAGCCAAGCAAAGTTATGAGTCCCAGGATATGAAACCTGAGCCAGGCCTAAGTCAAGGTCAATGGGTTGTTGCACATTGTTGTGTGGATAACTTACAAAATGGGCTACTGAGGTGCCTTTCTGCCACTTTTCATTAATGTTGTATTGTGTTAGTGTATCACTGTTTCTTTTTATTTCCATTGAAAGATATGCTAATTTCTCCTATTTACCTGCCTTCTCTTGGACACGCAGGCACAGTGTTTGGATCACAGCAAAATTACTGCAGCTTTAATTAGTACATTTCATGCCTTCATGGATCATGAAGCAGCTCCTGCATGTAGAAGGTTTGTAAATAATTTGCCTTTATGGATGAATGAATTACATTCTCTCATAAATGGTGAAATATTTTTTTCAGTTTCAGAGGTTAAGTTTTATGTTGTATTATAGAAGAGATTAGAAATTTGTCACAGAGCAAACTTGGTGTTAAGCATCTGCCCAATTTTGTTTTGATTCAAACAAATTAGCCCAGCTCATTTCATGTGCAGTACCTAGTGGTTGCCTATTCTGTATAGTTCCTTCATAGGTCTCCCTTGCCTGAGACATTTACAGGTCTTCACTAAAGGTAGGACATTTCTCCCGGGGGACTGTTAAAGATTCACAAAATGTGGCTTTTTTATTTATATTTTCTTCTTAGGTTTAGAAGGTTATTGTTGTGTCCTATTATCCCTCTTATTTGAATAAATAAAAAACGGTAAACTTCTTCCCAAAGGTGAACTAACAAAAGTTTGTAGAAGGATATAATGGCCACAGCTGATCACCAAATTTTGGACCACCCTCCATGTCTCCTTGATGGGGAAGGTGGCGATGGTGAAAATGATGATACTACCTCGATGCCTCTATGTGTGCCACGGAACCCTGTATGAAATCCACAGGTCATTTTTTGTGGAGATCGATAAGCTGGTAGTTGGACTTCAGTGGGCCTCAGGGAGGAAGAGGGTTAGCCCGGGCACCCTCAAAAGCACTTGCCGCATGGGAGGACTCGAGTTGCCCAACCTAGAATTATATTATCTGGCAGCACAACTGCACCACATGGTTTACTGGCTAGATGATCATGAGAACTGGGGGAGTCGGCTACTTAAGTGTACCTGTAACAACATCCCTCTGCCCGAACTGTTAATGATGGGGCGAGTGTCCCGGACACACTGCCATATGTGGGCTGGCAGGTGTGCGGAGGGTGGGAGAGGGTGGTAAGGCTTGTGCTGAAACGTGCCCCCTATGTGCTGGATATGCCCCTCTGGACGTTGCCCCCTTTTAAACTCATTGTTGGGCCTATGTCGAACGAAAAAGTGAAGCAGGTTAATCTACAATCCCGGATGGGAGGTAAACCGTGAGTGCTCCTCTAAGCTCGTGGTCACTTTGTGGGAAAACAATTAAACTCGACAGCCCTGCCGGGAGAGGAGCACCATCTTGTTATCCAGGAGAGGCTGAGATGTGGGAACTGTTCCAACAATCGATCAGCACGGCGAACCTAAGACTTAACCAGCATCACTCCTACTAAAGGTTTTTTAACAATATGTGCAACATTGAAAACAGGCGCTTGAGACCCACTCAGGGAAATAATGACATGCTCAAGGAACTAACTGTCCCAGAATGCAACTTGGCATCACAACAATCAGCGGGCCAACGAAGAGGCCAGTAGCCAATAAAAGCATTTGTAATAAACGAAGCACTCCTCGCGCCTTCTTTCTTCACAACAAGCAGCCTTTGAGAAAGAGGTTCCACCTCGAAACGCGTCAGGCTCATTGAACGAAAAAGTGAAGCAGGTTAATCTAGAATCCCGGATGGGAGGTAAACCGTGAGTGCTCCTCTAAGCTCGTGGGCACTTTGTGGAAAAAAAAAAATATATATAAATATATATTAAAACAGGAGGTGTATGTGAGAACCTATTACTATGTAGTACCTAACATGGTAACAATAAATATTGCCAAATGTATTTATTTAGGAGATTTACCAGGAATGATAGTTTAATGCTAGTATGTCTTTCACGGTTACTTTACATCGTTGGAGCATTCAATACGTGCAGCGGTCAAGGGTCTAACCTTCACTGTAAAATGATTAAGATTTGACATCAGTGAGTTACACTTAATGCACGGTTCAGCTTGATGGTTTCAGCCTCCTTACAAGGCCTGACGATATCCCTGCAGTTGTGAAGATTACGAGGTTTAGTTATTAGAGTCTTTGGTTGGTCCGATCACTTAGAGAGAAGACTTAAAGTTTTCCTTGAACAGCTTCCTTTTCATGTCTTTACTGAGTGCCCCAATATTTTGTTGGAGCTCAAGTTGATGTTGATAGTCCTCTCAAGAACTCCAGTCAGTGACAGAAGCATCCATTACACAATTTGTTGGTACCCAAAATCATAACACAAAATTGATGAGGTCTTTAACTTTACGGCATTTGTCCCGTGTTTGATAGGACTGGAATTCCACTTCCTAATGACTGACAAATTCCAGAAGTGAAATTGTGCAATAGTGAAATTCATAAAACAACTGAGAAGTGACCGCAGTAGTAATTTATCCAAATTGTTTTCCAACCACCATCACAAGTTATTTAAATAAACCAGTCTCAACTGGTCAATATCAACAATGGGCAGTCATTTTCTATATACAGTACCTCACATTTGATATAATACTGTAATAATGTTCTCCCTACAGTAGTTTGAAGATCCCTTATATTTGAGAAAATCCTATCAAAATGTTCTTCCTATAGCAGTTTGTAGCTCCCTGGCAATTGTTCTGGGCCACTTAAAAATATTTAAGGGGAATGTAAACAGGGTTTGGTTCTTTAAGTTTCTTATCAAATGGGAAGGAATGTGTGGAAGGGTCATGAGGCTTTGAAACTTCACCAATCTAAGAATTGAAGGATAATCTATAAAAGCATACATTCAACTGCAATGGCTGGCAAGATTGTTCGATAGTCTTCTTCACTGACAGATGGATCAGCTGGAATAAATTACACTAGTATTACATGATTAATGTGGGCCCAGAGATATGCATCGCTCTAATGATTTCCTCAATTAAGTGTGAAGCCACAGAGATATACTCCGCGATATGTAAACAATCTCACTGGGTGCCTGTGGCTTGTTACGGGGATCTACGGTGGGAAATATTCCACTATAATTGTTCACAGACCCATAACACTTTATCCAACAAAGCAGATTGCTTCGTACAGTCTTGGAATCTCGCCTCCTGGGGATATCAGGAGATGTGGGAAAGCGCTAGAAAAGAAATCTCATGCCTTTCTTTTCAAGTGTATATTTCTGCAAGCCTTCCTCTTGCGTTTTTAGGAATTGGACTTGAAGTTTTAAAATTAATTAATATTGCCACCAACCCCCCTAGGATAGAAAGTGAAATATGATGTTGCATTGCAACAATGTGAATTAATTACCCAAATCTCTAAATAGTCCAAACGTCTGAAAACTCAAAGGGTCTCCTTCATCGCAAAGCAAACACTCAAATCTGATATGAATCTCTGTGGAAATGCTAAAATAACTTCAGATCTTGCCACAATGTCCAACAATGACCTCGAAGCTACCTGAAATGGACAAAATGACATCTAAGCACCCATGAAAGAACAATGCAAGGCGAGACTGTGAGAACATAGAAGTTTTATTATGAGAAATACGAAAATAACACAGATGGGTTGTGGGAGATCTACACACACTCGGGTGTCATCAATTTACTCAGTGTGACTTGAAATGGGTTCAAAGCATAGGGAATAGTCAATATTTTTTGCATGCTAATGTATTAAATACACACATTACCGAGACATTTTAAGACTCTTTACCAAGACCTGTCCCAAGATATGCCCAAATTTACTTTTTTAGGGAGTGCTAAAGATATCAATATGTTCCCTTTCTCTTCAATAGTTGAAGGGTATGTGTAGTGAGACCGCAAGATGTCAGAACTTTAAGGCAGAGGAAGGAAAGTGTGACAGCATGGGTAAGATTGAATTACTGTTTTAATGCACCTGAGGCACAACACAAGACATATGGTGAACACAGAATGCAAGGGCCTCTTTCCTCAATAATTACCTCTGCAACAGACAGACAGTGCCTTCAATCTCATATGGAGAAAAAATACTGAAAGCCCCTGCAAAATCCATTGTGTTCCTCTTTCAGAGAAAATTACAAATGCCATCAGTGTGACTTACATGAGACCTTCCTATTAAGTTTCTCAGGCCTGAGGTAGGAGATGCTAAATTCTAACAATATTAGCAGGGCCAATAGGTCTGGTGTTGACTGGAAGCCTTTTTTGCTCTGTCATTGCTGGTTTTGTGGTTATGTTGTTTTGTGGTGATTTTCATAAAACATTGTTGCGGGGTAAACTGCCAGGCACATCTCAATCTAAAAAACATTGGCTAAAAGCAAAAATATTTGTTTTGATCTCAAAAAGCACACATTACTCTTGTACTCCCTAACACTGAAGAGAACTACTTTGTGAGAGCAGGTGCTCCTTGTGAAAGGAAAGACTGCTTTCATTCAGAATGAAGTCAGCCAATCGCAGAATTGGGTTGATCCTTTACCCCATGGTCTATGCGGTAATGGATATACAAAAATATGCATGGTACAATAACAGACGAATAAAGGAGGAGGGCTGGCTGAAAGCCCTTATACATAAATATAAAATGTATATCACTTTAGTACAATCAAAAGGTTTTGGCTAACACCAGACCAAAAACTGACAACAGTCACAACCTGTATAAGTCATGTTCATTACTCGTAATGACCTATGAAATCCTAGGACATGGCACAAGTCTAGATGAAGGGTTCTTTATAGTGATATTATGGAGTAGACATATAGTAAGTTGCAGGAACAGAATATCCTAGGGACAGTTGCTTGATTAAATGTAATAGATGTGTCCATGCAGTAAAGATGTTCAACAAACATTTGCCAGTGTCCGCAAAGCAATATTTTCAATAAAAAAACAATTTTTAGGAACATTTATATGATGATCCTTTCTTTAGGAAAAGGGCATGATTATAGTTTGGTGGCCAAGCTACTCGCCCATAGTTCAAGGCAATATCATGTACGGTAATGCCTTCCTGTCTAGATACTCGTACGCATGCACATCCACACGCATACACACACACATATATATTCACTAAAAAAACAACATACACACAGATACACACACACACACACACATATATATATATTCACTAAAAACAAAGGTTAAAGTGACGTGATGCTTAGTTATCAAAATAATGAAAAAACTATTGTGTAGTTTTCTGAGCTAACATAGACCTACGACCTGATGTACCCAGCCACTACCCAATATAATCCATCACTAAACAATACATCAGACTGTTCAAAGCTCGCCGGCTACTATGCAGTACGATTGGCCTCTAAATAATATGAAATACAACAAAATAAAAAACAACTTTGACGCCATTCAGCGAGAATTCCAAAATGGCAAATGAAAACATATTCAGAAAGTGTTACAGTCCCATTCAAATAACAGAAAAACACACTACACAAATTTACAGTACATAATATAATCTTCTTGATGAGCACAGTGTAAAGCAGTTGCTCAATGAATGATTTGAAATATGAACTCAATCAAGCTGAGCCTTTGTACAATATGCACCATGTTTGACTCTGCATGCTCTTCAGGTTGAATGATCCAAGACGGATCTAAATAATTACCACAATGTCTGGATAAGAGTTAGTAGGGACTTTTTCTAGTACTATGTGACTTTCGGAGGACCTAATCGGGTGGAAAATACCCAGATGTTCTACTAGGACCTTCCAGCTCAGACCCAGAATATATGTGCTTTCTCTATCGCCCCAAACCATCATACCAACCCATATGTGATATTGACTTTTCAATATATTGTTTATTGTTATATATTTAATATATATTTATATGTTGAATAGATTGTCTGTTGCTTTTAAGTGCCATAATGTATAGCTGTTACCTTTAACAAATGTAATGTTGCTTAATTTATCAACTTGGGACACACGGAAAGGCAGACTTGGCCTTATTGGGATTCAAAATCATGAAGAACACCGAAGAAGAGAGGCGACATCCCAAAGTTCAATAAGTCCACTATTAAGTCACCAAGAATCTTGTGTAAGGATGTGGTAAAAAATTCAATACTTTACTATTCTTTTCAACCCCCTTCATGAAACACAGCTAGAAAGCCAATGCGTTTCTCCCATATACAAAGGATATCCACGGGGCGTATAATGTATAAGTGATATCCAGAAAGTTTCATTCCTCTTTCTGATGTCATTCACACATCGTTTATTATGGTCTTAAATGGTTCTGTTCAGTCTCAATGGAACACCCCCCAAAACGGTGTGTGATTGCGCCAAGATTTGGGGAGTTTGTGCAGGGAGTCGCAGCATGTAACATGTTGGCTATATATGGATATATTTTATGAAGGAGATTGAAAAGAATAATAAAAAATATATATATATTTTACTACATCCTTACAAGATTTTTGATGATTTAATGGTGGACTTATTGAACTTTGGGACATTGCCTCTCCACTGCGGTGTTCTTCTAAGTATTGGGTTGATTGGACACCTGACCGAAGGAGGTGAGCAACTGGTTATTCCCCCCAAAAAGGGGACTAACAGGTTTGTGCGGTTAAACAGTTCCTAGGTGTCCTAATGTGGTGTGTGAATGCAAACCCTCGACCTGGAGGACACAACAGATGCCAGAAGTGAGTTCTTCACATGCGGAGCGATTTTACCAGTGCTGTTTCTGCAAATCCACTCCGTGCTGGAGTGAGCAGTAAGTCTGACCTTGGAATGTTCTTGAAATTTGGTGTGTGTTTGTTATGTGAGATGTCCTAGGAATAAACTTGTATACACACCATGTATGAATATGACACAAGACCTTTTAACAATAATGACAAACTAAAGAAAAGAACCATATACCATCACCCAATTAAGCAAAGCGAGGAGAATGGATCTATAATAAAGACAGATATAGCTTTCTGTAATCTAATGATTTAGCTATTGCCCACACTGGCAATCCCTCTACCTGGCACCAATGCACAGACCTGAATTGGGGGTCATAAAAGGTAATAGTTGCTATATTGGCTTCCAATTTGGCACAGAGAAAAAAATGGAAATGGCGATGGCGGGATGCCTGAATTCATCTCAGCCAATGCTAATTACGCACAGCTACATTCCAGGCCATTTTTTGCCTGCTATTCAACTCTCAATAGAGACCAGTCATATGCTATTAGCCTCGGACCTGCTCCAGTAGAACAGTCCAGGCTGAGTTGTTGGGCTGCCGATTATGCTGGGCTTAGAGTTCCGGGTCTCACATGTCATGGAGGCAAGTGCAGTAACAGAAAGTGAACAAGGATCAGAGGGCCACATGCATCAACCTAAAAACCTGTTGCAAATGGGCAGATTCGCAGAATCTGCCCCTTTGCGTCTGGTATTTTAGCATTTGGGATGCATCATCCCAAATGCAAAAATCGCAATAATCGCAAAAATTGTGATTTCTTAAATTGTGATTGCACTTAAGGAATTGCAAATTGCAATTCCTTAAATGTAATGCATTAACCTAAAAATAATTGCGACTTCGCAAATAGGAGTCGCAAATTACCATCAATCTCAAGTTAATGGTAATTTGCGATTTCTTTGAAAAATGCACTAAGGTGCCTTTTTCAAAGTCCCATGTTACGCACACACATGCCTTTGGGGCATGTGTGTGCGCAACATGCGAAAACATGAAAATTTCAGGGGGGCAATAGAGTGTCCTTTTGGCACCCTTGAAATTGCATGCGTAATTTGTGAGTACCTATTGGGTATTCGCAAATTGCGCATGCAATTCCCATTCATTCCTATGGGCCTATAGGAATGGATGGGAAGCCATTCCTTAATTGCGACTCGCAATTTACAAGTCGCAATTAAGGAATATGTAGAAATTGCAATTTTTGAGCTATTCCTACATGCATAGGAAATTGCGATTCTATAATTGCGATTCCTTAAAAATTACAATTATAGAATCGCAATTGCCTATTTAGATGCATGTGCACCTAAGAGACTTGTTACTTTCTGAAGTTCCAACTCCTTACCCTCCCTCTCATCCTTCAGCCTGAAATAGGAGTATTTTTAGTGCCTAAGGGTGGGATAGGGGGTGAACCCTGTAATGTATTGTGCTTCAAAGGAGGTTTGATGTCCTATACAAAGCATCAGGCTTATTGGGGAATTGATGTCCATGCCTGGATTCAGTCAACGCTGCTCACTTTATTTCTTCACCATTCTCATTCTACACCCATACGGTTTAGCAATTTAAAGGAGTGGTGGCCAGCGTCCACTGGCCACTGCTAGCCTTCTCGACTATGAAGGTCATATATGACAAGTGCAGCATTTTAATGACACCCAAGGACATAACCTGTTAATAGATTTCCCATCTCTTCTGAAAGGTAAACAGAGGGCAGTCATTTTTAAGAAGAAGGACCAACATGCTTATTTCTTATCAGTGGGCGAAGAGAAGATTTGCTCAGTTGCATCATTTCCTCCACAGCAGGGATGAAATTGCCTGAATAACATGTCCTCATTGTACCTAGGACTGAGTGCAAGTTTTATAAGGCATGTACATTCTTTCATAAACTGCGATTATTGTAAATGGCTATCATTTGTAATTTCTATTTTGTTACGCTTCCACTGATCACATGAGTTTTTTTCTGGTGGGAGATTTGGTTTGAGCAGAAAATGTCTAGCAGGTGGATGTCTGCCACTCCAGTATGTTGTGTGCTAGCAACATTCACTGTGTGACTTTAAAAACTCTATGGAAAATACACTGGTGTTGGCATTTGCATGACTTTCATTTGCATAGGCACACCTGGGCCCTAATTTCACACAGAATTACAAGTTTGAACCCGCCCGGTCTAGTACACATCTTCACCCACAATGCAGTACGTTGGATTTTAAGAATATGGCCACCACTCACTGCACCTGGCACTTTCAGGCTATTAAAATGCTCCTTTTCACATTCAGATCGTTTCTACTTGTATTAGGATTGGGAACTTTTTGAACTGTGCTCTCTCCAGGCATGCTACTCTGTCTGAGATAAAAAATGGAAAGTGTCTCCCTATTTCTTTTTTGAAGATTATTGAAAATACTTGTCAGCTTTGCTCATGCCCTCAATGAAAAAACCACATAGTTTAGTCTTTGTGTAGGAAGGAAGGAGACCACTTAATCACTCTGTTCATCTTAAACTACAAAAACATCCATTGTTTCATCAGTAATCCATGGAGGTTGCACATGTGTTCTGCAGGTTTTCATTGGCTGCGATTCAAGTGGCCAGGTCTTAATTGATTACTCCAAGCTGCTCTTGCTCCAGACCCTTTGCATTGCTATGAGACTAAGAGTTAGGAAAGATTTTGTGAGTTCAAGACATAGGAGGAGACAACCCCACTGTAGAGCCGTTTGAAATGCCGCTCCAAGTATTGTAAGCGCAGCTGTTTTGCTTCAGTTGTATTGACTGTGAACAGAAGTTGGCTGAACTTTTTGTGAAGCAAGAGATTTCAGAAAATCCTGTTGCCTGTGAACTTCTGTTAGTGTTCCGGCAAACCTGACGCACGGTAGACTCACACAATATGATCTGACTTACCCACAGCCTTCGAGCCACAATGATCTATCGAGGAATCTCATCAATTCCGTGACAGACGATCTAAGTCAGGGTTTGAATTGCTACTTCTAGATGATAGTGAATAAGTGTTGGATGCATTTTAACCACTGGACTTTGCCTGAGGAACACTCCTTTCCAGTTTCTTTTAGCTTATCGTTGCCATTACAGAACCAGAAATTACTTAGAGACTCAGTTCTGCATGTGCAAGGACAGGCGAAGTAGAGGATCTGGCAACTTAAGCTGCATTCAATCAATGCCCTTTGTCATAACCTAGGACATCGGAGAAGTGTCGGGTGCACCTTTCCCCTATAATCCTGCTTGAGTTCCGGAGTAGCGTGCTACCTGCCGAAAAGCACTTCAAACCCCCATCAGGGGTAGCAAGCACTATATAAATGCAAACTCTCCCCTCTTCTAACCCTCCACTATTCTTTTCAATCCAAATAACGGATTAACATGTCCACCGCTCAAATTAATTTCATATTTGCCTTTATTAATTCACCATTAATCCTTTTTGGGTTCCGGAGTAGCATGTAACTCGACAAAAAAGAGCTTTGACAGGGGGAGTAAGCACTATATACATGAAATTACAATTACAATTCTCTCAAGCTATCATTGATCTGTTAAGGCTCCCAAAGCTGACACCACAATCCATGCCATTAAAGATGACTTGTTTTATGATACTCTATATCTCAAATGAAGATCGAACTCAGGTGTATCAATGGATTTAAAATTGGTCTAATTAGATTTACTTTGCAACAATGTCTTTTGGACCCTGTCTACCGAGGAGCATCGAAAGGCGAGACAAGCAAATCACCATTTAAGTGAGATTTTCATATCCTCAGCTCCTATCTTATGCAGTCTTGTTTACTCATGAAGGTTTTCTGGTTTGCTCCATTTGGCGAAGAACTTTGCTGCAACAAGGAATAACAACAATGGATTTTTCATATTGGCCAAATACATGGCTTTTTTAGTCTTAAGCCAGGCAATAGCAAGTGAAAATCTGTGAATTATAGAGGTAGTCAATGAAAGAAAATTAAATTACTTTTTCCAGATGATCCAGTCAAGTTCGGAGTTACTTACCTCTTTCACACTGAGGTCCGGTAAACCCGTAGACACAAGCACATCGGTTGGGTCCAATGCAGCGGCCACCATTCTGACACCCGCTTTCACAGACAGCTGTTTAAAAATGGACAAAAAAAAAGGGTTTGCTAGAAATCAATAATTTCACAAAACAACAATATGTTGCTACAACTCTACTGATACGATATCTAAGTGGCCACATACTGAGAATCACAACGGACGTTTTGTGAGGAAGGGCTTTACCATTGCCTGGGCTGCTACGATAGTGCAGAAATGGAGGACCAAATTATTTGGTTAGATTATCTATATTACACGGCAGATTCTATGGAAGTATTATTTTAATCCTTTTGAATCAGGACCATTTTTTGTTGGAATCTACAAATTATGCACATTACTTGGCAAACACAATAAATCATTAACTAACCAGTAAACGCTACACCCGCTGAATTACATAAGTCCCCGTACCAGGGCCTGACTGGGAACCGAAACTGGCCCTGGCAAACTGCTCGGGTAGCCCCCACCCATCCCTGCCATGGGGAGGGGAGGTATGGGGGGGAGGGAGGCGGTGCGGCCGAGCTGTTTGATAGGGCCGGTTTCGGCTGATTTTGTAACACAGGGCCAATATTGCCAGCTCCCGGTTACAAAAAGAACCCCCAAGGGGCCCAAAATTGGCCTCCACCCTGGTGGCCCTCCGGGAAAACATCCGGTGCCCGCTAAGGCCTGTCCGGCCCTGCCCCTTACCCTCACCAATAGCTGAATCGTGAACTAAAGCTTAACATGTTAACTCATAACAGTGCCAAAACAGACACCTTTTTAAGCTTATAATAACTAAATAAACGTAGTATAAAGAATTGGAATTTGATTCACAAACATTGGCAGTAGTGGGCTTGGAAAGCTGTGCCAGACTCAAAATTACAGGCACACCACTGGCAATCACACACCCCTCCACCCTGCAGCTACTGCTTTTTAAGTTGGTAAATTTGAGGTTTGAATCTGACTGACTAAGCGGAGCCCCCGGCCTGGAGTACCTGCAATTTATCTTCATGGGTACTCTGGAAAACATACTTGTTTTTTGTTTTTTTTACTCTTCGGGAGATAAATGGGGCATGTGTCACTAATTAATTGCCACCAACAGAGGATTGTAGTGGATCTACAAGCCCACATTCATTAGATGCATAATGCAAATTGCCTATATGTCAGTCATTACATGAAGTAATAGTTTAGATGTAAAATTCATTAGGATTCTAATGTGGCAGGTTTAACTCTTAGAACCTGGTTATGACTTTGGCGGTGCGGCGCCGGATCCACCTGCAGCCGCTGCGCCAAAGTTAGGAGATTCCTCTTGTCTGGCTGGCTTTGTTTTTGACGTTCCCACAGTGGTGCCCTGAAAATGGGCGCCACAATGGGATTGCCAAACACAGTTCCTGCACGGCATGGACTACATAGTCCATGCTGTGAAAGAACTGGTGTGCACCGAACATGGCAAAGACTTACGCTGTCCGCAGTGTGTTCCAGTGTATCCCTTCTGGCAGGAGCAGGAGTCCTCGTTGCAGCTTCCTCCATTCATGCATCGTACGTTGCAGTTCAGCACTGGGGTTGGGAGAAATATAAGGGTCAAAATCTTAACATGTGTAAGCTCCCTGATTAAGAACTCCTTCGCTGACAACCTACACGTCTAACAGATTCAAAAGAAGCACTTAGGAGTTCTTTGCTTGAATTGGTGTATACCATTGCTATGACAGTAAAGCATTATACTTTCTCCTTTGTAATAATTTTAGCATATTCATTATACAACCAAGCCTAGGGTGTGAGTGATTTCCGATCAGCAAATAAAACATTTAGGGCTTTCTGGGATAGAGAGGGCTATATACATATTTGCGACGCATTACAAATAAGATGGCACATGGGAACAGATAAATACAAGCTTCATGTTCATTCTAAAACACATAAAGTAGATCAAGACAATATATCAAGTTAAAGACACACACAATACACCACATTTTGTAAGACTCATAATTAAGATCATGAAATAATACGTTGTATAGAGATGTCGGCCATGTTGTCTAGGTAAGACAAATGCCAATTTGAATTCTAAGATTACAAACTTGTAGGGAGCAGGTTGACAAATGACGTACACAAATTTGAAACATACCACCATTTTGCTCATATAAAAAGAAGAATTGTTCAGATCTGTATCTTGAGTCGTGTCAAAGCAAATTGGAAATTGATTGAACAAGAGTGACTATGATGACTATATAGTGATTTAATTACCAAATAAGCAAAACAGCTGGCTTGAGAGCGGAATGTGCAGGATACTGCACAAATCGCGAAGGCCTAATTTTGAGAGGTCGTGTAATTTGAATGGAAACACTCAATCTGCTAAAATCATGTAGAGTTTCTGGATGAAAAACTGGGGAGAATTGATGAATACCAAGGGGGCTGCTCTGTGGAATTAACAAATCTACTTTTAATTCCACATTTCTAAGGATATCCTCAGGGTCACCGTAATTCAAACCTAAACTTAAAAAATGCCCCTAGGTTTGTTAATGCCAGGGAAGGGGAAGGAGTTAGCAAGCCATGTTCCGGGACACTCAAAACGGTCCCTTAGACTTCAATTCTAACACCAACATGACTGTATGACACCACTTCAAATATCAACCCTGCATTGATATGAGACCCCAGAATGCCCACTGTAGTTCACGTTCACATAATGACTCAGAAAAGAGTTATCCATATATGTTCTAAATTCATCTGTCACTCACTATGCGCATGTCATTCCATCAGAGGACTACTTGCACACTTGTCCTGCAGCTAGCGTGCAAAATTGAGTAGGTTCTGGGAGAACAGCAAATAAAGTAATAAGGATTTCTATTAAATCTCACATTTTTCATCTTATGTTGACAAAATTTAAAGTAGGGAATTAACAAAAGAGGAAAACCTATATTTTAAAGCAACCTGTATAAACACAATTATATTCTGCTCATAATTGAATCTATGTGAGTCTGTGGAAAAACAAACACCTCAAGTAGTAAATCTACAAATCCTCAATTTGAAGTCTAGATGACTGAGGGTTTTCTTCTGATTCTTGGGTGAAATACAGAGTGGGAAAATAGATAGAATAAAACAAATAGACTTCATTTTCAACTAATTTCTGAATTTGGTAAGAACAAGACTTGACCATCTGGTATCATTATATACTACAAAGTCAACAAATAAACATGGGAGGATGCAGATTAAGTCCAAAATGAACATTTGTTAATTTCAAGGAGTGTGAGTTCCATATCATAGGGGCCACCCACGAGAACACAGTAACATTTGTAATAACCTTTAGAAAATGTAGATGGGCATCCTAGGTCTGTCCAAGACTATAGTTTGCAGTCCACTAAGGGTAGAAATGTATGGGAAGTCCCATGTACCACAAAGTGTACAACATTCTTGAAGGGTAGGTCTGTGCCCAGCAATCCAGTCTTGATCTGTCTGTGTAAATCAGTTGTATACATTACTGGTTCAGCTCTGCATCCATGCAAGATTATCAGATAACCATTGCCTGTGTCAATGAGATCCATTTAGAATAACTGATCAGATCAATTTGGAATCATTGCATGCAAAGTTGTGTTATCTGGCTATCCTGACAATCTGGTATGGGCGTAGTCCGCCTGGACGCATGTTGTGTACCCCTGGTATGAATCAAGGCAGAACCAAGGAAACATCTGGAGCACAGTTCTGGAGTTCAAATGAATGAGAATGAAAAATGTTTGTATTTAGTGACTATAAAGAAATATCACTGTGGAATCTGGGACTTGCTGTTCCCGCTCGTAATTGGCTAGGGAAGAGTGACCAGATGTTGCAAACTGTTACGTTTACCCGCCGCGACAGCAGTGTGAAGTTGCTTGCTCCTGACATGACATTTGTGCTGTAATCCTCACTCTTGCCAGTAAAAAATGCCAAAAAAATCATTTTAGATCGCGAGTAATTATAAATCTTTTGTGAGGCTTGTCCTTGAGCCAGGTCCTTGTTTGTAGTGGTTAAGCATGGGAAAAGGGCACTCTTGCTTGTCCTGTTTGTCCTCTCATTGACCAAGTATGGCCTTGTCTGACCTTGGGCTGGAGCCGCCGGTCCTTCTCCGATGCCAAACTCAACTCATGGCTGTCCAGCTCCCCTGTCAGCTTCCACAGTAGTGGATTGATATAATAAAGTAGAACAATTGGGAGGGGTGTGCTCCACAACCAGTGGAGAGACGCTTGACCAAACTCCCAATTAAGAAACAATTTGGAGTAGATTTACTAAAAACTCATGCGACACAGCGGAGCTGCCCAAGTTGCTGCACTGTGTTGCATGAGAGAGCGGGACAGCGCATATCTGCTAAAAAAAATGGTGCTGTCATGCTCTGCAGAAGGCAGCACACATACAACGTCACAAAAATGTAGATAAATTAAAAAATGTCTCCTTTTTAACGCCAGTCTCAAAGAGGCGTTTTTTCGTGCAAAGCCATGTCTACAAATGATACAACTTCTAGTCAACAACCAGGAGTGGTTGAATGGGAAAGTCCATATACCACCCATGGTACATCCCCTTACGCTACTGTGCATTACTTCACCGTTGCTTTCCAGTGTAAGTAAAGTTTTGCTCTAGAAAGCAAATACCAAATACGGTATGCATCACTTTTGTGATGTAAACCCGGTGGCAAACTGTTAGAAAATCTGCTTCTTTATGACATCTCTCATGAGATAGGCCTTAATATCTTGGACTGTGCCCAGAAACTGCCCCACAAATGTAGATCTATAAAATGTCTATAGTTACTAAAGTTGTGCCAGGAATGTGGCTTTGTTTGAAATAACACTAAACATGAAGAGTGAGTTCATAAAGTCTGAACTAGATATAATGCACCAACATGATACGTTTGCCCGCTGCTCACGACCACCAGCTCACTCTTGTAGTGCGGACAAACTTCAAAAACTATTAGTGGTAAAATACTGTAGCATCAAATAAGAGAAATGCAAGAGGCAGTCCTCAATTCCTCTCATATGGTGCATTTACCTATTCCTGACTTAACCATAAGAGCTCATAGCCAATCAAAGTGCTATAATGGTGTTTTCGAGGTGGTGTGTTGTGTGAATGACTTTGGTTCCTTCTTGTAGAAGGTGAATTTGTTTGTAAAACCCCAACATTAACCAGACTGCTACTAAAGCGTATACTTTTTAATGACCAATGCTAAACCCTTTTTTGTTTGTTTGTTTTTTTGGGAAATCTGTTTATTAACACCAGTGCTAAATCCTTTTGAAAAACAATATTTTATAAAAGCAGTAAACATCAGGCCAGAGCCAATAGAATGGGGATCCTAGTCTAAAGGTCCCCTAGTACATTAAAGCTCATTGATGCAGTAATCTTCCAATGTTCTCGGGAGAAATTGATGAAAAAGCCTTCTTTTTTGGAGTTCTCTGGTCCAATGATGATAAGACAAGTGATATCTGACCAACATATGCTGGTGGTTGAAATCACTCTTCCAACTCTTGTTATAAAGAAACACCACATGAAACTGGTCAAATGGACTGTTATTTCTACTTCAAACCTCATACACAAATACGGTCTTTTAGACATGAACAGATTAGGTTTTGCAATCTATCCTCATTCACTGCACCTTCATTAGAAATTATTGTAATCCCCTCCATGTACAGGTCACAAGGACCCCAGAGGTTGCCAACTGGATCCTATAGTTATATTGCTCTATATGTTCATTAGTTGAACTTTGAATGAGCAAAAGTTGGGCAATTTAACAAATTATTTTGACCAGTTTTGGCCCAAATAATATCTTGAGAGCAGTACAATCTATTCTGTGAAAGGACTGGCTTATTTGTAAATGGGATTGATAGCCTTTTGATTACAAACAGTAACAACTTTAAACATTTTTAGAATCTAATGGATATGTTTTGTAGAAAGGTGATGCATTGCTATATTGTAAAGAGTAAGAAGCCCACCATGCTCACTCAATGCTGCTATTATAGTCTTAGAAAAGGTCAGGATGTTATAAATACTAACAGACCAAGCCACTGCCTTGAAATTATTTTGGTAACCCGATAAAAGTTATTTCAGTCTACACACTACTTGCAATTTACCTCAACAGTATATAGATGTGTATGTGTTCTGGGTAGTGTTTGTGCCTATTTAGCATCCAAGATTGAAATGGTTTCAAGCTGTTGGAGAATCAATCACTTCACATCTGCATGGTTTGTAGTAGCTATTTAACAGGTTTAGAGATTATTCATGCTGGGGGAGTTCAATGTCTCTGTTAACATATTCGGAAGTAACTAGCACAAGTAGTAATGGATCTGCAATGCATTTTAAGATCATATTTTACAAGGGCACTTCAGTGCCCACTCTCGCCGTAATTCAGTTATTACAACTAAAAGGCTCTATTTATGGTTTGCAATCTTATTTAAAAGAATAGTTGATAATGTGGGTGATGAATCAGTCTGCATCTAGATGCTACTGAGCAAAGTCCTTCCACGATCACTAATGGAGAACAGATTTCATTGGGCTTAGACAGAGCATGCTCGTTGCGTTCTGTAAGGCTTATGAAGCAGGGGCGTAATAAGAACGTTATGTGCATCTTTGTTCATCTGTTGCAAGGACATACTTTCCAACGTCAGCAGTGAAGATAAGGTGGAGTTGTACTGCCAGCAAAGATGCATCTGCTTTTCTTTCCAAAACATTGGCTTTAACACACACAAGCCGACTGCCTGGTCACGCCTGCTCCAACAATGTCATCCTGTGCAAATCTAGCCAGTAATGTCATTGTCAGTCTCAGTGTCTCATCCTATCATAGTTACTTTTGAGGAACCTGTACCAGCAAAATGTGTAAGGATCCAGGGTTCATCCCCAAAATGGCCACAAACAAGACAAAGTCCAAAGAAACAATCCAGTAAAGCAGAGCAAAAGATTTCCTGTTTTGAGGTGCTTTCTTCTCTCCTAATAGGCCAGGGTTCGTAACTCTTTCATTCACTTACATTCTTCCAAACGTCCAATAGATCCGGTCCATAACTGAGCATTGGTGGTGGCACGAATGGGCGTAATAATAAGTTGTCATAGGTTGGTACTATGAGGAGTTTGCACTGACTGGCAGAGTGAAAAAGAATGGATGAGACATGGGCGGCTATCATTGGGAGGCAATGGGGAGCTACCACTGGTGTGAGTAAGAGGGCTGGTTACTAGTGGGCGGTAGGGAGCTGGAAGTGGGGATGGGGGCACTGTGAGAAGCTGACACTGATTGGTATATAGCATAAGAAGAAACAGCACAAGTGGGTTAGTCTTGTTTATATGTACCAAGAGCATCAAGTTGTTCTGTTGATCCGCTGAAGTTTGCTATCAGGGTGAGCTTATTCGGATCGATCAATATCATCAAAACAGCCAATCACCTCCAATATTTCTGTATTTGGAGTAGCAAGTCATGCCAAAAAGTAAACTACAAATATGTATTATTTCAATATTTGTTATTTGAGACTTTCATACCAAAAAAATCTGCCATTCCACCAGAATATTGAGGAAAAAACTGTGGTTCAAAAATATTGAGGTATAGATTCTATGCTTTACATAGAAGCAGGGTCTGTGGCTCAGTGGACTAATTGCAGCGGCCTGTGTTTGACCTCATGGTCACAGGTTCAAATCCCGGCGGGTCCACTCAGCCTTTCATCCATCTGAGGTCGATAAAATTAGTACCATTGAGTTGGGTAACAATGAACATCTCTTATTCAGCCCCAAGATGCCTCTGGGTGAACGTGCACTTTACAAATACACGTTATGTTATATAGATCTTCAAAGTACATAGATGAGGAGCAATGTTACAATAACTTTTCTTATTCATGTATTGACATGTTATGGACATTTCTCCTCTCATATTATGATCTAAATCATCTCTGGGCTCTGATAGACATGTAGTAATTGCTAGAGGGGCATAGCAAGAGTTTGTGAAAGAAGGTTTTTCTAAGGAAGAGTGGCATTTAACTTTATAATTAGATATAGCTCCTCGCGGGGTTTACCAACACCAGGTAGAACACTCATACGGTGTTTAACCCCGCACAATATGGCAGCCTCTGTGTTACTGGCAGACGACCACAGAACAGTCCCCAATTATTCACCTGTACAGAAGTAAAGACATAAACTTCCTGGAATGTTTTATTATGTAAAACAAAAGGCAATTACTACTATCCCTCTGTATTAATACAACTTTTTAGGTTTGACTGACTGGGAGCAGCTAAACAAATTGATAGAGCATATATCCACCAAACTAGCAGTTCTCACACCTCACTTCCATGTCATCAGACTAACAGGTTTCAGACTTAAGACCCTCAGCTCCTCTGCCATTGGAAAACATGGACCAATATGCCCTAACCATCACAGAGATGCTTGGTCACAGTGGGAGATAGCCTGATGAATTTAAGTGACAGTTATGCCACTCACTTTCCCAGCAGAGGACTCCATGTGCGGGTATGGTGGCACAAGATGAAAATAGAAAATTGGGTTTGATGCACAGGGTGGCAATTCCTTGAACGCCACGGACATTATAATTTTCTTCTGAAGAAAGAAACAATTAGACTGATATTTGATGCAGAACAAAAAGGAATGGCCAGAGGGCTGAAATAAGACAGATGGTCACCCACAATTCAGTTTTGCTGAAATCGCGTCGGCTGCATTGGTAGGAGCATTGTTGGAAATACTATTCCACCCCGACAAGTAGGGATCTTTGTGTATGGCAGGCAGTCCTCTGCTAGGAATGCAGGGATGATGGTCACTGCCAATCTAATCGCCTAACAAGCTCACTTCTGGAGGCTAAATAAGGCCCAAACTAAAAGCAACTAAATAAATATATGGTTTAACCAGACATTGTCATAAAGATATTCATCCGCTCCTCTCCTATCCAATGGGCAAGTCCACATAGTTGCACACCCAAAGAATGTGTAGAAACACACCTCAACATTGCCTTTGGTTAGTATACATTTACTCTGCCCAATGGCCAAGTTTTTCAATGCTCCTGAGTTACTTTGGAATATTGTGCAAACCAGCCTTTTAGAGACTTCCAATGTTAAATTATATTCTATTTTTAGAGCATAATGTTAGGCTGTGAAGGGCATCTTGGAAGCAAGAGAGGGACCACACTCAGAGTTTGGTTCAATGTCTTTCTTTGTCTGAAGGTCATGGACTTCGTGTCATCAGAATGTCATAGTGAGTGGAAGGACATTACTCACACACTGGCCAAGTATGATATCAAAGATTTTGCTTCTTGTCCTTCGCTTGGACTCTCAAAAGAATGTAGGGGATTAGGAGAGTCAAACTACAGAAAGACATCAGGCTGCAACGCCTCTGTATACGTTCCACACAGTTGCTGTATCATGGCCCTTTGAAACCATGGACAACAGTGCTATGGGTACTGAAAGACAAACTATGGGGAGCAGCTGCTACACCCGCTAACCCTAACTGACACCATGCAGAAGGGTACAAGTTTGGTGTTTCAGGTTTTTCCTGAAGCACAGATGGGATCGAAAGCAACAGAAGTTTCATAGTCGGGATCCACAGTAGGAGACCTCATGTCCTGTTTCACTGCTCATACTATATATCACAATATTTACATTTTTTGTAGTTATTTAATCTAAGAATATTATTCATAAGATATAAATGGTCACCATTCAAAATGGAAGTAAACTACTTATATGTAAACGTACAAACACAGGATTCGCAGGCCAATAAATCCATCGTCCAATAGTTTACTCTTCGGTTTCTGGTTGCTCAACTCAAAGTGATGCTTAATCGGGCCGAAGAAGAAAATGTCAATATAAACATTAATAGGTTAAAAAAAAGTCATGCTTCCTATTCGAATGGACCTCAATACAAAGATGGAGCAGCAATATCCCTGTATGTCTCTTACCTTCATCAAATTTTACACATTTATTTATGTGACTTCTGAAATTTGCCTTTTGCACCCATGAAACGCACACTTGAACGAACAAAAAAAAAAGTAGTAAGATTGAAACTACCTCCACCGGATCCGCAGGTTGGAGAGAGTTGTCCATTTGAGCATGTGCACATGTTTGGCCGGGAACAGAATCCATCACCACAGGAGTTTCGACAAATTGCTAGGGAAACAAAGAAGATATAGGGGTGGTTAACATGGCATCATAGAGGCAGGCTTCTTCAATCCTGGCAAAAAATGATGGTCAGGATAAATCTGGGCTCAAGCAAAAGACATCTCTAAATTTTGTCTGGTGGGGATCTAGGCTGCTGGTGAGGCGGTCAAATCTTAAATTCTAGGTCTGATAATAAAAAGCTTTTTTTTGGCACGAAAATTTAAAAAGGAATTCAGGACATGGGGTTTGCTTTCAAAAACTTGTAATCGTTAAAATACAGAATTGAGACTAGTCCTTTTTTATATGTCTCACATCAGCGGGCTCCTTTTATTTCTTAATTGCAAGATGTAATACAGAAGAAAGAGGTTTCCGGTCAACATTAAGCAGAAATACAAATGGGGCATTTTCTATGCCTCTAAAGCATCAGTGGAGTATAAACCAGGCGAGGCATATAATTTTACTGTTTAACTTATTGATTTTCCATCCATACTGTTGGCCCATCCTAAACTTTTGACCTATGTTTGGAAGAATGAGACATTTGTGAATTATCTGCCTTATAAGACAAAAACATGATTCAATGCCACAAAAACACCGAAACGGAGAAAAGCGAATATTCGTCTATACAAGGAGTCTGACCTCAAAAGAACGTTTGTGACGCCCTCTTTGAACATTTACATGTCACAATCAAGACTTCACATGTCTCAGGTACCTCAACCTTGACACACTCTCTGCACACAAGGATAGGAAGAGGCAAGGAGGAAGTTTGGGAAGGGGGAGTATGAGCTATGTATGACTAGGTCAAGGAGGGTGTGCTGCATACTATAAGTGGGACACTGTATTTTGGTTAGCTGGTACTCTGCTCCTCACAGCTCTCTTGGATGTAAAGAGAAGAACAAGGAGGAAGAAAAAGTAGTGATAAGGGTGAAAATTCAGGGTAAGGAAGGGGGTGACAAACACCACAAGACGGACACCTTGCGGGAGTCTACAAATGAATACTTTTTTAATGAGCTTGAGGCACACGTTAGAATATTAGGTAGAGGATTGGTGGAGGATCCTCGGAGTAGGAGGATGTGGAGAAGAGATCGGGGAAGGGTGCATGACTAGGGGGAGTGAAGGGCAGCGAATGTATGGACGAATACATCTGACAATGTGTGCAACAGTTCTTTTGTTTCCATTGTGGTTTGTAATTGTCACGATTTCATTCCGATTGATGGGAATAGAAGTGCGGCCAATACGCTGAATGACGACCCTTATCCATCATATTGGCCATCCTTCTTCTGTTTCCATGACCTCATAGGAAATAAAAGAGGCCCCTGGCGCAATTTTACCTAAACGGAAACATCGTTCTTGTTCCGCCCACTCGCGGAAGAAGGCGAAGATTGCGGTCCCACATGACTTGGTAAGACTAGATGGCGTAGCTAGCACCACTCATGGTGTACAGGTCCCAGTGGTACAGCCCGTAATGGAGGGGGGGGGGGCTGGGTTAATCACCAAGCCAGCCACTGAGCTGGCCAACTTGTTTTCTGTAGATGAGGACCTGCGGGTGGATGGGTTGGCCAACAACGATAGAGAATTCATTGATCTAGTGTGGGAATCTTTAAAAAAACTCCTCTCCCCTCTAGACCTCAGACTCTCACGGATCGAAAATAGCTTACTCGAAATGGAAAAGAGCATTATTGCTCTTGCCACTTTCGGCCTGAGAAGTCTTGAGAATAAGGGTGTTTCTGTTACTAACACTGTACCTTTAGTACCAACACCACAAGTCCATCAACCTCTCCCTATAATTCCTACCACTTGCCCGGTCCCTAAACCAAGGACAGTGCCTGTGGATCAAATTTCGAGTCTCACAAACCCCAAGACCTTTAAATGCGTCCCTACACACCACCCTGCAAATCTTAAACCTGGAGTCACCCCCATAATTCATCCTGGTAATAAGGGCTACCAGCCTATCGAGGATCCCCCAGTTAAGAGCAACTTTAGAGGGGGTTACATTGACCTCCCACCGGAGGTTAACGATTTTGTGGTTGTCCTGACGGGTGTTCCCCAGATTGTTAATGACCAATATGAGACTCATTGGTCGTTGCAAAATAAAATAATGCATTGGCTTAATGTCAATAGACCAATTCCCAATGGCCATAGAAGCAGAGTCTTGATGGTGCGTAGAACTCCATGGGTGGGTCCTACGAGGAAAAGCAACCCTGGGGATTGTATAGTTGTAACATTTGATGATCCTCATACAGCGCAGCATATATGCTCGTGGCCCTGTAGTGAAGGATCTTCTGTCATCCCCAGGCCATTGTCCTTTTTCTATCCTCCACGCCCTACATATAACCAATCAAACAACTGGTCACTTGTTAACCACCAAGCTAGGAGAAGCCGCCCTAACAATCGTGTGAATCCCTACCCAAACTGGAATGGTTTCCCTACTTCAAACAGATTCGGAGGCCTTGAGGAAGTAGACTGACTGCCCAGGGACCTGGGTTTCCACACACTGAGGAATGAACAATCACTGGAAGCTGAAGGGCCCCCTGATTTTGCTTGTGGTGGTAGGGATTCCTTATTTATTGACCTCCCTTCTGACCTGGTTAGAACATCAAACAGCCCATCTCGGGAGGGAGGGTTGATAACTACGAGCAGGGTAGCTCAAGGCGATCTGACTCTAGGTGATTTTTGTCCAGGTGGTAGGGAGGTCCAGTTGGTGCCCCCACATACTACACCTATGCCTCCAACCCAAGCTATTCCAGCACTTAACTTTGCGTTGGTGGATACTATGACATCTAACATCCCACAAAATGAGCCCCTAGATAGTCTTCCTTCTGAGGATGTGCTTTCCAAATTCGAAAATGCCAACTTCGCTGTTCATTCCCCTATAGAGGCATCACTGCTAAAGATTGTTAGCTGGAATGTGGCAGGGCTTGTCCGTAACCTTGATAACCCAGAGTGGAATGCGTTTCTTGAGCCTTATAACATCTGTATCCTGCAAGAAACATGGACCCAGGAACCAAAACATAGGGTAGGCTTTGCAACCTACTTTGTTCCAGCTCTCCAGAAAAATGGATCCAAGGGTCGTCCGTCGGGAGGCCTCCTAATATGGGTCAGCATTGCTTTGGGCCTAAAAGTAAGTTCTAGGCCCACTAAATCTTCTGACCTACAGAGAATCTCAATCCACTGCGAAGGGGGGAGGACGTTAGAGGTCTTTAATCTTTACTTGAGAGGCGCCAGGAACGGGTTATCAAATCTACCATCGACAGGCCTAAGTAACGATCTGGCTGCCTGCAAAATTGACTCCTATGTTCTCCTTGCAGGCGATTTCAACTGCTGTTTCGAACCATTGGCAAAGGAGGACATTTTGGATTCTTTCGATGAGGACTCAAAAAGAGGAATTCCGATATTGACTCTCGATCCAATCCCAAAATGGACGCAAAGTGCGATAGATATAAATGCACTTTGCATGGAGCACAATTTACGCTCAACGAATGGTCGTTCCAAATCGGACCCTGGAGGTGCCCATACTTATAATAGGACGGGCCACACCTCCAGAATTGATTTCATCATGCTGAATTACAATCTTTGGCCTCTCCATAAAGATATGGAGGTTATTGTGTCTACCGACAGCGATCACAACCCCCTCTCTCTAACCCTTACTTCCCCGTGGCAGATAAAGAAACAGGATAAGTCCCCTCACATCTGGAAATCATCCTATAATGTTGCACCGACAAACTGTAGCAGGCGCTTGAAGTGGGCTAAAGTCAAAGCAGACGAGGGCAGACTAATGCGAGCTGGGGCCATTCTGTCTGTGGTGGAGTCCCAGCTCGATGTCTTATGCTTATCCAGCCTAAACGTGCTACCTTTATTTACAGAGACCATAGCAATGCTGAGTGAGCTGTTTGTTATCCCTCGACCTAAGGTTAGGTCCGCTGCTAATAGTGTCCCTAAGGCTAAAGATAAATGGTACTCTGCTAAATGTAGAGCTACGAAGAGGGAGCTCATCTGTGCAGTAAAAAACAGGGACCCGGCGACTATCAGTTCCGCAAGGAAATTTTATAAAAAAGCGGTGACTGAGGCGAAGGAGACTCATGAAAATCACTTTTGGCGGGAGCTAACTGAGGCCAGTAATAGGAAGGACTCAAAGGGGTTCTGGGATCTCTTGAGAGCAAGAAATAAGCCCATTGATCAGCAGTTAACCTGCAACATTCCCGGCGATGTTTGGTTTGCCCATTTCTCCAATCTATACTCTGGTACACCGGGGGAAACTCCTTCTCAAGGCTTCATGATCTGCCCAACAACTATTCCTATAGTTATCAACGACCCCTTTACCACCCAGGAAGTCGAAAGGGCCATTGGAGGTATTGTTTTTAACAAGGCTCCGGGTCCTGACGGGATTCCTGGTGACCTGCTAAAGTCCCATCCAGCAGTATGGGGCAGATTGATTGCCACACTCTTAAATGAGGTTCTACTGGGAGGCTCCTTTCCTGACTCTTGGAGAGGCGCTGAAGTAGTGCCAATCTTTAAGAAAGGCAGTAGGGATGATCCAGCCAATTATCGTCCCATCAGTTTACTGGATTCAACCCAAAAGGTGGCAGGAAAGGTGGTACTGGGCAGGATTTTGCAGTGGATCGATGAGGAAAAGATTCTGTCTGACTTTCAGGCAGGATTTAGATCAGGGACAGGCACCATCGAGCAGACATTCCGTCTCCTAATGTTATACTGGAAAGTAGTGGTGCTGGGAGGGGGCAGTTTGTACCTAGTCTTTATTGACTTGCGAACTGCCTTCGACCTGGTCCCACGGGCACTACTTTGGAATGTCCTCGACGGTTTAGGCTTACCCCCCTACCTGCTGTCCCTCCTCAGAAAATTCCATGAGGATAACTTTGCCCAGATCAGATGGGGTGTCCAGGGAGAAAAAACATCTCGAATCCCAGTAGACAGGGGCGTCCGCCAGGGATGCGTGCTTGCCCCCACTCTGTTCTCTCTTTATGTCAACGGAGTGGTGGAGCATCTGCTACAACATCCTGCAGATGCACCTACCCTGGCGGGCATTAAAGTTCCCACGCTCCTGTTTGCGGATGACACCCTTCTGATATCTAAATCACCAGCGGGCATCCAGAAACTGCTCACTTCTTTTAAATCCTTCTGCGACTCCAAGGAACTTGCAATAAACATAGGCAAGACAACATTTCTTGTCCTTAACCCCCCCAAGAAATCTGTTATTCCTCCTGTCTTAGACTCTATCCCTCTGGAAAGAGTCAAAGAATTCGACTACTTAGGAATACGTCTCAGCGATACCATGTCCTGGAAAGCACACCACCAGAAGGTATTCCTGACACACAAGAGGGCTACTGGAGCCTTGCTTAAAGAACAGCGAGCCTCTTCTCTAAAACCAATTGGGGCACTGATTGATATCTATAGAGCTAGGGTTGTGAGCGCAGCCCTGTATGGGGCTGAACTGTGGGGTTCGCAGAGAGTTGATACCTTGGCCCATCTCGAAAACAATTTTCATAAAGACCTGATGAGGCTTCCCCACAGTACCCCTACAATCCCTCTCTTGTTAGATACAGGCACACGCCCAATCTGCGAGCAAGCAAAATTGCGCCCTTTGCTACTCTGGTCTCGGATATGGAATGTCCCTGAACTCTGTAGCTATGCGGATGCCCTAAGAGATCTTCTGTCGCTCCCAGGTTGTAATAAGGTACCCTGGTTGAGGAAAGTCAAACTCCTGCTCTATGAGCTGGGTTTGGGAGATGCCTGGGTTAACAAAACTGCACCTCCCAAACAGCTACTCAAGAAGGCATATTGGCTATGGGTAGATAACAAGCGAATGTCCAATCCCAACCACTGTAAATCTGTCGTCCAGTTCTTGCTAGTTAAGGAGCTACCTTATAGGGAACCCTATCTGGACCAAATCCATAAGTCTGGAGACAGATCGCTGTATTTTAAATTTAGGGTGGGTGTGCTCCCTTTAGGACTATTTACTTCCTCTTGGAACCCCCCGCTCCAAACGCCTCCTTACTGCCCGTTCTGTGTTACAAAGGCTGAGTCTGTCGCCCACTTTTTGTTTGAGTGCAAAATCTATGTAGCACCAAGATCGAAATGGCTAAAGCCCTTGTGCAAGACTTTGGGAACAAGGTCACATGTTGAAGCCCTACGTATATTGCGCTCAGATGCACGCCCGTTTTTTGCATGTTGCATGGCGAAATTTTTAGGTTGGGCTTGGCGCTTAAGAACTTCAAGGATGTTGCTGCTCCAGTAAAATGTCCCTTGTTAAAACTGAATTTTAAGTTGGTGTATATATGGAAAGGGATATTATTATCTGCACACTTGTTCCTATTGTTTTTATCTTTTAAATCTTAAAGTACTACTTTGTATATTCTGTACTGTTTTAATTGATGTTGTACTGCTTTTATGATACGTACTGTATCGAAATAAAGTTAAACACACACGCTATAAAAGAGGCAAACATCTTCTATCTCTTGCTGCTTTGTGTAAGATTGGGTGCTGCAGACAAGATAGGGACAATGAGGGAGGTTGCAGGAAAACCAACCCAGTCCCTGGAAATATGTGTTGGTGGTGCGCACCGGCAACCACCTGCACACATTTAGTGCTCAATGTAGCCAGTCTTCTTAGGTTCCCAAAGCAAAGGTATTTTACATTGCCCGTGGGAGCTTAAAAACTGGCCCCATTACCATGGTCGCATGATAGCCGAATGCACCATAAATCCAGGTATTAGGTGATTGAAACCACCTATCCATTGCTTGCATTAGCCTTCAGACTTATCATCGCGTCAAGAACATTCTTCACACCTTGACAAGCTTGCACACCACCAATATTACCTTATTTTTGCAGCACTTATGATGAGATGGCTGACACTGATTGGCTTAATGTTTTCTTACAACATCTTTGATTCACTAAATGGGAGATGATTATAGCAGATTTGAATGGCAGCTTGGTGGTCTGGACTGGCAAAACAAAGGAAAGCGATGCCTTCCCACAATTAAAGCAATGCATTAACGGGGACTCTGGTGAAAGAAAAAAAGTTCACCCTTCTAACGAAGCCTACATCATGAACCATTACCACCAATAAGGGCTTTGGAATGTCCATTTGTTTCATGAAGTTGAGTTTGATTATTACAGCTATTATGACATCATTTAGTCTTAAACAGCGTCTCACCTTGGGGTGCACGTGAACTAGATTGGGAAGATCATGAGCCGATCCATAACCTGAGATGGTTTAATACATTAACTGTTCGTAGTTTAAACATTAAATAATTGATTTGGGTTACTGAAAGACACATTGGATATTCAAATATTAAGTTCCCCTTGCAAACTCGCATAAATCGTAACTGTAATTCCAAGTGACAACAGGAGCGCCCAGTTAGAAGACAGCGGTAGATGACAATGAAGGAAATGTCGGTACTATGGGGAATAACGCTACTGACTCTGAGTACTTGGTAGGTGAGCATCACCCTAAAGTCTCAGCCCAATATTCGACAATTGCGTAGCATAGATTTGTTTAGCCGAGAACGACCTCCGAAAGGTAAGTGTCGTCCCCTTCTCGGCCACTGTGGTCACCGTAATATCTGCACTGAAGCAAGAGAATGACAGATTATTGGGTGAGTCTAATTAAAGACACAATCCACTGCAAAACATCGGTAGAATTCATCAATCTCTGGTTTATGAAGGAATGGTCCTAGAACCTAGTCTAGAATAAATGTAGCCAACTATACCGGAGCACTAAATACTATCTTGACCAAAGTGTTAAAGATCTGATTTTAGAGACATCCAAATAGGAGATATCTAACATGATATGCAAAATATGTTCAGCTACAAAAGGCAGGAATTTTAGGAAGGGCAATCCACAAGCCTTGGCTCAGGCCGCCACTTCCTGATGATGGAGCCACATGAGCCAGGAAAGGAGTAGATGGTGCGTATTACATAAAAATAGCCCTGATAAAAATTTCCAAATTATTAACTAACCCAACACTGCAGGAGGATATGACTAGAATCAGACAATTGAGGCATTGGTTGGGTCACTGTCGTCTATCCTGCACAAAAGCAGACTACGGAATGCATCACACGGGGAAATTGCTATAGAGGCAGAATGGCCAGTCCAGCCCTGTATTTTGACACATTTAAACTTCAACCCCAGTTTCAACGACACCTCGGCCTCACCTTTCCACTCCCTCCATCGTACAACTTTGTACGATTATCACTTCTTCCACATTTTGGTGTGCTTATTTCCCACATTTATAATTTTGAAATCTGTCATGCGGAGACTTATATGCTGTATATATACACTGGTGCTATGTATGTTCCCTGTCTTATTGACCTTCTTGTCTCAAAAATGTAAAGCGCTCTGATACCCCTGGGTCCCGCCAGCGCTATATAAAACCTCTAAAATAAATAAAATAAAATATTTGTGTCCAAAGGTAGAATGGGCTAGGCTACTACCAAACTGTGAAGCAGAGTACTAGGTGTCATTCAGAAAGTAAAGGAAAAACTGGAGGAAGGAATAGGCTATGAGATAAGGTAGCATGTTCAGCCGCAAAGGAGGATTGTAATCTCTTTATCCATGGAAGAAATAATTCCAACAAGAAATTTACTTGTATTATATGGCTTTGAAATCCAAAGTTATTCATTCCAATTATTTAGATTCAAAATATTTTACAACCACAATTTTCATCGATGACGTTTGCACATTGAGTCAAGAAAGCCAACTTGGTGGAGTGGGGCTTGGACTATGGATCTAAGAAAGCGCCCCGGTGCTCTCAAAATCAGGGAGTTTCATAGAGAGGATCTTTGATTCATGTGCTGGTTGAGGGGTGACTAATGTAACAAGTTATGGACAGCTAGTCTCAGCGGCTGAATCCCGGCAGCTGATTCTGCTGCCTTACTTCTAATTAGTTGCATTTGAATGTTTTTGTGCCGGACGCCTATGTATTGTGAGCTTGCATATACATTTGACACAAAGTGGCTAACTATGAACAGTGCCTCTCTCATCCCAGAGGATTCTTGAAATACAGATACTTTGGGCAGAAAGTGTAAAAGGAATGAAACCTAGAAAATTGGGCAAACTATTAAAATTGAGAGGGCTTTCAAGAAGGGCTCAGCAATTAAAAACATTGGAGACTAAAGTCAAATTCGGTTCACACAATCATACTACACATTCATTCTCATTTTCAAAACATTTATATATTTTTGTCGTACAACAATAATTCTAGATATCATGAAATCCAGACGGGATTCTATTATTTGGTGGATCAACATGCCCAACTTGCCTGACAACAATCACCAGACTGGTAACCAGGTAAGTGGAGGCCTGCCAATAATAATAATAATAATCCACATTTGTAAAGCGCACAATCACCCGTAAGGGTCTCCAGGCGCTGGGGGCCATCAGGAAGATTAAGCAAGCTATTCCCCAGAGTCACATGGTGCTGGGCTAATCTTCCACCCGGTGCCTGGGATCGAACCGTGATCCCCAGATTCCGAAGTCAGTTGCCTTTGGCCTTATGCAATTGTGCCTTTGGCCTTATGCAATTTTAATGATATGTGCTCAGCCAGGAGCATATCTTGCATATGGTGCACAAGAGGGGAAGCAGACATTTGAGAATGTGGGGGCAGGGTAGCATGAGTAATGTTTGTACAAGGCTTGGCCTGCAAATTAAAGAGGGGTCCTTTGTGCTCCCCTCCCAGGGCTCCCATGTCAGAGCCTTGACATGTGAGGCACACCCTCCATTACCTCAGCCTCCACCCCCTCCCCCACCTCTTGCCCACATGCTAGGATCATGTTCGCCCCCAGACCCCTGTCTCAGCAGTACCCTGCCCGACTGTCTGCAAAGCCCTCTCTTCAGATGTTTGCACCTGTGTAAGCAGAGATTTCAGGTTTTTTTCTTACTTTCAAGCACAGCAAGAGGAACCCATCTTAACCGGCTTTCCAGAAATATTTACCTTATATGGAGATCAAGGAAAATGAGAGCATCTGGTACTTTTTACAATTCTGGGGAAAGCCAGCAGACTTTGCTGGGTGCCACTGACCTCAGAGGCTGCTGTGTGTCGCTGTTCGGGCAGGCATGTGATGTAAGTGCGTCATGGGGGATGGGCCTGTAATGCTGGGTGCACAGAGCTCCCCCTGCAGGGGACATCTTGTTCAGTCAGAGACTGAAATGTATCTTTTTAGGTCGAGCCTGGGCAGCGCCTGCGCTGCTCTGCGAGGCATGCTTCATTCGAGTATGGACTTGGAGCCCCGCCCACTCTCCACCCATATTTGTCATTGGATTGTCTCATTGTCCTTTATAAATGCTGGCTTCTGATTCGTAAATAGGCGTGTAAGCCCCTTCTTTGTACCGCCTTGTCATTATTTGAAACCTCCCATGAGGACCAACCCTTTTACTTCCGTAGTTGCAGGGTACGTCTGTAAGCACTATTTTCTTTCATGAGTTTCTCCTACTTAAGGCACAACAGGCTTTCCTGCAACATTCAATTTCGTCATGCGCGCTTTCACTTTCCAAGCAGTCCGGGACAATGGCGGCCTCGCCTTTGAAATGAAATAGGCCTCGGATTTCTGAGCTAATGGCATTGGACTATTGTATCTGTCTCGGTTTAATAGGAATCATACTTTCCTTCTTTTTGTTTCCCACCTGTGTATACTATATATTTTTATGTATTATTGTATCGATTTTTATCAAATTATATTGTATATTGTGTTTTTAACTTATATCTGAATAAATTGTACATTTTTCATGAAGCTACTTTTATTATTTTTATATTTTCTTCTTTGCTCCTCTGTGAATTGAATGTTGTGTATATACATGTGGATGCTGTAGTAAAGTTATCCAAAGGAGAAATTCTTTTGTTGACATTGCAATGCCTTTTATTTAAATGTTAATTATCAAAACAGATAAATAAAAGGCATTGTCATTTACAATGCCAATAGCTTAAACTCTTGCACGTGTGAGACCTATTGCATTGCAAATGCTTGTTTATAAGTTGTGATTGTTCTTTTGCAAAAGCACACCTAACACTATGGTGGTGGCGCACTTGTTCACTAGGTCAGTTACAATTACTAGAAGAAGACACTGTGCACATCCATTTCCACAACATATTTGGATTTCACGAAGCGCAAATGGTGATTTAGATACCAGCGGTGATCAACAGGGACATCTTGGACAAGGGAGGCCTGACTCCGCTCTTCCCGCATTTAACTGGCCGTGTATTAAAAGTTAAATGCTGCACTGGTAGCTCATCTGTGGCAAAATTGCAGACAGAAATAAAGGCCAGGCAGACCATCATATTGTGGGGACCGGCGATGCATTTTTTAAGGAGTCATATTTGATTTTACCAGCCGGCATCTACCATTCAAGGCTTGGATGACACAGAGAGAGAAAATATGCATCAGAAAGGTAGTCCTACATCTGTCTGGCATGAAGTTAATGAAGAAGAACAGCATGATTTGCATAGTTTCGAGTATATTGCTTATACTGGATTATACTGGATAGACATAACCTAAAAAGGGATGTATGACATCACAACGCCTGCTTTTACTCCACATGCCATTACAACGCAGTTTTTACAACGCAAGTCGTTACAACGACTTGCATTGGGGGGCGCTGGATAGTGGAATAGTTTAATTTTCTATTCCAACTCCAGTCCCCGTGCATAGTAGGGAAGGTGTTGGATAGAAAATTAACCTATTCCCTATCCTACATCGCCCTCCAGCGCAAGTCGTTGTAACGACTTGCGTGGTAATAGCTGCGTCGTAATGGTAGTGCGGAGTAAAGGTTGCGTTGTAAAGGATGTTCCCCGCTAAAAAGCATATCCCTTGAAGCCACTAACCCTTGACAACCTAAACATACAGAAGTACTCCAAAAAGTTTCAGAAAGGGACGCAAACCCATCTACCTAGGCATATCCCTGCACTCACCTTAAGATGTGAAAAAACACAATAGGGAGCCTGCGTTTCCAAGTTCTGCTCCCACCCATCTCAAATATTCTCAAGGAGCATCTGGGCTTAGAACAGAACCCAGTCTTGTAGGCTTCCCATCCATACAGGCACCTGTCAGATCACAGACCAATCATACCTCCTACTTTCACACTGTCCCCTCTGCTCTACACTTAGGAAATTCAAGTCATCACCCATTTTGCAGCAGAACTTTGGGTGATGACAAAGAAAATTAGTTCTGAACATAAAGCCCTGTACATTGGAACAACATCAATGGAACCAGGTACCATCGAAAATGAGACACAGTTCATCCGCCTGCCCATCATACGAAAGGCCTGCTCGGGTGCCTGCCTAATATACAATACTGTCTTTAAAATCCACATATTGTAAGGCATTGAATGCAACACAAGTTTGAAGGATTTTGGACCCCTCAATATGTCAGCATAAAATATGATTGTTTGTACCTCTGTATCCATTTGCGTCTAAATTTTGTGCTGATCTCTCCAATATCTTGAGAGCCTTACTTGCTTCCATTTGTCTTTGCTCTCTAAACATATATAAAGTGCTCTGATACCTGCATGGGTCATGTTCGCGCGAGCAAAGGAGGTTGAGAAAGATACCCGTTTCACTACAATGGAACGCAATGTTGGAAGAATTTGTGGCTATAGATCGACAGGCATAGAAATGGGACACATATATATGATATAGGCTCGTTCATAGCACTAGGGAGAGTACAGCCGTGGATAGTATAAACTCCATGTATATTGTTTAGGACGAGGTATGCAAATGTGACATTGTGTATAAGGGTTTTATATTGTGCTGTCGTCCGATGGGCATGTATAAAAATGCGAGACTGAGTCAGGGGAGGGTTGGTGGGAAGGTGGGAGAATTAATTGTTTGCTTTTCTTTTAATTACAATGCAATGTATGAGCCAGTAACCACTGGTTATGAGACTGGTAAAGTTGTGAAAATCAATAAAAGTATGTTAAAAAAATATACTTTTTTAATGGGTCATGTTCGCGCTATATAAAACGTTTAAAATAAATACAATTTTGTGTTGCAATATACAGACAGATATGAAGTAAAATAAACGCAACGTTAGAAAGCATGTCAATAATCTCAAAATTCCAAGACTCAGTGCATATCAACTCCAAAAGTACACTAAACAATGGGAAACAACCGTTACAATGCATGCTTTTACCCCGCACACCATTACAACGCAATGGCTTGCTGTAGGGGGGTAGTAGGTGTTGGATTTAACTCCAACACCTTCCCTACTGTTGCACAGACTGGAGTTGGAATAGTAATTTATACTATTCCAAACACCAGCGCACCCCAACAGCAAGTCATTGTAACGACTTGTGTTGTAATGTCATGCGGGGTAAAAGCATGCGTTGTAACGTCATACAACCCTAAACAACCATCCTAGTACTTCTACACTGGTAATAGGCTTAAAACGAAACAATACATCACACTCCAATAGAAACCACAGCTCATGCCAACCTACGCTACATTTAATACCGAACTTATCACATCATCATGCACAGAATAATAATGGGTCTACTTATCTATCCTGCTGGTCTCTCTACATGTTATTTTATTTTGAGAACAGTATGGGAATAAAGGGGTTTTCTGTGCCTCATTGTTTAAGTTACACCCTCAAATAAGGGTCTTTGTTCCAGCTTTCGATGAGCTCATCCCTTAGACTTTAAGGGGTCTATTAGAATGGCGGACAGATCGCCATCGCCCGTCTGGCAATTTCCCACTACCCGCTCACCAAATACCCACGCCAAATTACGATGGCGGTGGGGACTCCACCTGCCATCGTAATAGGCCCCTAAGTGTTTTGAGCATCAAAATGCAAAGTAGTCCAGTGCCCTACTGAGATATTCCAAGGTGCTTGAAAAATAATTGTGAATGACAATCAGTAGTTGTCGAGCCCTGGGCAAAATGTTAATCACGTCTGCCTAATTGGAGTAATTTCAAGTTATTCTTATGAAGTGAAATTACCAAAAGTTAAGTGACTATGTCTGCTCGGATAACTTTGCGTAAATTATGGGGAAAATGGCTACCCATGAGCACCAGAACAGAGCACACGTGGCTGCTGCTGTTCCTATTTGGTTGCATTTAGCACTTTTTTATTTATATAAAATGCATCCTGGTGTCCATTTTGAATGCAAGGGTGCATTTTGCACTAAGAAAACAAAGCTATAAGCAGGGTTACCTTCCTCGCGAAATTCGGCGTAATCTCACGTAAATTTGCTGTCATGCCATGTAATTATGCTACAGCAAATTATGCAAGTAATGCCCACCGCTGAAGCCAGTCGCTACTTGGAATACACCTGATGACCAGACAAAAAGTTATGCTAGTATTTTGATGGTGTTTGTAAGTATTTGACCCAATATATATTATTTTATTGTAATGTCTTTTTATTTTTTTGTGCTTTTATGCCGCAGAAACGCAGCAAAATAACTTTTTTGAATTGGACTGGACCCCAAAATACACTTTGGCTTCTAATACTGCCATACATTATACCCACCAGTCAGAGAATGTGTGTATAATAAGCTGAAGTCATACTTACGAACAATACATTGATTTCCACCCGGTAACGTTTTCCACCCTGGACAGCAGTACGAGTGGAAGCGGGACCCACACACGTTTGGCCTGAAACGGAGAACACGTCGTTACAAGTTACTTATTGGTCACCATTGACAGAACAACATTTATATTTGTTGGCACACAGTTGGAAAGGCACAAGAAAGCACGTGTTGTCTAACAGGTAGTGACACTAGAATTATGCGGCACTGGAGGACTACATTATACGGCAGGGTTAGCTAAATTATGCAGTAAGAAAAGCCAAATTTAAGTGGCATAGTGAGGCAAATGTTTGTATGTTAGTATTACCTCATTATTTTGGAAATTTTACATATGTTAACACTTTCTCTGCAACGATTTAATCTCATTAATACCACTTTGACAATCAAATACAGAAATAAGCAACAGAAAGATGAGCAAATAATCTTTGCAAAGGTCCTCCCCTGCACAGCAGCACGTGTTGCTGTATTTTAGTAACTTTTGATGTGTTTGGGCTAGAAACAATATTTTTAGTTGAAATCTGCAGATTATGCAACAGATGATAGGTTATGTGGCAACTACGGCAAATTTGTAATGATGTGGAAAACACCACATCCGCAAAAGCACAGGGCCCTGCTTACTGTCAGCATGAATTGCAAATATTTAACATTTGTATCATGGCTGTGTTGTGGTGTATGAAATCTCTATAACAGCTTTGATATACATTTTTTCAAGTTCCATCTTTTTAGTGGGAGTAACCATGGATATTAATTAGCATCTTCATGTTCTCTAAAGGTTTAGTAACAGCACAATCTTTACACGCCCTACATGTCATGGCTAGTGCCATTGTTGTGATATCTTAGGTTGTGGTCTGTAAATAACTTTCCATTCATGTAGAATACACTTGTTCCTTGTTATCCAAAAATAATCCCCAAAAACATATCTCCCAGAAATACCTTCATTATTTTCACACCTCTAAACAGTTACACTCTCTGTTCTACACCCGGCATGTCTGCACTTATTTTACACATTTCCTTTACATACCTATGGGCTTTGCCATTAGATATACTAATTGCTTTGACTAGGGGTGTCTGAATATTGGAAACACCTGGAGCAAGGGTTCAGATCTGAGACTAGATTTTCACATTCTGATTTTGCAAGATTTCAACTCAAGTGCAATATCTGGAAGGCCAAAGAAGAATTCCTGTTCAGCCAGGGAAACCTCTGAAAACCTTCTGCTGAATTTCAATACTGTGAACACCCACAAATTACATTGTATTTATTTTTCAAATATCATATACATTTTTGGAAAAACACAATGACAATATGGGTTATTTGACGAGGGATTATTGAAATGTTTGTAGCTCATTCATATGGATACAAAAGAACTCACTCTAACATAACAAATTTTCAATCGGGACAACACAAAGTGGACACTGTGTTACAATTTTGGAGGTGTAGGAAGTGTGTTTTCTTATTTGTACGCAATTGTCACAGAAAAATCGCCTCTCTGTGCCACTGTATTTCTCCTTTCCTGATTTAGGACGTTCAAATTACCCAATATTTTGTGATTTGTTTTTAAAAAATAGAATGAACATATTAATTAGAAACTTACGGCCCGATTTAGAGTTTGATGGAGAGGGCACACCTTGCAAAACTCTCTTCCCGCCCGCCTGAGGTGGATGGACCAGCAGGTTTATGCTGACGGAGTAAAATTAGTCCATTAACTTAAACCTTCCTCTAACAATCCATCGGAGTTAGTAATCTGACCGTCCACCCTATTTAGATTGGGCGGTTGGATAGCTTTTTTTTTAGGGGGTCACTGCCAGATATATCATTTGGTGAGGGACAGTAAAAAAGGGAAAACAATCCACGTCATGGGAATGTTTTAGAATGTTCAATACGATAATGGAAATTTCTCTGTGCGACAGGTAAAATTGAGTATGTTAGATGATGACGTGTTGGTGAATTACCAGATCCATTTCAAAACATATACTGAGAAGACCCAAATCAGATTGGAGAAAGAGCAATGAGACATTTCCAGATGTCTTCAACATACACATCCATATACATCTGTAGGTTGGCGAATCTGGTCAAAATATACATGCTGTGAATGGCCATTATTCTTGGAAAACGTCCGACCATTTTGTAGAAATTCAAAAGCCTTGGATGATACTCAGATAAATGCTAGATCAATTTTGAACTGGGCACATTGGGGCAATCGGCCTCTACTCTAATATCACCACAAAGTCGAGTAAATCAGAGCCTTGGGAATAGCTCAACTTGAATACGGCAATATCAGACACACTTCAGAAAGAGTAAAATTAAGCTGTAAGACTTTGGCCCATATTTAAAGTTTGGCAAACATGGCGGGTATCCTAAACGATGCATTACAAGTGTAATACAGCCTTTGTCACTCGAAATGCGGCAGACACTTTTTCCATCACATTTTGACAAAGTATCCTGTCCAAAGAACTCTAAATAAGGACTCTGGCTCCGACTGAGGAAACAAGACCATGTAAATCCAGCAAGCAAAGCTCTCTACTGGTCCTCTGTGGAGTCAAGAATAAAATTCAAAATCATATGCACACTTCAAAAACATGAAAGTGAAAAATCTCAGAGGAGTTACAAAAACACTTGTTATTCCAGCTAGTGATTTTAAATAATTTTACCGCAATCTGCTTAACATAAAAAGATAGGACAACTGAAACACAGAGGAAGATCTCTGAGAACAGTGCATAATTTGAGCCAGTGGTTTCCAGTGCTCAGCACTGACACTTACTTGTCAGCATTGGCACTTGTGACAGTCTGCCACAAGGTGACGCTGTCTGGCTAATTCAGAGATGACCACAGCAACAGTTAATTATTAATTCAATATACATTAAAAATGGATATTACATGCTGCCAAAGACATTCTTATAACTTTGGGGGCCTGAAATAGTCTGAATTGTCACACTTGTAGGAGTGTGAATGTTAGTATTTGTGTTGTTACTATCATCGGTGGCGCTCGAAGGGCCAATGGGTGGCGTAAGCTGTAGTGGCCACTTGACTAGAACCCTAACCATGGCACTTATATTTTTACAAATTCAGCACTGTCTGAGAGTACTAGGACCCAGAACAATTGAACTCCAGGGTGGAACCCAATCATCTAATCAGTGGTTACAAACATCTGAAAACTGAGATGTTCAGGATGGATTTCAGCTGTGGTCACTCATGAAGGGTAATGTCAGAGCACTGGCAGATATGGATCACTCACATACAATTGAACTTATATCATTCGGCTTAAAGACTGCTCCACATATTTTTATTCTCCGAAGCGACTATAAAGTAACAATGCTGCGCTTTTTTACAACTCTGCACTTAACAACATGTGACTGCCTATTCTGATAGTATGCAACTGAGACTGGATATAAGAAATATTGAAGATCAATACATACAAGGGTGATATTAGGTTACAGAATCTGTTACATCACAATATGCGGTGGAAAGAGATCAATGTGAAGTGGGGCGGGTGTTACATAATGTTCTAAATCGTAATCTCCCAATATATGAAGAAATATGCCACTTCAAAAATAGGATACTGAAAATTGTATGAACGAAATACTGTGGAACTATGTCACTAAAACACCGGAAACTGATTTTTGGGGGAAGAAATGCCATGTGGAATTAAGGCATTGTGATTGGTGATATTGAACTGGCTTTATCTATACTACTATTATAAAGAGAGAACAGAAACCTTTTGGCAAGGTAAACTCGGGAACCACAGCGTCAATCCACACACCCAATACATTGTTGTAATCCTCAGGGTGTGTAGATGGACATAGGCTGCATAAAATAAAATAAAAACGTAAATTAAAAAATTAAGCTTTAAAAACAAAGTAGTCCCCTAAAAGTAGCGCTGGCCGCGACGTAGCGCTGGCCGCGACCTAGCGATGTCCGCAACGTGCGTGATGACGACAGGCGGGGAGGAGCGGTGACGAGCAGCGAGGAGTGGCGGTGAAGTCCGGAGCGCGGGGAAGAGCGGCGGCTCAGGTAAGGCAAAGGCAAAGGCGAGGCGGGAGGCGGGAGGCGGAGGCGGGAGGCGGAGGCAGGAGGCGGGAGGCGGGAGGGAGGCGGGAAGGAGGCGAGAGGCGGTCTGGGCAATGTCGGGGCGGGCAGGGGCCGGGGCGGGACTGCACCCAAGCCTGAAATGTTGCCCCAGCCCCCTTCTGCCCCGGGCAACGCTGCCGCAATCCGAAAATGCTGCCCCCAGCCCCCTTCTGCCCCAGGCAACGCTGGGGCGGGCTGCTAGTCACAATATATAGTGAATTACCTCTCTGTGGCTGGTGACACTGAATGTGTGCAGGCACAATATATTTTCAAAGTATGCCATCCTATCACTATATATTGCGAAATTTGGTGACCTCTGTCAGTGACACTGAAATGGGTATGCCACACAATATCATGAAAGTATGCCCCTGTGGCCTACGACACTGAATATGGTATGTCACAATACACTGTAAAAGTATGCTACGTTGGCCAATGAGAGATTATACTTTATCATAATATACAGTGAATGAGGGTCTTTTGTTTTGTGCCACTGAAGGGTATATCAATTTATAATGGTGAAATATGCCACTGTACCAGGCAATATTAAATGTCACAATTCATAATGAGATAAGCAACTCTGGCTCTAGAACAACATATTTACTGATTCTTCCTACAGCATTACAAAGTTGACAAATATTGGATGTTCATTTCAACAGGCATACTTCTGTTCCAAAACATACAATTTCTCTAGAAAAAGACTCTGGCCTATTCTAAAGAAGAGTTGGATAAGGGTATGTGACTTCTTTATCCAGTCGCAAGGTTTCCCAGAATTATTAGAGCTTGTAAGAATGCATCTCACCAAAAATCATAGGCCAACAGTTCCACCCAAAAACAACAATCAGGCTCCTTACTGCTCACCCTCACCAAGTGTTCAGAAAACATCTCAGTACCTTATTTCAAAGAAGGTAATTTTTAGCTAATAAGAGTCAATTAATAGTGCTCCAGAAGAAGGTATTTCAGAACCACCATCAAAATGTAGGCCGAAACCAGTTTGCTGTTGCTTGTTTTCCTGTTGCGGCTGACCTTAGTCTGCAGTTTGGGTGAGACAGCTCCTGTAGTAGCAGGACCACAGGTGATTTGCATATGGCTGGTCTCTCTCTAGGTTGGCACAGTGGGCAAAACACGATGGACTGAAATGCTGCCAGAGTGATCAGCAATGGCTCAGATGAATTCAAGCATTCTTTCCATCACTTTGTTGTTTGTTCCTCCTTATGAAGAGCTAACATCTCTGTACCAACCACAGATCTATATTAACACTTGTCAAGATCACTAACACTGAGCAGGCTTAGAGTGTTGCTAGACCCATGAATCTTTAGTATTTTTATGAGCTATTATGTGGAGAAGCTCTGCTGTTCTTCAGCCAAGATGACCAGGGATACACATCTGTGGCAAGGAAATTCCAGCTCAAAAATATAGGGGGCCTTACATGGTGCAAACACATTAGGGTAGTCATGAAACTATTTGAGGGGAAAACAGACAGACTGGGAAATGTGGTCACACTGAATACTGTTGTCCAAAGTGTTGCAGAAAAGGGGAAAAGGTTACATTTCTGATGTTAATAAGTGTATTTATTCATCTAATAGGATAAAATAATAGATTCTTATACGTGTCACTCCTACATTGGCAAGATCACACATCGGGTTGAACGTAAAATGAGCCCTTGGTCACGATTGGCTTGGTAAGAGGAATTTGGGCGAACATAGATATGATGCAACTTACCGCTAGGGATTTTATAGATTTCAGAAATGACTGCAAAAGGCCCACACGCAAACCAGCATGTGGTAACGAAATTGGAATACACAAGCCTGAATATGATTTGTGAAGATGACTGGACGAAAGAAAAGCTTTGCAAGTCTCCAAAAAACCATTGAGACAGGGAGTTGACCCAAAAGTAATATTTTTTCCTATCAACCGTCAGTTACAAGTTTACTGTGGCACCGACCTAGCTCTGTGTCGTTGGAAGCCAGCACATAGCTAGCCGTGAAGCGGGAATTCCGCCGTTGCCTCCAACAGAGAGAACACACAGCTCCAGGTCACCAGGGCCAGCCAAGCTGTCTGGGACAGATGCCCAGTCTGCAAAAAAGGAAGCAGGGACAACCTGCCAGGGAGCCTGCAATAACCTTTGCTCAGTGTTCTTCAGAATAGAGTAGATTTTACTGTGAGGATGCCCACTGTGGAAGGTCTGGAGTGGGTCTGGGTGATTTTTTTTGTTCAGTGGAAGCTGAAGGAAAAAAAGGCGCCAAACTTTGCCATGAAATGCAAAATTTTGTGGTTGTTTTGGCTTTTTGTGGTGGTTTATGATCAATCAATCAATCAATCAAGTCATTTATAGAGCGCACTACTCACCCGTAGGGTCTCAAGGCGCTAGGTGGGGGGGGGGGGGGTGCCGTTACTGCTCGAACAGCCAGGTCTTGAGCTTCTTCCTGAAGGAGAGGTGGTCTTGGGTCAGGCGCAGCTCGGTCGGGAGTGAGTTCCAGGTCTTGGCGGCCAGGTAGGAGAAGGACCTTCCTCCTGTTGTCGCTCTTCGGATGCGGGGGACGGCGGCGAGGGCGTGGCTGGTTGATCTGAGGTGGCGCTTGGGAGTGTAGAAGTTGATTCGGTTGTTGAGGTAGCTCGGGCCTTGGTCGTGTAGGGCTTTGTGCGCGTGGGTGAGGAGACGGAAGGTGATTCTTTTGTTGACGGGGAGCCAGTGCAAGTCTCTCAGATGTCCGGAGATGTGGCTGTTTCGTGGGATGTCGAGGATGAGTCTGGCTGAGGCGTTCTGGATCCGCTGGAGTCTCTTCTGGAGCTTGGCGGTAGTTCCGGCGTAGAGGGCGTTGCCGTAGTCCAGTCGGCTAGTGACGAGGGCCTGGGTGACAGTCTTCCTGGTCTCGGTGGGGATCCACCAGAAGATCTTCCGTAGCATGCGTAGGATGTTGAAGCATGACGAGGAGACGGCGTTGACTTGTCTGGTCATGGAGAGGGAGGAGTCCAGGATGAAGCCCAGGTTGCGTGCGTGGTCCGTCGGTTTGGGTGCGGTGCCCAGGGCGGGGGGCCACCAGGAGTCGTCCCAGGCGGAGGGCGAGGAGCCCAGGATGAGGACCTCCGTCTTGTCTGAGTTCAGTTTCAGGCGGCTGGTCGTCATCCATTCGGCTACATCTCTCATCCTTTCGTGCAGGTTGGCTCTGGCGGCGGCGGGGTCGTTGGTCAGGGAGAGGATCAGCTGGGTGTCGTCGGCGTAGGAGATTATGTTGAGGTTGTGTTGGCGTGCGATGGCCGCGAGGGGGCTCATGTAGACGTTGAAGAGGGTGGGGCTCAGCGAGGATCCTTGAGGGACGCCGCAGATGACTTCGGTGGCCTCTGACTTGTACGGTGGTAGGCGGACTCTCTGTGTTCTTCCGTTGAGGAAGGAGGTGATCCATTCCAGTGCCTTCTCCTGGATTCCGATGTTGCCGAGGCGCTGCACTAGGGTGCGGTGGCAGACAGTGTCGAAAGCCGCGGAGAGGTCCAAGAGGATGAGGGCCGCTGTTTCTCCGTTGTCCATCAGGGCTCGGATGTCATCGGTGGCAGCGATGAGGGCGGTCTCGGTGCTGTGGTTGGCTCGGAAGCCAGACTGTGAGGGGTCGAGGGATCCATTCGTCTCGAGGAAGGCGGCCAGCTGTTTGTTGACGGTCTTCTCGATGACTTTGGCCGGGAACGGGAGGAGCGAGATGGGACGGTAATTCTTGAGTTCGGTGGGGTCTGCTGTAGGTTTCTTGAGAAGAGCGCTGAGTTCTGCGTGCTTCCAGCTCTCCGGGAAGGTGGCGGTGTCGAAGGAGGCGTTGATAATGTCCCGCAGGTGGGGTGCGATGACAGCGTCGGCCTTGTTGAAGATGTGGTGAGGGCAGGGGTCAGTCGGAGATCCGGAGTGGACGGAGTTCATTGTGCGGATGGTGTCTTCGGTGCTGATCGGAGTCCAGGTGCGGAGGGTGGTGTCGGGTGGCGTTGCTGCGGTTGTGGCGTGCATTGGTTGGATGCTGAAGCTGTTATGTATGTCCGCGATCTTGTTGTGGAAGTAGGATGCGAGGGAGCTGCAGAGGTCTTGCGACGGGGTGATGTCGTTGTTTCCGGCGTTGGGGTTGGAGAGCTCTTTCACGATGTTGAAGAGTTCCTTGCAGTTGTGTGTGTTGTTGTCCAGCCGGTCCTTGTATGTATTTTTCTTGGTGGCGCGGATCAGTTGGTGGTGTTTCCGGGTGACGAGCTTGAGGGTGGTCATGGTTATGAAACACCACAAAACACCAATATGCTTACAAAACTCCCCCAAAATGGGAGATCTGCGAAGAACGGATCTATAAAATACTGCACAAATATATATTGAATGTCCAAATTTTGCTTGTTTCACGTTTTGTTACAAAGGAACTTAATTGCTAAGCCATATTTGGAGACTGAAATTCTTTATTGATTAAACTGTTATGAATTCTCTTTTTTGTTAGCGATAATACCCCGGGCCCCAACAATGACCTCCAATGACCTCCACCTGTAACAATGGGGTGGTCAAACCGTTCCTTAGAAGAGGAAATGCCTTTTGGTTAACTCAAGGGATCCTCCTTCCATTGGATTGGAGGTGAAATGTAGAGACACACACAAATGGAACCAAGACAACTGTGTAGTGTTGTGTTTCTGATCCATCATACTGTTGGTAGCGATGGCTTTTTTCTTGCTATGAAGACTTTCCTGACCATATTATGTTGTAATTGCATTTATTTAGTGCTTGCTACCCCATATGTGGTGTTAAAGCGCTTTTTCTGCGAGTAGCACGCTACCCTTAAACCCAAAAAGGATTAGTGGTGAATTAGTATAGTGAATTATGAAAGTAGTTTGAGCAATGTATATGTTAGTCTGTTATTTGGATTGAGAAGGATAGTGGAGGGAAAAGGTTTCCATTTATATAGTGCTTGCTACCCCTGATGGTTGTATGTCAGCACAACGTGGGCTATTACCACTCGTGCCATTACAACGCTGTTTTTACAACGCAAGTCATTACAAAGACTTGCGCTGTAAACGCTGGATAGTGGAATAGTTTCATTTTCTATTCCAACTCCAGCCCACGTTACAGTAGGGCCCTCCAGCGCAAGTCGTTGAAACGACTTGCGTTGTAAAAGCAGCGTAGTAATGGCAGCGCGTAGTAATGCCCGCGTTGTAAAGGCTGTTCGCCCCCTGATGAGGTATCTTGGATCGCATCACAAAGTAAGCACTTCATGTCTTGAATTCAATATTTTTACGGTCACTTCTGAGTGCTGTAGTCAACAATGCCATAAATGTAAACAAGGATACCCGATATTGACCAATGATAGTTATCCATATTTTTAATTATTGCTTCAATTAATTGGTTCTAAATCAAATTTATACGGACATCTTAAAGTATGCCATTGGTTACACAAACACTAGATACTATGGTTCAATTTCTCATTGAATAGACTTGCTTTTCCTAAAGACTCATCCTCTGAGGAGGTTCAAAGTTTTGGCCAAGATATTTTTGAGCCACCAACTTCTCATAAAGATCTTGCACTGAACTTCAGCAACATTACTTATTAGTAAAACATCAGTTCTTCGAGTCTGGCCTGCAGCTGTGTGTGGGAAGATGGAGGTTGGCAATGATCGAAAGCTATTTAGCTGTCTCATTTCAATCGCGTCTGAGACTTTGAATTGAACACTGTACATCTGTTAGCCAGCGCAGTCCTTATTGCACGATTCTCCATTATTCAACTACTTGAACAAACTCCACGAACCCTAAAGTTGTCAGCTTCTGCAATCCTTAGTATTTAACCTCTTCAGTGCGTCGGACGGCCTCCGACCGTCTGAAGTCATGGTGGGTGTGTGCGGAAGACGGCTGGGGGCCGTCCTTTTTCCGCATGTGTGGAATTCTCCCGCAGAGCGGGAGATTTTGCGGTGCAGCGAAGGGGTTAATACCTTTCCTCATTTTCATGGGATGGACTTGCTAACTGGCAAACAATGGGAACCACCAGTTTTGGACTAACAATAAACTACTACTACGAGTCGTATTGGAAATTGTGGCCACTACAGTCAACACTTCGTATATCCGATTTGCTCTGGTTCAAGCACTACCTGCAATACTATGCACATAAATGCTACAAGGTATGACTTCTAGCTTTGAGAAATGCTTTGTTTATTGTGGAAGAAATAATGTATCCTCTAATGGAACCAGTCTCACTGAGGGTGTCTCTTAAATATAGATCACAAGACAAATGTAGTAGGACTGTGGTTCTTAACCATTTGACTTCTGTCGACCCCCTCAGAAACATTACTGGAATCCGAGAATTCCCATTAGTCATTATTGGAAGCCAGCGACCACCGGACTAAGCAATTTCTTTGATTTGAACCTCAAAACAATATACAACAAAAGCAAAACAAGTACAATCCAAACAATGGATTAATATTGAAATATTTTGTTTAATACACAATCAAATATAGCAAACGTTTTCAAATGTTGCTTCTTTAGTTGCCTATACATAATTAATTTGAATTTAAAAAGTGTAATATTATTTAATTTTGTAAAACAGTTGTGGACCCCCTGAATAGTCCACTCGGACCCCAGGGGATCCTAAAACCAGAGGTTAAGAGCTACTGGTATAAGAAAATAGTGCTGCCGTGAGAGTACTAGTTGGAAAGCTACATCTGAGCAATGCTTGAGTGCACGGAACCATCTCTAAGCGGCTTCCTACTAAACCAAAAGTAGGGCATCAAAACAACCACTGAAGTAGAGGTGTATCGCCCATTGTCATTTGTAAACACCACACACAAGATTAATGCAATATTCCATGGACCTATTGAGGTGCCTTCTATACGATATAGGTCTACCTGAATGGAAACGTTAGGCAACACACTTAGGGCTTAATTACAAGACTGCTCAAATATCAGAGTGTCTCCAGAATTGTGACAAACTATGCAAAAAGGGACCCCGTTATTCAAGGTTCTTGTGGTGCTCTCCAATTCGGGAAAACAAATGTGTAAACTGCACGGTGCATTGGCACGATTACGGGTCGGAGTCAGTTAATCCAGAGCCTATAATTCAGGCTCCCATGCACCATGGAACTTGTAAAGGAGCTCGAAAGAAGGCCTTAAGCATAGGCCTTCTAAGCCTTCATCAAATACATCCCCTCATGGAACCAGTTGATGGACAAATGGTTATAAGAAAATAGTACTGACTTGAGCCCACAACAAATACAGATATCTATGATCAACTTTAAATTCCCCAGATTTGTAGCTCTCTTAAAAGGTTATTAGATAGTTCTTTCAAATTAGCATTCAATCAAATAAAACTCCCTTAATGTAAAATCAGTATAAACCAAGAATTTGTCAAATTCCCCACATACCTACTGTATAAGCCTGAAATTCATAATGATGAACTCATTTCCAACTACTATTAAATGAGCAATGACAATGCAGCTATATCTATTGTTCCATCATTTCACACAGAACTACAACAAACCTCATGAGAGTACATTTATGGAGTGCAGACTTCTACCCCTCCAGTGCATGGAGAAATACCGGGGAAATACTTCATTTCTTTAGAAGGAGAACTCACAATTAATTTGTTAGGTAAGTACAGAGGAACCGGGTCCTAGTGTGGTTACAAATGTACATTAACATATAACCGACAACATTAAATAGAAATAGTAACACATTTTTTATAGGTGTGCAATAAAGCAAAAGTTACATTGTCAGCACGTTAATGTGAAGCAGTAGTAAGATAGACTTCTAATAAAATGATGCAGTTAATTCCAGTTTCTCACTTCCTAGTCTTTTAAGAACATATATAAGAAACAATCATACACCTCAGATGATAGAAATATCCAAGCCCATCCAAGCTATTGGCAGAGAAAACCAATTCATAGGGCTTTATGAAAATTGCCCCGTAGGTTAAGCACCTAATAGAGATGTGGAGTGGAATTTGACTTGAGGCAGATCAGTTTGGACCTATGTGCTATGTGCTATACACTTAACCATAGACCACATTATGGACATTAAGGGAGCCATAGAGTCAAATGAACAACTATGTCCCACATAGCACCCTATCACTCTCACTGTGATGGGGCCGTGACTTAGCTCATGACCGACTCATGCTGCGGCTTGCAGGAAAGATTACATTACCTCAATATACATTTACTACTCATTGAGATGACTATTCTTCAACGATAAAAAGCATAGACTTCTTAAAACTTGTGGGTTACCACCCACCTGGGCAATTCACATTTTAGCTGTGTTGACACTTTTTGAAATATCACGTGCTCACTGAAAACTATTTGGATGTGGTCACTCATGTGTTGGTTTGACACCTAACAAGAAGTCTGAAAGTAGATGCTTAAGATCAGAGGTCCATCAAGCCCCACATTGAAAAACATTTAGATCAAATAAATCAACATCACCGTTAGCAACTTGCACAGATATCCGCCATATTATTGAACCTATATTATAAGCCATCATTAAGCGGGGTCATGCTTCAGCAGCTTGTGTTTACTCAACTCTCTTTAGAAAGACCCTGCCCAGTACATAGCTCACAGTTAATCGATCCAACATCCACATAAATCTTTTTAACTCCCAACCTTGAACGAAAGCATCGTTACCCTTTTTAAGTCACGCTTAGGAAGCACGCGTGCGCTGTCTGCAAGACTTGTTATCTCCTCTATCGGCTTTTGGCATGCCCATGAATTGTTATTTGTTTGTTGTTGTGCCATTTAGAAATAAGGGGTTTTTATTGGTGGATTGGGTCTGATTCTCCCACCTTTGTGTGCTTGGGCCACGGCCAGGCGATTTCACTCATTGTTTGCTTGCGTTGGCCATCCCAGTACTTCTGCGGTTCCTCCTGGTCATCCTGATCTGCCTTTTTATTTTGTAGGGCTATCAACATCATTTTAGGCTTTCAGGCCGTTTCACGGAACAATGCTCTGTTCGGCACCTGCAAAGTGCCAGTTTCTGTCCGGTAGCTGTTGAGCTATGCTAATAGCTCTAACCCAACAAAATGATAGACCTAATGCTTTTTATCTTTAGAAAACATTTAAAAACTCAGGACCTGATTCAGATTTTGGTGGATGGGTTACTTCGTCACAACAGTTACAGATATCCCGTCTGCCAAAATCTAAATCTCATTGGGACATTATGGGGTTTATATTTCAGCGGACGAATATCTGTCACCGTTGTGACGGAGTAACCCGTCCTGCAAAATCTTAATCAGGTTCTGAGTTTTCAGAACTAATGACCTCCAAATAAACAATTGATGTACAGTAGTTTGCTGAAATCAAAGTTTTCCTCTCAAGCTCCTGCAGTATATCACCCTACCCCCTTATCACCCACACGGTTTTATATTTTTTACAGTTATTAATGTAATATGCCCTAATATATTAACATTTATGAGCACTCCCACTGATTTGTAAATTGTTAAATCAAAACCCCACTCCTCATTGAAGCTATTTAATTAAACACTTGAATAGTGTCAACAAGGTGTTTTAAAACATTTAGTACTTATTTTAAAAAAGATATGGCTTTCGGAGATTTAAAATGCCTTCTGTATCACGTTTTTGAACCTGCAATGAGCTAACTATGAACAGAAGCAATCATAGTACATGTTCTTTGAATCCTCCTCACTTCCTGAGTTCCACAAAAAGCTGAAGACCGTCTCTTAGACTAACCCCAGTCCACGACCAAGGAGGCAAGAACTTCACACCTGCACAGCGCCAGCATACGCTAATGAGCGATAGTTCGCTCTAAAATACATATAACATTACATAACATAACAAAGAGATACTTTGTGAAAATTTGTTTGTGACATAATAACTAAGTACTTGATTTCACTTTTGTAAAGGCTTATTTGTGTAAGTTACTGCTGAGTTAACACAAAACAGCAATTAGTGCCCTGTATAATTTAAAAATCGTTTTTGAATAACACTGCAACAGATGCATTTGAAATTGTACGTTGCTTTATCAGAATGTCCATTACATTACTACAAATGGAATGGAGCCTGTCACGGTTAATTCGTAACTGTTGTTACGAATAGTTAATGGACTGTTCAAGCAAATTCAGAGATGATCTCATTTAAAGCCATGTTTCTCCTCTAGATAACAAAAAAACATTTTGTGTTAAAAAGATCCAGATAGGCCTTATACAGATGGACAGTCAGATGTTGTAAATGTATTGCACCATGAGCCACATGTATGTCTTCAAAATGTAAATGTGCGTATTGTTTGATTTTTAGACAGTCTGGCTTGGCATGGGAGTAACAGAGTCCTGCCCATCGGAGTTTTTGGAGGCAACTGAGACGGTGTACACCAAGTGGACAAGGCCACCTCTATTCTATTTTGCTCCTTGAATTTATTTTTTCCAACCTCATGGCTGCCATCCTGATGTGAACATTCAAAAAGTAGCCCTCAACTTCTTTCTCACACCACAAAAGCTCTTATCGTAAGCCTTGACAAGAACTGATTACTTCAGCAGCCTTCCTGTTGGCCTGCTCCACCTTTGGCTCATCAAGGTTTTAATACTTCAATTGTTAAGGGTCCATTCCTGAAACTTCCACTCCAGGAACCTACATTATCTAGTCTTTCCATTCATTAAAGGTAGTCTATAAATCACATGTGATGAAAACTTAACACCCAAAACTTGATCACTATCATCTTTACATCATTCCATGAAGCTTTTTCTCCTCTAAACCTCCCCATGACTTTAAACTAGTGTACATGTAATCTGTGAATATTTAAATAAGTACTTGTTTACTTTACATACCTCTTGTCTCCCTTAACTGTCTCCTCTTACTCACCTACCTTTAAATGTAACCACTTGTTTTAATATTAACATTTGTCCAGAAATATGTAACCGTTAAATATATAAATATGTACATTTGGACTCTTTGGATATCATATTGTTTCACATAACACTACTCACCTCCCTCTTCACTCTCTAAAAGAATTCACCCACATTGAATATGTTCCAGTGTAATCAATGTAACTGTTTAAGTATTTGTTCTAAGGGTAGCTGATCCAAATATTATGGCTGCAAATACTCAGCTCACAAAAGATTGTGTCCAACATTGCAAGTATGACCACAATCTTGATTTAGATGCAAATGGGAGTTTATGACATAATCATGATTATTAGTCTGGCAGGAAAACCAATACCTCTGTGTAATAAGCTGGCGAAAGATGCTCAGAATAAGGTAAGATCTGAACAGCCGGTTTTCAAAACATCAATTCACAAAGTTATCCCTAATTTTAGGACAAAAATCAGTCTCCCAGTAAATATCACACCTTTCGATAATGCACTTTACCGGGTGTTGAATTTTCATCACGAATAGCGACACACTTGTAAAGAAGGCTAGTGTGTTAAAAATATTAAATTAGATGCGGCTGGTCAACAAATGGTGCATGACATGTTTAGATAACCTTCTAGTGGGCTCTAGTAAGCCAGAAGCACCTTCTCCTGAAACTAAGATTACAAGCACTCATACAGTACTGTTTAATAAATCCTTCACACTTAAAAAACTTACTTTTATTGGTAGTTGACCAATAAATGATTCTGATGCTTATATGATTTGATTTTGTTTATTTTGCTAACAACTGAATTATTCAAATGGAAAGGTAATATGCATATTTGGCATGTGACATTTCCCATATAATAAAACCGATAAAGGTGCATTTATGGTTGAATTACTGTACACAGAAAAATAAGGAACAAGAAAGGAATACTGCAATCGCCTTTTCTTTTTGTGGCGAGAGTGCCACTGAGCTCAGACCGGACAAGAATTTAGTGCAGTAACGACATAAAAAGAGCCAAATATGTTAGTGTTTCCATGCCCTGACCAGCAACTCTTGGCAATCTTGTAGAGAGTTCAGTGTCTGCAGTGTTTGTCCAGCTGGCTGCATTTATATCTCTTGCTGCTTAAGTGTCTTTCACAGGATACAATAACTCATGCTTTTTCTACCTCAGAATATTTGGATGATGTTTGTGACTCTCTTGGGATTGCCTTAGGTGAAATGCTTCATAGTCAACTAACCCCACTAGAATCTTGCATTGTGCTGTAGGATGAGACGTCCAACTTAAACTTCCAGGTGTTCCAGTGATCTGTAACCACACATTAGCAGCTGTGGTTAAATACATTTAAAGAATTTGTATGCTGTGCCTATATCCTGGAAAATGGACTCTGATGCCAGAGCAGCCCACATGCAATTCCTGGAGACTTTATCAACTGTGCTCTGTTAATATCTGAAAGGAGGGTAGGGTTATGCAAATATTAATTGATGCCAACTCATTTGTAAGTTTCTCTGCAGAGCAGTTATGAGCTATTAATGGGTTGGTTCAGGCTGGCAGAGATTTAACAATTTTCCAAAGCTAACAGGCAATCACTCCTCTTGAAGTCCGTTAACTCACAGAACAACATGTGGCCTTGTGGCCACATCTTTAACTTGAAACCTAGGGACTTGATTAATCTGATCTTTCTCATTTTGGCAAAATTCATGGTCCCTGTGGAAAAGCATTTTATTGTTCCAATGCTTTAGGTACTTTATCTGCCAATATTTGCTATTACGGAACTGGCTTAATCACTGTATAAAACCAGCAAAGGTTCTGTTCTCAATTTCTTGTATTAGCATTAGAGGCGTAGTTATTGGATGTTAGAACTACAGCTGTTTTATTGTTTGTTGCTAGATTAGTGGATTTAAACATATGTGTAGATAGTGACAAAACGGCATTAAGGTTAACACTAGCACATCATAAAGCAGACACAGTTACAATACCTATTGCGGACAATCTTTAAGAATTATTTTCCAGTGTTAACTATGACTACACTTTGGTAGTTATGTTTCAAACAAAAAACTCTTCTACTGATATACTAAATCTGTGGTTTCTTTTCGAACAGTGGATACTTAAAATAAAGTGGACACTGAGTTATTGTGCTTATCTCCAACTCTTCTTTAGTTTTACAATTTAGCTTTTACATGTGTATATATTGTACAACCTAATTAGTAGCAAATGCCACCAGAATACAAAAATGGTATTATACAGCCATAATACAAGATTACCCTATATTTATTTGTGTACTTTATATGAGGTGCTAAATATTGCAAAATGTATAAATTAAATGAATTTACTTTAAAACTGTTGACCCACTTCTAAGTTCCATTTTTGTGCAATTCTACAAAAGAAACAACATAATTTGAACATGATGTCAAATCTCCTTCCCTCCCACACATCCATATGTGGGATATTAAACTCCTTTAACTATTGTGACAAAATGTATGTGATGCCCTATGTTTTCAAGCAGTATGCATTAACTTTGTTGTTTACTTTAATTTTTCAGGCCAAAAGCTTCCCAAAGCTCTATTATTTGGCCATATTTAGAGTTAAGCTTAAATTCATGGTGGAAAAGTGCAGGAGTATATTGTCGTTCATAGTTTTTCCATCACAGGAACATCTCTTCCCTGTGGATGAACCCATTTTCCCACCAGCACACTCCCCCACACCTCCAAAAATATACAGGGTGTACCTTTTCGTAATCCACCTCAAAATCTCATTTATTCTAAGATTCAATTTGTTTGCTTTTGGTTGAACATGACCTACATGGCATTGTAAATATCTAAATACTTGTGAATTTGTGGGTTTCTTCCATGTTTTACCTACCACTTTATAAATGTGATTTTCAATCAGAAATGTTCACTTGTCATATTTTTAGCATACCCTACCAACCATATCTATGCACCCAAAAAATGTGAGTTGAAATCCCCCCGTTTGTGTTTTCAGTTTTTTAGGCATTTAGTATAGTATTTTAAAATACTCATTCTAAAACTTATCAATGTACACTTGACAGAAAAAGTAAGTGATCCAACAACATAAGTGTGTCTTGATGTGGGTCAAAACAGCTGATACAATCCTATTCAGAATGTCCTCATCCCAGTTTGTAAACACTGCCCCTCAGGATTAGGAAAAGAAGAGACTATTTTGAGCAACATGACTGGCCCAGAAATGTAATACTCATATTTACATTATAACCATGAATGTGTCCTTGTGTAACACAACTGGTGCTCATGTAAAGCGCTCTGATACCTTCGGGTCAAGTTCGCGCTATATAAAATTCAGAGAAAAAAAAGAACAGACACTTATCCAGAGGTAAATCAGAGAATAAGCATCAGGTGGAACACCAGCAGGATGTGTAAACAGCACTCCATGGACTAGCTAAGACGTTGGATTAAGCCTTCACCTTTTGACAGGGTGGATGTACTGTTTCGCCAAAGCCTAAGTGTGACAACAATCTACTTCTGGTTCACATTTATGTTTCAGAAGGAAAACTAAAAGGGTCAAGAATATAAGCAAAATAAATAAGACATGGTGGAAATATTAAGGAAAGAAAAAAATGTGGGTTCTGTCTACATTCTAGCACAAGATGTATTATGTGCGAATGATGGATAGATTTGCTCTAATCATGGGGACGGAGAAGTTTTGGCACTTGATTAGTGTGATGAGATTTCTTCCTAAAAAGAACATAATCCATCACAAGAGGAGGCCGTGGCCAGGATCAACATGCCATAGCTGATTTACACAACTTTTTCTAATTATCCTCTGTGAAACAAAAACAACAGAATTACATTTCAGTAACACTGCCTTCCTTGTATATGGAAGCATATGTGGTAAGTAGAATATAAGTCAACCAGCTGGGTTAGAAAAAGATAACAACAAGCAGATATTAAGCTTAGAAACTGATTATTACTTTAAAATGTTTTCAGGGACAGCAACTGTGGAAGACTTAGTCTATGCTGAGTGAGGGGCCACTGTCTTAAGTAACAGTCTGATTCGCAATAACCCAAAGGGTGGAAATTGAATGTCTTGGATAAGCCGACATGAATGCCCATTGGAAATCCCACAGTAAAATGTGAATTAAGTGCAATGTGTTCTCTTACACTCCACTACAAAATGATGACCCTGTACTAGGATGACTTTCATCCCACCACAAAATATGGAGATGTCGCTCTGTGAAGATCATGAAACGTGAAACCAGTGGTGGGGGACTCTTCTATACCACTACTAAATGTGTTTTTGTTGTTGTGGGTGGGCTCTTACATCAAGGAAAAATGAGGAGGCAGGTACTTGGAAACTTATATTCCACCATAAAATGTGGATGTACTGTTGGGTGGGAGCTCCTGCAACCCACCTTGAAATATGGAAGCAGTTCTATTGGGATCTCTTATATCCATGTTGAAAGGTGGATCCAGTACTATTGGGAAATGTTACACAGACCTTAAAATGTGGATTCAGTGCTCTGTAGATATTACATCCCACTGGGAAATGTAGATGCAGTGCCGAAATGTGGATGCAATGTTGAGTGGAGATCTTACACCTCAGCATGATATGTGGTTCCATGGCTGGGTCTAAACTGGAATGGCATGGTGTGGAAAAAAGCAATAGATTGAGGCCCATATCTCTGTACTGGGGTGAATGTTTGACATTGTTCTGCATTCCGTCCATCAATTGTTCTTTTTGCATTTGTCACCCTAAGTGGGACGGGTATGCTCAGAGGTTGGTCCCCTGCTCTCCAAATACACTTCCAGCTTCCACTGGAGTTAAGCTAGGCTGGCTGATGAGGGGTGATACCCCGAAACCGGCCCCAGGATGCTTGTTTCCGGTCCAGGGAGGACCATGCTTGGCAGTTCGGGCTGGATTGTTCCCATGGGAAGCAGTGTCAAGGCTGATTGGCAAATGGCTGGGTCCAAACTGGAATGGCATGGGGAGCAAAAGAAAGATGGAGTTAGGTCCAGATCTCTGTAATGGTGGTGAATGTTTGACATTGTTCAGCATTTCCTCCATCAATTGTTCTTTTTTCATTCCTCATGTCGCTCAAATATCACAGTAAAATGTGCCTTCAGTGCTGTGGAGACTTTAACTTCATAAACTAAAATGTGGAGGGAGTATATTGTTAAGCTCTTGCGTTCCATCTTGAAATATGGATACAGTGTTGTGGAAAGTTCCTGTATCCTGATTCCTACTTTGAAATTTGGAAGCATTGCAAATGGGAGATCTTACATCCCACCATTAAATGTAGTGGCACTGCTGTGAGGGGTGTTACATTAAAGTAAAATATTGATTGATTGATTGAGGACTTTTATATCCCACAATAAAATGTGGATGCAGTGTGTGGGAAGCTCTTTTATCCCTCCTCAAAATATGAATGCAATGCTGAGGGTAGCACTTACATACATCTTAAAATGTGGCTTTGAGGATCAGTTCTCTAGAAAGATCTTGTATCCACCTTCAAATGTGGACTGAGGGGTATGGGAAGATCTTACGTACCGCTGTCAAAATTTGATTCAGCGCTTTGGTGAGCTCTTGTCCTCCCTCCCGCCCTCCATGAAATATGGATGCTGTGCTGTGGGGAGGTCTTTTATGCTTCTTGAAATGTGGATATATCACTGTTTGTGGATCTTAAATCCACCTTCAAATGTGGATTCTGTGCTGTGGGGGGATCTAACAACCCACTGAGAAATGTGGATGCAGTGTTGTGGAAAGCAAGGGTGAGGGGAGATCTTACACCCCTCTATCAAATGAGTTTCCATTGCACAGGGGACTCTTCTATCCCTGTCAAAGTGGCTGAAGTCCTGTGGAGGCTCTAGTATCCCAAACTGGATATAGTTTGGGATATACTAGATGTAGCATTTATGGGAGCTCGTGCATTCCACTCCTAAATGTGGATAAAGCACTGTGGAGTGTTCTTGCGTCTTAGCTTGATAAATGGAAACATTGCTAAGTTGAGCTCTTACACTCCACCATCAAATGTGGTGGTAATGCTGCGAGGGGTCTTACATCCAAGTATAATAATGATTGATATCCCACAATACAACTTGGATCCAGTGTGTTGGGAGCGCTTCATCTCACCTTAAAATATGGACGTAGTGCTGCGGGAGCTCTTACAAAATATGGGACAGTGTGGATCAGTGCTGTTGAAAGAGCTTATATACACCTTAAAATGTGGACACAGTACTATTATAAAACCTTACATACTGATGTCAAATTTGGATTCTGTGCTATGATGAGTCCTTGCACTCCACCTCCCACCCTTGAAATGTGGATTAAGTGCCGTGAAGAGATCCTGCATTCTACTTTGTACTAATGAGGCAGTGCATAGGGGAAATCTAACATTTCACTTAGAAATGTAAGTTCAATGCTCTAAATCCCTTGAGAATGCAAATTTACACACCCGCAGTGTAGTTCTCCCTTGCTGGTTTTTGGAAAACCTCTCCGAGGCTGTTCTGGCAGCTTAAAAATCCTGCATTAAAACTGCCCAACATAATCCAATACATTACCCTTAAAAGTGCACGCCTGGTGTTTTTATGGGAGTAAACAAGGATGAACACATTTATAGATGGCAAAAAACTCCTTCTTTTAAGTTTACATATAAATATGTATTGCCCTTGCATCCCAACAGCTCATGTTTTGCTGGTTTGCCCCTTTTATTTTAGGATGAATTCCTTATTGAGATGCCAATCTAAAAATATCTTACATGCATGTAACATTTGTGTAAAGGAAATAAAGTATGGCTGTAAGGATTGAGGTGGCAACAGAGAGCCCGGATATAGATGTTTCCAAATTCCAGATGTAGTGGAAGTAGCATCACACATTATTTGACCCTCCAAAGACATCAATCTGTTGCCCACTTGCACCATCATGAGCCAATCTTCAGACTCTTATTTACTACTGATGAGCCATAGGTGCATTTCCGTTCCCTTGACATCGCAAGTCTACCTGCGCAATCAGCATCACAGAATGGGCCACACAAACATCTGCTGCCTATGTTTAATAATGGTAGTGCCCCTGTGATGCCAAAATGAGAAGGAAGGTGTCAACTGCACCACCAGCACTTGGCACCTGAAATTTTAACAGGGGGCAGATTCTGAAAAATTGCGGATGAAAAGTCTCACATAAAAAAGCTTGTAAACAAAAATGTCAAAGTCTACTCTTTCATTGAGAAATCTCACCCAAACATTTTTTGCAAGCATTGTTAGACAAAGGCAAGTTTTGAAATGGTGAAACAGTCAGTAATTCATCAAGTTCTGAAGTTTCGTCCCTAGGCAAACTTGAGCTTAGCAAAGTTTTTTATTTGCTGAAATCCAACACAGTTCTCAGAAAACAATGAACCATGACAATGTCTCACATGGCAAAGTCAAGTACGGAAAGTGGGTGCGGTTACTCCACTCTAAACAGGGAAGGGCAGTCGTCACTATGACCTGACAGCCAAGTGGCGGGTAAGCTCATCACATGTTATCAGGTTAATCGTTTCTAAGAGTGGAGTCAGCTGAGGCTCCAACAGTCTAAATCTATCACATCCCTGACTCTAAATAGAGCTGGAAAACCTGAATTTGGCACTCAGGTCCACATTGGTCTGTATCAGAGCAAACACTGCTATTTTCCAATGATTGTGTGTTTTGATTCATATCAAAGAATCCAGACCAGAAGTGGGTGAATTGCAGTCAGTGTTCATTACTGTCTATCACAAGAAGCATATGACATTAAATGTGTATTTATTTTTACCCAATCATAGACTTTTCCCAATTTCTAAACAGTGTGACTGAAGGACTAACCAACTTTATAATCATATTACAGTCTGGTCCTGGAAGTGACAATGACTAAATCTGCACCAGTCTACGCGTTTTAGAGCTTTGGATTGGGGATTTGGATCTGTAATAAGTAGAGTATGAAAATTCACAAATTTGCTGTTGCATAAATACGTGACATTTTCGAAAAATTACAACAAATTCCACAAAATAAAGCAAAATGGAAATCCTCCATTGAACTTTTATTTTTGTACGAAATGCAATCTTGTGTCTATATTAGCCCTGGAAGTGCAATTCGCTTTAAAAATAGTTGCAAAAACACGTGTGTTAAACAAGTGACCGCAAGTTACTCGGATGTTCCAAATGTTCCCTCAAATCCTGCGCTATAATTTTGCTGTTAACACAGCATGATTACGCAATGTTGCATAATAGCATCATTTTAGGATTTCACATAACAAACTTAAATTCTGAAATTCCTCAAATTACATGAATTAAACTGATGTAATTTTAAATTCACCCAGGCGTAGTAGTAAAATTATCTCTTATGTGTCAGTGTGTATTTATTAAACTCCTAATATATACATGCTATTTGGAAAGCAAACAGCTTTATTCAAACTCATATTAATATTGCTACATTTTACAAACTAAGGAAACAGTAACTTACAAAAGTCATACAATAAAAATGTCGCTGAAAACCAATCTCTATTCTGCATGAAAGTTTCAAAGCATCTTCATATTTAAAGAAATGTTGCTTACAAAGTCTACCTGAAAGCACCCGGGTTATGACTGTGAGAGATCTTATTGGTGTTTCAAGACTAGAGCAAATTAAATTTGTGTCCCATCACAGCCAATAGAAAAAACCCTGGTTGGACATTGATTGTCATTAGTTGAGGTCAATGGGGCTTTATAATATAAAAGCATACCTTGTTTGACTTACTCCTCTTAGCTGAGCCTAACATCTCTACAATGCCTATGAAATGAAAGTTTGAGGACACACAAGGGAAGAGTGCACATTAATCAATGATTAGGATGCAAACAGAACCACTTCACCTTACCCTAACACCAACAACAACCAACATTATGGAGAAGCTATCACATAAAGACAAGAAGGCGGTTGTTAATGCTCTTGTCCGAACTCTTGTTCCACAAGGGAACAGGGTCAATACAAGTTTGAGTACCGCTTTAGAATATACAGAGGAGTTCCCAACAAGAAGAAGGGTCAGCTTCATAGAGCTCAGGGCCATGCTGTCCATCTGATCCTTGGCTTGAAGCACACAAATCATATTTCAGCAAGTCTGATGACCCATTGCTGACGTCCAATCAAAAAATTCAAGACCTTTCTTCAAGTCACAATATCCATTGTGGTTGATCAACCTCCTACATGTCCAATGTGAACTGCCAAAACAACCAAGCAGATACCAAGAACTGGTCTGGTTCCCAGACCTGATTTTGATCTTGAAAAGTATAGCAAAGTCTATCCCATGGTTCACTCTCAGTTGTTTTAACTCTCTGCACTACCGTTCTTTAGATTTCAACTGGCTGAACACATCTATATACACATTTAAGTAATTCACAGTTACATTTCAATCTTTGTTATGTGTGTGATTAATTGCCTGCCCTAATTTTTCTACACTTTTTAGGCAACCCTCAGAATGATGTCTTTTGGATCATACCTTTCAAGACTCTGTATTACGTCATTATTGTGTTTGAACTCAAAATGAGGCTGTTTTGCATTGAAACATAAAGAATTGGAAACAACTAGTGCTCCTGTCGAGTGAAGACCATCTCACTAATTGTGAAGGTGATTCAAGGTCAGGTCCATTATTGTGTACTGGGAAACTGACCGCGACATCCAAGTCATTGAGTATTGTCTGCTGAAGGGACACTATCCGTCTCTCTTTGTGTTTCACCCAGCTTTCAGACAAAAGTTGAAAAACTAGCACACACATGCACACACACTCGCACCCCCACATAATGAAATGGTGAAGACCAAGAAGAAACTCCTCGTGTTTCTACTTTGTTGGTGATATGATACAACATTCCAATTGTATTGAATTTTGGTCAATACATTCTACGGTGATCACACCATAGCAACAGTAAAACAATAATACTGCCCCTGTTCTAAGCACAATGGATGAAAAAGGCAGACATATTCCAGTTCAGCCTCTCACCAAGGTTTACACAAGGCCTGTGAATGTGGATGCTTGCTTGAACAAGAATAACATTCCCATGCAACAGGGTCGCAGCCGCCCACCCTGGAGAGGAAGCAGCAAGTCTGCAAAAACCAGAAGAGATTGCTAGTAATAACACAATATTCTCTACATGCTATTTTCTTTCACCCCTCTGCGCCTGCCAAGCCCGCATTCTCACCAAGGCTGACCACAGGTGTATTTTTCCTTGTAATGTCTTGAACGCCCTTTTATTTGCACAGACCCCTAATGGAGGCTCTGGCGTTGTGGACATGCAATTTCTTGCTCTAATCAGCATAAATGATAGGTTTCGCCTTACATTGGATGAGGGTCAAAAACTGCTTATAAAATGCATTCATTATTGAGTTACTCCATACGTCTTACATAGATAGTGAGCAACAGGGTGGAGGAAAGCAGAACACACTAACGTAAAACATCGTCTTGAGAATAGTACTCTAAATCATAGAGAACATAAGCTAATATTATAGGAGCCAAGATTTGGGGAACTGTAACACAAAAACATCTAAACACTAATACAGATAATTTTGTAAAATAAGTATGTCTTCAGCTCTCTTAAACTAGTCCATATGGCCAGGGCAGATTTTAATTTCTAAAGATAATGGTCCCTAGACAGTTCCAGATACTTTTCAAATAAATAAATATAGACTAAATAGTTGCAATATTCCTCGTCCAGCCGGACAGAATTTAATATATAATAACAAAATTGACAGTGAATTGTTAAGCAAATTCAAGTGGGACACCACCGGTGTCCTACTACCACACTAAGACAAACCAAACATAGGGGGAGGGGTTTAGGCAAGCAAAAAACGGTATGTGGGTCATGCAATTTGACAGACTGAAATACACGGAATAGACTATTGCTTGAAATTATACATTGTAATTATAGGCATATAGTGTATTATTAAAATACACAAGATGATGGACGGAATGTTGCACAATGACAAAACATTCACCCCCAGTCACAGATCGGGGCTTACTCCATCGTTATTTTGCTCACCAAGCCACCCCAGTTCAGACATGGCTATATGCAAATCAGTCTTTACCCTGTGCCTCATGGGAACAGTCCAGACCGAACTGCCAAGCCATGTCTTTCCTGGACCGGAATCAAGCATCCATCGTTATCCTAATAACAATGGATTAAACCCAGATCTGTGACTGGGGGTGAATGTTTTGCCCTTGTGCAACATTCCGTCTATCATCTTGTGTGTTTTGATATAGTGTATTATTGTCAACGATGTTTCGATCCCTAAGTGGGGATAGAGGGATCATCTTCAGGACATTAAATTCATGCCTTTAAACATTGCAATTCTGTGACAAAACCTCAACTAGGTGATGGTGTCATGAGCGCCCGAGAGTCAAGGCGCGCGACCGGGAGGTCGTTCGGGAGTAATGGTGGTCCCTTAAGTTAGGAAGGAGTCTGAAATGACTCAGGGATACAGTGGAGAATGAATTTTTTCAGGGAAATAATTGGCAGCAGAGTCCGTCCAAAATGAATAACATGGTGGGGGCCGGAATGGGGTCCTCGCATCGGCTGGAGTCAATGCTCGTGGTGAAGATTTTATGGCAAGATCTCAACTGGCCTTAATGGTGCTATCTTAGAAAATCCGGTCTGACTGCATCACAAAACTACTCAGGGAGGATTAAATATGGACACATTCCAAGAAAGGGGGCGTACAAGTGTTATTTTGCCTACTATGTCAAATATTCCTACACATCAGGATACAGGACCATATTCTGTACTGTGATATATATACGAGTGCGGTTCTCAGGCCCGGACTGGCCGTTGCAGGCACCGGGCAATCCCCCGGTCGGCCGCGAGGGTGGGGGCCGGTTTTGGGCCCAAGGGGGCCGGTTTTGTTACAGGGTCGTTTTTTGCAGCATAGCTGCAAAAAGGGCACTGTAACAAAATCGGCCGAAAACCGGCCCTAGCAAAGAGCGCGGTCGCACACCCCAAGCCCGCCGGGGGGAGGGGGGGCCGGCCGAGAACTTTGCCAGGGCCGGTTTCGGTTCCCAGTCCGGCCCTGGCGGTTCTTCTAAAGTGGAATTTTGGAAGCTGAGCGCTGTGTTTTTGCGGGCACCCATTACCGCACGCCGCACCCACCCGTGAGTGCCCTGACTTTCTAGTGGGACAGGGAGCATTGATATATATATATATATATATATATATATATATATATATATGTATGTATATATATATATATATATATATATATATTAAACACACAAGTTAGCCCCGAAAAGAGAGAAGCCACTGACAGTCCATCAATTCATTTTTATTTCTTAGTCGAGCAGTTTGCAAACAGGCTCCCAACAAGAGCGAAAAACCTTCGTGGTGCCAGACGCGTTTCAGGAATTTTCTTCCCTTCCTCAGTGGCTGTCAGGAAAGTAATGCCAAAGCCGCAGTTCGTGTGCACAATATAAATCCAAGACCTGCCCAGGTGGGCGTGGCCACTCTCATAGCCTTCTGGGTCTTGTAGTACAACACGGTGTTTCTCAAGTGAGTCCGCCTTGAACATTACTCCAAATAAAAAGAATGTGTTTCCCAAGTGGGTTGTTGTTCGAAATTGTAGGGCTGCCTGTCCCGCTTTCCAACTGCCCGCTGTGAATTTCTAGTCGGAACAAGGCTGGTTCCGACTCTGCCTCCCAGAGTGTTGACGCTGTCGTTATGTGCATCAGCACGGGCCCACTGACATGCGGTGAACCTCTCTCAAGCGGCTGGGCTCCAACCGCCAATTTATTAAACACACAAGTTAGCCCCGAAAAGAGAGAAGCCACTGACAGTCCATCAATTCATTTTTATTTCTTAGTCGAGCAGTTTGCAAACAGGCTCCCAACAAGAGCGAAAAACCTTCGTGGTGCCAGACGCGTTTCAGGAATTTTCTTCCCTTCCTCAGTGGCTGTCAGGAAAGTAATGCCAAAGCCGCAGTTCGTGTGCACAATATAAATCCAAGACCTGCCCAGGTGGGCGTGGCCACTCTCATAGCCTTCTGGGTCTTGTAGTACAACACGGTGTTTCTCAAGTGAGTCCGCCTTGAACATTACTCCAAATAAAAAGAATGTGTTTCCCAAGTGGGTTGTTGTTCGAAATTGTAGGGCTGCCTGTCCCGCTTTCCAACTGCCCGCTGTGAATTTCTAGTCGGAACAAGGCTGGTTCCGACTCTGCCTCCCAGAGTGTTGACGCTGTCGTTATGTGCATCAGCACGGGCCCGCTGACATGCGGTGAACCTCTCTCAAGCGGCTGGGCTCCAACCGCCAATTTATTAAACACACAAGTTAGCCCCGAAAAGAGAGAAGCCACTGACAGTCCATCAATTCATTTTTATTTCTTAGTCGAGCAGTTTGCAAACAGGCTCCCAACAAGAGCGAAAAACCTTTGTGGTGCCAGACGCGTTTCAGGAATTTTCTTCCCTTCCTCAGTGGCTGTCAGGAAAGTAATGCCAAAGCCGCAGTTCGTGTGCACAATATAAATCCAAGACCTGCCCAGGTGGGCGTGGCCACTCTCATAGCCTTCTGGGTCTTGTAGTACAACACGGTGTTTCTCAAGTGAGTCCGCCTTGAACATTACTCCAAATAAAAAGAATGTGTTTCCCAAGTGGGTTGTTGTTCGAAATTGTAGGGCTGCCTGTCCCGCTTTCCGACTGCCCGCTGTGAATTTCTAGTCGGAACAAGGCTGGTTCCGACTCTGCCTCCCAGAGTGTTGACGCTGTCGTTATGTGCATCAGCATGGGCCCGCTGACATGTGTTGAACCTCTCTCAAGCGGCTGGGCTCCAACCGCCAATTTATTAAACACACAAGTTAGCCCCGAAAAGAGAGAAGCCACTGACAGTCCATCAATTCATTTTTATTTCTTAGTCGAGCAGTTTGCAAACAGGCTCCCAACAAGAGCGAAAAACCTTTGTGGTGCCAGACGCGTTTCAGGAATTTTCTTCCCTTCCTCAGTGGCTGTCAGGAAAGTAATGCCAAAGCCGCAGTTCGTGTGCACAATATAAATCCAAGACCTGCCCAGGTGGGCGTGGCCACTCCCATAGCCTTCTGGGTCTTGTAGTACAACACGGTGTTTCTCAAGTGAGTCCGCCTTGAACATTACTCCAAATAAAAAGAATGTGTTTCCCAAGTGGGTTGTTGTTCGAAATTGTAGGGCTGCCTGTCCCGCTTTCCAACTGCCCGCTGTGAATTTCTAGTCGGAACAAGGCTGGTTCCGACTCTGCCTCCCAGAGTGTTGACGCTGTCGTTATGTGCATCAGCACGGGCCCGCTGACATGCGGTGAACCTCTCTCAAGCGGCTGGGCTCCAACCGCCAATTTATTAAACACACAAGTTAGCCCCGAAAAGAGAGAAGCCACTGACAGTCCATCAATTCATTTTTATTTCTTAGTCGAGCAGTTTGCAAACAGGCTCCCAACAAGAGCGAAAAACCTTCGTGGTGCCAGACGCGTTTCAGGAATTTTCTTCCCTTCCTCAGTGGCTGTCAGGAAAGTAATGCCAAAGCCGCAGTTCGTGTGCACAATATAAATCCAAGACCTGCCCAGGTGGGCGTGGCCACTCTCATAGCCTTCTGGGTCTTGTAGTACAACACGGTGTTTCTCAAGTGAGTCCGCCTTGAACATTACTCCAAATAAAAAGAATGTGTTTCCCAAGTGGGTTGTTGTTCGAAATTGTAGGGCTGCCTGTCCCGCTTTCCACCTGCCCGCTGTGAATTTCTAGTCGGAACAAGGCTGGTTCCGACTCTGCCTCCCAGAGTGTTGACGCTGTCTTTATGTGCATCAGCACGGGCCCGCTGACATGCGGTGAACCTCTCTCAAGCGGCTGGGCTCCAACCGCCAATTTCTTTTTATTTGGAGTAATGTTCAAGGCGGACTCACTTGAGAAACACCGTGTTGTACTACAAGACCCAGAAGGCTATGAGAGTGGCCACGCCCACCTGGGCAGGTCTTGGATTTATATTGTGCACACGAACTGCGGCTTTGGCATTACTTTCCTGACAGCCACTGAGGAAGGGAAGAAAATTCCTGAAACGCGTCTGGCACTACGAAGGTTTTTTCGCTCTTGTTGGGAGCCTGTTTGCAAACTGCTCGACTAAGAAATAAAAATGAATTGATGGACTGTCAGTGGCTTCTCTCTTTTCGGGGCTAACTTGTGTGTTTAATATATATATATATATATATATATATATATATATATATATATATATATATATATATATATATATAGATATATAGATAGATAGATAGATAGATATAGATATATATCAGTTTTCTTTTTACCTTTTAATTTAAATGTTGTGGGTACCATCTCTTGAAAAGCTTCAATTCCCTTTGACCCTTCCTTTTAAAAATGACTCCAAATTTATATTTATTTAATTTTTACATATTTTAAATTATTTTTTTCCTTTGAGGAAGTTGCACATGCAGTTTGGAATGTGGTGATCAAATCAGTAATATATGTGAAGTCGAGTGAATAATGAATTAGCATCTTGCATATTAGCGTGTGAGATCTTTGATCAATGAAAAGCACACTTGGTCACAATTATGAATGTTAAATCATGAATTTTATATTTTTAATTTGATTTATGAATCATGATCCAGTTACTTTGCTTATCTGATGGTATATTGTACATTGCAGGACTGGTCAATGTATAGGAGTTGGGAGCGACGTATAGATTTGTTTTGTGTAAGAACAAAGGTGTATTTGTCACTTTGACAGTATTTTGTAAAGGTTTATAGTGAGGGAATGAGGGAATGGGTATTTAAATGGAAAGAAAATGGCGCCGCGATCTTGTGGGATCAAGGCCACGTGTGTCGGCCGAAATGCATCATGACAGAATGAGTGTTTATTGCAAATAAATGAAATTTTTTTTAGTTGTTATTTTAAAAACCGCTATTTTATGTATGGAACATTAAACAGTTATTGTAGTTGTCTGTGTTTACATCCTACAGCGCATTAAATCAGACCGTTGGATATTGTAAATACTTGTTTGTTGTTGCTCTTCCAGCTCTATCCTATTACTTCTGCCTTACTTACACAAGTCATGTGCCTTCACATACCTCCAGCAAAACTACTCAACTAACTGAAATCTAACAAATTAGCAAACATTGTATAAATATTAGACTTTTGCAACCTTCCTTGGAAGGAAAGAAAGGTTGCCACTCTGTGTCAACTGCAGCTAACGTGTGCTCCATCCCTCTTCCAGCTGCCTCCACTTAACATAAAATGGAACCGCCCAGTCCGTTAAAAACTGGGGCGGCCTTTCACTAAGTGACAGAGCGTTTACCAGTACTACATCCTACATGTGCTTTCTGAGGTCCACTCCACCTGGATCTGCCTAAACTCCATGGCGTGGAGCTCTCTGCACTCCACCCGACCTGGTGCTGCCGCCCTCATGCCATCCAGATATACCTGCACTCCATCCTGGGTGGAGCTACTGCACTCTTTGCCAGCTGGAGCAGCATGCACTCATTCCCACCTAGAACTGCCTGTACTCCACTCCATCTGGCTTTGACTGCACTCTATCCTATCTGGACCTGCCTGAAGGACATCTCGTCTAGAGCTTTATGCGCTCCATCCTATCAGAGTGGGCCTGCAAACCATCTCGGTGGACCTACCAGCAGTCCACCCTATGTGGACCAACCTGCCCAGAGTACCAGCGGAGCTGCCTGCACTCCATCCAGCATGAGCCACCAGTACTCAAACTCCTGTGGAGCTGCTGCAATCCATCCAAAAGGTGCTGCATGTAGTTCACACCTTCTGGAGCTGCCTGTAATCCATAGCATCTGGAGTTGCCTGCACTCATTACATTCTGGAGTTTGGTATTGATCTGTCCCAGACAGATAGCTATACTCTGTCCCACCTGGAACAATCTGCACTGTTATCTCAGCGTGCACTCTGTATCAGATCGGCTGCTTGCATTCTGGATCGGGGTCGCTATAGTGTCAAGGATTGTGTTATCGTTCCTTCTGCTATTGAATCAGTGCTAAATCCATTGGAACAAGACCCACTTGCACAGCCCTGACTGTATTTAGCCTTCTCTGTGCACATCTAAGCCTTGAATAAAATGCTTAGACGCTCCAGCTGATGAACCGTTCCACATGTGAAGAGTACGAGCAGACACCGATTAGGGTCCTTGAACCGTGCTGTATTTACAGAATCCTTTGGGGTCATCTGGTGTACAGTACTTGGTTAACTGTACTTTAAATTTATATTTCCAAAGCAAGAGTTTCATTATCTTTATGCTCTTCTCGCAGGAATTGATTTAGGGTTGTGTATGTACGCTTCAGCTTTAGGCTCAGGTCTCATTGCCACTGAACAACATATTGCATGCCGGTGCGTTCATCTGTACCGCTTCAAGGATGTGCTTATACAGACAGGGATCTTAATGCTGTGTGTTGTACAAAATAATACTCTTTGTAGACTTCTTGATTGTTGATAAGATGATTTATTTGTCAGAGTAGGAATTAAAGCTACATCCTCCCAGCTGACCAGACCTCAACATAACCAAAGATAATATTTACAACACTGTGCAATTCTTCCTGAGCTTATAGAAGTGTCCCTACTCAGTTACCAATTCCTTACTCTTTATACAGAGCCTACATTTCATGGAAAAAGAGAGAACCGATGTCATTGGACAGTTGTTGTTGAATATACCTCAATGCGGGTGGTCAGCCTCTTGAAGATACACCTCATTTTGTATCTAAGGGAGTTAAGCAACAAGGAGATCTAGTGATGTGCAAACTCAGGACTCACAGTCAGGGATCGCATTCCACCTAGAAAGGCATATGAATGGCCCACAATTCTTCATAAAATTGGTGAACGTTGACCACACGATATGCACTTGAAAGGGCTGTAAAGACTGAAAAGGGGCCAGTGAAGCTGCAGATATGAAAGACAGCCACGCTGGCATTGCTTCATTCTAAGTCAGAATTCTCTGCCACGTTTACAGTCGAGGTTACCAAGAAGCATATGCGGATCATCACTGATAACCACCAGACTTCTCAATCAACGGCGATTTGATTTACCTATAAAAGCATCATTTATTAAAGCAAACCACTATCCAAGACTACAGAATGCAAGCAGATGGTGCAGGTTGAATGCATAAATTGCATTTACATTCAGAACCATACCTTCTCAGCAGGACTGTCTGCAGCCCTTCAAGAATATAGTATAAGTCATTCCCGGCTACATCGAAATCATATGTTTCCTCTGTAGGTGGAGGTTAATTTATGATCTGTTAGAAGGCGGCTCAAAGTGCCAAGAAATACAGTATTGGTAGTCAAGAAAAACTTCAAAGGGCCAACCTCTTCTTTCAGGCAATAAAGTTATGTCTGTGGTACTGATGATTTCCAATATAAAAGTGTCCGCCCAATCATATCTGTTACATCTGAAGAACCGAGAAACGGCGGATGACTGGGAATATCTCTTTCATGAAATTATTTTTTCTAGCAGAGTCATATTTCTTGGAACTGGTGTCCATTCAATTTTCCATCTTTGACTAGCAAGAAAATTGCTCTTAAGATTTAGTAATGAACATTGTCTGGAAAGTGAGGAGGGAGACCTCCTTGAAGAAAGGCCAGCCGGAGCAGCAGCCAGAACAAACCAATGATTTTTTAAAAAAGATTTTGATTGCCACAATGCCTTTATAGAATTAATCCAGTTTTGTTCTTCGTTATATGTGGTTAAAAGCCCTTGCATGCTGGAATTGAACTCTAACACACTCTAAAAAATCTAAACCAGACTGCAATAGGGCATCAACTCAAAAAGAGGGACTAGGGTCTTTTTTAGAGGTCCAGCATACATGCCCCAACAGCATAGATACAAAGAGGTGTGCAGTTCCTAACTGGTACGGGTGGACAAGAGGGTTGGGGGTTATAGGTCCTCACTGGTTACAGGGGGAACGGGGAATTCCTCCTGTTGGAATTAGGGCCCTCACACACCCGGCTGGGTGTCATGTTTCATCATAGGCGTGCTCCGCGTTAGGTCGGCGCTGTAATACATGACGGGCTCCCTATGAGGGGCTCTTTGGCGGAGATCTCTTATTCCAATTAGCCGTTTGGTGCCGTGGTGGTGAGAGGGCTATATGTGTAGATGCAGGAGGCGAAGGTGAATGAACCAAGGGAAGTTAAAATAAATTGGAAATCCCAGAGAAACCAAGTTTAATCAATTGGGCTCCCAACAAGGTTAAAAGCAAGGCAGCGCACGTCTGAAGTGATGTAGCAGAATTGGCGCTCTATCAAGTGGTCAACATGTTTCTCGCCTAATAGTCCTTAGCTCTAGTGGCGATTTGTCAGGACCAGTATAAACAAATCTATCTACACAGTAGGTGGTTGTCTGGTGAAGTGACCCTGATAAACCAACCTAGAAAACCTACAGTGGTCCCTGGCAGCGAGTGGGTAGGTTGGATGACTATGTTGGAACGGAGAAAACAACACTAGTGTTTCCAAGTGTAATCCTACCGGGAGTCCAAGGCATAAACTGCCAACCCAACTTAGGTTGGCCATTCAATTACAGGTACACCACTGTAGGTTTTCTAGGTTAATTTATCAGGCACACTTCACCAGAGAACCACCTACTGTGTAGATAGATTTGTTTACAGTGGTCCCGAAAAATCGCCGCTAGAGCTAAGAACTAATAGGCGAGAAACATGTTGACCACTTGATATAGCGCCTATTCTGATTTGTTTGATATACTTTCCAGTGTGAAAAAGGCCAGAAAAACAGGCACGATAGGCTGGTGGGAATAAGACTCTAGATAGGGATACCTTGACCTCTGTTGTGTTGCTTATAAAAACAAGAGTGGGATACCATGCGTGATTCAAGCGAAGAGTATAATAAGTGATAGAGCAGCAAGTCAGCATCAAGCGCTTGTCCTACTTTCCCTAATCCAGAAAGTGAGCAGACCTAATATCAATGATGTCCTTTACTTCCGCTACAGACACCCAAGTTGTCTATCCAGGGAGCATGTTGAACCATTGGCACAGCGATTACTTTGAAGATTGAAATAGATACTTTCCTATTCTTACACTACCTTTTCAACTTTGAGTGCAAAATCTGGTATATGAATCTTTTTGTCCAGAGAGACTTTCTGGCCCTGAAAGCTGTACAAAGTGATCAGGTGCATATAGTCTGGGATTTACTGTTACTTGGATTAGATCCCTTGTAAATAGGCACAACTACTTAGAAGTAAAATAAAAGTTAAAACAACAGAGATCTTTTTCATATATCAAAAGGAACAGAAGTCAAGCATACCCTCTTAGCGTGTCCTGTCCTCTCCGCCGTACTCTGTTTGCTGTTTGTCTGTCTTCGTAGCCCGCAAATCTGTCAGCCTGCAGATCTCCTTGCTCTGGTTGCCCTTGGACTTGCTCCAAATGGTAAAGTGCAGTCCATCCAAGCATGAACCTGGCCAGCCATAGAACCCCCATGACGGAAACAGTCTGGGGACCCCACTACGCCCTGGACACCCACTCTCAGTGGGAAACGGGAATGGTGCCGTAAGGGACGGCAGGCAACCCTGAGCCTGGAAGCCGTGCCAGTCCTGATGGGTTCGGTGCCAGGCTGAAAAGAGAATACAGATACAAAGAAAGGAGTTAGAACAGCATAAAGTATTTTCAATCTTAGAATTTAACTTGGTAAACTTAGGGTTCTAAAATTACACGCTCTGCTCTCACTTTTTTGAGAGTGATTCTTTTATCTAAAATGTATACATCAAAATGGTGTGCACTCAACTCCTCTTTCCCATAATTGGTAACCACTCAGACACTACGTTCCACATGATAAAGACACGCTTTGCATTTTATAAATATATATATATATATATATATATATTTTTTTTTTGTCCTCATATTCGCCCTTGGTGACCATATAGTAACAGAAAGATAGAGGAGATGACAGGAACACTGACCCAGATATACTGGGGGGGGGGGATATTAACGATTCCTACCGGAGTACCCCGCAATGCAAAGCATCAACCTCTTATTCGTCACGTGGTACCATCTAGGCTAACATGCTGCTATATAATACCCACTTCGTAACCGAAATCACCCTTGTAGGGTATGTGTAGCCAAAGGGGACCAGTTGAGGAGACCCTTCCAAGCAGCGTAATCATAGGACATGGGGGGAAAAAACAAAAAAAAACCCATGCTAGTATATTCCATGATTACCAATTCAATAGAAGCCAAAATCTTCTCTTATTTGGGTTCCCAGCTCTGATCACATCTAATTTTGACATCTGTAGCATAGACGCACGCCAATCTGTTAAAAGTGGAGGTGCCTTATCTTTCCATCGTTTACATATTTCTCTTCTAGCCAGCAAACAGCCATAGAAGACCAATTTTTTACCCATGCCACAAAGCTCTGGTAAAATGCCACAAAAGACTAACACTGGGCAAGGACTGACTTGAGACCCTACCGCCAAGGAGAGGGACACGCAGATCTCATTCCAGAATGATGTTAGGGATGGACACTCAAAAAACATATGTAGATCTGATGTGGCTACCAAACCGCATCTGGGACAAGCAACCAGAGCGTTATTAGGAAATTTTGATAAACGTAATGGAGAATAGTACGCCCTATGCAATGTGAACAGATGGTTGCGACGAAGCCATTTAGGTTTCACAATGTCCCCCAAAATTTTAAACGATTCTAGCCACAGACTCTCCATATCAATATTAGTGATATATGTTTCCCAGAGCGAGTGGGGGAGCAAAAATTCACCATCAGTCTCGTCTATCATGAGGTTATACCAAAATGTGATCTCTTTCTTAAAAGGTAATTTATCTATCAGATGGGATACCAGATTGCTCTCAGCACCTATTTTAAATCTGCCCCTACCCTGACTTTGAGCATGAGCCCAGCTCTGAATTTGAAGGTATTTAAATCTTGAGAAACGCGTTCCTATTATTGAACTCAAAGCCTCCCATGAAAATAAAGTACCTTCGACAAACAGGTCCCCCCATGATGTAAGACCTGCCTCTCTAACAGGTAGAGCTAGACTATCCAAGAGCCAAGAGGGAGAGCCCGGAGAATCCCAAAGTGGAGCCCTACTATGATAGTAATCAAGTTTGAGTGCACGTCTAAAATTACCCCATGTTCTAGCTAGATTCCTCAATACCTTTAACTTGACTTTCTTAAAATATTTGGGGTCACCAAACTTTAACAAAAAATTCGCAGGCCTAACTTTTTCCCCTTTAAGAAGTGCTGAAAATAGTTTCCCACACCCAGTGCAATTAGGGGTCTTTAAATGCATCCTGACGTGAGAGAGTTGAAAGGCCCAACCATAATACTGCAAATCTGGTGCCGCCAGCCCCCCTTTTTCTCGGCGACGTCTTATCTTCTTCCAGGCCAATCTGGGTTTATGACGGTTCCATATAAATGTGTTTATTTCGGCTTGGAGTTTTGCAATCATGGATGGATCAAAAAAGAGAGGGATAGTGCTAAACAGAAACATAATCTTAGGTAAAATAGTCATTTTAACCAGGTTGGACCTGCCTAACAGGGAGATAGGGAGAGCTGACCATGTTCTCATCAACCTACGACACTCCTTAGCCACGAGAGCAAAATTTAAGGGGACGATCTTATTAATATCTGCATAGATGTTTAAACCCAAATACATCAGGATAGAGCTAGGCTGTGCCCCTGCCACCGGCACAGGATGATTCCAAACCATGATATCAGTTTTAGAAGCGTTGACTTCATAGCCGGATACTGCCCCAAACTCTTCTGCAATGGCTATCACTGTTGAAAACGCCGAGCTCAACTCGGATGAGAAAATGAGAACATCATCGGCATATAATGCGACTTTCCGCTCCCACCCTTCAAAAATAAAAGGTTTAATATTAGGGTTGTCACTAATTAATTGGGCAAAAGGTTCTATATATAAATCAAACAAAAGAGGGGAAAGGGGACACCCTTGGCGGGTTCCGCACGTAATACTAAATGGCTCTGTTAGTTCCCCATTAACCGCTTCAGCGCGGCGCAGATTCCTGCGCTGTGCTGAACGTTCCATTGAGCCAATGGAACGATGACGGAACGGTTCTGTCATGAGCACAGCTCAACCGTCGCTCATGACGGAACCGTTCTGTCATAAGCATGGAAGGGGTTAACCAATAATGAAGCGGAAGGGTCTTTGTATAAAAGTTTTACAGCCCGCCTAAAATTATCACCTAAGTTAAACTTTTCCAGGACCTCCGATAGGTATACCCAATTTACCCTATCAAAGGCCTTTGTGGCATCGAGCGTGAGAACTGCCAGAGGAAGAGATGCAGACGTGGCCATGTCTATTGCGCCGATGAGGTCATAGGTCAGCTCATATAGCTGCCGGTCCTTTACAAATCCCTTCTGGTCCAAGTGCAGGATGTTGTTTGCCACCGCTCCCAATCTATTTGCTAGCACCGAAGCAAAGATTTTATAATCTGTGTTGAGAATTGAAATCGGCCTATATGACCCACAGTTAGTTGCTGGTTTGCCCGGCTTAAGGATCAAAGTTATGGAGGCCCTATCCCAAGAAGTGGGGGGCAAAGCACCTTCCAGCAGGATATTATTAAACATGTCCGTTAGGTAGGGAAGAATTGTTGAACAGATTACTTTATAGATTTCGGATGGTAACCCGTTGGGTCCTGAAGCCCTACCTTTTTTGCTATTTAGAACAGCCGACCGTACTTCCTCCAATGAGAAAGGGCGCTCCAGGGCGTTTCTTTGTTCTGGTGATAAGGCAGGAAGGGAAATCCCAGACAACCATTCCATTGCATGATTTGGTTGTACATTCTTGTCCTCACGATATATTTCGCTAAAAAAGCTCCTAAAAGCCCCACTAATTCCCTCATCACTAGAGTGTATTACACCATCCTTACTAATGGAACTAATATTATTTCGGACCCTATCTGTCTTCGCCTTCCAGGCCAGGAGCTTACCCGCGCCTTCCCCGTATTCAAAATGGGCCAATTTACTGGCCTCCCATCTCTCCAGGACCCGCACATTCAAGACTGAGGAAAGATCTCCTTTTAAAACCGTTAGCTTATCCTGCAAGTCCTCTAATGTGGCCCCAGATGCTACTGGGTACCTATCGATTTCTGCTTGAACTCCCTCAATCTCCAATTCAAGCGAGGCTACTGATTCCCTGTATATCTTGTTTTTATATGCAGTTTTGTTGGTTAGATACCCCCTTAATGTAGATTTAAACGCATCCCATGTGATGCCAGGTGGGGCAGAGCCCTGATTAATCTCCCAAAAAAACTTAACTTCCTGGTTTAGTGCCTCTATATTGTCAAATGAGGCGAGGATTGATCTATCGAAGGACCAGTTTCTTAGAGAGGCCCTGGACATGACCTCGAGCTCAAGAAGGATGGCTGTATGGTCAGAAAGATGGAAAGGTAAATGACACACTGATTTAACCTGTTTAACCAAGATATGTCTAATCAAAATGAAATCAATACGAGACTGGTGGTGAAATGTATAGTTCCTGAAAGTGACCCCCCTTTGAGACCCATGAAGTGTCCTCCATATATCATTGTAATTTAGTGCTTTCATGTTGTCTAACAAAAAAATCCTATTTATAAATATTAAACATTTCAGTATGATCAAGCATAAAATCATATTTTCTGCCCATTTAAAAACAAGAAAGAATGAAAATAAAAAATTACCCATTAGCCTTACTACATACTATCTAAGAGTGCTGGCAAGTGACAATGAAGCATGATAAGAGAATGCAAATAAATGTGATTAATGCCATACATTTACAATGGTACATTTTCCATTTATGGAAGTCCCTGGCTCTTGCATCATACTGACCTGCTTCAACATACTGATTTCTCGACTCTGTGCTTTTTTAAATAAAATTAAGCATGCAATGCATAATAAGTTATCCAACAACTTTCTCCAACAAGCCAATATGTTCTGTTCACACATTATCAATATTATAGCTAATCTTTGCTTTTTTTATCAAAAGACCACCTCCATTGATTATAGAATCTTGGAAGCTTGTCATAAAAATCCAGAAATTAATATTTGAAGTTCGGTGGTATTACAGTGGCCACTGCTTTCAAGAAGGCACTTAAAATAACTAATTCTAACCATTTTTAAAAAACCTCAAAATTGACAGGGAGCCTCTTCTCTGGACTCGACTAGGTCATTTGAGTAAAACAAAAAAATCTTTCTTTCATACCGGTCGTGAATGACAATATGCCCATGAACGTGCGAAAAAGGACCCCACACGTATCCATAAAGCACATTGTTGTCTTTACAAGGGCAGATGGCGAACCAGTCTTGAAACTTACAAGGAGCTGTAATTTTTGCACTTGACCCCAATGGTGTAATCCCATCACCGCAAATGAAAGGGTTTCGCCCTTCGATTAAACCAACTGTGAGATCCATCGCTAATGCTTGATTATGTGATTGCTTCACATTGAAAATGTGATTGCATCAACACAGAAGACAATCTCAGTTTTATAAAAACAAGCATTCTTGCGCAACTATTTTGTTTATGTCCCCATACATAATCCTCCCCTACTTGCAAACATCTTGGATGAGACACTATATCTTAATCCCCATCTTGAAGAGATTCTGCCCTAAAATGCTGACCTGAAACATAGATTTGTATTTTAGATGCTATTATTGAGAGTATTATAATACGTCTGATTATAGGTTTTACTATTTTTAGTAATAGTGCCAAGAAACAGGTGATAGATTCAGTCATATTTATAATCTCTTTATTTGCACACATATCCCTTGTGATGATAATTGATCAGCATTATTCTATTCTCTTCCCTATAATGTATTCTTCAAGCGCCTGAAAACCTGATACGTAATCTAATCTGCTATTAGGCATGAGTCCAGTGCGACCAGGTGAAGACGCTTAAATAATACTAGATTGGCTATTTGCTCTCACCTGCATGATTTTCACTAAACGCTCCAGTTTAATGCTATGCAAAAATGACATTGATTGTAGGAGGATCATACGAGTTCGCCACCATAGGAGGGGGTCACATCGGTACTGACCAGGTGTTTGAAGAGATCCATATGTACCTGCTCCCACTATTTTTGTCTTAAGAGACACCCGCTGGGGACGCCTGAGCAAACTGTCTGGAACAGGACCAAGATTTCACTCTAGGAGGTGCGCCCCCTTCCACCAATGGCCTGTAATGCTGAGTTGTTAGGTGAGAAGTCAAAGGGGCATAGGAAAGCATTTGCATATTATACGTCTTCAAATTAATTCCAGTCTTCTGGGGGAAGTGAACCTTTGACATCAGTTGCAGAGGTCACTGTTTAAACCCTTTCAATGTGTTATTAGGGATAAGACCACTGCCAGATAATAGGGACACTCAACACCTGGAAACAGGCTTCACCTATTTACCTAAACTGGACTCATATGACTACTTAGATGGAACAATTCACCAACAAGTAGATTTTCTATTGAGAAACTGATCAATGAATGAGAGACCACTAGTGGAAAAATTCTGATTCCCAGATCTGTATGGTGGTGTAAAGCGAGAGGGCAACAGAACATTTTAGTGCATTTAGGAGAGTGGAAAGGCTCATATATCTGTTGTGTGTGATGTTGAATGCCAGATATCAATCAAAGATTCTAATTCTGTGGCCATGGGAAGTTAGAGGGCAGTCCCAGCTCACTAATATTTGTGAGGTAGAAATTAAGAAGGCGGTAATAGCTTTTTCAATAGATCTGCTTGCAGGGTAAAAATAGAAGAGTCATGTGGACTTTTTCTTGGGGTCCTGGGCCCGTCAGCATGTACAAGCCAACAATGGGCTTTTGTTGTTTACCAGGAGACTCAGGACAACAATGCTATTGCACTATGTTTGAAATAAGAAAATATTTCTATGTAGCACTAGGCCCTCTCGGTGTAGCAAGGACAAGTAGGCTTACTCCAGGTGCTGGAGAGGCTTAGAAACTGAGAATACAGTACAACAACAAAGATAGTACTTTGGGAGTTTAACCCCTTGGCCGGAGCGGTAATTCCGCCGCGGTGCTGGGGGGTGGGTGGGGGGCGCGCGGCGCTGCCATGCTCGTGACGGAACCACTCCATTACGGAAGCGCTGTGCTTGTGACGGAGTGGTTCCGTCACGGCCCCGCCCGCTCAATAGAACGCTCAGCGCAGGCGCGGAATTGATGCCGCGCAGGCCGGGCCGTGACGGAACCACTCCGTCATTAGCACAGCGCATCCGTGGCTGGTGACGGAGTGGTTCCGTCACCAGCACGCAAAGGGTTAACATCCTGAGTCCAGTAATACGGATGGACTTTGTAGCTAAGTGGTGCGTCAGAACCCTATAACTGTCCTTTACATTTTGAGTATGGAGGATGGGCTTTAATCTCTGTAACCAAAATGTACAATTGGGATTTAAGGGTGGAGGAGCACACAAGAGTTGGGAACACACACCAAGCTCCGAGGGACCAGTGGTAATGGACCATTGATCACCTGGAAGGGGGTGTTGACCGGTGCTACGACTGCATATATCTGTGGAACAACAGCAGCTAAAACAATCATTCCAATGGTTCTAAAATCTGAACAGGTTTCTTCGATCGATGGGATGGCGCCTCATGCAGAGGAGTCTAAGAACTGCTATCTAAGAGTCCAACGGGATGATGTGGATGGCTGATATGGGTACAGGCACACCAAAGGCTCAGGGAGGGTTAGAACAGTAGACTCACCTTTCTATGTGTCTAAACGTGCTGCAGCTCCTCCTCAAAATGGAAGCCATCATCCTTCTCCTGTGCAACTTAGCTCAAGTGACCTCACGCCTTTTAAGATGCCTCTTTCTATCGAGATGTCCTTGTGTTGGCCCATTCAGTCAGCTGAGCGTTGTCTCCCCCCATGGATAAGGTCACTCCTTCTGGCAAGTGCTGTTCAGATCCTCTCGCAGGCAGATGTATCTTCCTTCTCAAGACAGGCAATCAACAAGGCGGCTCCCAACGCTATCCTGGACCTAAGTTCAGCCAACCCAACCATGCAGACGTTCTGACTTCTAGATTGGATAGTTTCTTTCCTGATGCTAGTGTATATTTCTCCTCAAATGAATAGAACATTGAACAAAATACGGACAGATCGGCTAAAATTATAATCTTTTGGTGCCAAGGGGGTATTCCATCAGTGACCCAGATTACAATATTTAAAGTCCACAACTCCTCTGATACTGGAGCAGAATCTTCTAGCTGTTGTCCTTCGCAAAATGTGGGTATCATGGGCTGTTTCCCAACCTGAGAAGAGTTTGGGCTGAATCATGCGGGGATGAGGATTCCACTGTGTGGAAGGCTCCGGCTACTTCTGAAGAAGGGCTGCCTCCCAGGAATTTGAGGAAAGGTTGGTTTCACTCTACAAGAGGACACCTGGGCAATAAAAACACTATCTGGGCTATCTACCCATCACTTTGTGCCAGGTACACTGGTTGAGTTAGCAGGAACACCTCTCTCAAAAAGAGGTAAACTTTGGCTGACTCCTTACATCAACCCAAGTCTGATCCTAATAAAAATATACAGTTTCAAAACTTCAAGTGAGCCTGCAGTATTTCAAGCTCATTGGGGAAAAACAAACATGTCTGCTGAGAAAACAAATTGCACAGATTCACAAGGTTTTGTTGTTGGTTTTCCTCCCAAGAGCAGATGTGAATACACGTGGGAAAGTCGAAGACGTTCACTAATAGGTATGTATTCTATGGAGGACCAACTGAATAATGGAAGACGGATGAATCTTTGATGAACCAGCTAACAAACATTCCAGTGTGATACATATGTATCCAAAGAATGCTAGAGGTATATGATTTGTAATCCCAATCTGCATCTGAAGAGAAAATACTTGCGCAAAAAACTCTGGGAATTCGAACATCATATGTACAGGGAGCAAGTGGCTAAGGAATGTCTCCTGAACCCCACTACACTGTAGCTTTAGCTAACCGATGTTGGTCCTGAAGAAGGTGCTATAAATAAACATCCGGGTACCGAAACGCTCCTCAACCTGCTCTCTTTTGAAAGATCCTGTTGAAATATACCACCAGTTGGCCCATTCTGCTGGTTCTTTAATTTATGACCTGACTGCTTTTGAAAGATACTGTGGACTTGTCCACATGTCAGCCTATTATGATTCTTCTCTTATTTTGAAACATGGAGCTATACGCAAATCTACTGGGCTCTTAATTTTATGTTATGTTGTGGCAGTGTTTGATGTGGATATGATAAATGTATTACTAAGAAAGTGTCTATCTTTTTTAACATATCTATTTTTGACACCAATTAAAGAAAGAATATGCGCCAAAAATTAAATTATATATATATATATATATATATATTATATATATATATATATATATATATATATATATATATATATATATATATATATATATATATATATATATATATATATATTTATATATATATATATATATGTACACACATATACACACATATGTGTATGTGTGAATAGAACAATGTGACTTGATGGAATCAGTAAAGTTGATTAAGCTTCATCGGTTACTCTTTTGTGATATTTACCACCCTTCCGCAAGCCGTAAAGTATTTATGTTTGAAGTGCCCTTTATGTATTCTGTTATTTTCTACCCAACTGAACGAAGATGAGCAATCACTCATACCACACCCGTGTACAAAAAGGTGAAGAACATAAGAATGTAGGTCCACATCCATAATTTGCGGGTGAGTGGAAAAGTGGGAATGACGATATAGCTCGTCCTCCAATTGCATTGGAGCTCTCTGATGATGGTGGAGCGAGAATCTAGGTAACAACCACAACTCCCTAGTGAGTGATGAATCATCACCAAGGTGGCATTTATATCTCCCAATTGTTAAATGGCATCATCTCGGCAGTGATATCTTCAGTATCTGTGAGTAGGCGGGAAATGAGAAGATGGCCGCTGCAAACCTCGCGAGCGGTATCATGAGAGGGCGCTCATTGCTCCAGATGAGTGGCATTCAGATGGACAAAGTGATGGGAGTTAAAGTAATCCAGAGAGAGGGAAAAATTGAGTAGAAAGGTAGGTAAAACTGCTCTTCTTTCCCAAATGTGGAGTCCTTTTAAAACGTTGACAATTTTGCGAAGTTGGCAATGTGTTTTTAAAATGTAGGTGGAAACTCTTCTGTTTTATTGTGGGTGACAACCCCTGAAAAAGCTACTTTTATCATGAAGAATCACCAGCAGAAAGGGGAAGAGAATTATTTTTCAAAAATATCTCAAGAGGGGGAAAACTCTCTGGCAAACATATTTTCTTGAAAAAAAATACCCATAGCCAAAGTAATGTGAAATCCATATTTTGTAACTTGGGGAAAATGCAAGCTGGTAACTTTTCCAGAACTCCATTTGATTTTTACCAGGCAGACCCCTTCTGATGTGTGAGTGGGAGGCTAGGGCCAGGGCGGTTCTAGGTCCTCAGATGAATGATCTAGAGCTGTTTCTTGGCCGCCTGTTTGGTAAATAAGGGGAGAGCATGACAGTTCTGTCTATGATCTCCCAGCTCACGACCTTGCCATCATCTCGGCTTAAAATTAAGTTAAAGTGCTCCTGCAATGCACTTTTACTTTTCTCTCGTTTTGTTTTTCAAGAGACTTATTTCACTCTCATTTCAGACGTCAAGCCTGACTTCAAGGCAACAAGAAGAGGTGTTGCAGTGATCTCAAACTTGGAAAGTGAAGTGAAGGATCATATTGTCATCGAAATAGGTCAGGGGTCATAATGTAGGGCAAAGGGCAAGCCAGGCTCCATGCTTTTTCCATGCACAGGAAGACAGAGAAAGATAAGCCAATACTAAAGTATTTTATGAGCAAAGAAACAATGTTTCTGTTTCAATATGAACAAAGGGGCAGACAGGTCTCTTAACAAGGAGCAGTGCCCACCTCACAATGACATTTCATTCATACATTACTCGTGATGCATGCATCAAGCTACTTTTATGAGAATGTGTGAATGTGCGTTGACAATACAATAGTCTTCTTAAGAAATAATGTAGAAAGGAAAAATTGGACACGAACAAATGTACGCCGGTTTACAATGGCTTAGGTTAGGCTCATTCGACATCAGTATAAGTCCACACAGAGCTGAAAACATCTTCAAGTATTTGAGCCAGCCTGGAAAGCATTGGCAAAGTCAATACCTGCGACTGGCAAGCATTGCATTTTTTTTATTTATTTATTTATTCGCAAACTTATGCAACACACAATAAAAGTGTAAAAGTAAAAAAAACTTTAAAAAAAATACTCCCGTCTAAAGGTGGAGTGCATTTTGGCATAACAGTAAATAAAAATTAACCATAGCAGGACTAACCAAACAAAACATGAAATGAAAGCTGAACTTTGTCAACCTACATTGGCACTGAAGTGCACTACTTTCTGGACGGATCTGCGCATGTGCAAGAGCAAAAATGGCATCTCTCACAGTGACGAAAGTCAATAGCTGAAGTTGGCTAACCTCATGCGTCATGCTGTAAGCTTTGGTGGGTGGATTCTAAATGTGAAGGGCACCTGAACAGGCCAATGTGTGAAGATGGCTGACCTGACTCCACCCCCTACACCCACGTGCTTTCCCTCGTTCTCACTCAAGCCTCTGGCAAGCCACAAGGAGCTCCCGGGAACCAGGAGATTGTGCCTAGTTCCCAATTCTGTTCCACCAAAAGTAGTCCAAATTCAGCCCTCTAGGGCAGCCTCATAAAACAGACACATTAGCCTTTGGAGCCACCTCAGAAGGAGGATGTAAAGCAGGTGAGAGCTCAAGTGGTTCATTTCTTAAATCCAAGTCTTCTTGGAAAAAAAAGCATGAGTCGCAGAGGAAGGGACTTCACAAGACGTTGAAGGCTTCCTCCAACTTATGCCTAGACTGAGCTATACACACTGAGGACCTTGCCATAGCTTCCATGCAGGCTCTTCTCATGAGGCCGCTGTTCTCTTAGCCCAGTGAAGGAAGAAGCTTGTATTAAAGAATGAGCTCAAATGAGCAATCCAAACGATAAACTCCGGAAAGTAAGGCACAATCCTGGTTTACAGATCCTGCGTGACATCGGAAACAAGATGAGGTGGGTACAAGGCACCCACAACTATCAGTACATAAGTATCTCTAAATGGAAAGTGTCTAACAAGAAACTCCCGACAAGATTGTACTTGGAAAGGGAAAAACACAAGAATCAACAGAATATATAGTACTACATTTTAGGATGAGGTCTTTAAAATGTAATCTGGTTCTTGTAGATCAAGAATCACCTTTGTTATTTGGTGCTTCTCAATAAAGGAACAGGCTGAAGCCATGTGTTGTATCCACAGTTTTAGTGAAAAGAGGAAGATGACTGTATTTTATTATCAATGTTGTGGCTGCAATTCATAAAATGATTGTAACAATTGCGAAAAGCAAATATTAACTGTGCTGAGTCATTTACTGTAATCCTGGATTAATAGCAGAACATAAAAATTGGTATCAGAGGGAGATTACTAAAAGTGTTGAGTACAGATTCATATGTGTGAATGTATAATTTTGCATGCAAACTTTTTCAAAAGTAGCAAATTTTGCTGTGTCAGGAATTTGCAACTTGCGTTTCCTTCCCAAAAAATTGACCTATGAGAACAATTTTCCTAAAACTGTATTTGCAGGAATTTTTGCTACACCTTTTGCCCATGCAGGCACACTTTCATATAATTTCTTTAAACTAATCAAGACAAAGTTTGAAGGAATACCAGACTCCTTGTACCTGACGGGCACATCCATTCCCTACCTCACCTGACACAGGGCACGATAAAACAATCACAAATGGCAAATCCCAAACTATGTTGATCAAATAGGTGCTTGCAATATCTCAGAAGCAACACACCTACCGCTCCAAGGGTCTGGTCTACAACCCCTCTACCTCATAACTCATTAAAGAAAAGGGGACACAAGAGATCAAACAATGTTCATGCGAAATGTTTGTCAATACTCACAAAGTTCTGACTTTATGGAGGTTCTAAATAGTTTGCATGGTTGCCCTCCTCTTACAATCTTTGCCTCCCTTATGCCGCACCGCCGCTTTGTATAAAGCTTTTGAATATGTGAATTTAATTTAGAATAAGTTGTGATCATGAAGAGTGAAACAATCAATGGCGATAAAGAGTAGCTGCCTTAAAGGGGCCATCAAGTGAATAATGTTATGATAGGTCTCAAAACCGTAGTAAGACACGGTCCATCATGGTGATAGGCGAGAGGAGAACAGATATATTTTTGCTTGGAAAACAAAGGTGTGTATTCAAGATGTACGCTAACACCCTCATCGTTATATTCTCTCTGACACGAACAACTCCAGATGGAAGGCTGGGAAGATCAAACAACCTGGGTTTACATGAGATATTGAAACAGAATATGATACCCACTGGACGGGCACCTGGCTCTCATATTGCCTAATTCATGGAATGACACCTCTGCAGAAAATAAAAGGTTAAAGTAAATTGCTTGCAGATCTGAAACTGAGCTGCATTTGCATTTCCTAGTGCTAATGAAAGCGAATTAATTTTGACCATAGTGACTTTCTGGAATCGCTTGTGTTAATAAACCTCTTCATTTAACCGATCACATTTTCATCTCTGTCTATTGATTTTTTTTTAAATATATAAGAAAAAATATCGCTTTAGCTCTTGCAAATTTCTTGAATGTGTTGGTACCTGCAATGAATCTTTGTTTGGCAACAGGCTGCAGTACTGAGATTTCATTAAAGACTTAAAATGAGGCATTGGCTTGTCTTCCAGGAGTCAAGGGGAAGTGATGTCACATCTAAGATCTCTATGATTAGGGAAAAGCAGTCAATATAGAGCTAGGGATGTGATAGAAGGAGGTTTCTGTGGTGCTTTAGATTCTGTACATAATAGGAGACCTCTAAACAAGTTGCCCGACACTAGGTTTAGAGAAAGATGTAGAATTGCCTGGGTAACAATGGAAATGTGTTTTTATCCAATATCCAATGCATGTTTCCAAACTTTTGTTGCTCACGTGCTGCATGAAGTACAATTTGTCAGTCTTGATAATATGCAAGGGTCATATGTACGTGCCTGAATTCTAACCTGCGATCTGCAAGTTACACACAGATGTTTTTTGTAAGAGCAAAACAAATTAGAAAAATGGAAACATTGCCTGTGAATGCATTCTGTTGGAAGAAAATGGGTGTGCCCTTTGACAGAATATCCATCAAATTATGTTTTATTTTTAGTTCAAAAGTGCCAGTGGTATTTTGCATACCTATTTTAGAAATGTTTATTTTTTTTAGATGCCAAACATTGTTCTCTTACAATAAAGGGCCTAATGGCATCCCATATTTAACAAAGACGATGCTGGTGGAATGTAACTATATAATCCAATGGTGTCCACGAGTAATGTATCAGAATTAGGCTGGACCTTTTCATTATCAATCCATTTAGTTAATTTTATTTATTTATATAAACCTTTATTTCGGCAATACATGCCCTAAAAGATAACATACAGTCATAAAAACAGTGTTTCTCATTCTTAAAAAGCATTGATAAAAAGGAATAATTCATACTAGTACAAGATCTATATGGTAGGTAATTCAATCAGGCAGTAACATCTACAACGACAACTGGAAAATGTTCCTAATAAAGTGCGTTAGTTAATTGGTATGACAAAACTGTTTATTGCTTGAAATATTTAAGATGAGACCAATGTTTTCTATTAATGATAGTTTTTCTAAGGATGGCAAGGAAGAGGGTGGCAGAAGGCATAAGTGGAGTCCAAATGGCAAGAATTTCAGATAGTTGGCGAAAAAGGGAAGTGCCACTGCAACAACCTTTCCTCTGTTTCAATTGGATCTGTGAACAGAAAAGGGAGTGGTCGGTGAGGAAGATGGAAATAGACATGTGTATTTGCTCCACTTCCACCCCATCCACAAAGCCACAGTGGCGGAGGAAGACGTTGGCACCATAGCATCTTTGTTTCCCTATCAACTGTTGGGATTTTATAGAGGAAGAAGCAGGTATGGGATTTTTGATCATATACACCAGTAGATGACTTGTTATTGTCCAACACTGCATCATCCAGACAGTGCAGGCAGCAGGGCCAGACTGGGAAACCAGCACCTGACGGAGAGGGGATTTGCAGATGTAAAGCACTGCTGCTTTTGTCACTGGGGGCTGATATTCCAACACTGCAGCTAAACCAACCGTCAGTAATAAAAGTGGCCCTCACTACGGCGAAATCAGCCCCCTCCCTTCCAGCAACCAAGGGAAACACCCGAAGTCCCTGGTAGGCAGCCATTTCTACTGGAAAAAGAGGAGGCAATATGGAGTAAAATTAATGGCTCAACGCATCAACTTTTTCTGAGTCTTTTACATGCATTATCACTGCTCTTCACTGCTTTTGTATATAGTGTTTACACTTCCTACCTCTTTATCTCACTCGTGTGGGTTCTTATTCAAACCTGTGCCTTCCTGTGTCACTGTGTTTTATCTCATTCTTTTCCTCTTTGAGTTATTCTGTCTTTCAGTCTGATGCTCTCGGGTGAAGTATGATGTTTTGTGAACTAAGCCCTGGTCCTAAAAAAAGAGTGTCAGTGTCCATTTGCACTAATCAGCACTACTCAGCACTAATCAGCACTATCAGCACTAATAAAGCTTTGACTGTCTTTCACTACCAGTGGCGTAACATAGGCCCCCGCAGCCCCCTGGTGCAGGGTCCCCCAAGCTCCAGGACAGCACCATGGCAGGAGACCTCCTGATTGAGGCCGGAGAGGGACTCTCCACATACCTTGCAGGGAGGCCCTCTTAAGTTTCGCCATCTCTACTCACAAGCCTACAGTCGGTTAGTCTGCACACAGCATTACTGGTCCATCATCTACAAACAATAAGCGAAGTCTTAGATTATACAAACTACAGTGCTCTGCCTTAAGCACACTGCAACGCTCTTGCCATTGTCTAAACACAGCGCTACAATGCCCTTACTATACACAAGCTCATTGTTCTCTCCATGCACAGAGTATTGGAGTGTAATTCCTGTATGCGCACAGTAGCAGTGTCCCATATGCAGAGGCCAATAAGACATTCCCACACCATCCACAATACTCTTCCCTACAATTGCATTATACATCCAGCCACTTAATTCCACATACTCGCATAATACTCTTACATACAATTGAGAAGTGTCATCACCTATAGTCCAATAGAAATGTCCATCAAAGATATACAGCCTTTGCTTACAGAATCTTGTCCATAAATGTGTAATCCCCTCCCTCACAAACAACTCTATCAATCAATCATTCAATCAGGTGTTTGTAAAGTGCGGCTACTCACCCGTGAGGATCTCAAGGTGCTGGAGGGGGGACTCTGATCCGTGTGGGTGTGGAGGTTCAGTCGAAGAACCAGGTCTTGAGGTCCTTCCTGAATTGGTTCAACGTAGCAGATTGCCTGAGGTAGAGGAGAAGGGTGTTCCAGGTCTTGGTGGCGAGGTAGGCGAAGGATCTTCCTCCAGATCTGGTCTTGTGGATCTGTGGGACGGAGGCCAGGATGAGTTGGACAGAGCAGACTTGTCTGGCAGGCTTGTGGAAAGCGAGGTGGTGTTTCATATATGCTGGTCCTTCGTCATGGAGGGCATTGTATGCATGTGAGAGGAGCTTGAAGGTGTTTCTCTTGTTGATAGGGAGCCAGTGGAGTTGTCGGAGGAGTTGTGTCATATAGCTGCAGAGGGGGATGTCGAGGACCAGTCTGGCTGCGGCGATTTGGACATTCTCTAGTTTCCTGAGCTTTTTCTGGGTGAAGCCGGCATAAAGTATGTTGCCGTAGTCAAGTTTACTGGTAATCAGTGAGTGGGTGACCGTCATTCTGAATTCTGTGGGTAGTCATCTGAATGTCTTTCGAAGCCGGCGAAGCGTGTGGAAACAGGATGAGGATACTACATTGACTTGGTGGTTCATTAAGAGCTAGGAGTCCAGTATGATGCCAAGGTTGCGTGCATGTTCCGTAGGGGTGGGAGGTGTTCCTAGTACAGAGGGCCACCAGGAATCGTCCCAGGCAGAGGGGCTGGGTCCCAGGATGAGTACTTCGGTCTTGTCCGAATTGAGCTTGAGGCAGCTGTCTTGTATCCAGGTAGCAACTGCCTTCATTCCGTTGTGAAAGTTGAGTTCCATGGTGAGGGAGATGATCAGCTGAGTGTTGTCGTTGTAGGAGACGATGTTGACTCTGTGGCTTCTGACGATGACTACGAGGGGAGCCATGTAGATGTTGAAGAGGGTGGGGCTCAGGGAAGAGCCCTGAGGCACTCTGCAGCTGATCTTTGTAGGTTCTGAGAGGAACAGGGGCAGTCAGACTGGCTGAGTTCGGCCAGTTAGGAAGGAGTGGACCTAGTTCAGTACCTTGTCACACGTCGGCGTTGTGGAGTCTCGTGATTAGGGTGCAATGGGAGATGGTGTTGAAGGTGGCCAAGAGGTCCAGTAGGATGAGGGATGTGGTTTCGCCCCGGGTGAGGAGGGAGTGGATGTCATCAGTGGCAGCGAGGAGTGCAGTCTCAGTGCTGTGGTTGCTTCGGAAATCAGATGGGGAGGTGTCCAGAACGTGGCACCACATCATGCAATTGTATACTACTCTCTAATACCAAAACCGGGAAACACACGGAACGACGCGGGCAGAGCCACGCGTTCCGGAACGCCACAAACGTTACCACGCTTGCCTGAACAACACATCTGCCTTAACCATGCATATGCGTGGTAAAGGCAGATAGCGCCTTTAGTGTTCAGATGGGCAGGGAAGCGTCAGAACAGGAAGCTCTGAACCCAGAACAGGTAAATGGGGCTGGGGCCGGGTTTGGCAGGGGGTATTTTTTTCGGGTGGAGGTCACTTTTAGGGATCAGGGCGGGGGCGGGTTGGGGGACGGGTGGGTCAGGTACTTTTGGAAAGGGGCAGTTTTTTAGGGCTCAGGGCAGGGGGATGGGGTTGGGGTAGTTTTAAGGGCTGGGTTTGGGGGGAGTTTTTAGGAGTGGGGTGGTTTTATGGCTCAGGGCGGGGAGATTGGTGTAGTTATTTTATTTGGGGGCAGGGTTTTAGGCATCAGGGCAGTGGAAGGGATTGGGGTAGTTTTGGAAAGGGGGAGGTTTTTAGGGCTAATGATGGGGGGACTGGTACTTTTAGGGACATCGCTAGGGCGGGGTAGTAAATGGTAAGAGGCATGGTTTTAGGCCTGCGGCAAGGCGAGGGGAAGGGAAGGGATAGTTTTATGGGCAAGGCAGGTTTAGGCCCCAAGGCGGAGGTGAGGTAGGGGGTTCGAATTTTAGGGCTTATGTCGGGGTTAGAGTAGTGGCTATCCTTAACCTCACCTACCCCCTTACCATTCGTGCCTTTACAATGAAAATGCATGGTAAAGGAATGCGTGACGAAGATGCATTCTTGGTTCGGGCTGCATGGTTTAGCCATGAGTGCCTCTATCATACAACCACCAAAACCATGTCTTATAAAACAGTTACACTCCTATACACGTTGTTCTACATAATATGTGTACTTATTACACCACTGAAGTGAGACACTCTCCACTCAATATGCAGTTTCATACATGCCAACAGACCGGATTCAGCCAGGAGACTCCTGATTTTTAAAGCCAAAAAAGGCTATGTTGTTGTTGTCTCCTGCCTGAAAATGCGGCTGCTTTTATAGAAGTCAATGGGGGAAATCCATCCTCCCTATTTTTTTTTAATCTCCCACTTTTGTCTTCTAAAATATTGCCATGTATCGAGTTTGTGTCTATTAAACAGAGGCTCAGGGCCCTCTCTATGCAAAGGCCTCAACAGAGGATACATATAGCCCCCTTTCACTGGAGCATCACTCTTTTGAGGTCAATGAACATGGCATTAGATGCATGGAAAATAAAAAAGTAAATGGGGACGCTAAACAATATTTCTCCAATAGGCTCCAAATACCTTGAGGGCGCTGGAGAGGCTGATATCACAGTCAAATAATTCATATCGATAGTTAGTCCTTTAAATCATTAACTAGCATTGGAGTTTTTTTTATCTAAATGAGCGAAAACTTAAGTAAAATCCTTATGTGCTTAAATAATCAGGCTTCATCCATCTAAAGTGTTATGTTATGTTATGTTAAAAACACTTTTATAGCGCACAGCTGCCCCAGCCAAGGGGCGTCCGGGCGCTTCATAGAAAGTACCCAAACACAACACAGCAGTACAAGGGCAAAAGCGCACAGATCAGAATACTAAGATGTATGAGGGAACAGATGCGTTTTAATAGCTCTCCTAAACTTCAGAAGCTCATCCACTTCACGGATGTGGGGCGGAAGAGAATTCCACAATTTGGCAGCCAAAACCCGAAAGGACCGACCTCCAGCCCTGCACAGCCTGAACCGTGGGACAACCACCAAGTTTTGCCCCAAATATCTCAAGGAACGCGAGGGCACGTAAGGCACCAAAAGATTATCAAGAATCTGGGGAGAGGCCAACTTGAGGATCTTGAAGGAGAGGCACAGGGTCTTAAAATGGATCCTCTGTGCCATTGGCAGCCAGTGCAACGAACGGATGGTACTTTCCGCAGAGCAGAGCCTCGGTAAACCCACCAGGGCTCTAGCTGCGGCGTTCTGGACACGTTGCATCCGGGCGATTTCAGCCTGGTTGGCTCCCAACAGGAGAGAACTGGCGTAATCAAGCCGAGATAAAATGGATGCCTGTATGACCAACTGCCTGGTGGAAGCATCAAAGAACCTCAAAATAGGTCTCAACCCTCGTAAGATGCCAAAACAGGTGGCCGCCACTTTTTTAGTGTGGCCGCAAAAACTCAGGGCAGGATCTAACCAAACCCCCAAGTTTTTTACCTCTGAGACTGGAATAGGAGTTACACCCAGCTCAGGGGGCCACCATGTATCACCCCAGAGGTCCGTCCGCTTGCCCACAATCATGACCTCAGTTTTTTTAGCATTAAGCTGGAGACAGTTGGCATTCATCCAGCTAGCTTCCGCCAGAAGTCCATCCCGGAATTTTGGGGCGTCAAGGTCGGAGTCCCCACTCAGGGCGACCGCCAGCTGCGTGTCGTCAGCATAGGAGACCATAGTCATGCCCCAATGCTTGACGACAGCCGCCAGCGGTCTCACATAGAGATTAAATAATGTGGGACTCAACGACGAACCCTGGGGCACACCCAGCTCCAGCGGATAGGACTTGGACTCAAAAGGCGGGGTGGCTTCTTTGAAGGTCCGATCAGCAAGGAAGGAACTGAACCAGTCGAGTGCCAGTGCCCGTAACCCCGCCTCTCCAAGACGTTGGAGTAAGATCCTGTGCGAGACCGTATCAAACGCGGCACTAAGATCCAGTAGTACTAGTGCCGCAGTCTGACAAGAGTCAAGCACAGAACGAAGATGTTCCGTCATTGAGAGCAAGGCTGTTTCAGTGCTGTGGCCAACACGAAAGCCATTCTGGGAGGGATCCAGAATGCCTGCTCTCACAAGATGTTCAGACAACACCCCATTCACAAAGGCCTCAGCAATTTTAGCGGCCCAGGGAAGGAGAGAAATCGGGCGATAGCGCTCGAGTTTAAGGGGGTCCATAGTAGCCTTTTTCAATATGGGTGTCACAACAGCCTGTTTCCATTTAATTGGAACGACACCCGAGGCGAGAGAAAAATGTATAAGGTGGCGCACTGGAGGAAACAAATAGCCGCAGAGTCTCTGAACTGGGCTGGTCTCAGGGGATCCGCTGGTGAGCCAGATTTATCTTATAGGCCAGCTTATGAAATGTCCCCGTCGGCAGACTAGGGAATGAGGCAAAGGCCTCACATATGATCAGTGTAGGGCTAGTGGGCTCAGCTACTGGCTCAGTGATGGAAAAGGCGCGATAAATAACTTGGACCTTTTCAATGAAAAAAGCGGCCAGGTCTTCGCAATGAGCCACTGAACAAATTTCAGCCGCAGGAGCTCTTTTAGCCATCAGGTCCTTAAGGACCTTTAAAAATTAACTTCTATGATCGCCTACTCTGCTAACTAGCACGGCCGCTCTACTCTCTACTCTTTACTCTCATTACTCTCTTTCTCTATACTCTCTCTCTACGCCACCGGGGGGAGCGGAAGACAATTGGACAATTGGACAATTCAGCAAGGAGGAAGGAGTTATGCCAAAGGAACTGAAGAGTTACAGTGTACAATAACTACCCAACGCACCCGCCCCAACATCCCCCCCTCCCCCGGGGGCCCCCTCTCCCTTGTCTCAGTTATCTCCCATGTATATCCTGTATATCCTCTGTACGATGTAAATATATAATTTTCAATAAAACTCTACTGAAATAAAAATAAAAAAATTAATTAACTTGGACGGATTGAGACTATTTCTAAATTCCTGGGAATAATAGGCTGCACGGGCTCTACACACTGCTCTATGATATGTTTTAATTTTAGCAAAATACAGAGTTTTTTCCCAGCCTCATAGGATTTCCGCCAGTCCCTTTCTGCCTGTTTACAAGCTCGTTTTAGCTGCACCAGGGAACTGTCGTACCATGGGCTGGGTACTCTGGAACGGCATTTAGTCCAGACAGCGGGGATCAATGCATCCAAGGCCCGAGAGACCCATCACAGAAAAGGTCATACCCAGAGTCTACATTAAGAAAAGGGCCTAGTGGGTTGACCTCCAGGAGATGATGGAAGTCCTCCAGTTTGAGTTTCTTCCAGTGGCGTTTAAGCACTACTCTATCCAGGGGCTTAAATGGGTGCTCTTTGATCAGAAGAAGATTTTTCACTAAAAAGTGATCGGTCCAAGCAACTGGGCAGGGCTTAGCCACCTTGGCCCCAGTCAAATTCGTGAATAAAGGATCAAGAATGTGGCTCCCCACATGAGTGGGGAAGGTAACCAACTGATTAAGCTGAAGAGCCTCCAGGTCCGCCAGAGTACTGCTGATAGCCGAATTATGACCGCAATCAAAATGAAGATTAAGGTCTCCTAGTATGCTGAAGTTCGCGCAGCCCATTACCAAAGAACTAACACCATTCCGGTAGAGCCTTTCTAAAAGCAGTGTCACAACCGGGAGGACGGTAGATTAAGAGGCCAGAGAAAGTAAAATGATGGCTAATAGAAATTCTAAAAAACGCACTTTCACATCCTACCAGATCCACTATCCTCCAATCACATGGGTAACAGGCCTTTACGGCCACAGCAATGCCACCTCCCCTAGATGCCCGATTGTGAGTGAAGATGGAGTACTCAGGAGGGAGTGCAAGATTCACCACTGCCGTGTCCGCTTCCTGAAGCCATGTTTCCGTCATGAAAAACACGTCAGGTGTCTCATCCCTTATAAGATCATGGAGTTCTGAGTGGTGCTTCCGAAGGGATCTAATATTAAGATTCCAAATAGTAATATCTCGAGAGACCAATGGTCTACTACGAGGGGGTTTGACCGGAGAAGACTCCGTCAGGGCAGAGATCGAAGAAGGAGCATTAAGAGACCAAGTTCCGCAGGCACACATATACGGGCCACACAGGGGACTAACAGGCCCATGCAAACAGCATGGGACCGACTGCCTAATGCCCAACAGCTCATCCCTGGAATATCCACTCAACAAGACTTTACCTCTGTGCTTGTAGATGTGTGTCTGTATAATTGTATCAGTTTTAGGTGAACATATTTAAGTTCAATAAGTTTCCTAATCAAAGCATGAAACGCACAGAGATGCATTGCTGCGTTTGAGGAAAATCAAAAACAGAAAAAAAGTGTTCAGCTTTAAATTATTTTCACCCACTAGCAATAGGGAACATTCAAGACTATAGTTTATTTTGAACCGTTTTTATACATCATTCAATCTCAGCTAGTCAGTCAGGCTCCCTGCTTGACAAGAACCACAAGCCACCAGGCACTGCTTTCCGCCTTGTTAAAGAGGTAGCTGATTGGCCCTCTGTCCAAATGCCCCTCCCCCTGAGCTGTCGGCCAGTCTGACGTGACGTCTCGCGCTTTCCCGCTTAGCGTCACTCTCTTTGCCGCAGACCAAACACCCCCAGCCTACGCACAGCGCAGCCACGCCCACTTCCGCCGGTCTCGAGGCAAGCAGCGTCCGGTCAGACCGGCGACGTGACGTGACCGTGCCAGTGCGCGCCCCCTGGGACAGAAGGGACAGTCTACCGTAAAACAGGCGGAAACGGGGCCGGGGCGAAATAATTTCTCCGAACTAACAAAGAAAATCAACAGATCCGAATTAGAAACTAGAATAGTCCCTCCTTACAATGACGTGACGCAAAATGATGGGGCGGAATGTGATGCCCCTCTACGTCTCTCACATTCACATATGGGGCCCCAAAAAGGTGTTTTTTTGGGGGGGGGGGGGGGGCGGTTCGCCACGTCCTTAGCTCTTTAGTTACATTTTCATGCCTTCGCCGGAAGTAAGGTCTATAACCTCTGCACCTCGAAACAGCTGTGGTAGTGATAAAAGCCTCTTTGGTGTCGCATATTTTACATTTAATGGTGTGGATAATTAATATCCCACCAGGCCCAGTATCAGCAGGGAGTATGGAACGAAGTGTAGACCACGCCCCCTCAGCCGCCTTCAAACCCCCCCCCCCCCCCCCCCCTTGCTTTCTTACCACTTCTGCCTCATTACCTCCCCCTTGGGACTTCAGAAGTGCATGCAGAGCAGAAATCCATCATATGAAACATAGAGTGAGGTCACCGCAAAGCCCTACATCATTTTCTCATTTGCGTTTAAATAACAACCAGCATAAGAGTACCATTCTTTCCTAAAGCACATTTCTTCCCTTCCAGGAGAAACATCCATTTAAGAAACACGCGGAGTGCTGGCAGTCTGAATTTCTACACAGTACTGCATGTCTTGCTCATTTACCCCATGGATCTCGACACTGGGCGTTGAGACAATGGGCCCTTTCTTTCAAAATGAAGTAAAATAAACACAGTTCTCAAACTGGGAGCGTTCAACGCAGGCCTCCCTCCTCCCAATAACTAGGCGAGAATGGGTGAGGTGTAATACGAAAAAAATCCAACACAATGACTTTATTGACCTCTGAGTAAGTAGGTACCGAATTATGTTACTCATCTCTACTTCATTTGGTACCCACAGATGTCTTCAGCGGGAGACCGTTTTGTTTTTTAAAGTAAAACTCGACAACGCATAAAAATGTTGACGTTAAGCAATATAAGCTGAAATATAGCTCCCCTGCACAAAACTTTAAATTCAATTATTCAGTTACTGCTTTTTTTAAGAAGGCACTTTTTTCTTTCTATATCACGTTTAAAGTCACAGAGGTCCATTCATTCTTCGTGGGGGATTGCCCACTTTATTAACACTCCTTTGTTTCCCTACAACCGTTTTAATATGTCATTGTTATTTATTGTATACACATTTTCATTACTGCCTCCCCTTTTAGTTCATTCCTTTCTACTTCCATTCAAACTCTCGCCTTTTCTATTTTGTGCCTATTTCTATAATTTCTCATCAGCACAATCTACCTTTCTTGTCCCATTAATATATTATTGGTTTTCTTCACTGCTTTCTGTTTACACCCCCCCCCCCCCGAAGATAATATAAGATATTTTACATTCAATCCAAAGGTTACATTTTCCCACTGAAATGCATGAATCCAGAGGAGCAGAGACTGACCGCAAGTTTTCAACATCTGTAAATTGTTACCCAGACTGGAGATTGACTCCTGTCACTCAGTAACACTAGGAGCAAAACTATACACCACACCGATGGATGTCGTTTTATGTCCAAATTTTGGGGACTCCACATCTTCTCCAATCCTGTCTCCTTGAAATGCACTGGAGGGGAGGTGGGGTAATTAATGTCTAGTTTAGGAAGGGTGTGGGGGGAGCAGGGATGACCATCTCAAAAGGCCAGCTCCAATTGTTTACAAAGAAGGCTTTCCTCAGAAAAGGTGCTGTGGGGTGCAAATCAGTGTTAGAAAGCAATCGGGGCTGTCAGTCGTATATCAAACAGTTTAAAACACAGTAGCTGAGATCCACATCACGGATAGCGATGTATGCAAAACCCCAGTTGAAATGGAATGTGTAAAGATATATATTTTTAAGGAAACCAATAGCCAGCCATAAGGAAAAGTTGTAAAGGGAAAGTGTGCCCCCAGGCATGATTTGTGTTGTCTTCAAAGCCACAGGGCACCGAATGACCTCTTCCCCCCCCTCCGAGGCCTCTGTGAACTGGGCACAAAAAAGAGCAAAACTCGAGCAGGCAGAGCTACTTCAATACACTTCAAACAGCACTTACACTCCAGTTAGCTGAAGCCCTCCACCAACACACACACAAGAGGTTCCCGGTAGGAGGCTGGAGGGGTGGGGAGTGGGGGTTAGGAATGCATCAAACAGGCATACCCTAACAAAGAAACGGCGCTTCACTGCAGCCCTCCTAACCCCTGCCCCCTCCTGTCAAGCTAGGGCTTGCAAAATACCTCTAAAAAGATGCAAAGCGGAAACACTCAAAACTTCAAAAGCTCTTGGGGAGCAAAGTAGACCCGCAGCTTCTTGGCACATGATCATTAAAAACACATTTCATAAGGAAACTTAAAAGCACAGCGAACATCACAATTCCATTCAATCAAAAGTTGCGTTCTGAATTATTCACAACCATCAGTACTTCTAAGTAAGACAGCAAACTTCAGTGCTTAAAAACAGTTCTCAAAATACACGAATGCAGCCCCGTGCACTCACAGAAACCAAAGCTTGATTCCTTCATATGAATTAAATGTTTAGCCACATGAACAGGAATGCCTACTTTTTCTTTTTAATCCCAAAGTGGAAGAATATGCATCTCAAGAAAACATTTCCCCAAAAGAGAAAGTGCAATTAAAGCTTACGGCAGAAGCGCTTCAACGCCCTGCCAGGGTTGGTAAGCGCTATATAACTACACATAACAATTAAAATTACAAACGTAAGCTCTTTGCAGTTTTCTTAAAACAACTCTGCCCTGTAGCCTGCGGGCCTGGGGTCTCTGAAGCAAATGTATGTAGGGTTAAAAAAGCAGGAATTACCTTCAGGTCCAGAGGTTGCTGTTGTCCAGAGCTCCTTTGTTTAGTGGGAAGCTGGGCAGAAAGGGAGGACTAAAGCCCTCACTCACCCTGGGAGCAAAGGGAAAAGGTAGAATCGCTTCCAAATTGGGCAGGGGGAGGGCCTACTGTATGGGAAGGAGTGAGCTGAACACAAGGACAAGCCTCCTGCATTCTTCAGCCAAAACTTTTCCAACTCTGAGGAGGCGGTGGGGGCTGGGAGGGGGGCCGCGGGAGGCGGTGGGATGCAGGCTCCGCCACAGAGTTGGTCGGCCGGGCCCTTTGTGCTGGGATGGGACTGCTCGAGAAACGTCTGAACATTCTCAAATCTTTACTGAACTGTTTTTTTTAGCAGTTTGGTGTAGCGCTGCACTGTCGATCATATCACCTCTAGGAACTAAAGCAAAGAAAATAGTACTGCACGGTCGTGACTGTGCGAGATTTACTATAAATACACACACTATAAATGCATAAGGGCAAATAGTTGCAAAGTAAAATGAGGAATTGTAATGCACTTTTAAGTCTCGAGGCTGAAGATAAAGGAAAGTCTGCGCGGTGCAAAGAGTGGGACACATGCAATCCGCACCATTGTGGCCTGTTGTGAATTGAGAAATGTGGCAACCACGTTTCCCCAGTTGGCATCATTACATGAATGATCTTGCACGGGGATAATGAGGCACAGTGATTTTGCAATTTCTTGTCAATTTAACAAGGATAGGTGAACAGTCATCATATTCTTCACATATGTAAAGTGGTGCAAACTTATTTTGCTCAAGCACAAGCTGCCTATATTGTGCAAAAGAGTGTGCTCAGTTTATGCTTCGGTGCAAAACCTCGATCAGTGTCACGTGCACCACAACGTTCCAAACTTTTACACAAAAGCAGGATGGATATAGGGGTCAGACACTAATAATGTCTTACTTTCCGTTCTCAATGCTTTTTAACTTGTTTAACATGCTAAATATAGCGGTTACATGGAAACTTTGCACTGCTGTGCACGTTAGCATAATGGAGAATCGAATGAAACAAATGTGGGGCGTTGACTGAAAGAATGCGGTATTACTGTAGTATTTTGAGGTTCTGATGGGGCGAGAGGGATGACCGGCGGTAACTGTTGGATTCTGCACCGAACTACAGGTATCTTCCAAAACACTTCCAATAAGACCCATAGGTGTCACGGTAATTAAACGCAGGGTTGAAATCTGCACAATAGCAGTAATAAAATATTTGGGCACTCGATTTTTCTGGGCACGATGTTCTGGTGCTGTCCATGGTAAACTTTTGGTACTCACACTTGGATGGGGTCTGAATGGAGGTTTGGGATACCGCGTCTGCACTTCCAGGGTGTTGCTGCAGCCAGGCAGTCACTACACTATACGCGGAGAAACTGCTAAAGTTGGTTGGGCACGATTCAGTTTCTTGGACTTTGCCCATGTTAGAGGTGTAGGATTGGTGGCCCTTTGAGGGTTGGGTACCACTCCACTATGAAGCATTCCCCATCACCGTGAACCCCACCCAGTCCTGACACAGGCTTAGGGCCTTTTACCAGATACAGCATGCCTCACAACATGGATCGAGAACCTGTGCACATGTCCTGGCTACTGCATTAGAGTTGCGGGAGGAAGAGAGAAGCATACGCAACTATACAGGTGTAAGAAAGCCTTCAAGGTCCCTGGCAAGAGTCATTCTATGGCTTAAAATGTCCTACATCCCCCAGCTTCACCTTGCCATCAGTAATCCGTTTTCGGATCAGGAAACAACTTGGAAATTTCAAACCATGGGACGAACCTGGGATAACATTCAGCTTGAGTCCTATTCACAGTCCCAATTGGACAGTTCTTCGTACCTTGAGCAGATGCCTGATCCAGCGAGCAATCGGTCTTCATCGCCCATGCCAATGTTTATTATCTCTTAGTCCCACTGCTATTATCCCAGAGATCAAACTCATTGCATTCACCCTTATACCCTAACTGGCACATGACGTCTGAGCTGCAAGAGTCGCAGTACTGAATCTTGTCCTGAAACTGAAACAATAACCAAGTTAACCTACATATGAGCTTCCATTAGCTTATGCTTGTTGAACCTATCCCACCACATACTGAAGTCTTTGTCCTTTCAGTTCCTCTGATCTACTCCTTTTGCAAATTACCGTCTTGTCAGGTTTTAAAGTAGTATTGTTTTTCAGTAAAAGGATGGAAACTAGACCATTTTAGGCAAGCAGCTAGTAATGTGTCAATGAGAACATGTAAGATGTCATCCCAGCTCAACTCTTCAAGGGCAGATTCTGGGTGGGAAACCTTTCCACTACAGCAATAGTTATTCGGAAAAACTCGTCCTTGAATCTGGAAAGTGCCCAGTTACTGAATGAAGCAAAAAGACAAGGTAACAATGAAAACAAGGACATTCGTGAGCGCATCTCTTTATCAGAATAGAGCTGAACTGTAAACTTTGAGCTGACTGTGTATATTTTCCAGGGTTCATACCCATTCTTCATCAGAGAGTTTGACTTGTTGACTGAATATTGAAAATATTATTCTCTTTTGCTGCTTAGTTATTCCCTGTTTTGCTCTTTCATTCGGTCCTATTTTAGGTCAAATCTGTTACAAATATTTCGATGTTTTTCATGTTCACTGCATTTTTTTTTTTTTTATATATTTCATAAGATTGTCATTCAACAATTCTTAACTTTGGAAGGGGTACCCGTCAGGGGTGCCCCCTGTCTCCGTTGCTCTTCGCGCTTGCTTTGGAACCGTTGGCTGCGTGGCTTCGCTGGGAACCTTCACTCAAAGGGATCCGTTGGTCACCAGATTTTGAAGACCGGGTTTCGCTTTACGCGGATGACATTCTTTTATATCTTACTTCCCCGCGTAAATCTTTAAATGTCTTATTTGACGTTCTTACTTCGTTTGGCACTAATTCGGGTCTGGTTATTAATTGGGCTAAGTCCTGTGTATATGTTCTCTCGGGTGTTTTGCCCCCATTACCGGACAGGTTTCCTATCCAGGTTGTCCGCTCTGGCTTCAAGTATTTGGGGATCTTTATTACGCTGGACTCCTCACTCCGGTTCGAGCGTAACCTCCTCCCCCCGCTTCTTCGACTGCGACTTGATGTGGCCCGTTGGCGTAAGCTACCCCTGTCTCCTCTGGGCCGGGCTGCCCTTTTTAAAATGATGTCTTTGCCACGATTCCTATACGCGCTTCAAAATTTTTATGACGACATTCCCGCTACCTATTTCCGGGAGATCGAGAGTCTTCAAAGGCAACTGATCTGGGACGGACGTCCACGTATCGCCCTTGCGAAACTTACCATCCCTTGGTATGACGGGGGCATGGCGCTCCCCGATATCAAGAGATATTATTGGGCTGCCCAGCTGTCTGCCATTAACCACGCAATGTATTCCCCGGGTCGAGATCCGGCCTTTGAGGTGGATAGACTCCAGCTGCCGGGAGGGAATTTTAATAGAGCGCTTTATTCCAGATCGGCTGGGCGCCTTCTTGCGGGCCCGTCCAGGATCGCAGTCAATGTGTGGCGCGCCGCGAATGTGAGTTTGGGATGGGAGAATCGATTGACAATGGCGACCCCGCTATTTGCTTCCGAACGATTGGGGTGTCTCTGGTCTACTAAGGGCTTTGACCGCTGGGATATGATTGGGATATGTAAAGTGGGTGATGTCTGTGTGAAGGGTAGAGTGAAGTCTTTCCAGGCCCTTAAGGCAGAATATGACTTGAGTGATAGGGAGTTTTTTCGGTATTTGCAGGTCCGGCATGCCCTGGCCTCAGTTCTGACTCCTGATGAGACCCTGCCCGAGTCCTCCCCCTTGATGATCGTATACTGGATGGACACTTGCCCGATAGCACTATCTCCCTTATTTACAAGAAATTGATTAATAATCGCGCTGACTTATTGGTCCGACTTAGGGAGGTTTGGGTCGGTGACGGATTGGACTTGGACGACGAGGATTGGCAGTCGGCGCTCTCTTCTCCGAAAGAGGTCGCCATCCCCGCCCGTCTCCGTTTGGTCCAACTTAAGATCCTCCACCGGGTGTATGTGACTGGTCCGCGTCTGGTTGTGATGGGTTTCTCCCCGGATGGCTTATGCAAGCGTGGTTGCGGGATGAGTGCTACATTTCTACATATTCTTTGGGAATGCCCGGTGATAGCAGCCTACTGGATTGATGTGCTTGCGGTGATGACTGTCGTTACTGGTATTACCCTGCGGCCTGAGGCCCGACGATGCCTGTTGAACGTGTGGGAACCCACCGACTATTCTGTAGTCCAGACCAGATGGGCGACCTTGGGATACATGGTCGCGAAGCGAGACATTGCGCAACTCTGGGGCGCATCCAGACCTCCCGCAGTTTCGGTGTGGGAAGATAATATGGACTGGTCCATGTTTATTTATTTATTTATTTATTTATTCAGAGTTTTATATAGCGCGAACAAGATCTTTACAGATATCAGAGCGCTTCACAGAAAACAGGGGGTGACGATAGCATGAGGGTGACGCGACATAATATTGGATGAAATATAAACATCAGTAGCATGATCGGATAGCAGTCATGTTCTAATAGAATGTCAATAAACAATCAAATAAGCGAAAATAAAAGACGATACTGAGTCTTACATACAACTACGATAAAAATCAGGAGAACTTATGCTATAAGTATCTAAAAGTTCCAGGGAGCAAGGGGAAGGGGCCTCGATATACAGTAGGCTAACATGAATAGTCTAATAATAGATATTTAGTGAGTAGCATAAAAGGATCGGCTGACCATCATGTAATTGTGGCAAACAAGAGGAATAAGCAAATCTAGATCATGCGAAATATGACATTATTTGACATTAGACAATCATGAAACCAGTAATACCCAAGCGGCACGAAAGTCACTGAGGAACAGACATTAAAGTTCAGGTGAACTTAGCCATGAGGATGGCTTTCACCTCTTTCTTAAAGAAGGCCGTGGAGGAGATAAGCCTGGTTTCGGGAGGGAGTGCGTTCCAGATCCTCGGAGCCATTCCCGAGAAGGAGCGTTTGTATGTTTTTTCCTTCCGGAATCTGCGAGGTTTCCGAGAGAAGACTGTTTATGTGGCTAGGGGCAGACCCAGGGCGTGGACGAAGATCTGGGGTCAGTGGAATGCATATCGTGGAGATATTTGTACCCCTCCCTTGGTTGACACTCCCGATGTTACCCTGTCTCCCTAGGCTGACATTCCCGAATAATTTTTCATATTGTTTTAGTATTTCCTGTCCTCCCCGCTGGCCCCCCCCCCCCCCCCGGCCATGCCGAATTTCATTGATCTGTTTTTGTCCTCCTGATTAGTTGCTTTCCCCTCCTCCTTCTGGGCTGACTTGACTAATGTGCATTCGCCTTGTTTAGTGTTTGTTGTTTTTTATGATTAGTATAAAATTGTTCTGTCCTGTCCTATGCTTCGAGCGATAATTGGTATATGTTCTGTGCCTAGCCACGGGAATGATCGTTTGCTATTTCTGTTGTGCGTTGCAATTAGCGGCCAGCCCACGGGAATGATCGTTTGCTATTTCTGTTGTGCGTTGCAATTAGCGGCCAGCCCGTGTGGTTGTAGGCCCATATCTGTAACTCTTATTTTATTGCTCAATAAAAGTCTTTAACCAAAAAAAAAAAAAAAAAAAAAAAACAATTCTTAACTATCATCCAGTCATTGTATGAAACCATAAAAGGAAGCATCACAAGTGCTTGTCACAATATATATATATATATATATATATATATATATATATGAAAGAACCATATGTCATCCATTATACTCGGCGAATCAGGTGAACTATAGGCTCGTTCCTGCATATATACAACCAACCATCACTTCCGTTGGGATCGCGTAATGACACTGACACACAAAGAGCATAGGAGACCGATTGTCAGACGCAGTCAATTATTTTGCGATTGAGTCAGTAAACCCTCAGTGGAGCTTATATGTCTGTAGGTCTAGAGTGAGGTGATAGCATGCTTACACATAATTCAGATACAATGTTGCAGAAAGTGGCAATCCTGAGCCAGCAATCTCGTGTAGGGAAGGGACTCTTCAACCACCGTAGAACTATTTCCCTCTTGGCCAACAGCGGTAATAGCATTATGAGATGCCTCACTGATTTAAGAAGTTTTTCTTAATAGCCTATGACCAATATGTCTGGTGTATTTGGGTTCTTATAACCAAAAATGTGTTATTACATGGCCAGTAACTCTCTCTACAAAAGGACGCAATGTCATGGCAGTTCCATGACAAGTGTAGGAAATCATCTTGAGGTTGGTGACAGCAAATGCACTGGTGCGATCTGGTGTTGTGGAGTCTGTTAAGTTTTGTGGGGTATAATAAAGTTTATACAAAATGTAAAATGTATTAATTTGTGGTATAATTCATAGAAATGCCTCCAATTAGTTGAAGCAGTATGTCCACTTATAAATGTTCCATAAATCTCCCAAGTCCCTCACACACAACTCCATCGCCACAATACGACTCACCAGGCATCTAGAACTACCAGACCTTTTCCACTCGGAACAGGAACGCAAGCACCTCCAGACCAGTTTCAATATCGTTGGTCCTCATCAGTGAAGTGCAGCTTGGGTCTTAGGGCACAGTGAGTAGAGGACCAGCATCCAAACATACTACTCACATGTATAGCTTCATATTAAAACAACAAGAGATAATGGATGGAGTGTTTCCAAAAGTCTCAGCAACTGGCCTTCACTTGTGGCTGCTCTCCCGTCCGTCGTGTTTTTGCCCACGGGGGGATAGGGAGCACCATCCACAAGTTCTTCACCTTCTGTTGTTTGACTTTTTAAAGTTCTGAATGGCTATGTCCTTGCAACACATGTGCTAGTTCTAGTTTTCACAGATTTCTTAAGCTATTCTAGGTGAGTTGTTGCTGATTTCAGTCTGCCCCGGTTCTCTTAAGTAAGCATGTGTTTGTGTGTGGGTGTATGTGTGAGCTTCGCTTCGTGAGTGTCGCGGTGGGCACTACAGCCTTCATTTTGGAGAATGTCCCACCTTTTCAGAGGTGGCAGTGAAAGTGTTGATATGGGCGGCATCGATTTCAACACAAAATTAATGGTATTCCCCATGCTAGAATCCTTTTTCGTGAAGCATCGCATGTGGGAATTCTGCCAATGGACATTTTGTATGATAGAATTATGAGGGGGGACGTTGAACTAATTAAGCAGACCTTTCTTCTGCGAAAGAAGGCTGTGAGGGAGGGCGCTGAGCTACAAAAAACAAGTGTAAGGAAATTTATAATGGTTAAAACATGTCTGACAACGGAGCCTTACCTACTCGGCACTCTAAGTACTCACGAAAAGTTTTTATTAACGAGATTCAGATTTAACCTGTTTCAGCATCTGCTTATCAGACCCAAAAAGGAGAGTTTTAGTAAAAATCAAATATCCTGTGGCTGCGACGGAAAGTCTCCACAGGATATGTTGCATTTTATGTTTTTATGTAGATTTTATGTATACCCTCGTAAACGCTTTTTAACTGCTCTTTTAAAGAAACTTAACTTTAATCCGACACGACCAGCCTTTTTATATTTACAATTGCTGCACAGTGACAGTGTCCTCCAAGTTCTTGAATTTTTAAAGTTGTCTCTTAAAATGCGAATCTGCCTGGACCAATGAATGATGTTTTTTTAATTTTTTTTTATCATGTACGTGAGCTTTATGGATCTAATGCAGACACCCGAACTAAAATCTGTAACCATATTTTAACAATGTCCTTTTATGTATGTACTGTATGTCATGCACTTTTATGGTTGAACGAAACCGAATAAAGTCTCTTTTGATTTGATTTGTATGCTAGAATTCTCTCCACTTATTGTGGGTATTAGAAATATATCACAAATGTGGGTATATGTTCGGTGTCAACATTTCTGTTCTCCCTACTATTGTGTATTCCTAGCAGGTTAGGGTTACTTTCTCAACTCTCTCTGAAGATCTGCCTCCCTTTGCTGGTGGACTTTCATGGATGCTTCTATACAGGATACAAGGCAAGAACAGACTCTACAGAGCCGGCGGCACATTTGTACCCTCATATTTGCTTCCGCACTATGGCGATCTCAAAGCTGGTAGGGGTACACTCCCCACAGAGGAAATTTCAATAATTAAAGGATGAGTGATTTCACAGCTGAAGCAGAGGACGGTAACTTTGCCACTTTTTGGTGTATTTTCCTTTACCGTCCTCGACTAAACCTGGGCTATAGTGTTAGTATCCATCAGGGATCGACCAATTACAGTCTCAATCTGAACAGCCAAAAAATGATTGGCCTCCATCCTCTATCATTAGTGTCAGTGGTCTGTGGTCTTTCTAGTTAAGAGTGCAACCCTGCATGAGTCAGAAAGAGCCCTGAGCAAAGCCCTGTCATTTGGGAAAAAAATATCTTTATCTTTTACTTTAGAACTTAAATGGGCATCTTTTCAACATGAAATGAAACCCAAAGCCAGTTTTTATGCGCAGAGGAAATAACTAGCCTGTCACTCACCTTAGATCCTCTCTGATTCTACATTTATGGCCCCACAGCTGAACCTCCCCACAGATTTGAAAAGCCAAAAATCCGCCTTTTAGTTTTAAAGGAGGAAAACGTCAAGAGCCGTGTATCCCAAGGGTTTATGAAAAGATGGTTTATTTTCTGGAAACCCTATTTGCACTCAAGTACATGTGGCGGAATTAGTGGAAAACATGGCAAGTTTATCGTTCCAAACCCTCTGAAATTTATCAGAATAATCCACTCTGCTCAATTTTTGATAGTGGCCCATATATTAAAGCTTTTTCAGGCTACATAAATACTGCAGTTTAATTCCTCCAGCTATAGGCTCCCCAGCAGCCATACAGTGGTGCAGCAAGGGTACAATGAAATTACCCACAACCCCGATGTATCTCACAATATAAAAAATATATATAATCCCATAAATATTGTCTAAATATCGTTTACAAAAATATGACTCCAGTAAGTGTAGATCAATGTTTTTTGTATTTTTTATAAAGGTTATTTAAGTCACAATATTCTTGTCAGGCAATATTAGGCCACCCTATTCTAGCGCGATATTGCCCTTTCCTGCCACCGCCTAGTTGGTTAGCGAGGACAGCCTGTACTAAGATACAGTGAACTCTTCACACCTCTGGGACCCAGTGTCATTGTACCTGTTGCACTCCTAACCACTAACAAATAGTTGTCGTGGTACAAAACTATTGCAGTGCTTAATTTGTAAAATAATTAGTGACGGTGACCAAAGCTTTGCTCAGAAGTGTGGGGACGATGCCAATAAAAATAGGTGTACTGAATACCACGGCTGGTAGTCCTAAATCCTCTTCATGCCTCTTTAATCCAGTACCAGACACTCCCTGCCCCATTATCTCACTCGTGCAGGGTCCTGCTTTCCCTTTGTGATGGTTTTCTCATCTTTCTCTTCGTCCATCTTTCCACTTTGCGTGTTTAACCCTTTCGGTGCTGATGACGTCTCCCAGCCGTCATGAGTCATGGTGGGCGTGTGCTGATGACGGCTGGGAGCCGCCATGACCACGCCCGCAATCGGAATGTCCAGCACCGGCGCGGAATTCCAGCCGCGGCCAAGGTGTTAATGTGATCTCACTTGCTTCATATATTTGTATTAGCAAGGGTCTATGGAATGTTTATGACTGATAACTCTGTTGTCAATGTGCTACTCTCGGAACCGAGTCAGAGTGGCAGTTGCCGCTAGCTGGAGAGATGACCGCCGTTTAATGAAGAGCTGTCGACCCATTAAACAGTTCTTCACATACTGATGGTTTGATGGACCTTTAATCCCCCTGCTGCTCGCAGTAAATGTCTGATGTGAAAAAATGTGTGCCAGTAGCAAAATAAATGAGTGCCGGTGGCCCTGCCATCAGCCACTGGCTCAAATTAAGCACTCGCTATTTGAATATAGAACCCAGATGGTTGTTAAGTTGGCCCATGCTGCTGGGTCAATCAGAAAATGTCCAAAAACGTCTACCACATCTAATTGTTTGCTTATGTCTGTCGGTGGATGTCATACAGTTTTCTGAAGCTTAGCCCAGGCAAGACCAAGCTTATGATTTCGAGATGGTCCACCGCCGACTGGTGCCAGGACTCATGGTCCACAGTAGTAGGCCACACCACCCATCCATCGCATTCAGCCTGCATCTTTGACATCTAAATTGCTGCCAAAGTCTCACTGAGGCCTAGGTTATCGGAAACAACTTGTTTGCAATTAAAAATCCTCACATGGATGATACGGTTCATCCATCCCTTCCTCCATGGTCTGATGACCCGTGCCATTATACAATCTAGACTGAACTATTGTTAGCACGTTTACTTGCGGTCTCCGACAAAACATCTTATAAAACTTCAGCTGAGGTAAGTCACAGTGGCCCTGCTCCATACTGGGCATTGGTGCAAAGACATTTCAATGGCATCCTTTAATCCTTCCACTGGGTGCCAATGCCCTTCATGGCAACCCTCACAGTCTGTCCGGTAACATTGCCAGACCTAATGTCAGATACCTCCTACATTCCAATTACTCACTCTAGTCATTAGCAGTGAGATGTATCACACCTCCAAGATAAAAAACTGAAATTTCCTCCCCTCAGGTGATGGCCATGTCCACCTGTTGGTAGTAGAAGAAGGGCCAGTAAACTCAGGAAAAGCCATGTGATTCCTGAAGCCTTGTTGGGGAATTTGACTTGCGTCACCTTCTAGAACCCAACCCTGCTGGACATGGGGATGTTGATGTCTGATGTGCACTGTGGGAGCTAATAAATTATGGGGATTGCCTTTGTAAGGGACCTTTGACCAATAAACAGTTATTGTATAGTCGATGTTTCACTCCGAGAAGCTTACGGTTAACTGGGACCGGGAAACGAGAAGATGGAGCTACAGAGCCTTTCCCAAAAATGCAAGTAACAAACTCAGTAGATTGGTAAGGAGGCTATGGCTCACATATACTAGCATTGATCCCATATGGTTGGATATGGATGACTATGGAGCTCACTGTGCCTATGAAAAGTAATTCATTTGTCCTTCGCAGATTCTCAGACATTTTTGGAGTACACTTCCCAAAATGTAAACAATCCATGGTTCTTTGAGCATTTTACATTGTTTTATCATAATATCATAGTATCATATCAAACATATTGATGACCAAAATGGAGTATACTTAACTCCATGTATATATATGTTTGTGACATATTTGTGACAAATGTATCTTCTGGTGACAAACATATTAAGTTAACAGTAGTAAATATAGTCTTACCAATCCATACTTGTCTTCTCAATATTTTGGTTGCAAGTGCTTTTGCTACAATATTATTTAAGCATGATTTTGAAAACTCAATATTCTGACCAGTGGTCGAAGTGCATTAGAAAAAAAGTGTGGGAACTGTGATGCTGTGCGCAAAGGAGGTGGGGTGAGTGAGTGTGAAGGCGGCGCATAGGCAGGGCTAAAAAAACAAAATATTCAGTCATTGTTATTCAGTAATTGTTTCTGGTCTTACACCGTCGGATGTGTGACGTTTCAACGCATGCTTTTACAACGCATGCCATTACGACGCAGGTTTTACAACGACTTGCGTTGGGGGGCGCTGGATAGTGAATAGTTTAATTTACTATTCCAACTCCAGTCCCCGTGGATAGTAGGGAAGGTGTTGGATAGTAATTAAACTATTCCCTATCCTAGAGTGCCCCCCAGCGCAATGCGTTGTAATAACTTGCGTTGTAAAAGTTGCGTCGTAATGGTAGTGCGTTGTAAAAGTTGCGTTGTAAAGGATGTTCCCCTACACCGTCAGGTAACTACATATTAATCAAGGCACTTGCATTACACACAATATAAGAAAGGCGCTACAAAAAGATCGAAAAGGTGTGCTTGCAAAATGTAGGTTTTAGTAATACCCAGACTGTACATAGTGAATTTTTTTTATAACTGTCCTTTAAAAGCACACTCGTTGGAACTAAGCTGGTAACTCCCTTGCAATACCACTCAAAAATAATAAATCTGTGTTATCAGGTAGCTTGAAGTGACTCTATCGATAAAAGCCAATACCGATTTCCAAACACTCTGTACATGTGCAGATTGACCAGTTGCACACATTTACATTTCTTTCAGGGAAGCAGGTGCCCTGGCAAGAAGGCTTTTTTAGCTCTCTGCTCCTCGCTTGGTTTCACAGCACAGGAGACTCCCTGCCTTACACTTCTGCTGTAGATTTTCAACTATTGGCATTAAGCGTCCCGGGATGGTTGTCTTTTCCAAAAAAGAGAGAAACTGTCTTAATTTTTAAAAAGTATGGTCACGTCATGCCTCTCAGATCCCACTCACTTCGACCACAGATTCTGACATTTAGTCAGTGGCCATACTCACAATCAGGAACACCTAACCAATCAGAGACGTTCATTTTTTTTTCTTTTATGTTTTAAAGACCTTTATTGCTCAAGACAGTCCGTTTGGTATTCACACAGCGCCTAGCCTACAACCCGCAGGGGCCAGCAGCAAAGACTGATATACAAGAAAGTATGGGCAAGATGACACAGCCATTCAGCCGACAACCCTGGGGTCCGGCGGCGTGGTATAAATAGAATATTTAAACATATTATAATACATAGCACGGTAAACAAATAGGTCTGTAGGTTTTCCATTTTCTGCGTTCGGTAGTGTAGGCACATCAGTGCGCCTCCGACATCTGCACCCTATGGGCAACAGCCTATATCCACAAGGAGCATCTAGTTGCAGCAGTGTTTATTCGGTATTATGTGGACAGGCAACAGCGGGACTGAAAATTCTGCGTTTGAGATGTTGTTATGATGTGAACAGGTGTATAATGGTATAGCTCACTAATGCAGGGAAGTAAGCTCGTATAGGCGGTGACGCCAGGTTGTGACTATTGCAGCTAAGACCGAGACATCTGATGGCCTGATATGTGTGTGGTTCTCCCCAGTGACAGCCATGTAAGTGTGTACTTCAGAGGCGAGAGGCAACACTTATGTTTGGTCTTCCGGTGTCAGGGAGGGGCATCCGTAGGGGAGTAGTAGGAGAACGGTTGCGCCTGTCAGCGTGGTATGTGGTGGGAGGTTGTTGCAGTCGCAGCAAGGGGTTAGTGGTCTCGGGGCGGGGCGCGGCGGGCCAACCCGCAAGCGTGAGGGGGGTCCAAGTAGGGGCCCCTGAACAATACGCCCAGCATACAGCCAGGACAGTGGTCATGTGTCGAGAGGCCCTGCCAGGGCCCAGCGGGGAACGCGACAGGGTGTAAAGGAGAAGTCCATCTGTCATTAGCGGCTGGGCATGCGGTGTAGGCGATCAGGGGCGAGTATATGGGTGTGGGTACTGCGCGGCCTAAGCGCGTGCATAGCGGGTGAAAGGTGGAAGCGCTAGCATTGGCCTGGGTGCATTGCCGGCCAGAGAGGGGGGGAGGGGGTGAGTGTTGTGGTGTCTCGCAACATCCCTCGTCAGCGCGATAGCAGTGGGCTATTTCATCTCAAGTCGTCTCTCGTTCCTGGCAGACTTGCTGAAAGGATTTAAGGAGATCGTCCCAGAGCTGTGCAATAGGGAACTTCCGGAGGCCCGCTGTTTCCTCCCGGAGGAGCACCGCACTCTCTGCCCGTGCCCAGTTAATGAAGGATGTGTGCCTGTGACGGATGTGCGGGGGATTGGTGGCCTTCCAATGTTTGGTAAGTAAGCGTTTGGCTGTGATAAGACCCATATCCCAGAACCGTGCCCGCACCTTGTTCAACTTCGTGCGTTTGTAAAGCCCCAGGATACAGGCTTCCCACGTTCGCGGTACGTGTTCGTCGGTGCATTGCGCGAGTGTTGTTATTGTGACCTCGTCCCAATACGACTGAATGTTGGGACAGTGCCAGAGCATATGTAGGAGATCCGCTCCCACCAGGGAACAGCGCTGGCAGGCAGTGTCTGTGAGAGAGAAGTACCTGTTAATTTTGTCGGGTGTAAGATAGGCTCGATGTAGGACGTAAAATTGGATGAACTTGAAGCGGGGGTTGCGTGGGACGTTAGTTGGCCCCACCAGTACCATCTCCCACTCCTTGTCAGTCCAGTCCCTACCTCTGTCGGCTGCCCACTTCTCCCTCAGTGGCAAGATGGAAGGCTGCGTATGGGCCTGCAGGGCTTGCACCAGCCAGTGAATCACATGAGAGCCGTTGCCCATGACATGCCAATGCTGCATGAGTTGATGCATCGGCAGTTCCTCCGAGGTATCGCCCCAGGAGGCGGTTAGCGTACGTACTATGGACGCATGCAGTAGGAACTGCCCAGCCGGGAGGTCTGTGCTGGCGGCGAGGTCCGCAAAAGAAAGCAGCGCCCCATCAGCGTAGAGGTCACCTAGCGTTTTCACTCCCGCCCATATCCAGTGGGTCAGTTGGGCCTCTGACAATGCTCCCGCCGCCCCTGGGGTGCCCTGGATAGGGAGTATCGGGGCATATGGCGTCGTTGTCTGGATGAGCCGTAGGCAGCGAAGGAAGCAGGGACCGCCAGGCCTCCCGAGGCAATGGGCATGTCTAATTTAGTCAGCGCCACACGGGCCGTCCCACGTTCCAGACAAGGCTGTGAAGCAGGACCTCAAGTTCCCGAAACACTTTATTGGGGACGTATGTCGGAATATTGGAGAAGTAGTACAGTAGCCGCGGCAGGACTATCATCTTGGCCAGTGCCACACGACTAGGCACATTGAGGGGTAGGGTCTTCCAAAAGCCGATTTGGGCATGAATGGAAGCAATCGCTCTCATCAGGTTCCCCTCTAGGACATCTGTTGGGTTCTAGTAGATATGGATTCTCAGATAGCGGAATGTAGTGGGGTACCATTGCAGCCTTTCTCCGCCTAGGCGGATGTTGCTTTCAGGTGTATCCGGGCTGAAGGAGTAAGCTCCCGACTTGGACCAATTGACCCGCAGTCCCGACATGTCTGCAAAAGTTTGGAAAATGTCAGTGAGAGATTCTGGGACATTGGTCAGATCCCTGACATATAATAGCAGGTCGTCTGCATACAGCGAGACCACATGAAGTCCATCTGCCATTGGGATTCCCCACTCATTTCCCCGTGTCCGGAGGATCGTGGCCAGAGGTTCCATGGCTAAGGAGAACAGCAGTGGCGACAGGGGGCAGCCCTGCCTGGTACCTCTTCGCACACGGATGGTGTCAGAAAGCAATTTACCGGTGCGGACCCGGACCGTTGGTCTGCAGTAAAGTAGATCCACCATGGTCCCAGTTCGTATTTCTTCAATACCGCCCCCAGGTACGGCCACTCAACAGAGTCGAACGCTTTCTCGAGGTCCAACACTAGGCACCCTGCTCGAGGCCAGCGCCGAACAGCGTATTCCTGCACACGAAACAAACAACGGATATTATAAGAGGTATGGCGTGCTGGAACGAAGCCATTCTGGTCATGGTGCACTAGGAGGGGGACCAAGGGTGCCAGTCTCCGGGCTAGTGTGGAAGCAAGTATTTTATAGTCCGTGTTCAGGAGGGCCAGGGGGCGATAAGAGCCCACTCGTGTATTATCCCTGCCGGGTTTGGGTATGGATATCAGGTTGGCTTCATTCAATGTGGGAGGAAGAGAGGAATCCTCTGCAGCCGCAGCGTACACCTTTAGGAGTTTCGGAACGAGAATGTCCGAGCCAGCCTTGTAAAACTCGGCTGGTAACCCATCCGGGCCAGGAGTTTTGCCATTGGATAAATTAAAGATGGCGTCGCGGAGCTCTTCAGATGTGAGCGAGGCGCCGAGTTCATCTTGTTGTGCAATAGTTAATTGCGGCATCTGGAGGGGGGAAAGATACCCAACTATGTTGGGGTGGGGGTCGCGGAGTCGGGATCGATATAAAGCGTTGTAGTGGGTCGTGAACGCTTCATGAATGTGGCGTTGTGAGTACAGCAGGCCTGTCCCGTCGACGTGTATCACTGCCACCGGGGCCGCTCGGTCTTCTCGTGAGATCAGCCATGCCAATAATTTACCAGGCCTATCGCTCAGGTGGTGCGTCCGCGCCGAGTGGGCAGCGTAGTTAAGAGTGCGCAGCCGTTCCAGGAGGCGTGCATGCTCCGCACGTGCCTCCGTTAACGGATCAGCTGTGCCATCAACCGCGTCTTGCTCTCGACCGAGCAGGCCGGTCTCCAGTCGCGTTAAGTCGCCCTCTAGTTGTCGCTGCATGTGTCCCTGTGTACCCAAACAGTGGCCACGAATCACGACTTTGAAGGCGTCCCACTCAATCTGGGGAGAGGACGCCGTATCAGAGTTCTCCTCAAAGTACTGGGCTGTTTGCGTGAGAAGGGAGTTGCGAAAAGCCGCATCCAGCAACAGCGCCGGTTGGAGTCGCCAGGTGGGAATTGATGGGTGTGGGCATTCCCAAGCGACGGTCAGGAAGTGTGGGTTGTGGTCCGAGTGAGTGCGTCCCATGTATCTTGTTTCAGTGACAAGTGGGAGAAGGTCAGTGGACACCATGAATCTGTCCAGGCGCACGTGCTGGTTGTGCGCGCCAGAGTAATAGGAGTATACCTGCGCTGTGGGGTTGTGAGCTCGCCAAGCATCATGGAGATTCCACTGCGTGGCCCAGCTGAGCAGCACCTTCGAGGTACCATGCGTCGGTGCGCCAGCTAGGGGCGGGGAGGAGCGGTCAAGTGTCGTGTCTAATACGCAGTTATAATCACCCCCCAATATCCATGGGGCCACATGCCAAGCCGCCATTGTCGTGGAGAGGCGTGCAAGGAAGCTGCTCTGGTCTGTGTTTGGGGAATATAAGGAGACTAGCGCCACTTGCTGCCCATCTAGCCTGCCCTGGGCCGCCACGTATCTACCTTCGGGATCTATATGCGTGTCCGTGACTACCCAGGGGGTCCCAGGACGGACCCATAACAGGGCACCTCGTGCGTAGGATGAGTAGTCCGTGGCATAGAGCTGCCAACGCCACCTACGATGCAAAGCACGTACCTCCGCTTTATTCAGATGTGTTTCTTGGAGCAGCGCTACATTTTTTCTTATGACGTTTTAAATAGGAGTAAATCTGATATCGTCTAGCTGGTGTGTGCATGCCCCTGACATTCCAGGTACAGATCCGGATTTCAGCCATATTCACCATCCATGTAAGTCCCACGCCCACCAGCCCGGTCCAGCCCTGCAGGCGAGGCACCCCGCAGGCCCCCAGGCCCCATCTCCGCCCCCAGACCACAACCAGACATTAATTTAATACTCAGTGACTCCCACAGGTGCATTAAGGTAGGTGAAAAAGGGAACATATAAAGCCAGGCAAAGGCAACATTATAGATAATGCCAAAAGGTCGGCTACGCAACATGTCGCCGTCCAAACACTCAAATGAGCTATAGTAAACTATACAGTTCTAGGGGGGTAGTAAGTGGCTTTTGGAACCAAAGTCCGAAGGACAATAGTGTCCACAAGAGAAAGTCGCCTCTCCCGGGCCGAAAAGGAGAGGCCGTGTCCGACAGGTAGACCCAGAAATCCACCCGCCCAGGATATTGTAAACAAAAAGGGTAGGGGGGGGGCACTCAATGTCAGAAAACAGAGAGAGAGCTCGGGAGGAGTTCTTGTCTCCAGAGAGGCCAGAACAAAGGTCTTTAGTGGGTGTGCAGTCACAGCAGGGGTGTTGGTCTCACCAGGGTACAGGACAGGACCATGTGTGCATATCGAAATGTTACTCACTGTGTCTCTTTGCCGCTCAACCCCCAGGGCTGCGAAATCCCCGCAGTAGTCAGTACCGGAGGTCGCTTACTTCAGGGCAAGCCAAAACAATACCAGCTTTGTTGCGCCATTCCTGCGCCGCAGGAGAGTAAGGCCCTTGGGCCTTCTTAGCCAAGAAGAGCCACTATCTGAGGCGTGACGTCTGGAGGATCCGTGGACTGTTGGGAGTCCGGTAAGCTGTAGATCGCCTCATCATCACTCGGAAACGTGGTCGGGCTGGCATTTGGGACATTGGACGGGGTCGGGGAGCTACTGATCTCTGTGACTCTGCGCAGAGCATCCTGTTGTTCCTGTAGGATCAGATCTGCTGGTGGAGAACGAGTAGGCACCTCCTGGGTGCGGGGGGGTGTAGAGGTTCTGCGCCTACGGCGCCGCCTGGATCCTCGGGCGCGCGAAGTCATGGTGGTCCCATGTGCCCTCCGAGGCGCTTCAGCCACACCTCCGTCTAGCCAGGCCTCGACCTCTTCAGGGCTGGTGAAGAAGTGTGTTTTGTCCTGTGCCACCACTCGTAGCTTGGCGGGGAAGAGCAGCGAATATTTAAGGTTCTCCTGTCGCAGTCGTCTCATCACTGCTAAAAAGGAGTGACGTTGTCTTTGAACCTGCACTGTGTAGTCAGGAAAAAACATCACCGTGGCGTTGTCTATCCGGATGTCGCCGAGCTTTCTGGATTCCCGCAGGATCGTATCACGGTCCCTGTAGTTAAGGACACGGAAGATTAAAGGCCTGGGGTTGGAGCCAGTGGGGAGGGGCCGTGTGGGCACCCGGTGAGCCCGTTCCACCACAAAGTGAGGCGACAGTGCGCCCTCCGGCAGCAAGTCTTGTATCCAGGCTTCTACTCGTCGAACTGGATCCATCCCCTCCCATTTCTCCGGGACGCCCACTAAGCGGATGTTATTTCTCCGTGCCCGTCCCTCCGCGTCCTCAGCTCGTTCTTCCAAAAATTCCACCCGGTTGAGCAGATCCCGGACATGCTTGTCTGTCTGCTCACCGTGGGCTCCAGCGTCGACACCGCCTCTTCCAGGGTCGAAGTGCGGTCTTGTAGCTTCTTATGGTCGGCTCTGAGGTGGGTTAAGTCAATCTCCACGCTGTCTATCTTGGTCTCCATGGAGGTGCGAGTCTGTTGTAGGGATTCTTCCAGCCGCTCCATGATGGCTAACACATGGTCTAGTTTGGACGCCACCTGTTCCGCATCCATTTTAGACGCCGCTTTGGAAAGCTTCCCCTTGATCGTTGCGCCCCCGGTACCGGTCCGCGTCTTCACCCCTCCAGACATGAGCCAAGCACAGCGACTATGCAAGGCTGGTGTACGAGTGGGATAGTGCAAGACGTATCTTTAGGTGGCCAGTATGTAGGGTTCTGGGAGATCGGCAGCCTCGAGCACAGTTCTGGTCTGAGGTGGCGACAATGGCAGCGGCGTCCCGCAGTGTCTGCAGCCCCGCGGCCACAGAATGATCGGTAGCACCAGCGCCCACCCGCGGATGCACAGATGGGTAGGGTAGGCAGCGGGGGCGCTACGCGAAGGCCGAGGGGGGGGCGTCCCCAAGAGGTCTAGCAGTTCCTCTCACAACTCCCATATAGTAATTGTCTGGATAATGCAGGGCAGGTGCATCAGCGCGTGGCAGTCGCTTTGTTTCGGCTATTCTCAGGGCAGTGGCAGAGGTGAAGAAGTAAGGCTGCAGTGGAGTGTCCGCTTTTAGTGGGGGTGCTCAGCTCACCTCAAAAAGTTCCTACTGGGCAGAGCACAAATCTTTTCCCCTTTGGACATCTCGCGGCACAGCATCTCCGTAGGTGTGGGGGCTGCGAGGACGGCAGCTCCCCACAACTTCATCCGGTGATGGCGGATGGTGGGCAGGATCCCTCTCGCCGGTCACGTCCCTCCCTGTGTCCCTGGTCACACCTCCACGCGTCACATGTCGCACTGTGCCCCCATGTTGGCTCGGGGGGGGGGAGAAAGGGGTGCGCGGATCCGTCCCTCTGATGTAATGTGTATCGGGTGGTGCTCAGCCGCAAGGGCCCGCTGGTCGTCTCCTGCGTCGCCACGTGTCGGCCGCGACCCAGGTGCAACGCCCACATCGTGCTCTAGGAGGTAGGCGCCGCGGCCGTCGAGGGTCAGCAGAGGGAATGGGGGGTGCTACACAGTCTTGGCCCCCAGGCCATGTAAGGCCCAATGAGGATTTGGGCGGGCCGTGTTTTCGGGCTAGTGTCCCAGCCAGCAGTTCTCAGACGGTAATATATGTGGTGGGGGGGCGCCGCCTGCACTACGGCCGCGTGTCCCCGCAACCACTCACCGGCGACGTCCGGGCAGTGTCCCACGGTAACTAGGCGTCGCCCCCGAGGTGCCGCCGGCGTGGTCGTGATGGTCCCTGCCTCTCGGGCTGCCAGACCGCCCAGCTCTCCAAGATGCGGCTCTGCCCGGGATCTGCGCTTCCCGCTGTTCTCCGCCGCAGTCGGCTGCAGGGGTCCCAGGTGAGGAGGGCCCAGCGACTTGTCAGGGTTCGGCCAGCAACGCAGTTGGCCGTGCAGTATCTGCTCTCAAGCCCCACAAAGTCCGGCCACGCAGCGCGTAGGCCGTAAAGTTAGGCCTAGTCGCCGCGTCAGAGCCCCGGCCTCACGTAGTCGAAGGCCCCAGGGGTGTCGCGACAACGCCGGCTACCGCTTCTCAGTGTGGGCTGGTGCGGGCCCCGGTGTCCGATCCGCTCCGCAGCCGGTCAGTGGCTGGGCGGGGGTTAGGTGTGGGTCCGCCAGCAGTTTCCGGCTGAAACAGGAGAACTGTGTCGGAGAAACAGCCCGGGAGAGGGGAGCTGAGCTCTACCCGAGCACGTCTTCCTCCATCGCGCTTCAAGCCACGCCCCCACCAATCAGAGACGTTCATGCCTCAGTTCTTTCTTTAGAAAATCAAACTTTGGATTTTCAAGCTCAAGGTCTTAGTGAATCAGCAGATATGAGTGACTGTCAGAGATCATCAATATCTTAAAGTCCAAAATACATCTGGGCTGGCTTGCAGTTACAAATGCCGCTAATTTGAAACCACTACATTAACAAAACAAAGCGTGCTTGGGGAATGGATGGACACAGCTATGATTTTCAACTTTTACTCAAATTTTATCTGATATTTCCATTGCTGTACAATGGCTGTCAACAAAAGATCTCATTCTGATGTTTGAACACTTGTCTGCTGAAGTGGTCAATAAAGAAGATTTATTTAAAAAACAAAAACGAATGATCTCAGAAGTCGTACTGTGGCCGAAGAAATATTGATAGCATTCCTACGAGTATGCCTTTGAACCAAGTCCAGCTGCACCGTCGTGTTCAGAAACAACACCAGGGGGTTGTTTGTCAAAGTCTTCAACCAACCACAAGAAACCCTATTTTTCATCACATTTTCTTTTTTAACTCTTATTGTTTTCCACTCTCCAAGAAACTCTGAATTTATTCACAAATATTTCCCTAAGACGTAACGGACATATACACTAGTCATAGAGTTCCCTGTGGTCTGCTTCTTCAATACCATTACCCCTAATGACACTTCACAGGACAGGATGGTACTTTTCAGAAATGGCAAAGATTCAACAAGGTTACTCTACAAGTAGTTCTGCCTTAGTCTAAATTTAGATGTATATTACTCCAGAATTTCCAAAAATAAGACACAGTCACAATTAGATAAAAAAGATTTTGGATTCACAATGCTTCAGTCTATGAATAAGCATGTCTTAATTTGAAAAATACATTTGTAAGGGAGACAAATGTGTCTATTAAGTCACAACTAAGTTATAGAAAATATTTCTGAATAAAGTCAGAATATTCAGAAATACTTCACTTCTAGGACAGGAGTAAGGTACACTTGCTCATTAAAAAGCTTTGTGAATCACATCTAATGCGCTTTACACATCTAACATTTATTATAATGAAAATGTCATCCTGCACTTCAAACTTATCGGAAAAAAGGATAGTGTTTCATACATTTTTCCATCCCAAAGTTGCTTTTCCACCAACCTTCATTTGGGCAAATCTAAATGTGCATGTACTGCAGTGCTTAATTTGTAAAAATATAAGTGCCAGGACCCCTGTTAGGAGGCCATTGGAGCTTGCACTACCCATTGCCCCTGCCAGCACTACCAATGACCACATCAACACAACTACTAACCGTCACACCTCTACAATTGTGACAGCTCAAATGATTCCAGGCCCCCAAAGTTAAAAGAATGACTTGGGTGGCAGGTATTAGTCATTTAAACAAATATATTTAATTAATAAATACCTGTTGTTGTGCTAATTTAGGATTAGACAAAGAGTGCCACCATGTCGCAGAATGTCATAAGTGCCGGTGTTTACAATTAAGTGCCGGTGCTGAGCACCGGAAACCACCAGCTCAGATTAAGCACTGTGTAGTATGTTGGTCCATACATACATATAATGATGAAGCCGAGGCAGATGTAATAGAGTTATGTAGAAGATTTATTCAGCCATAAATAGGATAACAGGAAGTATAAGACTGGCACAAGCAGCCCCACCAGGAGCAGCCTCCTAGCTGCTCAGCCCATCCTCAACTGCCAACACTCATACACCAGGCACCCAAGCATTCCATTCATGTCACTCACACCAACATTCTAACCGGAACACTCACACTGGCTGAGCAGCTAGATGCAGAGGAGTAAATGAACATATTTACAACCAAAGGATACTACACACTGATTACAACGCATGTCACTACAATGCATGCCATTACAACGCATTGTAATGTAAGTAATGTGTATTTTTTCAGTTTTAGGGTGGGTATGGGTTTTAGGGTACATGAGAATAGTAATTTTTACCCCTACACTAGCCAACACTTTCCCTACTGTTGCACTCACTGGAGTTGGAATAGTGATTTATACCCCTACATTATCCACCACTTACCCTAAGAGTATTATGTGTTGTAATGGTATGTGTTGTAATGGTATGCGCTGTAATGGTATGCGTTGTAATGGTAGTTTCTAAAAATGCGTTGTAGTGGCATGCGTTGTAAAATCATGTGATGTAATGGTAATTGCGATGTAAAAACTGCGTTGTAAAGGCATGCGTTGTAATTTTTTACGTTGTGACGTCATATACCGTATTTTCTGGTGTATAAGACGTCTTATACGCCGGGGTCATTTTACAAGCTGACGAATATAGCCCAAACCCTATATTTTAACAGGAAAAGTAGGGGGTCGTCTTATACGCCAGAAAATACTGTATTCGAACCGCGCGTGAGAGAAAACTCTGCCACGCGACAGTTGACGGAGTGTGACTGCAATTCCACGTTACAAGCCTAACATGGAGTGGCCACAACTCCACCGGCGGAGCGGAATGTATTTCCCCCCTAGGCCTCATACTAAGAGAGTTAGGGCCAGATGTAGGTAATCCCCGATTACCGATTCTTAAATACCGAATCATACCGATTCGGTATTTAAGAACTGGCAATCGGGATGTAGGTATATTTACCGAATTAATTACCGAATCGGTATGATTCGGTAATTAATGAATCGGTATTTACCGAGTCTGTAACTGCCATTGTTTCCTATGGGCCCTGAGGCCCATAGGAATCAATGTCAATTACCGAATCGGTAAATACCGATTCGGTAATTGAGGGAAATATTGAAGGGTGGCAGGGTGTCACTTTGACACCCTGTTGCACCCCTCAATTGTGCATGGATGCACATGTTGCTGACATGTATGTCTGCAACATGGCACTGTTTAAAGAGCAAAAAAAATGGTTTTCTTAATTTACCACCAACTACTAGTTGGTGGTAAATTAAGAATTCGTAAACCCTTGTAGCACTGAAAACCGTGCTACCTACATCTGAAATTACAGAATCGGTAATTTTACCAATTCGGTATTTTACCGGATCGGTAAAATTACAGATTCGGTAAAATTACCGATTCAGTAATTTTACATGCCCCTACATACCAATGTCCAAATACCGGTCGGAAACGGCCGAAAATCGGTATTTTCGGCCGTTTCCGACCGGTATTTGGACACCTACATCTGGCCCTTAGTCCCTTACTCTCACAGGAAGAGAAACAATTAAAAATGAGTCCACACAGCACTATAGAATTTCTCTTTATTGTCTCTGACCTGGGCTCATGATTAAAAAACAAAATGACATACATACTGCAGGAGAGTTCTGTAGGAGTTTTTCTGGGACCACTTCACTAAAATTACGTTGTATACAGAGATACATTCACATTACTTGGGATTTTCATGCATGTATAGGAAATTTGTCAAAGATAATGAAATGAGCCATCTGACGAGCATTAGCCAACAGGCTTCTGGTGGCTGATTCCGGTAGGCACTTCATTTATATTTTAAGAATATTTTTTTCCTTTACGTTGAGTTTGTCCTCTGACACTGTAAGCTGTTACACATGCACCCCTTCTTTTTTAGTGACTCTGAGTTGACACCAGAGCTGGTTTGGATTCCAAAAGTTGGCTGATACCAGTGGAGCCTTTTGACATTTACTTTTTTGGGGTGTTAGACAAGTGGGCTTTTTTGTTTTTTTTTGTAATTATATGATTTAGGGTGCCCCTTTCCCCCTCTAAATCTCCCCTTCTTTTGTATTTATAATTGTACCGCCTAGGCTTTATCAACCCATATTCTGCGGTATATTTTTTAGATGTAAATAAATGTGTCTATATATTACTAATCGACGATGTTAAGTAGAACTCATTTATTTGCGATTCATCTCTCTCTCCTTCAGTTCCCTTTCCTGATATGGCATAGGTATGTCCGGCTGGCTGGCTTCAGGCCGGCTTCTTATGTAATCATTTCCCCTTGAACACAGCTTTTAGTAATTCTGCGTCAGTATACCTGGTGCTAGATTTGGTCCTTACTTGATGCACCATTAGCTGTATCAGTAAGTATGGGAACACTGTGTTTCCCCGTAGCTCGGAACTTTTGCTTGATGATGCCGGTTCAATAGTGCAAGACTGGCGCTTGATCCATAGTTATTATTCCTCTGTCTGCTCCCCTCCGATAATTTCCTAGTATGATGCTCAAAAATGTTTTATGTGGTGCTGAAGAAAATTTGCTGATGCTAATGTAGGACTAATGAACAGCATGAAACCTCTTATTACAAGGGTGTCAGCCTCTCCAATAATCACATATACCTCACTCAATTTGTTTCTTACAGTGTGTACTGATGAGTATCAGGGTGGGTTGCGCTGTTTGCAAATCATGTCTTAGGTTTAAGGGATTCTTAAACATCTGCTAAATTACCAATATACTTCCTTTGTGCACCTGACTTTAGGAGAGTGTCCAGGTCGTGCAGCCGAGGTCTAGTCCAGGAGGCGCTATCAGAACTTGACCTTAGATAACCTATGACGCAGTGATCACACACAATAAAGTCAACGTACAGTTAGAACTTTTTTTGTTGATAGGAGTGATCTTTATTTAGAGTTCGATACATGTAAGGTCTTAAAATAACGAACAACAAACTAGCCAGAAGGTTCCAGAAAATTTGGAGTTAAGGTAGGATCCCAAAGAGTTCTACAGGGCATACGGTTCAAGGAGCTACAGTTCAAGGAACATGTTATCATTGGAGAATATTATGTTATGGCAATGAGTTCTACGCAATCCCTTGAAACTAGTGAGGTTCTGTACTCCTATCGTGGATTCCAATAAGGGTCTCCAACCTTTTCTGTACTGAGATCTACTTATGTTGTATGAAACACATTGAGAGCTACTAATAATATTAGTGTTATATAATTTCATTTTTTTATATGTATAGTAATTCAACCAAGCAAAAGCTTTCTAATTTAATAGGCTGGGCTGCACACAGGTGAGCTACTCAGAGGTAGCTGGAGAGCTACAGTGGCTCACGAGCCACTAGTTGGAGACTCCTTGGCAGTGATACAAAGTCACCAGACAGGAAGTTACAAAGTAGCCAATCGTATGGAATGATACACAGGACCTTTGTAACAGTTTCATAAGGACCCTGCAAGCACAGACTGCTGCATGTTGGGAGGGAAAAAGGGGGGCAAGCACACCGACTACCATTTTGTGTGTGTAAAAGGCCGCTTTATTGAAACAGGTGCACATCACATTTATTAAACTGGCAAACCCCCTTACAAAACTAAAACCTCTCTAAACATCGAGTTACCTGACCCCTTTTGTTTTACTTCCCCCACCCCTACGATCCCCACATGATAAAATCCCCCACCCTGCAATATACAAACAGATAACTCAATTACATCATAATTCTATCCAATTTTATCCCCTACCTCCTAACTCCAAAACCTCCCAAGACCTACAGTCCTATTTGCCTTCTTGCAACTGTAACTAACTACCCTCTAATGTCAACTCCCAAACTGGTTACGCTTTCCCCGCTCCCGTTTCCCAACTCCCCAAACTTCACGAGAAAGTACCGAACTCCAGCCAAACTTGGCCAACATCAAAAACAACTCCGCTACCCAGGGAAAGGCGGAGGATAGGTGATTACACCGCCTCCCCCTTTTCCTGCCCCCCCCAGCCCCCCTTTTTTGATGCAGAAATGAGAACGCCAACCGCCGGCCCCTACTCACGGCGCACCCCCAATAAACGGGCCTCCCTGACCAAGCAACCTGAAACCACGCAGGATTGAAACTCAGCTTACCACCAAATTAGCTATCCCGTGCTTGCCACTTGGCCCTCTTCACAAAAGAATGGTCCGCCATCCAAATCAACATGTCCCGGGCTAAGAAACCACTCCCGACCTGAACGAGCAACAAATGTCAATAACAATGCCCCCCAACATCCACTCGCGCGTTCAAAAACGCCCTTCGCTGCGCACTTAACGCCGATAACACTGAGGACCACCGCCGCATAATGTTCCCCCAGCCGCACCCCCGTCAATGCGCTTCCGACGCCGCCCCACTCCGAAACCGGCGCGTGCCCTACCGACTGTTATCCGTCCCCGCCCTTGCCAGAGGCTTTTACCCTGCTAACCTCTGTGACCCCGTTGCCCTTCTTCTCATGGGCACCCTATTCACTGGTGTCCAGAAAAACCGCCACATCCGCAAGTCCCCCCAGAGGCCCACCGACAAACGCACTCAGTGGCCGGAGGCATCTGTCCCGCCAGGGCCCGGCCCAACCTCCTATCAAGCGTCCACCCGACACGTACCACCCTGCCCGCAAACCGAGGTGTCCCCCCAGCACCTAAATTTCCAACACTGCCCCAATCTGCTTTGCCACCAGTACCTCGAGCAGCCCCAACATCCGTCGCTGCTTATCTGCCGGCAACCATGCCTCCAGCAAAAACCGCATCCAGCTCAATACCCAAATTTGACAGCGCCATGCCGGCCCCACTGTCTTCTGAATTTCCAACACTAGCACTTTGTGCCTTGCCTACATCACCTCAATCCGCCTCAACCTCTGCCGCTGCTTGTCTGCCGGCAACCGTGCCTCCAGTAAACACCGAACCCAGCTCAATACCCAAATTTGACAGTGCCATGCCGGCCCCACTGTCTTTTGACTTTCCAACACTGGCACTTTGTGCCTTGCCTCCATCACCTCCAGTAAACACCAAGACCAGCTCAATACCCAAAATTCACAGCGCCGTGCCTGGCCCCACTTGTCATTTGAAGTTCCAACACTGGCACTTTGTTCCTTGCCTCCATCACCTCGAGCCGCCTCAACATCTGCTGCTGCTTGTCTGCCGGCAACCGTGTCTCCTGCAACACCGAGCCCAGCTCAATACCCAAATCTGACAGCGCCGTGCCTGGCCCCACTGTCTTTTGAATTTCCAACAATGGCACTTTGTGGTTTGGCTCCATCACCTCGAGCCGCCTCAGGTGGCGCCGCGGCCAGGGCGACTGACGCTGGAATCTGGGGACCACGGTTCGATCCCCGGCTCCGGCGGCAGGTTAGCCCAGCACCATGTGACTCTGGGCAATAGCTTGCTTAATCTTCCCGACGGCCCCCAGCGCCTAGAGACCCTTACGGGTGATTGTGCGCTTTACAAATGTGGACTTTACATCCGTCGCTGCTCGCTTTCCGGCAACCGTGCCTCCAGCAACACCGAGACCAGCTCCTAATCCCCAAAATTGACAGCGCCGTGCGTGGCCCCACTGCCTTGTCCAGCGCCAATGGCACCCCAAGGACCTCCGTGATCTCCTGAAACCTGTCCAGCGCCACCTGGCAGTTCGTGGAGCCCGGGGCCCTGCCAAGAAAAAGGAGTCATCCAGGTAGGGCTGAACTCCCTAGTGACCCGTTCGTTCCGTAAAAAACCATTGCCGGAACATACGAAACATTCAAAAACGCCATTGCCGGAACCTACGAAACCTTCAAAAACGCACAGGACCTCGAACAGCCCATCGGCAATGCCGTGTCCACATACCTAATGAACAGACATAGGGCAACCCCATATTCCCCAAGAACTGGGCCTAGTCAAATACCAAAATAAAAAGTGTTCCTTAGGGAATTATTTTAAAGTTATTTTTACATTTCAACTTTGTCACAACAGTGAACAACCTTCCATAACGCTCCAGGGATTATTATCAAAAACAAAATTGTTGCAGTTTTCATAAGATACCTAAAAGCATATCTTACGTACATCACATATATGTTAAGCCATATTTCATTCATGTCTGGCGACTCAAATATCCACAGCTACCCAGTTTTAACATGTGCGGTGTTGTTTGACCCTTTTCCTCACACTATATGGTCAGTTCAGTTCAAAAACGTTATTCGAATTGAATTTACAATTCGCAAAAGTATACAAATAAAGTCAAAGTTAAAATTCCATCTTATTCGCTCAGAATTAAACATTATTAAAAACAATGTTTTAAAAATTATTAAAAAGAAGTTAAAAAGAGATATAAAACAGTGCAATCAGGTGAGATACATGTTAATTAATTATAATTAATTGGCTATTGCTATCCCATAATTATAGTCCTTCTCACTCTTAAGATTGTATTCAAGTAGAGGCTCACTGTACTAATGGTAAGGCAATCGTCTAAGGACCTTAGTTTATTATAGGCATCTCTAGCTTTTCTTAAGCCCCAGACTAACAAGAGAGGTTTTTAAATTTGTCGCCTAGGGTGGCTATATAAAGTACAGAAAAGAGTGCAATGTATGTTTGATTGGTATGATTTATCATCACAAGGACAGCGTCTTCTTTCTCTCGCCCAGTCTTTACAATTCGGAAATGATACAAGTCTATAAAAAGTTTCCAGGCGAAAGTATGTCAGGAGTCTGCGATGCTGCAGGGGTTGATCTAATACAAGATACAGCTGAATGACCCTTTGGGATGTCACCTCATCGTGGCTCATGACAGATTTTTTAGACCTTTCGCCCTTCCATCTTTGCAATTCCAAATGTTCTAGGAGAGTCTTTTTTAGCGTGGATCGCGAGAGCTGTTCCAGTGAGGCCGGGTCAATATTTGCACATTTGCCATATATACATTATTCCTCACTTATATACCTAATCCCAATACCATGATCAGTAGTCTTGTACCTGGAAGAGTGTCATAGCGTCGACGTCTCGGTCTCACACACCGTTATTCTCCGAGACCATCGTCAGGACAAGTGTTGCACCATGAATCTATCGTAAAACCACACATGTACAATCAACGACATATTTACGACCAATCCCTTAAGAACAGGCATATGTATCGTCCGCCCACACCAAACGAAATGCTCCCGAGCGCATATTTATACTGTCCATGCACACCTTCCACTCCAAACGTGTCCCGCGTGTACGAACATCAATACACCTTCACAGATTGGTGGAGTCAAACGTAACCCAGGTCTCATACGGCTGTCCAATTAGTGGTGCCGCACCATACTACTAGGTGAAATGCTCACTCCTCTAAAATCCATGTTAGAGCCTTACTACTCACAATCACGACCGGTAACTAAGACCTTAACCGTCTGGTCCTAAAAAGGAACCACAGTCAATCACCGCAACCCCTTGAAATTATACGTAGGATCCTACTGCTGTGAAACCAACGCACCAATCCGTATATCTTACCTTCTGCCTCGCTTTTAGCAGAATCTAAAATTGAACACATGCGCTCAACAGTACCGATATTCTACCGTGTTATGAGACCTTAACGACCCCCATGAATGAATCCAACTGTACTTACATACACTGTACTTTGCCCATGTAACCTCGAAAGGAAACATAACGTGACAAAGTAAAGTAAGGACCGAGTTCCGTGCATAGCGTTGTACAACCTACAATCCCCAGCCACGGTAGAAACTTACTGTACGAACGGTTGTCTAAATCAGTCATCCTCTCACTGCGCTCGCTTTAACAGTCGAGTGCTTCGCTGGCGCGGTGCAGCTACGCTATGGTCGCTCTTGCGATCATGTGACCAAACTGCACAGAAACGTGTCGGCCATATTGGGATGGAGGCTTATGCCTGACTTTGCCGCTGACAAACTGGGCACGTGGCTAATAGACCTAATATCCCCAATACTGTTCTGCGACAACTTTGTAAAACTGTAAAGGCATAGAGTTACTGTTGCCTTTTACCCCGTCTAAGGTCTCTATTCCCACCAGAAATAGAGATCTCTTACGTGGTTACGTGACCAAACCTCGCACAGGCGATTGACACAAAAACTCCTGTCCGACCTTGCCAGCAGCCACCTCGGCATACAAGCAACCTACCCACTGCTACCCACTCAGGGATACTCAGATTCCCAAAACCCCCTTTTTCTGACCTTTAAAGGCCGCTTGCCGAAAAAGAACACTAACAATAACGATGTGTCATCCCTCTGTAAATCTTGCGTATAGCTTATTCTTGTATATATTGGAACTAATGGGTCGGGAAAAGAAATATAGCACAACTCCTGTCCAATGTAGGTCAACATCCGACCATAGCTTCGCATAACAATAGGACTCCTCCATTATTTCCATATCTAGACCTAAGATTGTCTCAGCTAACACAACCACCTCGTTCCATCTAAGAGTGACTTAAGCTTACCACTGCCACGTGCATAAGGACCACAAAATCCTCCCGGTAGACCGATTGTTGCAGGTTGCCAATCTAGCTTACCACTACTGGCCGAATACGTTGAGTTTTCCAGAAAGCCAGATGTGGTACTGACGAAATCCCATGCTAGAGATAGTACAAGTGTGATTAATCGTTTAGAAGGAAAAGCATATGACAACGAAATGAATATCCTTGGCCCCAAGGACATAGAAAAGCTCGTACGCGAGCATTCCACAATTGTAGCCCCCCATGTCATCAGAAGTGTCTTAAAAAACAGGCGAAGCCCTCATCAAGTCCCCAGCTAATTTGATTGGTAAATGTGCAAAGATTGCATTTGCAGACCACTATTTTATCTTCGATACCAAGACTAGTCAAGTATTCCTCCGTGCCGTTGCTCCATGGCCGCTGACGATCCCCAAGCCGCTGGGGGCCCTGTGGGTGGAGGGACCGGCGAGCCCGCCTGGGGCCTTCGTAAGCTAGCCGCGACGAGAACCCTTGCGTACTCCGGGCCTGCTGCAGGAAGCACAGCCCTCCCTTCTCCTTGGTGCCGCCGGGCCGCCCCCAACCCTACCAAGTCTGGAACCCCACGCCGGCCGTCCCCCTGCCAAAGAAAAGGTACCGCTGGTGTACTGGGACCCTGAAACCCCGCCCCCTTACCCCCCGACCTCCTCGTACTCTCTCCATGTTAACCCCCTTACCCCCGTTACCCCGGCGAGCGCCCCCCCTTTTCCCAACCCCTCCCCCGGCACCCCGTGACTCGAACACATCTAACCCCTCCCGCTCCCTTTCACTGCCCTCTGAGTCTATCAATGCTGGGGAGAAACCCCCCCCCCCGCGTGCCCCCATCACCGCCCCCCGGTTCCCCTCCCCCCCACCCGACCACCTGGAACCAACTCCCCTGCACCCTTCTTGCCAGCCGTCCTGCCCCTCTCTGCTTCGTCCGCGGCCCCCTGCCTGGCAGGTGAGGGTCTCTCCTGTCACCCTTCTGTGGTGGGCCGCCTCCCTTTTTGACATCCCAGGCCCCTTTTCCCCCTACCCGCCCCATTTCCCTGCACGCTCTCTCTCCCGCCCCCGATCCTGAGGCCTGCTCTCCCACCCCTCCCCTCCCGCGCCCTTTCCCGCCCGTTGCAAAAACGCCCGGGAGGCCCTGTTCACTGGCAGAGCCCCCCGACCTCGCCTTCCGCGCCAGGGCGGCCGCAACACCCCTCCGCATCGCTGCCCGCCTGCGGTCTCCTACCGCCCCGCCCCCAGCCCTCCCCGCAGACTCCATTCCTAAGGGCGGCGAGGCACCACTGGCAGCGTGCCTCGTCTGCCCTCCCTGCTTCATTTTCCCCGCACCGCCTGTTACAACCAGGGCCGCGCTCCTGACATCCGCGCAGCCCTGTGAAATCTACCTGGGGACGCGCAATCTTCCGTGGCGGCACGCAGGCGATGGCCGCCGTCGCCACGCCCACGAAGGCACGCCGCGCCGGGCGCCCGCATCGCCCAGCAGGCGGAGTGCCTCGAGGACTCGCCCATCGCCATGCCCCCGACTTAAAACATGCGAAAGCTGCCCAAGAAACGCCTGACAAAAAAGCTCCTGACAGAAACGTTCCCAGCCACCAGGTCTCAGTACCTAAAATGGTGGCTGGGACACCTCGGGATCGCTATTTATCCTTTGGGCTACAAAATTCCTTTTGGGCTATCCCCAGCCAGCCCAACGCGGCAAAATGGCCGCTCGCTCGTTCTCCCCCCTTCCCCCTCCCAAATCTGCCCGGGGGGCAGACCTCGCGGCTCGGCTGCCCCCCAAACCCCCCTTTCAGCGGAGGTCTTCCACTTCCAAAAATACCACATCACCCAAAAACTATTTAAAGACCAAGTCTTTGCTTTCATATTTAATATATCACTGAAATGCCATATATAACATGGACTTTACAGAAGTGGAAAGTTTCCTACTAAGTGTTAGTATAAGACTCAGTCCATCGGTGTCGACACATTAAAGTAAAACTCTTTAATATCTTGGAGCATTATGGGAGTTGTAGTCCTTGTTCAGTTGAGACAAGTGAACTAACATACGTGAGAATGACGATTTGTTCAAGAAAAGTCCAAGTGTCCTTGGTAAAATTGAGTCATGTAATGCCTTTACACTGGCGTGGGGGAGCGGTGTTAACCCTTGAATGTCATTTTGATGCCAGGAGCTCTTCTCTCGTACTTGGGGTCCCCTTCCCAGCCCCCTTCGCCTCCCCTCCACTGCACGTCAGCCATGCTGCTGTCAGAGAGCTGGAACGCGCCCTTCAGTTTTCTAGGAATCCGACTCCGCCGTGGAGGCAAACCACAAAATTGTTCCAGCATGCCTGGGGGAGCAGCGAACGAGAGAGGCCGGAGCAGGGCGTCACACGCGACGCAGTTGTAAGGGTCTCACAGCCCAACCCCAGGCGGGTTACATGTTCCGCGCTCTGGCTTTTGTTCGGCGAAACGCTGTTTCAGCAATTTGGAGAGAACCGAAATGAAGCATTTGTGAGGCATGCGTTGTTCTGCGGAAAAGTCTGGGTGGGTGCATTTATCGGGCTCTGACCAAGCCAGAGTTAAAGCTGGGAGAAACATTGTGTTGTCTCTGTGGGTCGTGCAGAATTATGAAAAATAGGTTCTTTAATTTCTTGAAAGAGTAAATACAAGCTCATACTTTCAGGTTCATGGACCACTGATGGACACATGGACAGGGGAGACAGACTTTGGGACTGAGGACACCCCTCCATACACAGAGACACACTCAAAGGCAGTGCACATTTGTGCATTCTCTAACATAACAAGACCACTAATACCTCTATATCGACCAATGGCATAACAAAGGTCCTGATTCCTTCTGCCACAGGGTCGGATTGGCCCTAACGAGCATCAGGCAGTTCCCCAGGAGGCTGGAAGGGAGTGGGACTTTTTTTTGTTACTGGGGCAGGTTTTGCAGCGGTGCTGCTATATCGGCGCGCAGTAACAAAAGCAGCAGGGGGCGGATCCGTCAAAATTGCCAGAGCTGGTTTGGGTTCCCAGTCCGGCCCTGTAATGCAAGACAGCAAATTGGTACATCATCTCCTTCTTCGATAGTTAAAAATAAACACTACTTTGAAGTAGGCTCCTCGAAGCCGGGCCCCAGTGCCATTGCGTCTGGTGCACTATTTATTGACCTCCATAACCCTACATCCGACCTCATTGTCCACCAAAGTAAAAGTAAAGTAAAGTAAAGTCCACATTTGTAAAGCGCACAATCACCCGTAAGGTCTCTAGGCGCTGGGGGCCGTCGGGAAGATTAAGCGAGCTATTGCCCAGAGTCACATGGTGCTGGGCTAACCTGCCGCCGGAGCCGGGGATCGAACCGTGGTCCCCAGATTCCAGCGTCAGTCGCCCTGGCCGCGGCGCCACACCTCTTACTGTCATATTACTTACCAGTAATCTTCATTAGTCCTGGTCCACACTTCACAAGTGAGATAACCTATCTCACCGCACAAAAAAAGAATAGGACAGGGCACCCAGGTCCCTCTTGTCCTCGTCTCTTTCTTCAGAAGTGAGGGTACCCAAGCAGAGAACCGGGCGTTCATAGGGAAAGAAAAAACCACACAAGGATACCAACACAAATTTGTAGCACCCAATAGTGATTTCTTCGCGCAGCTAAACTGACAATTCACGACTTAACAGAACGCAAAACACCCAAACCAAAATAGTTTTCCTCACATAATACATTCTGCAATCTGTATTGTCTAACAAAGGTATTGGAGGAAGCCCATGTAGCCACCCTACAAATCACAAAGATTGACACCTATTTCAACCCAGCCCAGGTAGCGACACCTCGGGAGGATCTCCCTCGAATCCCTGCTGGAATCTTTTCGCCTACAGGAACATCCAGCAGAACTACACTCTGAAACTGGCATAGGAGTGACCCCGACGAAGTTTACGGAATCTCATCCACCATGTTAGCCTTAACATGCATGATCAAATCCGGCAACATTTCTCTAGCAATGTACTTGCCTTTATACTCCTCTGCCCCTGGGACCTCATCCTCCGACCCAGAGGACTGAGATGATCTCATCGGCAGCACGTCCCTCTGGTTAACTTTGTATGACAAAAAACACAAGATGATGGACGGAATGTTGCACAATGGCAAAACATTCACCCCCAGTCACAGATCTGGGTTTAATCCATCGTTATTTTGCTCACCAAGCCACCCCAGTTCAGACATGACCATATGCAATTCAGTCTGACCTTGTGCCTCATGGGAACAGTCCAGCCCGAACTGCCAAGCCATGTCTTCCCTGGACGGAATCAAGCATCCTAGGACCGGTTTCTGGCTATCAGCCATCTTCAGCCAGGATAGCTTGACTCCAGTGGCAAAGTGAGCAAGGGACTCACGTCTGGGCATACCCTTCCCACATGTCTGAACTGGGGTGGCTTGGTGAGCAAAATAACGATGGATTAAACCCAGCTCTGTGACTGGGGGTGAATGTTTTGCCATTGTGCAACATTCCGTCCTTCATCTTGTGTGTTTAACTTTGTATGACCTCATTTCCAACAAAGTTTCTTGAATGATCCTCTTGATCCTGACATCATCACTCTCCCTTCGTCGCTTCGGCAGAGGGGGAGAGGAAGAAGATTCAGAAGAAGCGGATGTCTCCATACGCCTCCCCTTTTTAGCAAACGCCCATTTCAAATTCGCCTGAAACACTAACAGTAATGACCAAAAATCACTTTACTGCCACGGAATCCAAAAATACAATATGTGGTACTCACCCAGTTGCCAGTATTTGAGGCTTTCCCATTATTACAGCAATCACTCAGGAAAGCCAAGACTGGCTTGCACAAGCGCACACTCCCCCTTTGGTGCGTATGCGCTCACTGCAACTCGGAAGTCAGGCGCCTGTGATGAGTCTGCCTCAAAATCTTCCATGTCCATTAAACCAACGTTGTTGCACCAGCAAACTCCGTAATGATGCAGCGCCAAACTTCTTGATCACCTAAGCACTCTTACCCAATCGCTCATTCTCTTACGCACTCCCTACTCACTCACTTTCTTTTTTGCTCAAACACTCAATCCCTGTCTTACGCACTCTTCCTTTCTATCACCTCATTCTATTATCCTCTCTCAAACTCACTCGCTCTTACTCACTAACTGAATCATTCACTCACTTCCTCAGTTAGTCAAGCACACATTCAAACTCTAACTCACTCAATCACTAGCTCTTATACTCACCCACTGACCAATCCCTACTCACTCATTACTCTCATGCTTACTGAATCACGCACTCACTTCCCCACATACTCAGTCACTCTCCTACTCCTCATTCAATCACTTTCTTATTCACTCACTCACTTCATGAGCTGGATGACCTAAACAGTTTTTCACTAGTGGGATTTCGTTTTGTTGGTGATATTGGCTTATTCATCCAAACATATTTGTGCCAGTGATATAATAATGTATCCACAGGCAAAATCCGTCAGCAGTATTTCAAATTGTCGACCAAGATGATGTTAACTGAAATAAGATTGGCTAAAACTGAAACATACTTTATAAAGGGTGACTGCTGACATTCTGTACCACCAACAAACTCCACTCCCAGAACTGGTTATAGAATCCTGGCTCAACCTCTGACAGAATCCAAGGCCCCTTATACGAGTGTCTTTACACCCATCCTGCTGACAAATGTAGAGACAGCTGATACAGACCCATTTGCATAATCCTGACTGTACCACTCACAGGCCCCAACGCCTCTAAAGAAGATCTGTTTCCATGCTCTGGCACATACCTTTTTTTTTCTCTTAAAATAATTTGTCTTATGGTGTGCAATTATTTGTCTGCAAACTGCTGTGGGTTTTATTCTTGAGGACGATTCCAAGTAGAGAAAAAAAATCGTGTTTTTTCACCCAGTACTGCACCCCCAACAATCCAGAACAATAGGTATTCCAGAATATTCCTGTGTTTGATGACGTCTGCCTGGGTTTCGGAATCCATTATGACATCACTCACTGGATGACCCATCTAAAATAGTGGAGGGGTGTTAGGGTTGTACCGCAACAGATAACTGACCCTTACGTTCTGCGTCGAATTGTTTACCTTCCATCAGATGCTCCTGTTTGCAGCTGTCAACGAAAGAAAGGGCTACGTCAGCAGAACAAACATGGCGCCGCTCGGCCTCTGACGCACTCCAGCTGTTGGCCTCTTTGAAGGCTGTTTTCTCCCCTGATCTTCCTCATCAAGTGGTGTCGCATTTCACCCCATTGCTTTTATCTTCTGAAGAGGATGCTTTTCTAAGCAGCTCAATTAGAATTAAGAGAATAATGGGGCTGGGAGGTGAGAAAATGCAGATAAGCACAGGCAAATAGTTGGCGCTCCAGCTCTCTCAGGGTAAACATGGCGGAATCTCTCCTCACATGTCGGTGTGTATTGTCACAGGGGGTCCTGGGCAGAGCTCATCTGAAAGGGCTAATTACGCCGATGTTTTCAAGGATGCAAACGGGTTAAATAAAGCACAGGAGCTCATAATTCAAGGGCAACGTCAACACATGCGTAAACAACCCCAATATATGTATGTGGCGTTAAGTACTACGACGGTTACGCTTTCTTATGGCTCATTGCTTGACAATGCAGGAAGTGAGAGTGAAACGTGACATTCTTGGAATATCTATCTCTGTGTATTCCAAATATCTCTCTTTTCCATTTTCTCTTCCATTTGAGGGTTGTGCGAAGTTCTGTTTTTACTGTTTTTTGCAGCCTTTGTGAAGGTCCATGAAAACCTTTAAACTTGTGTAGAATTTTTTTTAATCGCTGGAAAATGCGTGTGAAAAAGTGACTTTTTGTGAAAAATGTATTTTGTGTATATCCTTATCTGGCACAAACAAAAAGTTTCTATAGAAGATATCCTGCTTGGAAGATAGTTAGGGGGCTCATTCTAAGTGCATTGGGTTTTCGGTAAAAAAAATACTGCACCGGTGAAATGCATTTAGGGTGGCACGTCACTGTTTCACAGTCAGCTACATTATAGGTCACTAGATAATGGCTGCTTAATTGGAAAGTTTCCTCATTCAAAGCCATTTAAAAAAAAGTAACCTGCAGTGCCCTGGTGCGCACCTGGGGCACCCTACACAATATTCAAGGTTGGAGGCAGTGAGGGGACCCCTAAGGTCCTCACAGTTTTACCAGCTCCCCTGCTTGCACCGATCCTAGGTGCAAGCGAAACCAGCACTGCTTCCACCTGGATCAGCTTTCCCTTAGCCCTCATTGGTCGGGAGCATTTTTTATTTTTTTTATTTCAATATATTTTTTATTGTTTTTACAACATATAACATATAATCATCAACGCATTGTAGTTACAAGGTTGCAGCCCTCATTGGCTAGGTTGATGGTGGAACAGTTACACAATATATAAGCTTGGCTGCCCCCTATCCACTGTCTAAGTTTCTCTGCTCGTAAGAGTGCAGGCAGGGAGAAACGTATGTGCTTTCACCTGGCAGGAGCATAATACGACTTTCGTGTCCATGCTGTTGAGGGAACCACTGTGTCCCAGGGGAGGGGGGGTCTATGGAACACTGTCAGGGAGTCTGCCCCGGGGAATGGGGTTCCCAAGGCCATAGTATGGGGCAGGGAGAGGGGACACGTTCCCCTGTCACCTTTGCTTAATTATCAGGGAGGGAGGTAGGCCTCATGCCCTTATAAAATGTATTGTGCCGCCCATTCTTGACCCTGCCCAACCCTGAGGGTTTTTATTTTTTAAAGCACATTATTTTGTTTGTTTTGAAGACAGGGGGTGATTCTGAGACCCACACCACCGGGCCTAGGTGGGCAGGGTATACCTATCCTACCCCTCTTTATACTTTTTAAAAACATGTTTGGAAGAGGGTGGACTTAGCTCCAGAGTTCTAAAATGGCTACAGGCTACATCTTTATTGATGTGGTGGCAGCCAATCAGATCTTATCTTAAGATCTGTCTGCTCTGCGAATCCTCCACGGCATGCAATATTCAATGTATTTGAGAGTTTATTTCTCAAAATCTACACAACAGATTTACACCAAATCACAAAAAGCACATTTTCTTGACCAAGATATTGCTTTCTGCTAAATTTGGTATAATTCAGTGCAGCAGTTTTTGTGGCATTGCTGTTAAATTTTCCTATGGAAAAATGAAGAGGGATACTGCATTTTGGGACACCGTGCTTTTTCTCCGTCCCCACTTTACAGATCCCACCAAAGCATTCCAGGAAGGAGCTGAGTTGTATAAGACTTTTTTTTGGGAACGTTTTGTGAAGATTCATCAAATTGGACCAACGTTATAAGCTAACAAATAAATGCATAAGACACACAATTGATGGACGGAATGCAGAACAAATCAAAACATTCACCCCCAGTCAAGAGATCTGGGTTAAATCCATCATTCTTTTGCTCACCATGCCACCCCAGTTTATGCCTGGCCATATGCAAATCAGTCTTGACCCTGTCCCTCATTGGAACAGTCCAGCCCGAATTGCTAAGCCAGGACCTCCCTGGACTGGAAACAAGCATCCTAGGACCGGTTTGGGGGTTTCACCCCTCTTCAGCCAGGATAGCTTGATTCCAGTGGCACAGTGAGCCCAGGACCTTGACCTAAAGATCAATGTAAATGGAGGACAAATTGGCTACTTGCTTATATTGGAAACCCATGGTGGGTAACAGTCTCCTCCACGCCCACTGTAGTCTTGCAAAACATTTACAACACAGCATCACCTTTGGGGAACTACTGAGGGCAAGGGGGAACTGTAGCACGGATGTCTCTTTCGAACAGGAACAAAAGGGTGTGCTTGAAAGTTTCTGGGATAAAGGATACTAAGAATTTACTTTAAATACTGCAATGGTGAGAGATAAGGAAGTTAATCTAACTTATTTATTAGTAGGATAAGGGTCAGAGTGATGAGTTCACTAGTGACTCATGTATAAGATTTTTTACTACTTTCCAAAAAGAAATCAATAACAAATCTAATGAAGTTAAAACCATTTTACAACGTCAATAGTATACGTTAAAGAGCAATAACATTGTAGCAAAAAAGATTAGTAATCTCCCCAATGTTGCCTTTAAGAGAAACATTTCCCTAAGACATCTATTGAGTAAGAATATGATCAAGGATGGTGGGGAGACGGTAAATTCCTTAAGAGGTTCTTTAAATGCAACAAATGTAAGTCCTATAGAAACAGTGTTTATGTCACCTTCCATGATGCACATACATCCACCAAGTTTAGGGAAATCCCCAAAGATATATCATGCAACTCTGACTTGGTCATACAGTTACTGGTTTGCCCATTTGGGAAACTGTACGTTAGTAATACTATTCACCTGGTCAACAAATGGTTATTGGAGCACATGCGGGCAATATGGAATAATAACAGGCATTACCCGGTTGTCCGGCACTTCAACGGAGGGGAGGGGATTCTGTACCGTGTCTGAGACGTCTTGAGTCTAAATACATTGTTGAGTTGTAGATCAAAATAACAACAAGTCTCAACTCAAAAGAGGAACTGAGCATATCCACTAGGTATTATTGGTTATTTCTAGAATTTAATTGTTGTCTTTTTGTATAGTTTCTACAGTGTGATGGGTCTGTGTTTTACACTCTACTTTGCACAATCATCCACAAACCCACCTCACTTAGGCACAGAACTCACCAGCAACACATGCATGAGTAATTTTTCTTTGCCATCTTACCTGTCAGGTGCCCTGGATGGATCTTAAGTTGATCAATACACCTTTTGTAGTGTTACTACCCAGTAGCAAACAGAGTTGCACTTCTACATTCAGACCACTAGTTGGTCCAGCTCCTTCTTGTTCTTCTCGCTAGTTGTCAACTGGCAACAATGAGCTGACCCACCTGGTGATTTTGGAACAGGTACGGATATTCTTTGAAGCCTTTCTTTATACCTCTTCTTCAGTGCTGTGGACTTATCAGTTAACACCATACGGCTTGAGTTCCTTCTCCGGCCAGCATCGCACAACAGGTTTCTCTTCCGAATTTGCACCATCATTTATGTGACGCTACAGAAGCCTGGTACTACTTGGACGCAGATCTCTCACAAAGCAACAAGGTGTGGTACGAGAATATTGTTGTCAGAATTTCAACTGACGTAAATATTGTGCTCTAAATATGAGTACCAAAAATGGTGCCGCGTTGGAGATAATATTAGAAAATCTACATCCATGGAGGCAATACTTTTATAAATGATATTCGGCATACGATTTTACAACTGACGATATATTTGTACTTGATATTTTGAAATACACCCTGCACTCCTCATGACTCAAAGGAGTTCGCCCGGACAATACAACACGGTCATATTTTTGTAAAAGATATTTAGGAAACAATATTTATGCCAGCGATGTTTTTGTATACAATAATCTGACATACACCCTTCAGCACTCATCGCTGACAAGAAGAGCCTTGATCCACACAGAGCTGTGTTTCTAACTTCTGTTGGGTACGCAGAATGTCCGTAGTCGTAAATGACACCCAGAAATGTAGAGGTGGATATTCCTAAGACAGTGTCAGAGCAGTATAAAAATTATGGGTAGGAGATGTACTTTCAAACATACGTCTATATGATGGAAGTGTAAGAGGTTCACTTAGGACCTGATTATGAGTTTGGCAGTGCAGTGCCGGGTCTGCCCCGCCGCCGCACCACCAAACCTGTGGTCGGGTAACTCGTGTCTGGCGGTCTGTTTTTTTGACGTTCCCTCAGCATTGCCCTGAAAATGGTCACTGCAATGGGAACACCAAAAAGAGTTCCTGCATGGCATAGACTGAAAAGTCCATGTCGTGAAGGAACTAGGTTGCATGCACACAGCTGGGCACATGGTGTGCCCCCTGCATGCACTCCTGGGCGCAGTGGCACAGGGGGCCCTGTAGGGCATTCTTTATTTGCTCTCCGCCAGGGTTTTTGTGGAAGAGGAACTGCCATAAAAATCATGGTGGCGAGGTAACCCCTAATATACTTGGCAGGACCACAGCGGTCCCGTCACGCATACTGATGCCTCTTGACTGCCGCAACATCCCCAGGGAATGGCTGTTTCCTGGCAGCTGCGGCGGGGCAATGGTGGTCCAGCCCCCCTAATAGTAAAAGGGCAGTCAGGAGACCACTGCGGCGGCACCACCTCGAGTCCGTGTTCCACCAGACTCGTAATTGAGCCCTAAGTTTGATGTGGTGGAAGGAGAGATTTTTATTGAAAATGAGCCTCTGTGAAAAGGAAAGAGTTTTAGAATATTATAATGGTAATGTACACCCCCTTCACATGCAGATACTCCTTACAATAAACTGTTTTTCTCTGGAAATGAACATGACTACCATTTATTTTCATGAATACAATCAGGAACTTCTGTGGATGGGCACTTACATATAGGTTTAGGATTTTTGTGAATGTTGGAAGCAGTGATAAATCAAGTGAGTGTGTAGGCAGATACCACACACCAGGCATTTTTGGACTTTACTTGGACATCTAGTCCTATCTTCCTACATTATTTCATTTATTTTCTTAGTAGACACTTAGGAGAAGGTAGATTTCCACTTAAAGATTCAGTTTAGTCTGATTTCTGCTTTTACGATCTAAGTTAACAATATATATTAAACATCAAAAAATATATAAAACCAGCATTTAAAGAAACTATAGCTAAATACAAGGTTCACTTTTTATCTCATCAGAGCATCATCAAAATCAGAATTTTTTTAAATGAAAAATGCAGCTGGCTTTGAAAGTAACAAATCAACCCGTTTTATTTGTTTTATTTATGCATTTGCAGAGCGCAGCACTTACCCCAAAAGAGTCTCTAGGCACTTATTGTGTTCTTAATGCTGCGTCCACTACCTTATTTATTTTGTTATTTTTCAGGGGAGCCTCGAGGTCCCACCTGTAAAATGTGGTAAGTCTGCCCCTGAGTTCCTAATGCCACAGTATGGTAACTCCAGGTTGGGGTGGGGAGGGGGCGGGGTTACAGGTTAAACCTCCTGTCACTTGTAAAAAGGTCATTATATATCTGTTAACACATCTAAGTGGTTCCACTGACGTCACTCTAGACCTCAGGCAAGGTGAGATCCTGAATTTCAGGCAAAAGTCAATTTATGTCTGGCGCTTTGCATCACAACTGAGTCACACAGCAGAGTTTTACAGTCACCTTTATTAAATTATTTCAATTTAACCTGCCCATTCATTACCTTGCCTGTGCTAAAAGCTCTATTCATCACTCCTGTCCAGAAACTCAAAGCCATCTGTTTCTTTTTCAAGCTGGACTCTGGTGTGGTTATGTGGCCTGCGACAACTTGTTCATCTCAGCTTGTCGCGCCTGGGGACTTTAGCATTTCATGTATGGTATTAAGTGAGAGCATTCAAAGTGACACCTGCAAAAAGGAAATGTGTTTTGTTCTTATACACAGAGAGTTTTATATCACTTTTATTTACTGGCCCCACCTCCCTAGGGCCACATTATGTAAAATGTCTACTGGGGCAATTAATGGAGCTAGTGAATAATGGAGCACTTAATCTAATCTGAGACTGTGGAAATTGCTCTGCACCACATTCCAATCCATCATTTTTCGTTAACTTCAGTCCAAAATACCATTCCCCTGTCCATTGCCACACGCCTGTCCATAGGACTACAAGAAATTGAAGGCATGTTTTTACAATACTGGGTCTTTTCAGTGAAATACATCTTTGCCCCTTAAACAAAGAGCGTGGGACCAACTTCCGGGTTATTGAGAAAAACGCCCTATGGCTGAGATAAGGTCAAGTGTACTCCCCATGAATTTTTGTTTTTCCCTAATGTGATCTCTTTGGGGGCGTGGTCAAAATGGCAACCGAGTAGGACGTGCCTGCTCGTCGCTCCCTCAGTCCGATTGGGCCCACCGCCAAAACTCCATTTAGCAGGACATAAAAGACTCGCTCTGACCCGAGCCAAACGACAGCGGGGCCAATGCTGAATGCAGGCGATGGGATCTGGAAGCTGTGTGAGAGCCCTGATGCTTGAGAGGCGAGTACGGAGCAACCCACAGGCCGCTACAGATCATCTTGATGGTAGTCGCACCCTTGAATGCTTTATGGCGGTGCCTTGTGGGCTTCTAGGAAGATACCAATGGCATTGGCCGATGGAGCAACTCTGAGATCGGTTCATCCTTGTCTGGTGACCGCACGGAGTGGGCCTGGTCCCCAACAGCGGTGTGCAGCTGGTCGAGCCGATCCAGCTTCGAGGCGGCTCTGCTGGCTCGGGCGAGGTCACCAGACCTGCCCCTTGAGGTGCGGCACTGACAAGAGACACACTCTCCGCGAGCCAGAATTGGGACCCAGCAGAGCAGACTTCGCGCAATGAACAGGCCACGCAGGTGTTAAAGCGTAAAAGGCCATTTTATTAGACCAGGCTGCATAACAGTAACAAATAACCAACATCAACATTATAAACAAACCCCCCAATATCACTCTTCAATACCTCACACTCTCCCGCCACTCTGCCTCATACACCACCCACTCCATTCCATACCGTACCTCATCCAATTCACAAATTCACCTGTCCTCATATCCCGATACCTCTGACATTCCCGTCATGCTCTCAGTTCCTCAGATCATTCGAACTTCCCCCCCAAGGGATGGGTGCGCCCGCTCTTGACCCCCCTGTCCTTCCAAAGTATCGCCTACAGCAGCTCTGGCCTAAACTGGCACGCCAAGCCAACCCATCACCGAACCCTATAACTGCAGGGTGGGTGGGTGGCCTTTTTCACAACCCTCCCGATGGTGCTGAGTGCAGGAAGAGGAAGTTCCCTTCCTCCCCTGCACTTATAACCTCCCCACTAACTCCTCCCCTTCCCCCTAGCTAGCCTTGGTCTCGCGCGAATGACCCCGGGGGAAGACTAGTCTGCGACTGTGCTTCCCCCGGGGCCCGGCATCGCGCAATAAACAGGCCGCGCAGGTGTTAAAGCGTACAAGGCCATTTTATTAGACCAGGCTGCATAACAGTAACAAATAACCAACATCAACATTATAAACAAACCCCCCAATATCACTCTTCAATACCTCACACTCTCCCGCCACTCTGCCTCATACACCACCCGCTCCATTCCATACCGTACCTCATCCAATTCACAAATTCACCTGTCCTCATATCCCGATACCTCTGACATTCCCGTCATGCTCTCAGTTCCTCAGATCATTCGAACTTCCCCCCCAAGGGATGGGTGCGCCCGCTCTTGACCCCCCTGTCCCTCCAAAGTATCGCCAACCAGTGAACCCCCTGTAGGGCGGTTCACTGCCCCCCCCCCCCGCTTCCAGTCAGCCTCAAGTGCATACTCAAACCCCATCCACATCGGCCTACGGCACCAGATCGCCACGTTCCACAAGCTACTGACCACATCCCTCATCTCCATCATATAATACGCATTCCCAAACGTGACAGATGCACACCGTCATCCCCGAACAGTAGAGGTTCCTCCAGTCGAATACCCCCTTGAGATCACCTGTACGACCCTGTCACCACCGAACAGTCGCATCGCCCTAAGTTTCCTTCGTGCTCTCTCAATGGCACCGTGCGTCATTGCACTCCTCCAAACTTCCCTGGGGACAAGTTCAGCCCAGGCTATGCAATTCCCTGCAAGCCATACTTTGATAATTTCCAAGTCCCATTGTCTCAGCTGCAGGGGCGCCAAACCCGAGAGCTGCACCAGGTCATTGTCCCCCAATGGATTATCAACAAGTCCCGTCATCCTTTTACGGAACCATCCTTGCGAGCCAAGGCAGTAGTGCCCGCCATCGCATCCCACCTTTTCCCCACCAGTGCACCTCATGTTGATGTCCTTCCAGTCCCAGGTGACGACCGTACACCTGCTGGTCCACATACGTCGACGCCCAGTGCACAAAGGAATGCCCCACAATCCAGGTGACCGTCCTGGCCCCTGGTCCGCCCACGCAACCTACGAAAGAAAGATATGTTAGACCACCGAAAAAACCCTAAACCATCAACAGCAACTCACACCTTCCCTTCACATTCGCACATATCTCCCACAGCACCGTGACCTCCATCTCCCAATCTGTCGAATCCTCTCCCATGACCACCCCAAACGGGCCGCAGCTGTCGCGGCCCCAATGCGAAAAGAGTGAGTCCCAAACCTTGCCGGTTCAAGCCCCAGACACAGCAAAGCCATGCGCATCCCCGCCAGCAACTGCCTAGATGTCACCCTCAAAACAAACTCATGACCGAAATCTCTCCCTGCCTCCCAAGCGATGCGGCTGAAAACATCCTCCAGTACTCCACCGGGCACACACCCCCCCAACTGTCTCACCCAGCCAGATACTCTTACCCCTGCCCCAACTGAACGTCGTAGAATGCCCCAGCCAAAACCCCAAACGTACACCATCCAACCGTATCTCCTCATACCGTCTCCCAACCCAGGACTGTGTGCCCAACAACTCAGACACCCGAAAAGCCCCAAAAAACATCCCAACCATACACAAACCGCAAACAACTTGCACCTCAAACCTGTCATAACAGCATTCTGGCAACATCCTAACCCGGCGAACCAACAACTCAAATGTGATCGCCTCCCACAACTTCCCACCCCCCTCTCTGACGCTCTCTCCCCAACCTCGGAGCATCCCACTGAACACCACATCCTTCGTTGAATCAAACCCCAAGAACAAAGTACAATAAAAGGACACTCCTGCCAGCTCCCCAGATATCGTTGCCGCAGTCAATCCTCTGGCAACGCATCCTAAAACAACACACCACACACCCTGTTCCACTGCTGACCGGTCCCTTGGCACCGGATCACCACCCATACAATCTCCAAACTCAGCCCACGCCAGCCTGTACGTCTTCCCTGTTGCTTCGACAAGAGAGTCCTCCACCAGGCCGACCACGCTCACTCCCCCCAAGGCCCAGCTGCCGGCCAGCAGCTCGGTCTTGCACAGCTCCGCTCCCGGTGCCAGAAGCCGGAACCGCTGCCACTGCGAACACGACAAAGCATCTGCAAAGCCATTATCCTGTCCAGGGACATGCTTGGCTCAAAACACCACATTCAGGCGCAGACACTGCAACATGAACCTCCGCAGCAACCCCAGCACTCTCAGATCTCTGGCTCTCTGGCGTTTGACCACTCAAACACTGTCACGATGTCAAAGGGGAGAAGAACGGACCTATTCTGAAAGTCCAGCCCCCACACCTCCAGAGCCACCAGGAAAGGAAAAAACTCCAAAAAGGCAATGTCCTTCCCTTGTTTCAGCCAGTGAGCCGGCCAGCTCACCGCGGACCCCTGTCATCCCAGAAGATGCCAAACCTGGATGACCCCGCTGCGTCTGAGAAAATTTGACATTGCCAAACCGCCCTGTCTGCTACAAAGTCCAGCGACACTCCCCTGAATTCAGTCAGAAACGTCAGCCACGTCCGCGAGTCAGCCCGCACCCCCATAGAGATCCGAACCCTGTGATGTGGAAGCACTGCCCCCGACATGGCCATGCCGAGCCGCCGACAGAATGTCTGACCCGCCATGACTACTCTGCAAGCCAAGTTCAAGAGACCCAGCAACGTCTGCACTGCCCTCAAAGCAATCCTCTTCACCAATTGCCCACCACAAACACGCCCGAATCTCTTCCACCGTAGACACAGGGAGGAGAGCCCGCCCCTGGACCGAGTCCAACTCAAACCCCAGGAACGTCAAGCAGCAACTGGGACCATCCGTCTTTCCCGGCGCCAAGGGGACACCAAACCGCACTGCCAACTCCTGAAACCCTGCTAAAGCCTTGCCACAATCTCCCCAGCCCATCCTCCCAGAAAAAGGGGAATCATCCAGGTAGCAAGTGACATCCCGACACCCGCCCAATTTCAGGAAGACCCACTGCAGGCCCGTACCAAAGAGTTCAACAGGGCACAGGAAATAGCACACCCCCATGGTCAAGATCCAGGTAGTAAGGGACATCCCGACAGCCGCTAAATTACATGAAGGCCCACCGCAGGAATGTACTAAAGACATCATCCGGAACTCCCCTTCCTCCTTCCTCGGAACCACCCCCAGCAGAGACATGGGCAAATCCTTCATCGGCCAATCAGTAAACGGCCCGGCTACCCTTCCTTCCTCAACCTCCTTTCTCAAATTCGCATCCACCACTCCTGGCAATTCTTTAGCCGATTGCAAATCCTCCGCCCATCTCTGCACTCAGGGACCCTGATAGCCTACCCGAAAAGCCCTCCGTGAAACCCCAGAAAAGCCCCATGCTGCCTCCCGGACCGGGTCCATCTACTGCATCCATAGTTCCTGACCAACTTCCCCCCAATGCATCTCTGGATTGGCCCTGACCCCGCCCTTAACCCCTCCTCGTAACCCAACCAAGCAAAACCTCCAAACTGCATTCGGCCTTATGTCCATGTCCAACGTCCATGTCCAACGTCCATGTCCAACGTCCATGTCCAACTTCCATATACTTCACAAAGCAATGGCCCTATCCCAATACTTCTCACAGTATATGCGAGCATAACTCCAGAAAGCAGACGTCCAATTCTCCACCTCCACCGGTACCCTGGGACGTCTAGTCAGCTCTCACTCCTCCACTTTCGAACCTTCCGTCGGCTGCACCACCCTGCGCAAGCTTAAAACACATCCACATACCCATGTTTCCAAATCCGCCCTCTGGTCGTCATCGACAAATGAGACCCCAGCGACATAGTCAAGACCCATGTAAGGGAGCTCCTTCCGTACCTTCGCATCCCCCTTCCCACTGTTCGTCCTCTTTCCCAACCCCTTCACTGTCTGCACCCCAGCCGCAGTCAACTACCTACCCTCCGCCTTCTTACTAATCCGCAGGCGGACCACCCGTGGGTGCCCCTGGCTCCCGCACTGACCCCTCCCCCCACACTCACCGATCCACAAACCTTCTTCCTACCCCCATTGGACCCATCATCCCATGCTGTCCACCAAGACCCCTCACCTGTTAACGTAGATTGTAATTCTCCGGGCAACTCCCTGGGGGCCGACACCTTCACCGCCACCGCCCGGAACTTGCCCGCCGTCGTCGTCGTTGAAACCTGCAAAACACCAATTCCACTGTTGTCGTCCACGTCATCCCTCACCTCCCCGTCCTCAAGCCCCTCGCTCTCAGCCCCATAACCCAGTTTCAAGGCATGCTCCCCATCCATAGTCACGCATAGCACTTTCTTCACCGCTCTCTGCACACCATTGCCCACTCCTGCAGGCGCTCTCCGCACCAGTCGCACACGTCGCCGTAGCCCGGTCCCGCGCTGGAGGGACGGCCGCCGTGGACCGCCCTGCTGCTTTCTGCCTGCGTTTTGGAGCCGTCTTGCGCCCCGCCAGGCCACCCCGAACTCTGCCGACACCTGCCGGCTTGGATCCCCTCCCCGCCCCTCAGGTCGCTCCAGCCTGAGTGGCCCCAGCACCATCGGGCCTCAGAGCCGTCTTGGCCGTCCCTGCCTCTAACTCCTGGCCTCGTGCACACCCTGCGCTCACCTACATACCCCTCGCCTTCCTATCCACTCCAACCACTCTCCTTCCGGCGTGGGGGTAGGGGGTCCCCACCAACTCAAGCCCACGGGCAGCTCCCACCCGGGCCGCAGTTTGTTCGGCCCACCTCGCCTCATGCCAATGCACCAGGAGCCTCCGCTCCCATTAACCGTTCCTCCCACGCCGCTTGGCCCCCAACTCGGGAGGGGAGGGGGCGGGCAATAGCCCTGAAACCCCGCTCCAGGCGTCAAGAACCAGTCATGGGGGGCCCCAGGGCAGGAGCCCCGACCCTCCCCAGGGTACCCAGGAGGCCGCCCCACCCATCTACCCCGGCTGTGCCGGCGCCCTCCCCCACCGACTAGGTCGGGAGCCCCGCCCTCGACCCCACAGAAAGGGCCCCGAGAGCGTCCCCCCAATGCCCCCCTGACAGCACATGCCCAGGCGCAGGGACCCCCAGCGCTGCCGGGCCAGGCTCCCTGATCCCCTCCACAAGACCGGCCTCGAGACTCCCCCCTCCCCTCCCCCTCGGGACACAAGCCTCGCCCCCCCCCTCTCCCCCGACCTTCACCCGGCTCCCCAGATGCCTCACCCCAGCACAGAAGGGGCTGTCTCCTGCCCCGCGGCCGCAAACCCCAGCCGAGGGTACCTGCGCGGGGGCAGGCTCATGCGCCTGCTTTCCCGCGTTGCCGGCTACGTCGCGCTGCCCTGCCCTCACATGGCCGCCTGCTCACTGGGTGGCCGCGAGTAATCACGACACGCGAGGCCCGCCGCCGCGACCCCGCCTGAGGACGCGCGCGCGGGGCCCTCGCACAGCCAACCCGCCTGGGATAAAACCCCAGGCCGCAGCAAGCTTCCCAGACCGGCCTACGCAGAAACAGCAAGGCTGCCCTCACCTCATCCGTCGGGACCTCCGTCATCACAAAAACGCCGACGCTCCTGGCAGTACCCCAATAACCACGTCACCGAGCAGTGACCTCGACGCACAGCACCTGAAGGCTTCCCCATGCCGACAAGACCACCGAGCTAAACCCCACTACCCTTTTTCACAACCCTCCCGATGGTGCTGAGTGCAGGAAGAGGAAGTTCCCTTCCTCCCCTGCACTTATAACCTCCCCACTAACTCCTCCCCTTCCCCCTAGCTAGCCTTGGTCTCGCGCGAATGACCCCGGGGGAAGACTAGTCTGCGACTGTTCTTCCCCCGGGGCCCGGCAGTGTCAGAGGAGGGAGATTACATCCGGCAGTGAGGAGCAACCCGTGTGAAGCAGACAGCGCAATGGCGAGACTGAACAGAAGGGTTGAGGCCCGAGCCGAGGATCGTGCAGTGGCTGGGTGCTGGCCAGACCCTGTGCTAAGACAGGGGGTGAGTTGCGTGCCCACTCCCTGCTGCAACAGGCCGCAGCGCCTTCCCGAGGCCTGTGACTGATATTCAAGCCCTCCTTCCTTCAGAACCCATGGAGACCTGGGTATGAAGGGGGAGACCCCACCCTCACACTCATCACAGAACGGATAGCACCTGCTGTGGGTCCCTGGCTGGACACCAGGGGGGCGAGGTGCCAAGGCCGACAGAACTAGCAGCTCAAGGGAGTGAGCGACTCCATAACAGGCCACCAAGACACCTAGCCTCCCACCTGTAAGGAGCTGCAGCTAGGTGACCTCTTTGCAGCGACAAAGCTCAACAATCGAGGCCTTGGCCGAGAGAAGCTGCAGTTCGCTCCCGCGGAACTTCTTTGCTGAGTCTCCCGGCAGGAGCCCCTGGGTCACTGTTTCTTCCTCTCCTGGTCTGTGTTGCAACGGAGCAGAACTAGTTCTGACCAGCAACCTCGCAGCACCTCCCCTGGCTCACACGTAAGGAGCACTCAGGGGCGGAGCTGAGTGGGAATCTCATCCTCAATACCACCCTCACTCCTCCAAATACTCATGGACACCAAAATGGCAACCAACAAGGGGAAAAAACACCGCTCAGTTTTACTTAAATCGGCTGGCACGCGGTCCTCTGAAACGCAAGATCCTCAGACCTGGGAGAAGCTGAGGTCCTGCTCACCCGCTCCTTCATTGAAACGCCTTTTGCCCCACTACGGGAATACCTGAAAACTATGAAGATGGAACTGGCACAGGAGCTTAGGGAGGTGAGAAAAGATGTGGATGCACTGAGGGAAAGAGTTGACACACTGGAGAGGCAAAGCTCAATTCGAGATGAAGAGACCGAGCAACTTCGACAGGAGGTGATCCACCTCAGAGACCAACACCTTGACTTCCAGGCTCATGCAGAAAATTTAGAGAATCGCTAGAGACCCAACAATATACACATTAGGGGCATCTCACACATAGTGGAAGGACAGGACTTTGAGTCATTCGTAAGTGGCCTTTATAGATCTATCCTGGAGGCCCCCTCAGACTTGGAAATCCAGCGTGACTGCACCCATCGGGTGGGCCTGAAGAGGCCTTCCCTGGCCCCCCGCCAACATCCTCACATGCGTTCATGACTTTCAATTAAAAGAATGCATTCTCCAAAAAGCAAGAGACAGCCACCCAGTCCAATATTAGGGGCACCAACCCACTCTCTAGCAAGACCCCACTGCCTCCACGTTGCAAAAAAGGAAGACATTTTGGCCGATCACGTCCCATCTTCAGATAGAAAAGTGCCGTACTCTTGGGGTCACCCGTGCTGACTTATCTTTCGCCTAAACAGCAAGATCCATCAAATATGCTCTCTAAAGAAGACTCACCAATTGCTGAATCTCACGGACAATCCTCTGGAAATCCCACAATCGACTGCCAGCTCGGGCAGAGAATGGGACATTCAAAGATGGAAGACGGTGGGCCACACCACAACTCGGCTTGGCCCAGACTCTGAAACAATTGCCAGGGACCGCCAGGCGTCCCTGACCTCCCTGGAGGTAGGCTCTGCCGGCCCGGCATAAAAAGGCCCCTGCTTCTCTGGACCCCTGGTGCTATAGGTATACAACGTTTACAACGCAATTTTTACAACGCACTACCATTACAACGAAACTTTTACAACGCAACATCCATTACAACGCATACATTTACAACGCAGTCATTACAACACATGACACTACAACGCACACCACTACAATGCATACCATTACAACGCAGTCATTACAACGCATACTATTACAACGCAAAACTTACCATCCAACACTTACCCTACTGTTGCACCCCCTGGAGTTAGAATAGTAATTTTAACCCCTACACTATCCAAAACTTTCCCTACTGTTGCACCCCCTGGAGTTAGAATAGTAATTTTAACCCCTACACTATCCAACACTTACCTTATATGCAATGTAATGTAATGCGTTGTAATGGTATGCGTTGTAAATGTAGTATGCGTTGTAGTGGAATGCGTTGTAAAGGTATTTTTTAAGAATTTGTTGTAATGGTATGCGTTGTAATGGTGTGCGTTGTAATGGATGTTGCGGTGTAAAAAATGCGTTGTAAAGGTATGCGTTGTAAAAGTGTGCGTTGTAACGTCATACATCCGGTGCTATACTACCACAGGCTTCTCTTTGTCCTTCATTAGTTTTTATGTAGAGGGGTGGGGCCGTAAGGGGTTGGGGCCACAACATCTCGACTTGCTCCACCTCTCTCCCGTGGGTCTCACCACCCAGCTGGGACCTTAATAATATCAAAGTAGCTTTCTAGATGTCAATTAGGTTTCAGATCGATGAAAGCATCTGTTAGGCTACCAAGATGTTTTTTTCCGGAAGTTGTTCTCATCGACCCAAGCCCAATACAAAAGTTTAACTTGGCTTCTTGGGTTTGAAGGTAGTTGGCTGATGGCCTGGGTTGACAAGCCACTGTTAGACTGTAAAGCACTTACTTGTTTAATCCTGGTAATTTTATTTGCACTGTCCAAATTTGAGACCTCACAGAAAGCAACTGCATAGTGTGCCAAATCAGGGGTGGAGGCCAATCTATGCCAAAACAACAATGGGCGATGCCTCGCAAGGTCGTTGATGGACTTGATACCCAGATCAAGCTTAAGAGGGAGAAGAGGTGTGCTTAAAGGAAGGGATATCAGGTTCCCAAGGAATTTGTTTTCCACAATTTCAAGCTCATTAGAGGATGCTGTGCCCCACAGCTCTGCCCCATAAAGGGCACTAGTCACAGCCTTGCAGTTGTACAATTTGAGAGCAGGGGCTATGGGCCTGGTGGTATCCGACAATCGATGCTCCCTCCTCAAAGCCCCAGTAAGCTGAGTGAGTTTCAAGGAGACCTTCTCTAAATATCTCTTCCATGCCATTCCCTCCGATAGTCTAATACCCAAGTAATCAAATTACCTAACCCTCTCCAGCGGGACATTATCCAGGAGTATATTTCCCTTAAACGATTTGTGCGTGTTGAACATCATTAGGTTGGTTTTGGAGGAGTTAATAACCAAGCCCCTCTTGTCGCAGAATGCCTTAAAATGGTTTAAAAGTTTTTGGAGACCCATGGGAGTTTTGGAGATCAATAGGGTATCGTCTGCAAATAGCAGTGTGGCGATTTTTTGGTTCACCAGAGATGGTACATCAGCTGGTAAAGAACACAAAAGATCTGCCACCTGGTTGACGTAAGGGAAAAAAGGGTTGGAGCTAGTACGCATCCCTGGCGAACCCCCCAATGGATCTTGATGGGCTCGGTAAGTTGTCCCTGATTTCCCCATCTCACCCGGGCATAATTCCCATCGTGTAACCTAACTAGTATTTCCAGGATTTCCAAGGGCATTCCCATATTCCTAAGCACCCGCCATAATGAATCCCTGGGCACAAGTTTGAATGCAGTTTATAAATCAATGAATGAATGCCTGAACGATTCAATTTGATTTGATCTGATTTTTGCATTTATAAAGCGCAAGCTGTCACTCCGGAAGGAGCATCCTGGCGCTAGGCGGAGGAGAGGATGAGATAAAGCCACGCTTCATGCTTTATGCTCTATTAGGTACACTTTCCTCAACCAAGCAATAGAAATGCTCCAGGAGCTGCCTGGTACCCTTTTGACAAAATTAGACATAGAGTCGGCTTTCCGTTTACTCCCAGTGCACCTGCAGAACTTTTATCTACAGACTTTCAGTTCGAGGGGAAGGATTATCGCGACAAATGCATGCCCATGGGTTGCTCGGTCTCCTCATCATACTTTAAAAAATTCAGCTCTTTTCTGGAGTGGATATTCAGACAGAAGACGGGCCACTGGTGGGTATTGCATTATTTGGACAATTTCCTCTTCCTGGGTTCATCGGGCTCGGCAAAGTGTGGCAAGGCATTACAGTCCTTCTGTGCACTGATGAGTGAATTTGGAGTTCCCCTACCTCAAGGCAAAACTATGGGACTGTCAACAGTCATTGAGTTCCTGGGTATCAAGTTAGATTCTGAAAACGGGGTGTCACAGTTTCCGCTTTCTCCCTCAATTTGCAGGAAAGCATGAGTAAGGATAAAGTCAATTTGCTCTAGTTACACCAGGTTGTTGGGCAGCTCAATTTCGCCTTAAGAATCATTCCCATGGTCCACACATTTTCGTGTTCCATCACGCAGGCAATGTCTGGTTTAAGGGAAAAGCACCACTACACCAGGCTGTCCAGCAAGGTACTCCAGGACATGCTTTTTTGGATGGTATTCATGCGGGACTTCAATGGCTCTATGTTGTGGCCTAGCCTACCCAAGTCCAGTAAGGAGCTGGGCCGCCCAACTAATGCAGCAGGTAGCGAGGGTTTCTGTGCCATCCTGGGCCCAGCATGATGCGTGCAGCGTTGGCCAGCAACGTGGGTGGAGTCAGGTTTGACAACCAACATAGGTTTCTTGGAACTTTTTCCCATCCTAGTGGCATTGACCATATGGCCAGACCAGCTTCGCAATCAATCAGTCATATTTTGGTGTGACACAATGACACTTGTTGAGTGCATTAACCAGTAGGCGGCCAAGTGTAAGATGATATTGAGGCTGTTGAATGAGATAGTGCTTCAATCGATAACACTTAATGTGTTGTTTTGGGCCAAGCTTGTCCCAGGGGTGCTGAATGAGACTGGTGATGCTCGTTTCAAGATGCAGGTATTCATGTCCCATCACTCAGAAGCAGAGGAAATCCCAACGGCTTTTTCAGACCACCTTTGGCAACTTGGTGCCCAAGCCTATCGGACCTCATGGGAACCAGATTAGCACCCAGGACGAGGCGGGCTTATGAGGGGGCATTTAGTGACTATTGTTCTCTCCTTGGGGAAGCGTGGGAAGAGGTGTGGCATGAACCTTCTGCTATCCTGTCATTCTTAGATGTTTTGAGGAAGGGAGGTGCTCCGTAGCTTGTGGACAGCACCACATGGCCGCAAATTCCTTTTTTGCAAAAATGCAGTGTCACCAGGACCCTACAAGCACTTTCATAGTGCAAAAGGCACTGCGGGGATGGCAACACGTTCAGGGGTCCTAGGTGGATGTCCAGTGCCCCATTGGCATAGGCATACTATCAGCAGTATTGGGGTTGCTGGGAGGCATCTGTCGATCCACTGTGAAAGTTAACCTTTTCAGGGCAGAATTTGCCTTAGCTTTCTATGTTTAGGGCAGGGAAGCTGGTGGCAAAAAATAAGAAAGATTGTCAGGGAGGACTGGAGCAAGTGCACGTGCACTTGCGTGGGGGTTCAGTATCTCTCTTTCTAATGACGCGGTATGTTGTTTTTATATTTCCACAGGTACACTGGTGAATCTGCTGAACAGCCGGATCACTGGTTTTGTATTACACTGCATCTCGTTTGCTAGTGCACCCTTATCTTTACTGGTTTTTTTTACACACTTGCAGTAGCTATTATAAAAGAGATCCTGGAGAAGGCCACAACACTATTATAGGTCAATTCGGCTGAAACATGTTGATCACTTTTCCGTGCAGCTGTCTTTAATTACGGCAGCCACACTACTCGATTTTTGGTTTTAATCCTGGCACCATGAAGCATCAATAAAGTATGGTAGGCTTACCTTGTAGCTAGTTTTAATTATTTTCACTGTTTAGTCAGCACTGCACTATCTCACTCACGCATTCGCTCACATTGGGGCTTGGTAATACCTCTTTTCCTCACCAAAACCTCCCTGAGCTCCTCCATTGCAGCAAGGGGGTTGTAGCCCGCGTCACAACTAGGTTTGTGGCACGAGGAGGTATCCCCATGATGAAGCATGACACCTTTGGTGTGTGTGGGAAACCATCCTTGAAAGGGACACCCCCCTCTCCCACAGCACTATTTTTTACACTTTCTCTCATTGGGACATCCGGTAGTCCATTGCTCGAACCCGAGGGCTTCTTGTGTTATTTATTAGTTCAGTATCCCTCTCAATACCACACTCAAAAACAGACCAGGGTGGCAGAGGGGACCACATCATATGGCATAGGGCGCAAGGCAATGCATACTGTCCTGTGACTAACCTCGAGACATTCCTGACACATAGACCCCTGGGGTGCTCTTACTGCACACTGATGGCACCCCTCTGACTAAGTTTCAGTTGACTAAGGTACTTAGGCTAGGTGGGGGGCATTGACCCTACTAAGTTCAGTTTTCATTCATTCAGAATTGGGCCGCCATGGAGGCCACGGCAATGGGACTCTTGGGAAGGTGGTGCAGAGGATTGGCAGGTGATGCTCTGATTGCTACAAATGCTATGTTAGGTTCCACATGCTTTAGGCTTTAATGCTTGCTCAATAGCGGCTTCTCTTTTTGTTTCCTCACAGTTTTCATGTCCTATGACGCAGGAAGGAAGCTTGATGATGTGCGCCAGTCGCCGGATCCTGTGCAGTCCAGGTGCTCGCCTGGGTGCCAGATGAAACCGAGGTCTTGGTTTTAGGGCATTCGTATGTCCAGAGGATAAAGCACATTTTGTTCACTAGAAATTGGGTGGAGCGGGCCCGCCAGCTGGGTTTCTGTGTTTCCTTTCACATGCAAGGGGGCCTACGTCTGGGACAGTTAAGGAGCATGATGGAATTCTGGCTTTGCAAGGGAGATATGCCCCCCATAGTAGTAGTGGTACATCTAGACGGCAACGACCTAGTACATCTCGGTAGGAGGGGTTCATTTGAGGCATTGATTACAGAGAAGGGATGGTTGGCAAGGAGATGCCCGCAGTCAGTCCTAGCGTGGTCCCACATCATCCTGAGTTTGCAATGGCGAGGAGGGGGAGCCTGTCTGGGCCCTGAACTATTCAGTCAAATAGATTAATAAAAAGATGGATAAATTGTTTAAGTCACCAAAACTCCAGACAATCCTACATGGGTGCATACAGGGAGAGAGGTTTTTTGTTCATGATGGTGTCCAGCTTGTGAAATTGGGGAATGAGTTGTTTCTGGAGAATATGTTGAGATGGTTGACCCTTAGACAAAGCAAGGCAGGATCTTCTGGAGGGGGGTCAGATAGTAGAGAACTGTGCTGTCCTGTGGCGAGAAGGTCATGATTGGTGGGGCATTTATGATCCTTAAAAGGCATCCTAATTTTGAATGGGGATAGGTGGGGGACAGCTGTCTCTCAGGGCTCTCCAGGGGTCCAGGCGGTGCTTGCGGCAAGTCGGCTAGAGGGGGCGGTGTTGGGGAATGCTGGCTTCCAAAAGGCCTTACGGCAAAGCCCCACACGGGTGCCAAGCTAGCAGCACAACCCCTTGGGGGTTATTTGAGTGCGTAGGGGGTGCCTAAGGTAGGTAACCGCTCAGCTAGTTGGACCAGTCAGGCTCAATGCAGGATATGCAGGGACAATGTATAGTTTATGGTTAGGAATGGCTATGTATTAGAGTCTCTGTTAAAGTTAGCCATCCAAGAATATGTAAATAATACTGTATAGAATGTTATGAAGGTTTCTGCGTATTAATTTGAAATGCACATTTTTGATTGAAGTGTTGTGTGTAAATAAATACGGCCAGGGTTGTTACAACTCCATTAACCCAAAAGGTACTGACGGTATTGATGTGTGATCTGTGCCACGAGGGGTCACTGGTGGTGGAGGTGCCTGGGGTTTGGGGGGAGATCCGGTGGGTGGGTGGGCTGCTGTCTGGTTTGCAAATCAGGGTGTAGGGATGGGGACTCAGCAATATCTGCCCATATGCCAAGCCAAGACACCCCCAGCCTCAGGAGTGTGGTGCCTATGGCAGGGTACCGGTCCCCACTGGAAGGGGAGGGGCTGGTGATGCAGCGACTCTGCATGCACCAGCCTAGTACACGCACCGGCATTGATCTGCCCAAAACGGCGACCCGGAAGTTTAAAAGGGGCGGCGAAGCGGTCTCTTTCACAGTTCGCATCTCTGACATCGTGCTGCCAGCTGCCCCAACTGGGGCTGGAATTTTAAACTTATTTCTTGATCCCGCCCGCCATCCCCTGAGGCAGCAGATTAGTATTAGTGAATGTTTGGTTCATGTTGCAGTGTCACTTGTTGTTTTCTTTTTCCTTTACAGATATCAAGTTCTGGAGAAATGTTTCACTGTTTGTTGCACTCTGCTTTCATGACTAACCTCTTTTCTTGCAGTGGTCAGCATGTGTTGTATTTTATGATAGTATCCTTGTTCTGTGGTAAGGTCATGATTGCTGGGGCATTTACGGTCCTTAGAAGGCATCCCAATGGGTGGGGGATAGCGGTCTGTCAGGGGGTGCTTACGGCAGTTGGCTAGACGGTGCGGGGTTTGGAGAGTGCATGCTTACAACAGCTCTTTACCGCCAATCCCCGAACGGGCCCTTGAGCACCAAGCTAGGAGCAAATACCACTCCCCTTAGGAGTGGTATTTGAGTACGTAGGGGGTGCCCGAGGTAGGTAACCTTCTGGGCAAATGGGCCTCCTGCTCAAGATCAGTCCGGGGGGACCGCACAGGTAGTTGGACCAGTCATGATCTTACGTGTAGGCTCAATGCAAGCTACACAGGGACAATGTGTAGTTTATGGTTAGTAATGGCTCTGCATTAGTGTCTCTGTTAAGGCTAGCCATCCAAGAATATGTACGTTATACTGTATGGAATGTTATGGAGGTTTCTGCGTATTAATTTGCAAAGCAAATTTTTTATTGATGTGTTGTGGGTAAATAAATATAGCCGGGGTTACGACCCCAACCCAAAAAGTAATGACGGTATTGATGTGTGATCTGTGTCACCAGGGGGACGCTGGTAGTGGAGGTGCCTGGGGGGGGGGGGGGGGGGCGATCCGGCGGGTGGATGGTCTGCGGAGTGGTTACAAATCAGGGTGTAGGGGTGGGGACTAGGCAATACCTGCTCATAATACTGTCACTGGCTAGGTCACAGTGTCCCTCTTGTATGTTGTGGGCAAATAGGGCACACCGCAGGAGGGTATGCAGCTTCTCACCTAAACAAATAGCTCCATCCCGCTGCGGTGCTCCCTCATTCCTTAATTTGTATTGACAATGAAGTGCCGGTGCTGAGCACTGGAAACCACCGGCTCAAATTAAGCACCATCTCAGCATCATCCCTAGAAGTTGCTGGTTCAAACATGGCCGTCCAGGTTCCTCCCATAGATTTTGGTGAGAATGACGCCCCAACGGGCAAAGACAAGCAGAGAATTGTAACACACTTTTTCTACTTTTCATGAGCTGACTGGGCTTGCCTTCACCAAATGTAAGGGGACAAACCTAGCTAGTCGTCTGATGACTGACATCTGCTAGAGAAGTGGCTGAGGAAGCACCATGGGAGGATGGAATGATTTTTTTCACCCAAATATTGGGATGAGAGGCTGTTCATGCGGTTGTAAAGCTCCCTATTTTAAGTGGAGGTTGCTAATAGCCGCACTGCCCTCGCCTGCAGTCCTATAGTGACTCATAGCTACACCTCTATCCTGCTGTGCCCCCTCATCTGTGGCTTGGGCCCATAACTCCAGAGATAGTAATTAACAGATGTTACTTATTGCCTGCAGGTGTGGCCGTAACTCTTAATTAGAAGTTTGGAATGTTGAGATTTTCTTTGAAGACAATGGAGTGACTCAGGACAGTAATGGCTAGTACAGATAATCTGGACCAACTTTCAAAGGTTTGAACTACATTTATTGTTAAAGGCCTTCTCCATTGGTACAGGCTCTTGCCTATAACCAGGGCCATTCGAATTATGTGACTGCGTGGCGATTTTCGCATAAGTATAGATTTGTCGCATTTGCCACATAATCCATCATCTGCTGCACAATCGGCTGATTTTAACAAAACAAAAATTGTTTCTAGCACAATTGGTTCAAAAGGTCTTAAAAACACAGAGACATGTGTTGCTGTGTAGTGGAAGTCCCTTTGCAAAGGTTGACTGGAAACCTTTCTGTTGCGTATTGCTATATTTGGGTGTTAAACTAATGCCCAGTTAGTGTTCACAGGTCTTAAAATTACAAAATAATGAACTAATACTATCACACAATTTGCCGTATTTCACAGCATAATTTGCCTATCCATGAAGGATAATTTACTCAAACCTGTGGTATAACTTGGCCCTACGCTGCTGCATACTTCCAGTGGCCCTGCCTATAACTCAGGTTCTGGGCCTTTGACAAATGTTTGCTCTCAACAGTGTGCAATAATATAATTGTACTCTATTTCTACACAGGAGAAAATGGGCCGAAAAGGTGCTTGGGTGGTGGCTGTGAAGCTCCTCATATAGGAGCAATTATGTAGGCGTACAACCATCCCATAATGCACACAAGTAGCTTCCTTGCCATTGGGTTCACATGTGGATTTTTGAAGAGTACTGGTGAGCAAAAATCTTTGTCAGTTGCACCCATTTTACTAATACACAGTACAATTTAGTGCTACCATTCAAATATGTAGCATAAGCAAATTGTTCCTAATACAAAATGTCTATGGAAATTTCTGTGGTTCAAGTAATCTAGCACAAGAAAATTTAATAAAAAAATGTATAAACAATTTCCCTCTCCACATTTTATCTTCTGATTGATTTGCCTTGATATCAGTCAAACACTTTAATAAGTGAACTCTTCTTGTCATCAACGAGCACTCCTGATACCTATTCAGCCTCTAGAGCATGGGTACTCACAAACTTTCTGTCGGGGGCCAAAATGACAGTGTAGTTTGTGGCTGAGGGCCGCACTGGTAGGGGTGGGGTCAGTGGGGGGGGCGGGGTCAGTGAGGGGGCGGGACTAGAGTAAAAAAAACAACCCTGTTAAAAAAATTAGACAATGCTATCTTAACAGGCATTGCATAGCTTCATACACACATTACCCCAATTCCACCACAGGGTTACTTTTGGCCCATCCTTAACCCCGCAATAGCCTGCAATGTCTTGCAAACGCAATGGCGGTGAGGCAAGGACGAAAACCTGCAGAAAGTCAAGAGGACTCCCAAGGGTTTACTTTTTATTCCAGAAGCAAACTCCATGACTGCTGAGGCCAGTCTCTCTCTCTCTGTCTCTCCCAGTCAGTCAGTCAGTCTCTCTCTCTCTGTCTGTCTCTCTCTCTCTCTCTCCTCTCTCCTCTCTTGCCCTCTCTCCCCCCCTCCGATCTGTCAGAGCCCTCCTCTCTCTCTCTCTGTCAGTCTCTCTCTCGCTCGCTCTCTCCCAGTCAGTCTCTCTCTCTCTGTCAGTCAATAAGTCTCTCTGTCAGTCAGTCAGTCTCACTCTTAGTCAGTCAGTCTCTCAGTCAGTCTCTCTCTCTGTCAGTCATTCTCTCTCTCAGTCAGTCAGTCAATCAGTCTCTCTCTCTCTCTCTGTTAGTCAGTCTCGCTAAGTCAGTTAGCTTGTCTGTCTGTCAGTCTCTCTATCAGTCACTCTCTCTCTATCAGTCACTCTCTCTGTCAGTCTCTCTGTCAGTCAGTCTCTCTGTCAGTCAGTCAGTCTCACTCTTAGTCAGTCAGTCTCTCAGTCAGTCTCTCTCTCTGTCAGTCATTCTCTCTCTCAGTCAGTCAGTCAATCAGTCTCTCTCTCTCTCTCTCTCTGTTAGTCAGTCTCGCTAAGTCAGTTAGCTAGTCTGTCTGTCAGTCTCTCTATCAGTCACTCTCTCTCTATCAGTCACTCTCTCTGTCAGTCTCTCTGTCAGTCAGTCTCTCTGTCAGTCAGTCTCACTCTTAGTCAGTCAGTCTCTCAGTCAGTCTCTATCTCTGTCAGTCATTCTCTCTCTCAGTCAGTCAGTCAATCAGTCTCTCTCTCTCTCTCTGTTAGTCAGTCTCGCTAAGTCAGTTAGCTAGTCTGTCTGTCAGTCTCTCTATCAGTCACTCTCTCTCTATCAGTCACTCTCTCTGTCAGTCTCTCTGTCAGTCAGTCAGTCTTACTCTTAGTCAGTCAGTCTCTCAGTCAGTCTCTCTCTCTGTCAGTCATTCTCTCTCTCAGTCAGTCAGTCAATCAGTCTCTCTCTCTCTCTCTGTTAGTCAGTCTCGCTAAGTCAGTTAGCTAGTCTGTCTGTCAGTCTCTCTATCAGTCACTCTCTCTCTATCAGTCACTCTCTCTGTCAGTCAGTCTCTCTGTCAGTCAGTCAGTCTCACTCTTAGTCAGTCAGTCTCTCAGTCAGTCTCTCTCTCTGTCAGTCATTCTCTCTCTCAGTCAGTCAGTCAATCAGTCTCTCTCTCTCTCTCTGTTAGTCAGTCTCGCTAAGTCAGTTAGCTAGTCTGTCTGTCAGTCTCTCTATCAGTCACTCTCTCTCTATCAGTCACTCTCTCTGTCAGTCTCTCTGTCAGTCAGTCTCTCTGTCAGTCAGTCAGTCTCACTCTTAGTCAGTCAGTCTCTCAGTCAGTCTCTCTCTCTGTCAGTCAGTCAATCAGTCTCTCTCTCTCTCTGTTAGTCAGTCTCGCTAAGTCAGTTAGCTAGTCTGTCTGTCAGTCTCTCTGTCAGTTACTCTCTCTCTATCAGTCACTCTCTCTCTATCAGTCACTCTCTCTGTCAGTCTCTCTGCCAGTCAGTCTCTCTGTCAGTCAGTTTCTCTCATTCAGTCAGTCTCTCTCATTCAGTCAGTCTCTCTCATTCAGTCAGTCTCTCTCAGTCAGTCTCTCTCAGTCAGTGTCTCTCAGTCTCTCTCTCTGTCAGTCTCTCTCTCTGTCAGTCTCTCTCATTCAGTCAGTCTCTGTCAGTCAGTGTCTCTCAGTCTCTCTCTCTGTCAGTCTCTCTCATTCAGTCAGTCTCTCTCATTCAGTCAGTCTCTGTCAGTCAGTGTCTCTCAGTCTCTCTCTCTGTCAGAATCTCTCTCTCAGTCAGTCTCTCTCTCAGTCAGTCTCTCTCATTCAGTCAGTCTCTCTCATTCAGTCAGTCTCTCTCAGTCAGTCTCTCTCAGTCAGTGTCTCTCAGTCTCTCTCTCTGTCAGTCTCTCTCTCTGTCAGTCTCTCTCATTCAGTCAGTCTCTGTCAGTCAGTGTCTCTCAGTCTCTCTCTCTGTCAGTCTCTCTCATTCAGTCAGTCTCTCTCATTCAGTCAGTCTCTGTCAGTCAGTGTCTCTCAGTCTCTCTCTCAGTCAGTATCTCTCTCTCTCAGTCAGTCTCTCTCTCTCTGTCTGTCAGTCTCTCTCATTCAGTCAGTCTCTCTCATTCAGTCAGTCTCTGTCAGTCAGTGTCTCTCAGTCTCTCTCTCTGTCAGTCTCTCTCAGTCAGTCTCTCTCTCTGTCAGTCTCTCTCTCTCTGTCAGTCTCTCTCTCTCAGTCAGTCTCTCTCTCTCTCTTAGTCTCTCTCCTAGTCAGTCAGTGTCTCTCTCTCAGTCAGTCTCATGCTCAGTCAGTCAGTTTCTCAGTCCATCAGTCTCTCTCTCTCTTAGTCTCTCTTTGTCTGTCAGTCTCTCTCCCTCAGTCATTCAGTCTCTCTTTGTCAGACAATCAGTCTCTCTGTCAGTCTGTCTCTCGCTTAGTAAGTCTCTCTAAGTCAGTCAGCTAGTCTGTTTGTCAGTCTCTCTCTCTGTCAGTTACTCTCTAGGTCAGTCTCTCTAAGTCTTTCTCAGTCAGTCTCTCTCAATCAGTCTCTCTCTCTCTGTCAGTCAGTCTCTGTCAGTAAGTCTCTCTCTCTCCTAGTCAGTCAGTCTTTCTCTATCTCTGTCAGTCAGTCTCTCTCTGTCAGTCAGTCTCTCTCTCAGTCAGTCAGTCTCTCTCCCAGTCAGTCAGTCTCTCTCCGTCAGTCAGTCTCCCTCTCTATCAGTCAGTCTCTCTCTTAGTCAAGCACTCTCGCAGTCAGTCAGTCTCTCTCTTAATCAGTCAGTCTCTTAGTCAGTCAGTCTTTCTTAGTCAGTCAGCCTATCTGTCAGTCACTCTCTCTCAGTCAGTTAGTTAGTTTCTCTGTCAGTCTCTTTCTGCCAGTCAGTCTCCCTGTCAGTCATTATCTCTCTCTTAGTCAGTCAGTCTCTCTCCACTCTCTCTCACCAACCTCTCATTATCTCTCTCTCCACCCTCTCTCTCTCTACTCTCGCTCTCTCCTTTTTCTCTCTACACACTCTCTCTCCCCCTCTCTCTCTCCACTCTTCCTTCTCTCCTCTCTCTCCACTCTTTCTCTCTTCAGCTCTCTCTCCACTCTCTCTCTCTCTCCACTCTCTCTCTCTCTCCTCTCTCTCTCCCTCTCCATTCACTCTCTCTACTCATTCTCTCGCTCTCTCTCTCTCCATATTCCCTCTCTCTCGCCTCTCCACTCTCTTCTCTCCTCTCTCTCTCTCCACTCTCTCTCTGCCCTCTCTCGCCTCTCTTTCTTGGCTCTCTTTCCTCTCTCTCTCCACTCTCTCTCCGCTATCTCTATCTCTCTCTCTATCTCTCTCTCGCTCTCTCTTTCACTCTATCTCCACTCTCTCTCTCTCTCTCTCTCTCTCCACTCTATCTCTCTCCACTCTCTCTCTCTCTCCACTCTCTCTCCACTCTCTTTCCACTCTCTTCTGTCACTGGTAAAAGTGAGTTTCTGGAGGGCCACGGGTACATTAACTGCAAAGTCAGTGGCCGCCAAGGAAGGCCTGCCGGCCGCACTATGGGTACCACGGGAAGCAGCAACAGTCCTGGGGAGAGGTATGCTTAGTAAAAGTACAGGGATATTTATGATTCCTCTTCAGTATCTATGTACGTTGTGGGCATATGCATGTGAAAACGATGCTGTCAAAATCGTAATTTGGTTCATTAAAAAAAAAAAAAAAGATATTTTGCACGTATGATTAGCATACCTCACAAATTGAAACGTTGTGTAGTAATTGCAAATACTTACCAGGGATGTGTGTAATATTACCAAGTGTTCAGCAACATTAATTTCTAGGTTGAGGCCCTCCCATGACAGAGCAGTAAACCAAAGCAGCCTCATGTGAAGTTGCACGAGATTCCTGATTCTTCTCGTGATTACTTGAATTGTGACCACCTAAAATATGTTGTGCTTTGAGTTTCGTATGCCTCATTATTCAAATGATAAAAATGTACAATTTTGAATGCCCATGTACATGTGCTTGCTTAGTGGGGTGAGCTATTTCCATGACGTGTTTTTGGCAGGCTAATTTACCCAGCCGGGGTCACGGTTTGAGCAATAATTTTTGACATTCCTGCACTTGTAAGTGTGCAGTGTGCACCAACGCCAGCCCAGACCCTGGCCGAAAGGGCATCAGCAAATTCCCCTGTCCCCTCTCCCCCCTCCCGCTACCCCCAAGTGTGTGTCAGCCCGGCTCAGCTTCCCGGCACACACAGAGCCGCACCCGAGTACTCCACAGGTCTTTAAAAGACCATTAACTTGCAAATGAGGCTTTGTTGTATTTTGCCTCTTAGCGCCCCTGCATCTCCACTCTATTATCGGAACATAGCCCAGCCCCCAGAGAGCAGAGTCTCTCGGACTCCAACCGGCGGTGTTTGCTGACACTCTTTTTAGGTCTCGCCTGTCGATGCGCATGCGCATCGAGCTTGCGAGTCTATGGTGGCTTATCCACTCTTTATCCCCAACTTGCAAGGAATCGTGGCGATTCCTTGCAGTGCACGAGAAATTTAAGCTCAATGCGCATGCGCATTGAGCTTAAATGCGCGTGCACATGCCCCCAGCCGCCTGCCTTGCCTACTCTCTCACACAGCCTCCCCCAGCTCCACCCCCTCACTTCTTGATTGCACGGCCGCTAGGCCGTGCCTCCTCTACTCTCCTCCTCCTACTCTCCTGCCTCCCCCAGCTCCACCCCCTCACTTCTTGATTGCACGGCCGCTAGGCCGTGCCTCCTCTACTCTCCTCCTCCTACTCTCCTCCCCGTCTGTTCCCGCACTCCTCCCACACCCCCGCTCCGCCCCCTCCCCTGCCTGCCATGTCGCGTTCAAAACTTTTACTCCATGCATAATCACGTAATAGTGTAAGAATTACAGAAACAGCTGGCCTGTCACAAGCAGAAAATCTATTTGCGTTTCAGGACTTTGAGCACACGTTTTGCTGGGCGATTTCTTTGAATTTGCATTTTTGTATAGTCTCTTATTGCCGTCCTTCGGGGTACATTATCAGATCTTACTACCTGCTACAAAAGTAAAGAAGCAAACAAAACATGCACTGGAGAGGCTAGAAAAACAAGTACCGACTCAATGACCTCTCCACTTAATAACGTAACCCGAAATGCAATAAAGTGTTTTATATCTTCACCAGACTTGCTTAGAAAGGACCTCAAGCTCACGCACAAGCAGGCTTTCTAATTGGAAGGGAGACTCCCTCCATTTAGACCAATAAAGTGTTCTGTCTCAATTTGTGTTTACTTTCTCCATCAAACGGCAAATCTTCAGGGTATGGTGGCCATCCGAGAAGCTGCCATTCCTCTCGACCGGAAACGCTCTCTTCTGAAATGGCCGCCCCGTTACCCTACCCTGGGGAAGCGTTAGTCCTCTGTCTACTTCTTACGCATCTGCAAAAACTACGAGGCAAGGTACGTCAGAACGCTCTTCGACTCTTGCGTTACAGTGGGTGTTTTGTACAATTAGCGAGGATTAAGGGGTTAAAGGCTGTATTTAAGATCCTTCAGCGCGCCATATTTTAAACTATTGTTTGCATTGTTTTATTTAGCAATGGCAGCGGCTTCTGTTGCCCCGAGGGTTCCGCTCAGGACAACAACGATACTGGATATAAATGAAGCGAAATCTGCCTGCCTTCGATTTGGTTGCTACTCATCTCAAGCGCATTTTTTCTAAAACTTCCTTTAGGAGTTCGGCATCAGTTTTGTCAGCCTTGAGCTCCTGACACATAGAACGGAACAGCCAATCCGCGTTCGTCCAAGGGCATGAAGTGTAGACCGAGCTGTCACGCTATAGACCCCACGCCTCAGGATGGAGATGTCAGTAATGTTTAGATCATACTTTCGCCTGTCAATTTGAGGCGGCCTCTGGATCGTTTCATACGAAAAAATGAAGCAGGGTTTTCCGCCAAGGCTATTCAACTAACCCTTGCATGGTCCTGACTACACTTATAGAAACATATACATTGGTCTGGCCCAGTCCTACCAAACTGTGACTTTGGACATATATTAGGGTGTTATCAGGGTCAATAGTACTTACTATCGACAGTGGTTGTAATTTAAACAGTCTATAAGCAGTCCTCTGAAGTCATTAGATGTAGCTCACTCACCCTCACCCTCACTCACCCTCACCCTCACTCACCCTCAACCCCTCACCCTCACTCACCCTCACCCTCACTCACCCTCACCCTCACTCACGCTCAACCCCTCACCCTCACTCACCCTCAACCCCTCACCCTCAATCCCTCACCCTCACTCACCCACACTCACCCACACTCACCCACACTCACCCTCACTCACCCTCACTCACCTTCACCCACCCTCACTCACCTTCACCCACCCTCACTCACCTTCACCCACCCTCACTCACCCTCACCCTCACTCACCCTCAACCCCTCACCCTCACTCACCCTCAACCCCTCACCCTCACTCACCCTCAACCCCTCACCCTCACTCACCCTCAACCCCTCACCCTCACTCACCCTCAACCCCTCACCCTCACTCACCCCCACTCACCCTCAACCCCTCACCCTCAACCCCTCACCCTCACTCACCCTCACTCACCCTCAACCCCTCACCCTCACTCACCCTCAACCCCTCACCCTCACTCACCCTCAACCCCTCACCCTCAATCCCTCACCCTCACTCACCCTCACCCTCACTCACCCTCACTCACCCACACTCACTCACCCACACTCACCCACACTCACCCACACTCACCCACACTCACCCACACTCACCCTCACTCACCCTCACTCACCCTCACCCACCCTCACCCACCTTCACCCTCACTCACCCTCACCCTCACTCACCCTCACTCACCCTCACCCTCACTCACCCTCAACCCCTCACCCTCACTCACCCTCAACCCCTCACCCACCCTCAACCCCTCACCCTCACTCACCCTCAACCCCTCACTCACCCTCACTCTCACTCAACCCCTCACCCCCTCACCCTCACCCTCACTCACCCTCAACCCCTCACCCCCTCACCCTCTCACCCCCTCACCCTCCCTCACTCACTCACCCTCACTCACTCACCCTCACTCACTCACCCTCACTCACTCACCCTCACTCACTCACCCTCACTCACCCTCACTCACTCACCCTCACTCACCCTCACTCACCCTCACTCACCCTCACCCTCACTCACCCTCACCCTCACTCACCCTCACTCAGCGCAACCACAGCATCTTCACTAAATATATTTAATAAACTTTAAGCTATTGGCAATATAAAATAAAATCCATTTTATTTACGTATTAATTATTAATTGTTTTTTAAAGCCATTGATTTTTTTAATATCAATACATATAAGTCACATATAAGTCCCGTTAATACAAAACATGTTGCTTTACAAATGCTAGAGGTGTCACATTTACAAAAATTATAACTATTGGCTTTGTAAAGAAGAAAGCTATTAATTTAGCTATTTAGAAAAAACAACACATAAATAAAAAACAAAAAAATAAATAACACCTATAGCTCAAACTTTCCTACTGCGAGACCTATTGCATTTCCAATGCAATAGGTCTCGGAGAATTTGAGTTAGAGCTTTTAGAAATGTTTATGGCTTTTTTTTTTAATTCTTTAGCATTGGCTACAGGAAACAAAAATGCTAAAGATTTACAAAAAAACCCATAAACAATTCTAAAAGCACTAACTCTAATGCTGCGAGACCTATTGCATTTCTAATGCTTGTTTAAAAACACCGGCAGGATGTCTGTAAGGTCCGCGGGCCGCCAAGGAAGGCTTGCCGGGTCGCTGCCGGCCCGCGGGCCGTACTATGAGTACCCCTGCTCTAGAGCATGGGTACTCACAAACATTTTTCTGGGGGTGCAAAGTTTGGCCTATGGTGTGACCGAGGGCCGCACTGTTGCCAGCGGGGGTGTAACGTGGGTGTAGGGGAAGCAAAGCATGTATATCTAGTGGCTGTCTTTAAAAATTAAGGTGTTCTGAAAGTTAAGGGCCTAGTTACTTCCTTTCCCTAACTGCAATTAACCTTTAAATAAGTGTTTGCTGTATATTTAACTTTGTTTCATGTTACTGCGGAGTCGAGTAAACGTCAGCCCAGTGCTGCAGCTGCCCAGAGGACCACATGTAAAGGTCAGGAGGGCCGCATGCGGCCCCCGGGCCATACTTTGCGTATCCCTGCTCTAGAGTCACGTGACTTTACAGTGCATGGCTTGCACATCCTCACTCCATTCCGTTGTGCTCTGTTATCCCATAGTGTGTACAGTGCCTTTGGGACATTCATTCCAGACGGCGTTGTAAGCCAACTGTCTACTGGTTCTTCTATTAACACCTCGCTAATGCCAGGAAAGGCGATCCAGGGAAGGGGATCCATTGGGAAAACCCTGGCCAGACCTAAGAAGGTGTTAATAGAGAGAAGGATGCTCTCTGACCAGGCTCCTGAGCTTTCAGATGAGAAAAGGCTAAGCTGGTGCCGGAGAAGCAATTATAGGCAGTGGCGAGCCCGCGGATGGGGAGAACATGTGGGAAGAAAGCCAGGTTCAGAGTCGAGCTGAGTTAATGGTAGAGGCATCATAAATATTGAAGGAGATGGTCAAAAGCTTAAAACTTGGGATGGGACAAAAACGTTTTATTGGAAATATATATTACCAGGTAGCCGAATGGGTAACCAGAATATTCAAAGATCCACAGAGGTTTAAAGTCTCAACATGGCCATGTGGTTTACTCCACTTTCTCTTAAGATAAATTAAGAATTTGCATTTGGTTATTTCTTATGTGCTGCCACCAGTTCTATGCTCATTCCTCTAGGAGGCCATACTAAAGGAAGGCCTTGGGAGGAAGGCAGTCATTTAGACCCTGGCAGAAGGTATACCAGCTATCCATGTCAGTGCAAGCTCTTTGTTCCGCTCCTCTAAAGGAGGACTTTATAGCTTATCTAGATTTGCCCGCCTGCCTGACCCGTGGTGAGTGCCTTTATAATATCCCCTGTCGCTGCTGAGGCCTTGATCGTAAAGATGAATACCCAGCAGGCATCAATAACAATGCAGTCATTACATCGCACTGCTTTTACAACTCAACTGTTACAACACAACTGCCTTTACGTCGCATGCCATTACAACGCATGTCATTACAACGCATGCCATTACAACGTATTATAAGGTAAGTAATGGAGATTTTTAAGTTTTAGGATGGGGATGGGTTTTGGGGTAGTTGGGAATAGTAATTTTTATCCCCATGCTATCCAACACTTCCCCTACTGTTGCACTCACTAGAGTGGGAATAGTAATTTTTATCCCTACACTATGCAACACTTTCCCTACTGTTGCACTCACTGGGGTGGAAATAATAATGTTTACCTCTAAGCTATCCAACACTTTCCCTACTGTTGCACTCACTGTAGTGGGAATAATAATTTTTACCCCTACCCTATCCAACATTTACCCTACTGTTGCACTAAAAGTTTTGTCATGTATTCCTATCGGTTCTGAATCGATCCCCCTATTCCTGACCCTATTTTAGTTAAACTAACCAACAAGTTAACTAGCAGTCAGCACATGAAGCAGAAAACCCCCATGATGCAGATACCGTTATCTGACGCAGTCACACTACGGCACAGGAACGTGTTATCTGATTAGGTCATAACGCTTGCGATCTAATTAGACAAGCGATATTCCTCCAGCCCCTGATAAGGCATACGGAGTTCTCATAACAAATCAAACCTATGACAACCTGGGCAAAACCCTGCGCCCATTGTTTTGATTTCACCGAGAACTTTAGTAAAAGAATGTGCTAACGAGCAAATCGTATGACATCTTTATTGACGTATCTATGTCCATCCTTACGTCAATCTCGGCACCTTAAAGGTATAAATATTACCGATCTTGCCATATGCAAACACACGCGTGGTGACGAGACGGAGCAGCCATACTTGCCGAAGCCAAGAGCAGAGCAGACCCCGCTGGCAGCAGCCCCGCCTTCCTGACGCGCTGAGACGCGCTGCTTTCTCCTGCCGAGAATCCAGCACCGGCGTTTCTGGGTAGCCCTCGCAGGCAGCCTGGAATATCGAGACCAGAGAGAGAGATACCATTCCTCATTCATCCAAACTTCCAGGTACAGAACTGAATAACCCCTCACAGAGAATTCTTTAGTTATTCACTTGGCAAAAACAAACTTAACTTAAACTGTAACTTTCTATTCCCGCCCACGTATTAGGCTTAGGTCAGGTACACGGGGTAGGCGTATCTAGAAACACCAGTTGAGTACGTTTAGTCAAATGTATATGTGTATGTAAATATATTTTATTCATTTTAAACATCATATGGCTTAGAAACCATATCAATGTTTTTACAGTATTACTTTATACTATTGCTTTTAATGTATGCACTTTACTTAACTATAAGTATTGCAATAATATCGATCCATTTCTCTTGTATGAGAAAAGAGACTGATCAATAAATAACACCTTTTATTGAACACGCCCGTCTCTTCCTTTTCTCTACAATCTGATGAGACTAAGAATGCACGTACTGACTGAGTAAAATAAATTGCCTTTTGTTCACACGACTCTCGAGATTGACTCTTGATTAGGGGAGAGCAAAGTTGTCATGTTCTATGGTTGTCAGAAACTAAATCCCTTCTTGTCTAATCAGGGAAGTTAATTCCTCCTTGAACATTCGAGAAAGTTTCTAGCGAACTCTGAGCTACGCTGGCAAACCCAAAACTTTAAGTCTAGTATCGACAGTAGTAGACCTAGTTAACGTCTGGCCTAGGCCTTTACTGCTGTAGGTATTATTCCAATGCGCAGAGCCTATTGGGAAGATAGGAACTACACTACATGGCGCCCAACGCGTTTGGAAAGGGCGATAAAACTAACGTAAGACATTTAGAGTAACTCAGTCGTGCTTTCTCACTCAGACCCCTTTTCCCACATACTCCAAAGACGTCTGGAGTGGGTGAAAGGTTATATCCGCCAGACCTCGCAGGAGGGAACTCCTATGTATGGTTCTTGGTATAGTCAACGTTGAAGGATAAACAGTTCCAAAATATTGTGCATCTAACCTTTGTTCCATAAGAAACCTGATCTGCAAACAAAATAACCTTCAGGACAGTAAAATGTCAGAAAATGAAGAAGAAAGAGAGGCAGTTAGATTAGCAGCTGACATAGCAGAAGCTGATACTGCACTACAAAATGCAGACCCGGAGATAATACTCATCCCGGTCATTAAAAGAAAATCTATAACCTTAAAACTTATAGAAAATGGACTGACACCTAGAGGTGGTACAGTCATATTCGTAATTGAGGCACACGAATATCGGCAGACAGAGGTATATTATTCATGGATACATTTTCCAGCAGCTAATGCTGTAACAAAGTACTTCCACTATTACAAAATAGAGGAACCTCCTAATGAGTACACTCCTTTCGAGGAGGTGGAAGTACCACTCAAATTCCAAGAGCATTTGCTCCTATTTGATGGCGCCCTAAAACATAATAATCACATCACCAGGCTCGGTCCTTTAGGTAGACCAGGAGCAACGTGGCCGGTCCTAGCCAGATACACACCACATCCAGACATCAATGGGATGTCTGCAGCAGAGCTGTTAACACAGCTAAAACAATTAATAAAAATTCATAGACAATTAGTTCAGTATGTGATGCGGACATCAACAATTCAGCCAGCGATTAAACTTCCACAGCTGACCCCTCAACAAGGGAACACAAATAAAATTACACCACAGAACATCCAGTCCTGCCTAGGTAAAGTACCGGCTAAACGGGAACAAATACCATTCTGGTTGGCACAGAAAATTACCCAAATAGAGGCGGTGTTTCCTGACACCACCCCATTAGAAAAACACAGGATTCTGACTATCTGTCTTCCAATGGGAATCGCACCACACATTGAGGACTGTGACACTTGGGGTACAGTCTTTGCTTCCATCTACACAAAAACGCACGGTGTTCCATCCATTTCGGTAATACCAGATGTGCTAAAACAAATTCAAGACGAATACGGTCCAGAACCTGCTTTAACTCTTGGTATGAAATTACTGAAAGACTTCAAGCAGGTCTCGGCTATATTATTAGCCAACATAAAAGGTGAAGCAGCAAACGTGGCAATCCGCCAGAGGTTAAAAGAGACAGATATAGCAGACCAACCAGCTGAAATTGCCAGAATCATAGAAAAATCCTATGAGGAACTAGGTAGAGATAGTTTAGGTGGAATACCAGTAAAACCGCAACTGACTGAAAGTCCAGAAAAAATATTTTTTAATAATAATTCACCAAAAAAGAACTGGGATGGAAACAAACAATCCAATCCTAAAGAAAAGAAATTCCAGTCCAGAGGAAGGTCTCCTAGGCGAAGGGAGAAATCTCCGAACCAGAGACACAGGTCACCCCAGAGTGAACCCTCTGGGAAAAGATATAACCTTAGAAATAGGGATAATATAAAAAAGCCTGATAGATATCAAGACATTGATACACGTCCCTCTCAATCTTTTCAGACTTCCTCGCAGAAATCGGAAAGAAGAGGACGATCAGAACAAAGAGAAGAGCACGCCAAGTCCAAAGACAAGGAACCTGCTCAACTAAAAAAGAAATTACAATTTCCAAAAAAGAAGTTAGCCAGTATCAAGGTAGTTAACAATGCCGAGAATACTGAGGACACAACTGAAAAACGGAGAGTGGGCTCAGACAATGCTAGACAGTGCAGCAGAAGTGAGCATAGCTCGCAAAGTCCTTATGAATCATCTGGAGACAGTGGACACGAATGAATATCTTCAAGTAGAAACTGCAGACACCAGGGTTAGCAAACCCCACAAGATATACGAGATAACATTACGTATAGAGGGAGATAAGACTAGGAAAATAAGGGGACTATTTTGGGATAATCTCTCCAAGGGCTATGATATCCTTCTACCTGAAAAAGACTGGCCACCAGAGTTTGTCAGGGAGTGCCCTCATGGCGAGGAAGTAATTATGCCTGCCTTCTCAAATCAAATTCCAATTCATAAAAAATACACACTTGCCAGAAAATGGGCAGTGGCTCTAGCTCCTGCTTTATATAAAAATCACGTAGGATGGGATGAGGACTCCCCTCCTCACAAAATCCAGTTAAAATCACAACCTACTGCACAAAGGCAGTACCCAATTAAGCAAGAAGCTAAAAAACAGGTAAATGAAATACTAGATCAGCTAGAATACCAGGGGGTGATTGAAACTTGCACCTCACAAATGAACAACCCTTTGTTTCCGGTCTCCAAACCAGACAATTCATATCGTCTAGTTTTGGATTACCGACACCTTAACACATGTTGCAAAACTTTTGCAGTGCAAAACTCACACAGTGCTGCACTAATGAATAACATAGTGCGCAAAAAATACAAAACAACCTTGGACATCTCCAATGGATTCTTTTGTCAAAACATAGCACCAGAGAGCAGATATTTAACTGCATTCTCAGTAAATGGCACTCAAAAGCAATTCTGTCGGTTAGCCCAGGGGTACAAGAACAGCCCGGGGGTATTCTCAGCGAGAGTAACAGAATTACTTCAACTATATGATGATGAAGCATTATCTTATGTCGATGACATTTACTTAACAGATGATGACTTGGAGACTCACTTGAAAAGAGTGAACACCATAATACTTGGGTTCACTGCAGAGGGTTACAAATTCAACTTTAAAAAGTCCAGAATTGCCCATCTGACAGTCCTGTTCTTAGGATATGAATTATCAAGTGAAGGCAAAAGCCTGGCTGACAATTTCCTAGAGAAATGTGCCGTACTCCAAGCACCTAGAACACTAAAAAACCTACAGTCGATTCTAGGCTTCCTAAATTTCGGAAGAACATACATTGCAAATTACGCAGAAAGGGTCAAACCCCTTTATGATCTAATTAAACCAGATTTTAAAAAATCCAGTTGGACTCAAATACACACAGAAATTTTGAGATCCTTACAAACAGACATGCTAATTAAAACAAAATTAGAAACACGTGATAACACACGCAATCTTGTGATTCGAGTCATCCCAGGGAGATGCGGATTCACATACCTGACCTCTAATGAGGGAGAAAAGGTACCAATTGCATTCAAATCACACTTGTACACTAAGGCTGAAATGAAATTTAGCCCAACGGAAAAAATTCTTACAGCAACACAGACAGCCATAGCAAAAGAACGAGCCCTGGCACAAGGTAAACGAATAATAATCGTGACACCAATACCAGCCCTAGAGGCGGTAACAAAGGCAAGCATTCCAAATGCTAAAGCACTCCATCCGAGATGGATACAATGGGCTAATTCTCTTGCTGCAACAGACGTGGTGTACGAATTTGATCCTTACTTAAAAACACAAGAATTTCTCCAATATGAATTTGAATGTCCTCCGCCAACCGAAATTCTGCCTCTAGACCACTACGGCTGTATAATATATACAGACGGATCAGCACAACCCGCAGTGGGGGGTAAGCAAGCTTACAGTGCTGCGTGCGCGATCGTTAAAGGTCGCTGGCACGAAGGAAAATTTAAACCAGCAATCACTAAAACACAATCTTTAGGAGATTGTACAGCCCAGCGAGCTGAACTACTGGCGTTCAAGATGGCGCTTGAAAATACCGATCGAGAATTCCCCACACTCATAGTGTGCGATTCGTATTATTGCGTTCAATCTTACAATGAATACTTGCAGATCTGGCTTCAGAATGGTTTCAAGGATGCGAAAGGTGGCACAATCAAGCATAAAATGCTCTGGGAACAAGTAGTTCTTTTACAAAAAGAACTACCAAGGACTCACGTGATACATACACTGAGTCATCAACGTGATGGCGTTCACGTTGCAGGGAATTCATTGGCTGATGAGGCCGCGAAGGCAGCTGTGCAAACGGCTTCCGTAGCTGCCGTCACCCGGTCAAAAACAAAAATAGACAGCGAAATATTACAAGCTGTCAGCGCTTCAGAAAAGGATTCGATAGAACCACTCCCTAAAGGCTTTCCAGTAAAATACTCATACATAACTGATGCAAACAATGTTCCTTTTGCTCGAATCCCTGGAGTGGGGGATAGGGCAATTCCAAACATGGAACATAGGTTAGGACTAATAATAGCGGCACATGAAGGGCTTGCTTCTATTCATGCTGGCGTCTCAGCCACAGTATCATTATTAAAGCAGAGATACTGGTGGCCACAAATGAGAAGACAAACAAGGAACTATGTTCTAGAATGTGAAATATGTCAAAAAATGAAAGTATCAACGGTGAGACGTCCAGCGCAGACGCCCCTTCTAATCTCGGATAAACCATTAGCCTGTGTTTATCTAGACCACTGCGGTCCCTTACAAAGGGATGGTAACTATAAATATATCTTGGTCGCAGTGGATTCATGCACGAGATTCATATGGATGTGGCCCCAGCGAACGGCTGACGCCAGAACTGTTATAAAAGATTTGCGAGTCTTTATCGGCACATACGCAATTGGCATGCTGCATTCGGACAATGGTCCTGCTTTTAGCTCTCGGGCTTATAAGGAGGCCATGGTCAGCATGGGCGTGCAATTGCGGTACTCTTGTCCATTTCACCCTGAGGGGAACGGAATTGTTGAAAGAAAAAACCGTGACATAAAGCAATCTATAACGGCAAAGGTATTAGGTTCGGGAGCTGGGTGGGTCAAACATCTAATAAGTGTCCAACGTAGTCTCAATAACTTGCCAAGAAATTCTCTGAAGGGATTCAGTGCGTACGAATTATTATTTGGAACTAGGATGATGATCTCTGACATTGATAGTCAGACTTCAGTGGTGAAAGAAAAAACCTTTGATATCAAAGACCGTTTGGCTATTTTGCAGGACTTAAACAAAACAAGAAAAGACCTGAGCAACATTAAGTTGAAACAACAGCCAACAACCACTGAAGAACCACCACCTGTCCCAGCAAGACCTGTCTGGATTCCAAAAGTCGGGGATCTAGTCAGGGAAAAGATCGCGGTAAAGAAGGAATTTGGGCCTTCTTACAGAAAAGCAGTTCCTGTCTTGTCTGTCAACGGGACAAGATCAGTTGTACTACCGCCACTTGCTGGTAAAAAGGAGAACCGAGTTGTATCCATCGACCTGGTAAAACCACAACATGTGGCCGATAACAAACAGTAGGCCAAGTGGACTCCCAATAAGTAGCAGAACACCAAGGTTTGCTACCAGTACAGAGGTCCTAACGAAGAGGCTCATCACATTCGAAACGCCTACAGAAGAACAACAAGGACTATGCAACAATGCAATAGAACTCAGACCTCTGAAAACCCAAATAAAAACATTTAGCAGAGACACACCAATCTATAATGAAGTACCAAGTGACAATGCAAGAAACAAAAATCCTGAACCAATTGGAACAATTGACAGAACTGCATCCGGCTACTTCATTAACTTCGATGATTCCTCTGAGGGCTTCAGCGAATCAAAGACACAGCCATCATCAAAAACCTTTAAAGACAAAGCTAAGGAACTTTTGAAACAACTGAAAGAAACATATCTGATTTCTCCATGGATTGAATTTTGGGTGGGTTTTGGTGCATTTATCCTCATACTTTGGCTCATCATGGTACTTACTTTGGGACGCTTCATTGAGGGAAAATATGCTAAAATGGACACAGCAAGTCAGAAAATCAACTTGATCCTCAAACCACACACATCTTCACACGTCGAGAAAAGAGAACTTTCTTCAGCCAACTTCACAGCCAATCCAATACCTGGTGGGGTAGCCTGGGACAACACTGACTATGAAATTTATGGTCCGGTCGAGATCCTGAAATATCCACACCAAATTAAGATCTCATTGAGTGACTTTGCAAAACCAAACTCATTTGCTGATGATTGGGACTTCGAAAGCATTAATAACATGATGTCTGACTTAATAATGTCTGCTAAATTTACCAAACATGATTATTTGCAGGGTTCTACAAATTATGACAGTATGTATTGCTATAACCACTATGGTAACCACTTTCTACATAGATCTGCACAACCTAGAAATGTTTTAAATTATAATCAATGGGAACATTGTGCAACACCTCCAAAAGGGAGCTCAAGAACCGTTTATGACAAATATTCATACTTTTCAGGTTTTAACACAAGTAATGCTGAAGCATTTTATTTTAAATTGTCAAACAAGACTGGAACAAAAACCATGATAACCAACACAAAATTGTTATATTCAGACTCATTTTTCGAACAAATGAATACTTTTGGTTTTGATTATTGGGACAAAAATGTTGAATTGAAAAGTGTTTGGGGTACAAAAGAATGGCAAGTACAGGGTATAGAAGCTTTGTTTAGAGCCTGCATGATCCCAGAACAAATGATATTTTTAAATGACACTGTTCAACAAACCACCTGTCTTGGCTTAGCCAAAATCAAAGATTTAAATAAACCGTCTATTCCAAAGCCAATAATGTTTAGCAATAACTCTGATACAGATGAAGAGATAGACGTAAACCATATATTAAACCAAAACAGAACACATCCTGATTGGAAACAGTGGTTGATCTGGCCCACAGATACTAATAACTGTCAAGACAGATTCCTGAACAAAACACAAGGTTTCAAAATGACCAGGCCAGACCCTAGATATCCCCAAAGACATCACCCAGGGATAATTACCACCTACAGTGTGGGCAAATTATGCCTTCAATGGCTACAAACTTCCACACTGCCTGAAATTAAGCAACACCTAACTTTACTTACTGATGGTGCTGACTTGCGTGATTTCACTTTGGGACCACGCAAACAGCGTCAAAAGCGTTTCATAGCAGCCTCTGTATATGCAGCATACAATGAGGCCTGGAAGGTTACTCAAATTGAAACAGCAGAGAGAATATGGGAAATTGACCGTATCAATTTGGAAAAATCACTTTCTGTAGTGGACAATGGGTTAATGACTCTGTCCTCCAGAATTTTTTCATTGGACAGCATTGTGTCTTCAGCAATCGATATATTATCGCAAGACTTACTGTTATTACAACATGGTCAGTCACAATTGCGTTCTATTGTACAGCTTGGCTGGACGTTACAAAATCTGCGTTCAGGCTATGTGCCTTGGCGTCTAATCAACACAACGTCACTATTCCAAATCTTTAACCTTACTGATAGACAAATCGGTATGGCGCAAAAGGGTGCTGATTATACAATCTTGAGCATTGAAAAACTAGAAAGATTACCAATGACAATGTCAGAACGACCTGTCAGTGAATGGATAATACACGGAATCATAAATATTCCAATCTCAACCTTCAGGTTTCAATACTGCCAAAAATATATACAGGCTGGCATGTACGAGAAATTGGGAAAGGGGTACCTTAAAACAACATGGAACCTGCCCTATTCACATGCATGTGTCAGTAATAAAGGCCAGAAAGTGTTTCTTAGTGGCAACAATTGTGCGATGTCACTAAGCGGCACGCTTCTGTGTAACGGAATTAGTTTGCATGGAGCCTGTGAAGGGAATTCATACAACCTTTCATGTCACCAGCAAGGCGCACCTGCAACAGAAATAGAACCATTCTTTCAAAGACTCTATAATGGGAGTTACATTCTTATTGTAGACCGCAGATGTTGTAGTCTTATGCCCGGGACTCCTTATCTAGTAACTACTACTGCGAAGGTCAAGTGCTGTGGACGCACATTGTTCCCCAGCTCCTTCCCAGACAGGGAGGCAAGGGCATGGCCCGATTTGAAAATTACTTCTATTCGAATAGATACTTTAAGCAGAATGAAAACAGTCCTTCTTCAGACGCCTACCAGGCTCTCGTCATCAAAAGAAACGTATGATCTACAAGTCGCAAGGACGACTGCAGAGATACATACATTATTATCAACTAATTCCCCCGTACATTTCGCGGAAATCCTAAGTGAAATCTTAAATATTTCTGATACCAATGGGATCTCAGGGGTATTTAAGACAGTATTTTCGATGGCATTAACACCATTCAAAGCCATACTGGGTATTTTTCCAGATTTCGTCCATTCGATTTTTGGCGGACTTCCCCTGATCCTGGGACTAATTGCAGGAATCCTATTCTTAGTCCTAATTTTTCGTTATGGCAACCCATGTCACAGACAAAACTCTTGCGACAAGGGAAGAAACAATCCTAGCCATTGGATACCGGGACCGGATATCAAAAATCCTGGGACTCTCCCGGCTTAGAGACCTGAACATGACTTGGTTTCTATCATTTCGACCAATGTGGCAAAGATGTGTTTTACCTGTATTGAGGTGTCTGCTATGCGGAGAAGAATGCGTGTTAGACACCTGTCTGACGCTACAATCGGATGCGCCGATGGATGCAGAAACATTGTTGAGCCCGATTAAGGTTCATGCTTTGTGCTGCCCTCAAAGGCTACCAATCCTGATGACGGCATTCGTGGAAGCTTCACCACTACGATTGATGGGTAGTGAAGTTCAAGATGAAAGCAGCATCGAACAGGTACGACCTTCTGTCAGTAATGCAAATCAGAATGTCAATGGAGACAATCATGCGCAAGAATGCATGATCACACCTATTTCCGAGTTAGTGGAACTTTCCCAGGAAGCTGTTGACAGTTTTTTCGAAAGCCTAAATGATATGATGTTCTCACCCGAACAGAAATAGAGATTTTTGAGCAAGCTCGCACACGGCGTTCCCTGAATTCGGCCTTCAACTTTAAAAATAAAGTCACATGAACATTTTTCGCTCCAGTTCACGGACAGCAGTTTTTCCAGCAGCCCCAAATATTTTTGCATATTTTTCGGGACACTATCTTCTGCTTAAAGTAAGAACTATTCTTAGAGAACTAAGGTTTCTAAATTTTAGATAACTTATAGACATTAGCTGCCCGCTGGCATGTTCATAAAGATATTTTATTCTGTGATGGAATGGTCTCGAAACTTTTTTCTGTCAGAAACCATTTCATGTGTAATTCTCATATACCAAATAAGCAATAATGTATACAAATGCAGTTACTTTGGCATTTTTCTACAGCTTGAGTGCATACCATATATGTATGTCTGCAAAAAAAATTTCAGTATATTTGAAAATTTCGAAATGCATTTATGTATTTTGGGGTGGTAAGGTATACACACTACTCTATAGTATGTTGTACTATGTTATACTATGCCTAGATTAGTAAATATGTCCATAGTTAGCGTGGAGTGGGTGTCATGTATTCCTATCGGTTCTGAATCGATCCCCCTATTCCTGACCCTATTTTAGTTAAACTAACCAACAAGTTAACTAGCAGTCAGCACATGAGGCAGAAAACCCCCATGATGCAGATACCGTTATCTGACGCAGTCACACTACGGCACAGGAACGTGTTATCTGATTAGGTCATAACGCTTGCGATCTAATTAGACAAGCGATATTCCTCCAGCCCCTGATAAGGCATACGGAGTTCTCATAACAAATCAAACCTATGACAACCTGGGCAAAACCCTGCGGCCATTGTTTTGATTTCACCGAGAACTTTAGTAAAAGAATGTGCTAACGAGCAAATCATATGACATCTTTATTGACGTATCTATGTCCATCCTTACGTCAATCTCGGCACCTTAAAGGTATAAATATTACCGATCTTGCCATATGCAAACACACGCGTGGTGACGAGACGGAGCAGCCATACTTGCCGAAGCCAAGAGCAGAGCAGACCCCGCTGGCAGCAGCCCCGCCTTCCTGACGCGCTGAGACGCGCTGCTTTCTCCTGCCGAGAATCCAGCACCGGCGTTTCTGGGTAGCCCTCGCAGGCAGCCTGGAATATCGAGACCAGAGAGAGAGATACCATTCCTCATTCATCCAAACTTCCAGGTACAGAACTGAATAACCCCTCACAGAGAATTCTTTAGTTATTCACTTGGCAAAAACAAACTTAACTTAAACTGTAACTTTCTATTCCCGCCCACGTATTAGGCTTAGGTCAGGTACACGGGGTAGGCATATCTAGAAACACCAGTTGAGTACGTTTAGTCAAATGTATATGTGTATGTAAATATATTTTATTCATTTTAAACATCATATGGCTTAGAAACCATATCAATGTTTTTACAGTATTACTTTATACTATTGCTTTTAATGTATGCACTTTACTTAACTATAAGTATTGCAATAATATCGATCCATTTCTCTTGTATGAGAAAAGAGACTGATCAATAAATAACACCTTTTATTGAACACGCCCGTCTCTTCCTTTTCTCTACAATCTGATGAGACTAAGAATGCACGTACTGACTGAGTAAAATAAATTGCCTTTTGTTCACACGACTCTCGAGATTGACTCTTGATTAGGGGAGAGCAAAGTTGTCATGTTCTATGGTTGTCAGAAACTAAATCCCTTCTTGTCTAATCAGGGAAGTTAATTCCTCCTTGAACATTCGAGAAAGTTTCTAGCGAACTCTGAGCTACGCTGGCAAACCCAAAACTTTAAGTCTAGTATCGACAGTAGTAGACCTAGTTAACGTCTGGCCTAGGCCTTTACTGCTGTAGGTATTATTCCAATGCGCAGAGCCTATTGGGAAGATAGGAACTACACTACAGTTTTATGCGTTGTAATGGTATGCGTTGTAATGGTATGCGTTGTAATGGAACACCTTGTAATGGTAGTTCTTAAAAATGCATTGTAATGGCATGCGTTGTAAAAACATGCGATGTAATGGTAGTTACGATGTAAAAAACCGCATTGTAAAAGCATGTGTTGTAATTGTTTGCGTTGTAACATCATATTTTCTATACAGCATGTTTCTTTTTCATCCGCTCAGCAATAATTTTCCGTTCCACTGAAATATCTTCCAAAGCAAAAAACTGTGTCATTAAAAGAACGATGGCCCTGATATACTGGAAGTTTTCTTCTTGCACATCAGGGTCTACCAGGGTTCACTGTTCCTTCCATCACTGTACCGGGCAGGGAAATCTTGTCATCCTGCTCTATCTACGGCTGGGTGACGCATATCATCGTCGTCTAAACAGAGCAGGAGGACATCATTGGGACCTCAGAAATTGATTGTGATTTCCAGATCACTTAATAAGATCTTACTTGGAATAGAGGGTTTTTTGTCAACCCACACAGCTTAGTCTCAGAAAATCAATGTTAGACATGAAATTAAGTGAGAAGGCTTTGTAAGAGCACAACCAATGCCCAAAGGTGACAATTTAATACTACAAATGTTATTTCCTCTTATACTTTACAACACTCAGGATTGATAAGACTTTCATCGGACGTAGTCCCGCACTACATTCTCCCAGAAACGGGTTTCCAGTAAATACATTGTATTTGCCATCATAAATATTCTTGATGTTTCTTGACTATAGGCAAACAGCTTATAGATGGGAGTGCACATGTGTTTGATTATTTAATGTTGATGTGTTGCTATGTGTAGAAGTTGTTGTTAGCAATAGACACAAGACTAAACTTGTCTAGTTCTACTATGCTCCATAAACATCTCAAACCCATTGGTGGACAACATTGAAGCTTATACTTATCCATTCCTGGATCCAGATGTTCTGACGTCCTATCACAAACATGACTTTTGTGGCATTGTGTGTTTCTTGCGCTGGTCAAGGTCTGTCATCCACTGAACAACTGACCTCTTTGCAGCTGTTTGACTACATCACAGCTCTACGATGCACCACGAAAACAAGAATTAAAATGCATGAACAAATTTGAATTACATCTGTTCTAAACATTTTTGTTTTTTGACGTGCAGGCGTAAAGTAAATGTTTATCCTACGTTTGATCACAGGATTGATAAGACCTTCATCTGACATAGTGTCGTAGTACATTCTCCCAGAAACAGGTTTCAAGTAAATACATTGTCTTTGCCATCATAAATATTCTTGAAGCTCCTTGACTATAGGCAAACAGCATATAGATGGGAGTGTGTATGTGTTTGACTATTTAATGTTGATGGGTTGCTATGTGTAGACGTTGTTGTTGGCAATAGACATGAGACTAAACTTGTCTAGTTCTACTATGCTCCATAAACATCTCTAAACCCATTGGTGGACAACATTGAAGCCTGGGCCTATTCATTCCTGGATCCAAATGTTCTGACCTCCTATCATAAACATGACTTTAGTCGCATTGTGTGTTTCTTGCGCTGTTCAAGGTCTGTCATCCACTGAGCAACTGACCTCTTCGCATCTGTTTGAATACATCACGGCTCGACAATGCACCATGAAAACAAGAATTAAAATGCAAGAACAAATTTGAAGTACAACATCTGTTCTAAAATATTTTTTTGTTTCTTAACGTGCAGGCGTAAAGTAAATGTTTATCCTACTTTTGATCACAGGATTTTGGAGTACTTTTCTCCCCACACACTACATCAACTTCAGCCATTAGCTAAATAGAAGCTTTGTTCATTTATTCCTCTTTTGAGTCACGGCTGCACAATTCTGGCACACACTTGATCACATATGTTGACTTGTCTATTTGAGGACACAAAGTCTGTTTTCCAAAGCGTTCATTATTACTTAACTTTTTTATTAGTATTTTTTAAAACTTTATTTATAATAGAGGGTTTTAGCTAGAATAACAAGTACATAAACGCCAAAGGATGTCAAACATTGTGTGAATGGGAACATTTAAGCAGTAAATCATAAAGTTTAACAACATTTTCTCCCTAAATCCCTAGTAGTTTCCATTTTCTGCATCTATATGCCACTAACTTTTAATATTTTTTTCCTAATCTCTCATAATTAATTTAATGTCTTAAGTCACCACACTACATCATGATGCGGTAAAAGTCGACATTCACTTTTACAAACTAGATACCCCTCCAATAATATGTTGTCTGTGTCTGCCTTATAACCTGTATGGCGTTTATCTGCCTTTCAGGTCAATTTGTACTCTATAAATACCACACATCCAGACACATACATACATGTTTTCCCAACATAGGATTACTGCACTTAAAACCGATACTTGATGCAGACAACATTTTCTTGTTAGAGCCAGCATTGATTGCTTTGCAGCTAACTTTGACAGCTCTTAACTGATAACCATAAGATAACAAGTTAGGCCTACATTATTAAATTTATCACAGTGTATGGTGCTGTCAGCCTCTTTGTTTGTTATTTACTTTTTTAAGTCTGGTGTAAAATCAAAATGTAGCTTCATGCCCGAACTCTTAAGTACCTAGTAATATATTAAATATAGATAGATACACATTGATAGAAGGCCTTTTAGTTAGCCTCCTTGAGACATTGTAAAGTCCATGCCGTGCAGGAACTGGGGTGCATGCACAAAGGGGGGGCACATGTTGTGCCCTCCTGAGTACACCCCATGGTGCAGAGGCCTGTAGGGCCCCCTTTGTTTTCTCTCCACACAGTTTTCATGGAGGGGGTACCGCCATGAACTGTGGCAGAGGGGAAACTCGTAATATGCTTGGTGGGACCACGGCGTTCCCGCCAAGCATATTGTGGCCTCCTGACCACCACAACATTGCCAAGGAACAGCGGTTCCCTGGTGGCTGCGATGGGGCAATAGTGGTCTGACCACCCCAGTTGTAATAGGGCGGTTGAAAGACCACCACCGCTGCGCCCCCACGAGTCTGGCTGTCCGCAATTAGGCCCTTAATCGGTAAAATTGTACTTCAAAGCATGAGACTGACACCTGCGTATTGAGGCTATTCTTGTTCCCCTCTGCAGCCTGTCTGTGGTGCTCCTTTGTGCAACCTCTTCATTCAAACTGTTTTTCTATGTGCTCAACCATTTTGACACAGCTCCATGAAGCCCTCCTCAGCCTCCTTCGTGCTGTACTCTGAAGCATTCCGATTTCTCTGTGCTGACTTACCGGCAGGCTGGGCTCCGCTGACCTTTGGAGGTAGGACCTTATGTGGGACAAGGGACACCCAGAAGTTGATATTTTAGACAACTATATGCAAATAGTACAAAAATACATCAGAACTGGGAGGACTCAAATTAAGGATATTAGGAGGCCAGGAATTGAGTTACGTCATTATAAAGTAGCCGAACACCACAATTCGACCCTCAACACCCCAAAGCCGATTTTATATAAACCTTTGACAACAAAGGATATTGGGATTACGCCCCCAACGATGAATGCCATGGGCCTGATGGCCACTTACGCTCTTGGTCGCCACAGAAGGCCCTGTAGGCGCCAGCAGAAATATATGTGTAACACAATTAAACTTTAATAAGTCAGATGAAGCAGAGCAGCTTACATTTTTCTTTTTTTGTGTTTATTTTTCTTCTGCAGTGTATCCTTTTCCGAAATAGTGTTCTTTGCTGAAAATGTAGTAATTGATAAATGTTTACATCCTCTGTGGAATGCCTGGCACTGAGTACTACCACTTATGTTGTCAGTATGTGGCTTTACTTGTGAAGCCTCTGCATGCGCACACTGTTCAAATGCTTGAAGATTTTGCTGGAAGATGTTGCCAGAAGGCAAGCTCAGGGGTAGAGTCCTTGAAGGATGTATGCACTTTCTTGGAAATTCACTCCATCTAAACAAGGAGTGTCTAAAAGCTCCTTTACCTGCCTTCCATGAGTTGAATAGTGCCCCATGCTTTTAAGCAAGTTACTTGTCCTCATATTTCATAAATGGATCATTTCGATACAGAGCTGAATTCTTTAATGAGAGCGAAACACGTGTCAGATATTGCTTTGTTGCAGCTGTTCCATGGCGTAACTTTTTTCACAAAAAGCAGACATTTGAAAGGGGTTAAATCACATTGACATCTATAGCATTTCCCATTATTTGCATTACTCCATTTTAACATTTTAAGTGGTGTATGATAAAGATTAAATAAAGTTTTATAATGCTGTGAATATAAATTGGCAGACAAAATAATTGTATCAGCCATACATATTGATTCTTGAAAGGGTACAGCAGATGTGCCTAGTCTCATACACCATTTTGATTCCTGCTGTTCCATATCATCCTGCTGTAAATTTAGCAGATAGTTGTATATAATCCCTATACGTGTTGGTTTTTTAAGTATTTCCATAAATTCATTATGACAAAGTGGTACAATATTTGGATGTGTAAAAATAAAATTCCTTATTTGCAGAAACTTGAAGAAGTCATGTTGAAAAAGACTATATTTGTCTTTTAGCTCCTGAAATGAAGCAAATGTACCATTTTTAACCATGTCACCAATGGCTGTTATGCCTTTTTCCCGCCATATACCCATAATACGATCCCTGAATATTAGCGGAAGCAGTTCTATAGAATTACAGGGAGTATAAAAATTAATACGTCCCAATGAAATGAGCTTCCGTATAAAGGAGTAATGCAAATAATGGGAAATGCTATAGATGTCAATGTGATCTGGCAGATATTATACATATCTTTTCAGATTGCCCTATATTAAAACCATTTTTTGTATCCATAGAATTTCTTTTAGCACATATTATAAAATGCGATGTAAAAATCTCTAGAGAGATGATTATTTTTGGTTTATCAAATGATAATGAATTGTTTTCAGGTTATCAAGAAAATAGATATATTATATTCATGGCTATGGCTGTAGCTCGCCTTTGTATATCATCAATGTGGCTAAAGCCTGAAGCACCTACATATGAAATGTGGCGAGCAAAGTTTTATAACATTTTTCATCTAGAATTTAATTTATATCGCATTAAATCAATTACGAAAAAGCGTAGAGGATACAAAATATGGCAGACGTTGATAGACTATCTGGATCACTAGTGATTACTATTCCTGTTATCAAATGAGATAAGCTGCTGTTTAGACTGTATTTATTTTATGCTAAAATCACTTCTACTGCTTAAATGTTTATTTATGTTGAATATGTAAATCACAAAGTTGATATATTGACATGCTGATTGTGATATGATATAATCTCTTTTTATGTTTATTTTTCTATATATGGCTTTGAACTGAATCAATAAAAAAAAAAAATGAAAGGGGTTAAATAGTGAAACTGGTGGGTTTTTATGCGTCATTGGAAATGCTCTACACCTAACCAGGGAGCATTCCACAAATCCTTTGTTGGCTTTGCTTAATTCATTCAGCACATACTATTTCCTGATTAGCGAGAGTATTTTCACAAGCACGCATGACAGTGTGTGTTTCTCCATCAAGCAGTACTGGTTCTGGAATTCAGCCACAATAGGAGTCCAAAATGTTGACCTCCAAAGATATGTTTCTTTCTACAAGTAATGTTCATCCCCTCTATGGGCAAGTATCAGTTTCAGGCCATTTCAATGATCTTCATGACTTGATTTCTACATGTAGGTAGTACTCAACAATCAATTAATGTGTTTCAATATGCCACATCAGGCTTTTGGTCAACGCTTAATCTCCCTGTGCCTAGCAAAAATGAATGTGTCAGTCTGTAACGCAACTGGTGCTCATGTAAAGCGCTCTGATACCTACGGGTTGAGAACCCACCCCACACACACACACACAAAAGGTAGAGCAATTGCTCAACGTGTCCTTGAGTCATGACAAATTTTCAGGTTATCTATATTAGATAAATTTATGAAAAATAAATCTAAATTTACTAAATCGTTTATATAGTCATCGGTTATTCTGAACATTTGGCATGAGAGGGTCTTTGCATAATGACGTTTGACACCCATGCTTTTCAGCCTTGATGTGAGCCTTACCTTCGGCTTATGGCCTATATTTTGGTTGACAGGCAGTTATCCCACAATAAGGCACCGTCTACTTTTGTATGCTATATTTTAACAGGGGCTCTGCTGGCACACTTCTAAATACAAGTATTGACTATGTCAGTTCTAGTGGCTCTTCTGTAGTAGAAAGCTTTAGTGACACACACACATACACATAAACATAGCAAATACTATAGGTAACTTGTCTTCATGGGGAGGGGAGTTGGCCTAATGGCTAGGGCGGTCGACCTCGAATCTGGAGAACTGGGTTTGACTCTCTGCAATGACGCTGAACATCCTGTGATTCTGGGCAAATCACTCAATTTCCCTGTGCCAAAAAAACATTAATGTGTCCGCATATAATGCAACTGGTGCTATGTAAAGCACTGAGAATCCGGCCCTTTGCGAGCGCTATTTTTGCATTTGGGATTCATCATCCCAAATGCAAAAATCGCTAATACAGAAAGCGCAAAATTGAGAAGAATCGCATTTAAGGAATCTCAATTAGAGATTCCTTAAATGCTATTCATGAACCTTTAGAAAATTGCGAATTTGCAATATTGGGCCGCTATTTACCGCGAAGTGTAACTTCGTGGTAAATAGCGAAAACTTAGAAAAATGCACTTTATTGCATTTTTCTAAGTTGCATGTTACACACACACACATGTCCTTTGGACATGTGTGTGCGCAACATCAGTCTACTTTTACATTTCAGAGGTGCTACAGGGTGTCCTTTGGACACCCCTGGCACCCTTGAAATCGCATCCTTATTTGCGATTAGCAAATTGCTAATCGCAAATAAGGAAGCTGTAGGAATCGCAATTTTATTTGCGATTTCTACATGAATCCTGTTTTGCGAGTCTTTAATAGCGATTCGTTAATAATCGCTATTAAGGACTCGCAAAACGGGACATTGATGAATCTAGCTGTATATCTTTCTCACCCACTTCCAAGGTCTATCTAAAATCTAACAACATTATACCAGTGTTCTTGATACAAAAAATGCATTTGAAAGAGAAAACTGTACACGATTACAATGTGAAAGACTAAGGGCCTGATTTCTGGCTTGGCAGTTTCACCTCTGTCCAACACGCAGCTCGGTCAGTAAGATTGGAGGGTGTCAGCTTCAGATTAACCAACAATCACACAGCCATATAATGTTAAAATACATTACACAACAAGCAGGGTGCATGAGAGGGGCTTATGGGGCAGTGGAAAGGGAGAGGAATGGGGGTACTAAGTGAGGGGAAAAAACATATTTTTTAACCTAACTAACGTTTTTTTAAACTTTCAAAACAGGCAGAGAGTGTGTGTTTGTTTTTGTCTATGTGCATGTCAAAATTCCTGGTGAAATCCTGTAGACACACCACCGCACTTGAGTGAAAGCACCTGTACCCAACTATTTACCCAGAAAATGGGTTTATTAAGGGGTGTAACACCCCAACACTCCCCCTGAAGCTAAGCCTTTGCCATCACAGTGGTGCAGGACATTACATCCGCTACCCTGAGCGTGGGAAGACCGATTATTTGATATCACTTCTGGCCCAGCGGCAATCCCTGCATCTTTTCCGGAGCTGATGCCTCTGTGGCTCCTGAGAAGGCACTGTACGTTTAGTACTCAGCTGTTTTCTTTTAGGTAGCCATGTAACAACCATTTTTGTTTTTTACAAGAGTTTGTTTTTGAAAATCCAAAAACCTAATGGCTCCACACCCTGGGAGTGTTCTTGTAGGTTGTGTGGGGTGATTTTTTGTTCTGTTTGTGAGCACCAGGGTGTACTTGGTGGCAATGGACAGAAAAAAGGACTTCAGACTGTTCGCTCTAAATAGGTCTCATGACCTTACTCCGACGTGCCCTTCTCTGTAAGGCCATTGAAGTGAGTTTTCCGATGTCAGAGCCTTTGGTGGAATCGCCAGAAATCTGATGGTTCGTCTGACTAATAATTAAGCCGGGTGGATTTTGCGGAGTTTTTTTGCACTTCGCGTAGTAGCGGAACTCCGCGAAGTGCAAAAAAAAAACTCTGCCACGCTACGCGGCACTCTGCAAGGGGCACAGCATGTTAGATAAATGACGTTCACTGTGATTTTCAGTGCCAAATGCTTGTCTGCACTGTGCAATCATCGCGAACAGCACCATGCACAGCGCAAGCGGGCACTGCTTCTTTTCTGCTGCTCAAATAAATTTTTACTAGAGCAGCAGCTTTCCCTACGTGAGCATACACTCAGATTTCTCATGACCGCCCGCGTTGAGAAATCTCACTGGGAGGTTGATTTTCCACGCTCATCAACTTGATGGGGCGATCACTAACGAGGAAAAATCTCGCCGGGAGGTGGAGTTTCCTCACTCGCGCTCGCCAACTTGATGTTGATGAACGCGAGTGAGGAAAAAAACTCCCCTCCGCTAGGCGGAGCAAATTTTTTCGGAACTCCGTGAGCTCCGTGTAACGCCGAGTGTGGAAAAATCTGCAAGCGGAGCAGAGTTTACTGCCCAGAATAACTAATAATCGAGCAGGCGTACCGAGGATATGGCAGACATGAGACTCATGAGCGTAAGACAGGGCCCTGGAGCCCCTGTGGTGCAGGGGTGGGCCTCACCCTTCTGGAGACCCCCTTTAGCCTCATGACAGGGGGTATCTGTCACATAGGAGTCTCGGGGGGCCCCACATCACATTCTGCAGGTGGGCCTCATCATTTTGTGTTGCACCTCTGAGGTTACTCCGTCCCATGTGCCGGAATACCCTCTCTGCCAAACTCTAAATTTGGCCCTAAATATGTTAATGTGAAAACCTAAAACACTAGAATAAAGGTCATTTTTGTAAAAACAATCCATATATGATGCATACTCCATAGTGCAGAAAGTCATTAGACATATTAGCTCCCTCTTGTCCAATATTTTTTATTTCATAATCTGTATTTGTTTTTTTAACTCATTATTTTTGTACTTTCCTTTTAAGACACCTTCCTCTGTGCTCACTTGAGATGTTTTACATGGTATATCTTTGTCGGCACAGACTGTACGCAATACTGAACATCCGCTTTTGTCTACATATCTGAGTGGCCTTTCATGAGTGGACGTAAAAAAACACAGCCTGCTCTCAGAAATGCAATACTCGCCTGTCATCCCCAGTTCAGCTAGAAACTCCTGGCTGAATCATGAATTACATTGAAACTGTTCATGGATGGCCTAGTATTTATATAAAAATGATTTAAATGCACGAGAAAACAGCAATAATAGAGAGACACAACGTAGAAACTCCCAACTATAGCTCAAGAATGCATCGCCATCAAACTGCGTCATTTCCATGGATGAACGGCGCATGCGCACAGCCACGCCTAAGATAACGGCGATGAAGGAAAGAGGCGCTATCTATCTGGCATCTGTAGGAGATTCAGTGGCGCGAGACAACGTTTTGTAACAAGGCGGCTCCTGCGTCAAGCTCGTCGTCACATCTTCCCTCCCATAGTACCCGTGAAGGGTGCAGACCTTCTGCCTCTGACTCCAGATGCGCCTGGGGCGCAGGGGCCCGGATGGCGCGTTGTTGACACCGAGGCCGCGGGCTGCAGCTGGAATAACAGCGGCGCGTGAAGCGGCGGGGGAGGGCAGGGGCAGCAACCCTGGGGTATCAGAGCGGACCACACGGGACTCTGGGGCCGCGTGTGAACGCAGGCAGGGAGAGTGTCACGGTTTCAGCCCATGGGGGTCTGCATCAGGACACCCACGCTCCTGAGAGGGCCGCAATGCCGGCACGTGCATCCGTCAGAGGAGGGAATGGGTGCAATCACACTGCATGGGCGTGAGAGGGCAGGTGCCAGGAACATGCAGTTCTTGATAGATAGATAGATAGATAGATAGATAGATAGATAGATAGATAGATAGATAGATAGATAGATAGATAGATAGATAGATAGATAGATAGATAGATAGATAGATAGATAGATTAGATAGATAGATAGATAGATAGATAGATAGATAGATAGATAGATAGATAGATTAGGTAGGTAGGTAGGTACCAAAGTTTGTTCTTAGGAGCTCTGCACCTTTGCTGCCAAAGTTTGGGTTGCCGAAATCCAAGGCTGCTGAACTTTGAGTCCGCCTCGTGCGCCTCTGTTACACTCAATGTCCCTCCTTTCTCCCCTTTGTAACGGGTTTACCTACATTTCTCTCCCTAATTGCTCCCTTTATCTCTTCTACTCTGGTGAAAGTGTGATAAATAGAAATAAAGCAGAAAAGGCAGAAAGGGAGGAAAAGCACACAGAGAAAGATAGGAAAACAGTGTCAAGCAGGAGAAAGGAGGGAGTAAAGGAAGCTCTAAGAGTGAGATAAAGAGAGAGAAGTGTAATCAAGACTAGGCAGGCTTTGGATTCAGGGGCCTCGGCCAGTGTTTAATTTGCAAAAAATTAAGTGCTGCCGGTGTTTACAAAACAGTACAGTAAGTACAGGCACAAATTAAGCACTGGCCTCAGCAATAGTAAGAACTGCACTGGTTAGTTACTCTCTTTCGCTAACTCTTTAGCAGGTTATTATTTGTATTTGCTGTAGATCAGCGTGAAGGAAGCCTGCTCTTCTGTTGCCTAGAGGTGGGCCAGCCACTGAAAGCTGGAGCCAAGCTTGTGCCTGAAGCCTGGCTCTAGCTCAGCTCGAGGTCCAGTTGGAACCTCAAGTCCAAAACAAGCTGGGCTTTAAAGTGGCTTCTGCCTACCATCCTCCTTCCACCCAGGATGTGGCATTACAGCTAGAGCTGCTGGCTTTGGAACTGGGGAATCAGGTTCGAGTTGGCTCAACATCCTGTGATTCTGGGCAAATTACGTAATCTCTCAAAGCTTAACAATAATGTGGCATATATAATGTAACTGGTTCCCATGTAAAGAGCTCCAATACCATTGGGTGGAGTTTGTGCTATATAAAAACTCAAGAAAAAGGACGTAAAAAAGCCGTAACATAAAGCAAGACAAACAGGGACTCGTTTACTGGCTGATTTGTTCGTAGTGAATCCCAAAAACCTGGGTAAAACGCAGCTTCCCTGCTTACACTGTGTGATCTTAGGCAAATATTTTATTTCATCAAAGCTCCTTTTTCTTCATTATCGCTTATGAAAGCACTGTCAAATATGTGAGTTCAGAATACCAGCTGTGCAAAAACCTATTGTGTCTGATTAAACAGATTATTAATGTTGCTCTAGATATTGTGGGCCATGTACAGCTTTTACTTGACAACTGACTTGCAACTTAGTTCCTTAATTGTTCATGTTAAAAATTATCACTTTTAATAACTACTTCTCAGTGCAGTACTATAATGTGATGCATTAATGTGATCAGTGTGAACGTTTCCACATGTTAAAGAAATACACTTTATCAGATTGTATGTGATGTTTGTTGCATGATGACATAGCAAGCATTTTCAGGGCTAGGCTGGTGCGTGGGCACTAAGAGCCAGAATCTTGGCTCGGCTCTCCCTGTTAATTTGTTGGCTGGCCCACCTCTACTGCTGCCTGCATGGTGCTTGTCGTGTTTGTGAGCAAGAAAGCTTGTACCGTTGTAGTCCGCACTACACCTCTGCGCTGTGTCCAGCCACCTTGCACTGCTGCTGCATGCCTTGAACTTGTTCCATGGGTAAAGGCACTTTGCACTGCGACTGCGCATACATTGCTGGTTGTGTGTGTGAAGGAAGCTTTCTTTCCTGGTGCTTCCAGTACCATACATGTTGACGGGGTTAAGGTTGGACTGGCTTATAGGGCAATCTAGCAGTGCCCAAGGAGCTGGTTTGACAGACCAAAGTGTGGGCTGGCTTTGTGTCTGTTTTTGGGTCTGTTTTATACTCTATTGGGCTTGCTTTTAGTGTTGATTTGCCTGCTGTTACCACAAACATTGCTGGCAGAAAGCACAAATTCATGCAATCTTCTAGTCATTGGAAAACACATTTGCAGTGTCTTTACCATTTCAAAACTGCCCTGATTTGTAAAGGTGGGCCACCTTTGTAGCTTTATGATTCGCAACTTTTAATTTGGTGCCCAGGCCCATCGCCTGTCCCATTCTTATCCTAGTCTGAGTGTGTTAGTGAAGCTCGGGAAAAGCTTTCCCCAAATCAAAATACAGGCTATGTCAAAAGTTATTTGCGATACTCTAGAAGGAGCGTTGCGTATATACAAAAATCCTGCAATTAAATATTGGAGTCCAAACAGAGAAGAGCCTTATGATGTCTGCTTCATATTCTGTTCTTTATTTTGCATCAAATCATATCATCAATATCATCCAACTTGAAAATAATTAATGTTTTACACAGCCAACGCGTTCGTCCCCTTCTGGGACATCATCAGGGCCGCAAAGTAAAAATACAGAATCAAAATCCAAAATTTAATATTTAAAACACATTTACTAAGTACAGATGAATATTTAAGTCAAAAGTTGTCGCTTTCAGTAACCAGCCATTTTAATGATGAATTGAGGATTTGGGAAATTAAGTAGTAACTTAAGAGAGTAATGTAAGATATTGGTTGCATGTTTTAATGCCCCTTTGGGGTCTTATAATTGCATTAACAGCCTCCATATCATCAGAAAGCCAGCTAATCCTGGTAAGCAAAAGTATTTTATCTGCTTCTGAGTTTCCTGGGAATATTGTAGATTGTAAGTCATTACCACTGCCTTTTGCAGGCATGTTAAGACCCTGCCACAGATAAGTTGTATTCTAAGGGGTGAATGCATCAGAAATGCCTTGACGTTGTAGGAATGCCAGAATTGCTGCAGTTTGCTCTCGGTGATGGGTCCCAGATGTCCTACATAGTTTGGCACTCTGAATGCTATCAGACTGTATGGTCTCCAGGGAGCCCTGCTCTATTTAGAGTATGTAACCGCTGTGGAATGTTAAGCGGTTTCAGCAAAATCCAATATACAAAGAAGGAATAATTGCTTCTCTTTAGGTTCCCTGGTGCAGATTCCTGTTGACCAGTTACAAATGGTTCCTATTGGATAGCTTGCAGAATACAAGTTTTTGGACTCTCAATTATGTGTGGTAGAAACTAGAAGGAAAGTTATATTAATTAAGAAATACCAGCAGAAAAGTAATGGTCTGAACTCTGCCCACAGGTCCCCCACTTCTCACTCCAAGCTCTAGGACACACCCCCTTTGTGTGACTGCCTCTTGTGTCTTATGTGAGTGAAGAAAAAGTTCCCCCAAATTCTTTGCTGTGCTTTGAGTTTTCTCCCTGGATGTCAAATAGTTTTCAGGGGCTTTTTGTTCAAAGAGGGAATGTTTTACATTGCTCTTGCACAGTTGTCGTGCTGCAGGTAATGAGTCGACCTGCTGCCCTAAATTGGGTCGCCCACCGGTTCCCATGTATGGCCCAGTTGCAGAGCTCATGGGCAACTCTGCCGTCTGATCTGTTTCCTTCCACTACTTTTGTACGGGGCAGTGGGATGCAGAGTAGGGTGAACTGGTTAGTCTATCATTTTTGGAAGGAGTCTGGTCGCTGCCCTCCTTCAAATCAGGCCTTATGTGTAGAACATCTTAAACCAACCAGTTGAAGCCACTTGCAACTGGTCAACAGGAATCTCCACCAACACACTGGCCCTGGGGTGAATGCACACATGAAGGCAATCTTGTACTCTTCACAGAGTTAATAAATGGTTCCACATCACCGGGACACAACTTTTCAAGTCCCTTTTTTGTTATAAATTATTGTTTTCAGGAGCATTAGTTAAGTGTTTCAGTTCTACTAAGACTTTGCTCCTAGAACCTAGTGACATGGTGTCATCTGGTAATCCTAGCTCCAGCGATGTATTTTATCTGGCTTAACGTAATTTCGCCTTTAGGGCCAATGTGGAGATCAGCTCGCTAGGCATCTCATAAACAGGTAGGGAATCTGGAGAGCTGTGGAGTGTTTTCCAAATGGTGGGTTCCATTCCTGCAAGTAGAAGCAGATAGTTAATCTGATCACTCAGAAGCTGCAGGCTGTGTTTAAAAATTTCACATCGGCTCAAACTAGGCATATACGTCAGCACGCTGAGCAGAGTGCTTGAAGCTCTATATATAACCAGGTGATTTTCATAAGTTAGAGAAGCAGGAAGAGGTTTGTTGGTTCTTTACTAATTTGATCTTGTTCCTTACCGCTTCAAAGGAAAAGAAGTCTGGTCAGGTTTAGAGCCAATCAACTTGAATACTGGTCATCCAAAATGAACACACCATACTTAACACCTGCTAAAACAGAGGGTAGTTGGATTGTCCTAGTACCACTTGGACTTAAGTAGTCCCAGAATTTTAATTGCAGGGTCTAAGTCAGGGTTTATTGGACTGTTTTAGATTACTGCGGACAGCTAATGTCGATGACTGAAGCACTGTGAAAGCCACGGATACCCAAATGCTAGTCTCATTTGGGTTTATTTGTGTCTGATTGCCCTGCTTATCATCCTTTCAATATGGTACAATGTTAGGGCCCCTTAATTCTCACACCACATTTTCAGACAGTTCATGCATATTCTTCAGGATAACAAATGGGTCCCGGCAATCAGAAACGGAGCCCTCATTAGAATCGACTCTGGAACAGACTCCTCTGACCTGGAGAAGGGACGTGCTGACAGTGTACCTTAGGTAGACAAGAGATTTGTGATTCCATCCTTGCCAGGTAACAGGAAACTCTCTGGTCTTTATGAGATCACTGTGTGTTGACATCTCTACCTTGTCGATCATGAGTTGCCTCAGAGTGTGGTACATAGCAACATTGACTAGATAAAACAGAGCATAGAAACAAAGACACACCTTTTCTTTTTCCCAAAATGGTGGGTTGGTGCTTCCTTCTAAGATAACAGACTCTACAAGTAAGGAGAAAATAGCCCTCACTGTCCAGATGACCGAGAAGAAGATCTATTTTGTAGGGGAGCCTCTATGTATGCTTCCATGTATTCAGCAAAATAAATATTTACCCCAATTCAAAATGGCTCCCATAAGGACTACTTCCCGTTCCAAGATGGAGGACTGTGAATCTCTGCCATAAGCAGTCCAAGTCCCAGAACTGTAGTGACTGGGAACTTCAATACAGTTTACCCAGAGCCAGGTGAACAAGCAAACCTTACTCAATTTTTTAGGGAGATAAAGGGTTTCACTCAACTGATTCTTGAAACAAATGGCCCGAGAAGTCATTTTACCTCACACTTGTAACTAAAAAGCCATACGTTCTGAGGTGGACACTGGAAGGCGTCCAATACATGCACTAAGTGAGAAGCAAGATTGAGCCTCCAGAAGGCGTTGCAGATTCAACCACTTCTACAAATGGAGGCAAGTAGAGCAATTTACCGACTGTGAGGTAAAACGCCATAGATATTACAAGTAGTTTAACATGTCTGGGCAGATTCTCAGTCATTTACTATGAGTGACAATCTATCATGATGGGGCAGGGTAAGAAAATTAAACCTTAACCAGCTCTTACAATTTGTGGACCTGGGCGGCAGTTCTAGGTGGAGCTTACAGCCTCAAAAAGCAGAACTGCTGTTTAGATTAGAGACCGTATCGGTTCATAAAACAGAGTGACTGAATGAGTTATTGAGTGAGTTCCATCCCTCTGTTATGGAGGCACAAAGCTTGGCACAGACACCTACTGCAGAAGGACCATACATGAGAACGCCTCAACACCATTTCCCCATTCTTTTCAAGCTGCAAGGTCAGCTCTGCTTGGAGTTCTCAAAAGTTGAGCTGAGACAACCATATTTAAAGCCAACACCCACTCCACTTCATTGAGTTTTTACAACGATATTTACTGATATTCTCAGGGATTTGCATCCTGTGCTACCTCACTTGTGGCATCATTTAATTAATCTGAGAATGGTCCTGTTCCTTTGGCTCTTGGGCACATGTTACATGATGTAGTCACTCAGCATGCCCTATATCCAGATAGTCACTGGATGAACCATACACATACACCAATGTTTTGGTCCACCAATCTACGTGGTCTTCCAGGCAGGGAATCCCTAATGGCTATTGACCGGTTGTAATTCCTGATTTGTTAATGTGGGTTGAGGCAGGAAAGCATCACGCACACATAAAGGTTTCAACTCATTCTAACACATAAAGGCCTCAACTCATTCTAACACATAAAGGCCTCAACTCATTCTAACACAAAAGGCCTCAATTATTCCAACACATAAAGACCTCAACTCATTCTAACACACAAAGACATTAATTATTCTAACACATAAAGGCCTCAAATCATTCTAGACAGACCGAATACACGGAGCACTTCGATTGGAGTACAATACAAGTCAATGTTAGAAAACTGAAATCTGAACAATATCCTTAGGCTCTTAGGCAGGTTCACCTTTTTGAAGTCAAACCACTCTCAACTCTATGTACTTTTTTAAAACTACTCACAGGACCACTGGAATCATAAGATTTTGGGGCTGTGAAGTTTTCTTCATAATTATGGATTTGCTGCATTTGATACATAAACTAGTACCAGTTGCATAATCTGCTGATTTAAGATTTTAGCTTAACCAGATCAAAAGTTACAAAAATTGTGGCATCATATATTGCTGTGTGATGGAAGGCCCTTTGCAAAGGTTCACTGGTTCCTTTTCTGTTGCTTATTGCCTTATTTTGGTGTTAAACTGGTACTAAATTGGTGAAAAATGTTTGCCCAGACACCACTAACCCGTGTTAAATGCCAACATAAGGAAGTAATACTGTCACAAAATGTGCTCCATTATGACACATATGTTGCCTTTCCTTTTTTTAATGTAGTCAAACCTGATGCACAATGTGGTCCTCTCCTTCCTCATAATTCCCTGGCCCTGTCTATGAGGAACAATGCAAACTATCTAGTTGTGTATACCTAAAACCACTTAACTAAGGGAATGCTCAGAGCAAGAGTGACTGGTACATTTAGCAGAGGTCCATCTTGGCACCTGCTGTGAGCCGCCTCTCTGACTGCACCAAATTTGGCAAAACTCACAACCCACCCAAAGTTAGACCTAGCCCACTGGGCATGCTCCTCCTACCTGCTCACAAGATGCCCTCACCTTGCAGCTCTCCTACACATGCATTGCACATGCGCACATCTTCCCAGTTACCTCACAGCATCCCTGCACAGTTCCATCTGCCTTCACGGCAAGGACCAGCGTTTTCTGGGAGGGTCCCGCATTGGCATGTCATTTCCGGCTGAACCGGGAATTACATACGACTCCTGGGCGTGAATCCTTACAGATAATGTAACTTATTTTACAACACCTAGCTCACATTTTTCTTTTCTGTCAATTTAGTAAGTTAATTTTAGTCAGTGCATGTGTGTCCTCAAGTGTGCAATATATGCATGGATGACTGTAGGTTTGCGCTTTGTTTACATGCGTGCCTACATATATGCATATGTCGCCTGTGTTGTCGCATGCCTCTCCTTTTGCAGATTTTCATCACATGGTTGATTGTTGTGTACTCTACATACTTAGTTAGGTTCATTGTCACAGTGTGATAATAATAGTGCTTAAAAATTAATCTGTTCCCCGGTAGGCGCTCTGAGATTGTATAAATCGAGATACATTAAGACTGCTGAAACTAGGTCAGAACCAGAGCTTTCGTTTTCCTAAAGGTAGCTTTTTGGAGTAATCTGGGAAGGTTGTGGGAAGCAGTTGGGAGTGTATCCTTCCCTCTCTGCCAGGTTGTGCAAACAAGATTTCATTAAGGCTGTGTGTGTCTTGGTGTCAGTGATTTACCAGGGCAGGGGTTGCTTCGGGTCAGTTACAGGCCTCAGCTGTGCAGATGCTGTTTAATGCGGCTTGACGTTTACCTGTTAAAGACACCCTTGTTTGGGAAAAACTGAGGATTCTCCGCATCTGTTCTGCAGCAGCTGTCCCAGAAGAGAAAGAAAAGAAGGACCACCAGCAAAAAACCCTAATTGTTTTCAAAATGAGAATCTATTTTAGTTATAACATTGATACTTGCAGTTTAAACTTCTACAACAGATAGCAGGACATCACACTGTACGCAGAGAAAGACAGTAATTCTGTTACTTTCAATAATACACTCTTAACAATAGCCATTCTAGGGGAATTCGTGTTTTGTTGACCTTGCCTATGACGATTCTCAGGGTGGGACGTCTGTCCAAACCTGGAAGGTCTGCATAACCTGAGAGATAGCACTGCTCTAAGAGCCTGCTCAAATCAGTCTCCTCTAGGTATTCAAAATACTTTTTAAAAGAAGGTATGAACAGTTCATGCAATGTGCCTGTAAAGCACATTGTTCGCTATTCCATTCATTTCAAATAATTTTCACAAACTTTCTAAAAAAATAAAAAAAAGATCATGCATTTTCACAACCCCTATTAAGAAAGTAAAAGGTCTATTTGTTCTCATTTACAGCATCCACTGGAAAACGTCTATTGCTGGGAATTAAAGGCTGATCCCAGTACTTTGCTTTTGCGCACACATAGCGTGCCTGATGCGGGCATTACATATTCTCTGCAGAGGACTTAAGTGAAGCGAACAAGCAAAAACATGAAGTTCAAGGAATTAATCCATTCTCTTCTTCTTTCTAAATAAGGCTCTAAGACAGCATTCTCCAGAGAGGCTCTTCAACAAAATGTCTTAGATATTAACATCAGATTAGGGCACTAAGCCTGTCTGATCTGGCCCACTCTCTGCTTCTCATAGCTTCTTAAACTGTACTTGCAGGGATATTTTTGCCCCTGGTGCGAAGGGGCAAAAAACGGTGTTTTTTAGGTCTTGTCTTCCAGTCAGGACTTTCGGTCCTTTTCATGTGTCTGTAGAGCACAGACGCATTACTTGTATTCTGCCACAGCTTGCTTTTCAAGCACTACTTTTCAGTGGCGGCTCCTCCACTGAGGCAGAGGAGCATCGCCCCATTGCTCTAGGAAAAGTGTAAAATACAAAAATAAAATGATAATAACAGAAGGTATTTCTGTTATTATTTTATTTTGGTATCACCCAGGGCGGGTGGGGCAGGGCTGGGCTCCCGTGACGTCCGGGAGAAGTGGCTGCTGTACTCCAAAGTGGGCATGACTGCTTGGCTGGCCCTCTCGGGCCGGCCAAACAGTCATGTGCACATTTCATGTTCCCCTCCAGGCTGCATCAAGCAGCATGGTGGGGAACATGCCCAGCCTCCCATTCCCCACCTGAGCTGTGGCACTCAGACCAATCACAGTGCTGCATTGCAGCATTATGATTGGCTTAGAGGCAGGGACCCTGTGTGCTTCCTGCTTCACCACAGAGAGATGATGAGGAACAGCAGCGGCAACGAGGAGGTAAGGGAGTTTTTATTTTTATTTTGTGCCACCACCCATGACCGCCCTTCCATCCCTCTCCTCTGCCTCTCCAATCTCATTCCCTGCCAGCCGCTACTGCTACTTTTTTGTTTTGGGTTAAACACTCCATGAGAGTGCATGTGTTTTCCAGCTGTCTCCCTCGTGCACCTCTACCGCCTGCGTTACTTTTTCTCACCCATTTGCTTCACCCATCCTCTTCACATTGCTCTCATCAACTCTTTGTTCCTCCCCTCCATTAAGTCCTCTGTGCTACTTCCTTCCAATCTGACTTCTGTGCTGCTTCCCTCCTCCCTCGCCTCAGTGCACCTTTCTGCAGCCTGCACCATCCTTGTTGCTTCCAGCTAACGTGCCCTACATGTTGTATACTGCACCTGCGTTTTCCATGTTGTCCACCAAATGAGCTCTCTGTGTTATTTTCCAGGCCGGCATCCTTCGTGATATCCTGCACCCGCTCCCTCTGTTTTGATCAACCAACCCGCACTTAAAAATAAAACGCAGTTGCATTACTTATTTTTTTATTTACCAATCCAACTTGGTACATAAAAAAACACTTGTCATTTTGTAGGCGCTTGCACGCATGGTGTAAGCACCTACAAAATGATGGTGCCACCTCATACCACTCTTTGATTGTTTTTCTTTAGCCATGTTGCACATCATAGCATCTGCTATAGAATATGGATAAAAACCATTGGCAAAGCCAATAGGTTCCAAAGCCGAAAACTATTGGCTTTACTAATGCTTGTTTAATACTTGTGCCTAAATGAAGCGTGATTTGTGCTTCCTCAGGTTTTAATACAGGCGTTTACAACCTCAACCTCAGTCATTGTCTATAATAAATACTTTTAAAAATGGACAATAAATGGACAAACTAGCAAGATCAAGCTTTGCTACTATAAGAACGCTGCAACAAATTTTCCCTCATTTGGGATTTCCACACAAGGTCCAAGCTACCATCTCCCTTGGTCTGTCCAAACTCGATTACACCAATAGCCTCTACCACAGATCACCTTTAACGACCATGAAAAGACTACAACGGATTCAGAACTCGGCTGCCAAACTACTCTTGCATATCAAACCGCGAGACCACATCTCACCTGCCTTGAAAGCTCTGCATTGGTCACCGGTTGCCAGAAAAGCCATGTTCAAGCTGCTTTATATCACCCACAAAGCAATACATGGAATGGGACCGCTCTTCATCAGGAATAAAATCACCAAACATATTCAACAAAGGAACCTATGCTCTAAAGGGGCATCTCGCCTTAAAATCCCAAGATACAAGAAAAAAACCATGGGTGGCACATCCTTCTCTATTCAAGCAGCCAAACTATGGAACTCTTTACCCCCAACATAAGATCCACCGACAACCACCTTATCTTCAGAAAACTACTCAAGAATTGTTTTTTCCCCCACATAAGCACCATAAGCAAACAGAAATCTACAGCATATTCCTCTGTATATAAGCATTTAGTTTCACTATAGATATGTACCTATATTTGTGTATTACTTTGTATAAACATGTAGAATAATTATGTTGTTGTAAATAAATAAATGAAAATCATCTTCGGTCTACATGCACTTACTTCCATTGTGCATCTATGTACCTGCCATGTACTTGGATCTGTGTGTCTGTTACCTTTCTCCTGAAAAAGCATATCCAATGCACTACCCTATTTCTCATCCTGTACCTCTATCAATATCTTTAATCTATATATACGTACCTCCTCTATACATCTATATACTGTCAATGTACTTATGGATCTATATATTTATCACTTTCTTCTAATTTAGCTTTTCAAATGCACTACCCTATTTCTCAGCCTATACTTCTCTCAATATATCCTCTGCCCCAACCTCCTGACTCATCTCAAACTTCTTTCTACTACCATTTCAAAAGCACTACCCTATCTCTCACCCAATACACATATCAATAGATCCTGTACAGCCACTGTCTCATTTATCCCAAACCCCATACCACTACTATGGTCCCCAAAATAACCCTTTCTAGACTCTCTCCTACTCTACCCCTCCTTGCATCATCTGACACCTCTTTTTACTATACTGATCCCCAAAAACAAACCTTTATAAACTCTTCCCTCTGACTCTTCCCCCCAAAAATCCCTCTTACATACCCAAAAGCCTCCTCCTACTGCTATAACCTACAAAAAAAGAATAAATGTCACTCTTCTGTCACTCTACTATCCTTTTCAATCAGAATAACATGTTCACTTCTCAATTTCCATATTCCACTATACTAATTCACCACTTATCCTGTATGGGTTCCAGAGTAGCGTGCTACTCACCAATGAAGCGCCTCAAAATCTCATCAAGGGATAGCAAGTGCTATATAAATACAAACCTCTTTCCCTCTACTATCCCGCATCCTACCCTTTTCTATCCAAATAACTGAATAACATATCCACCACTCAAATTACTTCATACTTCACTATTCTAATTTTTTCAACACTAATCCTTTATGGGTTCCAAAGTAGCGTCCTACTCGCCAGAAAAGCGCTTCAACACCCCATCAGGGGTAACAGGTGCTACATGCATGCAAACCTTTCTTCCCTTTTATCCCTCCGCTACCCTTCTCACTCCAAATAACTGACTAATATCCACCACTCAAATTACTTTCATATTTTACCATACGAAGTCAGCACTAATCCTTTATGGGTTTCCGGAGTAGCGTGCTTCAAGATTCTGCTATCTTTCCCAATCCAAATAACTGACTAACTGACACCTGACTAACCTATCCACCACTTAAAATTTACTTGCATGTTTCACTATACTAATTCAACACTAATCCTCTATGGGTCCCGAAGTAGCGTGCTACTCACCGAAAAAGTGCTTCGACGCCTCGTCAGGGGTTGTAAGCGCTATATAAAGGACAAGGAACGACATCGCTGCTTAGCGCCTCGCGCTCACTTTGCTGAATAGCGATTTTAAATTAACCTGTTTTCTATTTGCTTTCCATTTTCAGTTGTTAGCCCTAGTTTTTAAAATTGCCTTCTTACCTGCACCTTAATCGGAATCCCCCGCTGCTTGAGCGGGTCCGGTTCCCGGGGTGGGCTCACTTAGTAGCCGCCATCTTGGAGTGGGGTAGTTGTTTGGGCGCCATCTTTAGCGAGCGCTCTAGTGCGCAGAAGCCTATGTGGGACGCCTACTTAAGGCGAGCTGCTTCAGGGTTCGCCCTGACAAGGAACGACATCGCTGCTTAGCGCCTCACGCTCACTTTGCTGAATAGCGATTTTAAATTAACCTGTTTTCTATTTGCTTTCCATTTTCAGTTGTTAGCCCTAGTTTTTAAAATTGCCCTCTTACCTGCACCTTAATCGAAATCCACCGCTGCTTGAGCGGGTCCGGTTCCCGGGGTGGGCTCACTTAGTAGCCGCCATCTTGGAGTGGGGTAGTTGTTTGGGCGCCATCTTTAGCGAGCGCTCTAGTGCGCAGAAGCCTATGTGGGACGCCTACTTAAAGCTCCCTGCCTAGCGCAGCGGTATCGCGCAGCGGGAGCGCCTTCGCTTAGCCTGAGTCGTGCCAGAGTCCTGCCCGTCTGCGCCCGTCCGCGTACGGTCGCGTTGGTCGGGTTGGGACTCTGTCCGGTAGTTTTGCATCGTATACGATGTCCGGCTATTCAAGGGACGCTCTTGTGTCCATTGGCCGGCGTTTGCCAACATGTGACATGTCTCGTGTGAGCCCGTTGAGTGGCCCCCACCAGTGTGTCTGTGGCAGGTGGTCGCTTGAAGCCCCTGCCCTCCCGCGCTGTTTTGGTGAGACTTCTGTCCCTGGCAGCAAATGTTCTCGGCAGGACCTCATCATCTGGAACCTGAATGTAAGGTCGTTGGTAAAACACCACCAGGATATAGCAGACCTTACTGGAAAGGAGCTACCTGACATCTTTTGTCTGACGGAGACCTGGCTTCAGGAAACAGACACAGCTATTCTTAACTTGGCCTTCCCTTCTGGGTATTCGGTCCATACGCTTAATCGCTCCTCTAGAGGAGGGGGTATAGCGCTTGCTGTTAAATCCCGCTACCCCTGCGACTGGAGAGGTCAAAACATTGCTGGCTGCGAAAGCGCCTTGTTCAAGATCTCTATCACCCCCCATTTTACCTTTTCAGGTTTACTAATATATCGCCCCCCGGGCAGCGACGTGGCATTTAGGGAGGCACTCCCTGATGCCATTAGCTGGCTGGCCGTAGGATGTGCCAATTTTTCTATCATAGGAGACCTGAACCTCCATTTTGATTCTTTGACTCTGCCTGCTGTGAGGGGTATCGTGCCTGATCTTGAGGCTCTTCAATTGCTGCAATTGGTCTCGTATCCCACCCATTTAGGTGGACATATTCTGGACCCCTTCTTCTCAAATCTAGCAGAGGTAAAGGTTGCTCTTCCTGTCCCCATGGCCTGGACGGATCACTCTCTGGTGATGATCCAGTGTCCATTGTTTGAGTCTCCCTTTAAGCCCACGACGCGCGTTTTTCTCAGACGGCGTTGGAATAAATTAAATCTTGAAGACCTCCTTCGTCTTCTATCTGAGGACCCTCTGTGCTCGGTGGAGAATGTGGAATCTGGTTACGACCGTTTTTGCGAATGGGTTACCAGAGCCCTTGACTCTCTTATTCTAATGACCTCGAGCAACTGTGGACTCCGGGACCCTCGTCCCTGGTATGATGGATCTCTGCGTGCGTTGAAAAGCTCTTGTAGACGCGCAGAGAGAGAATGGCGGAAAACGTATGATATTAGTAAAAAAGCCATGTATTTGGCTACCGTCAAATTCTATCATCGTGCTGTCTGCAGAACTCGGACGGCTTTTTATGCTCTAGAGTTTCGCAACAGCACGAACCCATCAAAAACCATTTTTAAAGCCCTCAAGGACCTAGTGTCTAAAAAGGCTTCTGCGGATGCTATTGGTTCCACCGCACACTGCGAAACTCTGGCGGCTTTCTTTTTGGAAAAGGTCTATACCATCTACAGAGCCTTTCCTACGGCCACGCCATCTGGTGAGGGGTTCCAAAGCCCTCCAAGGCAGGTTGTTTTAGATTCTCTCCCCTGCCTTACACCGGATAGGTTTAAGACACTGGCCCTTCAAGTTAAGTCGGGGTCTCCGGTAGATCCGTTAAAGCCTGCGGTGTTTAGAGGCCTGGCATTTTCTAATCTTTTGCCAGTTTGCTCTCTGATCAATAGCTCGCTCACATCTGGTCTGGTACCTCTGAAGTGGAAACAGGCAGTGGTAATGCCCATTCTAAAGAAGCCGTCTCTCGATACCAGCAAACCGGAGAATTATCGGCCGAGATCGCTCCTTCCTTGGCCGGCTAAAGTCGCGGAGGCGCATGTTAATATCGCCCTTACAGACCATCTCTCGCGTACTAACATCCTAGATGACACGCAGAATGGATTCCGAGCCGGTCACAGCACGGAGACAGCCCTCCTATTCATGGTGGAGCATCTTCGTGCTGTGCTTGATGCGGGTCAAACGGCGGCGCTTGTTCTATTAGACCTGAGCGCCGCCTTTGACACCGTCTCGCACGGGATTCTTCTGCAGCGCCTGGAGGAAGCGGGCGTAGTTGGCTCCGCTCTTCAGTGGTTCCGCTCTTTCCTTGCTGATAGATCTTTTTGCGTGGCCTTCCCGCCCCATCAGTCCAAATCACATCCCCTGGCTCTTGGGGTCCCGCAGGGATCCTCGCTGAGTCCCACGTTGTTCAATCTTTACGTGAGGCCGCTGGCTGAAGTCGTCAAGCAGTGGGGTATGACCATGGTGTCATACGCTGACGACACTCAGCTAGCGGTCACGATCAGCGGGGATTCTGTGGTGGAGGCCCCAAGATTCCAGGATGGACTACGGGCGGTGGCCAGTTGGATGACTTCCAACTGTCTCCAACTAAACGCAAAAAAGACGGAAATCATGGTCTTCGGCAAACAAGCGGAACTCTGGGGCGATGCATGGTGGCCCTCAGAGCTAGGTCCCACCCCTACTCCGGTCTCGGAGATAAAAAACCTAGGGGTGTGGCTAGATCCCACCCTTAGCTTTGTCTGCCACACTAAACGCACTGCGGCCTGCTGCTTTGGCATCCTGCGCAGCATGAGACCTGTACTTAAATTTGTTGACGCCTCGACTAGACAGCTCGTGGTACAGGCGACGGTGATGTCTCGACTTGATTATGCCAGCTCCCTCTTGATAGGGATAAATCAGGCCGAACTCACTCGTCTCCAACGCGTACAAAATGCAGCCGCCAGAGCAGTCGTAGGCTTACCCAGGTTTTGCTCCGTCTCCAACACCTTGCGCTCTTTACACTGGCTACCGATTAGGCAGAGGATCCAGTTCAAAGTGTTTTGTATGTCCCACAAGATCCTTAAAGGCTCCCCTGCTCAGATTCTCCAGAACCTTTTGTCTCCTTACATCCCATGTCGCTCACTACGCTCATCGGACCTTGAACTAGCAGTAGTTCCACGTAGTCGGGCTGGGGGACGCTCTTTTCGTGAACGTGCTGCTGTTTCGTGGAATGCCCTTCCATTCGAAATACGTACCCTTGCTGACCTGTTCTCATTCCGCAGGGCTGTTAAGACTTTTCTGTTTCCTTAGTTTGTTCCTTTTTATCAGTCCACTCTTTTAAAGTTGTGTTATGTTGCTTCCTTGTCAGGCGCCGGGACGCTCCTTTGCTGGAGCAGCTGTGCGCGTAATAAATGCTCGTAACATAACATAACATAACATAACATAACATAACATAAATGCAATTACAATACAATACAAATGGGAGCTAAATATATTGAATATTCTCTCTTATTGGCCACAGTACGAGTAATAAGGTACAAAAATATACTTGATACCCAAGAAAATGATATTCACCAGAGAGTGTTTTGCACTTTATATAACCTTATCAGTCTGCAGCTGTATTTAATTACACGCAATGAGGCCCTGTCTGTGTAGGCTACGCTTAACCTTCATCTCCATGGTAATCCATATATTTACCTGCTCATTGTAATAATGTACCTGCCTTTGCTTTTGCACTTTCTTTTGTCTTGCTCACACAGTATTTATAGATGATGGTGTCTGTTGGTTTTACATTCTTGTGGTGTTGATGATTCAAAGAGCCTGAGCTCAGCTTGGGTATGTGGTTATTGAGATACAGGGAGTTCGACCAGTTGGCCAAGAAGGCTCTATCGATACATCCGGCTGGTCACCGATTCCATAAAATATCAGGAGTAACTGAAGATATATTGGGTACCCGTGTACACCACCAGTAATCTCCTATTTGGTGGTGAGTGGTTCAGAAAGAGAAGTGGATTGAAGACTACAGAATCTAAACATGGCTCTTTAGAGCCCAGTTTCTTTTCTCTTTCTATCACTGTCTTAATGACCATGAGGCCAGGGTACTGCCAGGAGTTCCAAATGGCAAAGCAGACCTACAGGTGTGGTAAACATAGTCCCCAAATTGACGTCAACGGAAGTACCTTAGCAATGGTTCGGTAAACTTCTTGTGGCCTAAGGTTACTCGTCCACATGATGTACTGTTCTGATCCTGAAAAACAAAATACATGAATGATGGATATTCAAGACCCTTGATAAAGACTTACCTGAATGGAATGCACTTCTGATCATGATAAAAATAAGTATATAGCTGTTATCTCCTTGTAAGTTCCAGAACCTTAATAATGAAGTACGTTCGTGGTATGTACTCATGATCCTGAATAATGCATAACTTGTTTGCGCGTCTGATCATGAATAGAGAGGTGCGTACCAGATATGTACCCATGACCTTGAATAAAGACATGCACACCTGGTGTTCAGTCCAGAACCTGATCTTGAATAGTGAGGTATATACATGGGCTACAATCCTGATACGGCAGCACATACCATATCTATACTCCTGATCTGAATACATAAGCATCAGCTTTGAAATATGTATTCATTTTGGCTTCTTCTGGATCCATCCGTATCCATGTGCTGAAACTGACAGGACCAATAAGGAAGACTATATACCCATTATTTTTAAAATATGTTTTTTGAACAATTTCTTAAATCTTTGAATGTATTTTTCTGTTTGTTCCGCTCGAGATGATTTTCGTTTTTTTTTGGGTGAAAAACAGTGAAACGTGCCACCAGTTTCACTCTGTTTGTATATCATAGCACAGTAAGAAGATGTTGGACAGAGGGGCGAAAGAGTGCACAATACCACCTGTAAAGCAGTTATTACCTTCAGGTATTGGAATATGTTGCAGTAAATGCTTTTAGGAATGAGCCGTCAGTTTGTGCTTCATAGATGTTCCATTTTGTAGTGGGTTGGAAGGCGCAATGTTCCTTTCTTCGAGGGCAATCCAACACTTCCTGATAAGTGGTTCCATTCGGGTGCACTACCTCATGGGTGCTCTTCACATATCAACCACTTCCCAACTTCTACTAAAGCTCGAGCATACTGATTTCTCCAAATTAATCTATGATAGTTAGTTACTTTCTTAGGTTTCCCTTGGATTAGAGTTAATTTGCTTGGACTAATTCATTGTTCTCAATATGCCCACTTGCCTCTTGATGTGATTGTGGGGCAAAGCAGTATTATAATGGCTTATCTATCTTTGGATTAACATAGCAATTATCGTTTAATCTCCACTTGCCTTACAACTTGAAACTATTATTAACACAAATCTGAAGACTATCATAAAGTCTATCAATTAAACCTCAAATACAAGTGTGGTATTTTCAAATTGTTAATATTGTCAAGGTAACAGTACCTACACATGTATTTAGGTGTATAAATTCAAAATCCTTATAAAAATATTTCTTTTATTTGAAACGTGTCTGACAATAACACCTCCCAATCCAAAAAAAATCAGTCACAAAATTACATAAGGCACAAACAGGCACATGCATCAGGAAATGAGTTTGCGATTCCTTATCTGCGATTTTTAAGGAATCCCAAATAAGGAATCGCAAAACGCGATGCATCACAAAATTTGCGACAAAATAAGGAATCGGTAAAAATCGCAGAAAATATTGCGATTTCTTGTTTTTTGCAAACTCGCAAATTGCAATTTCGCAAATTGCGATTTCGCAATTTCCGGGGTCACTTATTGATGCATGTTGATGACATCAGAACCAGAAAGTGTGCACTCCAAGCCTCATTTTCAGTGCTGAGGCTCAGGGAGAGGAGGGAGCTGGCTCTGGGAGCAAAGGAGTCTGAGAGAGAGATTGATAACACCTGCAAACAACAGAAAATGGAACCTGCACAAACAGCAGAGGACAGCCAAAGTGCCAGGAAAAGAAAAGTAAAATTCTCAGAAAAAGAAATTGAAACTCTGATTGAGGGTGTAGTACACAGCCACGAAAAGCTGTTTGGAAAAGCTTCTCTGAAGGTACCTGAGCAGGAGAAAAGGAAGATATGGATCCGGATTCAGAACAGAGTCAATGCCATTGGGGTGACTCACCGTACCAATGAAGAACTGAAAAAGAGATGGTACGATCTGCGCAGTCGGCCCAAGTCGCGCATTGCAGAACGGTTGAAGGAGGCACATAAGACAGGAGGGGGTACACCACCAGACACTGGAAACACTCCCATGAAGGATTTGGTGGAGTCAACAATCCAGCCTGAAGCTGTTGTTGGTGTGACACAGCTGGACACCTCAGGAGCTGCACACACGTCTGAAGGTAAGAGGAATGCATGTTTACATTGTCCCAATTACTGAAGTCAGTATGTCAGCTCAGCACAGCGTAAGCGCACACTGTAAAGCATGTACTACAATTCCATTACTATGAGAAGTGCATCATGGGAGATGTAGTCAGGGCAAGCAGGTACAATGACAAACACACAGATATGTCAAAAACGATTTCAAATAGTGTAGCAGATGTTCAAAAGTACATGAAATTTAATAATTGTCAACTGTGACATGACCTCACAAGCATACATTAATGCTGTTTTGCACTGTTTAACCTCACAGATGCAGAACATGATGAGGCCGGGGATAGTGAGGTCCCGGAAATGCAGCACAGCAGCGTTTCAGAACCTGAGGCCACACCAGCTCTGCCAACTACACAGTCTTGTGTACCACATTCCCGAAGGTCACCTGTCCCAACACTGGTTCCCATGGCGTCAGATTATAAGGCCAATGCAGCACCTGTTGTTAGCGTTCGTCAAAGTATTAGCGCCATAATTACACCAACACAGATCCGGAGAGGCAATCGCAGGGTGCAACGGTGAAGATGCAGAGCACGCAGACCACAGCAGGTGGAGCAGACAAATCCGGTCTGGGGTGGCTTGGAGGGACAGATGCTCCGTTCACATCGCCTGCAGGGCAAGAACACTCAATTAGTCAAGGAGGAAATAGCAAAGATGTCAGGCAACATACCAGTAATGGCCAGTAGTGTGTAGGAACTGACAAAGGTCATGCAGGAGTGGCATGCATCGCACAATAGACAGCATCGGCAACTCATGCAGCAACTCAAACTGCAAGGAAATTCTAACAATAGGCTGGCCACAGCAACAGCACTGCTGGTGCGTAGATCTGTGACAATGCAGACCCAAATGTGTCATTGGAGCGGAGATGTAGCCAAAGCACTAGATCAAGTAACAAATGCGGTTGAGATGATGAATGCATCTACTAGTGGAGGTAACATGTCTGCACAGGAAGAAAGTAGTGAGTGTGCCTCAAGCATGAGCAGTACAACAATGACAGTTGCAAGTGCAGTGAGACGCAATACACGCAGCGCCACCCCATCCACTACTAACGTAAGGCAAGAAGATGCTGCTGCAGACAGGCGTCTGGGTGTTCGCGGGAAAAAGCGCTAGGCTCCCATGCACAATATTTGCCTGAGATGTTGAAGTAACCATTGTTACGATGTGACCTAATCACTGACTTTCAAGTAATAGTTATTTTCAATTTTCTAATGTTTTTTGGCAAGACTCTTGTGCCACTAGTCACTTTGGAGGTGTGCTTCAGTTCCCTGGTCACAATTTGTTTACATAAAGCTTACTTTACATCGCATGTACTTTGTTTGTCTCATCATTACTCACTCAGTAATTCTGTGTAATCTCCAATCTGCACCTGCGGCCTTCTGCTGCGCCTGATCCTTGTAGGGCAGGGTGGTGTTGCACTTGCTTGTTCCCATCCTCCGAGTCACTGTCAGACAGCTCCATTTCCAAACCTCCCTTTGTTGCAATGTTGTGCGGCATGGCACATGCTGCCACTATCTTGCAGCATTGTTCAGGGTTCTATTTCATTGCTCCTCCGGTCTTATGAAGGCGTCTAAATCGGCTCTTCAGCAGCCCAAATGTTCGCTCTATCACGTTCCTTGTTGAGATATGTGCTGCATTGTATCTCCTTTGGGCGGCAGTCGTAGGATTGAGATATGGTGTCATCAGGTAATTTCGCAAGGCGTATGCGCTGTCATCTACATTGGAGGGATCAAAGGCTGTCAGTTGTTGTTTGACATTAACATTCGTACAATGAATGGAATGCTGTATTGCACATATTTACCTAGCAAATGTCCCTCTCCAAAATCTCCCCTTGCTAGACGGGTCTGAATGCCACTTTGCCTGAAGATATATGAATCGTGTGCACTGCCAGGAAATTGCGAGACAATGTCCGTTATGATGTGTGGAAGGGGAGCGCCGTGCAACCCGGCTGAGCGGCCCTCGAGCCAGGATACCTTGATGAATGACCCTCCGGCGTCCCTGACGACCAGGACTCCTCCTCTCTTTTTTCCTATGCAGGAAACGGAGCGACTCCCGGCGTCATACAACAACCCGGAAGTGAACCCCTGTGACCCCGGAAGTCCCGCCCCCATCAACAACCCGAGACACAGAAAAGCCGACGACGAAGAGAGGAGAGCGTTCGATGCGGTGGACTCGTGGCAGGAGACAGCGTGCGGAGAACCTGGGACGGAGAGCGGACAGTGCCGGAGTGGAAGCGAGGAAGAGGAGGACGTCTGGACGGAAGACTGGTGGAGTCCTCCGGAGGTGGCTGGAGAGCGGCCGCAACTCACCGGAGAGTTGGGGCGGGGCACGTGAGTACCCTGTTACCGTTGTTATCTCCGTGTCTCCCTGTAGATATTTGTATATTGAGTGTATATAGATCCCCTCACGGAGTACACACTGCTGCACTGTATATAAGTAGGAACTCACTTCACTTATCCAGCTGTGAATATAGCCCTTACACTTCACCCTCACGACTGCACGTTCTTCCCCTTCCCCTCTCGTCTACGCCTTCTCTTGCCCCTTCCCTTGCCTGCCCCCTCCTCACGGTCTCTTTTGCCCCGCACGACCCGGTGGTTGGTGACAGTGCTGCGACGGTCCACAAGCTGTCAAGGACTAACTGCCCCTCTCTCTCTCTCTTTTTACCTCCGAGGCGACACCGGATCCCGACCCCAAGAGCCGAAGCCATTCTGAAGACCAGCTCATCTCTTCGGCGGAGAACGGACTTCCAGCCTACCAACCCCGCCTGTTTGATCGCCCTCTTGTTTGAACCTGTTGGTGACAATAAAATAACTGCTGCAATAGCACACTATATCCGGCCTCCACGCCTGTTATTCCGGTCCGCCCGTAACCCCAGTCCACACTTGGTGTCAGAAGTGGGATCCGGAAGCATGGAGGCCGCGGTAAAGCAGTTAGCAGAAAGCCAAGAGCTGCTAGGGAAGATGATGGAACGCTTCCTTAAAACCGCTGAAGACGATCGTGGCCAGCTTCATGACGTCCTGAAGGATCAAGGAACCTCTCAGGATCAGGCTCTTGGGAGGCTTGCCGACGTCATGGGACAACAACGGCCAGCCGCCTCCCTACCCTCTGTGGGCCTGCAAAAATACGTTCCGGGTGAGGACCCGGATTTCTTCTTTACAAACTTCGAACGCCTGGCACAAGCAGCGTCATGGCCGGCTGACCGATGGGGTCACTACTTGGGGCCCCTGTTGACGGGGGAACTGCAGGCGGCCTACCAACAGGCGAACGTTCAGGGCCAAACGCCATACCAGGACATAAAGACTTGCATCCTTTTTTTTTTTTTTTTTGATAAACCTTTATTTGTACAGAAAGGATATACAAATCTGGGCCCACAACCAGACCGGCCGGCCACGACACGATAGAGCAGTCAAGAAATACAGAAGGAAAATATACAGAATCAATCATAATGGAGCGCAATCAATACAGTCCAAAAAAGGGGAGAGGGGGGGGGGGGGATCTGGACGGTCCACAAACAGGAACAAAGAAGGTTAAGTTTTATAATATTACGATAAGGAGTATAACAGGCTCGGTTACAGCATAAATGAATCCGGGTTCCCAAAGCAAACCATTGGCTACAAGAAAACTAAAGGGCAGCAATGCGGAGGAGTGTCACTACAGTATACATCAGTACGAAAACAGATGCGGTTAACCCAAATCAATATTCAATTAGACTCATCTTATGCACATCCACCACCCAGTAGTACATCGGAAACAGAACAAAGGAACCGGAATATTGACATCACTAGAACTAACCCGTCATACTAACCTTTGGGAGAGAAAAAAGGAGGATGGGAGGGGAAGAAAGAGGGGAAAAAGAAAAATACAGACTGAAAGAGAAGAACGCCGCGCCGAAACAAGCACCCCATAGCAAGGACACAGAAAAGAGCAGGAATATTAGCAACGAGGAGGGGATGGGAGTCGCCATTGAAAAGCAGCATAGCCACAAGAAGGAGAGCAGCGACGATACAGACCCCATCCCAATCACACCATGGGAGGCAGGGACAGACGCGGCGCTCCTATAAAGAGACACAAAAGGGCCATAGAACTAAGGAAAAAAAAAACAGCAGATAAGACCCATCCCACCCATCCCACCCAGCACCCCTGCAGAAGGCTACGGCCTACCCCCCCAGCAGCGTGCCTGTCGCCCTAAACCAGAACCCGAAATGTAGTAGAGACAAGAGAGAGAAGAGGAATAAAGAGACAAAAAGAAGGGCATGAAGACAGAAAGAAGTAGGAGGGAGGAGTAAAGGAGCAGAGACAAAACGGTCGGCCTCAGCCCTCCGCCCAACCATACAATCGTAATACGTTTAAACGAAAACGACACAATCTCGAGCGTCATAGAACTTACAAGGGGTCACCCACAGCACTATGTATACGGGAAACTTCGCCACGGATCTGTACACCAGCAATCCACCGGGAGCAATGTATCTCACCCCAGGCCTTTCTTAGCCACAATTACCACCCACCACATGACAGCGGGAAGTGAGCAACTCGGTGCGGGGCAATCACACGAATGAAAAGAATTCCGATAAAGACGTAGGCCAGGGAGGTCAATCCATAGGCAAGAGAACAAAAGTCCGGGTATGCAGTTCAAGTGTCCCAACAATGTTAACAAGGGCAGTAAAAGACAGGAGTTCAGTTTCGCCGTTCGGGAAAGCGGGGGTTCCCCTGCAGTACAGAAACACGACCTCATCAAGGCAAAGATATGTAGCAGTCCACCATGCTTCTCGGGCACTCGGATAGGATCGGACCCCAGCACGATATCCAGGCCCCCAAACTCCAAACACTGAAGCGCAGGAGGTTCCAAAGCCACTTGTTTGCAAACCTGTCGACGGACAGCGGTAGTAGCCCTCGTCGCGGCCGAGGGGGGCGAGGCAGTGGCATCACTGAGACGAGAGGAGACCGTGAGGAACCGTCCATCTAAGATGGCGGCGGACCGCACCGATCCCCCAGGGGCACCGGGGGTCAAGGCCGCATGCAAGGATCGTAGTGCGTCAAGAACGTCGCCAATTGTAGGCTCACGCATACATGTCCAGGCCCCCGTGCAGTCCAGCAACCCAGGTCCGCCGTCTTGAGGATATCCACGGCCTAGTTCGACGGCCGCCATTTTGTAGATTTAGCCTCGTCACCACCCTCCGCGACTCTCAGATCTGTCTCACAGATGCGGACCCCCTCAGGAACCAAGGGGGTCCCACTAATGGCAGCCTTGGTGCAGAAAGGAGAGCCGCCAAAGTCGGGGTTCCGCCTGTACTATCGCTGGCGTGTCTGACGAACAGAGCCCGGGCGCGAGGCTCCGGGGTGGATGGACGGAGCAGCGGCGGGGGGACCCCTTCATATGAGCAGCCCTCGGAGCACCGCGCCCCGCACCAGCCTCACGGCCGCCAAGGAAAGCCCGGATCAGGACCACCGGGATGCTCGCACAACGGCTTCTCGCCAGTGGCTCACTCTCTCGGCCGGGGCCGACGTTTACATCAACGCCAGGCTGGGTCCAATAGGCGAGGCCCCGGTCTCATCACCGCGGAGGCCCCGATCCCTCCGGGGGCACAACTTCGGAACCGCGGCACACAGGAGCCTCCAGGTCAGACGGTGAGTAAGAGCAACACGTTGCATTTCTGTTTCTTCTCGAGTGTGTCGTCTCGGGGCAGGATATGCAGCAGGATATGCGAGTCAGGCCGGGAGGTTGACGGAGCCGAGCTACAGATCGACCATTACGATCACGAGCTTGGCTCCTCCCCCCAAGACTTGCATCCTTGAACGCCTAGGGATCGACGATGAGACATATAGGGTTCGCCTACGGCAAGCCCGTGAAGGACCCCAAGAGACACCCCGAGCCCTGTCCTTCCGCATCCAGGATCTGGCCAACCGATGGCTGAAATCGGCCACGGCCTCAAAGGAAAAGATACTGTCCAAGATATATTTGGAGCAATTCCTGGCCTCCCTTCACCCTGCTACCCAGAAATGGGGGCGACAACATGCTCACCCGACGCTAGACACGGCTGTGGAAATTGCAAGCGCCTACAGCCGAGCACAGGAGTCCCAGAAGAAGGAAGAACACCATCCCCGTCTACCCTTTGGAAATCACCCTCGACCCCAAAGGCCTGCCGTTCCCCGAAAGCCGGACCCTGTTCCCTTGTTTCCTTTTCCTATGGTGCCTCGGCCTAGCCCTCCTGGTCCCCAGTGATATCACTGCGGAGGACACGGACATATAGCCAGGTTTTACCCCCAAAAGGAAGAACCCATGGAGGTCGGGCTGGCAGGGAACTACGTTTGCCTTACCACAGACGCTAGCCCGCCTCCTTTCCGGTGTCCAGTGAAGATTGACGGCCACCCCATGATGGCCCTCGCGGACTCCGGCTGCAGACAAAGTGTTCTACGACCCCACGAGTTGCCCACACCTATCGGGTCACGGACCGGCACAGTGGACATCCAATGTGTGCATGGAGACACCAAGAGGTATCCCACCACCAGGGTCAGAGTCCAAACCTCCTCGGACGAGGGACGCCCCCTTACGGTGGGGTTGGTGCCAAACCTACCGGAACAAGTGATTTTGGGGAGCGATTACAGAGGCCTTCCTCGTCTCCTGCACGACGCTACAGACTCACTGGAAAGATGGTGGACTGAAGCTCCTTTCCACCAAAGCGCCCCCCCCCTTTGAACCAGCCGCCAAAACCCCGAAAACCAGAGGCCAAAAGAGGAAAGAGAAAAGGACCTACGCAGCAGCCTATCCCGTTCACTTGGATGACCATCCCTGGGAAACCGACCAGGAATTCCGGGCGGCCCAACAAGAAGACCCGGTGCTGCAGGACACTTGGGCACACGCCGTGGAAAACGAGGATCCACTACAAGTATGTCCTTACTTTTTCAAAAAGAATGGGCTGTTGTACAGAAAAGGGGGACCCCAAGAAAACCCTCAGCTCCTCGTTCCCGGCCCCTTTCGCGACAAAGTCTTGTTCCTGGCCCATAGCCATCTGTTAGGGGGACATTTTGGAGACGAAAAAACAGGGCAGACCATTCTGGAAAAGTTTTATTGTCCGGGGGTGTACAAACAAGTGGGTCAGTACTGCCGTGAATGCCCAGAGTGTCAGAAAAACAGTCGATACCGACCACCAAGGGTACCCCTCCAACCCCTCCCTCTCATCGACATCCCATTCAGTAGGGTGGGGATGGACCTTATAGGGCCTATGTTACCATCAAAGAGCGGGTGTAGATATGCTCTCATCCTTGTGGGCTACGCCACCCGTTTCCCGGAGGCCGTTCCCTTACGCCACCATACCACCCAGAACATCGCCAAAGCCCTGATCACTATCTTCACCCGGGTGGGGTTTCCCCCGGGAGATATTGACTGACCAGGGCACCCCCTTTGTCTCTTCCCTTATGCACCAGGTTTGTTCCCAGCTTGGCATCAAACAAATAAGGACCTCCGCCTACCACCCCCAGACCGACGGGCTGGTGGAACGGTATAACGCCACTCTAAAAACCACCCTGAAGAAATTGTTCGACTGGAGAGCCGTCGCTGGGAGGAAATGCTGCCCTTAGCCCTGTTTGCAATAAGATGCAAATTCCAGAGTAGCACAGGCTACTCCCCCTATGAGCTCTTGTATGGGAGACCACCTCGGACCCTCTTAGATATGGCCCGGGAGGCCTGGGAGGCCGAACCGGATCGCACCAGACCTCTGCCTGAATACGTTGCCAACCTCAAGACTCACTTAGGTCAAATCCGAGAAATTGTAAGACGAAACCTGATGACCGCTCAGACAGCTCAAAAGCGCCAGTATGACCGAGGTGCCAAAATGAGGTCCTTTGTTCCCGGAGACTTGGTACTACTCCTTATCCCCTCCTCCGACCACAAGTTACTAGGCCAGTGGCAAGGCCCGTACCCGATAATAAGACAAGTGACTCCGGTAACTTACGAAGTTGAATTGGACCACAACCGCAATCAGAAACAGATATACCATGTGAACCTCTTAAAACAATGGGTAGGGCCTCAACCGGTACTCGCCAGTGGTCGGTGTCCGGAGAGCTTGCCATTTGAGTGTTGTATGGACCCTGACTTGCCCGAAAGCAACAAAAACGAACTCCGCAATACCCTAGCCCCAATACAAGCAGTGTTTTCCTCCCTACCAGGACACACCACAATCATGGAGCATGCCATCCACACGGAACCGGGGAAAACGGTGAGACAGCGACCCTACCGAGTCCCTGAAGCCCGCCGAAACCTGATCAGGGAAGAGACCAAACAGATGATAAGATTGGGCATAATAGAACCATCTTTTAGCAGCTGGAACTCGCCCATAGTCCTAGTCCCCAAACCTGATGGCTCCACAAGATTTTGTATTGACTTCCAGGAAGTCAACAAAGTATTGAGCTTCGACACCTATCCCTTACCCCGGGTGGACGAGATGATAGACCGCATAGGTAAAGCCAGATACATTAGCACCTTAGACCTCTGCAAAGGCTACTGACAGATACCCCTGAAAAGGATGACAGGAAGAAAACGGCGTTCTCCACGCCGGATGGCTTATACCAGTTCCGAGTCATGCCCTTCGGGCTTCACGGCGCCCCAGCGACGTTCCAGAGGGCCATGAACATCGTCCTACGACCGCACGCCCAATACGCAGGAGCATACTTGGATGACATCGTCATTCATAGTGACGACTGGAAGGAACACCTTTCCCATCTTAGACAAGTGGTCACTTCCTTGGGAAAGCATGGGTTTACCATCAATCCCACCAAAACCACTCTCGCGGCCACATCCGTCAAATATCTGGGTTATCTACTAGGGGAAGGAGTGATCAGACCACAAGACAACAAAATAAAGGCCATACAAGCCATCCCCTTCCCTCAGATCAAGAAAGACCTCCGTGCATTCCTTGGGTTGCTAGGGTACTACAGGAGATTCATCCCGAACTTTTCCCAAACCGCGGTCCCCCTGACCGACTTACTGAAGAAGAGCACACGAACCGAAGCCGAGCTGCAACACCCCTCTGCCCAAATGTTGACAGCCTTTCACGAACTTAAACAATCCCTGGTGTCTGAGCCAGTCCTGATCAGCCCCGATTACTCACGACCTTTCATCCTGCAAACAGATGCCTCAGACCAGGGACTGGGAGCCGTACTATCCCAAAAAGACCCGACTGGGGTGGAGAGGCCCATTCTCTACCTCAGCAGGAAACTTTTCCCTCGGGAGGCTAATTATGCTGTGGTGGAAAAAGAGGCCCTAGCCATTAAGTGGGCAGTCGAAAGCCTTCGTTATTATCTGGAGGGGCGTGAATTTATACTATACACAGACCACGCCCCTTTGGAGTGGATGGCACGAAACCGAGGACACAACGACCGAGTGCTGCGCTGGTTCCTAACCCTACAGCCCTACAGATTCAAAACCCTGCACCGAAAAGGGGCCGAGCAGGGCAATGTGGACTACCTTTCCCAATATCCCCCACCTCTCTCCCCCACAAGAAAGACAGCCAGGAAAAGGGGATGTGGAAGGGGAGCACCGCGCAACCCGGCTGAGCGGCCCTCGAGCCAGGATACCTTGATGATTGACCCTCCGGCGTCCCTGACGACCAGGACTCCTCCTCTCTTTTTTCCTATGCAGGAAACGGAGCGACTCCCGGCGTCATACAACAACCCGGAAGTGAACCCCTGTGACCCCGGAAGTCCCGCCCCCATCAACAACCCGAGACACAGAAAAGCCGACGACGAAGAGAGGAGAGCGTTCGATGCGGTGGACTCGTGGCAGGAGACAGCGTGCGGAGAACCTGGGACGGAGAGCGGACAGTGCCGGAGTGGAAGCGAGGAAGAGGAGGACGTCTGGACGGAAGACTGGTGGAGTCCTCCGGAGGTGGCTGGAGAGCGGCCGCAACTCACCGGAGAGTTGGGGCGGGGCACGTGAGTACCCTGTTACCGTTGTTATCTCCGTGTCTCCCTGTAGATATTTGTATATTGAGTGTATATAGATCCCCTCACGGAGTACACACTGCTGCACTGTATATAAGTAGGAACTCACTTCACTTATCCAGCTGTGAATATAGCCCTTACACTTCACCCTCACGACTGCACGTTCTTCCCCTTCCCCTCTCGTCTACGCCTTCTCTTGCCCCTTCCCTTGCCTGCCCCCTCCTCACGGTCTCTTTTGCCCCGCACGACCCGGTGGTTGGTGACAGTGCTGCGACGGTCCACAAGCTGTCAAGGACTAACTGCCCCTCTCTCTCTCTCTTTTTACCTCCGAGGCGACACCGGATCCCGACCCCAAGAGCCGAAGCCATTCTGAAGACCAGCTCATCTCTTCGGCGGAGAACGGACTTCCAGCCTACCAACCCCGCCTGTTTCCTCGCCCTCTTGTTTGAACCTGTTGGTGACAATAAAATAACTGCTGCAATAGCGCACTATATCCGGCCTCCACGCCTGTTATTCCGGTCCGTCCGTAACCCCAGTCCACACTTGGTGTCAGAAGTGGGATCCGGAAGCATGGAGGCCGCGGTAAAGCAGTTAGCAGAAAGCCAAGAGCTGCTAGGGAAGATGATGGAACGCTTCCTTAAAACCGCTGAAGACGATCGTGGCCAGCTTCATGACGTCCTGAAGGATCAAGGAACCTCTCAGGATCAGGCTCTTGGGAGGCTTGCCGACGTCATGGGACAACAACGGCCAGCCGCCTCCTTACCCTCTGTGGGCCTGCAAAAATACGTTCCGGGTGAGGACCCGGATTTCTTCTTTACAAACTTCGAACGCCTGGCACAAGCAGCGTCATGGCCGGCTGACCGATGGGGTCACTACTTGGGGCCCCTGTTGACGGGGGAACTGCAGGCGGCCTACCAACAGGCGAACGTTCAGGGCCAAACGCCATACCAGGACATAAAGACTTGCATCCTTTTTTTTTTTTTTTTTGATAAACCTTTATTTGTACAGAAAGGATATACAAATCTGGGCCCACAACCAGACCGGCCGGCCACGACACGATAGAGCAGTCAAGAAATACAGAAGGAAAATATACAGAATCAATCATAATGGAGCGCAATCAATACAGTCCAAAAAAGGGGAGAGGGGGGGGGGGGGATCTGGACGGTCCACAAACAGGAACAAAGAAGGTTAAGTTTTATAATATTACGATAAGGAGTATAACAGGCTCGGTTACAGCATAAATGAACCCGGGTTCCCAAAGCAAACCATTGGCTACAAGAAAACTAAAGGGCAGCAATGCGGAGGAGTGTCACTACAGTATACATCAGTACGAAAACAGATGCGGTTAACCCAAATCAATATTCAATTAGACTCATCTTATGCACATCCACCACCCAGTAGTACATCGGAAACAGAACAAAGGAACCGGAATATTGACATCACTAGAACTAACCCGTCATACTAACCTTTGGGAGAGAAAAAAGGAGGAGGGGAGGGGAAGGAAGAGGGGAAAAAGAAAAATACAGACTGAAAGAGAAGAACGCCGCGCCGAAACAAGCACCCCATAGCAAGGACACAGAAAAGAGCAGGAATATTAGCAACGAGGAGGGGATGGGAGTCGCCATTGAAAAGCAGCATAGCCACAAGAAGGAGAGCAGCGACGATACAGACCCCATCCCAATCATACCATGGGAGGCAGGGACAGACGCGGCGCTCCTATAAAGAGACACAAAAGGGCCATAGAACTAAGGAAAAAAAAACAGCAGATAAGACCCATCCCACCTATCCCACCCAGCACCCCTGCAGAAGGCTACGGCCTACCCCCCCCAGCAGCGTGCCTGTCGCCCTAAACCAGAACCCGAAATGT